>NC_091979.1:35505301-36705301 GCF_044704955.1 Pristiophorus japonicus
CGAGATAATGTATGGTGCCCTCGAGCTAGGAGATATCGATATATTGTGTAGCGCCCTCTTGCTAGGAGGTATAGGGAGCTATATTGAGAGAGAGGATCTGTGAAGGAACACCATTTTAACGCTCCACATGGCTGTCTGAGATCTCCCAAATAAATAGTTGAGTTGAACTATGAGTGTTCAAGAGTGTTCAAAAGACTATAAAGTACATGGTGTCAGAAGCGGAGACTTCTGATCTTTCGTCGAATGCATCTATGACCGATATATTGGAACTGTAAGACCTTTTCGAGCTAATCAAAATCGACATTAAGCAGTGCAGTGCAGAGCGTGCTTCCTGCACACCGCATGTGGATCCGTGAAGGGCGAAAATAGTCATAAGCTTGTAAAATAATCTAGAGGCATTAGTAAAGTAAACTTAAAGTGGCATAAGTTATTGGAGAGCCTCGATTGAAAAGTATTTCTACAATTACATGGCCATGATATTTTACTATTAGACTTGTTCTAGTTCTCTGGGGATTTGAACTGTATACATGTGTGTGACAAACTCAAAGTCCTAAACTGTAGTGTGCTATCATGACCACCAGGGTGCCAACTCCCATGCACATTCCTCTCCCACCTCCATTGCAGGTGACTGGCAATTTGAAAGCCAATTGGAAAAAATCAAACATCTGTGGGACAGCTATGAAATTATCATGAATATTGTCGAAAAAACAGACACAGTTAGGGTCACAACGTTTATCATTGCCATTGGCAATGATGCCCTAGATATCCACAATAATCTTCCCTACAAATCAGAGGAAGACAAGTAGGAAATTGAGATTATTTTGAAGCTCTGGGAAGAGCACTGTAAAGGTAAAACCAACATCATCTATGAACGGTACCAGTTTAACAACTGTGTACAAGGGGACGAGAGGTTTGACAAATATCTTGTGAAAGTGAGAGAGCTAGCATCGTCATGTGATTTCGGCAATTTGAGGGATGATTTCATCAGAGACCGCATAGTCTGCGGAATATCTGTGTAAGAGGCTGTTGTAAGAATCAAGCCGAACATTCAATAAATGTGTAATGCTCTGTAAAGCAACAGTGGCCACAGTGGTGCAAATTAAATCCATGAAGCTCACTAAAACAGACTCTGAAAATGTCAAAGCTGTCAGACAGAAACCCTGACCCAGAAAGAAAGAATTCACAGACAAAGAGTTCACAAACAATTGCAGATATTGTGGCAGAAGACATGAGCTGTCAAAGACTAAATGCTCAGCATATGGAAAGAACTGCACAAGTTGCGGCAAACTAAATCACTTTTCTCAAAAGGGTAGACAAAGTGGATTGAGGCAGAAGTCCATACATAACCCTAAATATAAGGGAAAGCCAAAAGTTCATGCACTATATCAAGAAAGTTATGATTCTGATTTAGAAGTCATGACTGTAAAGATGCTTGGTAAAGTTGATCGCACAATCAAGGACAAAGCTGAAAGAAAGTATCCAAACAAGATCATGGCTAACTTCTCCATTAAAGGGCAAATGGTAAAAATGCAAATAAATTTTGGGGCCACATGCAATGTGCTACCTCTTAGATACTTACCAATAGGCTTAAAGATAAAAGAATCTAAGACAATACTGTCACTTACATCCTAAGGTCTTAAGAGAAGTGATTGCAGAGATAGTGGATGCATTGGTTGTAATCTACCAAAATTCCCTGGATTCTGGGGCCATCCCAGTGGATTGGAAAACTGCAAATATAACGCCCCTATTAAAAAAAGGAGGCAGACAAAAAGCTGGAAACTATAGACCAGTTAGCCTAACATCTGTCGTTGGGAAAATGCTGGAGTCCATTATTAAGGAAGCAGTAGAGGACATTTGGAAAAGAATGATTCAATCAAGCAGAATCAGCATGGTTTTATGAAAGGGAAATCATATTTGACACATTTGCTGGAGTTCTTTGAGGATGTAACGAGCAAGGTGGATAAGGGGGAACCAATAGGTGTAGAGCATTTGGATTTCCAGAAGGCATTCGATAAGGTGCCATATAAGAGGTTACTGCACAAGATAAAAGCTCATGGGGTTGGGGTAATATATTAGTATTGATAGAGGATTGGCCAACTAACAGAAAACAGAGAGTCTGGATAAATGCGTTATTTTCCGGTTGGCAAACAGTAACTAGTGGGGTGCCGCAGGGATCGGTGCTGTGTCCTCAACTATTTACAATCTATATTAATGACTTGGATGAAGGGACTGAGTACAATGTAGCCAAGTTTGCTGATGATACAAAGATGGGTGGGAATGCAAATTGTGAGGAGGACACAACAAAATCTGCAAAGGGATATAGACAGGCTAAGTGAGTGGGCAAAAATTGGATATTTGTGAGGCCACACCTGGAGTACTGTGTACAGTTTTGGTCTCCGTATTTAAGGAAGAATATACTTGCATTGGAGGCTGTCCAGAGAAGGTTCACTAGGCTGATTCCGGAGATGATGATCCGGACGGTCTGCACCTGGACAGGACCAGAACCGATGTCTGAGGGGGAGTGTTTGCTAGTGCTGTTGGAGAGGGTTTAAACTAATATGGCAGGGGGATGGGAATCTATGCAGGGAGACAGATGGAAGTAAAATGGGGGCAAAGGCAAAAGGTAGAAAGGAGATAAGGAAAAGTGGAGTGCAGAGAAATCAAAGGCAAAAATCAAAAAGGGCCAAATTACAACATAATTCTAAAAGGACAAAAAGTGTTAAAAAAACAAGCCTGAAGGCTCTGTGTCTCAATGCAAGGAGCATTCGTAATAAGGTGGATGAATTAACTGTGCAGTTAATGGATATGATGTAATTGGGATTACGGAGACATGGCTCCAGGGTGACCAAGGCTGAGAACTCAACATCCAGGGGTATTCAATATTTAGGAAGGATAGACAGAAAAGAAAAGGAGGTGCGGTGGCATTGCTGGTTAAAAATAGTAAGAAAGGACATTAGCTTGGATGATGTGGAATCTATATGGGTAGAGCTGCGGAACAGCAAAGGGCAGAAATTGCTCGTGGGAGTTGTGTACAGACCACCAAACAGTAGTTTTGAGGTTGGGGATGGGATCAAACAGGAAATTAGGGATGCATGCAATAAAGCTACAGCACTTATCATAGCAGACATTAATCTACATATAGATTGGGTTAACCAAACTGGTAGCAATGCAGTGGAGGAGGATTTCCTGGAGTGTATAAGGGATGCTTTTCTAGACCAATATGCGAGGAAGCAACTAGAGAGCTGGCCATCCTAGACTGGGTGTTGTGTAATGAGAGAGGATTAATTAGCAATCTTGTTGTGCAAGGCCCCTTGGGGAAGAGTGACCATAATATGGTGGAATTCTTCAGTAAGCTGGAGAGTGACACAGTTAATTCAGAGATTAGGGTCCTGAACTTAAAGAAAGATAACTTCGATGGTATGAGACGTGAATTGGCAAGGATAGACTGGCGAATGATACTTAAAGGGTTGACAGTAGATAGGCAATGGCAGACATTTAAAGATCACATGGATGAACTTCAACAATTGTACATCCCTGTCTGGCGTAAAAATAAAAAGGGGAAGGTGGCTCCACGGTGGCTAACAAGGGAAATTAGGGATCGTGTTAAATCCAAGGAAGAGGCATATAAATTAGCCAGAAAAAGCAGCAAACCTGAGGACTGGCAGAAATTTAGAATTCAGCAGAGGAGGACAAAGCGTTTAATTAGGAGGGGGGAACTAGAGTATGAGAGTAAGCTTGCAGGGAACATAAAAGCTGACTGCAAAAGCTTCTATATATATGTGAAGAGAAAAAGATTAGTGAACACAAATGTAGGTCCCTTGCAGTCAGAATCAGGTGAATTTATAATGAGGAACAAAGAAGTGGCAGACCAGTTGAACAAATACTTTGGTTCTGTCTTCACTAAGGAAGACACAAATAACCTGCTGTGAGGAGGATGCTAAAAGGCTGCAGATTGACTTGGACAGGCTCGATGAGTGGGCAAATGCATGGCAGATGCAGTATAATGCGGATAAATGTGAGGTTATCCACTTTGGTGGCAAAAACACAAAGGAAGAATATTATCTGAATGGTAACAGATTAGGAAAAGGGGAGTTGCAATGCGACCTGGGTGTCATGGTACATCAGTCATTGAAAGTTGGCATGCAGGTACAGCAGGCGGTGAAGAAGGAAAATGGCATGTTGGCCTTCATAGCGAGAGGATTTGAGTATTGGAGCAGGGAGGTCTAGCTGCAGTTGTACAGAGTCTTGTTGAGGCCACACCTTGAATATTGTGCACAGTTTTGGTCTCCTAATCTGAGGAAGGACATTCTTGCTATTGAGGGAGTGCAGCGAAGGTTCACCGGGATAGTAGGACTGACATATGAAGAAAGACTGGATCGACTAGGCGTATATTCACTGGAATTTAGAAGAATGAAAGGGGATCTCATAGAAACATATAAAATTCTGATGGGATTGGACAGGTTAGATGCAGGAAGAATGTTCTGGGGAAGTCCAGAACCAGGGGTACAGACTAAGGATAAGGGGTAAGCCATTTAGGACCAGGATAAGGAAAAACTTCTTCACTCAGAGAATTGTGAACCTGTGGAATTCTCTACCACAGAAAGTTGTTGAGGCCAGTTTGTTAGATATATTCAAAAGGGAGTTTGATGTGGCCCTTATGGCTAAAAGGAATCAAGGGGTATGGGGTACTAAAGTTGCATGATCAGCCATGATGATATTGATTGGTGGTGCAGGCTAGAAGTGCCGAATGGCCTACTCCTGCACCTATTTTCTATGTTTCTACGTTTCTATGATGGAGTTGACGTATGAAGATAGATTGAGTAGGTTTAGCCTATGCACATTGGAGTTCAGAAGAATGAGAGGTGATCTTATTGAAACTTATAAGATAATGAGGGGGCACGACAAGTTAGATGCAGAGAGGATATTTCCACTCATTGGGGAAACTAAAATTAGGGGGCACAAGCTTAAAATAAGGGTCCGCCCATTTAAAACTGAGATGAGGAGAAATTTCATCTCTCAGAAGGTTATAAATCTATCAAATTCGTTGCTCCAGAAAGTTGCAGAGGCTGGGACATTGAATATATTTAAGACGGAGGTAGACAAATTTTTGAGCGATAACGGAGTAAAGAGTTCGGGGGAGCAGGCAGGGAAGTGGAGCTGAGTCCATGATCAGATCAGCCATGATCTTATTGAATGGCGGAGCAGGCTCAAGGGGCCAAAAGGCCTACTCCTGCTCCTATTTCGTATGTTCTTATGTTCTTATGTAAATGACAACAGTGCAACCATTCCAATAGTAGGAACTTATAATGTGCCACTGGAAAATACAAAGAACAAGCAAAAGTACGTTGTGCCCTTTGTGATGATTGAGGGCCAAAATGCACCACTGATTGGCTCGTGCACTGCTCAACAGCTACAACTGCGAAAAGTGCAGCATCAGAATATCGCGGTGGTAAATGAACCACGTGAATCGCAAACTACGAACAAGGCAAACATCTCGCTAGCATCAAAATCTGATGTCAACAATGCGTATCAGATGTGTTTAAGGTACTTGGACACATGTCAGGGACAGTTCACCTTGAACTTGCTGAATCAGCGACACCATGTGTAATGCCACCCAGACGGGTGCCAATAGCAATCAAACTAACACTATGGGCCCAAGTTTCCACACGCGCCTAGAACGGCGCAGTCCCGACCTGGACGCCCGTTTTTCACGCCACAAAGTGCGCCTAAAAAAATCCTCGGTATTCTCTACCTCCCTGCAGGTCCTCTGGTCCTCGGCGCAGCACAGCACGAGCTGTTGTGGGGCGGAGCCAGGTCCCTGCACTGAAAACAGTGCCGGGACCTCTGCACATGCGCGCTACAGTGGGCACGCAAGTGCAGTAGCTCCAGGCGCCCGAAACTGTGTGGGAGGGGCCCGAAGCACGCAGTCCCTAGCCCTGGCCCAATGGCCTCACTGGGGCTGCGTGAATAAGGCTCCTCCCACGGCCAGCTCCTGCTTCCCCCCGACCAGACCCGACACCCGCTTCCCCCCCCCCCACTGCCTCCGGACCAGACCCGACACCCGCTCCCCCCGCACCCCTGCCTCCGGACCGGACCTGACACCCGCTACCCCCCCGGACCGGACCGGACCCGACTCCCGCTCCCCCCCGCCCCCCCGACTGGACCGACCCGACCCTCCCCCACCCCCACGGGACCTGGCCCGACCCGACTCCCGCTCCCGCTCCCGCTCCGCCCCCCCCGCCGACTGGACCCGACCCGACCCGCGCTCCTGCTCCCGCTCCCCCCCCACCCACCCACTCGACCCGACCCGACCCGTGCTCCTGCTCCCGCCCCGACTGGACCCGACCCGACCCGACTCCCGCTCCCGGACTGGATCCGACCTGACCTCCCCCTCCCCGACCTCCCCCTCTCCCCGACCTGACCTCCCCCTCCCCGACCTGACCTCCCACTCCCCGACATGACCTCCCCCTCCCCGACCTCCCCCTCCCCGACCTGACCTCCCCTAACCTTCCCCACCCTCCCTCTCTCTCTCTCCCTCCCTCACCCCCCCTCTCCCTCCCCCCGACCCGAACCTCCCCGACCCGACCCAATGCCACCTACCTGTAAATCTGGTGCTGGGGACAGGTCCTGCCCGAAGTCTCGGGCCGGCCCGTTCAGCCTTCGGTCCCGAATGTCCTGCCAGAAGCACTTTCACACAGGTAGAAAGATGGTTTATTTAATCTTTTCTTTGCGTATAAATGTTTATTCAGGTTAGATTTATTTGTATAATATTTGTATAAGTATAAATAAGGATTTATTATAGAATTTAATGACTTCCCTTCCCCCCCTCCCCCCGCACCTCGTTCTGGACGCCTAATTTGTAACCTGTGCCTGATTTTTTAATGTGTAAAACAGTTTTTTTCAGTTCTACAAAAATCTTCACTTGCTCCATTCTAAGTTAGTTTGGAGTACGTTTTCACTGTGGAAACTTTGAAATCAGTGGCCGGACACGCCCCCTTTTGAAGAAAAAATTCTGTTCCAAAGTAGAACTGTTCTACCTGACTAGAACTGCAGAAAAAAAAATGTGGAGAATTGCGATTTCTAAGATAGTCCATTCTCCACCAGTTGCTCCTAAAAATCAGGTGCAAATCATGTGGAAACTTGGGCCCTAAAAGAGGAACTCGATCGTTTGGAAAAACGACAAACCATCACGAAAGTTGTTGAACCGACAGACTGGGTATCCAGTCTAGTGACTGTACAAAAACCAAATGGAAAGATACCAGTATGTATCGACCCTCAACATCTGAACAATGCCCTGAAATGTGGACACTGTCCACTTCCTGTGATCGATAACACCTCGCCACAGATGTCAAATGTAAAGGTCTTCACTAAAGCAGACTGCAAAAAGGGTTTCTTGCAATGTGAACTAGATACAGAGTCCTCCAACCTCACGACCTTCCAGACACCATGGGGACAATATCAATATAATAGAATGCCATTTGGCATCAGTCCTGCCCTGTAAATCTTCCAGGAGAAGCTAGACCAGAACCTTGAGGTTCTAGATGGGGTCTACAAGATTGCAGATAATATCTTGATCACTGGACGCAGTGATACACTTAAAGAGGCCAATCATGATGATGACTCAAGTTTACGCAAATTCATGCAGAGATGCAGAGAATGAAACATCAAACTTAACTTCGATAAGTTCAAATACAAGAGCTCCCAAGTGAAATACATGGGAGACAAAGCCGACCCAAGCAAAGTGGGTCAATCAACGAAATGCAGTAACTGCAGGAGGTTGTGGGTGTACAACAATTTGCACTTTATCAAGAAGGTCCTGAGGGTGTCCTTGAAACTTTTCCTCTGCCCACCTTTGGCTCATTTGCCGTGAAGGAGTTCCGAGTAGGGCACTTGCTTTAGGAGTCTTGTGTCGGGCATGTGAACAATGTAGCCTGCCCAGCGGAGCTGATCGAGTGTGGTCAGTGCTTCGATGCTGGGGATGTTGGTCTGAGCGAGAACACTGACGTTGGTGCATCTATCCTCCCAGGGGATTTGTCGGATCTGGCGGAGACATCGTTGGTGGTATTTCTCTAGCGATTTGAGGTATCTGCTGTATATGGTCCACGTCTCTGAGCCATATAGGAGGGCAGATATCACTACAGACCTGTAGACCATAAGCTTGGTGCCAGATTAAAGGGCCTGATCCTCGAACACTCACTTCCTCGGGCGACCGAAGGCTGCGCTGGTGCACTGGAGGCGGTGTTGGACCTTGTCGTTGATGTCTGCCCTTGATGATAATAGGCTCCCGAGGTATGGTCCACGTTGTCCAAGGCCACGCCGTGGATTTTGATGACCGGGGGACAGTGCTGTGTGGCAGGGTCAGGTTGGTGGACGACCTATGTTTAATGGATGTTTAGTGTAAGGCCCATGCTTTTGTATGCCTCGGTGAAGATGTTGACAATGGCTTGAAGTTCAGCCTCTGAATGTGCGCAGACGCAAGTGTCATCCGCGTACTGTTGTTCGACGACAGAGGATAGGACAGTCTTGGATCGAGCCTTGAGGCGATGAAGGTTGAACAGGTTCCCATTGGTTCTGTAGTTTAGTTCCACTCCAGCGGGCAGCTTGCTGAGAGTGAGATGGTCTATGCAATGAGGAAGATCGAGAAGAGGGTTGGCGCAATGCCGCAGCCCTGCTTGACCCCGATCCAGACGTGAATTGGGTCTGTGGTGGATCCATTGGTCAGGATCACAGTTTGCATGTCGTCACGAACAGGCGGAGGATGGTGACAAACTTTTTGGGGCAGCTGAAACGGAGGAAGATGCTCCATAGTCCCTCGCGGTTAACTGTGTCAAAGGCCTTTGTGAGGTCAAAGAGGTCATGTACAAGGGCTGGAGCTTTTCCCTGCATTTCTCTTGCAGTTATCACGCTGTGACAATCATGTCCATTGAACCCCGTAGTGGACGGAATCTGCACTGTGACTCCGGGAGGAGCTCCTCAGTCACAGGGAAAAGACGGTTGAGGAGGATTCTAGCGATGACTTTCCCAGCGGCTGATAACCGGGAGATTCTTCTGTAGTTGCCACAGTTGGACTTGTCCCCTTTTTTACAGATGGTCACGATTATGGCATCTCTGTGATGTCCGGGCATGCAGTCCTCCTTTCAGATAAGAGATTAGGTCATGCATTCGAGCCAATAGTGCCTCTCCGCCATACTTTAGTGCCTCAGTGGGGATTCCATCTGTCCCTGTATGTAAACATCACCAATGTGTATGATTTGCCACTAGGGGGCGCATCTGTGAGAGAACCAAGGGTCACCTGCTCACCCTGGGCAAACAGGAATAAAAGGCAGTCTACCATGCTACCTCCACACTCTGGAGTTACAATAAAGAGACCGAGGTCATAACAGTTTGAGCTTAAGATATACATTCTTGTAGAGTTATTCTAAATGTAACAATTGGCGGCGAGTAACAGATCACGAACTTTCATGCAGTTATGGCTGCGGTTCATATTCTTGAGAGATTTATTGAGAGTGATGATTATTTGGGAAGCCTTCGTTAAGCATCTTGACCAGTACTTCGTGGCCAATGAGCTGGAAAAGGAAGGAACCGCTATCAAGCGCAGGGTGACTCTCCTCACCATTTGCGGGTCCACAATATATTGCCTCATCAAATTCTGCTAGCACCGACGAAACCAACAGACAAGACATATGAAGAGTTGTGCACGCTGGTTCAAGAACACCTCAAGCCGAAAGAGAGCATCTTGATGGCCAGGTATCACTTTTACATGCACCACCGGTCCGAGGGCCAGGACGTAGCGAGTTATGTCGCCGACCTAAGACGCCTTGCGGGACCGTGCGTATTTGCTGGATTTTTGGGGAAGTGTTGCGGGACATTTTTGTGCTTGGAATCAGCCACGAGGTCATTCTTCGCAAACTGCTGTCTGTCGGATCCCTCGATCTGAACAAGGCCATCACGATAGCCCAGGCTTTTATGTCCACCAACGATAATACTAAATAGATATCATTGCAGCATCGGAACTCACCGGCAAGTACTGTGAATAAGATAATGCCTCAGCAGGCAGAATTGTATATGGCAGGGCCTACACGCCAGCAGAGACCAGATTTAGGATGACTCAGAGTCCGCCGTGGGGTGTGAATGCGAATCGATTAGCACCATGTTGGCACTGCGGGTGTAATCATCAAGCCCATCAATGTCGATTCAAGCACTACGTGTGCAAAGGCTGTGGAACAATGGGGCACCTCCAGTGAATATGCTGACGTGCTGCGACTCACCACGTGGCAGGGTCGGCAGAAGATGACTGATCCAGCGTAAGAGAAGCAACTCAACCCGAGGCTAAAGAGGAAGTGTATGGGGTACGCACCTTCACCACCAAGAGCCCTCCGATAATGTGAAAAGTCAAATTAAACTGCATTCCATTTTCCATGGAATTGGACACGGGGGCGAATCAGTCAATTATGAGCCAGAAGGCTTTTGAGAAACTGTGGGGCAACAAGGCACAAAGGCCAAAACTAAGTCCGATCCACACCAAACTGCGCACTTACACCAAAGAGCTCATACCAGTCACTGTCAGTGCGGCAGTGAATGTATCGTACGATGGAGCTGTGCACGATTTACCACTATGGATTGTACCAGGTGATGGCCAACCGCTGTTCGGCAGAAGCTGGTTAGGAAAGATCCGATGGAACCGGACGACATCAAAGCACTGTCTTCGGAGGTGACACCTCATGAGTCCAACTGCTAAACAAATTCCCATCATTATTCGAGTCAGGCATCGGCAACTTCACAGGCGCCAAAGTGCAGATCCATCTAGTCCCTGATGCACGACCCGTTCATCACAAGGCCCAAGCGGTTCTATACATGATGCGAGAGAAAGTCGAGATCGAGCTGGACAGACTTCAACGAGAGGGGATCATATCGCCAGTGGAGTTCAATGAGTGGGCCAGTTCAATTGTTCCGTTGTTGAAGAGCGACGGGACGATCAGAATCTACGGAGAGTACAAGGTAACGATCAACCGAGTCTCGTTACAGGACCAGTACCCACTACCCAAAGCGGATGACCTGTTTCAACGGTAGTAGGGGGGGAAGTCATTCACCAAGCTCGATCTAACCTCTGCTTACATGGCACAGGAGCTGGCTGAACCTTCAAAAAAATTGACATGCATCAACATGCACAGAGGATTGTTCATATACCACAGATGCCCCTTTGGGATTCGTTTGGCGGCGGCCATCTTCCAGAGGAACATGGAGAGTCTGCTGAAATCGGTTCCGCGCACCGTGCTCTTCCAAGACGATATCTTGATCACTGGCCGCAACACCACCAAAAACTTGCACAACTTGGAAGAGGTTCTAAAGCGACTGGACACAGTGGGACTCAGGTTTAAACGCTCCAAGTGTGTTTTCCTGACACCAGCAGTCGAATTTCTGGGGAGAAAGATTGCGGCGGATGGCATCAAACCCACGGACTCCAAGACGGAGACCATCAAGAATGCATCCAGACCAGAGATTGTGAGGGAGCTGCGTTCGTTCCTAGGACTCCTCAAATATTTTGGTAACTTTCTACCGGTGTTGAGCACTTTGCTGGAACCATTGCATTTATTGCTATGCAAGGGTGACGACTGGGTTTGGGGTGAAGCTCAAGAGACAGCTTTTAACAAGGCCACAAACCTGCTATGTTCTTACAAATTACTTGTACTGTATGACCCGTGTAAACGTTTAGTACTAGCTTGTGATGCATCTTCATACAGGGTTGGTTGTATGTTACAGCAAGCCAATGGTTCAGGCAAACTGCAACCGGTTGCATATGCGTCCAGAAGCTTATCTAAGGCTGAAAGAGCCTACAGAATTGTTGGAAAAGAAGCATTAACAGGGTTAAGAAAATGCACCAATACCTATTTGGGCTACGGTTCGAGCTCGAAACCGACCACAAGCCGCTCATTTCGTTGTTCTCAGAAAGCAAAGGTATTAACACCAATGCTTCGTCCTGCATCCAAAGATGGCCACTAACATTATCTGCGTATGGTTATGTAATCCGCCACAGACCAGGCACTGACAACAGTGCCAATGCCCTCAGTCGGCTACCATTGCCCACCACTGGGGTGGAAATGGTGCAACCCGCAGACTTGCTCCTTGTAATGGATGCTTTTGAGAGCGAGGGATCACCCGTCACGGCTTGCCAGATCAGGACCTGGACTAGCCAGGACCTGGTGATATCACTGGTAAAAAGCTGCGTCCTCAATGGGAACTGGTTGGCGGTCCCAGGGGAAATGCAAGATGAAATTAAGCCGTTCCTCTGACGCAAGGACGAAATGTCCATCCATTCAGACTGCCTCCTATGGGGGAATCATGTAATTTTGTCAAAAAACGGAAGGGAAACGAAGGGCAAGGAAGGGAAACCTTCACAGTACCCATCCAGGCATAGTCATGATGAAGGCTATTGCAAGGCCACATGTTTGGTGGCCCGGCATTGACTCGGAGTTGGAGTCATGCATACACCAATGCAACACTTGCTCACAGTTGAGCAATGCACCAAGGGAGGTCCCAGTGAGTCTGTGGTCATGGTCCTCCAAACCATGGTCAAGGGTCCATGTAGATTTCGCTGGCCCCTTTCTAGGAAAGATGTTCCAAGTAGCAGTGGACGCTTACTCCAAATGGATCGAATGTATAATAATGTTGTCATGTACGTCCACTGCCACCATTGATAGCCTCCGGGCCATGTTTGCCACCCATGGTTTGCCTGACGTCCTTGTTAGTGACAATGGACCATGCTTCACCAGCTCGGAATTCAACGAGTTCATGATCCGCAATGGCATTAAGCACGTCAGATCTGTGCCATTTAAGCCCACATCCAATGGTCAAGCGGAACGGGCAGTCCAAACCATCTAACAGAGCTTGAAACGCGTTACGGATGGTTCCCTGCAGACCCGGTTAGCTCGGATTCTGCTCAGCTACCTCACGCGACCCCACTCACTTACCTGGGCTCCCCCTGCAGAATTGCTAATGAAGAGAGCACTCAAAACCAGGCTCTCCTTAGTCCACCCGGATCTCAATAATCATGAAGAAACCCGGCATCACCGGCATAACATGTACCACGATCGCGCGGCTGTATCGCGTGATATTGAAGTTAATGACCCTGTGTTTGTTTTTAATTATGGTCATGGTCCCAAATGGGTTGCTGGCACTGTGTTAGCCAAGGAGAGGAATGGAGTGTTTGTTGTCAAACGTGTGAGCGGATAAACGTGCAAGAAGCACTTGGATCAGACTAAACTGAGGTTCACTGACAACCAAGAACAGTTTGAAGAGGACATTACCATCACTGATCCACCCACACACACCCAACCAGCAATCGACCTCGTGGTCAACCACGAGCATGAACCCACCATGCCTGACATTCCGATCAGACCAGGCACACCGCAGTGCAGCAAAGATCCAACCGACTCACCCATGCCAGGACTTCAAGTCAGGCGATCAACCCGGGAACGCAGAGCCCCGGATCGCCTCAACTTGTGAATAACTTGTATCTAAGACTTTGGGGGGAATGACGTTATGTATGTAAGCATCACCAATGTGTAAGACTTGCCACCGGGGGCGCACCTGTGGGAGACTCAAGGGTCACCTGCACACCCTGGGCAAGCATGTATAAAAGGCAGTTTACTATGCTGCCTCCGCACTCTGGAGTTACAATAAAGAGACCAAGGTCACAACAGTTTGAGCTTAAGATATACAGTCTTGTGGAGTTATTCTGAATGTAACACCTGGAATGGGACTTGAACCCACAAGCTTCTGATCCAAAGGCAAGTTTAATACTGACTGAGACACAGCTGAATGGTATGCAAATGGATGCCATGTAATTAATTGGCTGTGAAGTGCTTTAGGGCGTTTTGAGGGCGTGAAAGACACTCCTCAAATGTAAATTTGTGTTTTGTTTCTAAAAGGGGCACATGTATCAAACCAAACTAATATTACTACAAAGAGTAGCACAGTGGAAAGATGGACACTTCCACAGGTGCACTTGTTCTTAATATCAGAACAACTTCAAATATAAATCAAATATTGCCCTTTCTCATAATAAAAAGACTGGCCCTGAAATCCCGGTTTATGTTTCCCGCGAGCGTTCGACTAAAAATAGGATAAAAGATGCGCACTTATCTTTTGGTCGAATGCTCCTGGAGTGCTTAAGGGATGGTTTTTTGGACCAATATGTCGAGGAACCAACTAGGGGGGAGGCCATCTTAGACTGGGTGTTGTGCAATGAGAGAGGATTAATTAGCAATCTCGTTGTGCGAGGCCCCTTGCGGAAGAGTGACCATAATATGGTGGAATTCTGCATTAGGATGGAGAATGAAACAGTTAATTCAGAGACCATGGTCCAGAACTTAAAGAAGGGTAACTTTGAAGGTATGAGGCGTGAATTGGCTAGGATAGATTGGCGAATGATACTAAAGGGGTTGACTGTGGTTGGGCAATGGCAGACATTTAGAGACCGCATGGAGGAACTACAACAATTGTACATTCCTGTCTGGCGTAAAAATAAAAAAGGGAAGGTGGCTCAACCGTGGCTATCAAGGGAAATCAGGGACAGTATTAAAGCCAAGGAAGTGGCATACAAATTGGCCAGAAATAGCAGCGAACCCGGGGACTGGGAGAAATTTAGAACTCAGCAGAGGAGGACAAAGGGTTTGATTAGGGCAGGGAAAATGGAGTACGCGAAGAAGCTTGCAGGGAACATTAAGACGGATTGCAAAAGTTTCTATAGATATGTAAAGAGAAAAATGTCAGTAAAGAAAAACGTAGGTCCCCTGCAGTGAGAATCAGGGGAAATAGTGGATGCATTGACAGTCATTTTCCAACATTCCATTGACTCTGGATCAGTTCCTATAGAGTGGAGGGTAGCCAATGTAACCCCACTTTTTAAAAAAGGAGGGAGAGAGAAAACAGGGAATTATAGACCGGTCAGCCTGACATCGGTAGTGGGTAAAATGATGGAATCAATTATTAAGGATGTCATAGCAGTGCATTTGGAAAGAGGTGACATGATAGGTCCAAGTCAGCATGGATTTGTGAAAGGGAAATCATGCTTGACAAATTTCTGGAATTTTTTGAGGATGTTTCCAGTAGAGTGGACAAGGGAGAACCAGTTGATGTGGTATATTTGGACTTTCAGAAGGCGTTTGACAAGGTCCCACACAAGAGATTGATGTGCAAAGTTAGAGCACATGGGATTGGGGGTAGTGTGCTGACATGGATTGAGAACTGGTTGTCAGACAGGAAGCAAAGAGTAGGAGTAAATGGGTACTTTTCAGAATGGCAGGCAGTGACTAGTGGGGTACCGCAAGGTTCTGTGCTGGGGCCCCAGCTGTTTACACTGTACATTAATGATATAGATGAGGGGATTAAATGTAGTATCTCCAAATTTGCGGATGACACTAAGTTGGGTGGCAGTGTGAGCTGCGAGGAGGATGCTGTGAGGCTGCAGAGTGACTTGGATAGGTTAGGTGAGTGGGCAAATGCATGGCAAATGAAGTATAATGTGGATAAATGTGAGGTTATCCACTTTGGTGGTAAAAACAGAGAGACAGACTATTATCTGAATGGTGACAGATTAGGAAAAGGGGAGGTGCAAAGAGACCTGGGTGTCGTGGTACATCAGTCATTGAAGGTTGGCATGCAGGTGCAGCAGGCGGTTAAGAAAGCAAATGGCATGTTGTCCTTCATAGCAAGGGGATTTGAGTACAGGGGCAGGGAGGTGTTGCTACAGTTGTACGAGGCATTGGTGAGGCCACAGCTGGAGTATTGTGTACAGTTTTGGTCTCCTAACCTGAGGAAGGACATTCTTGCTATTGAGGGAGTGCAGCGAAGGTTCACCAGACTGATTCCCGGGATGGCGGGACTGACCTATCAAGAAAGACTGGATCAACTGGGCTTGTATTCACTGGAGTTCAGAAGAATGAGAGGGAACCTCATAGAAACATTTAAAATTCTGACGGGGTTAGACAGGTTAGATGCAGGAAGAATGTTCCCAATGTTGGGGAAGTCCAGAACCAGAGGTCACAGTCTAAGGATAAGGGGTAAGCCAGTTAGGACCGAGATGCGGAGGAACTTCTTCACCCAGAGAGTGGTGAACCTGTGGAATTCTCTACCACAGAAAGTTGTTGAGGCCAATTCACTAAATATATTCAAAAAGGAGTTAGTTGAGGTCCTTACTACTAGGGGGATCAAGGGTTATGGCGAGAAAGCAGGAATGGGGTACTGAAGTTGAATGTTCAGCCATGAACTCATTGAATGGTGGTGCAGGCTAGAAGGGCCGAATGGCCTACTCCTGCACCTATTTTCTATGTTTCTATAACGGGGAACAAAGAAATGGCAGAGCAATTGAACAAGTACTTTGGTTCGGTATTCACTGAGGAAGACACAAACAACCTTCCGGATATAAAAGGGGTCAGAGGGTCTAGTAAGGAGGAGGAACTGAGGGAAATCCTTATTAATCGGGAAATTGTGTTGGGGAAATTGATGGGATTGAAGGCCGATAAAGCCCCAGGGCCTGATGGACTGCATCCCAGAGTACTTAAGGAGGTGGCCTTGGAAATAGTGGATACATTGACAGTCATTTTCCAAATTCCATTGACTCTGGATCAGTTCCTATGGAGTGGAGGGTAGCCAATGTAACCCCACTTTTTAAAAAAGGAGGGAGAGAGATAACAGGGAATTATAGACTGGTCAGCCTGACATCGGTAGTGGGTAAAATGATGGATTCAATTATTAAGGATGTCATAGCAGTGCATTTGGAAAGAGGTGATATGATAGGTCCAAGTCAGCATGGATTTGTGAAAGGGAAATCATGCTTGACAAATCTTCTGGAATTTTTTGAGGATGTTTCCAGTAGAGTGGACAAGGGAGAACCAGTTGATGTGGTATATTTGGACTTTCAGAAGGCTTTCGACAAGGTCCCACACAAGAGATTAATGTGCAAAGTTAAAGCACATGGGATTGAGGGTAGTGTGCTGACATGGATTGAGAACTGGTTGTCAGACATGAAGCAAAGAGTAGGAGTAAATGGGTACTTTTCAGAATGGCAGGCAGTGACTAGTGGGGTACCGCAAGGTTCTGTGCTGGGGTCCCAGCTGTTTACATTGTACATTAATGATTTTGACTAGGGGATTAAATGTAGTATCTCCAAATTTGCGGATGACACTAAGTTGGGTGGTAGTGTGAGCTGCGAGGAGGATGCTAAGAGGCTGCAGAGCGACTTGGATAGGTTAGGTGAGTGGGCAAATGCATGGCAGATGAAGTATAATGTGGATAAATGTGAGGTTATCCACTTTGGTGGTAAAAACAGAGAGACAGACTATTATCTGAATGGTGACAGATTAGGAAAAGGGGAGGTGCAAAGAGACCTGGGTGTCATGGTACATCAGTCATTGAAGGTTGGCATGCAGGTACAGCAGGCGGTTAAGAAAGCAAATGGCATGTTGGCCTTCATAGCAAGGGGATTTGAGTACAGGGGCAGGGAGGTGTTACTACAGTTGTACAGGGCCTTGGTGAGGCCACACCTGGAGTATTGTGTACAGTTTTGGTCTCCTAACCTGAGGAAGGACATTCTTGCTATTGAGGGAGTGCAGCGAAGGTTCACCAGACTGATTCCCGGGATGGCGGGACTGACCTATCAAGAAAGACTGGATCAACTGGGCTTGTATTCACTGGAGTTCAGAAGAATGAGAGGGGACCTCATAGAAACGTTTAAAATTCTGACGGGGTTAGACAGGTTCGATGCAGGAAGAATGTTCCCAATGTTGGGGAAGTCCAGAACCAGGGAACACAATCTAAGGATAAGGGGTAAGCCAGTTAGGACCGAGATGAGGAGTAATATCTTCACCCAGAGAGTGGTGAACCTGTGGAATTCTCTACCACATAAAGTTGTTGAGGCCAATTCACTAAATATATTCAAAAAGGAGTTAGATGAAGTCCTTACTACTATGGGGATCAAGGGGTATGGTGAGAAAGCAGGAATGGGGTACTGAAGTTGCATGTTCAGCCATGAACTCATTGAATGGCGGTGCAGGCTAGAAGGGCTGAATGGCCTACTCCTGCACCTATTTTCTATGTTTCTATGTTTCTTTGTCAGAGATTCCGGACTCAAGGCCTCCTCTTCTTGTGCAACAGAGCGCGTTCACATTGGGACGCCCGTAGGAGTCACGTGGGCCTGGACACCCAATCACGGTAAAGTATTTTCTCATTCATAGTAATAGGAGTTTCGCAAGTCCAAAACACCCCCAAATACCCAAACACTACGTAAAACATTGGAAAAAACACTCACATAAATACATTATAGAAATTAAAGTTAATAGAAGTGTTTTTGAAAAAGAAAATTGCCGATTTAAAAAAAATTTTTAATTATGGTTTGAAATAAAATTACCTGAGTGGGCAGTGTTTCTAATGTTGGGGAAATCCAGAACCAGGGGACACAGTCTTAGGATAAGGGGTAGACCATTTAGGAGATGAGGAGAAACTTCTTCACTCAGAAAGTTGTTAACCTGTGAAATTACCTGCCGCAGAGAGTTGTTGATGCCAGTTCATTGGATATATACAAGAGGGAGTTAGATATGGCCCTTACGGCTAAGGGGATCTAGGGATATGGAGAGAAAGCAGGAAAGGGGTACTGAGGGAATGATCACCCATGATCTTATTGAATGGTGGTGCAGGCTCGAAGGGCTAAATGGCCTACATCTGCTCCTATTTTCTATGTTTCTATGCTTCTAACATAAATATGTATTTTTAAATTTTATTTTAACATGTTTTTGATATGTTTTTAAACTCTTACGCTGGTAAAAGTAGGCTATGCGCCTGCTTTTGCCAGGCGCAAGTGTTTTACGGTCATTCGCAGGGCAAGAGATGGGCAAATAGCCCAATCTCTGCCGTGGGACTGTCCTTCTCCCTGAGTTGCGGCCATCTGTCAAGCCAGAAACCTGACAGATCGGAAAAGTCGGTTTTCAGCGCATGCATATTGCGCGCCGAAAACCGGCTTTTCCGATGCCTTCCTGGGTCCGTACACATTCCGTGCGGACCCGGAGAGGCCGGAATTTCAGGGCGCAATTTTTTTTTGCCAGTAAAGTACTTTGTGAACACAAGCAATGAGGGAAGTTTCCAGAATTGCTCACGCGCACTGTCGACCATTCTCTGCAACATGATGGAATACAATGTTGGAAAGTGTGAGGTCATCCACCTTGGGGAAAAAAACAGTAAAAGGGAATATTATTTGAATCGGGAGAAATTACAACATGCTGCGGTGCAGAGGGACCTGGGGGTCCTTGTGCATGAATCCCAAAAAGTTAGTTTGCAGGTGCAGCATGTAATCAGGAAGGCGAATGGAATGTTGGCCTTCATTGCGAGAGGGATGGAGTACAAAAGCAGGGAGGTCCTGCTGCAACTGTACAGGGTATTGGTGACACCGCACCTGAAGTACTGCGTGCAGTTTTGGTCACCTTACTTAAGAAAGAATAATCTAGCTTTGGAGGGGGTACAGAGACGATTCACGAGGCTGATTCCGGAGATGAGGGGGTTACCTTATGATGATAGATTGAGTAGACTGGGTCTTTGCTCGTTGGAGTTCAGAAGGATGAGGGGTGATCTTATAGAAACATTTAAAATAATGAAAGGCATAGACAAGATAGAGGCGGAGAGGTTGTTTCCACTGGTCGGGGAGACTAGAACTAGGGGGCACAGCCTCAAAATACGGGGGAGCCAATTTAAAACCGAGTTGAGAAGGAATTTCTTCTCCCAGAGGGTTGTGAATCTGTGGAATTCTCTGCACAAGGAAGCAGTTGAGGCTAGCTCATTGAATGTATTCAAGTCACAGATAGATAGATTTTTAACCAATAAGGGAATTCAGGATTACGGGGAGCGGGCGGGTAAGTGGAGCTGAGTCCACGGCCAGATCAGCCATGATCATGTTGAGTGGTGGAGCAGGCTCGAGGGGCTAGATAGCCTACTCCTGTTCCTAATTCTTATGTAACATGAAGGGCACTTGTAACATCTGCAACGCATAGTGCGTTTAAACTTTATTTTGAAAATATTAGAAATGTGAAACTAATTCTTTTGTTTCTAACGTTAAAAATTGTTAGTGGATAGATTGCAGCAATCTGTATAATTTTTCCCTGTCAGCAAAGCCTGCACGTGATCCTCTTCTGTCAACCAGTGAAATGGTCGCTACCTCTGGATGCTTTATTGCACTGAATAAACAAAACTGACAGCATCTTTGAGGAAACTCATAACATTTTCATTCAAGAAGACAAACTGCTTTCTATTCCACTTCACATCAATGTACTGCTGAGCCGAGAGTGCAGAAAAATTACAAGCAGCCTACCTCCGCTATTGCAAATACATGGATATGTATTATTGATGAAGAATGTCTCATATGAACCAATTTAGATTAAATTCATGTGGGTCGGGCAGAATCAGCAGGACATGATCTTTTTAAGGCCGATGGATTTATGGTCGCGATATTAATGCAAAGGCGGGTTCTGCGTAGGGGAAGAGCATGTGCAAAACCTGGTAGTAAAGTCAGCCGGTCGGACTCTCCGACTTCAACTTGATTGTTGATTCATGACATTCTACCTTCCGGGTCTCACAGCGGGCGTGAAGTGCACCCGAATGTGACGCGATCTACGAAGTCCACTATTTCAAGGACCAATGCAGAAGTGGAATTTGGAGGGGCCACAAGGTGGTCAGAATGGATTCGCGATGAGCAAGGCATCCAGATTCAAGGATACTTCCCTTGAATTACGTCTGGGTGCAGTCAGGAGAAAGAAAAGAAAGACTTGCATTTACATAACGCCTTTCATGATCACCGCTTTACCGCCAGCAAAGTACTTTTGGAGTGCAGTCACCATTGTAATGTGGAAAACGCGGCAGCTAATTTGCGCACAGCAAGATCCCACAAACAGCAACGTGATAATGACCAGATAAGCTGTTTCAGTGATGTTGATAAATATTGGCCAGAACACTGGGGATAACTCCCCTGCTCTTCTTCGAAATAGTACCATGGGATCTTTTACGTCCAGCTGAGAGAGCAAACGGGACCTGTGAGAGGGCCAGGAGAGGGATGAGGGCGAAAGGGGACATGGAAGTGGGAACTCCACTCAAAGTGCTTGGGGTCGTGCTTGAAATTTTGACTATTTTTACTTCCCACCCAACCCCAACCCACTTAGGGGTTAAAATTCTCCCCTATGTGTCCAATTATGCCTGAACATTACTGGCCTTCAATTTCTTTGATCATTTAAGCATTAGTTAGGGGACTCATTTTTGTAGGCTGAACAGGAAGCAGTTAGGTATCAAGAAATTAGGCTAGTAGTCACAAGCACCCATTTAGCCCAATTTTCCAACAGTGATTTCTGCGATGAGAAAGAGGCCACAGTGTGGAGACTTTACTATCATTGTGCAATTATGGTAATATGATCCTTCACCAGAATTCTCAGCAATGGGAAAAAATGCAATAAACTCACCCAGAGACTCAAACAATTTAAGCAGGGTAGATGTAGAGAAGATGTTTCCACTTGAGTCCGAGACCAGAACTAAGGGCCATAAGTATAAAATAGTCACCAATAAGTCCAATAGGGAATTCAGGAGAAACATCTTTACACAGTGAGTGGTTAGAGTGTGGAACTCACTACCACATGGAGTGGTTGAGGTGAATAGTATAGATGCATTTAAGGGGAATCTAGATAAACACATGAGGGCGAAAGGAATAGAAGGATATGTTGATGGTATGAGATGCAGGTGAGTGGGAGGAGGCTCATGTGGAGCATAAACACTGGCAGAGGCCAGTTGGGCCAAATGGCCAGTTTCTGTGCTGTAATGCACTGGTCATGTTGCACCTATCTTTAAGAAGCCTTCGAGTCTCAACACAAAGAGCGTGAAGAGGTCAAGCGCAGACAGCGGAAGGAGCGCGCGGCAAACCAGCCCCACCCATCTCCTCCCGCGACGAATGTCTGTCCCACTTGTGACAGGTTCTGTGGCTCTTGTATTGGACTGTTCAGCCACCAGAGAACTCACTTTGGGAGTGGAAGCAAGTCTTCCTTGATTCTAAGGGACTGCCTATGCTGACTTAAGCAGACCCGGCCTAATGAATCAGGATGAGGGGCCGCCCATGGCAATCCACTTACCCAGTTAAAGTTGGCAGGCTTATGAGCAGTTAGTAATTGATGCATTTGTTATTCGTTGTTTTTTAGGATAATTTCACTACATTCTGCCTCATGCATTAGTTGGTTTTGGTGTGAATTCTGATTTTTCTTTTGCCATTTTGGCATTTTTGGTAGGCAGTGTCTCCCCTCATTATCTAAATGGCACCATAGAAAGCAGCGTGATTGGCATTTAGTTTAGGGTTCTGAATGGCGAGGAAGTTCATGTGGTGCCATCAAATGCAGGTGCAACAAATATTTTTTCTCTCTGCGCCCGGGGACCTACATTTATAGACCTCTTGACCGAACTGGACATGTGAGAAACCGGCTTCACTGTCTCCACTTTACAAGGCACACTGTCATAGAGTTATAAACATAGAAACATAGAAATCTACAGCGCAGAAGGAGGCCATTTCAGCCCATTGTGTCCGCGCCGGCCGAAAAAGACCCACACGGCCCTCGATCAGCAACCCTATGAACAATGAACAATGGCGGAAAGTTAAAGAGCACCCAGCCCAACCAGTCCGTCCCACACAACTGTGACACCCCCTTTGCACCGAAACATTCTACATTCCACCCCAACTGAAGCCATGTTGTACCATATGCTGCAGGGTGACCTGTAGACAACATTTGGAAAGAGGTTTCTTGCTCCTGCAGGATTGAAGGTTACCACTGCATCAAGCTCCTTCCAAGGCACCTGAGGAAAATGCGCCATATCAAACAGTCTGGAGTGTAAGAATCAAGCGATTGATAGCTGCCATGTTTACAGGTTGGCAACACCTTCATCAGCTGGACGGGGCACAGAGCTCTCATGGGTGATAGGTTTCCCTTTAATGCAGGATAACACAGTTGGCACCCATGTACGCATCAGGGTGCTGCATATTAGTCTTGTAGTTTATATGCATTTACATCATTACACACATCATTGACCATTATCCAGTAAGCAGCCATGATGCCATCAGTGGGGAAGCTTTTAGAAACGATAATCAGGACAAAGTTAATAGTCACTTGGACAAGTGTGCATTAATTAAGGAAAGCCAGCATGGATTTGTTAAAGGCAAATCGTGTTAACTAACTTGATTGAGCTTTTTGATGAGGTACCAGTGAGGGTTGATTAGGGCAATGCGGTTGATGTAGTGTACATGGACTTCCAAAAGGCTTTTGATGAAGTGCCACATATTAGGCTTGCCAGCAAAGTTGAAACCCATGGAATAAAAGAGACAGTGGCAGCATGGATACGAAATTAGCTAAGTGACAGGAAACTGAGAGTAATGAAAGGCTATTTTTTGGACTGGAGGAAGGTACACAGTGGTGTTCTCCAGGGGCTGGTACTAGGGACCACCTCTTTTCTTGATATATATTAATGACTTGTACTTGAGCGTACAGGACACAATTTCAAAATTTACAGATGACACAAAACTTGGAAGTATAGTGAACAGTGAGGAGGATAGTAATAGACTTCAAGAGGACATAGATAGGCTGGTGAAATGGCTGAAGACATGGCAGATGCAATTTAACGCAGGAAAGTGCGAAGTGATACATTTTGTTAAAAATAACGAGTAGAGGCAATATAAACTGAATGGTACAATCCTAAAGGGGGTGCATGAACAAAGAGACTTTGGGGTGTATGTGCACAAATCGTTGAAGTTGGCAGGACAAATTGAG
Source organism: Pristiophorus japonicus (assembly GCF_044704955.1). Lineage (NCBI taxonomy): Eukaryota > Metazoa > Chordata > Chondrichthyes > Pristiophoridae > Pristiophorus > Pristiophorus japonicus. Next base: position 35,529,133 of record NC_091979.1, read on the forward strand.
AAAGCAGTTAAAAAAGTATACGGGATCCTCGGCTTCATTGATAGAGGCATAGAGTACAAAAGCAAGGAAATTATGATGAACCTTTATAAAACACTGGTTCGGCCTCTACTGGAGTATTATACCCAATTTTGGACACCGCCCTTTAGGAACGACGTGAAGGCCTTAGAGAGGGTGCAGATTCCAGGGATGAGGGACTTCAGTTACGTGGATAGACTGGAGAAGCTGGGGTTGGTCTCCTTAGAACAGAGAAGATTTAGAGGAGATTTGATAGAGGTGTTCAAAATCATGAGGGGTCTCGACAGAGTAGATAGAGAGAAACTGTTCCCATGGGCAGAAGGGTCGAGAACCAGAGGACGCAGATTTAAGGTGATTGACAAATGAACAAAAGGCGACATGAGGAACAATTATTTTACACAGCGAGTGGTTAGGATCTGGAATGCACTGCTTGACAGCATAGTGGAGGCAGACTCAATCATGGCTTTCAATAGGGAATTGGATATGTACCTGAAGAAAAAAAAAATTGCAAGGCTATGAGGAAGAGGCAGGAGAGTGGGACTAGCAGAATTGCTCTTGCAGAGAGCTGGCACGGGCTTGACAGGCTGAATGGCTTCCTTCTGTGCTGTAATCATTCTATGATTCTATGATTCTATTAATCAGGGAATAGGTTTTCCAGGATTTCAGTGTAAGAGTTAAATTTCCATCATATTAAAGTGTAAGTCATATTTCCATTTCTGGACTTATTTTATGTTATTTTATATTAACTTTTAGCCATTAATAAATGATATCATAATGTTTGTATTTCCCACTAGGCTGAAACAGAGCAGTTCAAAAGCCATAAACCGTTGTTTTTTCTGCCTATTCAGGTAAAGCACAAACGATTTTCAGAATTGTAATGTGCTGCAATCTGTAAAAGCACACATTATTGTCTTGATAAAATACTCCAATGTACACCACTTTAAAACAATCACTGGTCAGAATTATTTTCCTGACATAAAACATAATTTCAATGAGAGGACTGCAAAATATGATTAATTTTTAACAGCAACATATTACAAGTGTCCTGCATTGGCCCTCACAGAGGAGAGAAAACAATCAGACTCTGCTGAAAGCCACACGGAAAACATTGACAATGGGTACTGCAAACTCTCATCATCATCATCATCATCATAGGCAGTCCCTCGGTATCGAGGAAGACTTGCTTCCACTCCTGAAGCGAGTTCTTTGGTGGCTGAACAGTTCAATGCGAGAGCCATAGACTCTGTCACAGGTGGGACAGATAGTCGTTGAGGGAAGGGGTGGGTGGGACTGGTTTGCCGCACGCTCTTTCCGCTGCCTGCGCTTGATTTTTGCATGCTCTCGGCGTTGAGACACGAGGTGCTCAGCGCCCTCTCGGATGCACTTCCTCCACTTAGGGCGGACTTGGGCCAGGGACTCCCAGGTGTCAGTGGGGATGTCGTACTTTATCAGGGAGGCTTTGAGGGTATCCTGGAAGTGTTTCCGCTGCCCACCTTTGGCTCGTTTGCCGTGAAGGGGCTCTGAGTAGAGCGCTTGCTTTGGGAGTCTCATGTCTAGCATGCGGACAATGTGGCCTGCCCAGCGGAGCTGATCAAATGTGGTCAGTGCTTCAATGTTGGGGATGTTAGCCTGAATGAGGACGTTGATGTTGGTGCTCCTATCCTCCCAGGGGATTTGTAGGATCTCCCAACGTTAACAGGGAGGCGGGGGAGCCCGGGAGTGTGATGGAGAACCTGGCAAGGCTGGGGATATGAAGGTCCTGCCAAGCTATATTTAGAATGGCATCATTATAATTAACATTTTGTTCTCTACAGTGTGGAATATTTCCCAGAATCGTAGAAATTTACAGCACAGGCGGGAGCCATATGATCTATTGTGTCTGTACTAGCTGAAAAAGAGCTATCCAGCCTATTCCGACTTTCCAGCTCTTGGTCTGTAGCCTTGTAGGTTACGGCACATCAAGTGCATGTTAGTTTTCAGGAAAAGTGGAAGGTTTTTATACCAATAAGAATGTCCCCGTTTAATGGAGCAACACCAGCTCTCAGCATTCAAACCATACAGAGTGAGAAAACAAATGAGTGGCTTAGTATCCAATGAGGTATATTGACACGGCAGCTCATTAACTAGTGGTTGTTTATTTTTTCCTCAACCGTCTTCTCCCTGTGGCTGAGGAGCTCCTCCCGGTGTCACAGTGCGGATTTCGTCCCCTACGGGGCACAACAAACATGATTTTTGCAGCGCGACAGCTGCAGAAAAAATGCAGGGAGCAGCGCCAGCCCTTATACATGGCCTTCTTCGACCTTACAAAGGCCTTTGACACTGTCAACCGCGAGGGTCTATGGAGCATCCTCCTCCGATTCGGATACCCCCAAAAGTTCGTCACCATCCTCTGCCTGCTTCACGACGACATGCAGGCCATGATCCTTACCAACGGATACCTTACAGACCCAATCCACATCCAGACCCGGGTCAAACAGCGCTGTGTCATTGCCACAACCCTCTTCTCAATCTTCCTCACTGCCATGCTCCACCTCACAGTCAACAAGCTCCCCGCTGGAGTGGAACTAAACTACAGAACTAGTGGGAACCTGTTCAACCTGTGCCGTCTCCAGGCCAGGTCCAAGACCACCCCAACCTCTGTCATCGAGCTACAGTATGCGGACGACGCCTGCATCTGCGCACATACAGAGACTGAACTCTAAGTCATAGTCAATGTATTTACTGAGGCGTACGAAAGCATGGGCCTTACACTAAACATCCGTAAGACAAAAGTCCTCCACCAGCCTGTCCTCGCCGCTTAGCACTGCCCCCCCAGTCATCAAGATCCATGGCGCGGCCCTGGACAACGTGGATCATTTCCCATACCGCGGGAGCCTCTTATCAACAAGAGCAGACATTGATGCGGAGATTCAACATCATCTCCAGTGCGCCAGGGCAGCCTTCGGCCGCCTGAGGAAAAGAGTGTTTGAAGATCAGGCCCTCAAACCTGTCATCAAGCTCATGGTCTACAGGGCTGTAGTAATACCTGCCATCTTGTATAGACATAGACCATGTACAGTAGACACCTCGAGTTGCTGGAGAAATACCACCAACGATGTCTCCGCAAGATCCTACAAGTCCCCTGGGAGGACAGACACACCAATGTTAGCGTCCTCGACCAGGTCAACATCCCCAGCATTGAAGCACTGACCACACTTGATCAGCACCGTTGGGAAGGCCACATTGTTCTCATGCCAGACACAAGACTCCCAAAGCAAGCGCTCTACTCGGAAGTCCTTCACGGCAAACGAGCCAAAGGTGGGCTGGGGAAACGTTGCAAGGACACCCTCAAAGCCTCCCTGATAAAGTGCAACATCCCCACTGACACCTGGGAGTCCTTGGCTAAAGATCGCCTTAAGTGGAGGAAGAGCATCTGGGAGGGCACTGAGCATCTTGTGTCTCATCGCAGAGAGCATGCAGAAATCAAGCACAGGCAGCGGAAAGAGCATGCGGCAAACCTGTCCCACCCACCCTTTCCCTCAATGACTATCTGTTCCACCTGTGACAGGGACTGTGGCTCTCGTATTGGACTGTTCAGCCACCTAAGGACTCATTTTTAGAGTGGAAGCAAGTCTTCCTCGATTCCGAGAGACTGCCTATGATGATGATGATGATGGTTGTTTATGCAAGCACTGGCAGGACTGGTTTGAATGAGAATCCAGCTATTGATCGGGTATGAAATAATTCTTGCTGATGTGTAGTGCTGATTGGTTGTTTTGAAAATGGTGCACCTGTGTTTGAGAAGTGAGAGATAGCTTAGTTGCCAGAGACTAACAGAGTAAGAAGGCAGCTATGTGAATGGAGAGTGTTTGGCACATAAAGTGCAGTTTGGTTGATGCTTCTTTCAGTTTCCCAGTTTATTTTGTATGGCTGCACAGTGGAGACATTGTTGGGAGGGACCAGCATGATGTGGCAGTTTCTGGGAGTATCTCCACGTGCAATCACTCAACCTTCAGAAACAGTTGGAGACACTGCATTATCTGGGAAGCAGAAGGATTTTTGAAAGGCGCATTGCAGGTTGTCACCAGACAGCTAGTGAGGCAGAGGAAAGGAAATGGTTAAAAATTCATTGAAATAAAGGGGAAGGTGAACTTTGGTAAAGGCAGTGCAGGAAACTGAAGATGTCTGATAGGTATATAATGCTGGATACCTCTGGTTAAAACAGAAATGCAGACACAAGGGAGGGTGATCAGAAGTAATACTACAGTCAGCTGTGCCTCAGTGGGTAGCACACTCGCTTCTGAGTCAGAAGGTTGTGGGTTCAAGTCCCACTCTTGGAACTTGAGCACAAAAAATCTCGGCTGACACTCCAGTGCAGTGCTGAGGGAGTGCTGCTCTGTTGGAGCTGGCGTTTTTCGGATGAGACGTTAAACCAAGATCCCGCCTGCTCTCTCATGGGGCGTAAAAGATCCCAAGGCACTATTTCGAAGAAAAGCAGGGGAGTTATCCCTGGAGTCCTGGCTAATATTTAACCCTCAATCAACATAACAAAAAAAACAGATTATCTGGTCATTATCACATTGCTGTTTGTGGGACCTTGCTCTGTGCAAATTGCTGCTGCATTTTCTACATTACGACAGTGACAACACTTCAGAAAGTACTTCATTGGCTGTAGAGTGCTTTGGGACATCTGGTGGTCATGAAAGGCGCGATATAAATCACATGGCTCCAGTTGGGGTGGAGTTTCAGTATAAGGGGTGTCGTAGTTATGTGAAGCGGACTGGTTGGGCTGGGTGCTCTTTGCCTTTCTGTCATTGTTCATAGGTTTCTATGTAGCCTTTAGGGCTGCTGACCAAGGGCCGTGCGGCTCTTTGTCAGCCGGCGCAGAGACGATGAGCTGAAATGGCCTCCTTCTGTGTTGTAAATTTCTATGTTTCTTCTATAAATCCAAACCTTTCTTTTTTGCAGCACTGTAGAGCAAGTGATGAACTGGAGAGGAACAACGTGATGTCAAGAAAAGGGTAATGGTTGTAATGCCTGTTAAAGTCAGCCCATAACAGATGAAGAAAGAGTTCAGTGTTTGAAAATTGGGCGGAGAGGTGCTGAATTTGCTTGAAGCCGAGGGTGCAATGCAGGTGTAAAGGCTGCAGAAGAGGCCTTTCAGGGATGGAAAATTGGGTGCAAACTGTGAAATGCCAGGTCTGCACCCAGCAGAGCAGATAAGCAAAGCTTTGGCTGGGGCCTAAGATGGCCGGAAGTTCCATTTGTCCTATAGAATGTCCACGATGTTACAAAGAGCCAAGGCCTGCAGGAAAGCTTCACCTGCCAGAATTCCTATGGCAGTGGCCCTCCTTTGCGCCATCGGATACTGAAAAGAAGTCAATGTCTGGGTGAATGGAGGTTTGCAAGTAGGGCCCTAATCCTGTTGAGAATGTCGAATCATGGGCAGCTCAGCAGGCAATCAGTTGTGACTAGCCCACTCTCCGAGCAGCTTGTGGGGGCTGCATCTTCTCCTCGCTCTCTGTATTGGGTATTGATCCAGTTCTGTCCATAACTGCTGCAATTGCTGACAATAGAAATTAGCTGACCACAGATGCTGTGGTAAGGTCTGGAATGGAGGTCAGCGACATAGTGGGCTTCCCACTCTGTCGCACTTCTGGCAGTGGAGTAGGTATAAGGATTATTGGCCCTGTGCATTAATGTTCAACCGTTTTTAATCAATCACAATGTAGCACAATATTGATTTTTCTCTTGCGGGAAGAAATCTTTGAATAAGAACAGTCAGCCAGTCTATGCATCAACTATAAAGTGCAACAGTCACAGTTTTTAACATATCAGTGAAAATCACTGATGGATAAAAATATTGTTACTTGGTTGTTCTATTGCTCTACTGTGTCTTGTGGCGAGGATAACCAGTTTGGTATTTGAGTACTGAATGTAGCCTTTTCCATCTGAGGTTTCAGTTGCTGTTTAGATTGAAATTGTTTTGCATATTTAACTCCTGATGCGTGTGTCTCTATGCCCTTGATTATCAGTAATTGCTTACTTGATGCTCAAGAAGCAAGTTACAAACCTCTAATAAACAAGAGCACAGATACACACACTGGCTTCAGTGAACTCTGCACTTTTAAATAGAAACATAGAAACATACAAAATAGGTGCAGGAGTAGTCCATTCGGCCCTTCGAGCCTGCACCGCCATTCAATGAGTTCATGGCTGAACATGAGACTTCAGTACCCCATTCCTGCTTTCTCGCCATACCCCTTGATCCCCCTAGTAGTAAGGACTCCTTTTTGAATATATTTAGTGAATTGGCCTCAACAACTTTCTGTGGTAGAGAATTCCACAGGTTCACCACTCTTTGGGAGAAGAAGTTTCTCCTCATCTCGGTCCTAAATGGTTTACCCCTTATCCTTAGATTGTGACCTCTGGTTCTGGACTTCCCCAACAATGGGAACATTCTTCCTACATCTAACATGTCTAAACCCGTCAGAATTTTAAACGTTTCTATGAGATCCCCTCTCATTCTTCTGAACTCCAGTGAATACAAGCCCAGTTCACCCAGTCTTTCTTGATATGTCAGTCCCGCCATCCCGGGAATCAGTCTGGTGAACCTTCGCTGCACTCCCTCAATAGCAGATTGTCCTTCCTCAAGTTAGGAGACCAAAACTGTACACAATACTCCAGGTGTGGCCTCACCAAGGCCCTGTACAACTGTAGCAGCACCTCCCTGCCCCTGTACTCAAATCCCCTCGCTATGAAGGCCAACATGCCATTTGCTTTCTTAACCACCTGCTGTACCTGCATGCCAACCTTCAATGACTGATGTACCATGACACCCAGGTCTCGTTGCACCTCCCCTTTTCCTAATCTGTCACCATTCAGATAATAGTCTGTCTCTCTGTTTTTACCACCAAAGTGGATAACCTCACATTTATCCACATTATACTTCATCTGCCATGCATTTGTCCACTCACCTAACCTATCCAAGTCACTCTGCAGCCTCATAGCATCCTCCTCGCAGCTCACACTGCCACCCAACATCCGCAAATTTGGAGATACTGCATTTAATCCCCTCGTCTAAATCATGAATGTACAATGTAAACAGCTGAGGCCCCAGCACAGAACCTTGCGGTACCCCACTAGTCACTGCCTGCCATTCTGAATAGTACCCATTTACTCCTACTCTTTGCTTCCTGTTTGCCAACCAGTTCCCAATCCACGTCAGCACGCTACCTCCAATCCCATGTGCTTTAACTTTGCACATTAATCTCTTGTGTGGGACCTTGTTGAAAGCCTTCTGAAAGTCCAAATACACCACATCAACTGGTTCCCCCTGGTCCACTCTACTGGAAACATCCTCAAAAAATTCCAGAAGATTTGTCAAGCATGATTTCCCTTTCATAACTCCATGCTGACTTGGACCTATCATGTCACCTCTTTCCAAATCTCTTCTCATTTGGAGTCGTAAAGCTATTGAATTAAACTTGATCATCAATCTATGCTGTTTCCCTCTAATGTTAAAATACATCATCATAGACAGTCCCTTGAAATCGAGGAAGACTTGCTTCCACTCTAAAAGTGAGTTCTTCGGTGACTGAACAGTCCAATATGGGAATTACAGTCTCTGTCACAGGTGGGTCAGGCAGTTGTTGAAGGAAAGGGCGGGTGGGGAGTCTGGTTTGCCGCACGCTCCTTCTGCTGCCTACGCTTGTTTTCTGCATGCTCTCAGCGACGAGATTCAAAGTGCTCTGCGCCCTCCCGGATGCTCTTCCTCCACTTAAGGCGATCTTTGGCCAGGGACTCCCAGGTGTCGGTGGGGATGTTGCATTTTATCAAGGAGGATTTTTACAGAATAATCTGGGGTAGCATTTCTGTTGTGTCAGGACATAGAAACATAGAAAATAGGTGAATGAGTCGGCCATTCGACCCTTTGAACCTGCACCACCATTCAATATGATCATGGCTGATCATGCTTTGCTATTGCCGTTCACAATTTCAAATTTTCATCTTGAGTAGTTTGCTCAGTCTTGGTCCTTTTAACCTTGGGTAGGAGTAAATATTGTAGCATATCAAAGTTTTAAAATCTTTTCTTTTTGCTGTTTACAAACGTGTCAATGGACATTACTTTCTCCCCATTAACTATCAAACATGGCTTCAAGCCTGTCTCCACCTCCTCCCAAGGATACTGTTAAGTGGATTGATGGGCAGCATGCTGTGGCGTGGCATATGAGATAACTCTCCTCACGTTGATCTGAAACCGTGTCGTCTCCTCTTCAGCAGCCATCAAATGTGGTTGCAGGACAGCTCGGTCAGTTGCCTGCAGGTTTCTGCCAGCACATTGGGTAACCTTTCTCTTCATTTTTGTGTGTAGTTTTTTAATTCCCTGCTCCTTTAACCTTAGGGGGAAGAAGAATGTTTGCGATTGCAGGAGGACATATCACCTCTCCGCTTCATTACCCCTCAATTTGTGGGAGCATCTTCACCACACGGACTGCAGCGGTTCAAGAAGGCTCACCGCCACCTGCTTATGGGCAACTTGGAATGGACAATAAAGGGTGGCCTTGCCAGTGATGCCCAGATTCAGAAAATTAATTAAAAAAATGTATCTCCCCAGATATCACCAATGATGTCTCTTGTGTCTCTAATCAATTTTTATTCTCTTGCAATAGCCTTCCATGGTAACTTTATTCCACATTGTTCAGATTTGGGTGCAAAAATCCAGTCTAGCTTTCTTATCTTGAACCTCATTAATAAATTGCGTGCAAGTATTCAAACTGCCATCATATGGAAAGATTTTGAGAAATATTGTCAATCCTTGAAAAATTCAAACAAGTCATCTCAAGGTCTTTATTCGCCAAAGAAAACAGATCCAATCTGCTTAAGCATTCTTCTTGACATTTAAGGTCCCCTTTTATTGCTTGTATTCGTATCCTGTTGGGGGCAATAATACCCTCCCTTTGATTCGGTGACAAACCTAATCATAATCCACATAGGATCTGAACAATGTCTTGAGCAACAACAATGCTCCCTTTTTTAAGTTTATATTCTACCTCTTTGTTAATGCAACCCAGTACCTATTTGTGTATTTTACTTCAGCCTGTGCCAAGCATTCTGCTGATAAGTTTTTCCATTAAAACCCCAAATCTCTTTCCTGATCAGCACTCTCTGGTGCATTGCATTAGTAATCTAAAAAGAGAAGTATTGAGATAACAGAGGTAAGGCTGAGGCACAGCAGAACAAAACAGGGCAAAGTAGAAGACACAGGAGAGTTATATCTAAACAGGAAAGAGTGGGGAATGGCCAAGGCAGAATGAAGAACGCACTGGAACTTTGTTTTAACTGAAACTAGTTTGTTCTGTTACTGCACCAAAAGCCAGATCCGATCTTGCTCTGAAAGTTAAAAGTGGCAGTTTATTTCTATTTGAGCAATAGCAAAACAGCAGAAACTCTACTTTTAAAAAGGTCTTCATTTGAAGAAAGTACATTTGAAAAGGACTGCTGCCAATCATTGAACCTGTGCATATGCCCTGCTAACTTACTTCAGCAATGTTTTTGGCATATGGCACATCAGACCAAGCATGGAAAAACATTTTTTAGAAGTACTTAAGGCACCGACTTCAAATTTTAGCCACATATTCCAACCCTGAGGCCTTTATTATCAACTATAATTCTATGTAATTGTAGCAATTTGCAATTCTAATAAGATGATAAAATAGCAAAATGAATAACAAGTTTCTTTGAGAGAAGGTTTACATAAGAACATAAGAAATAGGAGCAGGAGTAGGCCACCTGGCCCCTCGAGCCTGCTCCGCCATTTAATAAGATCGTGACTGATCTGATCATGGATTCAGCTCCATTTCCCTGCCCGCTCTCCGTAACCCTTTATTTAATTATCGCTCAAAAATCTCTCTGATAAACGCAAGTAAAAAAGGTTAGCGAAATGGAAAGAGATCCCTTGGTATCTCATCTGATGGGTTCAATGTCGAGTGTGGAAAAAAGTTAGATACAGCAGAAGGTCACAAATTCAATCCCCAAATTGTGCTGAGTAAAATGATCTCAGCTGGAGTAGCAGTAGGGGGCAAGACAGTTAGTCTCTGAGCTTGGACGAGTGATTGAGGAGAACATCGGGTCCCTGTTCACGATTGATTTTTAGGGAAACTTGTTGGAAAGTGTCTTATGCATGAACGTCAGGTTAGAACAGGATCTGATTTGGCTGTGTTGCTACTTATGCCTGACAGTTACTGATCAGGCTCACACAAAATGGCCATTGGGACAAGGTATTTGGATAAGTATATGAGGGAGAAGGGGATATCCTGATAAAGTTAGATGAGGAAGGTTGGGAGGAGGCTCGAGTGGAACATAAACGCCTGCATTTACTGGTTAAGCCAAATGGCCTGTTTCTGTGCTGCATATTCTGTGTAAATCTACATAAAGGTTACAGAGGGAGACTGTGGAGCAATATATTAAAGTTGAGTCAGTGTCAATAAGAACAATAACTTGTGTTTATATCGCACCTTTAACATAGTAAAACGTCCCAAAATGCTTCACAGGAGTGTTACAAGGCAAACAATTTGACACCGAGTCACTGGGGTGCTGTTTTTTAATCAGGAAACCCGAAGGAACGGGTTTCTCTCAGCTCTTGCCGAATTTAATCTGAAACCCGGCCGGCCAGGCTTAATTCCAAAATGGAGTAACAATCTGAGGCACGCAGTCTCATTAACATATTTAAATGAGACACACCTCCTGGGAGTTGCTTGGTCACCTGCCACAAGTCCCGCCTCCATTAAAACCAGAAGTGGATGGGTTCGAGGTGCGTTGGGTTCTAGTTTGAGATTTTTTTAAACATTTTTACATCTCAGCCGACCTAAACCCACCCATTTAGGGGGGTTAAAAGTCTCCCCATTGTTTCTGCATGTTTGGCACAAGATAAGTTTTAAAATAAGACATTGGTTTCAAAGCAGAACATCGAACCAGATTTGCTGCACGCCACAGCTTGAAAGCAACTTGACCGAGGAAAGATGGCAGATTGATGTGGCTGCTGTATTCATCAGATGCCAGAGTGACTGAATGTAAGCACACGTTTAAAATAAATACACAGCATTAGACATCTCGGAGAAGGCTTGAAACCTCTATGGCAGTGAGAGGTTGTCGGGGGCTACTTTGAGCAGAAGTGACTGTTCTTTCATGTGCACACAATCCCGTTATGAATGAGGGAATGCCCCAGATTCACTGTGCAGTCCCTTTTATTTTTCTTACTTTGATCACGGCAGACCACACCAGAGAGTGTTCAATGATAATGAGGTCATTAGTTATGAAAAACAGTGGGGTAGTTTTTGACTTTGTACGGTGATGTCACTTTACATCTCTCCTGATTTTTCTTGAAATTTCCATTGAAGTCAAAAGAAAGGAAATTTACTCCACCTGCACAAATGTTCATCAACCACTGTCTCACAGAAACTGTTTACATCTTAAGACAAAGCACCGTGCTTCAATTCCTTCAACAAAAGGACAGGCTGGAAGGAGACCTTGCAACTTTGGCTCCTGACACCCATCAATTTATTTTTTTACTTTGTTCTTTGTGATGTAAGCAATGTTGGCATGGCAGTATTTATTGCCCACTCCTCGTTTCGCTGAGGACATTAAGTCAATCATGCAGTATGGGACTGGATTCACACCTGGGTCATTCTGAGTACAGGCAGCAGATGCCGACCGTGAAGGATGTTAATAGTGTTGGATTTTCATAACAATCCAGCAACATTTTTGATAATTTTTTTCCCCCTCTTGCCAGCCCCCATATTGCCACATTTAGCAAATTCAATTTCATAACGTGCCATGCGAACTAATTATCTATAGGTTGCTGGTTCCAGTTCAGTAATCACTAGGCTATCATTCTCATTTTTTAGCTGTCCTTCAAGTTCCAAAGGAGAGAACTGCTCATGCCAAAAAAAAATGCAATGTCCAAACTAACAATCTGTCAAAATGTTACCAAGAAATAAATCTAACCTTCGGTGCAACATAAGAAAAAGAGCAACTGGCTACAAAATATTATGATTACGTTTAATTTATTTTTCATTAGAAGCAGATAGGATATTAAAAATTAATCTTTTTTATTTGAATTTGTTGTAAAGGATATTCATGCAGAGACTTTCCTTGTAAAAGTGTGCCATTACCATTTTGTATGCACCTCAGAACTGTTATGAATCTGGTCTTGCTAACGTCAACACACATCGTTCTATAAGGTTCCAGGTAATTTGTTGACTTTAGTATGCCAGAAATGGTTTTACAAATTGAATAAGCATAAAGAAGTACAGCAACAGGCATAAAAAGATGTGGTAATTGTTATGTTTTTGGTAAGCTGGCTGAATCATCCACCAACAAAAATTTCAGCTAGGTTATCCGATGATCCCATCCTCTTCGCCAATGTTATGTTTTCAGTACGACCTCACAAACACACACAGGCTCTAAGATGGCTGATAACTTCAGGAACCCCAATCAGGTGATTCCCTCTTTATTGTTGTAAACAACAATGGCTGCAAAGCCACAGTAGTCCACCAGATGGAGCTATATATATATATACAGGCAACTCTCGATTATCCACACACGGATGCAACGGGAAACCATTTTAACGGCATTTAAAATTCCGTGTGTGTGACGTCACTTTGAAACTCTGATATTCCTTTCAAACGTTGCCTGTTGAGCCTTGCTTTTAAGCGCTCTGCCTTGCCTCAGCGCCCACTGCTGCTCGCACACAGGTCCACTGCCTCTCATAATTCATTAAAATGCCATGAACAGTTACAAGAAGTAATCAACAAGCCTAATGGTCTTTAGATCTCGAGGACTAGAATTCAAGGATTAGAAGATACGCTACAGCTATTGGTTAGAGCACACCTGCAGTACGGTAATCATTAATTGTAATGTCAACTCGCTCGAATGGAGAAATCTTTTATCCGGCATAGCCCAATCCCCGAGGGACCCGGATAATCGAGAGTTGCCTGTATATATATTTCAGTAATAGCAAGTGGTCAGAAATGAGACACAAATTGTTAAACCTGACTTGGAATTCATTTTAAGCAAAGATAATAAATTGAAAGTTTAACAGAAATGATAGCAAGGTAATAAAAATGTTTGGGTATTTGTATATGAAGGATTATTATTTATTCTACCTAATAATTAGGATAGCTATCGGCATTATACATTTTTTGTTAAATATATTGCACAATTAAAATGTTCATCCTTATCCCACATTTTGTGTTCAGCACTGAGAGTTAAGTAGAAGTGTGAAGCACATACCCAAATGCTGTCTTCTTGACGATACTGTTTCCAGTTCCTTCCAGTATCACTGAACATCAATCGGTAGCTTATTACCCAGTCTGAACTACCATATCGACCTTGAGTTGCTATAGCTGTGATTTCTGTCCTCTCACCGAGATCTATCTGCAACCACTGGTATTTGTTAGATTCTAGTGGGGACCATCCACCTGCCCCTGAAATACAATAAAGTCATTGGTAAGTAAATAATCTACAGAATTTTGCTGAAGTGCAGATATGCAAATCACAAGTTAGTTTGGAAAGCTTCATATTTTATATTAACCTATATACCACCTAGAAGGACGAGGGCAGCAAGCGCCTGGGAACACCATCACCTGCAAGTTCCCCTCCAAGTCACACACCATCCTGATTTGGAAATATATCGGCGTTCCTTCATCGTCGCTGGGTCCAAATCCTGGAACTCCCTCCTTTACAGCACTGTGGGGGTACCATCACCACACGGACTGCAGCGATTCAAGAAGGTGGCTCACTACCATCTTCTTGAGGGCAATTAGGGATGGGCAATAAATGCCGGCCTTGCTAGCAACGCCCACATCCCGTGAACGAATAAAAAAAAAATCCCCATTAACAGAAAACAATGCAACTGGTAATTTCAGCTGATTTATAAAGAAGATATGATCGTTCTATATGAACTAGCATTAAGAATGAGGAACTTGGGCGTGCTTGAGACGAATAACAGTGATGCATTTAAGGGGACGCTAGATAAGTGCATGTGGGAGAAAGGAATAGAACGACATGACAATCGGGTAAGATGAGGTAAGGTGGAGGAATCGGTGGTGGAGCATAAACACCGACATGGGCCTGTTGGGCTGAATAGCCTATTTCTGTTTTGTAAATCCTATGAATGTACTCTAACATTCTCCTAACAATCTGTAGCTGAAACATACATAGAAGGATGGCTCCAGATTCCCAGCCTGGGCACTGCTGGCACTCTACAATTGGCTTCAATAGCCTTGGGTTAGGAAGGGGAAATATTTCTGCACTTGACTGCAATCATTTGAACACTGTTGAACGTGTACAGGGCCTATTTTTTTAATGTTTTGTTTTCCTCTACTTTTCGCTCAAGCAATGCATATTTCCTGGGCATGAAGCAGAAGAAATGGGTGAGGAAACCTGTTACACCAGATCTCGAGCAGCTTTACACTGCCCGGGTACTTCCGAGACTACGCTCAAGGTAACCAAGCCTTGTGATTGCTTCTATCTGGGCCAGGCGCGTTGAAAGGCCACACAAGTTAGGTGGGTCCCACCTCATTTTTCTGGGTTTGCCTTTGGTCGATGCCCAATCAGAGCAATGCCCACAATTAGTAGATAAAGAGTTACAATTGCATCCAGCCTTGCTCAGACTGCCATCTAGTCATGATCATGAGAGTGAGTGCTGGGAGCATGCCTGAGCTGCAACATTTGGTGTCAGCTAAAGTGGGATTAATATGCTTTGCAGACCCATTAAACTATAAAGTTAAAACAATTTTCAGAAGAAATAAGCAGATACCAGGCGTCGTGTATTTGCTTCATGGGTTCTTTGCTTAAGAATTCACGGCTACACATTTGCTGTGAAGAACTAGCTGGATTATTAGCAAAGGTTTAACAATAAAACTGAACACTACCAGTTCATCCATCAGGCTCATAACTGCACGCCTCATCGTGGAGAACCTGAACTCAATTAACCGGGGTTTTATTGAGTCTTAGGAACATCACATGCTGGGCTAAGTCACTCACAGTGCAACAGCTCCACAACTATTTTAGTAGGAGCGTAAATCAAATGCTCCTTTTGGCAAGGGCACTAGACCCCACAAATTAACAATTTAACCTTTAACGAAAACCTTAAATCAAATTAAAATTTGGTTGCCGGGGTGGTGAAGCACACCAGTCGCAGCAGCTCCACAAACCTGTGCGCATGCTCACAGGTGCATACATTGCACCAGGACCAAAGGGCTTCAGAATAAAGTAGATAAAGAGTTACAATTGGCTCGCCTGACAGGAGGTGTAAACCAACACCAATATAGACTGGCATAATGTGACACTGCGATATGTGTGCGCACTAGGTCCGTGCAGCGGAGCAGGTCCCCAGTCATTCTGGTTAATCCTTGCCACTGGATAAAGGCCTAGCTCTGTCGAGCCCGTGTGGTGGCTGGTGTGCAACGGTCACCACACGTTAAAAAAATCCACGCACAGGCATCTTCCACCCCCTCATCTGGAGTTCAGGACTGGAGCATCGGGTCCTTCATTGAAACATCTGTGAACTCTCGTGGAAGCAAGTCATCCTCGTTCGAGGGACCGTCTATGATGAGACTGACATAAGTGAGAGGTAAAGAACAATCGTGCAGGCATGAGGAGCACCACAGGCACAAAGCTGACGAAAAGGACCAAGAAAAGCAGCACAGTTTTGAGGTTTGCACAAGGCAGAGCGAGGCAAACAAACGGCAGAGGAAAAGAACCAACCGCACTGCCGTCAGCTCGCTCTGATTTGGCAGAGAGAGGCTCAATGATTCTGAGACGAGTGAGTGGGGCCCAATGCTTTCAGCCCACACTTTCATACTGAATGTGGTCCTACTCCAAATTTTAAGATAAAGGGATGATTCTTAGGGAATTATTTGCAAAATGGGGAGAGGAGGATGGGCAGGAAGGCTGGTACTATAACAACAACAACTTGCATTTATATATCAACTTTAACATAGTCAAACGCCCCAAGGAACATCGTAGGAGCAGTTATAAAACAAAATTTGACATTGAGCCATATAAGGAGATATTAGGGCAGATAACCAAAATCTTGGTGAAAAAGATAGGTTTTAAGGAGTGTCTTGAAGGAGGAAAGAGGGGTAGAGAGACGCAGAGCTTTAGTTGGGAATTCTGGAGCTTAGGGCCTTGGCAGGTGAAGGCTCGGCCGCCAATGGTGAAGCAATTAAAATCATGGGTGCGCAAGAGGCCAGAATTAGAGACATGCAGAAGGTTGTGGGGCTGGAGAAGATTACAGAGATAGGGAGGGGCGAGGCCATGGAGGGATTTGAAAACGAGGATGAGTGTCATCATTTAACAGCATGATATTGATTGCTTTCTCTCCTGTGGATCCAATGTTTTATGCAGATTACAACATAGTAAGGTTCGTGCCTCACATTACCTTTTGACCCCCCAGCAGATGCATGTTGGCAGACGTTTTAATGGCCCTGAAATTCTGGCCTCTCCGGGTCCGGACGGAATGTGTACGGACCCGGGAAGGCATCGCAAAAGCCGGTTTTCGCCGCACAAAGCACATGCTCTGGCTTGACGGATCGCACACATCTCGGCAGCCAGGACATTCACATGGGCAAGGTTACGGTATTTGCCCAACTCTTGCCCAACGAATGTCCTTAAAATGCTTGCGCCTGGTAAAATGTACTTTTACCAGCGTAAGAGTTTTAAAACATATAAATAGCATATAAAAATAAAATTTAAAACCACATTTTTCTCTTAAAAACCCTGCCCACTCAGGTAAGTTTATTTTCAACCCAAATTACAAAACTTAAAAAAAAATCGAACATATAAAAATAAAATTTAAAACCACATTTTTCTGTTAACCCTGCCCATTAAGGTAAGTTTATTTTTAACCCTAATTTAAAAATCGGAAAAATATATATTTTTTCTACGACATTTATTAACTTTAATTTCAATTAATTTTAGTTGTGTGGGTGTGGGTTTTATTTTTTATTATGATGTTTAGTGTGTTTGGGTTTTTTTTTCTCATTAATAGCAATGAGAACTTGTAGATACGGAGTTCCCATTGCTATTAATGAGAAAGCTGTGGAATACAGTACCTGATTGGCTTCTGCGTGGGAACCTGGAGGACGGTAGCATGCTCCGCAGCGCGGGAAGAGAAGGTCTCCCCACCGGAATCCCACGCTCCTCCCACCAGGTAATTTCGTAAAAATTTTCCGGTCGGAGGCGTTTGGCCGAAAGAAACGTCTGACCGGAATTTCAGGGCCAATATGTTACGTAATCTCTGGATCATTAGGCAGAGCCAGCAATCATAAAATGAAAGGTGGTGTTGAGAGGGCGAAGAACGTAACAAATGATGGTGTGTGAGTTGGCATTAAATATCACTCTCCGAAAGTTACCCAGAAAAGTTAAGGATATGGTTGGTTGAACAAGGGACCAGGAAAAGTGGCAGGGAGTTCCCAATTATTCCCATTTATTTAATGTTTGCCGATTTGTTATTTGTGATTACCCTGATGATAGTGCAATTATTTATTTCCCCACTACGTTCAAGGGAGCACTGAAATATATAATGTACCCAAAATATAGCCATTTAGCCTATCAAATATGAAACAACACAAGCAAGATTTACACAGACTATTGCTTCAAAAGTATAGTCCAGAAAATTGGAATCTAGGCCTAAATGAAAATGACTGAAATACAATTATTAAAAAAATTAAATAGTGAGCTCGCATTTATATAGTTCCTTTCACATCAAAACATCTCAAAGCGAATCACGCAATAAATTACTTTTTGAAGTGCAGTGACTCATGTTAGTGCCCGACTGTTTCTAATTTGCATCAACAACTTTGATTCAGAAATGTAAAATGGTCACATTTGCGGATGATACAAAACTGAGGGGGTGAGCGGGCGGGCGGTTGAATCTGAAGAGGCAGTCAGCGACCTGTAAAATGAATTTGATAAAAGATGAAAGTGATTGGAAGAGTTGCAGCTGAAATTAAACATCGGGTAATGGCCTGTTTCTATTCTGTTCATTCTATTTCAACTGTTATATTAGGACTAAGTGGCACTTGTAAAAACTAGTGAAAAGACAAATTTACGACTGAGATTACAAAGTTTGTCTTCGCATGATTAATCAATACATGGAACTGTAGTATGGGGGTGGTGGGGGACACTTTCGAATCACCTCAGAAACAGCTAATGCTGTGATGGGAGAATTAGAGGTTCTTTGGGTGGTTGGTTGAATAATTTCCTTCATTATTTGTACCTTGTGTCAGCTGTGGCTCAGTGGGTAGCTCTGAGTAAGTGATTGGTTGGTGAGTGTTTCTCTCTCTTTTTTTTAAACTTGGGCATTGGTTTAAATTAAGAGCTAGGATTAAACATTGAAAACGTGAAAACTTAATTAATTAAATAAAATACATTAGAGATGGCAGGGCATCTGGGAGCTGGTGGACACCAGTGTGATCCACGGCAACTACATCTGGAGTAAGTGTTGGTGGCTCGAGGAAATTCGGCTCCGTGTTGATGAGCTGGAGTCCGAGCTTCAGGTACTGCGAGACATCAGGGTGGGGGAGAGTTACCTGGATGCTGCGTTCCAGGAGGCAGTCACCTTAGGTTAAATCATTCAAATTTGGTGGTTAGGGACAGGAGGATGTGATTACAAGTAAGGAAGGTATGGGGACCCAGGATGTAGTGATGGAAAAGCCTCGGCCTTTGCTCTTGTCCAACAGGTTCGAGGCTCTTGCTCCCTGTGTGGACGAGAGCAGGTACTGCAGGGAGGATGAGCAAACTGACCACAGCACCATGGTACAGGGGGTCATTCAAGTTGCGGGAGCAAAAAGAAACGTGTAGTGGTAGGGGGACAGTATAATTAGGGGGATAGATAAGGTTCTCTGCAGCCGAGAGCGTGAGTCCCAAAGGCTGTGTTGCCTGCCCTGTGCCAGGGTTAAGGACATCTCTTCAGGGTTGCACAGGAACTTGGATTGGGAGGGGAAAGATCCAGTTGTCATGGTCCATGTAGAGACCAATGATATAGGTAGGGCAAACAAAGAGGTTCTG
The DNA here is from genome assembly GCF_044704955.1 of Pristiophorus japonicus. NCBI lineage: Eukaryota > Metazoa > Chordata > Chondrichthyes > Pristiophoridae > Pristiophorus > Pristiophorus japonicus. The sequence goes on from NC_091979.1 coordinate 35,548,204, forward strand.
CTGAGGGAGTATGAGCAGCTAGGGGCTAAATTAAAAAGCAGAAACACAAAGATAATAATCTCTGCATTACTACCTGAGTCACACAAGCAAATTTACATAGGGTAAATAAGATCAGAGAGATGAACGCGTGTCTCAAAGACTGGTGCGGAAGAAATGGGTTTCAATTCATGAGCCACTGGCACCAGTATTCGTGTAAGAGGGAACTGTTCTGTCGGGACGGGCTTCATTTGAACCAGGCTGGGACCAGCGTCTTGGCGAATTGAATAACTAGGCTGTAGATAGGGCTTTAAACTAAATTGTGGGGGGAGGGATCAGGTGAGCTGAAATTTAACAAGTTAAAGAGAAAGGAGAAGACAATAAAACAGGGTAGAGATAAGGGTAATGATAACCAGAGTGTGACAGAAAGGGACAGAGCATTTAAACATAAGAGTGCATCAGAAATTAGGGTCAGAGTAGGGAAAAATGGTAAAGAGACAAAATTAAAAGCTCTTTATCTGAATGCACGCAGCATTCATAACAAGATAGATGAGTTGACGGCACAAATAGAAATAAATGGGTATGATCTGATAACCATTACAGAGATGTGGTTGCAAGGTGACTAAGTCTGGGAACTGAATATTCAGGGCTAATTGCCATTTCCTAAGGATAGGTAGACAGATAAAGCTCTTTAATAATGGATGAGATCAGTGCAGTAGTGAGAAATTATATTGGCTCAGAAGATCAAGATGTAGAATCAGTGTGGATGGAGATGAGAAATAATAAGGGAAAGAAGTCACTGATGGGAGTAGTCCCAGCAAGTAAAAGAGCTGGAGCGGCATACCACTTCAATCTCCAGCGCAAGCTGCTCCAAGGATTTTGAGATCGGCAACTGGGTGACGTCATCAAAATCCTGGTCACCGTTTTGGAGCGTGGACAGGAACATCGGCCAGAGGAGTGGGAAGGTCGGGGCTGATGAGCGGCGAGTATTTGTGGCGAGATGTGATGAATGTTTATGGCAGAGGAGCAGCGAGAGTGGCGAAGGTGCGACAGATGAGGGTATGGGGCCCAGAAGAGCCGAGGGCCCAGGGGCAGCACGGGCCAGCCCACACTGCAATATGTGTGTGCACTAGGTCCATGCAGCAGAGCAGGTCTCCAGTTGTCTTGGTTAATCCTTGCCACTGGACCACGACCTAGCTCTGTCAAGCCCGTGTGGTGGCTGGTGTGCAGCGGTCACCACACATTAAAAAAATCCATGCACAGATGTCTTTCACCCCCTCAATTGAGGGAGTGCAGCGAAGGTTCACCAGACTGATTCCCGGGATGGCAGGACTGACATATCAAGAAAGACTGGATCAACTGGGCTTGTATTCACTGGAGTTCATTAGAATGAGAGGGGATCTCATAGAAACGTTTAAAATTCTGACGGGTTTAGACAGGTTAGATGCAGAAAGAATATTCCCAATGTTGGGGAAGTCCAGAACCAGGGGTCACAGTCTAAGGATAAGGGGTAAGCCATTTAGGACCAAGATGAGGAGAAACATCTTCACCCAGAGAGTAGTGAACCTGTGGAATTCTCTACCACAGAAAATTGTTGAGGCCAATTCACTAAATATGTTCAAAAAGGTGTTAGATGTAGTCCTTACTACTAGGGGGATCAAGGAGTATGGCGAGAAAGCAGGAATGGGGTACTGAAGTTGCATGTTCAGCCATGAACTCATTGAATGGCAGTGCAGGCTCGAAGGGCCGAATGGCCTACTCCTGCACCTATTTTCTATGTTTCTATGTTTCTATGTTTCTATGTTTCTATGTTTCTATGTTTCAAGACTGGAACATCGGGTCCTTCATCAATACACCTGTGAACTCATGGAAGCAAGTCATCCTCGTTAGAGGGACCGCCTTTGGTTTAATTAATGATCTCATTTTAAAGGATCCTCTTGGGAAGAGTGATCATAGCATGGTAGAATTTCAAATTCAGTTTGAGGGTGAGAAAGCTAGGTCTCAAACTAGTGTCCTGAACTTATAAAGGTATGAAGGCAGAGTTAGCTAAAGTGGACTGGGAAAATAGATTAAAGAGTAAGACAGTAGATAAGCAGTGGCAAACATTTAATGAGATATTTCATAACTCTCAGCAAAGATATATTCCAATGAGAAAGAAAGACTTTAAGAGACAGATGAACCATCCATGGCGAACTAAGGAAGTAAAGAATGGTATCAAATTCAAAATAAAGGCATATAGGCCCCAAGTTTCCACATGATTTGCTCCTGACTTTTAGGAGCAACTGGTGTAGAACGGAGTATATTAGAAATCTGAATTCTCGATAGTTAGTTTGCTCCAGTTCTAGTCAGTTAGAACAGTTTCACTTTGGAACAGAATTTTTTTTTAAAAGGGGGCGTGTCCGGCCACTGACGCCTGATTTCAAAATTTCGTGAGTGAAAACTTACTCCAAACTAACTTAGAATGGAGTAAGTGAAGATTTTTTTACGCTCGAAAAAACCTTGTCTACACTTTAGAAAATCAGGCGTAGGTTACAAATTAGGCGTAGGGAACGAGGTGGGGATGGAGTGGGGGGGGAAGGGAAGTCAATAAATTCTACAATCAATCCTTAGTTATACTTATACAAATATTATACAAATAAATCCAACCTGAATAAAAATTTATAATCAAAGAAAAGATTAAATAAACCATGTTCCTACCTATGTGAAATTGCTTCAGGCAGGCCTTTCATGTTGGAGACAGGCAGCGGTGTGGCGTCAGTGTCTCGACGGCAGTGGCAGCAAGCTTCGAGCTGAGCTGCAGTGCTTGAGGCAGGCCTTCATTCTCTTCGTGGCTGGCCGCGAAGAAGCAGCACCAGACGGACCCGAGGCCATTCGGCCATGAGATATCAGCGGCGTCAGTGGCTGGCCGGCAGCCGAAGAATCAGCAGCGGACCGACATGAGGCCATTCGGCCATAGGATATCAGCGGCGTCAGTGGCTGGCCGGCAGCCGAAGAATCAACACCTGACACACGCAGCTCTTTATGGTGCTTGAGGCCATTCGGCTACGCTTTCGGGACGGCGTCAGTGGCTGGCCAGCAGCCGAAGATACAGCAACAGCCTTCGAGCTGTGAGGGGGACTGAGGCCATTTGGACAGGGAGAGGCAGCCACATCGACAGTTTTATATTTAAATTTGCAGAATGGGTGCTGCATTGTCAACACCACGTATTATTGCAAAGTTGAATTGGCACTCTTATTTCTCCAAACACACAGTCCTTAATTTGCATGCACCAATGCAGCACCGGTTCTGCAAGTTTAGCAGTGAAAAGCTGAACTCACTGATTTCAGCAGGTGATTTATTCAGCAGTTCTGCTAAAAGCACTCCCTCACATACAGAAATATCAAAAAAAATTAAATTACAAGCCTTTGCAGGGGTCCAAGAAACAAATCTTCACTTTTCCTGCAGTATTTTTAAAAATGGCCGAGTGCCAATGTTTGTGTGAGACTGCGCGTGCGCATGCGCACGCGCAGGGTTGCCGGCACCACGAAGGCTAATTTAAATTGTACCCACCCCCTGCTACTTAGAAAATCGGCGCGTGTGTTAGGCTCCGCCCCCTGCTGCGAAGAGCGCGCCGCGCCAAGCAGACATCGAGCTCCAAGGAGCTCGAGAATATCGGACTTTTTTTTGGCGCAGTTTTCGACGCGAAAAACAGGCGCCCAGCTCGGAGGTGCGCCGTTTTCGCCGCGGGACGAAACTTGGGGCCATAATGTTGCGAAGAATAGTTGAAGGCCAGAGGATTGGGACATTTTGGGAAAACCGCAAATGTAATGCCCCAATTTAAGAAAGGAGGGAAACAGAAAGCAAAAAACTATAGATTGGTTAGCCTAACAACTGTCGTTGGGAAAATGCTGGAGTCTATTATTAAGGAAGTAGTACCAGGAAAGTTGGAAGCTTTCCATATGCGCAGCCTCAGATCTATACTCCACATACGCTGGCAAAACCGGGTGTCAAACTTTGAGGTTCTGGAGAGAGCACAATCAACTAGCATCGAGGTTGTGATCATGCGAGCCCAGTTCCAGTGGGCTGGACATGTCATCCACATGGATAAGTCAAGGATCCCTCATCAGCTTCTTCACGGCGAGCTCTATGAAGGTCGAAGACACCAGGGGCGTCCCCAGAAGCGCTACAAAGATTGCATCAAGGCTAACCTCCAGTACTGTGGTATCCGACCAAAAGACCTCGAGAATACAGCAGCTAATAAAATCCAGTGGCGAACCCTCATGAGGACTGCCTGCCAGACCTTCGAAGAAAGCCGATGTCAACGCCTGCGGGACACTAGAGATAGACGACATCAGGTGGCAGTACTGTCAGCATCAGGCACATCAAACTTCCCTTGTCTGACATGCAAGGGACTATGTGCATCCAGAATTGGCCTATATAGCCACTTGAAGACACATGCCATTGATGATTAGCACATCAACATCTTTGTTGGATACGACAGACTACCAAGACTAAGACTAGTAGCAGGACATTTAGAAATTCATAATAAAGTCAAGCAGAGTCAGCATGGTTTTATGAAAGGGAAATCATGTTTGACAAATTTTCCGGAGTTCTTTGAGGATGTAACGAGCCGGGTGAATAAAGGAGAATCAGTAGATGTCGTGTATTTGGATTTCCAGAAGGCATTCGATAAGGTGTCACATAAAAGGTAACTGCACAAGATAAAAGCTCACGGGGTTGGTGATAATCTATTAACATGGATAGAGGATTGGCTAACTATCAGAAAACAGAGAATCGGGATAAATGGGACATTTTCAGGTTGGCAAACTATAACTAGTGGAGTGCCACAGGAATCAGTGCTGGGGCCTAAACTATTTACAATCTATATCAATGGCTTGGATGAAGGAACTGAGTATAATGTAGCCAAATTTGATGATGATACAAAGATAGGTGGGAAAGCAAGTTGTAAGAAGGATGCAAAGAATCTGCAAAGGGATATACACAGGCTAAGTGAGTGGGCAAAAATTTGGAGACTGAGTATAATGTGGGAAAATGTGAGGTTATCCACTTTCATAGAAAAAATAAAAAACAAATTATTATTTAAATGGGGAGAGATTATAAAATGCTGCAGTACAGAGGGATCGAGGAGTCCTTGCACATGAAACTCTTTTTAGTTTACTGCACCTGGTAATCCCAGGCAGTCTCCCATCCAAGTACTAACCAGGCCTCACTCTGCTTAGCTTCCGAGATCAGACGAGATCGGGCGTTTTCAGACTAGTGTGGCTGCAGGCTAGACCTACTGCACCTGGTATTCCAAGGTGGTCTCCCATCCAAGTACTAACCAGGGCTGACTCTGCTTAGCTTCCATGATCAGATGAGATTGGGCGTTTTCAGACTAGTGTGGCCGTAGCCAAAAATATGGAACGCAGAAAAAGTTAGCATGCAGGTGCAGCAAGTAATTAGGAAGATAAATGGAATGTTGGCCTTTATTGCGAGGCGGATGGAGTATAAAAGTAGTGAAGTCCTGCTACAACTGTACAGGGTATTGGTGAGACCATAACTGGAGTACTACGTACAGTTTTGGTTTCCTTATTTAAGGAGGGATATATTTGCATTGGAGGCAGTTCAGAGAAGGTTTACAAGGTTGATTCCTGAGATGAAGGGGTTGTCTTATGAAGAGAGGTTGAGCAGGTCGGGCCTACACTCATTGCAATTTAGAAGAATGAGAGGTGATCTTATTGAAACATATAAGATTCTGAGGGGGCTTGACAGGGGGGTAGATGCAAAGAGGATGTTTCCCCTCATGGGGGAATCTAGAACTAGGGGGCATATTTTCAGAATAAGGGGTCGTCCATTTAAAACAGAAATGAGGAGGAATTTCTTCGCTCAGAGGGTCGTGAATCTTTGGACTTCTCTATCCCAGAGAGCTGTGGAGGCTGAGTCATTGAATATATTTAAGGCGGAGATAGACAGATTTTTGAGTGATAAGGGAGTAAAGGGTTATGGGGAGCGGGCAGGGAAGTGGAGTTGAGGCCAGGATCTGCTCAGCCATGATCTTATTGAATGGCGGAGTAGGCTCGAGGGGCCAAATGGCCTACTCCTGCTCATATTTCTTATGTTCTTATGAGTCAGAAATTTGTGGGCTCAAGTCCACCACGAGTGACTTGAGTACATATATCTAGGCCGCCAGTGCAATAGTGAGGGAGTGCTGCACTTTCGGATAAGACATTAAACCAAGGTCCTGTCTGCTCTCTCAGGTGGATGTAAAGGTTCCCATGTCACTATTTGGAAGAAGAGCAGGGGAGTCCTCCCCAGTATCCTGGGCAATATTTATCCCTCAATCAACAGAACAAAAGCAGATTATCTGGTCATTATCACATTGCTGTTTGTGGGAACTTGCTGTGCACAAATTGGCTGCTGCGTTTCCCACATTACAACAATGACAACACTTCAAAAGTACTTCATTGTCTGTCAAGTGCTTTGTGACGTCTGACGGTTGTGAAAGACGCTATATAAATACAAGACTTTTTTCTTTTTCTTTCTTGTGCTGTTGTGTCATATTTTGAGTAAATGCTACAGGGTCTCTGTCTTAGCAAACAGTCATGAGATGAATGACCAGTCAGTCTATTTTTAGGCAGTACTAGTTAAGGGAGAAATGTTGACCAGACATCAGGAAAATGTCCTGCTCTTCTTCAAGTAGTAGCATGCGAATTTTTAAGGACATGTTTATTTGTACTGTAAAAATGACTGCCCCTTGTCTCTGATTGGTCCCCCTGAAGTTTCTCTGGAATGTGTCACTGGAACCGCCCAGCCCAAGTTCTCACTGACTTTGCAAATTGTAACTCGATCCACTTTGACTTCCAGAAGCCACAGAGGACAGAGTTCCCCAGAAGCCACCAAATGCCAGCCGAAGTCCTTTGCCCCAACGCAAGTACAACCCTCCCCCAGCCAAAGTCCCTTACCCCCCTAGTGTGTAGATTATTAACAGGTTTATTGGGTATGAAGTGAATAGTGACAGTGTCGTGACTTCTCGTTTGGAAGAACCTCTTTCCCCTCCGATCCCTCACCTCGTCTCTCTTCCCACCCTCCACTCTGACTCTCTCTTCCCCCCCATCCTATCTCTCTCTTTCCCCACCCCAGGCTCTCTCTCTCTCACCCGCCCCCACCCCCCCTGCCCCCACACCAAGCTCTCTCTCTTCCCCAGTCTCTCTCCCCTCCAGGCTCTCTCTCTCTCCCCCAAGCTCTCTCTCTCTCCATTCCAGACTTTCTCTCCCCCTCCCAAGCTCGCTATCTCCCCTCCCCCCAAACTCTCTCATTCCCCCATCTCTCTCCCCTCCAGGGTTTCTCTCTCTGCACCGCTAAAGCTCTCTCTCCATTGTCTCTCTCCTCCCTAAGCTCTCTCCCCCCCGCCCCCCCCCCCAAGCTGTCTCCCTCCTCCCAAGCTCTCTTGCTGCCCCAGTTTCTCTCTCTCCCCTCCAAGCTCTCTCTCTCTCTCGCAAGCTCTCTCCCCCACCTCCCCAAGCTCTCTCTCTGCCATCCCCCCAAAGCTCTCTCTCTCCCCCATGTCTCTCCCCTCCAGGCTCTCTCTCTCTCTCTCTCCCCCCTGCCCCCCAAGCTCTCTCCCCCCCCCAAAGCTCCCTCTCTCCTCCAGTCTCCTTCTCTCCCCCAGTCTCCCTCTCTCCCCCAGTCTCTCCCTCTCTCCCCCAGTCTCTCCCTCTCTCCCCCAGTCTCTCCCTCTCTCCCCCAGTCTCTCCCTCTCTCCCCCAGTCTCCCTCTCTCCCCTTCCGCCACCACCCCCCCACCCCCCCGTCCCCCACACAAGCTCCCTCTCTCCCCCAGTCTCCCTCTCTCCCCCAGTCTCCCTCTCTCCCCCAATCTCTCCCTCTCTCCCCCAATCTCCCTCTCTTCCCCAGTCTCTCTCTCTCCCCCAATCTCTCCCTCTCTCCCCCAGTCTCCCTCTCGCCCCCAGTCTCCCTCTCGCCCCCAGTCTCCCTCTCTCGCCCAATCTCTCCCTCTCTCGCCCAGTCTCCCTCTCTTCCACAGTCTCCCTCTCTTCCACAGTCTCTCTCTCTCCCCAATCTCTCCCTCTCTTCCCCAGTCTCTCCCTCTCTTCCCCAGTCTCCCTCTCTCCCCCAGTCTCCCTCTCTCCCCCAATCTCTCCCTCTCTCCCCCAATCTCTCAATCTCTTCCCCAGTCTCCCTCTCTCCCCTTCCGCCAACCCCCGCGCCTCACACAAGCTCACTCTCTCCCTCAGTTTCTCTCTCTCCCCCAGTCTCCCTCTCTCTCCCCCAGTCTCCCTCTCTCTCCCCCAGTCTCCCTCTCTCTCCCCCAGTCTCCCTCTCTCTCCCCCAGTCTCCCTCTCTCTCCCCCAGTCTCCCTCTCTCTCCCCCAGTCTCCCTCTCTCTCCCAGTCTCCCTCTCGCCCCCAGTCTCCTTCTCTCCCCCAGTCTCCCTCTCTCCCCCAGTCTCTCTCTCTCCCCCAGTCTCTCCCTCTCTCCCCCAGTCTCCCTCTCCCCCCCAGTCTCTCCCTCTCTCCCCCAGTCTCTCCCTCTCGCCCCCAGTCTCCCTCTCTCCCCCAGTCTCCCCCTCTCTCCCAGTCTCCCTCTCTCTCCCAGTCTCCCTCTCTCCCCCAGTCTCTCCCTCTCCCCCAGTCTCTCTCTCTCCCCCAATCTCTCCCCCAGTCTCTCTCTCGCCCCCAGTCTCCCTCTTTCCCCCAGTCTCCCTCTCTCGCCCAATCTCTCCCTCTCTCCCCCAGTCTCCCTCTCTTCCACAGTCTCCCTCTCTTCCCCAGTCTCTCTCTCTCCCCAATCTCTCCCTCTCTCCCCCTGTCTACCTCTCTCCCTCAATCTCTCACTCTCTCCCCCAGTCTCTCCCTCTCTCCCCCAGTCTCCCTCTCTTCCCCAGTCTCCCTCTCTCCCCCAGTCTCCCTCTCTCCCCCAGTCTCCCTCTCTCCCCCAATTTCTCCCTCTCTCCCCCAGTCTCTCAATCTCTTCCCCAGTCTCCCTCTCTCCCCTTCCGCCAACCCCCGCGCCTCACACAAGCTCACTCTCTCCCTCAGTTTCTCTCTCTCCCCCAGTCTCCCTCTCTCTCCCCCAGTCTCCCTCTCTCTCCCCCAGTCTCCCTCTCTCTCCCCCAGTCTCCCTCTCTCTCCCCCAGTCTCCCTCTCTCTCCCCCAGTCTCCCTCTCTCTCCCAGTCTCCCTCTCGCCCCCAGTCTCCTTCTCTCCCCCAGTCTCTCTCTCTCTCCCCCAGTCTCCCTCTCTCTCCCCCAGTCTCCCTCTCTCTCCCAGTCTCCCTCTCTCCCCCTCTCTCCCAGTCTCCCTCTCTCCCCCAGTCTCTCCCTCTCCCCCAGTCTCCCTCTCTCCCCCAGTCTCGCCCTCTCCCCCAGTCTCTCCCTCTCCCCCAGTCTCCCTCTCTCCCCCAGTCTCTCCCTCTCCCCCAGTCTCCCTCTCTCCCCCAGTCTCTCTCTCCCCCAGTCTCTCCCTCTCTCCCAGTCCCTCTCGCTCCCAGTCTCCCTCTCTGCCCCCCCTGCCGACTGTCGCTGCCACGGTTCAGCTCTCTCTCTCCCCGCCCACCCTGCCACCTCTCTTCCCCACCAGGATCTCGCCGAGGATCAGAATGCTGGGTTGGCGGTTGCTCTCTCCCTACGCGGAATGTGTTCGGACTGATTGCTGGGTCCTACTTCCGGTCCGGGGCCGTACTTCCGGTTCGGGCAGGAAGCATCGGGAGCGGGGACTCGACAGAAAAAGTACAGTACAAATAGTCAGTCTCAATTTTTAACATCCATCTGAACCATTGCAATTGGTCAAGATCAAGGTTTAAAACTCATACAAACAAATATCATGAAGAATATCTTTACTCAAAATATGATGATGATTAGTAGAGGCAAAAGCATGGGTGTACAGTAATTTAAAATGCAGTTAGATATATTGATGGGAGATTAGAGTATCGGTAATGGACTTTAATCGGCCAAAGGACATCAGGCTCACTGACTCTTCTCAACCAATTCTCCCTTGAAGATGTCAATAGCAATCACAATTTAAATGTTTGAAAAATCTGGAGAATCAAAGATGGAGAAGAATGCTGCCATCGATAAAGATTTTCTATAAAAGTTCTTGAATTTTGAAAAAGAAATGGTCAAGGAGGGACCCCCTGTCTAACTTTGTACATGCATAGCACGAAGTACACATTATAGCATCTGACCTATTGCACTTATCATCAAACTGACAGAAATATTTATCATTCAGCATAGGTAGCTTAAACATGAATAGTTGTTGATCAATAGCCTGTATCTTACCATCTCGCCTGTTCAGCTTTGCAAAGCCAGGGTTGTGACTGCTGGACAACTCGGAGGAGGAATCAAACACCAGCTGAGGCAGATCAGACACCAAGTGATCATCACAGTCATCTGCCAGACAAAGAAAAGCATTGCGTTAAAATCAATTAGCTGCACAATTGCTGCTGCAGAGAGGCGGCAAAGAATTTTAACAAAGCCTTCAGAGACCTAGAAGGTTGTCAAGCTGAAATTGTTGACATATTGTATACCAAAGACTGAGCACGTAAAATGCTCTCTTACATACTAAAGCAACTTGTATATGTATTTGTTTACGCATTTTCCCCTTTTCTTTATGATTATTTTCAACCCTTCTTTAGGATCAGCCATGCTCTTATTAAATGGTGGAGCAGGCTCGAGGGACCAAATGGCCTACTCCTGCTCATATTTCTTCTGTTCTTCTTATGTTCTTAGGTTCTGCTTTCCTACAATACACACAAGTGCAAATGAGAGGATTGGTAAGTGGCCTGCTCATTGTCCTCTGCCAATGGCGCTCTGCAACCCCCAATCTGCGGTGAATGAGAATGAAGCAGGTAAATTCACCATCCCTTTTCTCCCTCATGAAAGTGCCATGTCTTGAACCAGTTCCTTCCCTTAAACAGCTCAACTGGGGTAGAGAACCCACCACATGAGGTGTAGAACTTAGCATTCGCAAATCAACGGCAGAACACAGCAGTAGAATAATTGGCAGTCAGCGGTGAAGCGATGGCGATCGCCGCTGACATCGACGAAAGCTGCCCACAAAGATCTAGCCAACTCTCTGGCACCAATTTCCACTCTCCCAAGCTTAGTTCGAATCTAGGTCAAAATCAAGTGCATCATCAGCATCCAGCACAGTGATTGCCACCAAGCAGGCTAAGCAGCCAATCACATTGAGGAATTCTCAAACACAGCCAACCAGAAATTAAAATGCACAGATTATAACTTACTTTTAATAAATTTTACAAACAACAAAAGAAAGATCGTATATACATAAAAGGGCTGAAATATCATGAACAAACATTAAAAAATATTATATTAAAAACTTGTCATTCTTAATCATATTAATGGAAACATTTGACATTCCATAAATATAAAATTTGTTTTTCAGGGCCAGAATAGTTGTTCAGCAGTTGGTATGGTAAGGTTTAATGTTTTAGGGGGGTTTACCAGCGATATTCCATTGTAAACGGGGACATTTTCATCAGTTGAAATTATTTGAATTGATTGCCGGCTCTGGGGAGCTCCATGGCACAATCTGTGGCGAAGCAGGGAATGACTGAATGTAACTTCTGGATTTCTACATTTATCTGCTATAAGCATAAACGTGTATGTTAATGATAGAATTGATATGGGATGTATGTAATAAAGGTGAATTTGGTGTGTATGTATAAACGTCAAAAGTGCCGATTACACGGATGGGCTACGGTTTGAACTCAAGTGCATAAAATGGATACATCCATTTCAAGTCTCCGCTGGGTGAGCGGAGCTTAAGGAATAAAAGATAACATGACTTTCAGGGTAAACAAATCTATCGAAACTCACCAAACTAGCAGAATCAATAAAAGGTGTTAGTACGAAAACGATGAACCTGATCAAGAAACGGCACCATATATGAGGAAAGCCAATTAAAGATCTGCCAGGAAACTAAGTCTCAATCCTGGGCTTTACCAACTTATGCTAAGAGACAATTGACTTAAAAGATATTAAAAAAAGGAACCCAAAGCCTGTTCGCTTTCTCTTGATGACCACATGCCAAAGCAGGAAGTCTCTCTCTGCAGAACAGACCAAGCAGCAATAAATAAGACCATGAGCTTTGTTTGACTCAGAGGAAAGTATATGTCTGTTTAAATCTGTAACTCATTCCCTTTCCTGTTGTAATTAAGTTGAGTCCATAGGACACAAGTAGATAGGCTATGTGCATGTGTGTGTGTTTTAGAAACTTATTGCAAATTAAGAACATAAGAACGTAAGAAATAGGAGCAGGAGTAGGCCATATGGCCCCTCGAGCCTGCTCCGCCATTCAATAAGATCATGGCTGATCCGATCATGGACTCAGGTCCACTTCCTTGCCCGTTCCTCATAACCCTTTATTCCCTTATCAGTTAAGAAACTGTCTATCTCTGTCTTAAATTTATTCAATGACCCAGCTTCCACAGCTCTCTGAGGCAGCAAATTCCATAGATTTACAATCCTCTGAGAGAAGAAATTCATTGAATCATAGAAATGTACAGCATGGAAGGAGGCCATTTTGGCCCATCGTGTCCTTGCCGGCCAACTAATCCCACTGTCCAGCTCTAGGTCCGTAACTCTGCAGGTTACGGCACTTCAAATGCACATCCAAGTACTTTTTAAATGTAGTGAGGGTTTCTGCCTCTACCACCCTTTCAGGCAGTGAGTTCCAAACTCCCACAACCCTCTAAACCTTCTACCAATTACTTTAAATTTATACCCCCTTGTTGTTGACCCATCTGCTAAGGGAAATAGGCTCTTTCCAGCCACTATATTAGGCCCCTCATAATTTGTACACTTCAATGAGGTCCCTCAGCCTCCTCTGATCCAAGGAAAACAAATCCAGCCTATCCAATCTGTCGGAAACTATAGACCAGTTAGTCTAATATCTGTGGTTGGGAAAATATTGGAGTCCATTATTAAAGAAGCAGTAGCAGGACATTTGGAAAAGCATAATTTGGTCAGGCAGAGTCAGCATGGATTTATGAAGGGGAAGTCATGTTTGACAAATTTGCTGGAATTCTTTGAGGATGCAACGAACAGGGTGGATAAAGGGGAACCATCATCTCAGTTTTAAATGGGCAGCCCCTTATCTAAGATTATGCCCACTAGTTCTAGTCTCCCCCATCAGTGGAAACATCCTCTCTGATGTCAAGCCCCCTCATAATATACTTTTCGATAAGATCATCTCTCATTTTTCTGAATTCTAATGAGTAGAGGCCCAATTTACTCAACCTTTCCTTATATCAACCCCTTCATCTCCGGAATCAACCGAGTGAACCTTCTCTGAACTGCCTTCAAAGCAAGTATATCCTTTCTTAAATATGGAAACCAAAACTGTATGCAGTATCCCAGTTGTGGCCTCACCAATACCCTGTATAACTGTAACAAGACCTCCCTGCTTTTATACTCCATCCCCTTTGCAATAAAGGCCCAAGATTTCATTGGCCTTCCTGATCACTTGCTGTACTGCATACTATCCTTTTGTGTTTCATGCACCATGTAAGAATAAAATGTTTATTAATGATAACATTGATTCTGTGTCTGTATAAATGTTAAAAAATGAGATTATACAAAAAGACAGTTTTGAAAGAGACAAAATGGAAGCTCACAGACTTCCAGTGTGTTGTTTATAGATTGTCTTAATTGGAAAGCCATTATCCTTCCTAATCAAGGGATGGCACCAGGTCCTCCAGACAGACACATGTGTGAGGAGATCCAATAAGGAACTGCCCTGGAACAAAGATCCAATCCTGGGGCTTTCTGAGTAAAATGGACTGAAGGGATATAAAAACTCAAGCCAAAGTTTGCTCTGTCTCTTTTCTTAAGCACATGGCCAAAGGCAGGACTTCTCTCTACAGACAAAGGAGTGGGCCATGTGCTTTGCCAGAAGGAAGTGACGTATACCTTTTTATAAATCATTATTGTAATATTGTATTTGTTGTAACTATGTCAATCCATAGGCTAGCTGACGACTGCTGTTTCTCTGATAAGAAGTGCATGTGTGTGTGTTTAATAAACTATTCCAAATTGTTTTAAAAGAATCAGTCTCACTGTCAATTTAATGCCAGAGATTTAGAAATCTTACAAATTGGGGGCTCATCCGGGATCTGGCGAGACAGCATTTCATGATTTTTTTGAACAATTGGAAATTACGGGAGTTGCGAAGTTTCAACTATAAACGGTTAAACGGATCAGGGGAGTTGCGTCTTCAGGAGCAGTCATCTCGATAGTTGTAACTGTTTAAGTGGGGAACCACCAGTTGTTAAATTCAAAAGACACAGGATGACGGGATCGGTCATGAACAGAAAGCCAAAAATAGAAATGTTGAGATAGTTTATCAAGAGAAGGTATCCAAAACAGTATCCATAACGGACATAGAAGAGTTACAGGCATGGGCACCGTACTTCCCTAGGGGCTAACATGCATCCTTTGGGGCGCTCATGGCATTTATCCAGGAGAAAGTAGATCAGGGCGAGCAAAGGCCAAAATGGGCAAATAGTCTCTTGGCATTCAGCGCATTTTGTTGTGCCCGGAGAGATGAGGAATTAATGAGGCAGGAAGCCAAAGTGATCCAAGATTTAAAAGAACAAAGGGCAAAAGAGATACAAGATTTAAAAGAATTGCAAGTAAAAGAGATTCAACTAAAAGAAAAATCGATTTAAGTTATAAAACAACAAAAGAAAGAAAGCCTCCAACTTGTGAAGCAGTTAAAAGAGGGAGGGATACAGCATTTAAGACAAGAAATTGGTCAATTAAACCACAGTATTAGGCAATTAGAAAGAGGGGCTGAACAGGCAGCTTCATTGCTACAACAACAAAGCTTCTCAAATTTAAATGCCACAGCAGCCATCGTTGAATCAAATGAAAACAAATTAGAGTTAAAAAATATATAAATTGGAAAACTTGGGGCTCCAGCAAGAGATAGAAGATGCTAGGGCTGCATTAAGGGAAGTAATTAAGAAGCCACAGAGGGAGGCAGATCACTCCCACTGCCAACTAGAAATAGCAAGGCTAAAAAGTAAGTTAGGGGAGCAGATGTTCCAGGTATCCGCAGTAACATAGGGAGCCATAACAGAGACAGCAGAAGGGGACAAGGGGGAGACAGATTGTGAAGAGGAAGGCAGTCAGTATAATCCCCAGGGTGGTGGTGTAGGATGGGATACCTTGGAGACACAAGAGCCAATCGTAGACGTAGTAACCACTTCTTTATGATGTAATACACACGGTCACATCACCAGTAACCATACCGACTCAGCCCATATCTCGTGTTGACGCCACGGCGTGTAGCCACGAGTTGGGACCCATTAATGATGGGACAACCCACTGGAAGTTAATAGGAGGTGGGCAAATTTCAGGAGGGGTCACCCCAAGTTGGAAGAGAGAGACTTAACATGAATCCTCGTCTTGGCCTGTTCCACTTCCAAAAGATAATCTGCCAGATGCAGTCCTCCAGCCTCGCACAGCAGCCGATGCACTCATGACCGAGATCCTAAACCATTTAGGGATCCGAAATTTGAACTTAGTGGCTCTGCTTAATCAAACCAAGCAGCGCCCAGAAGAGACCCCTAGAGCCTTCAGTAATCGCCTGTACGATATCTATCAATGTACCCAGAACCAGGCACCTGCAAATGCTACAGTAGGAAAGAATCAGGAACAATTAAATCGATGTTCGTGACCCAACTGCATCCTTTAGTTCAAACCACCCTGGGCATAGCCATGAGGCCCACCAATCAGTGGACAGGTATAGAGACCAGCACTCAAAAGCCTGGGAGATGGTAAAAGACCAGTTAAAAGTGAAGTCACCACCCACTGCAAATAAACCAGTGTCAACAGTGGAGGGATCTCGAAACTACCCCTTTAAGGGACAGTGCTTTAATTGTAAGAAGGTAGGCCACCTACCAAAAGATTGCACCAACCCATGATGCAACGCACAGATACCTCCCGAGGGATGAACCTAAATCCTCTGGGATGGAACAACAATTGGCTCAGTTAGTAACCAGTCTAAAGAAGGACGAATCCAAGCCCTCTGAGACAGATCAACGATTGGACCAGTTGATAAACCTCATACAAACCCAAATTGCTATGGGGAGGATGCAAAATAATTTACCGGTGCACGCAATCGCCGATGCACACTCATTAGAGAGTCCCATTCAAGGATTGACCCTATGGCAGGGTTCAGCCCCCAAAGATTGGTCGGAAGTGGGGTTCGGACGTGACGGTAGCGGGAGACCAGTAGTCCTTGTTGTCTTAAATGGGGGCAGGCAGCAGATTATGCTTATCGATACTGGTTCAGCCATTACCATCATCACACCCCATGCCCTGAACACCATGCAGAGGCGGACAAGGGTTGTATGACCCTTAAAGGGTTTACCGGTGATACAAACGTCGAGCATACAGGGAAGGCTACTGAACTTCAGTTCGGAGGCCTCACTTTAAAGTCCCAGCGCTGATGCTGATGACCATCCCAGACGGAAGGGGAATTTAGGGACTGATGTGTTGGATCAGTGTGGTGTGGTGATAGATTATAATCAGGACTGTGTTTGGGTGGGATTGAGAGATAAGGCAGTCGTGATAGAAATTTCAGATGCTTTCTCGGTTTTTGCTATTAAAAAGCCATCTGAGTATGACCCTCCGGGGAGCGAAAATGAAGCTCTGGCAAAACTAATTCAGGAACACCTAGTGGTGTTTGCCACATGCAAGCATGACCATAGAAAAATGGCAGGTGAAGAATCTATTGAGGGACTCCCCCACTCATTCACTAAACAGTACCCCATCCCAAGGGAGAGTCACCCTTACATCCGAGACACCATAAAATCCCTAGTCGAGCAGGGTGTTCTTTGGATATGCACTTTCACGACCAATTCACCGGCATGGCGTGTTAAAAAGCCTGATAGCAGCTGGCGACTGACTATTGATTACATCAAATTAAATTCTGTAACACCAGCCTGCTCACCGGTAGTAAGAGAAACTCCCACTATATTATCTCAAATTCCTGCTGGTTCCAAGTATTTCTTGACCCTCAACATTGCCAATGGATTCTGGAGTATCCCTTTTAAGAGGGAAGACCATGTAAGAAACAAGTGTTTATTAATGATTAAAATTGATTATGTGTATGGATAAATTATAAAAGTGTAGATTAACGGAAATGCCTGTTTGTGTTGAGATAAAATGAAAGCCCACAGATTGCCAGCATGGGCTAAGTTTTGTAAGAAACAAAATGAAAGCCCCCAGAGCTGCCGCATGGGTTTTGTGTATTGGAAAGCCATTTAAACTAATCAGAGATGGCTGAGCCAGACCAGACAGCCACATGTGTGAGGAGAGCCAATAAGGAGCTGCCTTGAAGCCAAGATCCAATCATGAGGCTTTCGGAGGAACAATGGATTTAAAAACTCAGGCCACACGGGTTGCTCTCTCTCTTGGACACATGGCACGAGACATCCCTGAAGACCAGCTAAAACTGCAAGCCATATGTCCAAACCAGCCAGCAAAAGGGACGTATCATATATTACTCGTTATTATAACCGGTGTAGCTCTGTTATAACATAATTGAAAACTGTTGGTAATGTGAACGTGTATGCCTTTTAAGAAAACTGATCACTGCTGCTAATGTGCATGTGTGTATGTTTTTAATAAACTCTTCAAATTGTTTGCAAAGAATCATCTCACTGTCAAATGTAATAATGGAGGCATGTGAAAAAGGAACGGCAGTAATCATGGGGGATTTTAACCTACATATCGATTGGTCAAATCAAATCTCACGGGGTAGCCTGGAGCAGGAATTCATAGAATGCATATGGGATTGTTCCTTAGAACAGTATGTTACAGAACCTACAAGGGAGCAAACTATCTTAGATCTGGTCCTGTGTAATGAGGCAGGAATAATAAACGATCTCCGAGTAAAATATCCTCTCGGAATGAGTGATCACAGTATGGTTGAATTTATAATATAGATTGAGGGTGAGGAAGTAGTGTCTCAAACGAGCGTACTATGCTTAAACAAAGGGGACTACAGTGGGATGAGGGCAGAGTTGGCTAAAGTAGACTGGAAACACAGACTAAATGGTGGCACAACTGAGGAACAGTGGAGGACTTTTAAGGATCTCTTTCATAGTGCTCAACAAAAATATATTCCAGTGAAAAAGAAGGGCGGTAAGAGAAGGGATAACCAGCCGTGGATAACCAAGGAAATAAAGGAGAGTATCAAATTAAAAACCAATGTGTATAAGGTGGCCAAGGTTAGTGGGAAACTAGAAGATTGGGAAAATTTTAAACGACAGCAAAGAATGACTAAGAAAGCAATAAAGAAAGGAAAGATAAATTATGAAGGTAAACTTGCGCAAAACATAAAAACAGATATATAAAACGGAAAAGAGTGACTAAAGTAAATGGTGGTCCCTTAGAAGATGAGAAGGGGGATTTAATAATGGGAAATGTGGAAATGGCTGAGACGTTAAACAATTATTTTGCTTCGGTCTTCACAGTGGAAGATACAAAAACCATGACAAAAATTGCTGGTCACAGGAATGTGGGAAAGGAGGACCTTGAGACAATCACTATCACTAGGGGGGTAGTGCTGGACAGGCTAATGGGACTCAAGGTAGACAAGTCCCCTGGTCCTGATGAAATGCATCCCAGGGTATTAAAAGAGATGGCGGAAGTTATAGCAGATGCATTCGTTATAATCTACCAAAATTCTCTTGACTCTGGGGAGGTACCAGCGGATTGGAAAGCAGCTAATGTAATGCCCCTGTTTAAAAAAGGGGGCAGACAAAAGGCAGGTAACTACAGGCTGGTTTGTTTAACATCTGTAGTGGGGAAAATGCTTGAAACTATCATTAAGGAAGAAATAGTGGGACATCTAGATAGGAATAGTGCAATCAAGCAGACGCAGCATGGATTCATGAAGGGGAAATCATGTTTAACTAATTTACTGGAATTCTTTGAGGATATAATGAGCATGGTGGATAGAGGTGTACCAATGGATGTGGTGTATTTAGATTTCCAAAAGGCATTCGATAAGGTGCCAAACAAAAGGTTACTGCAGAAGATAAAGGTACACGGAGTCAGTGGAAATGTATTAGCATGGATCGAGAATTGGCTGGCTAACAGAAAGCAGAGAGTCAGGATAAATGGGTCCTTTTCGGGTTGGAAATCGGTGGTTAGTGGTGTGCCACAGGGATCGGTGCTGGAACCACAATTGTTTACAATATGCATAGATGACCTGGAAGAGGGGACGGAGTGTAGTGTAACAAAATTTGCAGATGACACAAAGATTAGTGGGAAAGCGGGTTGTGTAGAGGACACAGAGAGGCTGCAAATAGATTTAGATAGGTTAAGCGAATGGGCTAAGGTTTGGCAGATGGAATACAATGTCAGAAAGTATGAGGTCATCCACCTTGGGAAAAAAAACAGTAAAAGGGAATATTATTTGAATGGGGAGAAATTACAACATGCTGCGGTGCAGAGGGACCTGGGGGTCCTTGTGCATGAATCCCAAAAAGTTAGTTTGCAGGTGCAGCAGGTAATCAGGAAGGTGAATGGAATGTTGGCCTTCATTGCAAGAGGGATGGAGTACAAAAGCAGGGAGGTCCTGCTGCAACTTTATAGGGTATTGGTGAGGCCGCACCTGGAGTACTACAGCTTTGGAGGGGGTACAGAGACGATTCACTAGGCTGATTCCGGAGATGAGGGGGTTACCTTATGATGATAGATTGAGTAGACTGGATCTTTACTCATTGGAGTTCAGAAGGATGAGTGGTGATCTTATAGAAACATTTAAAATAATGAAAGGGATAGACAAGATAGAGGCAGAGAGGTTGTTTCCACTGGTCGGGGGGACTAGAACTAGGGGGCACAGCCTCAAAATACGGGGGAGCCAATTTAAAACCGAGTTGAGAAGGAATTTCTTCTCCCAGAGGGTTGTGAATCTGTGGAATTCTTTGCCCAAGGAAGTAGTTGAGGCTAGCTCATTGAATGTATTCAAGTCACAGATAAATAGATTTTTAACCAATAAGGGAATTAAGGGTTACGGGAACGGGCGGGTAGGTGGAGCTGAGTCCACGGCCAGATCAGCCATGATCTTGTTGAAAGGCGGAGCAGGCTCGAGGGGCTAGATGGCCTACTCCTGTTCCTAATTCTTATGTTCTTATGTTCTTATGTAAGCCTAAAGAGAATCAGAAATCTTACAAAAGTGGTGGAGAATGCGGGAAACTTGCTAGACAGCTTTTTGATGATTATTTTGAACAATTGGAAATCTCGGGAGTTGCGATTCTAACCTGTGTTGCGATTATAATTGAAACAATTAAACAGATCGGGAGTTGCGTCTTAGGGGAGCAGTCGTCTCGATAGTTGTAACTGTTTATGTAGGGTGGGATGGAACTGTTTAAGTGGGGACCCACCAATAGTTATATTCAAAAGACACAGGATGAAGGGATCGGTCATGGTCAGAAAGCCAACAATACAAAGTAATGTTGAGCTAGTTTATCAGGAGATGTTGTCCAAAAAGCTCCTGATACAAGATGCAGAAGAGTTAAGGGCACAGGAACAGCATGAGGGGAGGCCTGCATCATTTGGGGAGATGGTGAGAATTATCCAGGGGAGGGTAGATACGGCAGAGCTGAGATCAATCGGGCAAACAGTCTCGTGGCATTTAGTGCTTTTTATTGTGCCAGGAGAGATGAGAAATTAATGAGGCAAGATGCCAAAGTGATACAAGATTTGAAAGAATTGCAAGTAAAAGAGATTCAGTTAAAAGAGAGAATGAAGGTATAAAACAGTAAAAGGAAGAAGGCCTCCAACTTGTGAACCAGTTAAAAGAGGGAGAAATTTCGTATTTAAGACAAGAAATTGGGCACTTAAACCACAGTATTAAGCAATTAGAAAGAGGGGTCGAACAGGCAGCTTCACTGCTACAGCAACAAAGTCTTTCAAACTTAAATGCCGCCGCAGCTGTTGTTGAAGCAAATGAAAACAAATTTGAGTTAAAAAAATACAATTAGAAATCTTGAGGCTCCAGCAAGTGATAGAAGATGCTCGGAGTGCATTAAGGGAAGTCACTCAGAAGCCACATAGGGAGGCAGATCACTCCCAGTACCAACCAGAAATAGAAACATAGAAACATGGAAAATAGGTGCAGGAGTAGGCCATTCGGCCCTTCGAGCCTGCACCGCCATTCAATAAGATCATGTCTGAATTCCCTCAGTACCCCTTTCCTGTTTTCTCTCCATATCCCTTGATGCCCTTAGCCGTAAGGGCCATATCTAACTCCCTCTTGAATATATCCAATGAACTGGCATCAACAACTCTCGACGGAAGGGAATTCCATAGGTTAACAACTCTCTGAGTGAAGAAGTTTCTCCTCATCTCAGTCCTGAATGACCTACCCCTTATCCAAAGATTGTGTCTCCTAATTCTGGACTTTCCCAACATCGGGAACATTTTACCTGCATCGAACGAATCCCGTCCCATCAGAATCTTATATGTTTCTATGAGATCCCCTCTCATCCTTCTAAACTCCAATGTATAAAGCCCCAGTTGATCCAGTCTCTTCTCATATGTCAGTTCAGCCATCCCAGGAATCAGTATGATGAACCTTCGCTGCACTCCCTCAATAGCAAGAACTTCGTTCCTCAGATTAGGAAACGAAAACTGAACATAATATTCCAGGTGAGGCCTCACCAAGGCCCTGAACAACTGCAGTAAAACCTCCCTGCTCCTATACTCAAATCTCCCAGCTATGAAGGCCATCATACCATTTGCCTGCTTCACCGCCTGCTGTACCTATAGGCCAACTTTCAGCGATTGATGAACCATGACCCGCAGGTCTCGTTGCACCTCCCCTTTTCCTAATTTGCCGTCCTTCAGATAATATTCTGCCTTCGCGTTTTTGCTCCCAAAGTGCATAACCTCACATTTATCCACATTATACTGCATCTGCCATGCATTTGCCCATTCACCCAACCTGTCCAAGTCACCCTGCAGCCTCTTAGCATCCCCCTCACAGTTCACACCGCCACCCAGTTTACTGTCATCTGCAAACTTGGAGATATTACACTCAATTCCTTCTTCTAAAACATTGATGTCTATTGTAAAGAGCTGGGGTCCCAGCACTGAGCCCTGCGGCACTCCACTAGTTACTGCCTGTCATTCTGAAAAGGACCCGTTTATCCCAACTCTCTGCTTCCTGTCTGCCAACCAGTTCTCTATTCACGTCAGTATCTTACCCCCAATACCATGTGCTTTGATTTTGCACACCAATCTCTTGTGTGGGGCCTTGTCAAAAGCCTTTTGAAAGTCCAAATACACCACATCCACTGTTTCTCCCTTGTCCACTCTACGAGTTCCATCCTCAAAAAATTCCAGAAGATTTGTCAAGCATGATTTCCCTTTCATAAATCCATGCTGACTTGGACCGACTCTGTCACTGCTTTCCAAATGTGCTGCTATTTCATCCTTAATAACTGATTCCAACATTTTCTCCACGACTGATGTCAGGCTAACCGGTCTATAATTACCCGCTTTCTCTCTCCCTCCCTTTTTAAAATGTGGTGTTATATTAGCTACTATCCAGTCCATAGGAACTGATCCAGAGTCGATAGACTGTTGGAAAATTATCACCAATGCATCCATTATTTCTAAAGCCACTTCCTTAAGTACTCTGGGATGCAGACTATCAGGCCCCGGGGATTTATCGGCCTTCAATCCAATCAATTTTCCTGATACAATTTCCCGCCTAATAAGGATATCCTTCAGTTCCTCCTTCTCACTAGACCCTCGGTCTTCTAGTACATCCGGAAGGTTAATTGTGTCTTCCTTCGTGAAGACAGAACCAAAATATTTGTTCAATTCGTCTGCCATTTCTTTGTTCCCCATCATAAATTCACCTGAATCCGACTGCAAGAGACCAATGTTTGCCTTCACTAATCTTTTTCTCTTCACATATCTATAGAAGCTGTTGCAGTCAGTTTTGATGTTCCCGGCAAGCTTCTTCTTGTACTCTATTTCCCCCCTCTTAATTAAACCCTTTGTCCTCCTCTGCTGAATTCTAAATTTCTCCCAGTCCTCAGGTTTGCTGCTTTTTCTGGCCAATTTATATGTCTCCTCCTTGGATTTAACACTATCCTTAATTTCCCTTGTTAGCCACGGTTGAGCTACCTTCCCCGTTTTATTTTTACTCCAGACAGGGATGTATAATTGCTGAAGTTCATCCATGTGATCCTTAAATGTTTGCCATTGCCTATCCACCATCAACCCTTTAAATATAATTTGTCAGTCTATCTTAGCCAATTCACACCAAAAACCATCGAAGTTACTTTTCCATAAGTTCAAGACCCTAGTTTCTGAATTAACTGTGTCACTCTCCATCTTAATAAAGAATTCTACCATGTTATGGTCACTCTTCCCCAAGGGGCCTCGCGCAACAAGATTGCTAATTAGTCCTTTCTCATTACACATCACCCAGTCGAGGATGGCCAGCCCTCTAGTTGGTTCCTCAAAATATTGGTCTAGAAAACCATTCCTAATACACTCCAGATAATCCTCCTCCACCGCATTGCTACCAGTTTGGTTAGCCCAATCAATATGTAGATTAAAGTCATCCATGATAACTGCTGTACCTTTATTGCATGCATCCCTAATTTTTTGTTTGCTGCTGTCTCCAACCTTACTATTACTGTTTGGTGTTCTGCACAGAACTCCCACTAACGTTTTCTGCCCCTTGATATTCTGTAGCTCCACCCATACCGATTCCACACCATCCAAGCTAATGTCTTTCCTTACAATTGCATGAATTTCCTCTTTAACCAGCAATGCCACCCCGCCTCCTTTTCCTTTCTGTCTATCCTTCCTAAATGTTTAATACTCCTGAATGTTGAGTTCGCAGCCTTGGTCACCCTGGAGCCATGTCTCCGTGATGCCAATTACATCATTCCCATTAACTGCTATCTGCGTAGTTAATTCGTCCACCTTATTCCGAATACTCCTCGCATTGAGGCACAGGGCCTTCAGGCTTGTCTTTCTAACACACTTTGCCCCTTTAGAATTTTGCTGTAATGTGGCCCTTTTTGCTTTTTGCCTTAGGTATCTCTGCCCTCCACTTTCACTTTCTTCTTTCGATCTTTTGCTTCTGCCCCCATTCTACTTCCCTCTGTCTCCCTGCATAGGTTCCCATCACCCTGCCATATTAGTTTAACTTCTCCTCATCAGCACAAGCAAACACTCCCCCAAGGACATTGGTTCCAGTCCTGCCCAGGTGCAGACCGTCCGGTATGTACTGGTCCCATCTCCCCCAGAACCGGTTCCAATGACCCAGGAATTTGAATCCCTCCCTTGAGCACCACTCCTCAAGCCACGTATTCATCTGAGCTATCCTGCGATTCCTACTCTGACGAGCATGTGGTACTGGTAGCAATCCTGAGGTTACTACTTTTGAGGTCCTACTTTTTAATTTAGCTCCTAGCTCCCTAAATTCGTCTTGTCGGACCTCATCCCGTTTTTTAGCTATATTGTTGGTACCTATATGCACCACAACAACTGGCTGTTCACCCTCCCTTTTCAGAATGCCTTGCACCCACTCGGAGACATCCTTGACCCTTGCTCCAGGGAGGCAACATACTATCCTGGAGTCTCGGTTGCGGCTGCAGAAACAACTATCTATTCCTCTTACAATTGAATCCCCTACCACTATAGCTCTCCCACTCTTTCTCCTGCACCCACGGTGCCATCTACTTGGCTGCTGCTGCTCTCCCCTGATGAGTCATCCCCCCAACAGTACCAAAGCGGCATATCTGTTTTGCATGGGGATGACCGCAGCGGATACCTGCACTACCTTCCTTGCACTGCTCTTCCTGTTGATCACCCATTCCCTATCTGGCTGTGTACCCTTTGTCATGTATGTAACTACAATGTCACACCACTGTATTACTGTATACACTCAACCTAGATGCACACCTTGACCAGCAGGGGTGAACTTGTGGGAGACATACCTTACCTGTCACACAGGTATGAAAAGGGAGGTCCCATGCAGGGTCATTGTCTTTGGAGTCCTGTGAATAAATGAGTCAAGGTCACAGAGTGACCTTGTCCCCAGAATGTGCCTCGTGTGGTTTCATACTGCAGAGTAAGGACTTTACATTGGCGATGAGAAATGGGAATTCACGACCCACGAGAATGGCCACCAGTAGCACAGAGTTTCGGTACTGTGTTGGGGAAGACTGGGACAATTTTGTTGAGAGGCTTCAGCCAAGCTTCATTACGAAAGAATGGTTGGGCGATGCAACGGCCGACAAGCGAAGAGCTCATCTTTTGACCAGCTACGGACCACAGAGTTACACGCTAATGAAGGACTTACTAGCACCCAAAAAGCCGGCGGACAAAAATTTGAAGAACATCGCAAATTGATCGGGGAGCACCTCAAACCGGCGAGCCGCATACATATGGCCCAACACAGAATCTACACTCACCGACGTCGTGAAGGACAGAGCACACCGGACTTCGTAGCGGACCTCCGACGTTTGGCCAGCCTCTAAGTTCACAGATGCCTGCAGGGGGGAGATGCCAAGGGACCTCTTTATCGAGGGCATCGGTCATGCGGGAATTTTATGCAAATTAATTGAGACCAAGGATTTGACCTTGGAAGCGGCGGTGTTGATAGCTCAAACTTTCATGGCGGGGGAGGAAGAGATGAAAATAATATACGCGCGCAATTCTGCCTCTAACGCGGTGATGGATCAGGGAATCAACATCATCAATGCGACTCAGAGCCCCGCAGGCAGGCAGGGGCAGTCCGACACTCCCCAGGCAGCAATACCCCGAGAGTAGGACTTCAACAGAGACAATGGCAGGCTGAACAGACATTCACGCCATCACAGTGGACAATGCGGCCCGGGATGGGGCCATTGACACCCACCAATAGGGTACTTAAGAAAAGTCAAAGGGACAGTCAGCGTGGAATGCCTGGCCATAGTCCCTTTGTTCCCAACAATGGAAAGTTTAACTCATGCTGGAGATGTGGTGGAAAACACTCAGCTAGATCTTATAGATTTCAACAGTTTGTCTGCAGGAACTGCAATCTCAGTGGCCAGTTAGCTCGAATGTGCAGGAAGTCTGCAACCAGACTAATATATGAGTTGGATGGACCAGAAGAGGGTTCTTTGAGGCAGGATGACTTTTGGGGCAAATCGATGGATGCCAAGGTTCAGCTTGTCCATGTGGCGAATATTCACAGTTCATACACTAAAATGATGATGAGAGTTTCATTAAACGGTATCCCTGTACACATGGAGCTGGACACTGGGGCCAACCAGTCACTCATGGGCGTTCAGCAATTTGAGAAGCTATGATCACTTAAAGCCAGTAGACTAAATTAGCACGTTTTGAGACACAATTACGGACTTACACGAAAGAAATCATTCCGGTGCTAGGCAGTGCAATGTTGGCTGTCACACACAATGGGGTAGTGAATCGACTGCTGCTCTGGATTGTCCCGGGCAATGGTCCTGCACTGTTGGGGAGGAGCTGGTTAGCCAAGATGAACTGGAAATGGGGGGATGTTCACGCAATGTCATCTGTGGAGCGAAGTTCGTGCTCACAAGTCCTGCAACAATTCAATTCACTATTCCAACCTGTCGTCGGGACTTTCAAAGGCACTAAAGTAGTGATACACATCACCCTGGTCTCCAGGCCAGTGCACCACAAAGCCAGAGCGGTGCTGTATGTGATGC
Source organism: Pristiophorus japonicus (assembly GCF_044704955.1). Classification (NCBI taxonomy): domain Eukaryota; kingdom Metazoa; phylum Chordata; class Chondrichthyes; family Pristiophoridae; genus Pristiophorus; species Pristiophorus japonicus. The sequence continues at coordinate 35,574,922 of NC_091979.1, forward strand.
GGGAAAAGATCGAGAGCGAATTGCACCGGCTGTTGAGAGAGGGCATCATCTTGCCTGTTGAATTCAGCGACTGGGTGGGCCCCATCGTTCCCGTCCTAAAAGCGGATGGCTCTGTCAGGATCTGTGGTGACTACAAGGCCACCATCAATTGGGTGTCCCTACAAGATCAATACCCACCTCCGAGAGCAGAGGACCTCTTCGCCACACTGGCAGGCGGCAAGCTGTTTATCAAGTTGGACCTCACGTCAGCCTATATGACCCAGGGACTGACCGACGAATTTAAACCACTGACCACCATCACCACGCACAAGGGACTGTTCGTTTATAACAGGTGCCCATTTGGCATTCGATCAGCGGCCACGATTTTTCAACGAAACATGGAAAGCCTGCTTAAATCCATTCCTGGAACAATCGTATTCCAGGACGACATCCTTATCACGGGCCGAGACACCGAGAAACATCTCTACAACCTGGAGGAGGTGCTACGCTGACTGGACTGGGTAGGCCTGCGACTCAAGAAGTCTAAATGTGTGTTCTTAGCTCCTGAGGTTGAGGTTCTGGGCAGGAGGGTTGCTGCAGATCAGATTCGGCCCACCGAATCCAAAACAGAGGCGATTCGCCGAGCACCCAGGCCCTGCAACACATCGGAGTTGCGTTCATTCCTGGGATTGTTGAACTATTTCGGGAACTTTCTGCCGAACTTGAGCATGTTGTTGGAGCTGTTACACGTGCTCCTGCGTAAGGGTTGCAATTGGTTTTGCCGGGACTGTCAGGAATAGGCTTTTGATCGGGCGCGAAACCTACTTTGTTCAAACAAGTTGTTGACCCTGTACGACCTGTGTAAAAAATTGGTTCTGACATGTGATGCATTGTCCTATGAGTTGGGTGCGTGTTGCAGCAGGGCAACGCTGAGGGTAAACTACAACCTGTGGTTTATGCCGCCAGGTCGCTCTCTCAAGCAGAACGGGGATATGGGATGGTCGAGAAGGAAGCGCTTGCATGTGTCTATGGTGTAAAAAAAAATGCACCAGTACCTCTTTGGTAGGAAATTTGAATTAGAGACGGACCACAAGCCATTAACATCCCTGTTGTCAGACAGCAAGGCTATCAATGCCAATGCATCAGCTCGAATACAGCGATGGGCTCTCACACTGGCTGCTTATGACTACTCCATCCGGCACCGGCCCGGCACTGAAAATTGCGCTGACGCACTCAGCAGGCTTCCACTGGCCACCACTGAGAGGGCAGCGGAGCAAAGCGCCTAGATGGTCATGGCTGTCGATGCCTTTGACAGCACAGACTCCCCCATCACAGTCTGCCAGATCAAAATCTGGACAAAGAGAGATCCCCTCTTATCCCTGATTAAGAAATGTGTCCTGACTGGGGATTGGGCGCCCACACATGGAGCATGCCCTGAGGAGGTCAGACCGTTCAACAGACGGATGGATGAGCTCTCCATCCAAGCCGTCTACCTACCATGGGGCAGCAGGATAATTATGCCACAGAAGGGCAGGGAGGCATTCATCAGGGAACTCCACAGCGAGCACCCAGGCATTGTGCTGATGAAGGCCATTGCCAGTCACAAGTTTGGTGGCCTGGGTAATGCGCTCAAGAAGGCCCCGCTCAGCCTGTGGCCTTGGCCCACCAGGCCACGGTCACGCATTCATGTTGACTACGCGAGCCCGATCATGGGTAAGATGTTCCTTATTGTGGTAGATGCGTACTCGAAATGAATCGAGTGCATCATTCTGAATTCATGCACGTCATCCACCACCGTGGAAAGCCTACGTTAGATCTTTGCAACCCATGGCTTGCCGGACATCCTGGTTAGTGATAATGGCCCATGTTTCACAAGCTACGAATTCTGAGAGTTTATGTTGGGCAATGGCATCAACCACATCAGGACTGTGCCGTTCAAGCCAGCCTCCAATGGCCAGGCGGAACGTGCGATCCAAATCATTAAGCAAGGGATGCTCAGGATTCAAGGACCCTCCCTACAATGCCGCCTATCGTGCATCCTGCTGGCCTCTAGATCCCACCTGCACTCGTTCACGGGGGTTCCGACCGCAGAGCTACTAATGAAATGGACACTCAAAACTCGGTTGTCCCTCATCCACCCAGTCCTAACCGACATAGCTGAGGGCAAGCGCAAGTCACAAAATGAGTACCATGACCAAAATTCGAGGGAGAGATGTATAGAAATAAATGATCCTGTATTCTTCCTCAATCATGCCATGGGGCCTAAATGGCTTGAGGGCACTGTAATTGACAAAGAGGGGAATAGGTTCATCGTGGTAAAACTCAACAATGGTCAGATATGCCGTAAGCGTCTGAACCAAGTAAAAAAAAGGTTCAGCATCGACACGGAGGAACCTGATGAAGACCTTGAGATGGAGCTCACAACACCACCAGTGAACGAGCAACAAGAGCAATCAGAAGAATGCACAGTCCCTGCGGTCAGCCCGGACAGGCCGGAATCACCACAGGTGACAGACACTCACGTCAGTGTCCAACAACCAGAGCCCCAACTGCGGCGCTCCACGAGGGAGCATAGACCACCTGAAAGACTAAACCTATGATCCCAATATGATATTTGGGAGGTGGGGGATGATGTCATGTATGTAACCACAATCTAACACCACTGTATTACTGTATACACTCAACCTAGATGCACATCTTGACCACCAGGGGTGATCTTGTGGGAGACACTCCTTACCTGATCACTCAGGTATAAAGGACTCTTGCAGGGTCATCATCTTTGGAGTCCTGTGAATAAAGAGTCAAGGTCACAGAGTGACCTTGTCCCCAGAATGTGCCTCGTGTGGTTTCATACTGTAGAGTAAGGACTTTACACCCTTTACCTGCGGTAAGACCAACTCACTAAACGTGCTATTCACGTCATTCTCAGCATCGTGGATTCTCCAGAGTTCATCCAACCGCAGCTCCAGTGCTGCAATGCGGTCCGTCAGAAGCTGCAGGCAGATGCACTTCCCGCACATGTAGTCATCAAGGACACTGGAAGCATCTCTGACTTCCCACATAGTACAGGAGGAGCATAACACGCGTCTGAGCTCTCCTGCCATGACTTAACCCTTAGATGAACTTAATTTGCAACAACAATGCTAAAGATTACTTGCTGATAAAGAAAAGAAAGAAAAAGTACTTACCAATCACCAGCCAATCACTGACCTCCTTGGCTGTGACGTCACCTTTCGATTTCTTTCTACTTCTTTTTTGCCTCCCTGCTGCAGCTGCACCGGCTGGCCTTTTGTTGGCCGCTCTCCTCCCGAACTCCCGCCTCCGACCACAAACTGCTGCTGCTCACTGACAGTCCTTTTGTAAGCCGCTTTCCTCCCGAACTCTCGCCTCCGACCACGAACTGCTGCTGCTCACTGACAGGCCTTTTGTCAGCCGCTCTCCTCCCGAACTCCCGCCTCCGACCACGAACTGCTGCTGCTCACTGACAGGCCTTTTGTCGGCCGCTTTCCTCCCGAACTCCTGCCTCTGACCACGAACTGCTGCTGCTCACTGACAGGCCTCTTGTAGGCCGCTCTCCTCCCGAACTCCCGCCTCCGACCATGAACTGCTGCTGCTCACTGACAGGCCTCTTGTAGGCTGCTCGCCTCCCGAACTCCTGCCTCCGACCATGAACTGCTGCTGCTCACTGACAGGCCTCTTGTAGGCCGCTCGCCTCCCGAACTCCCGCCTCCGACCATGAACTGCTGCTGCTCACTGACAGGCCTCTTGTAGGCCGCTCGCCTCCCGAACTCCCGCCTCTGACCACGATGCTAAAAAATAAGTTTGGGGAGCAGCAAGCCCTGGTATCCGCAGTAACACGGGGAGCCATAACAGAGACAGCAGAAGAGGAAAGAGGGGCAACAGATTGGGAAGAGGAAAGAAGTCAGTACAATCCCCAGGAAAGTGGTGTGGAATGGGATACCTTGGAGATACAAGAGCCAATCGTAGCCATGGTAACCACTTCTTCACGACATAATGCGCATGGCAACATGACCAGTAACCATACCGACACACTGCCCATATCTGGCGCTGATGCCATGGCGTGTAGCCACGAGTTGGGGCCCATTAATGATGGAGACAACCCACTGGAAGTTAATAGGAGGTGGGCAAATTTCAGGAGGGGTCACCCTGAGTTGGAAGAGAGAGACTTAACACGAGTCCTCTTCTTGGTCTGTTCCACTTCCCTGAAAGATAATCTGCCAGAAGCAGTCCTCCAGGCTGCCGCAGCGGCCGATGTACTCATGACCAAGATCCTAAACCATTTAGGGATCCGAAACTTGAACTTAGTGACTCTGCTTAATCAGACCAAGCAGCACCCAGAAGAGATCCCGAGAGCCTTCAGCAATCGCCTGCATGATATCTATCAAGGTACGCAGAACCAGGCACCCGCGAATGTTATGGTAGGAAAGAATCAGGAACAATTTAAATCGATGTTCCTGACCCAACTCTACCCTTTACTTAAAACTACCCTGGGAATAGCCATGAGGCTCACCAATCAATGGATACATATAGAGACCAACGCTCAAATAGCCTGGAAGATGGTAAAAAGACCAGTTAAAGGGGAAGTCACCACCCACTGCAAATAAGCCAGTGTCAATGGTGGAGAGCTCTCTAAACTACCCCTTTAAGGGACAGTGCTTTAATTGCAAGAAGGTAGGCCACTTAGCAAAAGACTGCAGCAGACCCAGACGAGCACCGAACCATGATGCAACACATAGATACCTCCCGACGGATGAATCCAAGCCCTCTGGCACAGATCCAAGATTGGATAATTTGATAACCCTTATACAAACCCAAATTGCCACGGGTAGGATGCAAAATTATTTACCAGTGCATGCAATCGACAATGCACACTCATTAGAGAGACACATTCCAGGATCAACCCTATGACAGGGTTCAGTCCTAAAGATTGGTCGGAAGTGGGGTTCCGACGTTATGGGTAGGCAACAGATTATGCTTATCGATACTGGCTCAGCCATTACCATCATCACACCCCATACCCTGAATGCCATGCGGCGGCAGACAAGGGTTATATGACCCTTATAGGTTTAACGGTGATACAACCACCGCAGATACAGGGAAGGCCACTGAACTTCAGTTGGGAGGCTTCACCTGTAAGGTCCCAGCACCTATGCTGATGACCATCCCCGACTGAAGGTGAATTTTAGGGACTGCTGTGTTGAATCAGTATGGCACGATAATCGATTATAATTAGGACTGTGTTTGGGTGGGATTGAGAGATAAGGCAGTCGTGATAGAAATTTCAGATGCTCACCCGGTTTTTGCTATTAAAAAGCCATCTGAGTATGATGCTCCAGGGAGCGAAAATGAAGCTGTGGCAAAATTAATTCGGGAATACCCAGCGGTGTATGCCACATGCAAGTATGACTGCGGAAAAATGACAGGGGAGGAATTTATTGAGGGACCTCCCCACTCATTCACTAAACAGTACCCCATCCCAAGGGAGAGTCACCCTTTCATCTGAGACACCATAAAATCCCTAGTCGACCAGGGTCTTCTTAGGACAGGCACTTTCACAACCAATTCACCCGCATGGCCGGTTAAAAAGCCTGATAGCAGCTGGCGACTGATTATTGATTGCAGAAAGTTAAATTCTGTAACACCAGCCTGCTCATTGGTAGTAAGAGAAACTCCCACCATATTATCTCAAATCCCTGCTGGTTCCAAGTACTTCTCGACCCTCGACATTGCCAATCGATTCTGGAGTATCCCTGTTAAGAGGGAAGACCAGTACAAATTTGCATTCACATTTGAGGACCAGAGCTACACCTGGACATGCCTGCCTCAGGGGTTCCACAATGCTCCCACAATATTGCACAAAAGAATGGCTGCAATTTTAAAAGACTTTTCCCACCCTACCTGCTTGCTGCAGTACGTAGACAACCTACTGCTGGCAACCAACAGCATGGAGGAGCTTCTGTCCCTTTTGCACGAACTTTTGACATTGCTGGCTCAGGCGTGACTAAAGGTGAATCCCCGTAAGGCTCAATTAGTAAAAGAACGGGTCACCTTTCTCGGAGTGTTCATTTCTCCAGAGGGATCATCCCTCGACTCTCACAAGGTGGAGATAATACAGCTACTGCCCTTACCCACTTCCAAAACAGCCCTACGATCATTCTTGGGTTTGGTGGGGTACCAAGGGAACTGCTGAGTGTGCAAAGCCCCTGTATGATTTAATAGAACTGCAGAGTGATGACATACACGCGGCATGGACTGATGCGCACACCAATGCCGTGGCTAAAATAAAAACTGAAGCAATACAGGCCCCATGTCTGATCCCTCCTGATCCCACGCAGCCCTTCCATTTGGAGGTCGGGGCCACAGAGCAAAGCCTCACTGCAGTTCTGTGCCAAATGCGAGCTGATCGATTACAGCTCATTGCATATGCGTCTCGATCCTGCAGGGGGCAGAAAAGATGTATACCGCATGCAAGCACCACCTACTGGCTGTCTTCTGGTCGGTACATCACTTTATCTTTATTACTGGGTTACAGGGAACAATCCCTGCACAGCGGACACACACCTCTGAAATTACTGATGAAACCTGGAGATTCACTAGTTTCCTTGCAGCGCCTCAGCAAATGGACATTCGAATTTATGGACAGAGACATTGATAGCATTTCCAAACCCACCACCTCGCTGCCACAATTTCTGATCAATGAGGGGGACCCGCATGAATGGCCGTTACCCCTGATTAACTTTGAGACCCATCCTGTGCAGTTAGAGCCCATACAGGTTGCTCCAGATGTCTACATCGATGGGTCCTCATATCACATTGAAGGATCCCCTCACACCGGATATGCTGAGGTATTGCCAGAAAGAACCATCCAGCGAAGATGCAACAGACAGTCTTCACCATATGCAGAAATCGCCACACTTCTAACTGCCGAAAAGAAACCCAAGATAGACCCGTGAATATTTGGTCAGATAGTGCCTATGCTATAAACACCAAGCTCTCCTTGCCCCTATAGCACAAAAATGACAATCGTATGATAGACGGTAAGGCCCTGATCCATGGGCCCTGGTTACACCTGCTCTGATCATACTTTAAACAGCGATCCCAGCCCTGCTTCATAGGAAAGGTAGCACCCCATACAAAAGGGGGTCCACATAGTGAGGGAATTCCAGAGCAGACAGAGCAGCCAAGGATGCTGTGATTGATGGGGAGATAGAGGATATAGTTGTTGAGCCCTGCAATGCTGTTAGCAAGGCCTCCCCAACAGACCACCTAGATTTAAAATCCCTGCAGCAGCAATACTGATCATATGCTGTTGTAAGTGCCTGGCACAAGGAAGGCGGACCCCTTCCTCAACCAACAGCCTGGGCTCCCAACACCATACTAGCCACTGTCCCTGACTCAGATGAACAGCTGCTGATGTTCAAAAGAAAGCCAAACGCCTGCCCGGTGGTGTGTCTTCCACCAGAGGTGGGTCAGGAACTGCTTTCCCTCTTTCACTCCCACCCCACAGCAGGGCACTATTCAACTCTGGTAACTTTCTGTAAGGTAGCATCCACAGCTTGGTGGCCTTCCATGAGGGAAACAATCGACCAATACGTGGCACGATGCTGACCATGCCTGCAACACAATCCTCCCGCATGCACTAACTAAACCTTGCTTCAAAGTGCAGCACCATCTCAAGTGCCATGGACTCACCTCCAGATAGACTTCATTGGGCCACTTCCACAGGCGCAAGGCAATTTTCAGCATGCCCTAGTGGTGGTGGATCAATTCACTAAATGGATCGAAACATTCCCCTGCCGCTCCAACACCGCAATCACAGCAGCCAAAACACTATTGAATCATGTGTTTTGTGGGTTGGGAGCACCAGTACAAGTGGACAGCAATCAAGGTTCACACTTTACCGGTAACATTTTTACCCACCTGCAGGAAATGTTGGGGACAAAATTACATATTGTTCACCACCCCCAGTCATTCGGGGGGGTCGAAAGGGGGAACAGGACCCTCAAGTTAATGTTAAAAAAATTGTGTGTGGACCACCCCACTCAATGGGCTAACATTCTGCCAATGTGCTTAATGGCAATGAGGTCCACACCTCATAGAACAACAGGGGTCTCCCTATATCAGGCCATGACGGGGAGGCTCATGAGAACACCAGACCAGCTAACACTAACATGGATGAGTCGCCTGACAATGAAACCATGTCGTTCCAAGTGGCTGGAACAAATGGTAGATCACACCGATCAGATCAATCGATTTGTGGCCACCAAATTGGGGAAGTAAAAAAGAAAAATTAAACGGTACTTTGACAAGAAAGTACGTCCCTTTGAATACGAGGTGGGAGATGCAGTAATGATTCCAAATTATGGGAAAAAGAAGCTGCCTTTGAGCCCAGGGGGTGGGGACCGCATAAGATTATAGACCGATTTAACCCCGCGGTTTATTTGATTCAGTTACCGGGGAAAAAGGGCGTTAAGTACAAGAAACGGTTTCACATTAATCAGTTAAAAACTGCCAAAGGGTAAATACTGCACTGATCTTGTTTCCCACAGACCATGATACGGATCCTCATGATTGTCAGGACGATACTGGCCACGACCGAAGCCGAGGGAAGATGGAGAAGCGGAAGCTGCAGCATGACTCACGAACATCATCAATCATCAACGTGCTTTGAGAAGCGACGGTGCACTGAAGATACGGGAAGGGGAGAGTCTCCACTGGAGATATTATTGTACTATAGTAAGTCCCATAAGTGTAGCATACACCTTACGAAGAGGGGACCAAGTCAGGTCATCCGCTTTTCTTTCCCTCTCTCTCTCAGTTTAAAACCCATTATACAGCGGTCATCTACCTCACAGAAACATAAACAGCAGAGCTATCGGAACCCTCTCAATGTTTATGAAATGTGAGCCCTGAGGAGATAAACCATATGAGGAGTCAATAAGGATATTTCCCCCTCAAGGTGGGAAGTTTGAAAGAATAAAAGTGTTTATTAATGATAAAATTGTTTCTGTGTATTTATAAATGTAAAAAAATGAGATTATACGAAAAGACAGTTTTGAAAGAAACAAAATGGAAGCTCACAGACTTCCAGCCTGTTGTTTGGAAATTGTCTTAATTGGAAAGCCATTAACCTAATCAAGGGATGGGTGGGTCCTCCAGACAGACACATGTGTGAGGAGAGCCAATAAGGAATGGCCCTGGAACCAAGATCCAATGCTGATGCTTCCTGAGGAACAATGGACTTAAGGGATACAAAAACTCAAGCCAAAGTTTGCTCTCTCTCGTCTCCTTAGCACATGGCAAAAGGCAGGGCCTCTTTCTATGGACAAAGGAACAGGCGGTGTGCTTTGCCTGAGGGAAGTGACGTATACCTTTTTATAAATCATTATTGTAACATTGCATCTGCTGTAACTAAGTCGATCAGTAGGCTAGATGACGACTGCTGTTTTTCTGATAGATGCGCATGTATGTGTATTTAATAAACTATTCCAAATTGTTTTAAAAGAATCAGTCTCACTGTCAATTTAATGAGAGAGATTTAGAAATCTTACAACCAGGATCCCCAGGTCCTGCTGTATTGCAACACTTTGCAATTTTTCTCCATTTAAATAACAACTTGCTCCTCGATTTTTCCTACCAAAGTGCAGAACATCACACTTTCCAACATTATACTCCATCGGCCAAATTTTTGCCCACTCGCTTAGCCTGTCTTTGTCCTTTTGCAGATTTTTTGTGTCCTCACACATTGCTTTTCCTCCCATTGTTTTGAAAGAATTGGTCTTGCTTTCAAGTTAATACCAGAGAGAGAAAATCTTACACTATGCATGCACGAAATCCTGAAGTTTCAGAGGGGAATAATGATAACAGTTTCACTGTCATTATCACTGCAAAATCCAGACAATATGCTGCACCTCCGGAACAAGCCTAAAGTGTTTCTTAATTTACACCAGAATGAAGAACTGAACAACATTACCAATCTGGCTTTTGATTAGAGATGCATTGTTTGCACAACAGGAGCTGCAGCTGGAGAAAATAATAACATAGACAGATGTCACAAACCATTACCCAGGTAGTTTCTATGAGTCCGGAATTACTTGAAAGACTTGTACTGGGCGCAGGGGGGATATCACAAATCTCCCGTAGCCTAATATACACTTGAGGAATTCATCAATATCAATGCTCGAGAGTACACAAGAACACAAGAAATAGGAGCAGGCGTAGGCCACCTGGCCCCTTGAGCCTGCTCTGCCATTTAATAATATCATGGCTGATCTGATCATGGACTCAGCTCCATTTCCTTGCCCACTTCGCATAACCCTATATTCCCTCATCACTCACAAATCTGTCTATCTCCCCCTTAAATATATTCAATGACCCAGCCTCCACAGCTCTCTGAGGCAGCGAATTCCACAGATTTACAAGCCTCTGAGGAAAGAAATTCCTCCTCATCTCAGTTTTAAATGGGAAGTCCCTTATTCTGAGACTATGTCCCCTAGTTTTTGTTTCCCCCATGAGTGGAAATATTCTCTCTGCATCCACTGTATCGAGCCCCCTCATTATCTTATATTTTTCAATAAGATCACCTCTCATTCTTCTGAACTCCAATGAGTATAGGCCCAACCTACTCAATCTAAAAGTCAACCCTTTTCATAAGAACATAAGAAATAGGAACAGGAGTAGGCCAGACAGCCCTGGAGCCTGCTCCGCCATTCAATAAGATCATGGCTGATCTGATCATGGACTCAGCTCCACCTCCCTGCCCGCTCCCCATAACCCTTTATCCCTTTATCGTTTAAGAAACTGTCTATTTCTGTCTTAAATTTATTCAATGTCCCAGCTGCCACAGCTCTCTTAGACAGCAAATTCTGCAGATTTACAACCCTCTGAGAAAATAAATTTCTCCTCATCTCAGTTTTAAATGGGTGGCCCCTTATTCTAAGATCATGCCCTCTAGTTCTATCTCCCCCATCAGTGGAAATATCCTCTCTGCATCCACCTTGTCCCTCATCCCCAGAATCAACCTAGTGAACCTTCTCTGAGCTGCCTCCAAAGCAAGTATATCCTTTCGTAAATTTGGAAACCAAACCTGCACGCAGTATTCCAGGTGTGGCCTCACTAATACCCTGTATAGATTTAGCAAGACTTCCCTGATTTATACTCCATCCCCTTTGCAATAAAGGCCAAGATTCCATTGGCCTTCCTGATCACTTGCTGTACCTGCATACTATCCTTTTGTGTTTCATGCACAAGTACCCCTAAGTCCCACTGTACTGCAGCACTTTGCAATCTTTCACCATTTAAATAAGAACTTGCTCTTTGATTTTTTTCTGCCAAGTGCATGACCTCGCACTTTCCAACATTATACTGCATCTGCCAAATTTTTGCCCACTCACTTAGTCTGTCTGTGTCCTTTTGCAGATTTTTTTTGTCCGACTCACACATTGCTTCTCCTCCCATCTTTGAATCGTCAGCTAATTTGGCTACGTTACACTCAGTCCCTTCTTCCAAGTCGTTAATATAGATTGCAAATTGTCATGTATCTCACACTACTGTACATAACTGTATCTTACCATGCTATACATGACTGTAACTAGAGATGACCTATAACCACAAGCTTACCTTACCACCAGAGGTGCATGTGCAGGAGACACTGGATAACTGTCCCAGACAGGTATATAAGGACAGGTCTCAGGCAAGTGTGGCATTCGAGAGCTGTGTAATAAAGGTGCAGGTCCAGAGTGAGCTTGACTTCAGCATGTGCCTCGTGTGAGTCTGTACTGTAGGGACAGGACATTACAGTGGCGACGGGTTACGGGATTACAGAATCCACAGAATGGCGACCAACAGCTCAGATGAGAAATACAATGCTGGAGATAATTGGGAGGACTTTATAGAAAGGCTCCAGCAAAGCTTCGTAACCAAAGACTGGTTAGGCGACAACTAGGCAGACAAGAGAAGAGCCCATCTCTTGACCAGCTGTGGCTCGAAAACATACGCCTTAATGAAGGATCTGCTGGCACCTGAGAAACCAGCAAGCAAGTCGTTTGAAGAGTTGAGCACACTGGTAACAGACCACCTGAAGCCAGCGAGCAGCCTACACATGGCCAGACACAGGTTCTACAACTACAGGCGCTGTGTGAGCCAGAGCACACCCGACTTCATGGCGGAACTTCGGAGGTTGGCTAGCTTATGTGAGTTCTCCGATGAACTAAGGAGAGAAGTACTGAGAGACTTTTTTATTGACGGAATAGGCCACGCAGACATATTCTGAAAGCTCACAGAGACCAAGAGCTTGAACCTAGAGGCAGCAGCACTGGTTGCACAGACATTCTTGGCAGGAAAGAAGAAACGAGGTTGATCTACACTGCGGGTACGACAACTAACGAAACAGCGTGAAACAAGCCTCTACCCCCACACACAGACAAAGGCAGGAGAGCAGGCCCGCAACAGCAGGCAGTGGTGCCAGAAGCCATCAAGGGCCACATGAACGGCCATTCACACCTCATCAACCCACAATGCGAGCAATCAACTACAAACTGAGAGAAGCTCAAGAGAGATCAGCCAGGCGCAGCTCATCCTTTGGAAACAATGGAAGCGGTCTGTGCTGGAGATGTGGGGGAAGGTACTCATCAAGGGGGTGTCGATTTCAGCATGCTGTTTGCAGAAACTGCGACTATACAGGGCATCTGGCCCACATGTGCAGAAAAACGGCAGCTCGGCTGGTATACGAATCAGAAGGGTCGGAAAGTGGAACAGAAGACAGTGGGGACAGTACCCAGGACACCGAGGTACAGTGGGTCAACACAATCAATGGCTACTGCTCTTACAACAAGACGCCTCCAATAATGATGAGGGTACTACTCAATGGGATACCCATCAACATGGAGCTGGATACGGGAGCGAGTCAATCTCTCATGACCGCTCAACAATTTGAACAGCTGTGGCTGCAAAAAAAGACTCACATGGGTCAACACCAAACTAAGGACTGATACCAAAAAAATCATCCCAGTCCTTGGCAGTGCCATTCTCTCAGTCACACACAAAGGGACAGTGAACCGACTTCTCCTGTGGATTGTCCCCGGAGATCTCCCAGCACTGCTGGGGAGAATCTGGCTGGCAAAACTAAACTGGAAATGGGATGATGTTCACGCCATGTCGGCAGAGGAACGGACCTCCTGCTCAACAGTTCTAAGCCGATTTGAACATCTCTTTCAGCCAGGTGTGGGCACTTTCAAAGGGGCTAAAGTCACAATCTACATCACACAGGATGCTAGACCGGTCCATCACAAGGCTAGAGCTGTGCCCTATGTGATGAGGGAAAAGATTGAACATGAACTGTACAGGCTTCTGCGGGAAGGCATTATCTCACCCGTGGAATTTAGTGACTGGGCAAGTCCCATCGTCCCAGTCATGAAGCCTGATGGATCCGTACGAATCTGTGGGGACTACAAATCTACCATAAACAGAGTCTCCCTACAGGACCAATATCCGCTGCCCAGAGCGGAGGACTTATTTGCCACATGGGCTGGAGGAAAACTTTTCTCAAAACTAGACCTCACATCTGCGTATATGACGCAAGAATTGACCGACGAATCGAAGCTACTCACCACCATCAACACACATCGAGGCCTTTTCATGTACAATCGATGCCCATTCGGCATCAAGTCGGAAGCTGCTATATTCCAGCGCAACATGGAGAGTCTGCTCAAGTCCATCCCGGGGACGGTTGTATTTCAAGACGACATACTTATCACGGAGACTTATCCGCAATTTGGAGGAAGTACCAAAGCGGTTGGATCGGGTAAGCCTAAGAGTTAAGAAATCCAAGTGCCTGTTTCTCGCACCCGAGGTTGAATTTTTGGGCAGAAGGATTGCCGCTGATGGAATCCGCCCAACAGAGTCCAAAACCGAAGCAATTTGCCTGGCACCCAGGCCCCGGAATGTCTCAGAACTGCACGCCTTTCTCGGGCTACTCAATTACTTTGGGAACTTTATGCAGAACTTAAGCACGCTGCTGGAGCCTCTCCACGTGCTACTCAGGAAGGGGTGCGATTGGTTTTGGGGGGACGCCCAGGAACGCGCCTTCAATAAGGCATGCAACCTTCTGTGTTCCAATAGTGTTTTGGCTTTCTTTGATCCAGGTAAAAATCTAGATCTTACATGTGATGCGTCAGCGTACGGGGTTGGGTGCGTTTTACAACATGTCAATAGTGCAAGTAAATTACAACCCATAGCTTATGCCTCCAGGTCACTTTCGCGGGTGGAGCGCGGGTACGGAATGGTGGAGAAGGAGGCGCTCGCGTGCGTGTACAGTGTCAAAAAGATGCACCAATACCTTTTCGGGGCCAAATTCGCATTAGAAACTGACCACAAGCCTCTCACGTCCCTACTAGGGAATAAACGGCAACGCCTCGGCGCGCATTCAAAGGTGGGCACTCATGCTGGCCTCTTACGATTACACCATAAGGCACAGACCAGGCACAGACAACTGTGCCGACGCGCTTAGCAGGCTACCTCTGACAACCACGGAAGGGTCTGACGAACAGGACTGTGAGATAGTCATGGCAATCAATGCCTTTTAGTCCACAGGTTCGTGCATGACGGCTCACCAAATCAGAGCCTGGACGACCAGCGACCCCACGTTATCCTTAGTAAAAAGATGTGTCTTAACTGGTGACTGGGCAGAGGCTCATGATTCCTGCCCCGAGGAGATCAAACCTTTTCTTAGGCGCATGTATGAGCTATCACTACAAGCAGACTGCCTGATGTGGGGCAGCCGAGTAGTTATGCCTCTGTGAGGCAGAGAGGCATTTATCCGGGAGCTCCACCGCGAGCACTCGGGGATCGTTCTCATGAAGGCCATAGCCAGATCCCACGTCTGGTGGCCTGGCATTGACGCAGACTTGGAGCTCTGCGTCCGACGGTAAACCGTTTGTGCTCAACTCAGTAATGCCGCCAGGGAGGCCCCCCTGAGCCCCTGGCCCTGGCCCACCAAACTGTGGTCGCGGGTGCACGTAGACTATGCGGGCCCATTCATGGGCAAAATGTTCCTCGTAGTTGTAGATGCATTTTCAAAGTGGATCAAATGCACCATTTTAAACTTGAGCACCACCTCCACCACTGTGGAGAGCCTTGGAACCATGTTCGCGATGTAAGGCATTCCTGACATATTGGTCAGTGATAATGGTCCGTGCTTCACCAGCACAGAATTCCAAGATTTTATGCGTGCCCACGGCATAAATCACGTTAGGACGGCACCGTTCAAGCCGATCTCCAACGGCCAGGCGGAGCGAGCAGTGCAGATCATTAAACAAGGCATGCTCAAAATCCAAGGTCCCACACTGCATGGCCGCCTGTCGCAACTGCTGTTGGCATACAGATCTCGTCCGCATTCATTGACTGGAGTTCCCCCCACGCAACTATTGATGAAACGGACCCTAAAGACAGGGCTCTCATTAAGCCTCGCAGACATGCATGAAATCGTTGAGGCAAAGCGCCGTAAGCTAACTGAGTACTATGACTGAAATTCGAGGGGGAGGTGGAATGAGATATAGGACAAAGTGTTTGTGCTAAACTATGGCAGGGGTCCCAAATAACTTGCAGGGACAGTAACAGGCAAGGAAGGAAACAGGCTACTGATGGTGCAAATGGACAATGGCCAAACCTGCCGGAGGCATGTAGACCAAGTCAAAAGTAGATTTACCAACAACACTGCTGAACCAGAAGCAGACTACAATGTGGAACTCACACCACACCTAGTGGACAGACAGAGGGAACAACCTGAGGAAAGGGCAATCCCAACAGACAGCCCAGGTGAGACATCAACAATCATACTGAAGGAAACAGACAGCCCAGGCAAGATACCAGCAATCACACCGAAAGAAAAACAGGCACCAAGGCTAACAACTGAACCACAGCTAAGACACTCCATGCAAGAGCGTAGACCACCTGAGAGACTGAACCTATAAAGACAATAAGACCTTGGGGGAGGGTGATGTCATGTATCTCACACTACTGTACATAACTGTATCTTACCATGCTATACATGACTGTAACTAGAGGTGACCTGTAACCACTAGCTTACCTTACCACCAGGGGTGCACTTGCAGGAGACACTGGATACATGTCCCAGACAGGTATATAAGGACAGGTCTCAGGCAAGTGTGGCATTCGAGAGCTGTGTAATAAAGGTGCAGGTCCAGAGTGACCTTGACTTCAGCATGTGCCTCGTGTGAGTCTGTACTGCAGGGGCAGGACTTTACACAAATAGTTGGGGTTCCAGCAAGGATCCCTGCGGCACCCAGGAGATCGAGGCCCTGATAAAAGGGCGCGGTGAGTCAGAGGAGCAACACACGCCGGGAGATCGAGGTCAAAGGTAAAACAAAGAAGTAAAAAGAAATCAAAGTGTGATGTCACAGCCAAGCGGGTAAGTGATTGGCTGGGTGATTGGTGAGTAATTTTTCTTTTTTCTTTTTCTTTTTCTGATCAGTAAGAAACCTTTGTCAATGTTGCCAACTTAAGTTAATTTAAGGGTTAAGTCATGGCAGGAGAGCACAGACCCGTGTCATGCTCCTTCTGTGCTATGTGAGAAATCAGGAACGCTTCCAGTGTCCCTGACTACTATGTGTGCAGGAAGTGTATCCAGCTCCAGCTCCTGACAGAACGCATTGCGGCATTGGAGCAGCACATGGATTCACTCTGGAGCATCCGCAATGCTGAGGATGTCGCGAATAGCACGTTTAGTGAGTTGGTCACACCGCAGGTAGAGGTTACAAAGGCAGATAGGGAATGGGTGACCAACAGGCAGAGCAGTGGAAGGAAAGTAGTGCAGGGGTCGCTTGCCATCATCTCCCTCCAAAACGGATACACCTTTTTGGGAACAGTTGGGGGAGATGGCCCATCAGGGGAAGGCAGCAGCAGCCAAATTCATGGCACCATTGGTGGCTCTGCTGTACAGGAGGGTAGCAAAAAGAGTGGGAGAGCTATAGTTGTAGGGAATTCTATTGTAAGGAAAATAAATAGGCCTTTCTGCCGTCGCAATTTAGACTCCAGGATCGTATGTTGCCTCCCTGTGCAAGGGTCAAGGATGTCTTGGAGCTGCTGCAGGGCATTCTGGAGAGCGAGGGTGAACAGCCAGTTGTTGTGGTGCATATAGATATAGGTAAAAAAACGGGATGAGGTCCTACAAGCTGAATTTACGGAGCTAGGAGTTAAATTAAAAAGTAGGACCTCAAAGGTAGTAATCTCATGATTGCTATCAGTGCCATGTGCTAATCAGAAAAAAAATAGCAGGAGAGTTAAGATGAATACGTGGCTTGAAGAATGGTGCAAGATGGAGGGATTCAAATTCTTGGGGCGTTGGAACCGGTTCTGGGGGAGGTGGGACCAGTACAAACCGGACGGACTGCACTTGGGCAGGACTGGAACCAATGTCCTAGGGGGAGTGTTTGCTAGTGCTGTTAGGGAGTATTTAAACTAATATGGCAGGAGGATGGGAATCTATGCAGGAAAATAGAGGGAAGCAAAATGGGGGCAAAAGCAAAAGATAGAACGGAGATAAGGAAAAGTGGAGGGCAGAGAAATCAAAGGCAAAAATCAAATAGGGCCAGATTACAACATAATTCCAAAAGGGCAACGAGTATTAAAAAAACAAGCCTGAAGACTCTGTGTCCCAATGCGAGGAGCATTCGTAATAAGATGGATGAATTAACTGCACAGATAGCTGTTAGTGGATATGATGCAATTGGGATTATGGAGACATGGCTCCAGGATAAGCAAGCCTGGTAGCTCAACAACCAGGGTATTCAATATTCAGGAAGGATAGACAGAAAGAAAAAGGAGGTGGGGTAGCGTTGCTGGTTAAAGAGGAGATTAACACAATAGTAGGGAAAGATATTATCTTGGATGATGTGGAATCTGTATGGGTAGATCTGCGGAATACCAAAGGGCAGAAAATGCTAGTGGGAGTTGTGTACAGACCACTAAACACTAGTAGTGAGGTTGGGATGGTGTGAAACAGGAAATTAGGCATGTGTGCAATAAGGCTACAGTAGTAATCTTGGGTGACTTTAATCTATATATAGAATGTGCTAACCAAACTGGTAGCAATACGGTGGAGGAGGATTTCTTGGAGTGTATAAGGGATGGTTTTCTAGACCAATATGTTGAGGATCCAATTAGAGATCTGGCCATCCTAGAGTGGGTGCTGTGTAATGAGAGAGGATTAATTAGCAACCTTGTTGTGTGAGGCCCCTTGGGGAAGAGTGACCATAATATGGTAGAATTCTTCATTAAGATGGAGAGTGACACAGTTAATTCCGAGACTAGGGTCCTGAACTTAAAGAACTTCGATGGTATGAGACGAGAATTGGCAAGGATAGTCTGGCGAATGATACTTAAACGTTTGACGGTGGATAGGCAATGGCAGACTTTAAAGATCACATGGATGAACTTCAACAATTGTACATCCCTGTCTGGCGTAAAAATAAAATGCGGAAGGTGGCTCAACCGTGGCTAACAAGAGAAATTAGGGTTAGTGTTAAATCCAAGAAAGAGGCATATAAATTGGCCAGAAAAAGCAGCAAACCTGAGCACTGGGAGAAATTTAGAATTCAGCAGAGGAGGACAAAGGATTTAATTAGGAGGGGGAAAATAGAGTATGAGAGGAAGCTTGCAGGGAACATAATAACTGACTGCAAAAACTTCTATAAATATGTGAAGAGAAAAAGATTAGTGAAGACAAATGTAGGTCCCTTGCAGTCAGAATCAGGTGAATTTATAATGGGGAACAAAGAAATGGCAGATCAGTTGAAAAATACTTTGGTTCTGTCTTCACTAAGGAAGACACAAATAACCTTCTGGAAATACTAGGGGACCGAGGGTCGAGCGAGAAGAAGGAATTGAAGCAAATCCTTATTAGTCAGGAAATTTTGTTAGGGAAATTGATGGGATTGAAGACCAATAAATCCCCAGGGCCTGATAGTCTGTATCCCAGAGTACTTAAGGAAGTGGCCCTAGAAATAGTGGATGCATTGCTGCTCATGCTATTCTGACATTCGATAGGCTCTGGATCAGTTTATGGAATAGAGGGTAGTTAATGTAACACCACTTTTTTAAAAAGGAGGGAGAGAGAAAACAGGGAATTATAGACCGGTTAGCCTGACATCAGTATTGGGGAAAATGTTCAAATCAATTATTAAAGATGTAATAGCAGCGCATTTGGAAAGCAGTGACAGGATCAGTCCAAGTCAGCATGGAATTATGAAAGAGAAATCATGCTTGTCAAATCTTCTAGAATTTTTTGAGGATATAACTAGTAGAGTGGACAAGGGAAAACCAGTGGATGTGTTGTATTTTGACTTTCAAAAGGCTTTTGACAAGGTCCCACACAAGAGATTGGTGTGCAAAATTAAAGCACATGGTATTGGGGGTAATGTATTGACGTGGATAGAGAACTGGTTGGCAGGCATAAACGGGTCCTTCAGAATGGCAGGCAGTGACTAGTGGGGTACCACAAGGTTCAGTGCTGGGACCCCAGCTATTTATAATCTACATTAATGATTTAGCCGAAGGGATTGAAAGTAATATCTCCAAGTTTGCAGATGACACTAAGCTGGGTGGCAGTGTGAGCTGTGAGGAGGATGCTAAGAGGCTGCAGGGTGATTGGACAGGTAAGGTGAGTGGGCAAATGCATGGCAGATGCAGTATAATGTAGATAAATGTGAGGTTATCCACTTTTTTGGCAAAAACAGGAAGGCAGAATATTATTTGAATGGTGGCAGATTAGGAAAAGGGGAGGTGCAATGAGACCTAGGTGTCATGGTACATCAGTCATTGAAAATTAGAATGCAGGTACAGTAGGAATGTGAAGAAGGCAAATGGTATGTTGACCTTCATAGCAAGAGGAATTGAGTATAGGAGCAGGGAGGTCTTACTACAGTTGTACAGGGCCTTGGTGAGGCCACACTTTGAATATTGTGCACAGTTTTGTTCTCCTAATCTGAAGAAGGACATTCTTGCTATTGAGGGAGTGCAGCAAAAGTTCACCAGACTGATTCCCGGGATGACAGGACTGACATCTGAAGAAAGACTGGATCGACTAGGCTTATATTCACTGCAATTTGGAAGAATGAAAGGGAATCTCATAGAAACATAAAAAATTCTGATGAGATTGGACAGATTAGATGCAGGAAGAATGTTTCCGATGTTGGGGAAGTCCAGAACCAAGGGGTCACAGTCTAAGAAGAAGGGGTAAGCCATTTATGACCAAGATGAGCAGAAATGTCATTACTCAGAGAATTGTGAACCTGTGGAATTCTCTATCACAGAAAGTTGTTGAGGCCAGTTCGTTAGATATATTCAAAAGGGAGTTAGATGTGGTCCTTATGGTTAAAAGGATCAAGGGGTATGGCGAGAAAGCAGGAATGGAGTATTGAAGTTGCATGATCAGCCATGATCATATTGAATGGTGGTGCAGGCTCGCAGGGTTGAATGGCCTACTCCTGCACCTATTTTCGATGTTTCTATGTTTCACCCCACTAATCACTGGTTGCCAACCAGAGAATGAACCATTTATCCTGACTCTCTGTTTTCTGTTAATTAGCCAATCCTCTATCCATGATAATGTATTAACCCCAAACCGGTGAACTTTTATCTCCGGAATCAACCCAGTGAACCTTCTCTGAACAGCCTCCAATGCAAGTATATCCTTCCTTAAGCACGGAGATCAAAACTGCAACTTTATTAATCCTGTCTCATTACACAGTACCAGATCTAAGGTAGCCTGCTCCCTGCTTGGTTCCACAACATACTGTTCAAGGAAACTATCCCGGATACACTCAATGAAGCGATGTTCATTCGATCATAAATATTCACCACACTCACAGCTTCTGTCATGACAGATGGCTTATAGTGTACAAACTCATTCAAAAAGGGTAACGGTTTCAAAACAAATTACACTGATTTATTTCATCTGTAAAATGTTCCCAAATTGTGTCTTCATTTAAGAAGTAAAACACGATGAAGAAAGCATAAGCACAATGGAAATAAATAGTTTAATTCCACTCTAATGTGTTGCTTTTCAAACTGTTTCTTCAAACTGTCAGGTTTTATTTTGTTTCATTAAATTATTATGGAAGTAAGGCAATGGGCCTGAAATTGGTGGACATACAGCCCGTAGACTGCCGACATACCGCCCAAAATCGCGAAATTGATCGAAAAATGCCAAAATACCTCCCACATACCGCCCGGCAGGAAATTCATCAGTGACATACTGGCGGGCGGTATGCATACCATCCGCACACACGGAACACCCTACAGACCATCCAAAAGTCCGACATTGGTAGAATCCCGCCAACATACCACCGGAGCTGGGTCTGAAGAAGGTGGTTTTACACCAATGGTATGACAGCGGTCTGTAAACTACAATGTTCCTCTCCTCCAGCAAGCTATTCCTCCCCCCAGTGATATAGTTCTCCCCCTGAGAGATCTAATCCACTAGTGATCTAGTCCTCCCCCCAGAGAGATCTAATCCTACCCCCAGAGATCTAATCCCACCCCCAGAGATCTAATCCCACCCACAGAGATCTCGTCCTCACCCACCAGAGATCTATTTCCCCCCCAGAGAGATTTAATTCCTTCAGATATCTAATCCCACCTCCAGCGATCCAGGCCCCCCCCCATGAGATTTAATCCCCCTCCCCACCCAGACATGTATTCTGCTCCCCCTGAAAAATGAAAACATAAATAAATAAAAAAATAACAATATAAGTATTATAAATAAATAAAAAACACTGCACAAAACAATTAAAAATCTAAATGTACCTGGAGACTTTTACCTGCGATCTGACGTCGACAGTCTCTGGGCTCCGGACTGCTCTTCTCGGGTGGAGGGGCCTGGGAGATCATGGGACAGAGGTCGATGGAAGAGCGTGCATGCGCAGAACTTGGGACCCGATGAATCCCGAGTCCCAGACAACTTACCCTGCACCACCGGAGCAGACCGTCCATCGCACTGCGCTGATGCCTGAATCAATTTTGCCAGCACTCTGCCCCAGCGGTACCCGGTGGTAGGCAACGACATACCACTGGCAAGCCATCGAGAAATGGGCGAACGACCAATTTCGGCCCCAATTACTTTTCGTTCAATTGGTACTTCAGTCTTTTGGATGAGATGTTAAACCAAGGCCCCCATCTGCTCTCTCAGTTGGCACTATTTCGATGATCCACACACAGACATTTTCCACCCTTCCAAACTTTAGTTCAGGACCTGGAATATTAGGTCCTTCATTGAAACACCTGTGAACTTTTTGACGTGGAAGCAAGTCATCCCCGATTCGAGGGACTACCGATGATGATGATGACTATTTCGAAGAAGAGAAGGGGAGTTATCCCCAGTGTCCTGGCCAATATTTATCCCTCAATCAACATAACAAAAACAGATTATCTGGTCATGATCTCATTGCGGAGCTTGCTGACAGCCACATTTCCCACATTACAACAGTGACTACTACACTTAAAAAAAAGGCACTTTATTGGCTGTAAAGTATGTTGGAATGGCTGGTAACCGTGAAAGGTGCTATATAAATGCAAATCTTTTTCTTTCTTTTTGTAGTCTTATGGCACCTCTGGCTCAAAGCTTTAATGATCTCCAAGTTTCACTGGTTTGTGTGTATATGTATATGCATAAGAGTATATACATAATTATAAATGTGTGATTGTGTGTGTATGTCTACATATATATATATATATATATATATATATAAATGCCTGTATGTATATAAATAAATGTCTGTGTGTATGTATATATACATATACATACACATGTATATACATTTGTGTGTGTGTGTGTATATATAATGTGTGTATATATAATGCATATGGATATTCATTACACGCTTGGTAATAGTGATTAGTCAAGTACCACATTGTAGAAAATCATAATTTTCTGCTAAACGTATTCAGGGTCTTTTATTTTGCTGTAATTTCCTTTATGTCAGTGAAAACAACAGCAGGCATTACACTCATGTGGTACAACTGCAGCATGGTAGGGATCACAACGTGAATCATGACTTTTATTTGAATTAATGGACTCAGTCACTACAGCCCACACATATATTAAATGACAAGTTTGTTTTCGCTCTGGTTTTCAAACAAATTACTTTTCCTGAATAGATACAAGATTAGGTGCTTCAAGTTTGGGTTCAGCGGCTTGTTATAACTGGTCCTCATGCTCCAAGCTTATGATATCATCTGGGTCAATTTTAATGTATTATGGTCTGGCCCAAATTGTGTCCTGTTTTATAGTTAAGAAACCGTGTTCTGTGAGCAATGCAGAGAGAAGTAGAACAAACAATTGCTTTCTTATATCTCAAATGAGGAAATAACTGCACTTCAATTTCGCACTACATTGATTGCCAATACATGAGGGACCAGTGCTATTTTTGGTGTCTTTCCCCATCAGTCCATAGACAACAAGGCAGGATAAGAAATAAAATTAGAGAAAGTAAAAATAGGTCATTGAAAATTTTTGTTCAGTTTTATTTTTCACTTTATATTTCCATACTCAATTCAAAAATTGCTGAGAATTTACAGTAGGTTAACTACTTCAGACTTCTAAGAAAACAAGTTTGCCCAGATGAGGGTGACCAAAAGATTTGCTTCGTGGGTTCTTGCTTAAGCATTCATAGCAACACATTGCAATTAAGAACTAGTTGGTTTATTAACAAAGATTTAACAATCACACTACACATTACCAGTTCATCCACTGGGTTCACAACTGCATATCTCATCATGGATGACCGAGACCCAACTGACTGGGGTTTTATTGCATCATGAACATCATGTGACTGGCTAAGCCACTCAAAATGCAACAGTTCTCCAACTATTTTAAGTTGCACCTGTAAATGAAGTGCCCCCTGATTAAAGGGGGACACTAAAACCGACAAACTTAAATAAATTAAACTTTAGATATTAGTGGATCAAATTAAAATTTGGTTGCCGGGGGTGATGATGCACTCCAGTCCCTCCAGCAGCCACCTCTCGCGGAAGGCCGCGAGCGAACCGGTGGACATCGCATGCTCCATCTCCAGGGACACCCTGGCTCAATGTAACCACAGAAGAGAGGCAGGCAGTCGGGCTGAACGACCCCCTCGACCGCCCGCTGCCTGGACCGGCAGATGGCCCCCTTGGCCATGCCCAAGAGCAGTCCTACGATGAGGCCTTCCGACCTGCCCACCCCCAGCCGCACAGGGTGCCCAAAGATCAGGAGTGCGGGACTGAAGTGCAACCAGAATTTGAGGAGCAGCCCCTTCAACTATTGGAAGAGGGGCAACAGCGCTACAACCATTTTGTTGTATCGGTAAAACAATAAAATGTTAAATCAAGTGCCCCCTGGCTAAAAGGGGTGGGGGGGGGGCACTAAAACCGACAAACTTAAACAAATTAAACTTTAGATATTATGTGGTTCAAATTAAAATTTGGTTGCCGGGGTGATGATGCACTCCAGTCCCTCCGGCACCCAGTTCTCGCGGATGGCCGCGAACGTACCAGTGGATACCGCGTGCTCCATCTCCAAGGACACCCTGGCTCAGATGTAACCGCAGAAAAGAGGCAGGCAGTCAGGCTGAACAACCCTCTCGACCGCCCGCTGCCTGGAACGGGTG
Source organism: Pristiophorus japonicus (assembly GCF_044704955.1). Classification (NCBI taxonomy): domain Eukaryota; kingdom Metazoa; phylum Chordata; class Chondrichthyes; family Pristiophoridae; genus Pristiophorus; species Pristiophorus japonicus. The sequence goes on from NC_091979.1 coordinate 35,599,584, forward strand.
AAGGCCACCTTGGCCATGCCCAAGAGCAGTCCTACGAGGAGGCCTTCCGACCTGCCCGCTCCCCTCTGCACAGGGTACCCAAAGATCAGAAGTGTTATGTACAACACAGACGTGTTATAAGCACCTTGTAACCAGCATCCCACCGCCACCAGAGGGCGCATCTGTTGGAGTCCCAAGGGATTCCAGTATCCCTTGGAAGCACTGCATATAAGCAAGCCTCCCATGCTAAGGTCACATTTATTCAAGTCTACAGTACTCAGTCACATTGCTTTATTTGAGACATAACAACTGGCGATGAGTAATAGTTAGCGAACCATCACATGAAAATGCAGAGAACTGTTGGTATCCTGGAGAAATTCTCAGAAGGTGACAATTGGGAAGCCTTCGTGGAGCAACTCGACCATTACTTCGTGGCCAGCAAGCTGGAAGGGAATGAGAATGCTGCCAAACGAAGTGCGATCCTCCTTGACTTCTGCAGGGCAACAACCTATGGCCTCATGAAGAATCTTCTTGCTCCGGTGAAATCAACAACCAAATCGTATGAAGAACTGTGTACGCTGGTCCGGGATCACCTAAATCCGAAGGAGAGCGTTCTGATAGCAAGGTATCGATTTTATACATGTCAACGGTCTGAAGGCCAGGAAGTGGCAAGCTACATCGCCTAACTAAAGCGCCTTGCAAATTCGGTGGATTTCTGATGGACTTCTCGGTTGATTTCTCAAAAGCAGTCTCTTGTGATTTACGACAATCCGATAGTTTCATGGTCACCATTAATGATACAAGTTTTTTATTTTTCATTACAGATTTATTTAATTGCAGTTAAATTCCCCAGCTGCAGCGGTGGGATTTGAACTCATGTCTCTGGATCATTAGTCCAGGCAAATTATTCAATGCTATAAGAAGGTAACTAATTACGAGGGACAAAATTCTCAAGGCCGGAGACCAGAAAGGCTATTTTTATAGAGGGCAAGTAATACTATTGGGGTGAAGGATACATATCTCCGGAAATTCAACAATGGACCTATTTAAATTCATATGGATTGAATTAAATCAAGCCTGGGCACATACCAGTAAAACCTCAGAAAAACTTTGAAGTATTTTCATTGTAGAATTTTGTACATAATGAATCGAGGGCTCAGGTCTACATGTCTGATCCCAACGTGGACATTTGCAGAATGCATAAGTAAACTCCCTGATCTGGCCATTTGGAATTGTTCCTTATATGTTCACAGGCTTCTAAAATAATTTCCATGCATTTGTGTGAAGGAACTCTGTCCACAAGAGTTTTAAAATCACAGTACCAGGTAGAAATTTAGAAATTTATGGCACAGAAGGAGGCCATTTGGCCGACAAAGACCTATCCAGCCTAATCCCACTTTCCAGCTCTTGGTCCGTAGCCCTGCAGGTTACAGCACTTCAAGTGCACATCCAGGTACTTTTCAAATGTGATGAGGATTTCTGCCTCTAACACCCTTTCAGGCAGTGAGTTCCAGACCTCTACCACCATCTGGGTGAAAGAAGTTCTCCTCAACTCCCCTCTAATCCTTGTACCAATTACTTTAAATCTATGTCCTCCCCAGTTATTGAATAGGTGATAAGAACAAAATAACACAAGAAATAGGAACAGGAGTAGGCCATACGGCCCCTCGAGCCTGCTCCGCCATTCAATAATATCATGGCTGATCCGATCATAGACTCAGGTCCACTTTTCCCTGCCCACTCCCCATAACCACTTATCCACTTATCGTTTAAGAAACTGTCTATTTATGTCTTAACTTTATTCAATGTCCAATTTCCACAGCTCTCTGAGGCAGCAAATTCCACAGATCCACAACCCTCTGAGATAAGAAATTTCTCCTCATCTCAGCTTTAAATCAGCACCCCCTTATTCTAAGATTATGCCCTCTAGTTTTAGTCTCCTCTATCAGTGGAAACATCCTCTCCGCATCCACCTTGTCAAGCCCCCTCATAATCCTATACGTTTTGATAAGATCACCTCTCATTCTTCTGAACTCAAATGAGTAGAGGCCCAACCTACTCAACCTTTCCTCATAAGTCAACCCCCTCATCTCCGGAATCAACCTTGTGAACCTTCTCTGAACTGCCTCCAAAGTAAGTATATCCTTTCGTAAATATGCAAACCAAAACTGCACGTAGTATTCCAGGTGTGGCCTCACCAATACCCTGTACAACTGTAGCAAGAATTCCCTGCACTTATACTCCATCCCCTTTGCAATAAAGGCCAAGATTCCATTGGCCTTCCTGATCACTTGCTGCAAATGCATACTAACCTTTTGTGTTTCATGCACAAATACCCCCCCACCCTCCCCCCGGTCCTGCTGTACTATAACACTTTGCAATCTTTCTCCATTTAAAAATAACTTGCTCTTTGACTTTCTGCCAAAGTGCATGACCTCACACTTTCCAACATTATACTCCATCTGCCAAATTTTTGCCCACTCACTTAGCCTGTCTAGGTCCTTTTGCAGATTTTTTGTGTCCTCCTCATACATTGTTTTTCCTCCCACCTTTGTATTATCAGCAAACTTGACTGCATTACACTCGGTCCCTTCATCCAAGTCGTTAATATAGATTGTAAATAGTTGGAGTCCCAGCACTGATCCCTGCAGCACCCCACTAGATACTGATTGCCAATCCGAGAATGAACCATTTATCCCTACTCTCTGTTTTCTCTTCGTTAGCCAATCCTCTATCCATGCTAATATATTACCCTCAACCCGGTGAACTTTTATCTTGTGCAGTAACCTTTTATGTGGCACCGTGTCAAATGCTTTCTGGAAGTTCAAATATACCACATCCACTGGTTCCCCTTCATCCACCCTATTTGTTACATCCTCAAAGAATTCCAGCAAATTTGTCAAACATGACTTCCTCTTTATAAATCCAAGCTGACTCTACCTGACCAAATTTTGCTTTTCCAAATGCTTCTTTAATAATGGACTCTTCCCAACCACAGATTTTAGATTAACTGGTCTATAATTTCCTGCTTTTTGTCTGCCTCCCTTTTTAAATAGGGGCATTACATTTGCAGTTTTCCAATCTGCTGGGACCTCCTCAGAATCCAGGGAATTTTGGTAAATTACAACCAATGCATCCACTATCCCTGCCGCTACTTCTTTTAAGACCCTAGGTTGCAAGGCATCAGATCCAGGGGATTTATCCGCCTTTAGTCCCATTATCTTACTGAGTACCACCTCCTTAGTGATTGTGATTGTCTTAAGTTCCTTCCCCCTATAGCCCCTTGACTATCCACTGTTGGAATATTTTTAGTGCCCTCTACCGTAAAGACTGATACAAAATATTTGTTCAGAGTTTCTGCCATCTCCATGTTCCCCATTACTAATTCCCCAGTCTCGTCCTCTAAGGGACCAACATTTACTCTAGTCACTCTTTTGCTTTTTATATACCTACAGAAACTCTTGCTATCTGTTTTTATATTTCGTGCTAGTTTACTTTCATAGTCTATCTTCCCTTTCTTAATCAGTTTTTTAGTCATTCTTTGTTGGCTTTTAAATGCTTCCCAATCTTCTGTCCTCCCACTAGTTTTGGCCACATTGTATGCCTTTGTTTTTAATTGTATACCGTCCTTTATTTCCTTAGTTAGCCACGGATGGCTATCTTTTCTCTTACGCCCTTTCCGCCTCACTGGAATATATTTTTCTTGAGAGTTGTGAAATAGCTCCTTAAATGTACACCACTGTTTATCAATCGTCCTACACTTCAATCTATTTTTCCAGTCCACTTTAGCCAACTCAGCCCTCATACCTTCATAGTCTCCTTTATTTAAGCTTAGTACGCTGGTTTGAGATCCAACTTCCTCACCCTCCATCTGAATTTGAAATTCAATCATGCTATGATCACTCATTCCAACGGCATCCTTTACTGGGAGACTGTGTATTAATCCTGTTTCATTACACAGGACCAGATCTAAGATAGCCTTTCCCCTGGTTGGTTTTGTTACATAGTGCTCAAGGAACCCGTCCCTTATGCACTCTATGAACTCTTCCTCAAGGTTACCATGACCTATTTGATTTGCCCAATCAATATGAAGGTTAAAATCAACCATGATTATTGCTACTTCCTTTTTACAAGCCCCCACTATTTCCTGGTTTACGCTCCGATCCACAGAGTTTCTACTATTAGGAGGCCTATAGACTATGCCCACCAATGACTTTTTCCCTTTATTATTCCTTATCACCACCCAAACTGTTTCAACAGCCTGATCATTTGAGCCAATATCGTTTCTCACTATTGCAGTAATTCCATCCTTTATCAATAGAGCTACCCCACCTCCTTTTCTTTTCTGTCTGTCCTTCCGGATTGTCAAATACCCCTGAATACTTAATTCCCAGTCCATCCTTTCCACTCTATCTAGCCCTCTCATAATTTTATACATCTGAATTAAGTCTCCCCTCCGTCTTCTCTGTTCCAAAGAAAACAACCCCAGCCTATCTAATCTTTCCTCATAGCTAAAATTCTCCTTTCCTGGCAACATCCTCGGTAATCTCCTCTGTACCCTCTCTAGTGAAATCACATCTTTCCTGTACAAAAACAGTAAATGCTGGAAACACTCATCAGGCCAGGCAGCATCCATGGAGAGAGAAATAGCTAACTTTTCAGGTCTGAGACCCTTCATCAGAACATCGTTCCTATAATGTGGTGACCAGAACTGCCTCAACTGTACGCACTACTCTAGCTGTGGCCTAACTAGTGTTTTTTACAGTTCAAGCATAAACCCCCTGCTCTTGTATTCTGTGCCTCAGCTAATAAAGGCAAATATTCCATTTGCCTTCTTAACCACCTTATCTACCTGTCCTACTACCTTCAGGGATCTGTGAACATGCACTCTAAGGCCCCTCTGTTCCTCTATACTTCTCAGTATCCTATCTTTTATTGTATAGTCCCTTGCCTCATTAGCCCTGCCCAAGTCCATTAACAAACATTTCTCCGAATTGAAATCCATTTGCCACTGTTCTGCCCACCTCACCAGTCCATTGATATCTTCCTGCAGTCTACAGCTTTCTTCCTCATTATCAACTACATGGGCAATTTTTGTATCATTTGTAAACTTCTTAATCATGTCTCCTGCATGAAGTCTATGTCATTGATATATACCGCAAAAAGCAACGGACCGAGTACTGAGCCCTGGGGAACCCCACTGGAAAGAGCCTTCCAGCCACAAAAAAACACCCGTCAACCATTACCCTTTGCTTCTCGCCGCTGAGCCAATTTTGGATTCAACTTGCCACTTTTCCCTGATCCCATGGGCTTTTACTTTTCTGACCATTCTGCGATGTGGCACCTTGTCAAAAACCTTGCTAAAATCCATGCAGACTACATTAAACGCAATATCCTCATCGACCCTCCTTGTTACCGCCTCAAAAAAATTCAATCACGTTAGTCAACACGACTTTCCCTTAACAAATCCATGATGACTGTCCTTGATTAATATGTGCCTTTCTAGATGACGATTAACACCGTCCTTCAGAATTTTTTCTAATAATTTGCCCACCATTGAGGTTAGGCTGACTGGCCTATAGTTACTCGGTCTAAACATTTCTTCCTTTTTAAACAATGGCACAACATTACCGGTCCTTCAGTCCTCTGGCACCACACCTGTAACTACAGAGAATTGGAAAATGATGGTCAAAGCCTCTGCTATTTCCTCCCTTGCTTCTCTTAACAGCCAAGGATACATTTTATCCGGGCTTGGTAAAGATCTCATCTAATATTTCACACTCCTCCTCCTTAACTATAATGTCTGCATCGTCCCTCTTTTTTGTGAAGGCAGGCTCAAAGTATTTATTAAGCACCATACCCAGGTCTTCCATCTCCACACACAGGATACCTTTTCAGTCTCTAATAGGCCCTACTTTTTCTTTAGTTATCTTCTTGCTCTTTATGTATTTATAACACATAATTTCCTTGATTTTATTTGCCAATATTTTTCATTCCTTCTCTTTGCATTCCTAATTTCCTTTTAATTTCACCCCTGCACTTCCTATACTCCCCTAGGCTTTCTGCAGTATTTAGCTCTCATTACCTCGCATAAGCTTCCCTTTTTTGCCTTCTCTGTGTTCCTCTTGACATTCAGGGGCTCGAGGTTTGGGAAGTCCCACCCGTTTTCTTTGTGGGACCATACTTGCTCTGAACCCTCACTATCTCCTCCTTGAATGACTCCCACTGATTTACCTTCAAGTAGCTGTTTCCAGTCCACTTTTGCTAAATCAAGTGGTATAGAAATGATGGGTTGAAAAATTCAATGAGCTGCTTTAATCTGCGAGCTTTCATTTTTTTCGTTTAGAGTGGCGCTGAATCACAGAACAATATAAATTAGTTTTAAAGCTATCCAGAGGAGTATGATAAGTGATAATTACTCTTCGCTTTAGAGCACTGCCACTTATTTGTCTCCAAAAAGTAATTTCTTTGAAAAATATTCAATATATCAACAGAACTGTGCATATACTCTGCTTCATTGAGCAAGGAGTTGAGTACATGCATTGATGTGAATTGAGCTACAGAAGATGCCTTGAAATATTATGTTTTGGGGGACGGGGGAATTAAGAAAAAAAAACATCGTTCTACAAGCCTAACCTTTTTGATCAATTTCTGTGCCACCTATCTGCCTTCTCACTCTAATATATCTCCCTCTAGTGGTCTACTGTGGTAATGCAACAGCTGATGTATAAATTAAAAGGATCGTGTGACAAGTTCATAAGACAAGTTTGTGTAGAGCCATCATGTGTATGTGTGTGTTTATCGACTGTGAGGTGGAGCATGGCAGCAAGGAAGATTGAAAAGAGGGTTGGGGCGATGACGCAGCTCTGTTTGACCCCGGTCCGGACATGGATTGGGTCTGTAATGGATCCGTTGGTAAGGATCATAGCCTGCTTGTCGTCGTGGATCAGGCGGAGGATGGTGACGAACTTTTGGGGGCATCCGAAACGGAGGAGGACGCTCCATAGACACTTGCGGTTGACAGTGTCAAAGGACTTTGTAAAGTCGAAGAAGGCCACCTCACAGTTGACAAGCACCCTGCTGGAGTGGAACTAAACTACAGAACCAGTGGGAAGCTGTTCAACCGACGCCGCCTCCAGGTCAGGTCCAAGACCACTCCAACCTCTGTCGTCGAACTGCAGTACGCGGACGACACCTGCGTCTGCGCATATACAGAGGCTGAACTCCAGGACATAGTCGACGTATTTACTGAGGCATACGAAAGCATGGGCCTTACGCTAAACATCCGTAAGACAAAGGCCCTCCACCCTCCTGTCCTCACAACACAGCACTGTCCCCCAGTCATCAAGATCCATGTCACGAACCTGGACAACATGGACCACTTCCCATATCTCGGGAGCCTCCTATCAACAAGAGCAAGCATTGACGATGAGATCTAACACCGCCTCCAGTGCGCCAGTGCAGCCTTCGACCACCTGAGAAAAAGAGTGTTTGAAGACCAGGCCCTCAAAACTGCCACCAAGCTCACGGTCTACAGGGCTGTAGTAATACCCACCCTCCTGTATGGCTCAGAAGCATGGACCATGTACAGTAGACACCTCAAGTCACTGGAGAAATACCATCAACGATATATCCGCAAGATCCTACAAATCCCCTGGGATGACAGACGCACCAACATTAGCATCCTCGACCAGGCCAACATCCCCAGCATCGAAGCACTGACCACACTTAATCAGCTCCATTGGGCAGGTCACATAGTTCACATGTCAGACACGAGACTCCCAAAGCAAGCACTCTACTCGGAACTCCTTCACGACAAAAGAGCCAAAGGTGGGTAGCGGAAACATTACAAGGACACCCTCAAAGCCTCCCTGATAAAGTGCAATATCCCCACTGACTCCTGGGAGACCCAAGCCAAAGACTGCCCTAAGCGGAAGAAGTGCATCCAGGAGGGCGCTGAGCACCTCGAGTCTCGTCACCGAGAGCATGCAGAAATCAAGCACAGGCAGCGGAAGGAGCGTGCGGCAAACCAGACTCCCCACCCACCCTTTCCTCCAACGACTATCTGTCCCACCTGTGACAGAGACTGTGGTTCTCATATTGGACTGTTCAGCCACCCAAGTACTCATGTTATGAGTGGAAGCAAGCCTTCCTCGATTCCGAGGGACTACCTATGATGCTAATGTTGTGTGTGTTTGTGATGTCGTAAATAATTTATTATACTCACCATATCCCTCAATCCCTTCTTTAAATCTCAATAACACATGCATCAATTTATACTATTCTTCTCAATCGCTTTGTCTGCTAACTTGTTCTAAAATATCCAGTACCCATTGTAACATCTACTCAGAGAGTGGTTAACCTGTGGAATTCTCTACCGCAGAAAGTTGTTGAGGCCAGTTCGTTAGATATATTCAAAAGGGAGTTAGATATGGTCCTTATGGTCAAAGGGATCAAGGGGTATGGAGAGAAAGCAGGAAAGGGGTATTGAGGTTGACTGATCAGCCATGATCTTATTGAATGGCGAGCTGGCTCAAAATGCCGAATGGCCTGCTCCTGCATCTAATTTCTATGTTTCTATATTTCTATGTTTCTACCTGTTGTGTATCTGTAAAGTATGCACTCCCATGTTCAGCCACCAGCGAGCGCATCGCCTGAAGTCCCAAGGGATCCCAGCATCCCTTGGGAGCACTGTATATAAGCTGGCCCCGAAGGCCTGTTCCTCACTCTGGAATGTCTTAATAAAGACTGAGGTCACTGTTACTTTAACCTCCCTGTGTGCAGTCTCATTTGTGTTAGGAACACAATAACTGGCGACGAGTATACGAATCCAACGCAAAGATGCAGCAAACTGTGGGCATCCTGGAGAAGTTCTCAGAGGGTGAGGACTGGGAAGCCTATGTCGAACGGCTAGACCAGTACTTTGTAGCCAACGAGCTGGACGGAGAAGGAAGCGCTACAAAAAGGAGAGCGGTCCTGTTCACGGTCTGCGGGGCAACAGCCTCATGAAGAATCTTCTGGCTCCGGTGAAACCCACAGATAAGTCGTATGTGGAGCTGTGTGTCATGTATCTCACATTATTGTATATAACTGTATCTTACCATGCTATACATGACTGTAACTGGATATGACCTGTAACAATAAGCATACCTTACCACCAGGGGTGCACTTGCAGGAGACACTCCATACCTGTCCCACTATGGTATATAAAGGGAGGTCTCAGGCAAGTGCAGCACTGGAGAGCTGGAATTAAAGGTGCAGGTCCTGAGTGACCTTGACTTCAGCATGTGTCTCGTGTAAGTCAGTACATTAGAATCAAGACTTAACAGTGGCGATGAGTTACGGCATCACAGGATCCACAGAATGGCTACCAACAGCTCAGATGAGAAATACAATGCTGGAGACAATTGGGATGACTTTATAGAAAGGCTCAATCAAAGCTTTGTGACCAAAGATTGGCTGGGCGACGATAAGGCAGACAAGAGCACATCTCTTGACCAGCTGTGGCTCGAAAATATACGCTTTAATGAAAGACCTTCTGGCACCCGAGAAACCAGCAAGCAAGTCATTTGAGGTGTTGAGCACACTGGTGAGAGACCACCTGATAGAGAATTCAAACAGGCTGCATTTAGACAGGTTGAGAAAACACAGACTCCCAAGTCTACGTGCGACTGACAACATTGCATTAAGTCATCAATCAACTTGACATTTTAGGACCTTTGGGTAGCGAGCCAATTAAAAGGTTAAAAGACTATCAAATGAGCCAATAAGGTCAAAGAAGGCGAGTTATTTTCTGTAAATTGAACCAGGTATAAGTATAGCCATTTTGACCATGTGGTCTCAGAAGGACAAAGGCCTGACTTAAAGCCAGAAGCTTGTTGATGCTGCCAAAATAAAGTTACATTAAAACTACAACCGGAGTTCGTATTTCATTGGAAATTAAGAGATCTAACAATTTTGGTGTCACGAACACGATCGCTGAGGGAAGAAACTGAATTTTGGACATCGGACCTACTTACTGAGGTAAGGACTCCTCTTTATAAAAGTCCTCGGTCAAAAGTCTAAATTCGCCTCTCCTTCTACGCGATTCCGAAAGCCTCCGGTTTGCGAACCCTCCGGTTGGTAGTCGGCTCGAGGTCCCATAGACATCTAACTTCGGCGGTGTGTTAGTTAATTAATCACCGACCCACTGATCAGCTGGAAAGCCTACGACTCGAGACCCCAGTAAAGAAATCAGTATTATGGCAGCAGGAGATAAGAGCAAAGAATTGCCTACAACTGTTAAAAGGCGGGCGGGCACTACCTGAGGTTTCGATAGATGAAATCCTCCAACAGTTGAAAGAATACATAGAGCAACAATTCAACTTATCTAAAACCTGTATTAAGATCGAACAAAAGTACGGAACCTCCAAAGGACAATGGTCCTTGGACGAGATTAAAAGGGTATGGGGAAAAACGACCCGTATGAAAAATAAAGAGCAAACGAGATGGTCCCTAGCCGTTATGGGCCAGATCCGAAAGCGGAATGAAATTATAATGTGTTCCCAACATGATCGAGAACTGACCAGTACAAAGGACCAATTGCAAGCTGTTTGTGAACCGCTCCGACAGAAAAAACTTGAACTTGAAAAGTCGGAAGCGGAAGTTAAAGATCTTAAAGGTGAAATTAAAGAATGGAAAAAATCATTAGGTCAAGAGACAGTAATAAGAAAAGGAAAATGTATCGGTCAATTCCCAGGGTACCCATGTTTGGATAAATTAAAAGCGCAAACCCGAAGACACGACCGAGGAATAGATACGGATTCTGAACCTTCCGACGATACAGGGTTGGAGGATGATGAATTAAGGGTGCGGTTTGCCCCGTTTAAAAAAGACGAGTTGTAGTCAAATCAGAAGAGACTGCGGATGAGAGCGGAACCAAAAAAACGAAGAAAAGGGTGTATGCAGAATACTTATTTCATGATCCGGCAGACCCAGAGAAAATTGATAAATGGTCCAAGGAATTGCCTAATCCAAAGAAAGGGGGAGTGAAAACGTGGGACCAATTGGACCGCTTAAGAAATATATATCAACTTCATCCCTGGGACGGAGTGCAAATTTTGACCATAATAGTGCCAAAAACACAGGGAAGAAAATTGCGCGACAAGGTAGAAGAAGCTTTGGGGCAGGATGAGCAAGAATTAAACGCAGAGTGGGAGGTGATTAAATACTGGCTGCAAGCCTTCAGTCCAGCTAAGACAGACTGGGGAAAAATTGCTGCCTGCCAACAGAAAGAAACAGAGGAAGTCCTGGAGTATGACGAGCGGTTTAGATGCACGTGGCTAGAACATTCAGGTATGAATAATACGGATAAGGAAATGGATGAACAAGTGTTTGGACCCCTGAAAGCAGCTTTCATGGCAGGTCTAAAGCCAGAACTGTCCAAAATGCTTAAGGTAGTGTTACCGGACTGGGAAGATAGAGGAACTACCTTTGCAGCATTGGTGGATCGATGTAACCAATTAGATCGGGATATGGGAGCTAAAGTCCAAGCTGTTCAGGCTGTGGGATGGAAATCCCAGGATTCCGATAAACAGCTATTTGGAAAATTACCCGGAAAATGTCATTATTGTGGGAAAGAAGGTCACTGGGCCAAGACGTGCAGGGCAAAACAGCAAGGTCGTGGCTGGATAGGAGGACGCAGCCAGGGATACAATTCAGCCAACAAACCAGGCTTGTCACAAGATAATGACCTTATAGAAGCATTTAAGCGACTGACAATACAACAACAGAAGGAGTTATTTGGGATAGCAAAAAACAATTAGAGCCCACCCTGGTCCACCTCCTCGCACTAATACAACAAAGAGGAGATGGGTTATATATAACTGTGAGGGTGGGCGATAAGAATGTGGACTGTCTTTTAGACACAGGGGTGGAATTAACATGCTTACCCCTACAATATGGAGACTTTTTGTCATTGGATGGTAGGGCACGTACAGCCTATGGAGTTGGGGGCCATAAAATGGAAATTAAAAGGACAACACCGGTACTTATAGGGCTGGGTCCACATGAACTAACCACGCCGGTCTGGATAGGCCCAGTAGAACAACCCCTTTTGGGAATGGACGTTCTAATCCAAGTAGATTCATCATTGCATTTCGAGGATGGTCGGGTGATATGGTCAATTAGAACTTTGAAGAAAGAAGAATTGAAGGAACACCCGATATGGGCTAAAGATAAGAACGATTCTGGCCTACTCCAGATGGAGCCTGTGTCATTTACCGGGACCAAGCCTCCATGCACTAAACAGTATCCCCTGCCATCGCGGGAATCTTACCGGTTGTTCAGCAATCGGAGAAACAAGGGGTGCTTATTAAAACGCATAGCTCCTCCAATAGCTCCATGTGGCCGGTACAGAAATCTAATGAGACTTGGCGTTTGACTGTCGATTATAGGAAAGCTAACCAGTGTAGTGATCAAAAAGCTCCTTTGGTCACAGATCCCTCCACCATTTTTAATGCCCTCAAACCGGAACATAAATATTTCTCTGTTATAGATATGGCCAAAAGATTTTGGTCAGTGCCTCTGGCACCGGAGGTTCGACAGTGGTTTGCTTTCACAGTCCAAGGACAACAGTATACTTGGACCCGGTTACCGCAGGGTTTCCACAACAGCCCTATGGTATTTCACATGGCTTTACAAAGTCATTTGCGAGAATTACCTCCCCTGTCATCCACAGTCATCCAATATGTAGACGATATCTTGCTAGCTTCAAACACGGAAGAACAGCATGAACAAGATTTACGAGCTTTGCTGGACTACCTTTGGCTGAAAGGACACAAAGCCAGCATCGACAAAGCACAAATATCCCAAGAAGAGGTTGTATACCTGGGACAAAAGATTTCACAAGGAAAGAGAGAACTTACCCAGGATAGAACTGCGGCCATTCGGGCTGCGAAAAAACCCACCACTATTCAGGAACGAAGGTCTTTTTTGGGATTGTGTAACTTTAACAGAAATTGGATTGACTCCTTCACACAGCTTGCTCAGCCACTGAATGATATTTTAAAGGGGAAATGTGCCTCTAAAGAAGCCATCACCCTCACTAAGGAACAGCAAGAGGCCTTCCTGAGTTTGAAAAAGGCTTTGTGTTCGGCACCGGCTCTGGGAATCCCCGACAGTGGTAAGCCATTTACCCTGTTTGTCCATGAGAAAGAAGGATATATGACAGCTATACTGACACAAGAACATGGGGATCGGCAAAGACCTATTGGCTATTATTCGGCAAAACTGGATGCGGTAGCCCTCGGATGGGGAAGTTGCCTAAGAGGCATGGAAGCTATATGTCGAGCGGTAATGATCACTGCGGGTCTAGTCCTCAACCAAAAGCTGATTGTCAAGTGTCCCCACACCGTACATGCTTTGCTGTCTATGAATAGAATGTCTCAGGTGACGGCAGCTAGATGGACCCGCTGGACAGCAGTTTTGGAAGCTCCTAATCTTCATATCGTCCGGGCCAGCCCGGTTAATCCCGCAACTATGCTCCCGATGTCAGAATCGAGGGAGCAAGATGGGGGAGAATGTGAAGAGCATGACTACGTGGAGATTTTAAAAGAAACAGAAGAAGCAGCCTTAGCAGCAGAGGAGCCTCTGCACAACCCAGACCTCACCCTGTTTACAGATAGTTCCTCCTTTGTTGACAATGGTACCAGAAAAGCAGGATGGGCAGTTACAACCTTATATGAGGTAGTGGCAAAAGGATGTTTACCCTCAGGAACGTCAGCACAACAGGCCGAGTTACGGGCCCTGTCAGAAGCATGTCGAATAGCAGAAGGACAGACAGCTAATGTCTACACAGATTCGCGTTATGCTTTTGGAGTCGCTCACGACTTTGGTCTGTTATGGCGGAAAAGAGGATTCCTCACTGCTGCTGGTACACCTATCCGAAATGGAAAAGAAGTCTGAGACTTACTAGAGGCCATACAATTACCTTAGGAAGTGTTCATCCTGAAGTGTAAGGCCCATACCAAGGAAAATACCACAGAAGCACAGGGAATTGCCCTAGCCGACTAGGCAGCTAAAGATGCCACCTCACAGGGCGTTCCCCCAGAAGAACCAACACAGATGTGCAGATTGAAAGCACTCAGGACTCTGACACGAGACCTTCAAACAATGCAAGGCGAGTGCTTCCAAGAGGAAAAATGGACATGGATTGAGGCAGGAATTAAGCTATGTGAAGATGGTGTCTGGAGACAAAGAGTTACGGACAAGCCAGTCGCGCCACAAGCGCTTATGCCTTTTTTAGCCCAACAGATCCACTCGTGGGGACATTTGGCCTCACAACAGATGACGGCACGGTTCCAGAAAAGCTGGTGGGGACGGGGATTTAAAAAACATGCCCAGCTGGTCTGCCAGAAAAATAATTCTGGACCCATCACGGTAATGCCCCAACTGAGGCCCCCTGCCCCTGTCGGACCATTCCAGCATCTGCAGGTTGATTATATATCTCTTCCTTCATGCCAAGGATATACTAACATTCTTGTCATGGTCGACAGATTCTTTAGATGGGTAGAAGCTGTCCCAACTAAAAGAGCCACAGCCAATCACACTGCAAAGGTCTTGTGTAAGGATTACATTCCACGATGAGGAATCCCGAGTGACCAGCACGCACCAGGTAAGGCACAAAGTATGAACTCTAACTGAAGCAATCTATTAGACAGTATTCACAGCACAGAAACAGGCCATTCGGCCCAACAGTTCCTTGCCTTGCATTGACTCAGATCAGGGAACACACTTCACAGGTGCTGTCTGCCAAGAAGTCTGTCGGTTACTGAACATTATCTGGGATTTACACTGTCCTTATCATCCACAATCATCAGGACAAGGAGAACGAATGAATCGAACTCTAAAACAACGGCTTGCCATATATCACCAAGAAGGAACACCATGGCCCCAGGCACTACCAATAGTGCTATGTAGCATTAGGGCAACCCCGAACAGAACTACAGGTCTAAGCCCATTTGAAATTATAACAGGAAGACCCATGTTGCTGCCAGGAACTATTGATTTAAGGAAAGCTGATGATCACTTAATGAGTGACATTTTGTTATCATACTGTCAGAACCTAACCAATGCTATTGGTTCTGTTTCCCGACAGGTATCGGCAGCTTGGGGTAAAACATAAGAACATAAGAATTAGGAACAGGAGTCGGCCATCTAGCCCCTCGAGCCTGCTCCGCCATTCAACAAGATCATGGCTGATCTGGCTGTGAACTCCGCTCCACTTACCCGCCCGCTCCCCGTAACCCTTAATTCCGTTATTGGTTACAAATCTATCTATCTGTGACTTGAATATATTCAATGAGCTAGCCTCAACTGCTTCCTTGGGCATAGAATTCCATAGATTCACAACCCTCTGAAAGAAGAAATTCCTTCTCAACTCGGTTTTAAATTGGCTCCCCTGTATTTTGAGGCTGTGCCCCCTAGTTCTAGTCTCCCCGAGCAGTGGAAACAACCTCTCTGCCTCTATCTTGTCTATCCCTTTCATTATTTTAAATGTTTCTATAAGATCATCTACCCGAAGGAGGACACAACATCATCCCGGGAGTCTGGGTGTATGTGTAAAAGTTGTATAAAGAACCTTTGGGTGCCAAGTGGGAGAGACCTTATCAAGTGTTATTGACCACCCAGGCAGCTGTTAAAGTCCAAGGAAAGAAAGCCTGGATCCACGCTTCACAAATTAAATGAGCACCCGTAACTGAAGCTGAAATCTAATAAGGACTATTACTTTTTGCCAAAATGTATAAATTTATTGTATTACTGACTGTAGGTATTCTAGGCATAGGCCTACTTCTTACTAGCCGACCCTCTGCACCAAAGGGAAATAGTAGAGTACCAAGGGAATTACATGTAAATACCTTTTTATATATGTCATACATTTATGCCAAACAAGGTAACATTTCTAGTTGTTGGCTGTGTGCGCATATTCCTATTCACTCAAAGGGAGGTATTCCCTTGAGGCCAGTTCCCTTGAATATCTCGGAAATGGCTGAGTGGATAATTAATCAAAACAAAACAGGCAAGGCATTTCAGGATACGGAAAACTGGGCACGTAAATGGAAGTCAGCAGGTTACAATCTGACTACCTTTGAAGGGGGATACCAACCATGCTACAATAATTCCAAACGGCTCCCATTTTTTGTTATCACTTATACAACGGGAATAGGAAGACCGGGGGAATCGGTCTGTCTGATTAGAAACATCAAAGGAGGCCAAAATATGGGGCATAGTAACTGCTCCCGGAATTATAATATAATCAAGCCACGGAACCGTCCAAACTGGGCCGATTTGGGAATTTTTAATGTCACGGGGATTCTGAATAAAACAGATGGAAAAGCCTGGACAGGCCCCAGAGTGTTGCTGACAAAGAAACAGCTAACATTCATTGCCTATAATGGCAGCTATTGGGTGTGTGGCCACAAGGCCTACCCTTGGCTGCCCCAGAATTGGACGGGAGCCTGCTATTTAGCCTACATTGTGCCTTATATGTATCATAAAAAGTCACTGTCAGAACATTTACACCATCCTAAGAGAGCTATCATAGAAACAGGGAGGTTCTTTGCCATTCTGACCCCCAGGTATGGGACCGCCAGACTGGCAAGTGTAGAATTTACCAATATCTCGCAAAGATTCCAGGTACCTTTCCCCGACAGAGGAGAAGAATCCCTTTCTGGGCTTTTAAAATGAGTTTAAAGGGGCAGACGAAGCCTATGGGGGATAAAAGGGGATGCATTCATGGAGACCCCCCCCCCCAGTGTTTGGACTCATAGGAAAGGGAATTCAAAATGGACCTAAATTACAGAAGCTTGAGATCCCCTAAACATCTTTGGGAAGGAGCATATCAATTTTAAGATTCTACAACATTTTGGCTGCGAAAAAGAGTTACCAAATACAGGAGGTGGAGCCAACGTCTGAAGCAAATTCGTGTATTAAAGACCCCAGACTGTCTGGGGGAACTATTCACCCTCTAAGAGATAATCGAATTATCCAATCAAGCACAATGGAAATCATGGTCAAGAAACTGGACAATTCTAAAACAATGCAAAACCAGTGATAACACATTCTCACACCCTAATCGAGTTACTGCTGACAAAGGAGACATTTGAAAATCAGTGGACAGAACAGTTCAAACAGAGCCCAAGAGATTTGATGGGAGATAACGGAGCCTTTTTTTTGGAATATATCTATCCCCCAGTTTTTACAAGGAAAGACCAGCAAGGAGCAGCACGCAGACTAGCAGAACACAGGAAAACTAGCAGAACTCAAAACTAGCAGAACTAAAAGTAGCAGAACACAGACTGTAACTTGCACAGACTTGAACACAGACAGAAACAAGCAGCTGGAGCTGGGGAGTGAAGAAATGGAAAAGTGAAGGAAACTGCAAGAAATCGTCAAGGACCGACCAAGCACGAGGCGCACGAAATGGAAGGTTGTCAGGAACCAAATTGACAACCACTCTACAATCTACTTCTGAACGACCCAATGGAGGAGAAATTACCAAAAGGGACTAACTAAAACTATTCCAAACCAAAGAAAGTGGGTACTTACCCCATACATCCAAAACGCAACTTAGCGCATCAACGGACGCACCCCAACCGAAGACTACGCAGTCCGAAGTCCTCTCCTCCGTCCGGGGTACGGCTCGCCTAGAAGGCCAAGTACAGCGAACCCCAAAACCGTGATTCACCGGCAACTGTCTAAAGGGATTGGTGAGCATAGCCCCTGAACCCCCCAGAGCTATAACTTCGTTAGTTAGGGGAATTGGGAGGAGGGAGGCTGGGATAACTTGTGTAAATGTATCTGCATTCTCCTTTTTACCCCATTTAGAGTTTAAGCTGTATTCTTTTCCCCACAGACTGTATTTGGACAATTTATTCAATGTGTTGTACCCTTCAGTGTGTATTGGTCTGTGTGTGTTATTAAAGGTGTGCCCTTTTACTTCCTTTTAAACACAATAAAGCCATACCTGCTTCCTACCTTGAAACCGATTGTCTGTCCAAGTCTGTCACCGTCCCTTCATAATTCCAGTGTCTAGAACCAAGGGTGTGGGAGCGACTCGGAACCGCTCATATAAGGTCAGAAGGGAAAGCTGATCCCCTGCAAACCACCCCTTACATAATGGCGACCCAGATGGGACACTGGTACAAGGGACGTGATAAGAGAGAGACTGGTTTCAGGAAACGAAGCAAAATGGAAGAGGGGATTTCCTCGTATGTGTTTAAGAAGATAAATGTAGCTAAGGAGTGGGTACTCGATCTATTGTATGCTGAGCGTCCAGAAGATGCTGCAGCTCAATGGACCGAGAGCAAGGACCATAAAAAGTCGATAGAGAAGGCCATTTGGCTAATTTGCCTTCAGCAACAGATCCGGCTTCTAGATGAGGAGAATGAGAAATTAAAGGAAGTATTGAGGCAGGCAGAAGAGAGGTCCAGCGCAAGGGCCACAGTCGGGGAAAGGCTGTGGACAGAGTTGGGACAGTTAAAGGAAAGTAGAGAGCTCACTAAAGAAAGGCACAAAACCCAACTGGACCTTTTACAGTGTCAGATTATTAAAGCCAAGCATAGCGAACGGGCATTGCGGGAAGTGAATTATTGCCTCGCCAAGGAAGTTAAAGAGTACGGGGAGAGGGTGAGAGACATTCAGGTAGCCTATAAGGTAGCCAGTGCCAGGGAATTTGAGGCAGGAGACCACGGCCCCTGTCAGCAGCAGATCCAAAGCTTGAACCTTGCTCTATCCCGGGCTAAAGGCATGGTGTGCCTGTTAAAGCCGGGTTTAGCCCAGGAACACCTGGTTGGGCAAGGAGAAACCCCTCAGTCACCGCTGAGAACAGCCCGGAGCAGCAGGGGTGTCAGCCAGGGTGCGGGGCAGGCAAGGATTGCGAACTACCAACACCGGCAGCCCCGAGTTTTAACTCGGCTTGGCAGCAGGGGGAAGAGGGCGAGCCAATACAAGGGCCGGAACCAGGGCCAATGCACCCGGTCCGGCAGCAGAAGTTTGGCCCGCCTGATGCCAATGGGGCAGCAGGACCCCTAGAAAGCAACTTCGTAGTCCCCCACGACACCCAAAAACTGAGGGCTATGATAGGCCACCTAAGTAAGCTCACCCAACAGGGGGATCCCTCGGTACACTTCCTGGAAGTGGAACACACAGGGGATATTAACGGGTGTGATGATTCAGAGCAGGCTAAGCTGTTGCTTCTCTCGCTAGACACCAAGCTGTGCCATTCCCTCTCTGCAGACAGCAGAAAGGGGCGAAACACATACGCTACGGTTAAGAAGGAGGTTCTAGAGGCCATGGGTATGAACGACAGGAGTCCTTTCTCCCGAGTGGAGAAGACAGTGCAGCTCAATGGGGAGACTCCACAGGCTTTCGCCGACAGGTTGTGGCCGGTCTACGAAAGGGCCTGTAGTGGGGTTCTTGGCCGGGCCCACCTGAACCCTAACGAGCTGGCTCACTGGCTCCGCAGCCTGGTGGCAAACAGCTTACCTGGAGTAAAGGCAAAAGCCCAGGTCTGGTTCGATCCAAGAGATCCCAGAACCACCGAGGAGACAGTGGTCAGACAGTTGACACTGGCTTATCAGAACAGTAGAGGGACAGAGGAGCCCTCCTCTAAAGGGAGGGTCCATGAGATTAAACCCAGCCAAGGCAAGAGAGAGTGGCATCTGGAAGGTGGGAACCCTCCCCACAAAGGGGGCGAATGTTTTGGGTGTGGGAAAAGTGGGCACTGGAGGAAGGATTGTAGGAACCCCTGGAAAGAGACTAAGGGAAAGGCCACTCCAGCCCCAGCCCGTAAGGCCGGGGCAGGAACACCCGACACATATGAGACACTCGTAGCCGCCCTACAGACACTCATAAACGGACAGGGAGCAGTAGCTATCGCAACCGGTCCAGTAGCCGGTACGGTAAAACCCTCTGCTCCAACCCACCCAAATGCATGACTGGAGCCAGCGCAGCCTGTGTACCTGTGTTCCCTAGAGTACGATGCCTGGAAGAGACCGTGCGTTACGATGGAGGTGGAGAAAGTGAAAGGGACCTACCTGCTAGATACTGGTGCTTCCAGCACCCTTGTATATGCAGATAACCCAGCTACCTCACCTCTATCGAACGGGGTCCCATACAGTCTAGTGGGGTTCACAGGCAATGAGCAAACTGGTTCATTTTCCATCCCGCTCACCATTCAGTTAGGAACACTCAAAACCAAATGGAAGTGTGTCCTGATGAAATGGGAGCAGAAGGGAAAAGGGATCCTGGGAGCTGATTTCATCATTGGCCACCAGATCTTAGTGGATCTCAGGAACCACTGTCTATGGGGAGCCATAGTGACTGACAGGGAAGGTGAGGTGGCGGTGATCCCAGAAAAAGGGGCCAAGGGAACCTTGTGTACCGTGAAGCCAAAGGAGGGTTATGACTTGGAATTACTGGTCAGTAACACCCCAGTGGAGTACCAGGCATATGTACGGGCACATCTTGCAGCATTTGCCACCCACAAACATGACTGTGGCAGGGTAACGGGGGTGGAAGTTAGTATAGTAGGGGACCCCATGACCCGACCACAAAAGCAATATAACTTCCCCAGGGAGGCAGAGGCAGACCTGACAACGGCGCTGGGATCACTGGTAGAGCAAGGGGTGTTAAGACCGATAGCAACCCATGTGAACTCTCCACTGTGGCCGGTTAAGAAACCGGACAACTCATGGAGGGCCACCGTGGACTATCGAGTACTAAATAAGAATATCCCTGCCTGTGCACCCACTGTAGCAGCCGTAGCGGATCTCATAGGGAGTATTCCAGCATCTGCGACTACTTTCACGGTGCTGGATATTTCAAATGGGTTCTGGTCCATTCCTTTAAAACGGGAGGACCAGTACAAGTTCGCCTTTACCTTTAAGGGCCAACAATACACGTGGAACTGTCTTCCCCAAGGCTTCCACAATAGTCCCAGCATTTTTCACCAATGCATGGCGAACTGTTTAAAGGGCTTTAGCAGACCCCAGCAGTTGGTGCAGTATGTGGATGACCTGCTCCTGTTCACCGATGAGGGGGAGGAGCATGGCCCACTGCTGGCTGAGCTGCTGGAGCTGCTAAAAGAAGAAAGGTTTAAAGTAAACCCCAAGAAGGCACAGATCGGTAAGAAGGAAGTCAAATTCCTGGGGCTGACTGTGCGCGCTGGGGAAAGGGCCATAGACAAGGCTAGAAGGGAGGCAGTACAGGAGTTACCAGCCCCCAACACAGTGACAGGGGTAAGATCCTTTCTAGGGCTCACCGGGTACTGCAGAGACTTCATTGAGGATTATGCAGCCACCGCAGCCCCTCTGCTCAGGCTCCAACACAAGGGTGTAGAGTGGGACTGGGATGACGGTTGCGAGGCAGCATTTAATCAGCTCAAGAAGGACTTGCAGACCACGCCAGTCTTAGGAGCGATAGATGTAGGAAAGGAGTTTTTCCTGGAGGTGGCAGCCAGCGGGGACAGTTTGAGCTCAGTGCTGCTTCAAGAGCTGCATGGCCAGCTGAGACCGGTGGTTTACTCCACCAGGATCCTCACAGATGTGGA
Organism: Pristiophorus japonicus; assembly: GCF_044704955.1. NCBI lineage: Eukaryota > Metazoa > Chordata > Chondrichthyes > Pristiophoridae > Pristiophorus > Pristiophorus japonicus. The sequence goes on from NC_091979.1 coordinate 35,621,152, forward strand.
GAAGGGGTACTCCAACTGTGAGAGACACCTCCTAGCCACACATTGGGCAGTGAAAAGATCCTTGATCTTCACGGGAGGGTCTCCTCTAACACTCCTAACCCACCACACACCTACTCAGATGCTCCTAGATGGGAGGATTAAGGACGGGACAGTGAGAAGTGCCCGCATTGCTCGCTGGACCCTGCTCCTCTCCCAGATGGACCTCAGAGTAGAAGGCCCCCGTGAGCCAAGGCTCGCAGCCAACCTAATCTATCCAGGGAAAGCCCACAGGTGCTCCCTAGAAGGGGTATGGGAGGTAAACATTGGCCTTCGGGCGGGGTTGTACCCTACAGGCCGGGACATCTACGTGGACGGGTCCAGCACGGTATCTGCTGGCGAGCGACTCACTGGGTGCGGAGTCTATGACCCAAGGGCAGGTATTGCCCTAGCAATCAAGCTCCCCAGCACCATGAGCACCCAGCATGCTGAACTGTCCGCCGTAATGTACGTGGTGACCCACCCCGAGGAATTCCCTACCTCGTACACGATTTGCTCGGACAGTATGTTCACCTGCAATTCATGTACGGAGTACCTGGCTATATGGTCCCGTCGCGGATACACGTCCGCTGACGGGAGACCCCTGGCAATCAAGCCCCTGCTGGAGAAAATCATGACAACGGTGGGGGAAGAAGGAAAGGTCTACATACATAAGGTGAAGGCCCATTCAAAAACCGAACCCCATGCAGAGGGAAACCAACAGGCTGACAAACTGGCCAAAGAAGGTGCCCGCACGGGAAAGTTCTGGGATCCCTATGATACCGGCCGCATAGCAGCAGTCAAGAATAAGAACAGGGCAGCAGAGAGTACAGGGATAGCTTTGGCCCCGGACTTAAAAACAGTTCAGGCACAGGACCCAGTCCTGAAAGCTGTCCTGAACGCGCTAGCTCGAGGAGAGAGAGTAGAAGGTCCGTACGGCACAGCAGCCATTACCGTTAAGGAAGGCATGCTGTTTAAAGAGGGACAATGGGTCGTGCCACAGCAGCACCAGAGGGAATTCCTAAAACTGGCCCATGAGGGTCAGGAGCGGGACACCCCAGGCCTGAGACCACCTGGCAACGGGTGGAACAGGCAGGATGGTGGCCGCGACTCAGGGAGGACATCCGCGAGTTCTGTGCAAACTGCCTGGTGTGTGCTGTGAACAACCCTGACCCCTAGAAAAGGAAGGTGCGTCAGGAGGGTAGAGGGACCATGGCAGTCAATCCAAATTGACTACATCGGGCCCCTACCCACCGCCCAGGGAGGCTACAAATACTGCCTAGTCCTGGTGGACGTGTTCTCAAAATGAGTTGAAGCCTTCCCCTGCCGAACAGCCACCACACTAGGGACAGCTAAGATTCTAGTGAGGGAAGTGTTCTCCCGGTGGGGACTCCCACAGTATGTGGAGTCGGACCAGGGGAGCCATTTCACCGGGCAGGTAATGCAGGCAACCCTTAAGGTGCTCGGCATTGAGGGGAAATGGCACGTTGCCCACAGTCCACAGTCATCGGGTATTGTGGAGCGTTTAAACCGCACCATTAAAGAAAGGCTGCGGAAGGAAACGGGAGACTCACCCCAAAAGTGGGTGGAGGTCTTACCGTTGGCCCTAATGGGGATCCGAGCTAGCCAGTCAAAGAGCACCGGGTTTTCCCCATACGAGCTCATGACTGGCCGGATCATGCGGACCCCCACCCATGTCCTAGCCCCGGTGCTCACAGAAGGTCAGCTCAGAGAGGTGAACCGGGACCGGTTTGTCAGGAACCTGTTTGAACACCTCAAACAGATTCACTGGCAGGCTGCTAGTAACATGGGCAGACAGCATCAGAGTAACTGATTGCTGCTAGAACCCAGCAAACACCACGAATGGGAGATCGGGGACCAGGTCATGGTGAGGAACTATGCTCGGGTCGAGGTTTTTGAAGCATTATATATGGGGCCATATAGCATTGTGGACAAGGCAAGCCCAATGGTCTATGCCATAAAGCTGCCCCGCCGTACTAAGTGGTTCCACATCAACCAGTGCAAGCTGTACAACCCAGGGTCAGCCAACCACAGAGGGCAGCCGGGAGGGGTGAACCGTCCTCAGGACAGGGACCCTCCGTTGGCCGCCCCCGACGGTGGAGGGCCCACAGGGAATGTGGCAGGCTCAGAAACCGTGCCTATAGGGGCGGTGAATTGCAGTACTGGAGGGGCTATCTCACCCATCGTTTGGGATTTGGACGCACCCCCAGTAACCCAAGCCCTGAGAAGGACCCTCTGTACACCACGGCCAAAGATACCGTGGTCACCGGCATCTGAGCCTCAGCGATTCTACCCTAGGAGAAGGGCAGCCCGACAGGAAAGGCCGAAGGTCAGAAGTACAGAGGCCGCTCAGAGTAGGGACCACCAGCCAGCCGCCTCCAGCAGTGAGGGTTTCATAGGAGCAGTAGCAATGTGCTGTCCCAGACACAAGGGTCTCCAGCTCACCGGCTGCGGGGAAACCCTAGCATCCAGGCGGCTATCAGGCCGCACAAGGCATGGGCCTGACAGGGACTAACCAGGCCACCCGGAGATGGGTGGCGGTTGCACATAGCTCTAATTTTAGTTAAAGGATATTTTAAGGTTTAGTTTAGAATTGAGAGTAATAGTGCAGTAATGTTTAGGTGATTATTGTGTGTCAGCCAGCCTGAGAGCAGTTCTCAAGGGCAGGATCCAGACATTACCAGGAGACCAATTGATGTTGTTTAATTTTAATCGAGGTTTTTTTTCTTCTGTAATGTGGTTGTACGTTGCCTATATGCTGGTGAATATAATGTAACTGAAATGAAATGTAACTGTGCTGAAATGCAATTGTAGTGATTGAACCCCCTCCAAGCTGGGAGGGTATAAATGTAAAAAGTTTGTACCTGTAAAGGGAAAAGTGTGCATCTATGGTGATGTTGCGTAAGTGTAATGCATTTTGGGTATTAGTTTAGCTAATTTATGGGGAAGGTTATCTCTTGGGAGTCAGGAAATTTGCTCACCTCGAAGAATGATACCATAAGTGATATGGTATCACAGGGGGGAATGTAGAATTTACCAATATCTCGCAAAGATTCCAGGTACCTTTCCCTGATAGAGGAGAAGAATCCCTTTCTGGGCTTTTAAAATGAGTTTAAAGGGGCAGACGAAGCCTATGGGGGATAAAAGGGAATGCATTCATGGAGACCCCCCCCCAGTGTTTGGACTCATAGGAAAGGGAATTCAAAATGGACCTAAATTACAGAAGCTTGAGATCCCCTAAACATCTTTGGGAAGGAGCATATCAATTTTAAGATTCTACAACATTTTGGCTGCGAAAAAGAGTTACCAAATACAGGAGGTGGAGCCAACGTCTGAAGCAAATTCGTGTATTAAAGACCCCAGACTGTCTGGGGGAACTATTCACCCTCTAAAAGATAATCGAATTACCCAATCAAGCACAATGGAAATCATGGTCAAGAAACTGGACAATTCTAAAACAATGCAAAACCAGTGATAACACATTCTCACACCCTAATCGAGTTACTGCTGACAAAGGAGACATTTGAAAATCAGTGGACAGAACAGTTCAAACAGAGCCCAAGAGATTTGATGGGAGATATCAGAGCCTTTTTTTTGGAATATATCTATCCCCCAGTTTTTACAAGGAAAGACCAGCAAGGAGCAGCACGCAGACTAGCAGAACACAGGAAAACTAGCAGAACTCAAAACTAGCAGAACTAAAAGTAGCAGAACACAGACTGTAACTTGCACAGACTTGAACACAGACAGAAACAAGCAGCTGGAGCTGGGGAGTGAAGAAATGGAATAGTGAAGGAAACTCCAAGAAATCGTCAAGGACCGACCAAGCACGAGGCGCACGAAATGGAAGGTTGTCAGGAACCAAATTGACAACCACTCTACAATCTACTTCTGAACGACCCAACGGGGGAGAAATTACCAAAAAGGACTAACTAAAACTATTCCTAACCAAAGAAAGTGGGTATTTACCCCATACATCCAAAACGCAACTTAGCGCATCAACGGACGCACCCCAACCGAAGACTATGCAGTCCGAAGTCCTCTCCTCCGTCCGGGGTACGGCTCGCCTAGAAGGCCAAGTACAGCGAACCCCAAAACCGTGATTCACCGGCAACTGTCTAAAGGGATTGGTGAGCATAGCCCCTGAACCCCCCAGAGCTATAACTTCGTTAGTTAGGGGAATTGGGAGGAGGGAGGCTGGAATAACTTGTGTAAATGTATCTGCATTCGCCTTTTTACCCCATTTAGAGTTTAAGCTGTATTCTTTTCCCCACAGACTGTATTTGGACAATGTATTCAATGTGTTGTACCCCTCAGTGTGTATTGGTCTGTGTGTGTTATTAAAGGTGTGCCCTTTTACTTCCTTTTAAACACAATAAAGCCATACCTGCTTCCTACCTTGAAACCGATTGTCTGTCCAAGTCTGTCAATATCCCTTCATAATTCCAGTGTCTAGAACCAAGGGTGTGGGAGCGATTCGGAACTGCTCATATAAGGTCAGAAGGGAAAGCTGACCCCCTGCAAACCACCCCTTACACAAGGGAATCCATTAACATGGCATCCATTGTGGAACGGGTGGCCAATGATACCTCAGAGGCCCTAGTTAAAATCAATGCAGAAATGGTAGCAATCCGCACAGTAGCCCTACAGAATAGACTGGCCCTTGATTACATCCTGGTTGAAAAGGGAGGTACTTGCGCCCTATTCGGAACTGAGTGTTGCACATATATTCCAGGTAGCTCCGAAGAAATTACCCACTTAGCGGGGCATATGCAAAAGGAGGTAGAAAAACTTAAGCAACCCCCATCAGTCACTTTGTGGAGCGGAGCCACTGAATGGCTAGGTTCAATGGGAACTTCATTGGTGGAAGGTTTAATTCTATTTGTTGTAATTATTTTACTTTTATTTTGTTCGTTTATGTTGATTAAATGTTGCAACCAGGCGGCTGTAGCTGCTGTCCCGCAGGTGAGACACCTTGCAGGTCCCAGCCATCTGTACATGGCTCAGGGGTATGTTATGCTTAAGGGAAGGTTGTTTACTGGTTGAATTAAGATATTGATTTGGATTAAATTGGAATAAGGTTAATTAACCTACTAAAACCAGGCTTCCATTGTGGCCATGATGGAACTCGGGTTGGTGTAAATTTGTGTGGAAGCTACTAGTCCGGACATGTCGCGAAACACATCAACAAATTTTAGAAGGAAACTCTATTAACATGTATGAAATTATTTTGTAGAATGTTTAACCAGTGATACCTGATGTTTTATGATTCAGTTTGTGAAAGAATCAAAGGGGGGATTGATAGAGAATTCAAACAGGCTGCATTCAGACAGGTTGAGAAAACACAGACTCCCAAGTCTACGTGCGACTGAGCACATTGCATTAAGTCATCAATCAACTTGACATTTTAGGACCTTTGGGTAGCGAGCCAATTAAAGGTTAAAAGACTATCAAATGAGCCACTAAGGTCAAAGAAGGCGAGTTCTTTTCTGTAAATTGAACCAGGTATAAGTACAGCCATTTTGACCATGTGGTCTCAGAAGGACAGAGGCCTGGCTTAAAGCCAGAAGCTTGTTGCTGCTGCCAAAATAAAGTTACATTAAAACTACAGTTCGTATTTCATTGGAAATGAAGAGATCTAACACCACCTGAAGCCAGTGAGCAGCCTACACATGGCCAGACACAGGTTCTACAACTACTTACGCTGTGTGGGCCAAAGCATACCCGACTTCGTGGTGGAACTTCGGAGGCTGGCTACTTCGTGCGAGTTTCCCGATATGAACTAAGGAGAGAAGTACTGAGAGACTTTTTTATTGAAGGAATAGACCACGCAGGCATATTCCTAAAGCTTATAGAGACTAAGAACTGGATTCTAGAGGCAGCAGCACTGGTCGCACAGACGTTCTTGGCAGTCGAAGAAGAAACGAGGCTGATCTATACTTCGGGTACGACAACCAACGAGGCATCGGAACAAGGGGTTCACATTGTGAAACAAACTACTACCCTCACACACAGACAAAGGCAGGAGAGCAGGCCTTCAACAGCAGACAGTGGCGCCAGAAGCCATCAAAATCAAGGGCCACATGAACGGCCGACACACCTCATCAACCCACAATGCGAGCAATCAACAATAGATTGAGAGAAGCTAAAGGGAGATCAGCCAGACGCAGCTCATCCTTTGGAAAAAATGGAAACGGTCTGTGTTGTGTTGGAGATGTGGGGGAAGGCACTCAACCAGGGTGTGTCGATTTCAGCATGCCGTTTGCAGAAACTGCAACTACACAGGGCATCTGGCTCGCATGTGCAGAAAAACAGCAGCTCGGCTGGTATACAAATCGGAAGGGTCGGAAAGCGGACCAGAAGACGGTTGGAACAGTGCACGGGACGCCGAGGTACAGCGGGTTAACACGATCAATGTTCTTACACCAAGACGCCTCCAATTATGATGAGGGTTCTACTCAACGGGATACTCGTCAACATGGAACTGGACATGGGGGCCAGTCAATCCCTCATGAGCATTCAACAATTTGAACAGCTGTGGCTGCACAAAAGCAACAGACCAAAACTCACAAAGATGGACACCAAACTAAGGATCTATACTAAAGAAATCATCCCAGTCCTTGGCAGCACCATGCTATCAGTCACACACAAAGGGATGGTGAACCGACTTTCCCTGTGGATTGTCCCCGGGGATCTCCCAGCCCTGTTGGGGAGAAGCTGGCTAGCAGAACTTAATTGGAAATGGGATGATGTTCAGGCCATGTCGTCAGAGGAACGGACCTCCTGCTAAACAGTTCTAAGCCATTTTGAACATCTCTTTCAGCCAGGTGTGGGCACCTTCAAAGGGGTTAAAGTTAGAATCTACATCACACAGGATGCCAGACCGGTCCATCACAAGCCTAGAGCTGTGCCTTATGTGATGGGGGCAAAGATTGAAAACGAACTGGACCGGCTTCTGTGAGAAGGCATAATTTCTCCCGTGGAATTCAGCGACTGGGCAGCCCCATCGTCCCTGTCATGAAGCCTGATGGATCCGTGCAAATCTGTGGGGATTACAAATCGTCCATAAAAAGAGTCTCCCTACAGGACCTATTTGCCAAGTTGGCTGGAAGAAAACTCTCGAAACTTGACCTCACATCTACATATATGACGCAAGAACTGACTGAAGAGTCTAAGCTACTCACCACCATCAACACACATCGAGGCCTTTTTGTGTACAATCGATGCCCATTCGGCATCAGGTCAGCAGCTGCTATATTCCAGCGCAAAATGGAAAGTCTGCTCAAATCCATCCCGGGGACGGTTGTGTTTCAAGTTGACATATTAATCACGGGCAGGGACACCGACTCTCATCTCCGCAATCTTGAAGAAGCACTAAGTCGATTGGATCGGGTAGGCCAAAGAGTTAAGAAATCCAAGTATCTGTTTCTCGCGCCTGAGGTTGAATTTTTGGGCAGAAGGATTGCCGCTGATCGAATCCGCCCAACCGAATCCAAAACTGAAGCGATTCGCCTGGCACCCAGGCCCCGGAATGTCTCGGAACTGCGCGCCTTTCTCGGGCTACTCAATTACTTTGGGAACTTTATGCAGAACTTGAGCACGCTGCTGGAGCCTCTCCACGTGCTACTCAGAAAGGGGTGCGATTGGTTTTGGGGGGACGCCTTCAATAAGGCATGCAACCTTCTATGTTCCAAGAGAGTTTTAGCCTTTTCTGACCCAGGTAAAAAGTTAGTCCTTCCGTGTGATGCGTCAGCATACGGGGTCGGGTGTGTTTTACAGCACGTCAATGATGCGGGTAAATTGCAGCCTGTTGCTTATGCCTCCAGGTCACTTTCGCGGTCGGAGCACGGGTACGGTATAGTTGAGAAGGAGGCGCTCGCGTGCGTGTACTGTGTCAAAAAGATGCATCAATATCTTTTTGGGGCCAAGTTTGCATTAGAAACCGACTACAAACCCCTCATGCCCCGACTATCTGAGTGTAAGGCAATCAACGCCAACGCCTCAGCGCGCATTCAGTGGTCGGCGCTCATGCTGGCGGCTTACGACTACACGATAAGGCACAGACCAGGCACAGACAACTGTGCCGACGCGCTTAGCAGGCTACCCCTGGCAACCACAGAAGGGTCCAACGAACAGGACTGTGAGATGGTCATGGCAATCAATGCCTTTGAATCCACAGGTTCGCCCATGACGGCTCGCCAAATCAGAGCCTGGATGACCAGCGACCCCACGTTATCGCTAGTTAAAAGATGCGTTTTAACCGGTGACTGGGCAGAGGCTGGCGATACCTGCCCCGATGAGGTCAAACCCTTCCATAGGCGCTTGCATGAACTCTCACTACAGGCAGACTGCCTGATGTGGGGCAGCCAACTAGTTATGCCCTTACGAGGCAGGGAGGCGTTTGTCCGGGAGCTCCATCGCGAGCACCCGGGGATCGTCCTTATGAAGGCCATAGCCAGATCTCATGTCTGGTGGCCTGGCATTGAAGCGGACTTGGAGCTCTGCGTCCGTTGGTGCACCATTTGTGCCCAACTCAGTAATGCCACCAGGGAGGCTCCCCTATGCCCCTGGCCCTGGCCCACCAAACAGTGGTCGCGGGTGCATGTAGACTATGCAGGCCCATTCATAGACAAAATGTTCCTCGTAGTCGTTGATGCATTTTCAAAATGGATCGAGTGCACCATTTTAAACTCGAGCACCACTTCCACCACTGTGGAGAGCCTTAGAACCATGTTTGCAACGCACGGCATCCCTGACCTATTGGTTACTGATAATGGTCCGTGCTTCACCAGCGCAAAATTTCACGATTTTATAGTTGACCACAGTATAAATCACGTTAAGATGGCACCTTTCAAGCCGGCCTCCAATGGCCAGGCGGAGCGAGCAGTGCAGATCATTAAACAAGGCTTGCTCAGAATGCAAGGTCCCATGCTGCAGAGCCGCCTGTCGCGACTGCTGCTGGCATACAGATCTCGTCCGCATTCATTGACTGGGGTTCCCCCTGTGCAACTATTGATGAAACGAACCTTAAAGACCAGGCTCTCGTTAATCCTCCCAGACATGCATGAAATTGTTGAGGCTAAGCGTCAAAAGCTAACTGAGTACCATGACCGAAATTCGAGGGGGAGGTGGAATGAGATAGGGGACAAAGTGTTTGTGCTAAACTATGGCCAGGGTCCCAAATGACTTGTATGGACAGTAACAGACAAAGAGGGAAACAGGCTACTGGTTGGACAAATGGACAATGACCAAACCTGCCGGCGACATGTAGACCAAGTAAAAAGTAGATTCACTGATAACACTGAAGAACCGGAGGCAGACTATAATGTGGAACTCACACCACACCTGGTAGACCGACAGGTGGAACAACCTGAAGAAAGGGCAGTCTCAACAGACAGCGCAGGCGAGATACCAGCAATCATATCGAATGAAACAGACAGCCCAGGCGAGTTACAAGCAATCACACCGAACGAAAAACAGGCACCAAGACAAACAACTGAACCACAACTAAGACGCTCCACACGAGAGCGCAGACCACCTGATCTGGAAAGGCAATAAGACCTTGTTGGAGGGAAATGTCATGTATCTCAAATTACTGTATATAACTGTATCTTACCATACTATACATGACTGTAACTGGATATGACCTGTAACAATAAGCATACCTTACCACCAGGGGTGCATTTGCAGGAGACACTCCATACCTGTCCCTGTGAGGTATATAAAGGGAGGTCTCAGGCAAGTGCAGCACTGGAGAGCTGGAATTAAAGGTGCAGGTTCTGAGTGACCTTGACTTCAGCATGTGTCTCGTGTAAGTCAGTACATCAGAGTCAGGACTTAACACTGTGCACACTGGTTCGGGAGCATCTTAACCAAGGGAGAGCATGCTGATGGTGAGGTATCGGTTCTACACGTGCCAGCGATCTGAAGGTCAGGAAGTGGCGAGCTACGTCGCCGAGCTAAGGCGACTTGCAGGACAATGTGAGTTTGATGGCTACCTGGAGCAAATGCTCAGGGACTATTTTGTACTGGGCATTGGCCACGAGACCATTCTACGAAAACTTTTGACTGTAGAGACAACAACCCTCAGTTAAGCCATTGTGATAGCACAGGCTTTTATGTCCACCAGTGATAACACCAAACAAATCTCTCAGCACACAAGTGCTAGCAATGTTCATAAATTAACTGGAACTGTGTTTGCGAGCAGAAATGTACAGGGCAGAAAACAGAAGTCTGCAACTGCCAGCAGGCCCCAGGTAATCCAGATGACTCAGATTCCAAACCAAAGGATGAATGCAAGGCAATTCACACCTTGTTGGCGTTGTGGAGGCTTCGATTCAGCCTATTCATGCCACTACAAAGGGTATGTTTGCAAGAGCTGTGGAACAATGAGGCACCTCCAACGAGTTTGCAGACGAGCTGCAAGCTCTGCAAAACCTGCTAACCACCACATGGCAGAGGAAGTTCGGTCCATGGTGAATCAAAGCAATTTCGAGCCTCAGAGAGAGAAGGCAGATGCTGAATTACACAGGGTGCACACATTTTCGATGAAATGTCCACCTATAATGCTAAACGTAAAATTGAATGGCCTACCCGTAGCCATGGAACTGGACACTGGTGGTAGCCAATCCATCATGAGTAAAACGATGTTTGAGAGAATGTGGTGCAACAAGGCACTCAGACCAGCCCTAAGCCCCATTCACACGAAACTGAGAATGTACACCACAGAGTTTATCACTGTCCTGGTCAAGGTCACCTACGAGTATACGGTGCACGAACTGCCACTCTGGATTGTCCCGGGCGATGGCCCCACATGCTTGGAAGGAGCTGGCTGGGCAAAAACTGGGATGACACCCGAAGGCTACCACATGTCGATGAGGCCTCATGTACCCAGGTTCTTAACAAATTTCCTTCCCTTTTTGAGCCAGGCATTGGAAACTTTTCCGGGGCGAAGGTATGGATCCACTTGGTTCCAGAGGCACAATCCATTCACCACAGCTTCCAATGGGCAGGCAGAGCGGTCAGTACAAACAATCAAACAGAGTCTCAAACGAGTCACAGAAGGCTCACTCCAAACCTGACTGTCCCGAGTACTGCTCAACTACTGCACCAGATCCAACTCGCTCACAGGGGTGCCCCCGGCTGAGCTATTCATGAAAAGGACACTTAAAACCAGACTCTCACTGGTTCACCCCAACCTGCATGATCAGGTAGACAGCAGGCGGCAGCAACAAAATGTAAATGATGGTCGCACCATTGTGTCACGGGAAATTGATCTAAATGACCCTGTGTATGTGCTAAACTATGGACATGGTCCCAAGTGGATCGCGGGCATGGTGATTGCGAAAGAAGGGAATAGGGTGTTTGTAGTCAAACTAGACAAGGGACAAATTTTTAGAAAGCACCTGGACCAAACGAGGCTGCGGTTCACAGACTACCCTGAACAACCCACAGCAGACAACTCCTTTTTCGAGCCCACAACACACACCCAAAGGATCAATGACACCACGCCGGACCAGGAAATCAAACCCATCTCGCCCAACAGCCCAGCAAGGCCAGGGTCACCCAGCAGCCCTGCAGGGCCAACAACACGCCAGCCCAGCGAGGGCACAGCCAACACACCAGAACAGACATTTGTACCGAGGCGGTCCACCAGGGAAAGAAAGGCTCCCGACTGCCTCACCTTGTTTATCGTTTTCACTTTGAATTTGGCGGGGGAGTGATGTTCTGTATCTGTAAAGCATGTACTCCCATGTTCTGTCACCAGGGAGCTCATCCCCTGAAATCCCAAGGGATCCCAGCATCCCTTGGGAGCGCTGTATATAAGCCGGCCCCTAAGGTCTGTTCCTCACTCTGGAGTGTCTTAATAAAGACTGAGGTCACTGGTACTTTAACCTCACTGTGTGCTGTCTCATCTGTGTTCGGAACACAATACTACCTTCCTCATTTTTAACATGTCTCTTGCACCCCCCGCACAATATTTGAATCTTTTGTCATGAACACATTGGAAGAAAATCTGGTTGACACACACGGTGCATTTGATGGGCTGGGGGTTGGTGAGGAGGAATTGTACATTATGTCTAGATGGAGGAGTTAGGATAAACTGAATGGTTTTCTCATCTGTATTTAACTGTGATCTACCTCGATTGACTTAGTCACGACTTCGCAGACATAAAGCTCTCTGTTAGGTCACCTCTAAATTTCTTCTTTTCCAATGAGAAGTCCAATGTTCTTAAGCTTTTCTCCAAACTTACAGTCCTATTACACAGAAACATCTTGGCTGTTCACCCCAAGGGCAAATATAATTTAATCATCAAAACTGTACACATGCGACAGATTGTCATCTTATCAGCAAAATATATTTTTGATGTTTACTTTATTCCTTTGCTCATGTACTGCAGCATCTTATTTACTTTTAAACGTAGCCAAGCATTTGACAGGCGGTTTTATAGATGTAGCAACAATAACCTCTCAAATGAGCTCAAATGCTATCTTATGATTCCTTACTACCATTACTTCATTCTTGTGTACAACACAATTACCAAGATCCAAATTTTTCTGAATCTGGATGCACTTTTTCTCATTGTTTGCCACACCTGTTGGAATCATCTGTAGAGATCAATATTTTTCTTACAATGTTCGTCTCTAAGTGTTTTTTAAGCTTCCTAAGTTCCGAAATGGATCCCATATTGTCCCCTGCATGTTTATTTATGTGCCATTAATAACCAAACACAAATCAACAAGGAAAAAGAAAATTAAGTTAATATATTTTGTCAAACAAATAAGAAATATGTTAACAATTGCTCATTACTGGCACGCCTCAGTAACTCAGAAATGTAAATTCCTAGACTGACTGCAAAAGCTTCTATAAATATGTGAAGAGAAAAAGATTAGTGAAGACAAACGTAGGTCCCTTGCAGTCGGATTCAGCTGAATTTATAATGGGGAACAAAGAAATGGCAGACCAAGTGAACAAATATTTTGGTTCTATCTTCACGAAGGAAGACATAAATAACCTTCTGAATGTACTCGGAGGTAATGGGTCTCCTGAGAAGGAGGAACTGATGGATATCCTTATTAGGTGGGAAATTGTGTTCGGGAAATTGATGGGACTGAAGGCCGATAAATCCCCGGGGCCTGATAGCCTGCATCACAGAGTACTTAAGGAAGTGGCCCTAGAAATAGTGGATGCATTGGTGATCATTTTCCAACAGTCTATTGACTCTGGATCAGTTCCTATGGGCTGGAGGGTAGCTAATATAACACCACTTTTTAAAACATGAGGGAGAGAGAACACAGGTAATTAGCCTGATATTAGTAGTGGGGAAAATGTTGGAATCAATCATTAAGTATCAAATTTGCAGCACATTTGGAAAGCAGTGACAGGATTGGTCCAAGTCAGCATGGATTTATGACAGGGAAATCATGCTTGACGAATCTTCTGGAATTTTTTGAGGATGTAACTAGCAGAGTGGACAAGGGAGAACCAGTGGATGTGGTGTATATTGACTTTCAAAAGGCTTTTGACAACGTCCCACACAAGAGATTGGTGTGCAAAATCAAAGCGCATGGTATTGAGGGTAATGTACTGACGTGGATAGAGAACTGGTTGGCAGACAGGAAGCAGAGAGTCGGGATAAACTGGTCCTTTTCAGAATGGCAGGCAGTGACTAGTGGAGTGCCGCAGGGCTCAGTGCTGGGACCCCAGCTCTTTACAATATACATTAACGATTTATAGGAAGGAGTTGAGTGTAATATCTCCAAGTTTGCAGACGACACTAAACTGGGTGGCAGTGTGAGCTGTGAGGAGGACGCTAAGAGGCTGCAGGGTGACTTGGAAAGTTAGGTGAGTAGGCAAATGCATGGCAGATGCAATATAATGTGGATAAATGTGAAGTTATCCATTTTGGAGGCAAAAACACGAAGGCAGAATATTATCTGAATGGCGGCAGATTTGGAAAAGGGGAGGTGCAACGAGACCTGGATGTCATGGTTCATCAGTCATTGAAAGTTGGCATGCAGGTACGGCAGGCGGTGAAGAAGGCAAATGGTATGTTGGCCTTCATAGCTAGGGGATTTGAGTATAGGAGCAGAGAGGTCTTACTGCAGTTGTACAGGGCCTTAGTGAGGCCTCACCTGGAATATTGTGTTCAGTTTTAGTCACCGAATCTGAGGGAGTGCAGCGAAGGTTCTTGCTATTGAGGGAGTGCAGCGAAGGTTCACCAGACTGATTCCAGAGATGGCTGGACTGTCATATGAGGAGAGGCTGGATCAACTGGGCCTTTATTCACTGGAGTTTAGAAGGATGAGAGGGGATCTCATAGAAACGTATAAGATTCTGACGGGAATGGACGGGTTAGGTGCGGGAAGAATGTTCCCAATGTTGGGGAAGTGCAGAACCAAGGGACATAGTTTTAGGATAAGGGGTAGGTCATTTAGGACTGAGATGAGGAGAAACTTCTTCACGCAGAGAGTTGTTAACCTGTGGAATTCCCTGCCGCAGAAAGTTGTTGATGCCAGTTCGTTGGATATATTCAAGAGGGAGTTAGATATGGCCCTTACGGCTAAGGGGATCAAGGGGTATGGAGAGAAAGCAGGAAAGGGGTACTGAGGGAATGATCAGCCATGATGTTATTGAATGGTGGTGCAGGCTCGAAGGGCCAAATGGCCTACTCCTGCACCTATTTTCTATGTTTCTATGACACTGAAAATGACTAGATCGGCAATGCTTATTTAAACCCTGTCACAGACTGTGCAAAACAACAACAGCAACTTGAATTTATATGGCGCCTTTAACATCGTTATACATGCCAATACAAAAGCAAAATACTGTGGGTGCTGGAAATGTGAAGTAGAAACAGAAAATGCTGGTAACACTCAGCAGGTCAGGCAGCATCTGTGGAGAGAGAGAGAAACAGAGCTAATGGTTCAGGTCACTGGTCATTTGTTGAAAGGTCAAATGACGAAAGGTCATCGACCTGGAGTGTTAACCCCGTTTCATTCTCCACAGATGCCGCCTGAACTGCTGAGTATTTCCAGCGCTTTCTGTTTTTAACACGTCCCAATTGCTCACATGTCCAGCTTCCTGGATCCTGCAATGTCCTAGTTCAGAAAATCAGTACATTGGAAAAATAAGCTGTAAATTGAACAACCAGAAGACATCTGTTTTTCTATCCCTCGTTCTTGTTTCACTGTAAGAGTACCACCTTTCCTCAATTTGCATCTGGTATCCATTTTATTCCCATGCAGTCATGAAATCACAATAGATACGGAAATAATGTCAAATAAATATCCCAGAGTCAAACTGATTTTTTATTGTATTGCTGCTACTGCAGACGCCGAATTCTTAACCAAATGCTTCAACGTTTCAGTCCCCCCCCTCGCTTCGCTCAACCATTAGTGTCACAGCCACCTCACCTCTACAGCTTTTGGAATTCCCTCCTTAACCCAGTCAACCTCGCCATTTCTTTCACTGTCTTTTCAAAACCCCATCCTTTCAAACAAGCTTTCTGTCACCTCTCCTTACTGTCCCATCATGGCTTGTGCTATTCATTGACCTATTTTACCTAAACCGAGGCCCCGTCTGCCCTCTCAGGTGGACGTAAAAGACCCCATGGCACTCCTTCGAAGAAGAGCAGGGGAGTTATCCCCAGTGTACAGGCCAATAGTTATCCCTCAATCAACATCACTAATACAGATTATCTGGTCGTTATCACGTTCCTTTCTTTGGGAGATTGCTGTGCATAAATTAGCTGCCACATTTTCTACATTGCAACAGTGACTACACGTCAAAAGTACTTCATTGGCTGTAAAGCACTTTGGGATGTCCTGAGGTCATGAAAGGTGCTATATAAACGCAAGTCTTATTTTTAGCACGCCACCCCCCCCCTCCATATAAAGCACCTTGGAAGATTTACTATGTTGAAGGTACTAGGGGGATCAAGGGGGATCAAGGGGTATGGCGAGAAAGCAGGAATGGGGTACTGAAGTTGCATGTTCAGCCATGAACTCATTGAATGGCGGTGCAGGCTCGAAGGGCCGAATGGCCTACTCCTGCACCTATTTTCTATGTTTCTATGTTTCTATGTGTTGTATAAACACAAGCTTGTGTTGCTTCATTCTGTTCACTCTATAGAACTTTAATATGGTATTGCACAAACAAGTTCCTTAAATTGTGAATGCAGAACTACAAGACAAGTGTAAAATTATCAAGATGAATGAAAGTTTTTTTCCCCTCAAAGTGCCGTGGATGAAATGCTATCAACAATTGTCTTTATGAAAGAGCTGGTTGAATATCTGTTCAGGAATGGAATTGCATGTTATAAAGAAGAGTATAGACAACAACAACTTATATTTATATAGTGCCTTCACATTCCAAGGCCCTTCACAGGAGTATTATAAGATTTTTTTTAAATTGAAGGCGAAGTGTAGCATGACAGTTCCTGTGGTGCTGGGTCTATGCAAATGTCATGGCAAAGAAAGAAACTGGTGTGGTATATGCAACGTTACATGTAAAACAAAATAATTGCATTTGTATAGCGCTTTTCACAACCTCAGTACATCCCAAAGTGCTTTATAGCCAATTAAATATTTTTAAGTGTAGGCACTGTTGTAATGTAGGAAAGGCAGCAACCATTTTGTGCATAACAAGCTCCCATAAACAGCAATGTGATAATGACCAGATAATCTAATTTTTAGTGATGTTGATTGAGAGATAAATATTGGTTGGACATCAAGGATAACTCCTCGGCTTTACATCAAAATAGTGCCATAGGAATCTTTATATGCACCCCAGAGGGCAGGCGGGGCCTCAGTTTGGTGGGCGTGCCTTCTGTTGCCTAGGCCCTTAGCTCTAGAATTTCTTCTTTAAATCTCTCTACCTCTCTTTCCTCTTTTAAGACGCTTGTTAAAATCTACCTCTTTGTCCAAGCTTTTGGTCACCTGCCCTAATTTCTGCTTCTGTGGCTCAGTGTCAAATTTTGTTGTCTCAGAATACTCCTGCGAAGCACCTTGGGACATTTTACTCTGCTAAAGGCGCTATATAAATATAAGTTGTTGTTGTTTAGCATCTCACCTGGAAGACGGTACGTCCGACAGTGCAGCGCTCCCTCAATACTGCACTGAAATGTCAGCCTAGATTATGCGCTCAAGTCTCAGGAGCGAGACATGAACCCATGACCTTCGGACTCTGAATGCTACCCTTTGAACCACAGCTGACAGTAAGGGTTAATCGGTTATCTGGAGTTTTGTTTAATTTACCTCTGGAGGTAAAAGGAGAAGTTTGCAGCGCTTTTCCTTGAGAGAACAAATGGGTTGGGTGGAATTCTCGATATCGCTGGTCAATGGAAGAAAAAGCTTGATGGCCCCAAATATCACTCATTGAAACACTTATCCCTAAAGTGACACTTTGAATTCTTACTATTTATGATTTGTGTTCTATTAACTGCAAACATATTGCATATTTTTAAAAAAGAACTGATCTGAAAAATATCAAACAATTGTAATAAAATATAATAAAATAAAGCATAATTAACCTGGCATTGCCATAATTAATTTAGGGTCTCTACAACTACTGCAACATTACATTTACCAATAAAATATTTGGCAATGATTTGTAAATTTATGCAAAAAGCAACACAAAAGATCAACGGTAAGATCGCACTTGATATGAAAATATTTATTTTTACCACTACATGTTTAAAGAGAACGGTTCTGGAAAAAAATATCAAAGCAATTTTTCAGTAAAATGCTATCTGAAGAGATATATAGTGTGTACTTCACTGTATTTGAAAAATTGGCCTGTGGCATTTATGGCATATTAAAAGAGATTATTGTAAAGGAACGAGCGGATTTGGTTCCCTACTCCAACATAAAATAAATTGGAATATTAATTACATCCACAGTAAACTTCATTACCTTGAAAACACTTCTCTTCAATAAATACCAGTTAGTCATTCAATAATATGTACTTCATGCATTCCAGTATTTATTACGAAACAATTAAATAAGAAACGGTGGCAATAAAGGAATGTTTCTGTTGCATAGTGCTGAAAATAAGTTCGCCTTATTGGCACCCAATACATGTTCACTATTTCTTTCTATTGTTAGTTCTCCTCAAAGAACCTGAAGGTAATCTCATTTGCATTGCCTAATTGAATGTGCAGAGTATTAGCATTATTATTTTGGCATTAAACATAAGATGCAGTACAATATCAATCCAAATCATTAAGTGTGATTAAAATCTTTCATAGTTTAGTTAACATCTTTCTGTAATACATGCTGAGCAGTCCGAATTAATAAATCTAAAGATTGAGGTGAAAATAATTATGGGAAAAGCTGCACAGTCAACAGTGGGAATGATTTGTTCTTACCAAAAGATTTACTAATCGTCTTTCCACTTAACATCACAATTTTAACCAAAAGCAAAAAAAAAACAAGCTGTCTTTTGTTCCTTGCTTTAAATCTTACTGTAATGTATGCACCTGTGAGTATACTCACAGGTGTGCAGAGCTGTTGTGTTGTGATTGGCTTAGCCAGTCACATGATGTTCACAAGACTCAATAAAACCCCAGCAAGTTGGGTTTGGGGGATCCACGATGAGGCAGGTGGTTGTAAGCCTGGTGGATGAACTGGTAATGTGTAGTGTGATTGTTAAACCTTTTGCTAATAAACCAACTAGTTCTTAATAGCAATGTGTTGCTATGAATTCTTAAGCAAAGAACCCATGAAGCAAATACATTACACCAACCTAAACTGCTGAATTAAAGGTATCCTTTCTCTGCCAGCTGCAAGGTCCTCCTACATGAAATGAGTTTGGATTGTAACAGGCTTCAGATTTATTTTTTAAATGTTGGATGGCATTGGATCTTAAAATGGATGCTGGCGTTAAGTAGAGTGGTGGACCCACTATGGTACGAGAGTCTGCCGGAATGGAAGTTTGATCTCCCGGGCAGTGCTGCTAGCCACCTAGCACTCGAGGCACTTCTTGCGAGACAACCCATCCCGCTTCCCACTCCAACATCCTATCTGCCTCCCTGATGCTCGAAGCTCCACAGAGAGAATTGGCTTAGGAACATAGGAACATGAGTAGGCCATTCAACCCCTCGAGCCTTTTTGCCATTCAATGAGATCATGGCTGATCTGCGACCTAACTCCAGATACCCGCCTTTGGATCGTATCCCTTAACATCTTTGGTTAACAAAAAGCTAGCAATCTCAGATTTAAACTTAACAATTAATCAATTGCCATTTGCGGAAGAGAGTTCCAAACGTTTACCACCTTTTGTGTGTAGAAGTGTTTCCTAATTTCACTCCTGACAGCTCTGGTTCTAGAATCTCCAATGAGTGGAAATAGTTTCTCTCTATCTACCTTATCTGTTCCCCATTCCCTCCCTAAACCTCGCCACCTCTCTCTCTCCCCCCTTTTAAGATGCACCTTAAAACCTACCTCTCTGACTAAGCTTTTGGTCACCTGACCAAATAACTCCTTAAGTGGCTCGGTGTCAAATGCTGTTTCATAACGTTCCTGTGAAGCGCCTTGGGAGGTTTTCGGGGTAAGCCATTTAGGACCGAGATGAGGAGAAACTTCTTCACTCAGAGAGTTGTTAACCTCTGGAATTCTCTACCGCAGAGAGTTGTTGATGCCAGTTCATTAGATATATTCAAGAGGGAGTTAGATATGGCCCTTACGGCTAAAGGGATCAAGGGATATGGAGAGAAAGCAGGAAAGGGGTACTGAGGTGAATGATCAGCCATGATCTTACTGAATGGTGGTGCAGGCTCGAAGGGCCGAATGGCCAACTCCTGCACCTATTTTCTATGTTTCTATGTTTACTGGGATAAAGGCGCTATCTCAATGCAAGTTGTTATTGTTGACAGCCAGGCTCCCAGTCGTTCCGTGCCAACCATTTCAGGAAGCAGGTCCTGCACCGCCCAACCCCACCACCATAATGTCTTTGGGTGTGGAAATTCTGCTGCACTTCTGGCGGAGTTTCCATGGCGGACCAGCCACATGAGAAGTCCAGGCTTTACACTTGTAAGAATTTCAACTGTGTTCATAAGTGCAGCCGCAATCTGCTGGTAAGCAAAATGATTCTATTCAGGAAGAATAATGGAGGATCAGGGTTATACGCTACATTGAGTAACGTTCATGGATGGCATTGGCTCATCCTTCATAAGTGAACAAATTAGGGTAGGTGCAAAGCAGATTTCATCTTTACTCTGTTACCACCTCCCTCCCGAGAATTTGGAAAAAGCACAACTCTGGTTTATGCAACATATTTACTAAAATGAAAGATAAGTTTATCAAGTCAAATTAGTTGACAGGTATCTAGATATCATGTTGCTAACATAACTATTAGCAAGCAAGCTAGGCATTCCTGCAAAGTAAAATAATTCAAGTTTGTTTTGTCATCAAAGCGCGAGTTTAAGATCGGACTCAAAAAATTGAAAATAATTTATATTTGAATCATCAGTTTCATTTTTTTACATCATAGAATCATACAGCACAGAAGGGCATTCATCCCATCTTGCTTGTGCCGGCTCTTTGAAAGAGCAATCCAATTATTCCCACTGCCCCGCTCTTTTCCCTTACCCCTGCACATTTTTCCTTTTCAAGTTCAAATGTGAAACAATGTATATATCTATTTATATTACTTAAGGTACCATTGTTCATTTTCTTCCTAAAATGCACTAAAATGGATTCCCTTCAGTATTGATGCCAGCCACTGGGCTGTAACCTATGCAAAAGACGAATAGTTCACAGAATGAGTGTTACAGAGAGGAGTAACTCTCCCAACTTAGTGACCTTTGTCCACTGGGATAGTTTGTAAACTGAAATAGTTGTGAAGCAGTTAAATCACAGCAATCTTAAAATAAATCATGAAGTGAAAAAAATGATTGAATGGACCTTCGGAGTGTGATCAATAAAAGGTACAGGCAGCAATGTTCAACATCTAGATTTTGTAATGTGATATAAAGTTAAGCCACGACACACACATCACTTGGCCCATGATGTGAAGGATGTGAAGGCCTCAGAAAGGGTACAGAAAAGATTTATGAGAATGATTCCAGGGATGAGGGACTTCAGTAACGTGGATAGATTGGAGAAGCTGGGGTTGCTCTCCTTAGAGCAGAGAATATAAGAACATAAGAACATAAGAAATAGGAACAGGAGTAGGCCATACGGCCCCTCGAGCCTGCTCCGCCATTTAATACGATCATGGCTGATCTGATCATGGACCAGCTCCACTTCCCTGCCCACCCCCAATAACCCCTTATCATTTAAGAAACTGTCTATTTCTGTCTTAAATTTATTCAATGTCCCAGCTTCCACAGCTCTCTGAGGCAGTGAATTCCACAGATTTACAACCCTCTGAGAGAAGAAATTTCTCCTCATCTCAGTTTTAAATGGGCGGCCCCTTATTCTAAGATCATGCCCTCTAGTTCTAGTCTCCCCCATCAGTGGAAACATCCTCTCTGCATCCACCTTGTCAAGCCCCCTCATAATCTTATAGCTTTCAATAAGATCACCTCTCATTCTTCTGAACTCCAATGAGTAGAGGCTCAACCTACTCAACCTTTCCTCATAAGTCAACACCCTCATCTCCGAAATCAACCTAATGAACCTTCTCTGAACTGCCTCCAATGCAAGTATATCCTTTCATAAATATGGAAACCAAAACTGCACGCAGTATTCCAGGTGTGACCTCACCAATACCCTGTATAGCTGTAGCAAGACTTCCCTGCTTTTATACTCCATCCCCTTTGCAATAAAGGCCAAGATTCCATTGGCCTTCCTGATCACTTGCTGTACCTGCATACTCCACTTTTGTGTTTCATGCACAAGTACCTCCAGGTCCCGATGTACTACAGCACTTTGCAATCTTTCTCCATTTTTAAATAATAACTTGCTCTTTGATTTTTTCTATCAAAGTACAAAAACCTCACACTTTCCAACATTATACTCCATCTGCCAAATTTTTGCCCACTCACTTAGCCTGTCTATGTCTTTTTGCAGATTTGTTGTGTCCTCCTCAAACATTGCTTTTCCTCCCATCTTTGTATCGTCAGCAAACTTGGCTGCGTTACACTCAGTCCCTTCCTCCAAGTCATTAATGTAGATTGTAAATAGTTGGGGTCCCAGCACTGATCCCTGCAGCACCCCACTAGTTACTGGTTGCCACAGAATGAACGATTTATCCCGGTTCTCTGTTTTCTGTTAGTTAGCCAATTCTCTATCCATGCTAATATATTACCCCCAACCCCGTGAACTTTTATCTTGTGCGGTAACCTTTTATGTGGCAGCTTGTCAAAGGCCTTCTGGAAGCCCAAATACCACATCCACTGGTTTCCCTTTATCCAGCCTGTCCGTTACCTCCTCAAAGAATTCCAGCAAATTTGTCAAACTTGACTTCCCCTTCATAAATCCATGCTGACTCTGCCTGACCGAATTTTGTTTTTCCAAATGTCCTGCTACTGCTTCTTTAATAACATTTTCCCTACCACAGATATTAGGCTAACTGGTCTACAGTTTCCTGCTTTTTGTCTGCCTCCTTTTTTAAATAAGGGTGTTATATTTGAAGATTGAGCAGAAATTTGATAGAGGTGTTCAAAATCATGAGGTGTCTGGACAGAGCAGATAGAGCGAAACTGTTCCCATTGACAGAAGGGTCAAGAAGCAGAGGACACAGATTTACGGCGATTGGCAGAAGAACCAAAGACGACATGTGGAAAAACATTTTTATGCAGCGAGTGGGTAGGATCTGGAATGCACTGCCTGAAAGGGTGGTGGAGACAGATTCAATCATGGTGTTCAAAAGGGAATTGGATAAATACGTGAAGGAAAAATATTTGCAGGCTACAGCGAAAGAGCGGGGGAGTGGGACTAGCTGAAGTGCTCTTGCAGAGAATGACATAAGTGGCACGCGTAGTGAGTTGGTCTTACCGCATGAGAAGGATCGACAGCCAGCTAGGGAATGGAAGACCAGCAGGAAGAGTAGTACAAAGAAGGTAGTGCAGGGGTCCCATCTGGTCATCCCCCTGCAAAACAGATACACTGTTTTGAGTGCTGTTGAGGGAGATGACTCATTAGGGGAGAGCAACAGCAGCCAAGTTCAAGGCTCCGTGGCAGGCTCTGTTGTACAGGAGGGCATAAAAAAGAGTGGGAGAGCGATAGTGATAGGGGATTCAATCATAAGGGGAATAGATAGGCGTTTCTGCGGCCGCAATCGAGACTCCAGGATGGTATGTTGCCTCCCTGGTGCAAGGGTCAAGGATGTCTCCGAGCGAGTGCAGGACATTCTGAAAAGGGAGGGAGAACAGCCAGTTGTCGTGGTGCACATTGGTACCAACGACATAGGTAAAAAAAGGGATAAGGTCCTACGAGACGAATTTAAGGAGCTAGGAGTTAAATTAAAAAGTAGGACCTCAAAAGTAGTAATCTCGGGATTGCTACCAGTGCCACGTGCTAGTCAGAGTAGGAATCGCAGGATAGCACAGATGAATATGTGGCTTGAGCAGTGGTGCAGCAGGGAGGGATTCAAATTCGTGGGGCATTGGAACCGGTTCTGGGGGAGGTGGGACCAGTACAAACTGGACGGTCTGCACTTGGGTAGGAACGGAACCAATGTCCTAATGGGAGTGTTTGCTAGTGCTGTTAGTGAGGAGTTAAACTAATATGGCAGGGGGATGGGAACCAATACAGGGAGACAGAGGGAAACAAAAAGGAGACAAAAACAAAAGACAGAAAAGAGATGAGTAAAAGTGGAGGGCAGAGAAACCAAAGGCAAGAAACAAAAAGGGCCACTGAATATAAAAGGGCTGCAGGAGGGGTAAAAACTAAAAATCATAGTTTAAAAACTAGGATGAAAACACTCTACCTAAATGCACGCAGCATTAGAAATAAAGTAAATGAGTTGATGGCACAAATCATTACAAATGGGTATGATTTGGTGGCCATTACAGAAACATGGTTGCAAGGTGGCCAAGACTGGGAATTAAACATACAGGGGTATCTGACGATTCAGAAAGATAGGCAAGAAGGGAAAGGAGGTGGGGTAGCTCTGTTAATAAAGGATGATATCAGGGCAATTGTGAGGGATGATATTGGCTCCAATGAACAAAATGTTGAATCATTGTGGGTGGAGATTAGAGATAGTAAGGGGAAAAAGTCACTGGTGGGCATAGTTTATAGGCCCCCAAATAATAACTTCATGGTGGGGCGGGCAATAATCAAGGGAATAATGGAAGCATGTGAAAAAGGAACGGCAGTAGTTATGGGGGATTTTAACCAACATATTGATTGGTCAAATCAAATCGCAGGGGGTAGCCTGGAGGAGGAATTCATAGAATGCATACGGGATTGTTTCTTAGAACAGTATGTAACAGAGCCTACAAGGGAGCAAGCCATTTTGGATCTGGTCCTGTGTAATGAGACAGGAAAAATAAACGATCTCCTCGTAAAAGATCCTCTCGGAATGAGTGATCACAATATGGTTGAATTTGTAATACAGATTGAGGATGAGGAATTTGTGTCAGAAACGAGCGTACTATGCTTAAACAAAGGGGACTACAGTGGGATGAGGGCAGAGTTGGCTAAAGTAGACTGGAAACAAGGACTAAACGGTGGCACAATTGAGGAACAGTGGAGGACTTTTAAGGAGCTCTTTCATAATGCGCAACAAAAATATATTCCAGTGAAAAAGAAGGGCGGCAAGAGAAGAGATAACCAGCTGTGGATAACCAAGGAAATAAAGGAAAGTATCAAATCAAAGACCAATGCGTATAAGGTGGCCAAGGTTAGTGGGAAACGAGAGGATTGGGAAAATTTTAAGCAACAGCAAAGAATGACTAAAAAAGCAATAAAGAAAGGGAAGATAGATTACGAAGGTAAACTTGCGCAAAACATAAAAACAGATAGTAAAAGCTTTTACCGATATACAAAACGGAAAAGAGTGACTAAAGTAAATGTTGGTCCCTTAGAAGATGAAAAGGGGGATTTAATAATGGGAAATGTGGAAATGTCTGAGACCTTAAACAATTATTTTGCTTCCGTCTTCACAGTGGAAGACACAAAAACCATGACAAAAATTGCTGGTCATAGGAACGTGGGAAGGGAGGACTTTGAGACAATCACTATCACTAGGGAGATAGTGCTGGACAGACTAATGGGACTCAAGGTAGACAAGTCCCCTGGTCCTGATGAAATGCATCCCAGGGTATTAAAAGAGATGGCGGAAGTTATAGCAGATGCATTTGTTATAATCTACCAAATTTCTCTGGACTCTGGGGAGGTACCAGCGGATTGGAAAGCAGCTAATGTAACGCCTCTGTTTAAAAAAGGGGGCAGACAAAAGGCAGGTGACTATAGGCCAGTTAGTTTAACATCTGTAGTGGGGAAAATGCTTGAAACTATCATTAAGGAAGAAATAGCGGGACATCTGGATAGGAATAGTGCAATCAAGCAGACGCAGCATGGATTCATGAAGGGGAAATCATGTTTAACTAAATTACTGGAATATTTTGAGGATATAACGAGCATAGTGGATAGAGGTGTACCGATGGATGTGGTGTATTTAGATTTCCAAAAGGCATTCGATAAGGTGCCACACAAAAGGTTACTGCAGAAGATAAAGGTACGCGGAGTCAGAGGAAATGTATTAGCATGGATAGAGAATTGGCTGGTGAACAGAAAGCAGAGAGTCGGGATAAATGGGTCCTTTTCCAGTTGGAAATCAGTGGTTAGTGGTGTGCCACAGGGATCGGTACTGGGACCACAACTGTTTACAATATACATAGATGACCTGGAAGAGGGGACAGAGTGTAGTGCAACAAAATTTGCAGATGACACTAAGATTAGTGGGAAAGCGGGTTGTGTAGAGGACTCAGAGAGGCTGCAAGGCGATTTGGATAGGTTAAGCGAATGGGCTAAGGTTTGGCAGATGGAATACAATGTCGGAAAGTGTGAGGTCATCCACCTTGGGAAAAAAAACAGTAAAAGGGAATATTATTTGAATGGGGAGAAATTACAACATGCTGTGGTGCAGAGGGACCTGGGGGTCCTTGTGCATGAATCCCAAAAGGTTAGTTTGCAGGTGCAGCAGGTAATCAGGAAGGCAAATGGAATGTTGGCCTTCATTGCGAAACGGATGGAGTACAAAAGCAGGGAGGTGTTGCTGCAACTGTATAAGGTATTGGTAAGGCCGCACCTGGAGTACTGCGTGCAGTTTTGGTCACCTTACTTAAGGAAGGATATACTAGCTTTGGAAGGGGTACAGAGACGATTCACTAGGCTGATTCGAGAAATGAGTGGGTTACCTTATGATGATAGATTGAGTAGACTGGGTCTTTACTCCTTGGAGTTCAGAAGGATGAGGGGTGATCTTATAGAAACATTTAAAATCATGAAAGGGATAGACAAGATAGAGGCAGAGAGGTTGTTTCCACTGGTCGGGGAGACTAGAACTAGGGGGCACAGCCTCAAAATACGGAGGAGCCAATTTAAAACCAAGTTGAGAAGGAATTTCTTCTCCCAGAGAGTTGTGAATCTGTGGAATTCTCTGCCCAAGGAAGCAGTTGAGGCTGGCTCATTGAATGTTTTCAAGTCAAAGATAGATAGATTTTTAAGCAATAAGGGAATTAAGGATTACGAGGAGAGGGCGGGTAAGTGGAGCTGAGTCCACGACCAGATCAGCCATGATCTTATTGAATGGCGGAGCAGGCTCGAGGGGCTAGATGGCCTACTCCTGTTCCTAATTCTTATGTTCTTATGTTCTTATGATATGGCCCGCCCAACGGAGCTGGTCGAGTGTGGTTAGTGCTTCGATGCTGGGGATGTTGGCCTGAGTGAGAACACTGACGTTGATGCATCTATCCTCGCAGTGGATTTGCAGGATCTTGTGGAGGCAACGCTGGTGGTACTTCTCCAGCACTTTGAGGTGTATTCCGACATAAATCAAGCTCCAGGAGACCATTGTGACCCTACCACTATCTTTGGTAACCCACTCATCTTCAATAACGCGAGGAGCACCCACCTCACCTCTCCCAGGAACTCGACCAGTTCCATTTTGAAAACTCGCAGCGAATACACACTCACCAATGGTAACGCTTTCCAGAAGTCGACGACTCTCTGCGAAAATAAATGCTTCCTGGCATCTAACCTGACCCTGATTTTGTAACTTGTACTGGTGTCTACTGTTCTCACCTGAACACGTTTTACACTGTATGGAGTTCCTTTAACCCTGGGCGGACATCAGGCAAGTCATGTCACCTGCCCGACGACCTCAGTGTGAGGCCCAGGCTATTTTGTGCTTGAAGTTCCTTCAACATTTGATTGTCAAACTGCGAGGGTTGAACCAGCGCTCACAGCCAGTTGGACAATCGGGATGAGTAACCTGGTGGCTCTCTGTCCAAGGAAGCAGCTGAGGCTAGCTCATTGAATGTATTCAAGTCACAGATAGATAGATTTTTAACCAATAAGGGAATTAAGGGTTACGGGAAGCGGGCGGGTAAGTGGAGCTGAGTCCACGGCCAGATCAGCCATGATCTTGTGGAATGGCGGAGCAGGCTCGAGGGGCTAGATGGCCTACTCCTGTTCCGAATTCTTATGTTCTTATGGCTCCACCATGGTGTCAAGCCCGATGTAATGAATTAAGGAGGATCAAGCAATTGTGGGTGTTGGGAAGGGAGGGTGTGGGGGGTGGGGGGGCGGAGGTAATGGTAGATGAGTTGGCAATGGGCCAAACGATTTTTGGGCGGCCAGAAGTACTTGCCTTTTTCTGATGATTTTACCTCACTTGTACAAACTTGAGAGGCAGCCTGGTCAGTGGGGGCTGAAATTCTTCCCATTTGGGTCCAGATAATGCTGCAAGCCATAATCTTATCGGGTAGGCTGGTCCTGCCTGGTCAACCAGCGGTAAGCTTACCAGTGCCAACATAAGACCATAAGATAAGAAATAGGAGCAAGAGTAGGCCATTCGAGCCTGCTCCGCCATTCGATAAGACCATGGCTGATCCTCTACCTCAACTCCACCTTCCCGCACTTTCCCCATATCCCTTGCTTCCCTTAATATCCAAAAATCTATCGATCTCTGTCTCGATATACTCAATGACTGAGCATCCACAACCCTCTGGGATAGAGAATTCCAAAGATTCACCAACCTCTGAGTGAAGAAATTTCTCGGCCATCTCAGTCCTAAATGGCTGACCCTTTATTCTGAGACTGTGATCCTTGGTTCTCGACTCCCCAGCCAAGGGAAACATCCTCCTTTCATCTACCCTGTCAAGTCCTGAAAGAAGTTTGCATGTTTCAATGCGATCACCTCTCATTCTTCTAAACTCTAGGGAATATAGGCCGAGTCCGCTCAAATCTCTTTACCCTGGTAAGCAGCGTTGCTTTGCCTGATTAAATTCCAGCAATGCCTCTGCACTCAATTGGATTCCCTATGACTTGATCCTGCTAACAATTACATAAGCTCTCCTGACTTGGGTGACTGTTGCATATCTCTATGGAGAGAGAGTGTGTGAGCCCATTTCATGTGTAGACGCTTAACCATGGCGATGGATTTCTGCACATCTCGTATGCCCAGCTGAGGTTTTTTTCAAAAGTCATCCTAAAGGTCAGTGATGGGAAAAAAAAGATTGTTTCAATAATAATTTTCTGCGGGGCCCCTAAATGAAATTACTCCATGATAATACCCAATGGCGGTATCCTCTGAATAAGTCACAATACAGTACAGCAGTTTACCAGAAAACTCACATGAATCCATCTTTTCAACAAGGTTGGAGAGCCTTGTTCTATTGTTCTGACTTCATGTCGGGAATATCAAGAATCACTCCATTTCCGAACCATGAAATTGAAATTCACGAGCTCTGACAGATTTGCCAAAGGCACTTTGGTGACCAGATAAAAGGTTGCTATCACTGAGATGTTGCAACACTTTTTTTCATTCATTTTGGACATGATTAGCAATAAAGTACTGGGGTTATGTTACTGGGCATCTGGCTTTGATCGCTACTTGTGGATAGACATGAGGGGCGAAATTGGACCCCTGTGCACCTGCCATTAGCGCCTCCGGCAGGTGCTAATAGGGTGCAGATGGGCGCGGGCGGGAAGGGTGACCGGCTCCTGTGAAATTGCATGGGAGTTAGCGGAGGCGCCAAACTGGCTGCACC
This sequence comes from Pristiophorus japonicus, assembly GCF_044704955.1. Classification (NCBI taxonomy): domain Eukaryota; kingdom Metazoa; phylum Chordata; class Chondrichthyes; family Pristiophoridae; genus Pristiophorus; species Pristiophorus japonicus. The sequence continues at coordinate 35,650,359 of NC_091979.1, forward strand.
CCGCCCCCGCCGGTAGCACCCCGAGCCGCTGCGCCAGCGTTCATGACGTCATCGCCGTGCGCAGTGCCCTGCGGCAGTAATTGGACAGCGCCCCCGTGAGGCCGCCGGGGTCAATGTCTGCGGCAGCCCCGCGGGTTGCAAACCGGTCCGCACTCCGCTCGCAGGGAGAAAATTAAAGGGGAGGTGCGCGCCGCCATCGTTTTTCCCGTGGCCGACCTCGCAGCGCCCGTGCCGCAACGGTGCAGTCCGGCGCTCCGTGTCTGTGCCGGGCTGCAGCCACGGCTTCCCGCATCGCCGGCAGCCGAGTGGAGGCCCCTTGCCCCACTGCAGAGCTCGCAGTGGACCTCCCCTTTAACAGAAGGGGAGGGCGCTATGCTTGCGTAACGCCAATTTCGCTGCCGGGGCGGGACCTCCGCGCCAGGGCCCTCTCCTCGGTTACCGTCCCCAAACAGGGCGATACCGAACTTCGACCCCCATAAGAGCTTTGCTGCTCAGATAAGAAAAAAAAACAGTTAGCAGGAATAATTGACATAGATGAAATTAAGGTCGGGTATGGTGGTGGGCAATTGTGGGATTAGAGCTTCAAGAAATCAAGTGCCTATGCAAACAAGGCCCATGATTTTACTGGAATCAAGCTAATGAAGCAGATATTTAACTATTCTGGTCTTCTTCTAACAAAAGGTCATCGACCTGAAACGCTAACTCTGTCTCTCTCTTCACAGATGCTGCCTGACCTGCTGAGCATTTCCAGCATTTTCTGTTTTTATTCCAGATTTCATGCAGTGTTTTGATTTTTTTTTTGGGCTGGACCTTGTTTCGGTTGATTGAGTTAGGCTACTTTTTTTTTAATGAGACATTTGATACCTCGCCATGGATTTCAGAAATCTTTTAACAAACATGGTGTTCGCTTTCTCCAGAGAGGCATAGCATGTAACTCAGTCCTTCCCATAAGTTTAGCACTGTATATCATTGACATTTGACATTGTGAGGTGAAAATGGGTTGTATCACTGTCTTACATATCCCTGTCACAAATATCATACCAAATTATACAAGCCCTTTCTTCGTATTTCAAAGAATGCCGAGTTGGAAACGAATAATATTGAAATCATTTTAACTCCAAATAATAATACATTTATTCAGTGCTCCACAAAATCTGCCCTCTTGAACATCCCTGATTATAACTGCTCAATCATTGGTGGCTCTGCCTTCTGCTGCCTGGGCCCCAAGCTCTAGAACTTCCTCCCTAAACCTCTCCGCCTCTCTTTCCTCCTTTAAGGTGCTCCTTAAAACCTACCTCTTTGACCAAACTTTTGCTCATCTGCTATAATCTCTTCTTATGTGTCTCAGTGTCAAATTTATTTGTTTGTCTTAAAACACTCCTGTGAAGCACCTTGGAACATTTTGCTGCTTTAAAGGTGCTATATAAATACAAGTTGTTGTTGTTGTATATCACTTAACTTAAAAAGTATAAAGTGTACTGGCTCTGATTTAAAAGAAATATATGTTTTCTTCCTGTGCCATGGGCATCAGTGGTAAGGCAGCATTTATTCACCATCTCAATTGTGCTAAGATCATTATTTGTTAATGAGTCACCTGTCGGCCAGACTGGACAGGAGTGACTGGTTTCATTTCATGAAGGACCTCAAGGAACCCACCTCAATGTGGGATTTTACTATAATCCAGAAGCTTCCATTGTTATTTTAAGTTGTGCTAATTACTAAATTGCCAGATTTATTAAATTTAGTTTTACAACTTGCGATGGTGTGATTTGATCTCTGGTTGTTAGTCCAATAACATAAACACTTGACAGCCATTTTCCAATAATCGTATTTAGTACCTATGTTGAGATATTATACTGAAGGCTTTGGAAAGGATGCAGAAAAGATTTACCAGAATGGTTGCAGGCATGAGGGATTAGAGTTGCGTGGATAGACTGGAGAAGCTGGGGAGGCTAAGTGGAGACTTGATAGAGGTGTTTAAATTCACGCAGGATTTAGATAGAGTTAATAGAGAGAAACTGTTTCCAATGGCACCGATTTAAGGTGATTGACAAAAGAACCAGAGGCGACATGAGGAAAAGCCTTTTTAAGCAAATAGTGGTTTGGATTTGGAATGCACTGCCTGATAGGGTGGTGAATACAGATTCTATAGTAGCCTTCAAAAGCAAATTGGATAAATATTCGACGAAGAAAAAATTGCATGAATAATGCGATAGAGCCAAGGAGTGGGACTAACTGGATTGCTCTTTGAAAGAGTCGACTCAGGCTCAATGTTCCGAATGACCTCCTTCTGTGTATGTACTATTCTGTGATTCCATATTGCAAAACTGTGAGGAAATATCATGTTGGAGCTTTTTTGTTGAGACAAGTGTAAATATTTAATTCAGACCAGTACTGGGACAATGCAGCTAGTGAGACTCCAGTTTCCCAAATGTCCTTTTCTCCGGGATGTGGGTGGCACTGGCAAGGCTGCATTTATTGCCCACCTTAGTTGCCCTCAAGAGGTGATGGACCTTCTGGAGATGTTGCTCCCACAATGGCGCTAGGTCAGGTGTTCCAGGGGAACCTTCCATATCCAGCTTTTCTTCTCTCCCTTCTGATACTTACCCAGCAGCTTTCATGGTAATCTTTCTTGTGCTAGCTAAAGTATCAGACTTATTGGGGTAGATTTGGACATTTGACCAAGTGCTGTTGAGCCAGCAAGAAAAGCAGAACCATTTTAAAGCTTAAGCCTCATTAGCATGGCTACTGAGGGGATGCTGCACTGTCGGAGGTTCCGTCTTTCAGATAAGACGTTAAACTGAGGCCACCGTCTGTCCTCTCAGCTTAATGTAAAAGATCCCGAGGCACTATTCGAAGAGGAGCAGGGAAGTTCTTCCCAGTGTCTTGGCCAATATTTATCCCTCAATCAACATCACTAAAATAAAAATGCTTATTTGGTTATTATTGAATTGCTGTCCGTGGGAGCTTGCTGTGCATAAATTGGTTGCTGCAATTCCTACATTGCTACAGTGTCTACACTTCAAAACGTATTTCATTGGCTGTAATGCGCTTTCTCATGTCCTGAGATTTTGAAAGGCATTGTACAAACACAAGTTTTTCTTTTTATAACCTCAACATCAGAATTTGAGGAAGGACAGCACCTGCGTCTAATTTGCATTAGTCTAAACTCATGAATTAATGGCGCCGGGTTACATGGTCAAAACATAGCACAAATCTTCTAAGAGTTGATAGGCTGCTGATTTTCAATGTGCCATGCTGGGCAATTGCTGAGCTGAAGACAGGCACTCACTCATAGGGAGAGAAAGAAAGGGGAAAAAAAAACACTCAGCTGGTATTTTTGATGGAACTGCGGGCATTCTCATTTTAAGAGAGCTCTTTATTTTGTTTAATGCATGCTGGGATAACCCTATCTCTTAACAGCAGCCCCTTTCTTTCTCTCGCCAGACAGCAAGAGCAGAAAATGGAATACATGCAGCAACTGTGGTGACATCCAAGAAGAATGCTGGCAGGCCATGAATAGAAACCCTGAGGTGAGCCTGCTAGATGAAGGGACGATGGAGCTGCAAGTAGCCTCGAAGCCATATTATGAGTACAACTAATCTGCATTCAGAACTTATGAATGTAAAACTCTGGTAGGAGGCAGAAAAACAGCAATAACCAAACTGGACTCATGACAAATCCTTAAACGGTGTCAGGAAATATGCAAAGAGCCACCTTAACAAAATAAAGACCAGCGGTTAGTATTGTAACAATCCAGATTCTTGCTTTGTGTTGTTTTTTTGTTAGTTAACTTGTACCATGGGACTTAAGCCCTCAGTCATTCACCTGCTCTTAAGCTAAGCAAGATTCTTGTTTGCTGAATGCAATTTGAGTTGGAAGACACAAGCACATTGAAGATGGAAAGAAAGAAAGGAAGACTTGGATTTATATGGCGCCTTTCATGACCACCAGACTTCTAAAAGCACTTTACAGCAATGAAGTACTTTTGGAGTGTCGACACTGCTGTAATGTTGGATACGCGGCAGCCAATTTGCGCTCAAGCAAGCTCCCACAAACAACAATGTGATAATGACCAGATAATCTGTTTTTTTGTTATGTTCATTGAGGGATAAATATTGGCCAGGACAGCGGGGATAACTCCCCTGCTCATCTTCGAAATAGTGCCATGGGATCGCTTACGCTCACATGAGAGAACAGACAGGGCCTCAGTTTAACATCTCATCTGAAAGACAGCACCTCCAACAGTACAGCGCTCCCTCAGCACTGCAATGGAGTGTCAGCCTAGATTTCTTCATGCTCAAGACCCTGGAGTGGGACTTAAACCCACAATCTTCCGACTCAGAGACGAGAGTGCTGCCCACTGAGCCACGGCTGACACAGGAGGCAAGATTATTGCAGCAAAGAGAAAAGAGGCAGGAACTACAAAGTAGCCATACTGGTAAGGCTAATACTTTTCTCTCATTGAACTTAAACAGCTGGAAATGAATCTGAAAACACAAAACCATCTAAGGAATTATACCATTACATTAATATGAAATCGGTACATGGTTTGATAAATGACTACAGGATTTCATGCTTTTTATGAGCATTTTGAAGAATGAGGAGATACAATATGAACTAAATGGTAAATTTTAAAGGAGGTGCAGGAAAGAGGGACCTGGGGGCATATGTACACATCTTTGAAGGTGGCAGGACAAGTTGAGAAGGCTGTTAGAAAAAATATGGGATCTTTGGCTTTATTAATAGAGGAATAGAGAGCAAAAGCAAGGAAGTTATGCTGAGTCTTTATAAAACACTGGTTAGGCTTCAGCTGGAGTATTGTGTTCAGTTCTGGCCAGCACACTTTAGGAAGGTTGTCAAGACCTTGGAGAGGGTGCACCAGAGATTTACTAGAATGGTTCCAGGGATGTGGGACTTCAGTTATGTGGAGAGTCTGGAGAAGCTGGGGTGGTTCTCATTAGAGCAGAGAAGGTTAAGAGGAGATTTGACAGAGGTGTTCAAAATCATGAAGGGTTATGAGAGAGTAAATAAGGATAAACTGTCTCAAGTGGCAGAAGGCTCGGTAACCAGAGGACTCAGATTTAACGGTGATTGGCAAAAGAACCAGAGGCGACATGAGGAAACATTGTTTTACACAGTGAGTTGTTGTGACCTGGACTGCCCTGCTTGAAAGGATGGTGGAAGCAGATTCAATAGTAAGATTCAAAAAGAGAATTGGATAAACATTTGAAAGGAAAACATTTACAGGCCTATGGGGAAAGAGCAAGGGAGTGGGATTCATTGGATAGTTCTTTCACAATGGCCAAATGAGCTCCTTCTGTGCTGTATCATTCTATGATTCTATGATTTTGACCCATTTCAAATATCTTGCAGTGATCATCATCATCATCATAGATGATCCCTCATATCGAGGATGACTTGCTTCCACGCCAAAAAGGGATGAGTTCACAGATGTTTCAATGAAGGACCTAATATTCCAGGTCCCGAACTACATCCTGAAGGGTGGAAGTTGTCTGTGCGTGGATTTCTTTAACGTGTGGTGGCCATTGCACACCAGCCATCACACGGGCTTGACAGAGCTAGGGCTTTGTCCAGTGGTAAGGATTAATCAAGATGACTGGAGACCGGCTCTGCTGCAGTGAAACATGAAACTAAATGAATCACATAATCTGGGTTTGTTGAAAAGCAGCTTGACTCCTCTCTTAATCTTTGCAGGAACTCATCTTTATTAAGTTAAGCTTGGGGCAAGATTCTCTCTGTAGCTAATCATTTTTTAAACATCAGACGAATGGTTTAAATGAATTAAAGCAACATCTTCAACAACAAAAATTAGCATTTATATAGTGCCTTTAATGTAGTAAAACATCCCAAGGTACTCCTTGGGAGCGTTATCGAGAAAATTTGCCACTGAGTCACCTAAGGAGATATTTGGATAAGTGACCAAAAGCTTGGTCAAAGAGGTAGGTTTGAAGGAGCGTCTTAAAGGAGGAGAGAGAGGTGGAGAGGTTTAGGGAGGGAATTCCAGAACTTCAGGAATTAGGCAGCTGGAAGCACGGCCACCCAGGTGGAGTGAAGAAAATCGGGGATGCACAACAGGTCAGAATTGGAGGAGTGCAGAGGTCACAGACGGTTGTAGGGATGGAGGAGGTAACCTGGGAAACCCGTGCAGCAACAGTCAATTTTAAATCAAAGTGACTATTTGTACTAATGCTTGTCTGTTCCTTCTGCGCCTGCATCCTCTGGACTCCGCCCCCTGCCCGTAACCAGAAGCAGAAGTGGGGCCCGAGACGGAAGTGGTGCCCCGCAATTAAACACGCTGTTTCTCTAAGCTGGCGATGGCGGCAGTGGGGAGAGAGGCAGCAAGTGGTGGAGGGGGGGGGAGAGAGGCAGCAGGAGGTGGAGGGGGGGAGAGAGGCAGCAGGAGGTGGAGGGGGGGAGAGAGGCAGCAGGAGGTGGAGGGGGGGAGAGGGGCGGCAGGAGGTGGAGGGGGAGAGAGGCAGCAGGAGGTGGAGGGGGGGATATGGTGTATGTAGCACACAAATTACTGACTCCACATGGTCTGGTGTAAGTCTAACTGCTGTGATCTTCGTCCTTTATTGTTCAGCTCCAGAGTGCCTCCCAGGTATGGTGGTCACCCTTATATAGTCCTTCTTACAGGTACTACCAGGGTTTCCCACCACAGCGCCCTCTGTGGTGTGGCATAGTACTTAAATTACACTGAAGGTACTGCGGCGATACACACATCATTACATAACATCACCTTCCCCCCCCACCTGGACGCAGGACAACGATATACACACCATTACATAACATCACACTTGTCCAACGGAAGGCAGGTGGTCATAGACAGTGCGTTAGTATGGTACATATTATCTGGTACATTAACTGGTTATTGACTGGTAGCGGAACCTTGATTTCCTTGTTAACTGTTATCATGAATTGTACTTCATCCATTATTTTACACAAATAGTGGCCATTCAGCATAAAAAAAGTAATTCTTATTATAAATTTACTATCTCACATTAACATAGCTCATTTTAGACTCGCTCTGCCAAACAGAAGTCCTTTGTGGGGACCACCTCTTTGTAAGGCCCTTTTAAGACTCCCGGGTGTGTTTCCTCTTTAAGGCGCTATCTTTGATGCAGGAGGATTCCACGAGGCTGCTCCTTGGGTGCTGCCATCTTTGATGCTCTGCAGCTCCGACACGATGCCGCCGCCACCTCCTTCTCCGCCGCTCCGAATGCCTCCGCCGCCGCAGCCTCTGCTCCCCTCCGCTGCCACCTGACTTGCCGCCTCTCCTGCGGCCGTCGTGGCCTCTCCAGCGGCCGCACTTGCTGCGTCCCCCGCGGCCTCCGTAGCGGCCTCCCCTGCGGCTGCCATGGCCGCCAACCGACGCTACCAGCTCCTCGGCGGGGCCTCTTCCTCTGCGGGGCCCTTCCGAACTGCTGGCCCCTGGATTCCTCAGCACCCCTCCCGCAGTGCCCCGCCGGCTAAACCCCCCCCCCCCCCTTGGGCCCCTCTGTGCAGGGCTGCTTGCCTGTGGGGGCTGGGGCTGCAGGGTCTGTGTGTGAGGTCTAGGCCTGGGACTTGCCTGTGGGGATTAAGGCTGCAGGGTCTGTGTGTGAGGCCCGGGCCTGGGACTTGCCTGTGGGTGGATTGAGGCTGCAGCTCCAGCTCGGTTGGCGCTGCTCTCTGGGGACCCGGGGCACGGCAGCACCCCGGGGAGCAGCAGCCTGTGGAGGAATGAAGTCTTCCCAGCTCCCACGGACCGTCCCCATCCACCTCCGGCCGAGGAGCGTCGGCCCATCGCCTGCAACGACCCACAAAGGTAAACCGTGCGTCTCGTCCCGGTGGGATACCTGCACCATCGCTCTGCCAAGAACAGGTATCAGTTCCCTGGTGTAGGTACGCAGCTTCACCGTGACCGGGACCAGCTTGGGTCGTGCGGCTGGGTTAATCCACAGTTTATCAAAAGTTCTCCGACTCATCACCGACGGACCCGAGCCTGTGTCCACTTCCATACTCACTGAGACGCCGTTGATTTTTACTTCACTTATCACTGGGGGCGAATCGTCGGTGCACGTATACAGTCCAAGCACCTCATCTTCTTCGACCTGCTCCTCGCTGAACAGTGGATCATCCCCCATCTCCTCAGCCACACGGTGAGTCCGATTTCTTTTACACATATGCTGAAGGTGGCCTTTAACATGACAGGTATTGCACGTGTACTCCGCAAACCTGCACCGGTGAGCTCCATGGCTTCCTCCACAGCGCCAGCATGGTGCTGCTCGATTGGCCCCCCTCAGCGGACTCTGAGTTCCAGGACCCCGAGGTCCGTGCTCTCTGCCCCGGGCAGAGCCACGTTCTGCAGTTTTGTCCATGGTGGGCGCTATCCTGTGGACAGTGCCTGCCGGGGTCGAGACTGTGTGGATCATTTGCTTGGTGCTGCAAGTCGAGGTCATATGTGCCCGGCTGATGGTGATGGCCTTTGTCAGAGTGACTGTGGGTTCCGTGGCCAGCAGCTTGTGAAGGAGGCCCTCGTGGTCAATCCCCATAACGAAAATGTCCCGCAACGCCTCGTCAAGGTGTGCCCCAAAAATCACACGGCGCCGCGAGTCTCCTGAGGTCCGCAGCATATTTGGTGACATCCTGGCCCTCAGGCCTGCAGCGATGGTAAAATTTGTATCTAGCCGTGAGGATGCTCTCCTTCGGTTTCAACTGGTCACGAATGAGTTCAGTCAGCGCCTCGTATGACTTGTCCCTGGCACTCCCAGGTGCCAGCAAATCCCTGACGAGACAGTAAACCTCACCTCCACAACTGGAGAGCAATATCGCCTTACGCTCCTCTCTCATTGCGTATGTGTCCTCCGTCAGGTTATTTGCTGTGAAGTAGTACTCGAGCCTTTCCGTAAAGGCCTCCCAATCATTGCCCACAGTAAAATCCATTCGCGAGCCCAGAGTTGCCATGGTTGCATGGAGTTCATCCGCTTCCTCGTTGCCAATGTGGTGTATGTAGCACACAAATCACTGACTCCACACGGTCTGGTGTAAGTCTAATTGCTGTGACCTTCGTCCTTTATTGTTCAGCTCCAGAATGCCTCCCAGGTGTGGTGGTCACCCTTATATAGTCCTTCTTACAGGTACTACCAGGGTTTCCCACCGCAGCACCCTCTGTGGTGTGGCATAGTACTTACATTACACTTAAGGTACTGGGACGATACACACATCATTACATAACAGGGGAGAGAGAGGGGTGGGAGGTGGAGGGGGGAGAGAGGCAGTAGGAGGTGGAGGGGGAGAGAGAGAGGGGTGACAGGAGGTGGAGGGGGGGAGAGAGGCAGTAGGAGGTGGAGGGGGAGAGAGAGAGGGGTGACAGGAGGTGGAGGGGGGGAAGAGAGGGGTGGGAGGTGGAGGGGGGAGAGGCAGCAGGAGGTGGAGGGAGGAGAGAGGCAGCAGGAGGTGGAGGGGGGGGAGGGAGGTGGAGGGGGGGAGAGAGGCAGTGGGAGGTGGAGGGGGGCAGAGAGGCAGCAGGAGGTGGAGGGGGGCAGAGAGGCAGCAGGAGGTGGAGGGGGGAGAGAGGCAGCAGGAGGTGGAGGGGGGAGAGAGGCAGCAGGAGGTGGAGGGGGGGGGAGAGGGGTGGCGGGAGGTGAGGGGGGAGAGAGGCAGCAGGAGGTGGAGGGGGGAGAGAGGCAGCAGGAGGTGGAGGGGGGAAGAGAGGCAGCAGGAGATGGAGGGGGGAGAGAGGCAGCGGGTGGTGGAGGGGGGAAGAGAGGCAGCAGGAGGTGGAGGGGGGGAGAGAGGCGGCAGGAGGTGGAGGGGGGGAGAGAGGGGGTGGGAGAGGAGGGGGGAGAGAGGGGGTGGGTGGTGGAGGGGGAGAGAGTCTGGTGGTGGAGGGGAAGAGAGACAGAGCCGGTGGGGTGGCTTAGAAAAATGCACGGGTGGGGGGAAGAGAGAGACATGGGGGAGAGAGACGGGGTGGGAGGGAAGAGAGAGACACGGAGGGGTTGGGGGTGTCTGAGGGGAAGAGAGGAAACTCAGCGAATACAGATCACGTTCTTCCAATCCCCTTTGCACCCACTCCCGATTTCTCGGAAAGCTCGCTGCATGTGTTACAAGGGACATCATTGGGGTGGATGAAATCCAGAAATTACAACACTGTCATTATTCACTTCATTCCCAATAAATGTGTTCACAACCCGCACACAATGCCCCGTCTATGGCAGGGGGAGGAGGGGCGGACTAAGGTCATGCACTTACGCTAGGATAATGGACTTCAGCTGGGGGAGGGATGCACTTGCGCTTGGGTAAGAGATGTCAGCTGGAACTTGGGAGGCTTTTGCTGGGTTGTACACAATCTGTCCTTGATGGCTTCAGAAGTCAGAATGGAACAAATTACAATTTGCAATGGGCTGGGCAGTTCCATTTACACATTCCAAAGAAACTTCAGGGTGTGGTTTATCTTCCAAGGGGACAAATCAGCAATAGGTCATGTAATAATGGAGAGCCAATCGGAAACACGGCGGCCATTTTATTAGTACAAATAATTGTGTCCATTTTAAATTGTGCTGCTGGAGCCTGATTTAAATATGTTAATTCAGTGCGCCACCTCTCCATGGCGGGACAATCGGACACCCCGCTTGCGCGGCGTGTTGGTGACGCTTTCCCCGTGTAGAGGTCCTTAACCCCCTTCCCACCCTGATCCTCTCCCTCCTGTCGTGAGGTTGACTATGCAAACCTTCCTACATTTGTGCTAACTTACTCTGTCTGTTATTTTAACTGATGTAAGATAGTGGAAAAGTGAATTTGATCCAAACATCATACAGAATTGTATAATTTTGCATGCATAATTTCTAGGCCTTACAATTTGCTCATTTTAAAATGATTTACTAGCTTATTGCACTGTTTAAACAGCAAGGCTTAAACTGAACATGACTGTGTTCAGCACAACATCAAGGAATTCTCAACTGAATTCTGCTGCACTAAGTGGCTCATATGTTTCAGCCAATGCCCAAATAAAATTGGACTGAATGTGTCCCTCTGCAATAGCTGATTTCCAGGGGCATTTTTACACTTAAACAATGCTGTGTGATAAAAATGCAATTTGACTCAGCCAATCATCACAAATCAGTGTCCCCAATGTTTACCTGTGATAAAACAGTGCTGGCAGCAAAGTGTCTCGAAGTGCCGATCAGAAATTCAGGCTGAGTTTGCCCAAGTTGTTCTGGCCATAACGTCGAAATTGTGTGGCCAAATTTCTGAAATGCCTGCGAGTGTGTCACTGTCAGCATGGCACACGTGAAAAACCAACCCTTACAACTAACCAAACCGCTGACACATTATAGCCAGGCTCATGCAAAGAAACAACAAGTGATATTGGATGAGAAAATATTTCGAACAGAAATTAAAAGACAAAAATCTGCAAATGCTGACATTTCCAGTGCACAATGGGAAGGAGGGGGTGGGTGGAGGGGGGCGGTGAAATTTGATCAGACCTGAAAACGGGCGAGATCACAGCGATGTGATGCAGGATGTGCCCATGCCCATTCAGAAAGCACAGGCAGCAGGTCAATTTGGTGCTGACTGCTACTTTACATGAAAGGAACGCGCAGCCTAGCGAATATCACGCTGCTGACCAGCTGTGCGCTCAGCAGGAGGCCCAAGTTAGCATTGTCGGAGCTGTCTTTCTTTAAAGCTAGCCTATTCCTTTTCAAGACTGTCTTCAGCCCTTAAAGCTGAACAACCTTTTGAAAAACAAAATTAAAAATTATTCAGAACTAGGCAGTCTGCAGCACTTAAAGCTGAGCTTCATTCTGTACATACAATATGCTAAAATTGCTCCAGCTCTAATGCAAATGACTCAACGGGCCAGGAAAAGAGCGCCCAGGGTCTGGGACGCAACACTCCAGCTTTGTGCAGGGGTCAACACTAGAAGAGAGATCCTCTATCCACAAGGTGCCAGGAAGCTCTCCAGAAATAAGCATGTGAGACCAGATCGCTGAGGCCGTCACTGCCAGCAGTGTCGCCCCCAGGACCTGGCTCCAGTGCCCAAAGAACTTTCGTGAGCTCAGACGAGTGGTCAAGGTCAGTGAATGCATCTTCAAAAGTCATTTCCTGCCAACTGCACCACAAGCCTCATACACTGCTCAATGCATGGCCCCGCCCATGCCCCTCCCATCCCCCCCCCCAACATTACTCACCTATCAGCAATCTCTACCAAACACAAGGCACACCTCACATTCCTAGCTTCACCTCACCCCCTTGCAGGAGACATTAATGACCATTCTTGGCAGTACCATGGCTGAGGCCTTGGCCAGTGGCAAGGCTGAAAGAATTCAAGATGTCCGAATCATCATACCTTATCCTCCTCCTCACATGCCACTTCCCCCTCATCCCACAATATCTTCTGATGTGCAAGCTGCATATGGTGTAAGCATGCACCTCTTGCTTTCCCATCCTCCCGTCACTACATCCCCTTCCTCATTTCACACACCCAAGAAATCCACCTTGCCCAGCCAGTAGTTGACCAAGAAGAGGGAGTGGAGTTAGAAGAAGAAACACTGCTACCAGCTCCTCGAGGTCGTCCTGCAACGCCATCTGCAGTGAGACGGTAGCATAGTGGTTATGTTACTGGACTAGTAATCCAGAAGCCTGGACTAATATGTGACTCCAGACTCAGCAATGTGGTTGACTCATAACTGCCCTCTGAAATGGCCTAGCAAGCCTAACAGTTGTACCAAACTGCTACAACAAAGTCAGCACTGTGGGAGTACCTTCACCACACGGACTACAGTGGTTCAAGAAGGCAGCTTGCCAACCCCTTCTTGAGGGCAGTTTGGGATGGGCAATAAATGCTGGCCTGGCCAGTGACGCCCACATCCCGTGAACGAATAAAAAAAAAAATGGCCCCCACTGAAAGTCAGCAGCCTTCCACCAGCTATGCTGCAGCCACTGGGGTAGCACTGCATGACATCAGTAGGATAGGCAAAGGCACACGCAAGACAGTCACTAAGGGAATGCACAAGGATGATTAGTTGATATTTGGATGCATATATGAATAAAGTTGGATTGGAAAGTTTGCTATGTGTTGGCTTTTATTTCAACATTGTGGTCAAGAGGATGCTAAGATGGCCGGTAACAGAAGGAAGATAAGGTATGGCACTAATATTGAAAGGGGAATTGGGGTTGTGGTCACTGGGACCACAGGTGAAAGATTTGATCCTGGATATCTTGGCTAGAAAGGGGCTGTCTAGTTTGGCTCCTTCCTTCTGCTTCCTCCTATTCTGCTCCTTCCTCTTCCCTCTGCGATCAGCTTGTCCCCTTTGTTGCCTTTGCTCCATCTCCATGTGATGCTGCAACTCAAGTGTGACTGCAACTCGAGCCCCCAGGACTGGGAGCAAGTAGCCTTTTCAGAAGCCTTCCTTTAACATCCAAAGCCTTGCAAATGTCTAGCAGCACTCCCTATACACTTTAACAACTTTTTAAATGTATGGCGCTAGGCCATTATTCCAAAATATAAAAAAATGTGCAAAAGCTAAAATCTAAACTTACCTCAAAGATGTGTGTATCCCTTTTAGAAGCACTGGCAGCGGCTCTGTAGCCCTGCTGAACGCACGTTTGGAGAGAGTGGTATCAAGAGCGACAACGTCCAAAAATTAAAGTTATGCATCAGTTCAGGCATTGCATGCCAATTGACATCACAGTCTGCATAATTTACATGTGGGCATCAAGCAGAGACAACAACAGCACTACCAATATCCTCAATATGGCGGTTGCCGCGTTCCACGCTGGAAGCGTGTGGAAGTGAGGCAGCGACTATTTTTTCAACAAAACCGACCTAATTGGCCGGCACCAGACCTTCGAATGTTGCGGCCCATCCTTTTACATAGAGAGTTCATACGAATGGAATGCCCCACCAAAAACTGTATGGAAGCCGAATTCACAGTGCCTTTTAAAAGAGAAGAGGATAACTACTTGAGTAAGAAAAATGGAGAAAGGGCAACAACAACTTACATTTATAGAACGACTTTCGTATTGGAAAAAGTCCCAAGACGTTTCACTGAAGCGTAATCAGACAAAAATGTGACATCGAGCCAAAGCAGGAGAGGTTACTAAAAGCTTGGTCAAAGAAATAGGTTTTAACAAGGGTCTTAAAGGAAAAGAGAAGGGTGGAAAGGGGGAATGTTTTAGGGAGGCAATACCAGCGCTTAGGGCCAAGATGGCTGAAGGCACAATTGCCAATGGTGGGACGAAGGGAGTAAGGAATGCACAAGAGAACAGAATTGGAGGAACGCAGACATCTCAAAGGGTTGTCATGCTGGGGGACATTACAGAGATAGGGAGGGGCGAGGCCATGGAGGGATTTGGGCACGAGGTTGGGAATTTTAAATCTGAGGTGTTGGTAGACTGGAGGAGCCAACAGGCAGGGCTATGGGATAGCTCATTCAGAGAGCTTACACAGGTGTGATGGGCCCAATGGAGGCCTGAATCAAGGGAGTGTCTCGCCGATGTAAATAACCTGAAGTCAGAAGTACATGAGAGTACAGGCTGAGCACACTTCAGGTGTTATGCTCTTTTATCCCATGTAAACCTACGATATTATCGGGACCACCGATTTATAATTGATTTAATTATTACATGGTATTGTGAGAGTGCAGGTGACAATTTCTAGCTCCAATGCAAAATTTTAAGTAAATCAGTGGACTTAATTACTATTAAATGTTCATTTAATTGTGTGATTAATTTTAACTACATTTTTTGAAGCCCAGAATACAGAGGAAGATGTTACAAGTCGGCAAGAGATTGGTTGCGGAAACTCGATTTAACGTTATACTCGTGGATTGAGGAGCAGTGTCGGTTGTAGTTTTAGGAGGGCAGTACTGGGTGCAGTCTGAGGGCTGTAAGGGTCTAGTGAAAAGGTGCAACAGTCAGAGGGAACAATGTGAATGCTGGGACTAGCTAGTGTCAGCTGTGGCTCAGTGGGTAGCACTCTCGCCTCTAAGTCAGAAGGTCGTGGGTTCATGTCCCATTCTGGAGACTTGAGCACAAAATCGAGGCTGACACTCCAGTGTACTGCTGAGGGAGTGCTGCACTGTTGGAGGTGCTGTCTTTCAGATGAGACATTAAACTGAGGCCCCGTCTGCCCTCTCAGGTGGACGTAAAAGATCCCATGGCATTATTTCAAAAAAAAGGAGGGAAGTTATCCCGGGTGTCCTGGCCAATGCTTATCTCTCAAACAGCATAACAAAAACAGATTATCTAGTCATTATCACCTTGCCGTTTGTGGGAGCTTGCTGTGTGCAAATTGGCTGCTGCGTTTCCCATATTACAGCAGTGACTACACTCCAAAAGTACTTCATTGGCAGTAAAGCGCTTTGAGATGTCCGGTAGTCACGAAAGGTGCTATATAAATGCAAATATTTCTTCTTTCTTTACTGCAGCAGTGCTAATCCCCACATATGGCGGGGTTGCAGTTCTGAGAGAGCTAATACAATGACAGGCTAGTTTTGATAGGAGGAATGGACTAACAATTCTTGATTTTATACCAATTTCCTGACAGTAGTATTCACCAAGTAAATACAAAACAACAGATTATTTACCTTAACCTTTTCACCTGTGACTGGAGAGTATATATATATTTTTTGTTAGCCTGAGGTACAGATTCATTCAGAATAATAGCAGAAGTAACATTGTAATGTTCTTCTGCAATTCAGGTTGCTACATAGAAAATAGGAACAGGAGTCGGCCATTTGGCCCCTCGAGCCTGTTCCACCATTCAATAAAATCATGGCTGATCTGATCATGGACTCAGCTCCACTTGCCTGCCCACTCCCCATAACCCTTGACTCCCCTATCTTTTAAAAATCTGTCGATCTCCACCTTAAATATATTCAATAACCCAGCCTCCACAACTCTCTGGGGTAGAGAATTCCAAAAATGCACAATCCTCTGAGAGAAGAAATTCCTCCTCATTTCCATTTTAAATGGGCGACCCCTTATTTCGAAACTATGCCTTCTAGTTCTAGATTCCCCACGAGGGGAAACATCCTCTCTGCATCCACACTGTCAAGCCCCCGCAGCATCTTATATGTTTCAATAAGATCATCTCTCATTCTTCTAAACTCCAATGAGTATAGGCCCAACTTGCTCAACCTTTCTTCATAAGACAACCCTTTCATCTCAGGCTATCATAACATTGGCACAGAAATCTATATGAAGGCATTAAAGTGAACAATTTCAAGTTAGTTACAAGGCAGGTGTGCCCAAATACAGCGTCAGCCTGTAAACATCGTGGGGTAGAAGATTGTCTCGGGCAATGGCAGACAACAGGAAGTATAGGACCGGCATATATAATGTATGCACCTTTGAGGATGCTCACAGGTTTGTAGAGCTGTTGCACTGTGAGTGGATTAGGCAGTCACGTGATGTTCACAAGACTCAATAAAACCCCAGCCAGTTGAGTCTAGGTCATCCACGATGAGCTGTGTAGTTTTGAGCCTAGTGGATAAACTAGTACTGTGTAGTGTGATTGTTAAACCTTTGTTAATAAATTAACTAGTTCTTAATAGCAATGTGTTGCTATGATTTCTTAAGCAAAGAACCCATGAAGCTAACACAATACAGCGTAAAACAGGCGGCCGATCCAATAGCAACCGGTTTGGGTCACCTCTTGAGAGCAATTTCTACCCACCTAAAAATTATTATTGTGGTGCAGTCGTACTTTTTTTGACTAAGCATAGGAGCTCAGGAAAACAAGAAAAAATGTATCTTGCCCAAAATAGAGTGATTCATGCCTGGTCTCTCTCTCTCTCTTTCCTGCGTAGGCAATTTATTCTGGCTAATCAACGTGCTGGGAGTGAAACATATTTCTACTTTTGGTACTCGGTGTCAGGATCAAGCACTCTGATGAACAGCATTTAAAAAATGAGCAGACCAGAGGAAGGAGCGAGGGAGAGGGAACACACACGCGCACACATTCAGAAATAGAATGACCTGTAAACTGCTTCAGTGGGAGAATAAAGGGACGGCTAAAGGCGAGAAGTGATATTAGCATTCAACCATCACCTGTTTTCCACTGAAGCACTTTACAGGCTGTTCTATTTATTTTCTCGTGCGTTTTTCCGATTCCCAGTCCCTTTGTTCTGCTCCTTGTTATGTTTTCGATCTGACCTCACAAATACACAGGCTCTAAGATGGCTGATAACTTCAGGAACCTATCAGGTGAATCCCTCTTTATTGTTGTAAACAGCAATGGCTGCAATGCCACAGTAGTCCACTGGGTGGAGCTATATATATTACACTCCTCTTTAGTGGCCGCTCATCTATATTCTTCCAGTTGTGATAAAGGTTCTCTCCCGGAAGGTCAGCATCTCTGTTCTCTCCGCAGATGCTGACTGCCCTGCCAAGTGTTTTCAGCATTTTCACTTTTTGCTTTAGGTTTGCAGATTCTACATGTTGATTGCTTTTTTGTCAAACAAAGTCATGTCTGTTATATCGGAGGGTGAACGTTACATCCGGCATGGACTGGTTGGGCCGAATGGCCTGTTCTTACGCTGTTTATCCTATGTAATTATGATATTGCGCCGTTTCCCAATAACAGGCCTTATGCCCCAATTCAGATCAGCAACACCGACTCCACCAGCATTCGTGTTATTTCCTGTACCATCCCTCCTTGTGGCCTCTCTGAGTCAGGATGCCATTTAATACCTTATTATTATTTTTAGACTTCTCATCCTTGATTTCAAATCCCGCCATGGCCTCGTCCCTCCCTCTGGCTGTAGCCGCCTCCAGGCCTCCGAGATCTCTGCGCTCCTCCAATTCTGGCCTCTTGAGCATCCCCCATCTTCTTCGTTCCACGATTGGCGGTCGTGCTTTCAGCTGCCTGGGCCCTAAACTCTGGAATTCCCTCCCTAAACCTCTCCATCTCTCTACGTCTCTTTCCTCCTTTAAAGACCCTCTTTAAAACCTACCTGTTTGACGACACCCTTTGTCACCGGTCCGAATATCCTCTTTTGTGGCTCCGTGTCAAGTTTTGTTCGATAACCCTCATGTGAAACGCCTTTTGATGTTATACTACATTAAAGGCACTATATAAATGCAAGTTGTTGTTGTTTTAATATCCAGCCAGATCCAGATTAAATCACTCAAACTTACTTCGATCAGGAACTCTGCTGCTGATGTTGAAAGGCAAATGGCCTCCTTCTGTGCTGTAATGTCAGCTGTGGCTCCGTGGGTCAGAAGATTGTGGGTTCAAGTCTCACTCCAGGGACTTAAGCATAAAAATTTAGACTGACACTCCAGTGCAGTGCTGAGGGAATGCTGCACCTCCGGAGATGCCGTCTTTTGGATGAGACGTTAAACCAAGACCCCGTCTGCTCTCTCAGGTGGACGTAAAAGCTCCCATGGCACTATTTTGACGAAGAGGTGGGGAGTTAACCCCGGTGACCTGAACAATATTTATGCCTCAATAATCATTAAAAAAAACAGTTTATCTGGTCATTATCACATTGTTGTTCATGGGAGCTTGCTGTGCACAAATTGGCTGCAGCATTTCCCACATTACAACAGTAACGACACTCCAAAAGTACTTAATTGGCTGTAAAGGGCTTTGAGACGTTCAGTAGTCGTGAAAGGTGCTATATAAATGCATCTTAAGTTTCAATGATTCTTTGATTAAAATGTTCTCTTACGCAAATACACAGCACTTGATTAAATCATCTCCACTCATACTAAACTGCTCGCAAATATTACCTAAAAATACCATCCTATTCAGATGAGGTCTGACTGAATAAACTGAGCAGAAGATGGCAATCTGAAGGGATTGCCAGCAACGCTACAGCCTGACGTGTCCCCACCTGCTACATCTTGCATAAATAAAAAATGGCATCAACTGGAGGGTGCATAGTGCTATTTTTACCAATCTTCTCCGCGGGAGATCCTGTCAGGTGTCGCTACTCACCACATCATCACCAGGGTCAGGCAGGGCTCTCCAACCTGGGCCAAATCTTCTCAAACTAGAATAGTGAAATTAAAAAATACTCACGACAAACTTAAGAGGAGGGGGCCGAAATATAGCCTCCCGATAAGGCCGGAGAGCGGTGGTCACGCAGCGAAGTCGAATGGCCGCTGATTTTTCGTTGAACGGTTGTCGCTCGTAAAATCCTCCTCGGGGGTTTTTCCGGCGGTGATATTATCTGCCCCGCTTCCCCCACTTCCGCCCCGCTGCTGCTGAAGCCACCTAAGTGCGTCATCAAAGCGTGCACTGCCGATGTCCCGCACCGGAAGTGAAAGTCAGCTGAGAAAGTCTTCCAGCCGTCGGCTGATGCCCCCGACAGCTTTTACTGTCGGTGCACTGTGTTTGAAATGGCGGTGCGGCCGCCATTAAAGGGGAGGGCACACTGCCATGGCCACCATCTTATTTTTTTGTGTCGGCCGAAGCCAAGTCAGCCCGACAAACATGCCTTCGGGCTCGGCCGGGCCGGGCCACCAACAGGCAGCCTGGCACACGCTCTTGGAGGAATGGAAGAAAGAAAGAAAGACTAACATTTATATAGCGCCTTTCATGACCTCCCCTCCCCCCATCCCCCAAACGTCTCAAAATGCTTTACAGCCAATGAAGTACTTTTGGAGTGTTGTCACTGTTGTAATGTGAGAAATGAGGCAGCCAATTTGCCCACAGCAAGCTCTCAAATCAGCAATGTGATAATGAGCAGATAATCTGTTTTTGGTATGTTGATTGAGAGATAAATATTGGCCAGGACACCGGGGATAACTCCTCTGCTCTTCTTCGAAATAGTGCCATGGGATATTTTAAGAACGTAAAAAATAGAAGCAGGAGTAGGTCATTTGGCCCCTCGAGCCTGATTTGCTATTCAATAAGATCATGGTTGATCTGATCTTGGCCTCAACTCCATTTCGCTGCCCGCTCCCCATAACCCTTGATTCCCTTATCATTCAAAATTCTGTCTATCTCCAACTTGAATATACTCAATGACCCAGCCTCCACAACTCTCTGAGGTAAAGAATTCCAAAGATTCACGACCCTCTCAGAGAAGGAATTTTTCCTAATTTCCGTTTTAAATGGGCGACCCCTTATTCTGAAACTATGCCCCCTAGTTCTAGATTTCCCTACGAGGGGAAACATCCTGTCTCCATCTACCCTGTCAAGCCCCCTCAGAATCTTATATGTTTCAATACAATCACCTCTCACTCTTCTAAATTCCAATGATTATCGGCCCAATCTGCTCAACCTTTCCTCATAAGACAACGGCTTCATATCAGGAATCAGCCTCGTGACCCTTCTCTGAACTGCCTCCAATGCAAGTATATCCCTCCTTAAATGATGAGACCAAAACTGTACACAGTACTTCAGGTGTGGTCTCACCAACACCCTGTATAGTTCTAGTAGGACTACTCTACTTTTATACTCCATTCCTCTGGCAATAAAGGCCATCATTCTATTTGCCTTCCTAATTACTTGCTGAATCTGCATGCTAACTTTTTGTGTTTCAAGTACAAGGACCCCCAGATCTCTCTGTACCTCAGCATTTTGTAATCTCTCCCTATTTAAATAATAACATCCACCAGAGAGGGCAGACGGGGCCTCGGTTTAACATCTCATCCAAAAGACGGCACCTCTAACAGTGCCGCACTCCCTCTGCACTGCACTGGAATGTCAGCCTTGAACTTATGTGCTCAAGTTCCTAGAGTGGGACTCGAGGGTGCTATCCACTGAGCCACAGCTGAGAAAAAACAACACAGACATATAAGCATAGCAAAATAAAATTAAAACCTTTCCCCTATTAGTTCCTGCCCTAGTGATTTCTCAGTGACTCTAGGCCATTTGTTGCTTCAGAGAATTCCGAACTTACCTTTACAACAACCTTGGCTATCACAGCACCAGCAGTTTGCAGCCCCTGAGATTATCCACACTTGACTGCATGACACATAAGAATGATTCACAGGAAAGCTTTGCAGCAAATCAGTGGATACTGCTCCACTGCCAATAAAGAATTATATAAAAAGCAAAGTTTAATTAAAAACGTATCAAGTTTAAGCCATGGTATAAATGGACAATCTGGCGACGTGCAATGGAATATGATTTCTCTGCAACTCAAAGCCCTGACCAGGATAGTGAATCTGTGAGTTTATTTTTTTAATTTCTTACGCAGTTGATGTTATGTGTGGTCTGAAGCCTGTACATCAGTGAGGTTCAGCTTATGCCCTCAACCTTTATATACATTTCCTGCAGAATTTATTTGTGTGCGCAAATAAAATAAACTGTAGCACTGTTAAAGGGAGTCAAGGAATCATAGAATCATAGAAATTTATGGCACAGAAGGAGGCCATTCGGCCCATCGTGTCTGTGCCGATTGAAAAAGAGTTACCCAGCCTAATCCCACTTTCCAGCTCTTGGTCCGTAGCCTTCCAGGTTACGGCACTTCAAGTGTATATCCAAGTACTTTTTAAATGCAATGAAGGTTTCTGCCTCTACCACCCTTTCAGGCAGTGAGTTTCAGACCCCCATCACCCTCTGGGTGAAAAAAATGTTCTCCTCAACTGCCCTCTAATTCTTCTACCAATTACTTTTAATCTATGTCCCCTGGTCATTGATCGTTAACAAAATTATTTCACCCGTATCTTGGTGGTATGAATACATCAGCAAATATGGGAGATTTCAACTACCCCAATATTAATTGGACAGAAGAGGTAGGTAAAGGGGATAAGGGAATGGAGTTCCTACAATGTGTATAAGATTCCTTTCCAACCCAGTATGTAAAACACACATCAAGGGAAGATTTGTATTGGATCTGGTAATGGGGAATGAACCAGAGCAGATCAGAAAAGTTAAAGTAGGGGAAAATCTAGGCAATAGTGACCATAATATGATAATTGAAAAGGAGATAAGTATGATGAAAACCAAGTTAATTGATTGGAGAAATATTGATTTTGATGGGCTGAGAATAGAACTTGGGAAAATAAAATGGACAACAATATTGGAAAAAAACAATGTAGAACAGCAATGGAAAACATTTAAAATGGTGTTCAACAGAGTGCAGGGAAATATGTTCTGCTAAAAGGGAAGAACAAACTAAACACTAATGAGACTCCATGGATGAATAAAGCCATAAGGGAAACATTGAGGGTAAGGAAAGAGGCATACATTAAGTACATAGACAGCAGAGGAGTGCATGGTAAGGAAAAATACAAAGAGATTAGAATAGTAAAAAAAACACAGTTAGGAAGGTAAAGAGGAACTATGAAATTAAATTATGGAGGAACATAATACAAAATAGTAAAATATTTTATAGGCTCATCAAAAAAAAATGTTGGAATGGGAATAGGACCTTTAGGGGATAGACAGGATAATACCACAGGTAGCGATAGAGAGATGGCAAAAATATTAAATAATTATTTTGTTTCAGTATTTACCAGGGAGAGAGAACAGGTGGACATGACATTGGATGATGAGATTTGTAATGAGATAAGAGCATTTAAAATAAAAAGAGGGGATATATTAAATAAACTAATCAAACGCAAAGAGGATAAACCCCTGCTCTGGATGGATTACATCCACGCATTTTAAAAGAATCTGGGGAAGAGATAGCAAACGCATTACTACACATATTTAATAATTCATTGGAAAAAGGTGTCATGCCAGAGGACTGGCAGATAGTTAACTTAATACCTATATTTAAGAAGGGGATGGAGCATGTCCAGGGAATTATAGACCAGTCAGCTTAACATCGGTAGTAGGAAAAATAACGGAATCCCTACTAAAAGGAGAAAATAGAAGAACATCTAGAAACCAAGAATATAATAACGAATGGTCAGCATGACCAAACTTATTGAATTTTTTGACGCGGCAACAGAGAAATTAAACAATGGTAATGCAGTAGATGTAATTTATCTAGATTTTCAAAGTGCCTTCGATAAAGTACCACATAATAGACTGATGAACAAAATCAGAGAATATGGTGTCAAGGGACAAGTAGCAGACTGGATAACTAGCTGGCTTCGAGACAGAAGCAGAGAGGAGGTGTAAAGGGTCATTATTCAGAGTGGCAGAAGGTAGGTGGTGGTGTCCCACAAGGATCACTGCTGGGACTACTGCTGTTCACAATTTACATTAACGATTTAGACTTTGGAATCAAAAATACAATTTCTAAATTCCTCTCCCGCTATTTCAGCAGAGGTATTAACTAATTTTAAGTCAATTGATCAACCCCTCCACTAAAATAGCAGAGACGGGAATTTCAATATACTCTAAACCTTCATATCCATTATCCCAGAGCATAATGTCATGACCAGCAATGCTCCCTGCAATTGTTTCTTTGGGTGCACGGGCCCTTTAAACGGCTGTGCGGTGCATGCACGATTATTCCCATTGAAAAGCCGGCATGGGTCCCCCAAACCATCATGCAGCCACGCAGCTTAACGGGAACGTTGATGACCAGTATGTTCTGTTTGAAAATAAATAGCTATTTGAATTTATATTTAGCTTGCAACCTTCATAAGTACCAAAGGCTTAAGGAAAAGCAATAAAACACACTCGGCATTCTTGAAGGGAGTTCTTGGATTCTGTCGCAGAAGTACTTGACATGCTTGATGGCACATTAGCATGGGGAGCTATTTTAAGAGCTGCTCTACCTTTGGTAAGTTTTAACGGCATCAAATAGCAGGCGACAGAATGATCACAAATACTACATAATCTACCATTTTTCTAACCGTTGCATAGCATCATTTGTAAGAGGGAATTTGTGAGGGTCTTGCAGAAAAAGAAGTAAATAACGATAATTAGAATAGTAGCCTTTTTACAAATGAACTATTAGTTCCAGGAACCCTGGTAAACAAGTTTCCTCATTTCAGCATTGACGAAGCCCTTAATTTTCACTTTTCCTGAAGTAGTCTATCCTTGCTATTGATTTTGTCTTGTAAACATTTACCATTCATGCTGCTTATCGAATTTTACAAATGTAGCTGTAAAAAGCAAACCTGATATCTGACTTGCACAACGCTTTAATTTCTTGAGAGACTTTTACAGCAGCTTTCGTACGTTTAGTTATGCAACTGATCTCCAGTCTTTCCCCCATTCTATTCCAGACATAACCAGGGGGTCCTATTCAATAATGATACTTAGTGACATTCTCTTCTTCTTAGGCAGTCCCTCGGAGTCAAGGATGACTTAAACCTCTGAGTTCCCGGGCAACGATAGCAGTGCGGCGTTCCAGTCTGTCACAGTTGTCCATGAGGGTCCTGACGTTCCAGGTCCTGAACTTCATTTTAAAGGGTGGAAGATGCCTGTGCGTGAATTATTTTAACGTAGTTTGGCCGTTGCACACCAGCTACCATATAGGTTTGACAGAGCAAGGTCTTGGTCCAATGGCAAAGGGATCCAATTCAATTGGAGATCAGGCTCTGCTGCATGGGCCTAGTACACACACACACACGCACATATTCCTACTGTCCTCCTTCCTGCTTCCCACAGGTCCTCTCTCTCTGGGTTTCATAGGATGCAGTGCTGTCCTCTCGACCTCGCTGTTGGCCCGTGCTGCACCTTCCCTGGGCCCCATCCCCACTGCTGGGCCACGCTGCGCCACTCCTGGACCTCGACCTCGTTGCCGGGCTCGGCCTCGCTCCTGGGTCCAGACCTCGCTCCTGGGTCCCGACCTCGCTCCTGGGACATTCATTACCTCAACCATTCACTAAATACTTGGACCTTGAAAGTCAGCCACACAGTGGCCATTTTTCAGGCGCTAAACGGTCACCTAAACCTACAACATGGCGGGCAGGTAGCGCGCGCGCGCATTGGCGATGGGAAGTGCGCCACCCGCCATATTGACTAAGGTGATTGCATTGGCGGGAAGGCGCACATCGGGAACATTAAAAGGGAGAAATAATTGATTTAATTTAGAGTCCTGCGCATCATGCCAAGCCCATTCTTGATTTAGAACGTCCCAGTGCTTCACTCACCACATGCTGAGGTCTTACAGCACAGCGTGACGCTAACTGGTATGAAGGCCTCCCTCCCACCCCCGCACCCTCCCATATTTATCTGTACGTGTATCTGGGAAGAGCAGGAATGTTTCATTCGACACCATATTAAAAGAACATGGGCCGCTCCTCACCCCCGCTCCTCACCCCCACAAATGACTTGAGGCCCGAACGCTCCCCCCAACCAGTGATTCTCCCCACCTGCTTCCGATTGGTTTTCCCCTCCTTTCCCACCCCAGTTATCGATCCCTCTGGTCACCCCCTCCTCCACACTAACCCAAGGGCCACTGCAACCTTGACACAGCTCGAATGCTTCATGGAAATGAGGCCGAAGGCCAAATATCAGTTGCGCATCAGGCCTCACCTTTCAGCCGCTGAGAAGGAACGAAAGAAAGACTTGCATTTATATAGCGCCTTTTATGACAGTCGGACTCCCAAAGCGCTTTACAGCCGATGAAGTACTTTTGAAGTGCAGTTACTGTGGTAATGTAGGAAACTGGATTCTGCATCCCCGGGTGCCCAAAAATAGGCATGCCTGAATTTCTAGGCCAAATGCTCTTTGTTCAAAGAACATGGGGTCGAAATTGACACACCTTGCACCGCCCCGTTAGCACCTCCGAGGGGCGCTAATGGGGCGCTAAACATTATTTGCCCAAGGGGCCGAAGGGGCAGGGGGTGTGCGTTACTGGCTCCCGAGAAATTCCCCGCGAGTTAGTGGAGGCGTTGTCACAGCAGCACCGTGCCCTATGGGTAGCTCCCCGGGCTGCTGCACAACCGGCAATGATGTCATCGCCCTGCACAGCAACCCCTCAGCGCTGTGCGCTGACCCCCTTTTGCCCCGCGGCAGATATTGTGATGCAGCCCACGAGGCTGGTGCGAGCGAATGTCAACGCCAGCCTTGCGAGTCGCGAAGCGGGCCGACATCTGCTCGCGGGGCGAAATTTAATGGGGAGGGTGCCAGTGCCCTGCACCCCTATCTTGGCAGCTTTTGGCGACTCTCCAGTTGGCTCCATCGTTATGGGTGCCGGGCTGCACACGCCCTGGTGGCCATCAGGGGCCTCGCAGAGTGGGCAGCGGCCCAACTTTTAAAACAAAGGGAAGGCGCGTTGAAATGCCTCAGAGCTACGCGGTCGTGCCCCGTTCGCGCCACTAGACCCGCCCCTACAGGAAGTGGAGCGCGCGAGATTGTGCTCCAGTTCCTCTGAGGGGGCGGTAATGCCAATTCAGCGGCTGCGGCGGGACTTCCACGCCGGGTGCAGGAAGTACCGCTCTGAGCAGGATACCGACACTGAGCAGGGCGCAGGGTAATTCCGCCCCCATCGCTTGTCATCTGTTTAATATGGTGAAGTTATGCATAAGTGACTAGTTTATCAATACCAGCCAAGTTAGCATGTTTATCGGTTACAAGATGTTGGAGATGAATTCTTGACTTTTCCTTTAACACATTGCTGGCTTTGCCTTACTGACAACGGGGCTGATTTTGGTCTCAGCCTAGCAGGCAGTGTGATATTTTTGTGCAGCCAACATGAATTGTGTTGAACATGTCTGCATTTTTGGGGTCAGCACATTTGCATAGAGTCAGCATATACCAGATGTGATTAACATCTGCCATTTGCTGCTTGCCTATTAGGGGGCCAGAAAACACAAGCATTAAAGGCTGTGCAGTTTACAGAGGCAGTGTTGCAATTGCCGTGTAGGGGTGGGGGGGGGAAATAATTTAGTGATTTAAAGAGAAAAATAAATAACTTGTGTATTGTGCCTATCATGATCTCAGAACGTCCCAAAGCACTTTATAGCCAATGAAGTACTTTTGAGTTGTAGTCACTGTTGTAATGTAGAGATCGTCCCATCGATATCAATAAGCATTAATAATAACCTACAAACAATCCCAATCAACTTTCTATCCACAGGCCAATTTCCTATTATTAGAAACAATACAAGCTGTGTTGATTTGCCAGATTTGCTTTTCTTGTTTTAACCTTTCTTGTCCTATTTATATCTGGGTCGAAGCAAAGTAACAAAGAAATAACTCATGCCAGAGCACACTTGCACAGCAGGTTAGGAAGCTGAATTCGACAGTCCATGGATAGGTAAATGTATGGCTGAAATATACTGTCTTTATTGCTTTCAGCACCACCTTGGTGGCTGAATGTTAGAGCTTCATCACAACTTCCATTAAAAGTGAGGGTCGCTGCTGGGGCCTCTGTCTAGACTGCTGGCCCTCTTTATGTTGATCAATCTCGCACAAGAAGCATTAGGTGACTGGAATAGTTTGTTGTTATTCATCCTTTCAGACATTTGTTTGCACTTTTCATGTCAAATAAATGGCTGACGAAATCAGTATGTGGACAAAAGGTATGAGATGCGGTTTGAGCTACCAAACTTTAGGTCCATATACCAGCTGTCCAACAATTGGGGCTGGAAATTGCCTTTTGCCCCAATTGAGGGTGTTACCCTTCCGGGGCCAGGACTTCCTGCGCCCGGCTCGAAAGTCCCGCCCCTGATGCAGAATTCGTCCCTACGCTCTCAATTGATGCAGAGCACCTTCTCCCGTGCTCCACTTCCATTGAGGTGCGCTCCCAGGGCAGTAGCGTGGCACTAAGCCCAGCGCCACACGAAGCAGGCCAGCGCTACTCAGACGCTCCACCTAGCGCTTACGTGCTACAATGCCCCTCCCCTTCCATTAAAGGGGGGGTCGCTGCACACTCTGCAGGCCCTCTGTTGGCCGCCACTGGGCCAGCAGGGACACGATCAACCGGTCCAGCAGCCTGGCATTCAAAACGGAGTTGCTGGCTTCATGTTGGCAGCCCAGTCAACGCAAGGGCTGCCATTTTTCAGCCGATGCAAGGGTCGGTCGACAAATAAAGATGACAGCCCGGGGAGCAAAAGTCCTCCCCTTTAAGGGCCGCCCCGGTGATGGATATCCACCAGCTTTATGATCCATGGGGCAATTTCCCCCGCCGGCGGACAGGGGTTGGCGCGCACGGCAATGACGTTACTGAGACAGCTCTCCCCAAACCTCCAGGGCAATTTTCAGGTAGGTGGTGTCATCCCCCTTCCCTAGGCGCAAATGCCACTGTGCCCCGTTAGCGCACCCCCGAAGGGGCTATAAAAAGGGGCAATTTCCCCCTTTTGCTTTCATCTGTTAGGCTTGATTTTCCTTCCCACGATATGGGTGCACAGCAGTCATAAATTTAGACCAAGGTATTTAGGGTTCACATAAGCAAAGCAATCACATTATTGCTTGTGGCAAATTGTGCAGAATTGATGCTGCCCTTTACAATATGCAGATATGTTTCATGCACAGTTTGATCACGATTATGACGTGATGAGCTTTCAAGATGGAGCAAATCCCCAGTGGAATCCTTCAATCGACTATTTTAAGCATTTACTTTCAATTGAGAGCATCCATCTGAGTAAGTAGTCTGGTTATTTTATTGACATAAACTGAAGATTATTTTTTTCCACACATGTCCAGTTTAAAAGCAAATTAAGTTCTATTGCGAGTACATACAGTTTATTGTTGTTTTTTTCCCATTCATTCACTGGATGGGGGCATCGCTGGCAAGGCCAACATTTATTGCCCATCCCTAAATGCCCTGGAGAAGGTGGTAGTGAGCCGCCTTCTTGAACCGCTGCAGTCCTTGTGGTGAAGGAAATCCCACGGTGCTTGTAGGAAGGGGGTTCAGGATTTTGACCCAGCGATGATGAAGGAATTTCCAAGTCAGAATGGTGTGTGACTTGGAGGGGAACTTGGAGATGGCGATGTTCCCATGCTCCCACTGCAATTCTCCTTCTAGGTGGTAGAGGTCGCGGGTTTGGGAGGTGTTGCCAAAGAAACCTTGGCGAGTTTTGACAAGGGTCTCCCACAAGTCCACAATGTCCCTTAGCTGGCGGGGGGGAGGGGGGGCGGGGTAGGGTGGAAATGGAGGCAATAAACCCATGCCCTTTGCATATTTATTTTCTAATATTCACATTATCTGTTCATTCTGTTGTTTCAACAGCTGAGCAGACTGTCCAAGTAAACACATTCAAAATGATCAGAACAGATTCCATAAATATTCCCATGCGCAGGGAATAATATAGCGGGTAATATTGCCCTGCTCCCCGATTTGAGGCGGTAACCTGCTCAGGGCGGTACTTCCTGTGCCCGGCGTGGAAGTCCCGCCCTAGTCGCTGGATTGGTCTTAGAGCCCAGCTGGCGGTGGCACCCGCTCACGTTGGCCTCGCGGGCCAGGAGGCAATATCCCCCGCAGGGCGGTAGGGGTTGGTGTGTGGCACCAAGGAGTCGCTGCGCATGGCGATGGCGTCATGGGCAGTTTCGACCCCATAGACCCTGGGTGACCATCCTGCATTCCTTAAGAAGGTTGTTTGTCTAGATACAGTGACAATTCAACTAGTGTCCATGGTGCATCCCAGATCAAATCTCTAGCTGTATTTATTTATGGAGATAAAAAATGTGAAGCAAAAATGCAAGATATTGGACACAATTTGGAAGGAGAGCAAAGGAAAGCAAAACGAAAGAATAGTGAAAAGAAAAATATATAAGTAGGACAAGGATAACCGAGATTATTTTTGTTCCCATAATTTATAAAAGGCATTAAAATACTTAGGGGGCGAAATTGCCCCGCAACCCGTTTGGGGGCGGTAATCTTCCGGAACAGGAACATTTATCGCCCAGCCCGGAAGTTCCACCCCAGGCACAGAATGCGGCTCTTCCGCCCCTTAACGGAGGCAGAGTGCTATCGAAGGTGCTCTGCATCTATGGAGGGGAACTCTCGGTGCATTAGGGTGGCGCTGAGTCCAACAGCGTGCTCCGGAGCCCAGCGTCCCGCCGGTAACGTCCACGCTACGTGGATGCCCCGCATAGTGCAGACATGGCAGAACGCCCTTCCCTTCAATTAAAAGGGAGGGCCGCTACTTGCTCTGCAGTCGCTTAGGCGGCCACCACTGGATCACCAAGGCGGCCCTTGACCTGGCCAACAGTCCGGCACCCATAACGGACTTCGGGGCTGCAGGATGGTGGCCTCCCCTTTAAGAGGCGCTCCTGTGGCTGGTGTGTTTATTTTTCTCCCCATAACATCTTAAGCAGGTCCAAATGTTACAGAATCATGTATTTATACCGTGCCTTTAACGTAGGGAGATACGCAAAAACACCTCACAGAGGCAATAATGCAAGATGGACAAGAACAACAATGTAGACTTTGAGGAGCCTGTTGAAAGGAGGGAAGATGTGATAGAGTGCGGTGCAGGGATTGAGAAAGAAACATGCCAGAATATCGGCCCAAGGTGGCTGAAGGCATTTTGACCAAAAGTGCAGCAGAAAGAGGGAAATATGCAAGAGCAGAAAACACATGCCAGCATGCAGGGCTAGAGGAGGCTGCAGGAGTAGAGATGGGGAAAACATAAGAACATAAGAAATAGGAACAGGAGTAGGCCATACGGCCCCTCGAGCCTGCTCCGCCATTCAATAAGATCATAGTTAATCTGATCATGGACTCAGCTCCACTTCCCTGCCCCCTTATCATTTAAGGAACTGTCTTTTTCTGTCTTAAATGT
The DNA here is from genome assembly GCF_044704955.1 of Pristiophorus japonicus. Taxonomy (NCBI): domain Eukaryota; kingdom Metazoa; phylum Chordata; class Chondrichthyes; family Pristiophoridae; genus Pristiophorus; species Pristiophorus japonicus. The sequence goes on from NC_091979.1 coordinate 35,680,911, forward strand.
ATTCAATGTCCCAGCTTCCACAACTCTCTGAGGCAGCGAATTCCACAGATGTACAAACCTCTGAGAGAAGACATTTCTCCTCATCTTAGTTTTAAATGGGCAGCTCCTTATTCTAAGAGGATGCCCACTCGGTAAGATCACCTCTCATTCTTCTGAATTCCAATGACTAGAGGCCCAACCTACTCAATCTTTCCTCATAAGTCAGCCTCCTCATCCCCGGAATCAACCGAGTGAATCTTCTCTGAACTGCCTCCAAAACAAATATATCCTTTCATGAATATGGAAACCAAAACTGCATGCAGTATTCCAGGTGTGGCCTCATCAATACCTTATATTTCTGTAGCAAGACTTCCCTGCTTTTATACTCCATCCCCTTTGCAATAAAGGCCAAGACACCATTGGCCTTCCTGATCACTTGCTGTACCTGCATACTATCCTTTTGTGTTTCATGCACAAGCACCCCCAGGTCCCGCTGTATTGCCGCACTTTGCAATCTTTCTCCATTTAAATAATAACTTGCTCTTTGATTTTTTTCTGCCAAAGTGCATGACCTCACACTTTCTGACATTATACTCCATCTGCCAAATTTTTGCCCACTCATTTAGCCTGTCTATGTCCTTTTGCAGATTGCTTCTGTCCTCCTCACACATTGCATTTTCTCCCATTTTGTATCGTTGGCAAACTTGGCTACATTACACTCAGTCCCTTCTTCCAAGGCATTAATATAGATTGTAAATAGTTTGGGTCCCAGCACTGATCCCTGCGGCACCCCATTAGTTACTACTTGCCAACCAGAGCATGAACCATTTATCCTGACTCTCTGTTCTCTGTTAGTTAGCCAATCCTCTATCCATGCTAATATATTACCCCAAATCCTGTGAATTGGCTAGAATAGACTGGCAAATGATACTTAAAGAGTTGACAGTGGACAGGCAATGGAAAACATTTAAGAATCACATGGATGAGCTTCAACAATTGTACATACCTGTTTGGAGTAAAAATAAAATGGGGAATGTGGCTCAACCGTGGCTAACAAGGGAAATTAAGGGATAGTGTTAAATCCAAGGATGAGGCATATAAATTGGCCAGAAAAAGCAGCAAACCTGAGGACGGGGAAAAATTTAGAATTCAGCAGAGGAGGACAAAGGTTTTAATTAGGAGGGGGAAAAAGAGTATGAGAGGAAGCTTGCCGGAAAAATAAAAACTGACTGCAAAAGCTTCGATAGACATGTGAAGAGAAAAAGATTTGTGAAGACAAACGTAGGTCCCTTGCAGGCAGATTCAGGTGAATTTATAATGGGGAATAAAGAAATGGCAGACCAGTTGAACAAATACTTTGGTTCTGTCTTCACGAAGGAAGACACAAATAGCCTTCCGGAAGTACTAGAGGACCGACGGTCTAGTGAGAAGGAGGAACTGAAGGATATCCTTATTAGGTGGAAAATTGTGTTCGGAAATTGATGGGATTGAAGGCCAATAAATCCCCGGGGCCTGATAGTCTGCATCCCAGAGTACTTAAGGAAGTGGCCCCAGAAATAGTGGATGCATTGGTGATCATTTTCCAACAGTCTATTGACTCTGGATCAGTCCCTATGGACTGGAGGCTAGCTAATGTAACACCACTTTTTAAAAAAGGAGGGAGAGAGAAAACAGATAATTATAGACCGGTTAGCCGGACATCGGTATTGACGAAAATGTTGGAATCAATTATTAAAGGTGAAATAGCAACGGATTTGGAAAGCAGTGACAAGATCGGTCCAAGTCAGCATCGATTTATGAAAGGGAAATCATGCTTGACAAATCTTCTGGAAATTTTTGAGGATGTAACTAGTAGAGTGGACAAGGGCGAACCAGTCGAAGTGGTGTATTTGGACTTTCAAAAGACTTTTGACAAGGTCCCACACAAGAGATTGATATGCAAAATCAAAGCACATGGTATTGGGGGTAATATACTGATGTGGATACAGAACTGGTTGGCAGACAGGAAGCAGAGAGTCGGGATCAACGGGTCCTTTTCAGAATGGCAGGCAGTGACTAGTGGGGTGCCGCAGGGCTCAGTGCTGGGACCGCAGCTATTTACAATATACATTAATGATTTAGATGAAGGAATTGAGTGCAATATCTCCAAGTTTGCAGATGACACTAAACTGGGTGGTGGTGTGAGCTGTGAGGAGGATGCTAAGAGTCTGCAGTGTGACTTGGACAGGATAGGTGAGTGGGAAAATGCATGGCAGATGCAGTATAATGTGGATAACTGTGAGGTTATTCACTTTGGGGGCAAAAATACAAAGGCAGAATATTATCTGAATGGCGGCAGATTAAGAAAAGGGGAGGTGCAACAAGACCTGGGTGTCATAGTACATCAGTCATTGAAAGTTGGCATGCAGGTACAGCAGGCAGTGAAGAAGGCAAATGGTATGTTGGACTTCATAGCTAGGAGATTTGAGTATAGGAGCAGGGAGGTCTTACTGCAGTTGTGCAGGCCCTTGGTGAGGTCTCACCTGGAATATTGTGTTTAGTTTTGGTAGCCTAATCTGAGGAAGGATGTTCTTGCTATTGAGCGAGTGTAGCGAAGGCTTACCAGACTGATTCCCGGGATGGCTGGACTGACATATGAGGAGAGACTGGATCGACTGGGCCTGTATTCACTGGAGTTTTGAAGGATGAGAGGGGATCTCATAGAAACATATAAAATTCTGACAGGACTGGACATGTAGATGCAGAAAGAATGTTTCCGATGTTAGGGAAGTCCAGAACGAGAGGACATAGTCTAAGGATAAGGGGTAAGCTATTTAGGACTGAGATAAGGAGAAACTTCTTCACTCAGAGAGTTGTTAACCTGTGGAATTCTCTACCACAGAGAGTTGTTGATGCCAGTTCATTGGATATATTCAAGAGGGAGTTTGATATGGCCCTTACAGCTAAAGGGATCAAGGGGGATGGAGAGAAAGCAGGAAAGGGGTACTGAGGTGAATGATCAGCCATCTTATTGAAAAGTGGTGCAGGCTCGAAGGGCTGAATGTTCTACTCCTGCACCCAATTTCTATGTTTCTATGTTTCTACGTGAACTTTTATCTTGTGCAGTAACCTTTTATGTGGCACCCTGTCAAATGCCTCTGGAAGTCCAAATACACCACATCCATTGGATCCTTTTTATCCACCCTGTTCGTTACATCCGCAAAGAACTCCAGCATACGTGTGGAGGGATTATTGAATAAGTGCAAGGATTTTGAATTCAACGCACTGGGGCAATGGGAACTCAGTGCATTCTCTCGAGGAATGGGTGATGGAGAGCAAGTTTACGTGTGGGATAACATGCAGGTTTGGAATTTGGAAGATTTGGAATCGATGCAGAATGGAATTTGGGGCCATTGGATGTGTTGATCCTGGAGATGATAGGTGAGTGTTTTTAGTAATGGGGGGAGTGGTCTAAGGGCTGAGGCGGACAATATTACAGAGGTATAATGTTGGAAAGTGTGAGGTCATGCACTTTGGCAAAAAAAAATCAAAGAGCAAGTTATTATTTAAATGGAGAATAATTGCAAAGTGCCGCAGTACAGTGGGACGTAGGGGTACTTGTACATGAAGCACAAAAGGATAGTATGCAGGTACAGCAATTGATCAGGAAGGCTATTGGTATCTTGGCCTTTATTTCAAAGTGGATGGAGTATAAAAACAGGGAAGTCTTGCGACAGCTATATAAGGTTTTGATGAGGCCACACCTGGAAATCAGCGTGCAGTTTTGGTTTCCATGTTTACGAATGGATATACTTGTGTTGGAGGCAGTTCAGAAAAGGTTCACTAGGTTGATTCTGGGGATGAGGAGGTTGACTAATGAGGAAAGGTTGAGTAAGTTGGACCCCTACTCATTGGAATTCAGAAGAATGAGAGGTGATCTTATCGAAACGTATAAGATTATGAGGGGGATGCAGAGAGGATGTTTCCACTGATGGGGGAGAATAGAATTAGAGTGTATGATCTTAGAATAAGGGGCCGCCCGTTTAAAACAGAAATGAGGAGAAATTTCTTGATACCTCCTTACTATACAGTATAAATGCACACGAGGCCCATGCTTGAGAGAAGGTCAGTCTGTGACCTGTCCTTTATTCCTTAGCACTCAAAGTGATGAAGGTGGGTGGATCTTCCCCTTTTGTACCTGAAGGTCCAGGTTAGGAGTGTCTCCCACCGAGTGGTCATTGTTCTCACAGTGTACAACTTAGATCAGATTATACATGGGTTACATTGCTGGTTGAATACATGACATTTCTTCCCTCAGTGGGTTGTAAATCTGTGAAATTTGCTGCCTCAGAGAGCTGTGGAATATATTGAATATATTTAAGACAGAAAAAGACAGTTTCTCAAACGATAAGGGAATAAAGGTTTATGGGGAACGGGCAGGGAAGTGGACCTGAGTCCATGATTGGATTAGCCATGATCTTATTGAATGGTGGAGCAGGCTTGAGAGGCCGTATAGCCTACTCCTGTTCCTATTTTCTATGTTCTTATGTAACATTACCAACCCTGATAATAGATTGGACATAGAATCCTGTTGACAAAGGATGATATCAGGGCAGTTGTGAGAGACGATAATGGCTCTAATGAACAAAATGTTGAATCATTGTGGGTGGAGATTAGCGATAGTAAGGAGAAAAAGTCACTGGTGGGCATAGTTTATAGGCCCCCAAATAATAACTTCACGGTGGGGCGGGCAATAATCAAGGGAATAATGGAGGCATGTGAAAAAGGAACGGCAGTAGTCATGGGGGATTTTAACCTACATATCGATTCGTCAACTCAAATCGCACGGGGTAGCCTGGAGGAGGAATTCATAGAATGCATACGGGATTGTTTCTTAGAACAGTATGTAACAGAACCTACAAGGGAGCAAGCTATCTTAGATCTGGTCCTGTGTAATGAGACAGGAAAAATAAACGATCTCCCAGTAAAAGATACTCTCGGAATGAGTGATCACAGTATGGTTGAATTTGTAATACAGATTGAGGGTGAGGAAGTTGTGTCAGAAACGAGCGTACTATGCTTAAACAAAGGGGACTACAGTGGGATGAGGGCAGAGTTGGCTAAAGTAGACTGGAAACACAGACTAAACGGTGGCACAATTGAGGAACAGTGGAGGACTTTTAAGGAGTTCTTTCATAGTGCGCAACAAAAATATATTCCAGTGAAAAAAAAGGGTGGTAAGAGAAGGGATAACCAGCCGTGGATAACCAAGGAAATAAAGGAGAGTATCAAATGAAAGACGAATGCGTATAAGGTGGCCAAGGTTAGTGGGAAACTAGAAGATTGGGAAAATATTAAACAACAGCAAAGAATGACTAAAAAAGCAATAAAGAAAGGAAAGATAGATTACGAAGGTAAACTTGCGCAAAACATAAAAACAGATAGTAAAAGCTTTTACCGATATATAAAATGGAAAAGAGTGACTAAAGTAAATGTTGGTCCCTTCGAAGATGAGAAGGGGGATTTAATAATGGGAAATGTGGAAATGGCTGAGACTTTAAACAATTATTTTGCTTCGGTCTTCACAGTGGAAGACACAAAAACCATGCCAAAAATTGCTGGTGACAGGAATGTGGGAAGGGAGGACCTTGAGACAATCACTATCACTGGGGGGGGTAGTGCTGGACAGGCTAATGGGACTCAAGGTAGAAACGTCCCCTGGTCCTGATGAAATGCATCCCAGGGTATTAAAAGAGATGGCGGAAGTTATAGCAGATGCATTCGTTATCATCTACCAAAATTCTCTGGACTCTGGGGAGGTACCAGCAGATTGGAAAGCAGCTAATGTAACGCCTCTGTTTAAAAAAGGGGGAAGACAAAAGGCAGGTAACTATAGGCCAGTTAGTTTAACACCTGTAGTGGGGAAAGTGCTTGAAACTATCATAAAGGAAGAAATAGCGGGACATCTGGATAGGAATAGTGCAATCAAGCAGACGCAGCATTAATTCATGAAGGGGAAATCATGTTTAACTAATTTACTGGAATTCTTTGAGGATATAACGAGCATGATGGATAGAGGTGTACCAATGGATGTGGTGTATTTAGATTTCCAAAAGGCATTCGATAAGGTGCCACACAAAAGGTTACTGCAGAAGATAGAGATACGCGGAGTCAGAGGAAATTTATTAGCATGGATAGAGAATTGGCTGGCGAACAAAAAGCAGAGAGTCAGGATAAATGGGTCCTTTTCGGGTTGGAAATCGGTAGTTAGTGGTGTGCCACAGGGATCGGTGCTGGGACCAGAACTGTTTACATATACATAGATGACCTGGAAGAGGGGACAGAGTGTAGTGTAACAAAATTTGCAGATGACACAAAGATTAGTGGGAAAGCGGGTTGTGTAGAGGACACAGAGAGGCTGCAAAGAGATTTAGATAGGTTAAGCGAATGGGCTAAGGTTTGGCAGATAGAATACAATGTCGGAAAGTGTGAGATCATCCACCTTGGGAAAAAAAACAGTAAAAGGGAATATTATTTGAATGGGGAGAAATTACAACATGCTGAGGTGCAGAGGGACCTGGGGGTCCTTGTGCATGAAACTCTGAATCCAAAAAAGTTAGTTTGCAGGTGCAGCAGGTAATCAGGAAGGTGAATGGAATGTTGGCCTTCATTGTGAGAGGGATGGAGTACAAAAGCAGGGAAGTCCTGCTGCAACCGTACAGGGTATTGGTGAGGCCGCACCTGGAGTACTGCGTGCAGTTTTGGTCACCTTACTTAAGGAAGGATATATTAGCTTTGGAGGGGGTACAGAGACGATTCACAAGGCTGATTCCGGAGATGAGGGGGTTACCTTATGCTGATAGATTGAGTAGACTGGGTCTTTACTCGTTGGAGTTCAGAAGGATGAGGGGTGATCTTATAGAAACATTTAAAATAATGAAATGGATAGACAAGATAGAGGCAGAGAGGTTGTTTCCACTGGTCGGGAAGACTAGAACTAGGGGGCACAGCCTCAAAATACGGGGGAGCCAATTTAAAACCGAGTTGAGAAGGAATTTCTTCTCCCAGAGGGTTGTGAATCTGTGGAATTCTCTGCCCAAGGAAGCAGTTGAGGCTAGCTCATTGAATGTATTCAAGTCACAGATAGATAGATTTTTAACCAATAAGGGAATTAAGGGTTATGGGGAGCGGGCGGGTAAGTGGAGCTGAGTCCACGGCCAGATCAGCCATGATCTTGTTGAATGGCAGAGCAGGCTCGAGGGGCTAGATGGCCTACTCCTGTTCCTAATTCTTATGTTCTTATGTTCTTATGTAGGATTCAAAGCTCAGCTCAGGGTCAGATAGGGCACTGAATTTTGACACAGTTGAATTCTACATGAACAAGCAACCAAATATTGATTCAGGGCTATGGGTATGGAATTTTTGATGGGAGGTGATTTCTGAAATGAGGTGATCAGATTTCTCAAGTTTAAGTTGAGGAACATTTGTGCATTTCTAGGATTTACGTGTCAGATATCATCACCATAGGCAGTCCCTCGAAGTGAGGATGATTTGCTTCCACGCCGAAAATGGATGAGTTCACAGGTGTTTCAATGAAAGACCTAATATTCCAGAACCTGAACTACATCCTGAAGGGTGGAAGATGCCTGTGCGTAAATTTTTTTAACGTGTGGTGGTCGTTGCACACCAGCCACCACATGGGCTTGACAGAGTTAGGTCTTGGTCCAGTGGCGAGGAGTAACCAAGATGACTGGAGACCAGATCTGCTGCACGGACTTCGTGCGCGTACATATCGCAGTGTGGGCTGGCCCGTGCTGCCCCTGGGTTCTCGCCTCTCCTGGGCCGCGAACTCCCGCCTCTCCAGGGCCCGATCATATCCCGCTACGAACTCTTGCCGCTCCTTCACCCCGATCTCGCCATTCCTGTTGCACCTGCCCGCACTGCAATCGGCCATCGCCCTCCTGCAGCAGCACATGTTGCTCCCTGACGTGGCATGCCACCGCACGCTGCTCCCTCTAATGGCCCCGGCCTGCTGATGACCTTGAGGTGTGCGGCAGCCCGCCCAGAAATCGGCACGGTCCTGGCCTGCACATGTCAGATATGTAAGGAAGTTGACCCCAGGCCTATGTAAGATGTCACTGAAGGGCTCCATGTCAAATGTTATAAATGAAGAAGACATCATGCATCAAAACACTTTACAGGGCAACAGTTTAACAAACTCGGCCAAATTACGTGACAGTGGATGTGGATGAAAAGCGAAAAAAAAAGGATGAAAAAATAATAAATATCCATTAATATTTATGTATTATTTATTTATTATTATTATTCAAGAGAGCTTATTAAGATGACTTCTCTGTGGTGCCTTGGCAATGAGGTCCCACAGAAGCTGCAGAATCTGGATTTCAATCGACTCATTAATGGATCGGCTGACTTCTTACAGGGTCTGGTTTTCTCAAAATTTGGTGCATTCTGGCGTCTGAGCTTATAATCTTGGATTTTCGAAATGACTGAATTGTATCCTGCAGGCTAGCATGGAAGCCTCCCGAGAATGGCGGTAAATACAGCTCCATTGTGCATATTATACGGATTAGGAATATGAATGCAAATTGAGGTTTAGACAATGTAATATTCAGAAAGAGAAGTACAAATACACAGGGGCAGAAATAAAGAAGGAAACACAGACAGACACACTCACAGGTCGAAGACACCCACTGTAAATATGCACAGGAATAGAGAAATCCACAGATACACACAGAAAGTCAGAGCTGCCAAGCAAAGAGGAAGCCACAGGAATGAACAGAGTGAGAGAGGAACACTGATTAAAGAGACAGAGAGAACCATATATAAGGTGTGAGCAAGGAGAGGAAGAAAGGGTACAGAGAAACGCAAAGAGCAAGAGAAAGCTGCAGGTACATATAGGAACAGACAGCAAAGGATTACAGATGCATACATCCACAGAGAGCAAGAGCAGTTTTGGCCATAGGTGAATCTGTCATGTGAGCATGCTGGCTTTGCAAAGGGAGGTCAGCCCCATATTGTTGTAACAACAACATGTTTATATATATATATTTCGGTGCCGAAATTGCCCTCCGCCCGAAACAGGGCGCATCTATCGATTTTTAAGTGTTCCATCCACTGTGATGCATGGGGTGGACAATCCGATGATTTTCAGCTTTGTTTCTTGTTTCCGGTCAGAGCGTTGGTGTTGGGAGCGGGGCAGAAGTACGGGCGGGTCAGAACGGCCGTCGATCCAAGTCGTCAGCGACATCAGCACAACACGGCCATGTGGCGTTGTGCTGACGCGTCACAATGTCCCTTCCCTTCAGTTAAAGGGGAGGGCCACGGCGAACTCTGCAGCCACTTTAGTGGCAATCACTGGGCCAACAGGGAGGATTTTGGCCGGGCCAATGGTAAGGCCTCTACGCTCCATTTCCACCTCTTAGAGGCGGTATTGGAGCTTATGGAGGGGAGCAATTTTGGCCCCATTAGTGCCTTGACTGTAGAATAGGTCCCAAGGCTCGTCACAGGAGCATTATCAAACAACATTTGACACCGAGCCACATAAGGAGGTATTCAGACAGGTGACCAAAAGCTTGGTCAAAGAGGTAGGTTTTGAGGAATGTTTAAAAGGAGGAGAGAGAGTTAGAGAGGCGAAGAGGTTTAGGGAGGGAATTCCAGAGATTAGGGCCAAGGCAACTTAAGGCACGGCCGCCAATGGTGGAGCGATTAAAATCGGGGATGCACAAGAGGAGGGAGTAGGGGTTATGGAAGGGGGCATATGATAGTGGAGGGAGAAGTTATGGCAGAACATTCCCACATATTTAAATTCATGCTTATGAATTCTGAGTCCTACAGTATCCCATGGAATGACACAGTCCACATCAAATTAATGCATAATGCTCATTGAATTCTTAGTAGCACCCAGCAGTGGCTCCATGTACTATTACAATTGTGCATTCATCATTATGTATGATTGTACATATGCAGAGGTCATCACAGTGTGTGCGTGATTATACAGCAGTTCCAAATGGAGAATTAGTTCACTTGATTTTTCCTTGGCAATATCTTGTTAAATTCCGGCTTTAAAAACATCATCCCCAGTTCAATCCACTAATGCTGCAGTCAGGATTATCAGCCGGAATAGAGAACCATTTGTTATGCTGATCACCACACAGAAAGGGAAGTGAAATACAGTCAGTTCCTCAGTAGAAAGATTAAAAGCTATTATACAATGTTCAAATTTTTTTAAAAATTAAACCTTGTACATTACCATAAATAATAAAATATTTAAGAATAAAATTGAAAAAGTATATTTTATGGGCACTGTTGTTATTGAGATCATAGCTGAAGATGTAAGGCTTCGAGTCCAATGTTAAGTGTTGCCTATTACTTATAACAAGGTTACTTCTGTTGACAGATTTTTTCAAATCCCATTCAAACCATTGGATGAGCATCACGCAGAGCTGGAGGAATCTATTTTTAGCGTATTTGACATAAAGGCACTTCAAACAGATTTGTGACAGTAAGTATATATGTTACATCCATCTGGTAACACTGCATACTCAAATCCCCTGCATTTTGGCTTCATGGCAAAGATAGTTTGAGACACCTCCATCTTTAAATACAACAACATCTTGAATTGATATGCTGCCTTTAACATAGTAAAACATCCCAAGGCGCTTCACAGGAGCGTTATCAAACAAATTGTGACACCGAACTACATAAAGAGATGATAGGACAGGTGACCAAAGGCTTGGTCAAACTACGAGTATGTTTTAAGGTGCATCTTAAAGGTGGATAGAGAGGTTTAGAGAGGGAATTCCATGGTATAGGCAGCTGAAGGCACAGCTGCCAAAAGTGGAGCGGTGAAAATCAGGGATGCGCAAGAGGCCAGAATTAAAGGAATGCAGAGATCTCAGAGGGTTGTAGGGCTGGAGGAGGTTTTTATTTACATTCATTCATGGGATGTGGGCATCGCTGACAAGGCCAGCATTTATTGCCCATCCCTTGAGCTGTTTGGTAGGCCATTTCTGAGGGCAGTTAAGAGTCAATCACATTGGGTGTAAAGTCACATCGGCCAGACTGGGTAAGGACAGCAGATGACCTTCCCTACAGGATATTAGTGAACCTGATGTGTTTTTACAACAATCCAGTAGTTTCAAGGTCACCATTACTGATACTAGCTTTTTATTCCAGAGTTATTGAACTAAATTTAAATTCCCCAGCTGCTGTGGTGGGATTTGAACTCTTGTCTCCGAATCACTAGCCCAGTCACATTACCACTTCTATATAGAGATAGGGAGGGGAGAGGCCACGGAGGGATTTGTAAACAAGGATGAGAATTTTAAATTCGAGGTGTTGCCGAACTGTGAGCCAATGTAGGTCAGTGAGCTCTGGGGTGATGGGCGAACAGAACTTGGTGTGAGTTAGGATACAAGCAACAGAGTTTTGGATGAGCTGAAGTTTGCGGATGGTGGAAGATGCAATAATCAAATTAAATACTCAACCAAACTGGAAATGGAGCATTTAGGACCATATGGTAATACCAACAAAATGAATCAAAACGTGGCAATGAACCGCCTCCCCCGGCCCCCCCGCCATCACACCTGAAAAACAATATAGCCAGGTTCACTGACCCATAGGTGGACTTTGTGCTAGAAGAGGTAGAAGTATGGACGTTAGACATTTTTGGCACTGGTTTAAACTTTTAAAATCAGTACATTTGGAAAGAGGTCCGAGACTGTTTGGGTCTCCTTTCCTCCAGATGTCTCAAGAGTTCCAGATTTGAATAAACCTTGTAACACATTAAAATCTTCTCTGTCTGCTGTTTAAAACTCTCAACCTAGTTACCCAGCTCTTATGGATGTGGGTCACAGCGGTAAAAAGCCCGTAATGTGATACAATGTAGCAGTGAAATGGCCATCTTACCCAAAGAGACCAACAATATGACTAGTGGATGTAATGTATGCACCTGTGAGTATGCTCACAGGTTTGCAGAGTTGTTGCTCTCGCTTAGGGAGGGTGGTCTGGCGCTGGTGTGCGTGAGCACCCAAGCTGCGACTTTCCATCTTCAGACCCTGCAGAGATACCTGTACGTCGCGCATCCTCCCAAATGGTGTGCGCTGGCGATGTAGTACTTCCGCCACCAGCACTGCCTCAATTATGACATGCAGTTCCTGTTTGTAAACCTGGGAGGCGTCCGAGCCTTCATGTGGGTGCTGCCTGTCTTTTACCAGAACTCATCAGGGTCCAAGCGCAGTTCTCCCCCATCTGGAGTGGTGGCTGTCCTTCGGGAGCCACTGCTCAGGAATCTGTAACTCCATGAGCGCAGTTTTAGGTGGAAGGCGGACGAGAGGGCTGTGCCTGGCAAGGTGACCAAAGTCAGGGACCGACTGGATGGCGAAGGAGCAGGTTGGATGTGGCCAGAATAGCTGGCATGGCACCTATCTTGGGACGAAGTTCGGCTCGCGGCCAATGACACGAAAAACAGCACTGGGCACTGACTCCACTAGGTGAGTCAAGGAGGCTCAAGCATGTGGGGCGATCCCATCCGGACAGAATTCCTCATCGGTGCCAAGCCCCGAAACCTCCCTCGGGAGTCATCGCCTCACAACTTGAGCCATCTCCTGGAAATTCCCTCCATGCTTTTCAGTTCTGCGCGGAGAGGATTCCTGTATGGGCTCTGTTGTGTATCTATAAAGCATGCAATACCATGTTCCGCCACCAGGGAGCTCACCCCTGAAGTCCCAAGGGATCCCAGCATCCCTTGGGAGCACTGTATATAAGCCAGTCCCGAAGGCCTGTTCCTCACTCTGGAGTGTCTTATTAAAGACTGAGGTCACTATTACTTTAACCTCCCTGCGTGCAGCCTCATCTATGTTAGAAAGACAATAACTGGTGATGAGAATACGAATCCAACGCAAAGGTGCAGAAAACTGTGGGCATCCTGGAAAAGTTCTTGGAGGGTGAGGACTGGGAAGCCTATGTCGAACGGCTAGACCAGTACTTTGTAGCCAACGAGCTGGATGGAGAAGGAAGCGCTGCAAAAAGGAGAACGGTCCTCCTCACAGTCTGTGGGGCACTGACCTACAGCCTCATGAAGAATCTTCTGGCTCCAGTAAAACCCACAGATAAGTCGTATGAGAAGCTGTGTACACTGGTTCGGGAGCATCTTAACCTGAGGGAGAGCATGCTGATGGCGAGGTATCGGTTCTACACGTGCCAGCGATCTGAAGGTCAGGAAGTGGCAAGCTATGTCGCCGAGCTAAGGCGACTTGCAGGACAATGTGAGTTTGATGGCTACCTGGAGCAAATGCTCAGAGTTTTTTTTGTACTGGGCATTGGCCATGAGACCATCCTACGAAAACTTTTGACTTTCAGAAGGCTTTCGACAAGGTCCCAAACAAGTGATTAATGTGCAAATTTAAAGCACATGGGAATGGGGGTAGTGTGCTGACGTGGATTGAGAACTGGTTGGCAGACAGGAAGCAAAGAGTAGGAGTAAATGGGTACTTTTCAGAATGGCAGGCAGTGACTAGTGGGGTACCACAAGGTTCTGTGCTGGGGCCCCAGCTGTTTACATTCTACATTAATGATTTAGACAAGGGGATTAAATGTAGTATCTCCAAATTTGCGAATGACACTAAGTTGGGTGGCAGTGTGAGCTGCGAGGAGGATGTTATGAGGCTGCAGAGTGACTTGGATAGGTTAGGTGAGTGGGCAAATGCATGGCAGATGAAGTATTATGTGGATAAATGTGAGGTTATCCACTTTGGTGGTTAAAAACAGAGAGACAGACTATTATCTGAATGGTGACAGATTAGGAAAAGGGGAGGTTCAACGAGACCTGGGTGTCATGATACATCAGTCAATGAAGGTTGGCATGCAGGTACAGCAGGCGGTTAAGAAAGCAAATGGCATGTTTGCCTTCATAGCAAGGGGATTTGAGTACAGGAGCAGGGAGGTGTTACTACAGTTGTACAGGGCCTTGGTGAGGCCACACCTGCAGTATTGTGTACAGTTTTGGTCTCCTAACTTGAGGAAGGACATTCTTGCTATTGAAGGAGTGCAGCGAAGGTTCACCAGACTGATTCCCGGGATGGCGGGACTGACATATCAAGAAAGACTGGATCAACTGGGCTTGTATTCACTGGAGTTCAGAAGAATGAGAGGGGATCTCATAGAAACGTTTAAAATTCTGATGGGTTTAGACAGGTTAGATGCAGGAAGAATGTTCCCAATGTTGGGGAAGTCCAGAACCAGGGGTCACAGTCTAAGGATAAGGGGTAAGCCATTTAGGACCGAGATGAGGAGAAACTTCTTCACCCAGAGAGTGGTGAACCTGTGGAATTCTCTACCACAGAAAGTTGTTGAGGCCAATTCACTAAATATATTCAAAAAGGAGTTAGATGTAGTCCTTACTACGAGGGGGATCAAGGGGTATGGCAAGAAAGCAGGAATGGGGTACTGAAGTTACATGTTCAGCAATGAACTCATTGAATAGCGGTGCAGGCTCGATGGACCGAATGGCTTACTCCTGCACTTATTTTCTATGTTTCTATGTAGAGACACCGACCCTCAGTAAGGCCATTGCGATAGCACAGGCGTTTATGTCCACCAGTGATAACAGCAAACAAATCTCTCAGCACACAAGAGCGAGCAATGTTCATAAATTAACTGGAACTGTGTTTGCGAGCAGAAATGTACAGGGCAGAACCCACGAGTCTGCAACTGCCAGCAGGCCTCAGGTGACCCAGATGACTCAGACTCCCCAACAAAGAATGAATGCAAGGCAATTCATACCTTGTAGGCTGAGTGGAAGCTTCCATTCAGCCTATTCATGCCGCTTCAAAGGCTATGTTTGCAAGAGCTGTGGAATAATGGGGCATATGCAACAAGCTTGCAAACGAGCAGCAAGCTCTGCAAAACCTGCTAACCACCACATGGCAGAGGAAGATCGGTCCATGGTGGATCAAAGCAATTTCGAGCCACAGAGTGAGGAGGCAGATGCTGAAGTACACGGGGTGCACACATTTTCAACGAAATGTCGACCTATAATGCTAAATGTAAAATTGAATGCCTTACCCGTAGCCATGTAATTGGACACCGCGCTAGCCAATCCATCATGAGTAAAAAGATGTTTGAGAGTCTGTGGTGCAACAAGGCATTCAGACCAGCCCTGAGCCCCATCCACACGAAACTGAAAACATACACCAAAGAGCTCATCACTGCCCTGGGCAGCGCCATGGTCAAGGTCACCGACGAGGGCACGGTGCACGAACTGTCACTCTGGATTGTCCCAGGCGATGGCCCCACACTGCTTGGAAGGAGCTGGCTGGGCAAAATCCGCTGGAATTGGGATGACATCCGAGCGCTATCACATATCGATGAGGCCTCATGTACCCAGGTTCTTAACAAATTTCCTTCCCTTTTTGAGCCAGGCATTGGAAACTTTTCCGGGGTGAAGGTGTGGATCTACTTGGCCCTAGAGACACGACCCATTCACCACAAGGCGCGAGCGGTACCTCACATGATGAGGGAGAGAGTGGAAATAGAGCTGGACAGGCTGCAATGTGAGGGCATCATCTCCCCAGTGAAATTCAGCGAATGGGCCAGCCCAATTGTTCCAGCACTCAAAAGTGATGGCACGGTCAGGATTTGCGGCGATTAGAAAGTAACTATTATTCGTTTCTCACTACAGGACCAATAACCGCTATCTAAGGCAGACAACATATTTGCAATGCTGACAGGAGGCAAGACGTTCACCAAGCTCGACCTGACTTTGGCCTACATGACGCAGGAGCTAGAGGAGTCTTCGAAGGGCCTCACCTGCATCAAAATGCACAAGGGACTGTTCATCCACAACAGATGCCCGTTTGGAATTCGGTCGGCTGCAGCGATCTTCCAGAGAAACATGGAGACCCTACTCAAGTCGGTACCATGCATGGTGGTCTTTCAGGATGATATATTGGTCATGGGTCGGGACACTGCCGAGCACCTACAAAACCTGGAGGAGGTCCTCCAGTGACTGGATCGCGTAGGGCTCCGGCTGAAGAGGTTGAAATGCGTCTTCATGGCAACAGAAGTGGAGTTTTTGGCGAGAAAGATCGTGGCGGATGGCATTCGGCCCACAGACGCCAAGACAGATGCTATCAGGAATGTGCCCATACCACAGAACATCATGGAGCTGCGGTCGTTCCTGGGACTCCTCAACTATTTTGGTAACTTCCTACCGGGGTTAAGCACCCTTTTAGAGCCATCTAAATGTGTTATTGCGCAAAGGTGAGAACTGGGTATGGGAAAAAAACCAAATAATTGCTTTTGAGAAAGTCAGAAACATTTTATGCTCCAGAAAGCTGCTTGTATTATATAACCCATGTAATAGACTTGTGCTCGCATGTGACGCGTCGTCGTAAGGAATCGGGTGTGTATTACAACAAGTTAACGTTGTGGGGAAGTTGCAACCTGTCGCCTATGCTTCCAGGAGCATCTCTAAGGCTGAGAGGGCCTACAGCATGATTGAGAAAGAGACATTAGCTTGTGTGTTCAGGGTAAAGAAAATGCATCAGTACCTGTTTGGCCTCAAATTTGAGCTGGAAACCGATCACAAGCCCCTCACATCCCTTTTCACTGAAAACAAGGGGATAAATATTAATGCCTCAGCCCGCATACAAAGGTGGGCACTTGCGCTATCAGCATATAACTAGAGCATCTGCCACAGGCCAGGCACCGAGAACTGTGCAGATGCTCTCAGTCGGCTACCATTGCCCACCACGGGGGTGGAAATGGCACAGCACGCAAACTTGTTGATGGTGGCGCAGCCCGCAGACTTGTTGATGATCATGGAAGCGTTTGAAAATGATAAATCACCTGTCACGGCCCGCCAGATTAGGACTTGGACCAGTCAAGATCCTCTGCTGTCCCTAGTTAAAAATCTGTGTACTGCATGGGAGCTGGGCCAGCATCTCCATTGAAATGCAAGAGCCAATCAAGCCATTCCAGCGGCGAAAGGACGAGCTGTCCATTCAGGCAGACTGCCTGTTGTGGGGTAACCGCGTAGTGCTAACAAAAAAGGGCAGGGAAATGTTCATCTCGGATCTCCACAGCACACACCCGGGTATAGTAATGATGAAAGCGATAGCCAGATCCCACATGTGGTGGCCTTTTATCAAATCTGACTTCGAGTCCTGTGTACGGTAATGCAGCGTGTGTGCTCAGTTGAGCAACACGCCCAGAGAGGCACCACTAACTTTGTGGTCCTGGCTCCGCAGACCATGGCCGAGGATCCATGTCGACTATGCGGGCCCGTTTCTAGCTAAAATGTTCTTGGTGGTGGTGGATGGTTTTTCAAAATGGATTGAATGTGAAATAATGTCGGGAAGCACCACCGCCGCCACCATTGAAAGCTTGAGAGCCATGTTTGCCACCAACGGCCTGCCTGACATACTTGTCAATGACAACGGAACATGTTTCACCAGTGCCGAATTTAAAGAATTCATAACTTGCAATGGGATCAAACATGTACCGCGGCCCCGTTTAAACCAGCCTCAGATGGGCAGGCAGAGCGGGCAGTACAAACCATCAAACAGAGCCTTAAACGAGTCACAGAAGGCTCACTCCTGTCCTGAGTACTGCTCAGCTACCGTATGAGACCCCACTCGCTCACAGGGGTGCCCCCGGCTGAGCTACTCATGAAAAGGACACTTAAAACCAGACTCTCGCTGGTTCACCCCAACCTGCATGATCAGGTAGACAGCAGGCGGCAGCAACAAAATGTAAACGATGGCCGCACCACTGTGTCACAGGAAATTGATCTGAATGACCCTATGTATGTGCTAAACTATGGACATGGTTCCAAGTGGATCGCGGGCTCGGTGATAGCTAAAGAAGGGAATAGGGTGTTTGTGGTCAAACTAGACAATGGACAAATTTGCAGAAAGCACCTGGAGCAAACGAGACTGC
The DNA here is from genome assembly GCF_044704955.1 of Pristiophorus japonicus. Classification (NCBI taxonomy): domain Eukaryota; kingdom Metazoa; phylum Chordata; class Chondrichthyes; family Pristiophoridae; genus Pristiophorus; species Pristiophorus japonicus. The sequence continues at coordinate 35,698,830 of NC_091979.1, forward strand.
GGTTCACAGACTGCCCTGAACAACCCACAGCAGACACCACCTTTTTTGAGCCCACAACACACACCCAAAGGATCAACGACACCACGCCGGACCATAAATCGAATCCATCATGCCCAACAGCCCAGCAAGGCCAGGCTCACCTAGCAGCCCTGCAGGGCCAACAACACGCCAGCCCAGCGAGGGCACAGTCAACAGACCAGAACAAACATTTGTACCGAGGCAGTCCACCAGGGAAAGAAAGGCTCCCGACCGCTTCACCTTGTAAATAGTTTTCACTTTGACTTTGGGGGGGCAGTGATGTGTATCTGTAAAGCATGCACTCCCATGTTCGGCCACCAGGGAGCTCAACCCCTGAAGTTCCAAGGGATCCCAGCATCCCTTGGGAGCACTGTATATCAGCTGGCCCCTAAGGCCTGTTCCTCACTCTGGAGTGTCTTATTAAAGAATGAGGTCATTGTTACTTTAACCTCCCTGTGTGCGGCCTCATCTGTGTTCGGAACACAATAGGCTGCTCTGGCACACTCTCCATTCTCACCTGCCATCCAGACATGCCATGGCACACTATCTTGTCATCTGGAGGAGGTTTGGGTCCCCAATGGAGTGCTCTCTATGCGGGAGTCCTCTGTTTATTTATTGGGGACTTGGCCTGGAGGGTGCTGCACAGGGCAGTCCTGTGCAATAAGTTTTTAAGTCAGTTCACGTACTTGCAGGCTGCCTGCAATTTCTGCGGTCTGGAAGAGTCCGTGTTCAATGTTTATGTTAAGTGTGTGAGGTTGCAGCCCCTCTTCCATTATTTAAAGGGGCTGCTCCTCGATTTTTGGCTGCACATCAGTCCCACGCACCTGATGTGCAGCCAAAAATCGAGGAGCAGCACCCGGTGCAGAGTGGAGCAGGCAGGTCGAATGGCCTCCTGGTAGGACTGCTACTGGTCCTGGCCAAGATGGCCATTAACCGATCCAGGCAGAGGGGGTCTTTCAGCCCGACGGCCTGCCTCTCTTTCGTGGCTACGTTCACGCCAGGGTGTCCCTGGAGATGGAACAGCAGTGTCCATCGGTACGCTCGCGGCCTTCCGCGGGAGGTGGGCACAGGAGGGACTGGAGTGCAACATCACCCCTTGGCAACCAAATTTTAATTTGAACTAAGTTTACTTTAAAGTTTTATTCAGAAATGTATGGGTTCTAGTCCTCTTCCCAAAAGGGGGTACTTGATTGAACGTTATGCACAATATAGTTGTAGCGCTGTTGCATTGTGAGTGGCTTGGCCAATAATGTGATCTTAAGCAAAGAACCCACAAAGCAACTACATTACAGTGGGAGAAGTCAAAGCATTCATACTGCTATGGGAGGAAATACTATATTAAAGTTGGGGTTAAGGCAAATCATTTGGACAGAGTAAAGGGGAGCTTCATGATGTATTTTGAAGTTAAATTAAAAAGTAGGACCTCAAAAGTAGTAATCTCAGGATTGCTACCAGTGCCACGTGCTAGTCAGAGTAGGAATCGCAGGATAGCTCAGATGAATGCGTAGCTTAAGGAGTAGTGCAGAAGGGAGGGATTCAAATTCCGGGGACATTGGAACCGGTTCTGGGGGAGATGGGACCAATACAAACCGAATGGTCTGCACCTGGGCAGGACCGGAACCAATGTGCTCGGGGGAGTGTTTGCTAGTGCTGTTGGGGAGGGGTTAAACTGATATGGCAGAAGGATGGGAACCTATGCAGGGAGACAGAGGGAAGTAGAAAGGGGACAGAAGCAAAAAATAGAAAGACGAAAAGTAAAAGTGGAGGGCAGAGAAACCCAAGGCAAAAATCAAAAAGGGCCACATTGCAGCAAAATTCTAAAAGGGCAAAGTCTGTTAAAAAGACAAGCCTGAAGGCTCTATGCCTCAATGCGAGGAGTATTCGTAATAAGGTGGACGAATTAACTGCACAGGCAGCAATTAATGAATATGATATAATTGGCATCACGGAGACATGGCCCCAGAGTGACCAAGGCTGCGAAGTCAACATTCAAGGGTAGTCAACATTCAGGAAGGATAGACAGAAAGGAAAAGGAGCTGGGATAGCGTTGTCGGTTAAAAAAGAAATTAACGCAATAGAAAGGAGGGACATTAGCTTGGATGATGTGGAATCTGTTTGGGCGGAGCTGCGGAATACCAAAGGGCAGAAACGCCAGTGAGAGTTGTGTATGGACCACCAAACAGTAGTAGTGAGGTCGGGGACAGCATCAAACAAGAAATTAGGGATGCGTGCAATAAAGGTGCAACAGTTATCATTTAATCTACATATAGATTGGGCTAACCGAATTGGTAGCAATACAGTGGAGGAGGATTTCCTGGAGTGTATTAGGGATGGTTTTCTAGACCAATATGTTGAGGAACCAACTAGAGGGCTGGCCATCCTTGACTGGGTGATGTGTAATGAGAAAAGACTAATTAGCAATCTTGTTGTGCGAGGCCCCTTGGGGAAGAGTGACCATAATATGGTAGAATTCTTTATTAATTGGAGAGTGACACAGTTAATTCAGAGACTAGGGTCCTGAACTTAAGGAAAGGTAACTTTGATGGTATGACACGTGAATTGGCTAGAATAGACTGGCAAATGATACTTAAAGGGTTGACAGTGGATAGGCAATGGCAAACATTTAAAGATCACATGGATGAACTTCAACAATTGTACATCCCTGTCTGGAGTAAAAATAAAATGGGGAAGGTGGCTCAACTGTGGCTAACAAGGGAAATTGAGGATAGTGTTAAATCCAAGGAAGAGGCATTTAAATTGGCCAGAAAAAGCAGCAAAACTGGGAGAAATTTAGCATTCAGCAGAGGAGGACAAAGGGTTTAATTTGGAGGGGGAAAATAGAGTATGAAAGGAAGCTTGCCAGGAAAATAAAAACTGACTGCAAAAGCTTCTATAGGTTTATGAAGAGAAAAAGATTAGTGAAGGCAAACGTAGGTCCCTTGCAGTCAGATTCAGGTGAATTTATAATGGGGAACAAAGAAATGGCAGCCCAATTGAACAACTACTTTGGTTCTGTCTTCACGAAGGAAGACACAAATAACCTTCCAGATGTACTAGAGGACCGAGGGGCTAGTGAGAAGGAGGAAATGATGGATATCCTTATTAGGTTGGGAAATTGTGTTAGGGAAATTGATGGGATTGAAGGCCGATAAATCACCGGGGCCTGATAGTCTGCATCCCAGAGTACTTAAGGAAGTGGACCGAGAAATAATGGATGCATTGGTGATCATTTTCCAACAGTCTATCAACTCTGATTAGTTCCTATGGACAGGAGGGTAGCTAATGTAACACCACTTTTTAAAAAAGGAGGGAGAGAGAAAACTGGTTATTATCGACCGGTTATCCTGACATCAGTTGTGGGGAAAATGTTGGAATCAATTATTAAAGATGAAATAGCAGCCCATTTGGTAAGCAGTGACAGGATTGGTCCAAGTCAGCATGAATTTATGAAAGGGAAATCATGCTTGACAAATCTTCTGGAATTTTTTGAGCATATAACTAGTAGAGTGGACAAGGGAGAACCAGTGGTTGTGGTATATTTGGACTTTCAAAAGGCTTTTGACAAGGTGCCAGACAAGAGATTGGTGTGCAACATTAAAGCACATGGTATTGGGGGTAATGTACTGACATGGTAGAGAATTGCTTGGCAGACAGGAAGCAGAGAGTCGGGATAAATGGTTCATTTTCAGTATGGCAGGCAGTGACTAGTGGAGTGCGACAGGGCTCACTGGTGGGACCCCAGCTATTTACAATATACATTAATGAATTAGATAAAGGAATTGAATGTAACTATTGTGTTCCTAACACAGATGAGGCTGCACACAGGGAGGTTAAAGTAACAGTGACCTCAGTCTTTAATAAGACACTCCAGAGTGAGGAACAGGCCTTTGGGGCTGGCTTATATACAGTGCTCCCAAGGGATGCTGGGATCCCTTGGGACTTCAGGGGATGAGCTCCCTGGTGACGGAACATGGGAGTGCATGCTTTACAGATACACAACATCACTTCTCCCCAAAGTCAAAGTGAAAACTATTTGTAAGGTGAGGCGGTCGGGAGCCTTTCTTTCCCTGGTGGACCGCCTCGGTACAAATGTCTGTTCTGGTCTGTTGGCTGTGCCCTCGCTGGGCTGGCGTGTTGTTGGCCCTGCAGGGCTGCTAGGTGAGCCTGGCCTTGCTGGGCTGTTGGGCATGATGAGTTCAATTTCCTGGTCCGGCGTGGTGTCGTTGATCCTTTGAGTGTGTGTTGTGGGCTCGAAATAGGTGGTGTCTGCTGTGGGTTGTTCAGGGCAGTCTGTGAACCGCAGCCTCGTTTGGTCCAGGTGCTTTCTGCAAATTTGTCCATTGTCTAGTTTGAATGCAAGCACCCAATTCCCTTCTTTAGCTATCATCTTGCCTGCAATCCACTTGGGACCATGTCCATAGTTTAGCACATACACAGGTTCATTCAGATCAATTTCCCATGACACAGTGGCGCGACCATCGTTTACATTTTGTTGCTGTCGCCTGCTCTCTACCTTATCATGCAGATTTGGGGGAACCAGCGAGAGTCTGGTTTTAAGTGTCCTTTTCATGAGTAGCTCAGCCGGGGGCACCCCTGTGAGCGAATGGGGTCTCGTGCGGTAGCTGAGCAGTACTCGGGACAGGCGGGTTTGGAGTGAGCCTTCAGTGACTCGTTTAAGGCTTTGTTTGATGGTTTGTACTGCCCGCTCTGCCTGCCCATTGGAGACTGGTTTAAACGGGGCCGAGGTGACATGTTTCATCCCATTGCGGGTCATGAATTCTTTAAATTCGGCACTGGTAAAGCATGGCCCATTGTCACTGACCAGTATGTCAGGCAGGCAGTGGGTGGCAAACATGGCCCTCAGGCTTTCAATGGTGGTGGTGGCGGTGCTTCCCTACATTATTTCACATTCAATCCATTTTGAAAAAGCATCCACCACCAGCAGAAACATTTTACCGAGAAACGGGCCCGCATAGTCGACCATGGTCTGGAGGGCCAGGAGCACAAACCTAGTGGTGCCTCTCTGAGCGCGATGCTCAACTGAGCACATACGCTGCATTGCCGTACACAGGACTCTATGTCAGAGTCGATACCGGGCCACCACACGTGGAATCTGGCTATCGCTTTCATCATTACTATACCCGGGTGTATGCTGTGGAGATCTGACATAGAAACATAGAAACATAGAAAATATGTGAAGGAATAGGCCATTCGGCCCTTCGAGCCTGCACCGCTATTCAATCAGTTAATGGCTGAACATGCAACTTCAGTACCCCATTCCTGCTTTCTCGCCATATCCCTTGATCCCCCTTTTAGTAAGAACCACATCTAACTCCTTTTTGAATATATTTAATGAATTGGCCTCAACAACTTTCTGTGGTAGAGAATTCCACAGGTTCACCACTCTCTGGGTGAAGAAGTTTCTCCTCATCTCGGTCCTAAATGGTTTACCCCTTATCCTTAGACTGTGACCCCTGGTTCTGGATTTCCCCAACATTGGGAACATTCTTCCTGCATCTAACCTGTCTAAAGCCGTCAGAATTTTAAATGTTTCTATGAGATCCCCTCTCATTCTTCTGAACTCCAGTGAATACAAGCCCAGTTGATCCAGTCTTTCTTGATATGTCAGTCCCGCCATCCCGGGAATCAGTCTGGTGAACCTTCGCTGCACTCCTTCAATAGCAAGAATGTCCTTCCTCAAGTTAGAAGACGAAAACTGTACACAATACTCCAGGTGTGGCCTCACCAAGGCCCTGTACAACTGTAGTAACACCTCCCTGCCCCTGTACTCAAATCCCCACGTCTCCCTGCCCTTTTTTGGTAGCACTACGCGGTTACCCCACAATAGGCAGTCTGCCTGAATGGACAGCTCGTCCTTTCGCCGCTGGAACGACTTGATTGGCTCTTGCATTTCAACGGGGATGCTGGCTCAGCTCCTGTGCAGCACACAGCCTTTTACTAGGGACAACAGAGGATCTTGGCTGGTCCAAGTCCTAATCTGGCGGGGCATGACAAGTGATTTATCATTTTCAAATGCTTCCATGACCATCAACAAGTCTGCGGGCTGCTCCACCATCAACAAGTTTGCAGGCTGCGCCATTTCCACCCCCGTGATGGGCAATGGTAGCCGACTGAGAGCATCCGCACAATTCTCGGTGCCTGGCCTGTGGTGGATGGTATAGTTATAAGCTGATAGCGCGAGTGCCCACCTTTGTATGCAAGCTGAGGCATTAGTATTTATCCCCTTGTTTTCAGTGAACAGGGATATGAGGGGCTTGTGATCAGTTTCCAGCTCAAATTTGAGGCCAAACAGGTACTGATGCATTTTCTTTACCCCGAACACACAAGCTAATGCCTCTTTCTCAATCATGCTGTGGGCCCTCTCGGCCTTAGACAAGCTCCTGGAAGCATAGGCGACAGGTTGCAACTTCCCCACAACGTTAGCTTGTTGTAATACACACCCGACTCCGTACGACGACGCGTCAAATGCTAGCACAAGTCTTTTACACGGGTTGTACAATACAAGCAGCTTGTTGGAGCATAAAATGCTTCTTGCTTTCTCAAAAGCAATTGCTTAGTTTTTCCCCCATACCCAGTTCTCACCTTTGCGCAAATCACATGTCGTGGCTCTAAAAGGTTGCTTAACCCCGGTAGGAAGTTCGCAAAATAGTTGAGGAGTCCCAGAAGTGATCGCAGATCTGTGGCATTCTGTGGCCTGGGAGCATTTCTGATAGCCTCTGTCTTGGTGTCTGTGGACGGAATGCCATCTGCCGCAATCTTTCTCGCCAAAAACTCCACTTCTGTTGCCATGAAGATGCATTTCGACCTCTTCCGCCGCAGCAGCCCTACGTGATCCAGTCGCTGGAGGACCTGCTCCAGGTTTTGTAGGTGCTCGGCAGTGTCCCGACCCGTGACCAATATGTCGTCCTGAAAGACCACCGTATGTGGTACTGACTTGAGTAGGCTCTCCATGTTTCTCTGAAAAATCGCTGCAGCCGACCGAATTCCAAACGGGCATCTGTTGTAGATGAACAGCCCCTTGTGCGTGTTGATGCAGGTGAGGCCCTTCGAAGACTCCTCCAGCTCCTGCGTCATGTAGGCCGAAGTTAGGTTGAGCTTGGTGAACGTCTTGCCTCCTGCCAGCGTTGCAAATAGGTTGTCTGCCTTAGGTAGCGGGTATTGGTTCTGAAGCGAGAAACAATTAATAGTTACTTTATTATCGCCGCAAATCCTAACCGTGCCATCACTTTTGAGTACTGGAACAATTGGGCTGGCCCACTCGCTGAATTCCACTGGGGAGATGATGCCCTCACATTGCAGCCTGTCCAGCTCTATTTCCACTCTCTCCCTCATCATGTGAGGTACCGCTCGCGCCTTGTGGTGAATGGGTTGTGCCTCTGGGACCAAGTAGATCCACACCTTCGCCCTGGAAAAGTTTCCAATGCCTGGCTCAAAAAGGGAAGGAAATTTGTTCAGAACCTGGGTACATGAGGCCTCATCGACATGAGATAACGCTCGGATGTCATCCCAGTTCCAGCGGATTTTGCCCAGCCAGCTCCTTTCAAGCAGTGTGGGGCCATCGTCCGGGACAATCCAGCGTGGCAGTTCGTGCACCGTGCCCTCGTAGGTGACCTTGACCATGGCGCTGCCCAGGACAGTGATAAGCTCTTTGGTGCACGTTCTCAGTTTCATGTGGATGGGGCTCAGGACTGGTCTGAATGCCTTGTTGCACCACAGTCTCTCAAACATCTTTTTACTCATGATGGATTGGCTAGCGCCAGTGTCCAGTTCCATGGCTACAGGTAAGCCATTCAATTTTACGTTTAACATTATAGGTGGACATTTCGTCAAAAATGTGTGCACCCCGTGTATTTCAGCATCTGCCTCCTCTCGCTGAGGCTCGAAATTGCTTTGATTCACCAAGACTGATCTTCCTCTGCCACATGGTGTTTAGCAGGTTTTGCAGAGCTTGCAGCTCATTTGTAAGCTCGTTGGAGGTGCCCTTTTGTTCCACAGCTCTTGCAAACATGCCCTTTGAAGCGGCATGAATAGGCTGAATGGAAACCTCCACGATGCCAACAAGGTGTGAATTGCCTTGCATTCATCTTTTGTTGGGGACACTGAGTCATCTGGGTCACTTGAGGCCTGCTGGCAGTTGCAGACTCTTGGGTTCTGCCCTGTACATTTCTGCTCGCAAACACAGTTCCAGTTAATTTATGAACAGTGCTAGCACTTGTGTGCTGAGAGATTTGTTTGCTGTTATCACTGGTGGACATAAACGCCTGCGCTATCGCAATGGCCTTAGTGAGGGTCGGTGTCTCTACTGTCAAAAGTTTTCGTAGGATGGTCTTGTGGCCAATGCCCAGTGCAAACAAGTCCCTGAGCATTTGCTCCAGGTAGCCATCAAACTCACATTGTCCTGCAAATCGCCTTAGCTCGGCGACGTAGCTCGCCACTGCCTGACCTTCAGATCGGTGGCATATGTCGAACCGATACCTCGCCATCAGCACGTTCTCCCTCGGGTTAAGATGCTCCCGAACCAGTGTACACAGCTCCTCATACGACTTATCTGTGGGTTTCACTGGAGCCAGAAGATTCTTCATGGGGCTGTAGATCGGTGCCCCACAGACTGTGAGGAGGACCGCTCTCCTTTTTGCAGCGCTTCCCTCTCCGTCCAGTTCGTTGACTACAAAGTACTGGTCTAGCGTTCGACCTAGGCTTCCCAGTCCTCACCCTCTGAGAACATCTCCAGGATGCCCACAGTTTGCTGCATCTTTGCATTGGATTCGTATTCTGGTCGCCAGTTATTGTGTTCCTAACACAGATGAGGCTGCACACAGGAGGTTAAAGTAACAGTGACCTCTGTTAATAAGACACTCCAGAGTGAGGAACAGGCCTTAGGGGTCGGCTTGTATACAGTGCTCCCAAGTGATGCTGAGATCCCTTGGGACTTCGGGGGATGAGCTCCCTGGTGGCCGAACATGGGAGTGCATGCTTTGCAGATACACAACAGTAACATCTCCAAGTTTGCAGATGACACTAAGCTGGGTGGCTTTGTGAGCTGTGAGGAGGATGCTAAGAGGCTGCAGGGTGACTTGGACAGGATAGGTGAGTGGGCAAATGCATGGCAGATGCAGTATAATGTGGATGACTGTGAGGTTGTCCACTTCAGGGGTAAAAACACGAAGGCAGAATATTATCTGAATGGCGGCGGATTAGGAAAAGGGGAGGTGCAACGAGACCTGGGTATCATGGTGCATTATTCATTGAAAGTTGGCATGCAGGTACAGCAGGCGGTGAAGAAGGCAAATGGTATGTTGGCCTTCATAGCTAGGGGATTTGAGTATAGGAGCAGGAGGTCTTACTGCAGTTGTACAGGGCCTTATTGAGGCCTCACCTGTAATATTGTGTTTAGTTTTGGTCTCCTAATCTGAGGAAGGATGTTCTTGCTTTTGAGGGAGTGCAGCGAAGGTTCATCAGACTGATTCCCGGGATGGTAGGACTGACATATGAGGAGAGACTGGATCAACTGGGCCTGTATTCACTTGAGTTTAGAAGGATGAGAGGGGATCTCATAGAAACATAAAATTCTGATGGGACTGGATATGTTAGACGCAGGAAGAATGTTCCCGATGTTGGGGAAGTCCAGAACCAGGGGGCATAATCTAAGGATAAGGGGTAAGCCATTTAGGATGGAGATGAGGAGAAACTTCTTCACCCAGAGAGTTGTTAACCTGTGGAATTCCCTACCGCAGAGAGTTGTAGATACCAGTTCATTGGATATATTCAAGAGGAAGTTAGATATGGCCCTTATGTCTAAAGGGATCAAGGGGTATGGAGAGAAAGCCGGAAAGGGGTGCTGAGGTGAATGATCGGCCTTGATCTTATTGAATGGTGGTGCAGGCTCGTAGGGCCGAATGGCCTACTCCTACACCTATTTTCTATGTTTCTCTGTTTCTAATTGGCCATACTATGCCTGACCTGGGGAATGCTCCAGAGTGGCAGTTAGTGGCAAACATGCTCAAAGTCATGAAAAATTCTTGAGTTCATCAAAATGACTTTTCCATGCTTTAAAAGTAACCTCTTGTTGTCACAACACAGCAGGTTAATTTTAGGACCAATTTGGTCTGCTATCCTGTGACGTTCCTCATCTACAGCAGCATTCAATGTGCAAAGTTATACAGGAATCCCTGTGTGTTTCCTGTTGCATAATTGAGCTGTGAATTCATCAGTTCAACGGCAGATGGATGTATTCACCTGTCTGCTGGTGGTGGGATGCCTGGCAGAGTGGGTCACGTATGATTTCGAGGCTCTTCGAGCTTTCAATGGTTGTCGAAGCTTTACTTCAGGAGATTCAGCAGTAACTTTCAAAGGAGAATGGAATATACACTTGAAAAAAAAATAGATTTGCAGGGAAAGAGCACGTGGAGTGGGACTAATTGGAGAGCTCTTTCGTAGAACTGGCACAGTCACAATGGGCTGAATGGTCTCCTTCTGTGCCGTACGATTCTCGGCTTCCTCAGGACTCTCAAGCTCCCCCCTTTGATCTGGGTCTGGTGCAGCAAAAGTCAAGAAGCTTGGGCTGGGTCGAGGTTTTTGATTTATTCTTTTCCAATTCCATAGTTGCATGATTGTCAGCAGGCGTGAAAACCTCATGGAATTGAATGTGTCGGCACTGATCCATCTGTTGAGGCCTGGCTTCTGTTCCATATATCATGTTTACCAATCATTCAGCTGTGAGGCTGCTTTGACCACTGTCACTTTGGACAATTTTTGTTTTGTAATTTATTTTTATACTATTGCGGTGCTCAATTATACAACTTTATCTCACAGAGAAAGTAAGAAAACGAAACAAAGATCAGACTGTCAGAACATGCAAGTGGTGATTACCATTAGAATTTTAAAAAAACTAAGAAGGCATATATTGATGATAGTAGGGTGCATTAATACCATCTCATGGCTGTGAGTTCTCCGTCGCACAAGTCGCAAAGTGATACGGTAAGAGCAAACCACATTTTGCATGCTTGCATTGAAAGACAATGCTGGCACTGCAAGCTCACCAAATCGGGGAGCAGGAAATTCAGCGTTGCTTCAACCAGTATTTAAAGGGCTACGGGCCCGAATAAAGGGATGGGGGAGACACAGGGCTAGAAATATGTCTCGGGCAGTGGCAGATGAGCCACCCGTTGTACGCAGCGCCTGATAATCAGTTCCATTGACTGCAACAGAACTTAGTATCAGGCACTGCATATAACGGGCAGCCGATCTGATACTGCCCGTCTTTCACCACCGCCCAAGAGGAATCTCTTGGCGATGACCATTTTCAGCCATTCCAAAATGGCTAGCAAAGATCAATGGTTGTTAAGAAAACGAAAGAAAGACTTGCATTTCTATAACACCTTTCACAACCACCAGACGTCTCGAAGCGCTTTGCAGTCAATGAACTACTTTTGGAGGGTCGTCACTGTTGTAATGTGGGAAACGCAGCAGCCAATCTGCACGCAGCAAGCTCCCACAAACAGCAATGTGATAATGATCAGATAATCTGTTTTTGTTGTGTTGATTGAGGGATAAATATTGGCCAGGACACCAGGGATAACTTCTCTGATCTTCTTCAAAGTAGTGCCATGGAATCTTTTACGCCCGCCTGAGGGAGCAGATGGGGTCTCGGTTTAAAGTCTCATCTGAAAGACGGGCACATCCTTCTGACTTAAGGCGAGCGTGCTACCCAGTGAGCCACAGCTGACACAAAGGGAATGTGTAGGTGAAAATGGAGTCTGTGGAGAAGTGCTTGAGCTCCTGAACAACACATCCAGCCATCTCAAACACCCCAACCTGAGCAACTTTCATGGCTAGCAAAGCGCAACCACTGTTGCACGATACAGATGCGAGAGAATATTCCTTGTTCGACACTCCATGGCACATTCCACAGAAAGCAACCATGCAGCCTGGCTGAAGATGGTATCGGCCAAGCCTCAACAATGTGTTCACTACCCGCAGGACCCGAGGACAGATGCACAACTTTAAGGAAACTGGTAAGATAACCATGCGACAAAAGATCTCCCATCAACCTGCTGGCCCAGGCCAATCCTTCACACAACCTTCCAGCTCGTGAAGCTGTTCCATCTCTTTCATTGTTTAACATGCCACTCTCAACCTTCCAGTTGGATGCACGTTCAAATTGCAAGTTAAATTGAAACCTTGGCACATTGACATGCTCAGCGGGCTGAATACATCAAACCAAGGTTACACATGGCTGCATGATGCATGGGCCGTGGCACCCAGGATAGGTTGCAAGTTGAAAATGTCTCAATAATGTGCGCTGCTTCCACTCACAGTATTTGAAGGTTACGTCACTGATTGAATGACACATAAGGGCCAATTTATGAATGTACCATCACAGCAGGGAGCCATGCCTGCTGGAGTACATGTTGGGAAATTGCAGGAATGCTCCCCATCCGCCCATTAAAATTAATATCCCATATATGGATGTGCACCTGAAGTGCGATAACCTGAAGGGTTATGGACCTAGAGCTGTAAAGTCATTATCATATGCAATCCCTCGAGTCGAGGATGACTTGCTTCCATGTCAAAAAGTTCACAACTGTTTCAATGACCTAAAATTCCAGGTCCAAACTAAATCTGAAAGGGTGGAAGATGCCTGTGCGTGGATTTTTATAACGTGTGGTGACCATTGCACACCAGCCACCACACGGGCTTGACAGAGCTAGGTCTTGGTCAAGTAGCAAGGATGAACCAAGACGACTGAAGACCAGCTTTGCTGCACGGACCTAGTGCGCACACATATCTTGGTACGCCACCACACTGCTCCTTCCACTCCCCGGCCTGCTCCGATGGTGCTTGCAGGCTTGGGGCTGTGCAGCTGGAAAGTGGGATGAGGCTGGATAGCCTCTTGTTGACCGGTACGGATATGATGGGCCGAAATAACCTCCTTCCGTGCTGTAAACTTCTATGATTCTATAAGCTCCCAGACTCCCATTGGGAATATGTGTTCATAAAAATGCTCCTATGAAAGAGAACACACTCGAATTAGAGGATGCTTCTGCAAATTGCAAAGCCCTGAATTGCTTTTATAGGAGACTCCATCCTTGCATATAACAGCATGGAGGGAGTAAGGAAAGTGAAGTGACAGGCTTCCTCCAGCTTAGGGCGTGTACAATCATCATCAAAGGCAGATCCTTGGAATTGAAGAAAACTTGTTTCCAGTCTAAAAGTGAGTTCTCAGGTGATTGTACAGTCCAATACAGGAATTACAGTCCCTGTCACAGGTGGGACAGACAGTAGTTGAAGGAAAGGGTGGGTGGGACTGGTTGCCGCACGCTCCTTCTGCTGTCTGCGCTTGGTTTCTGCATGCTCTCGGCGATGAGACTCGAGGTGCTCAGCGCCCTCCCGGATGCACTTCCTCCAATATAATATGGTCGTATATCATGACCCCGTTCTTACTCACTCCCACATAGGCATAACACAACTACACAAACATCTCACACAGTTGACGGTGATGCAAACTCTGTTTGAAGGTATCTCCGGGTACCAACATTTTAACATTTGCACAAAAATTATTTTGTGTATCTGTGCCCAACTTAGTCTGATGAAGGGTCATCGACCTGAAATGTTAACTCTGTTTCTCTCTCCACAGATGTTGCCCGATCTGCTGAGTGTTTCTCGCATTTTCTGTTTTTATTTCAGATTCCAGAATCCGCGATATCTTGCTTTTGTATTTGCCCACCTTAATCATGATGACTTAAAGGCTGAGAATTATTCTTATCAGGGATTTGACTTAATATTATTATTCTGAATGGGGGGGGAGCCGTAGCTACGCGACTAACAATAATGAAAGTCTATTACCATGCTTAACCATCTCAGACCACAACTACAGAGAAATCCACACAGTAGAGTTTCTGTTTGCCAAATATGGAGTGCGCATCCTTTCCCCATTGGGAAACATACTGGTCTGAGAATTCAAGGGTGCTGCATGGATTTTTCAGGCACAGAACTGGCACCTAAGCATCCAATATGGTGGAAGGGGTGTTTGCATTGCCCGCCATATTGGTACAGGCTTTTTGCTTATGCAAATAGGGGGCCTGGCAACTGTTTGAGGCCTCCTTTGCAAAATTGGACTGAATTGGGCTGAATGCAGCCAGCTGCAAATACCCACAAGTTGGTTCAGGAAAACGTGCTCTATGTACGGCCTAATCAGCGGACCTTAAACAATACGTTTTTTTTCAAATGCTTACCTGAATCTGGAACTACAAGGAGCAGGAGTGGTTCTCCCAGCTCTACTACAGTGCAGAAGAACATTGTCTGCCCCTGCTTGGCTCCTGCCTCCCTCCTGATTGGCCTGCTCCCGATTGCTTCCTTCCCCACTCCCCCCCCACCGCCCCTCCACTGCCCCCCTCTCACGGTCGGCTCCTCTTCCTCCCAATCATTTTACAGGAAATCCTTCTTGCCAGTGAGTTGTCTGGGGATGCCTAGCAGGGGTCTGCAGCTCGCTGACCTTGTGTCAATGTAAATTAGTCACTTGGCCAGTGCAAACGAATTTCTAAGGCGCTAAGTTCAGAGTGTTTTGTTTCTTAGTTGCATGGGGACACTAAGGAAATAAAGGGATATGGGGATAGGGCGGGAAAGTGGAGCTTAGGTTGAAGATCAGCCATGATCTTATTGAATGGCGGAGCAGGCTCGAGGGGCCTAATAGATAATCCTGTTCCTATTAAGCCAGCACCAAACGACAGCTTTATCTTTCCAAATCCCATTAATGAGGCAGGCTGGTTGGTGAATCATTAGAAGTGCCCTGGAGTATTGATAACCTGCCTGGCTCAGATATCAGATTACCAAAATTACCACGGAAGATGAACTTTGTTCCAGTTCTCTTTTGTCAGACACATTGTCCTAGAGCCATCTCAACCCCAAAGTCACTTCACTTACTTCCGCTTCCGAAAAAGATAGACACGGAAGCTGGTCTTACTTATAACTTCAAGCATTTTAAGTAGTGAACAATGTGCAGGTGGAACTTCCCTTATCCGGAACTCCCTTATCCAGAACCACCCCTCGTTCGGAACCATTCCCGGCCACCAGGTGGCGCTTGCGCAGAACTCCGACATGAGCAAATTGAAGTCCTTCCTCGCTGCTGAACTCTCGCAATCGCTGACCTGACCCCGCGATCCACCACCACCCACCCAATTATCTCTCTGCCGCACTCCCAGCCCCAAGCCACCCAGCCCTGATATCCCCTTGCTCAGTACCTGTACCATCCAATTTAACGTGACCACCTCTCATCCGTAAAAATCCCTTAGCCAGAACAGGCCAGGTCCCAAGGGTTCCGGATAAAGGAGGTTCAACCTGTATTGCTCTGTAAACACATTGCTCACTTCTGCATTATTTCAATACTTCCTGATTCATTTAGATTCAATAATGCTAGCAATGCTTGGGTCAAAATTCATAATGCGCCAGGGCTCAATTTTAACCCTACTCACCTGCAAGACCTGATCCTCTGAGTCCTACAAGCTCCTCTGCCTCGGACTCCCCACTACCCTCCCATGAGATCCTGCCCCACCCATTATTTGGAAGGCAGCAGGAAGCCAAGATCCGTCCAATCTCCACCTGCCAAAAGCTGCTTTGGGAAGCTCTGCACAGTCGTTCCAGCGGCATTTAAATCATGGCCTCGCGGTTAAAATAGCTGTGGCTTCTGCCAGGCAGGAAATCAACTCATCCGGAACGCTTTCCCTCCGGAAGTCCGCTGCATGTTGTAATCTGCCCCCATCAGCATTCATGGTTATCGATACAAAACTTCAAGCAAATTCAGTAGTGGAAAAATATTAGGCTGACACTTGACATTTCATATGTAATATCATATCGCATTCTGTAGATTAAGATAATACATGTCTGAGTTTTGTCATTAAGGGCATTATGTAAAATGCCACCTCTTGTCCCACCTACATATAATCTGCATGACAATAATTCCACTAATTAGCATAAACAGGACTCGGGTTATGGATCTCGCTGAAGTGTATTAAAACTGTACTGTTTCTTTCCTTTCCCCCATAAAGGTCATACTCTGTCTAAATATCCATTACAGTATGATAAATCCTTTGGAAGGAAATTATTTTACTAATTTCTCTTCCCTTGCCTGCCCCCTGCCCGCCCTCCCCCATTCCACCCAAATTCTTCCTTCTTACCTACATTAGAACATAACAACATAAGAAATAGGAGCAGGAGTAGGTCATACAGTTCCTCGAGCCTGCTCTGCCATTCAATAAGATCATGGCTGATCCGATCATGGACTCAGCTCCACTTTCCTGCCCGCTCCCCATAACCCCTTATTTGCTTATCGGTTAAGAAACTGTCTATCTCTGCCTTAAATTTATTCAATAACCCAGCTTCTACAGCTGTCTGAGGCAGCGAATTCCACAGATTTAGAAGAAATTCCTCCTCATCTCAGATTTAAATGGGCGGCCCCGTATTCTAAGATTAAGCCGTCTAGTTCTAGTCTCCCCAATCAGTGGAAACATCCTCTCTGCATCCACATTGTCAAGCCTCCTCATAATCTTATACATTTCGATAAGATCACCTCTCATTCTTCTGAATTCCAATGAGTAGAGGCCCAACCTACTCAACCTTTCCTTATAAGTCAACCACTTCATCATCTACCTGAAGCCAATAATCCAGTGTAGTGACTATCCTTCATGTAAGAGCCTGGACAATGAGTGTTGGCTGTGGCTCAGCACGCACGCCTCTGAGTCAGAATGTTGTGGGTTCATAGTCCCACTCAATTGACTTGAGCACATAATCTAGGCTGATACTCCAGTGTGGTATTGAAGGATTGCTGCACTCTCAGAGGTGCTGTCTTTTGGATGAGATGTTAAATCTGCACTTGCAGGTTGATGCAAAAGATCCCATGGCGCTATTTCGACGAAGAGCAGGGGAGTAATCCCGAATGTCCTGGCCAATATTTATCCCTCAACAAACATCATTAAAACAGATTATCTGTCATTGTCACATTGCTGTTCCTGGGAGTTTGCTGTACACAAATTGGCCGCCGTGTTTCCTACATTACAACAGTGACTAAACTTCAAAAGTATTTCTTTGGCTGCAACGTGCATTGGGACATCCTGAGGTTGTGAAATGGTACTATATAAATGCAAGTCCTTTATTTTGCTTTGGCAAATTTAGGAGATGCCCCGAAAACACCTCACCCTCGGCCAGCATTCAGAAGTGAGCAGTTCCCAGTGAAACACTGGATAGCAATGAGGAACAAGAATGCTGGTTGATTTCTCCCCTCCCTAGCATGAGGACATTGGGACAATTTATTGTGCCTCCACCATTGCCCAAGCTGAGATCAGTTAATGCAACACAAAATACTTTTTCATTGCAGAAGTGCAATCAATTTTAAAGCAAAGCAAGTTTTGTTGGGCAGAATGTTCGGTCAATACAAAATTCAATCGCTGGCCTAGATTTCAGGCCCTGGAGTATTTTAACTCCCAAGCCTTATTAACATTTGATTGGCAGATTGTCCATCACTTTTATCAGAAATTCCAATCGATTGTTGGCCATTCAATATGTACCCACGGGAAAGCGATATTCTTGAGGCATCGAACACCAATGACATCTCCTCGGCACCACTTGAATTCCCCCACCCCTGCCCCAATCCATTAAGACATCCCCTTTTAAAATTTTCATCCTTGTTTTCAAATCCCTCCATGACCTCGCCCCTCACTAACTCTTTAACATCCTCCAGTCCTAAAAACCTCCAAGATCTCTGCACTCCTCCAATTTTGGCCCATTCAGAATCCTAATTTTAATTGCTCCACCATTGGCGGCCGAGCCTTCAGCTGCCTGGGCCCGAAACTCTGGAATTCCCTCCCTAAATCTCTTCGCCTCTCAACCTCTCTCTCCTCCTTTAAGCCGCTCCTTAAAATCTACCTCTTTGACCAAGCTTTTGGTCACCTGCCCAATTAGTGCCTTATGTGGCTCGGTATCAAATTTTGTTTTAGCACCTTGGAATGTTTTACTATGCTAGAGGTGCTATATAAATGCAAGTTGTTGTTGTTTTTAAATCTACAGTGTTTGTTTCAAAGCTTCAGCTGCAAAAAGGTTTTAATTGAGAACTCTTCAAAATAATGTGCAAAATATGTTCATTTATCTAATGAAGCATTAAACTTCTGAAGACTTAAGTCTACATTGTCACGTTAATTGAAAAGCATTCCTCTTCAAGTA
Source organism: Pristiophorus japonicus (assembly GCF_044704955.1). Classification (NCBI taxonomy): domain Eukaryota; kingdom Metazoa; phylum Chordata; class Chondrichthyes; family Pristiophoridae; genus Pristiophorus; species Pristiophorus japonicus. The sequence goes on from NC_091979.1 coordinate 35,717,079, forward strand.
AGTTATCTGAAAGCTCTCTTACTGGCATTTCCAAATTTCAAAGTGCAACCTGCATTAAATATTTAGGGGGCTGTGGAATTGTGCTTTCCATGCCTCACAGGAAGTGGAGCGCAATCTCATGGGCTCCACTTCCTGTTGGGACGGGTTCCGAGGCGCTACTGGGGCACGCTGGTCAGCGCTACGTAGCTGCTCCACATATCGCTGTCGCATTTCAATGCCTCCTCCCCTTCGGTTAAAGGGCAGGGCCGCTGTGCATCATCGCCAGTTGCACGGTGATGGCCCAGGGCACTACTGTGGCTGCACCTCCACTAACTCCCGCACAATTTCGTGGTAGCCAGTAGCCCGTGCTCGAGGCAAAAACAGCTCTGCGCCCCGTTAGAGCCCCACTCCTTCCACCCCCCCCGCGCCGGAGACGTTAACGGGTATCGCTAAACAGGGCAATTTCGAACCCTTATTTTCCAAAATCTTTTCTAAACAGTTGTGTAAAGGGAGTTTTTCTCTTTTAAAAAATAACTACTTTCTAAAAGCAATGCAAGTGTGTCTGGATCTTCTTGATAAGTGGGTGACAGTCAGGTGCATGCTCTCAGACTGTTGAACAAGGTAACCTGTTAGCCTAACATCTGTGGTTGGGAAAATGTTGGAGTCCATTATTAAAGAAGCAGTAGCAGGACATCTGGAAAAGCAACATTTGGTCAGTCAGAGTCAGTACGGATTTATGAAGAGGAAGTCATGGCTCCAGGGTGACCAAGGCTGGGAACGCAACATCCAGGGGTATTCAACATTCAGGAAGGACAGACAGAAATAAAAAGGAGGTGGTGTGGCGTTGCTGGTTAAAGAGGAAATTAACACAATAGTAAGGAAGGACATTAGCTTGGATGATCTGGAATCGATATGGGTGGAGCTACTGAATACCAAAGGGCAGAAAACGATAGTGGGAGTTGTGTACAGACCCACAAACAGTAGTAGTGAAGTAGTGGACAGCATCAAACAAGAAATTAGGGGTGCGTGCGATAAAGGTACAGCAGTTATCATGGGCGACTTTATTCTACATATTGATTGGGCTAATCAAACTGGTAGCAATGCAGTGGAGAAGGATTTCCTGGAGTGTATTAGGGATTGTTTTCTAGACCAATATGTCGAGGAACCAACTAGAGGGCTGGCCATCCAAGACTGCGCGATCTGTAATGAGAAAGAACTAATTAGCAATCTTGGGAAAGAGTAACCATAATATGATAGAATTCTTTACTAAGATGGAGAGTGACACAGTTAATTCGGAAACTAGGTTCCTGAACTTAAAGAATGGTAACTTTGATGGTATGAGATGTGAATTGGCTAGAATAGACTGACGAATAATACTTAAAGGATTGACGGAGTATAGGCAATGGCAAACATTGAAAGATCACATGGATGAGCTTCAACAATTGTACATCCCTGTCTGGAGTAAAAATGAAATGGGGAAGGTGGCTCAACTGTGGCTAACAAGGGAAATTAAGGATAGTGTTAAATCCAAGGAAGAGGTATATAAATTGGCCAGAAAAGCAGCAAACCTGAGGACTGGGAGAATTTTATAATTCAGCAGAGGAGGACATAGGGTCTAATTAGGAGGGGGAAAATAGAGTATGAGAGGAAGCTTGCTGGGAACATAAAAACTGACTGCAAAAGCTTCTATAGATATGTAAAGATGAAAAGATTTGTGAAGACAAACGTAGGTCCCTTGCAGTCAGATTCAGCTGAATTTATAATGAGGAACAAAGAAATGACAGACCAGTTAAACAAATACTTTGGTTCTGTCTTCAAGAAGGAAGAATCTTCCAGAAATACTAGTGGACTGAGAGTCTAGTGAGAAGGAGGAACTGAAGGAAATCCTTATTAGGCGGGAAATTGTGTTAGGGAAATTGATGGGATTGAAGGCTGATAAATCCTCGGGGCCTGATAGTCTGCATCCCAGAGTAATTAAGGAACTGGCCCCAGAAATAGTGGATGCATTGGTGATAATTTTCCAACAGTCTATTGACTCTGGATCATTTCCTATGGACTAGAGGGCAGCTAATGTAACACCACTTTTTTAAAAAGGAGGGAGAGTGAAAACAGGGAATTATAGATCGGTTAGACTGACATCAGTAGTTGGGAAAATGTTGGAATCAATTATTAAAGATGAAATAGCAGCGCATTTGGAAAGCAGTGACAGGATCGGTCCAAGTCAGTACGGATTTATGAAAGGGAAATCATGCTTGACAAATCTTCTAGAATTTTTTGAGGATGTAACTGGTAGAGTGGACAAGGCAGAACCAGTGATATGGTGTATTTGGACTTTCAAAAAGCTTTTGACAAGGTGCCAGACAAGAGATTGGTGTGCAAAATTAAAGCACATGGTATTCGGGGTAATGTACTGACGTGGATAGAGAACTGGTTGGCAGACAGGAAGCAGAGAGTCGGGATAAACGCGTCCTTTTCAGAATGGCAGGCAGTGACTAGTGCGGTGCATCAGGGCTCAGTGCTGGGATCCCAACTATTTACGATATACATCAATGATTTAGATGAAGGAATTGAGTGTAATATCTCCAAGTTTGCAGATGACACTAAGCTGGATGGCGGGGTGAGCTGTGAGGAGGATGCTAAGAGGCTGCATGGTGACTTGGACAGGTAAGGTGAGTGGGCAAATATATGGCAGACGTAGTATGATATGGATCAATGTGAGGTTATCCACTTTAGTTGCAAAAATGTGAAGACAGAATATTATCTGCAGATTAGGAAAAGGGGAGGTGCAACGAGACCTGGCTGTCATGGTACATCAGTCATTGAAAGTTGGCATACAGGTACAGCAGGCGGTGAAGAAGGCAAATAGTATATTGGCCTTCATAGCTAGGAGATTTGAGTATAGGAGCAGGGAGGTCTTACTGCAGTTGTACAGGGCCTTGGTGAGGCCTCACCTGGAATATCGTGTTCCATTCTGGTCTCCTAATCTGAGGAAGGACATTCTTGCTATTGAGGGAGTGCAGCGAAGGTTCACCAGACTGATTCCCGGAATGGCAGGACTGACATATGAGGAGAGATTGGATCAACTGGGCCTTTATACATTGGAGTTTAGAAAGATGAGGGGGGATTTCATAGAAACATATAAGATTCTGACGGGACGGGACAGCTTAGATGTGGTTAGAATGTTCCCGATGTTGGGGAAGTCCAAAACCAGGGGACATAGTCTTAGGATTAAGGGGTAGGCCATTTAGGACTAAGATGAGGAGAAACTCCTTCACTCAGAGAGTTGTTAACCTGTGGAATTCCCTACCGCAGAGAGTTGTTGATGCCAGTTCATTGGATATATTCAAGAGGGAGTTAGATATGGCCCTTGCAGCTAAAGTGATCAAGGGGTATGGAGAGAAAGCAGGAAAGAATTACTGGGGGAATGATCAGCCATGATCTTATTGAATGGTGGTGCAGGCTCGAAGGGCTGAATGGCCTACTCCTGCACCTATTTTCTATGATTCGAAGGATAAGAGGTAAGCCATTTAGGACTGAGATGAGGAGAAACTTCTTCACTCAGAGAGCTGTTAACCTGTGGAATTCCCTACCGCAGAGAGACGTTGATGCCAGGGCATTGGATATATTCAAGAGGGAGTTAATTGTGGCCCTTACGGCTAAAGGGATCATGGGGTATGGAGAGAAAGCAGGAAGGTAGTACTGAGGTGAATGATCGGCCATGATCTTATTGAATGGTGGTGCAGGCTCGAAGGCCGAATGGCGTACTCCTGCACCTATTTTCTATGTTTCTATGTTTCTATGTTGATAAATTTGCTGGAATTCTTTGAGGATGTAACGAACAGGGTTGATAAAGTGGAACCAGTGGATGTGGTGTATTTGTACTTCCAGAAGACATTTGTCAAGGTGCCACATAAAAGGTTACTGCACAAGATAAAAGTTCACGGAATTGGTGGTAATATATTAGCATGGATAGAGGATTGGCTAACGAACAGAAAACAGTGGGTTGGGATAAATGGTTCATTCTCGGGTTGGCAATCAGTAACTAGTGGGGTGCCGCAGGGATCAGTGCTGGGACCCAAACTATTTTCAATCTGTATGAACAACTTGGAGGAAGGGCCCGAATGTAACGTTGCCAAGTTTGCTGACGACACAAAGATGGGAGAAAAAGCAATGTGTGAGGACACAAAAAATCTTCAAAAGTGCAGTTTTGGTTTCCATATTCACGAAAGGATCATCATAGGCAGTCCCTTGGAATTAAGGAAGACTTGCTTCCACTCTTAGCATGAGTTCTTCGGTGGCTGTACAGTCGAATACGAGAACCACAGTCTCTGTCACAGGTGGGACAGATAGTCGTTGAGGGAAATGGGGGCAGGGAGCCTGGTTTGCCGCATGCTCCTTCCGCTGCCTGCGTTTGATTTCTGCATGCTCTCGGCGACGATACTCGAGAAGCTCAGCGCGCTCCCGAATACACTTCCTCTACTTAGGGCGGTCTATGGCCAAGGACTCCCAGATGTCAGTGGGGATGTCGCACTTTATCAGGGAGGCTTTGAGGGTGTCCTTTAACGTTTCCTCTGCCCGCCTTTGGCTCGTTTGCCGTGGATGAGTTCCGAGTAGAGCACTTGTTTTGAGAGTCTCGTGTCTGGCATGGGAACTATGTGGTCTGCCCAGCGGAGCTGATCAAGTGTGGTCAGTGCTTCAATGCTGGGAATGTTGGCCTGGACGAGGACGCTAATGTTTGTGCGTCTGTCCTCCCAGTGGATTTGCAGGATCTTGCGGAGACATCGCTGGTGGTATTTCTCCAGCGACTTGAGGTGTCTACTGTACATGGTCCATGTCTCTGAGCCATACAGGAGGGCTGGTATTACTATGGCCCTGTAGACCATGAGCTTGGTGACAGTTTTGAGGGACTGATCTTCAAACACGCTTTTCCTCGGGTGGCCGCATGCTGCACTGGTGCACTGGAGGCAGTGTTGGATCTATTTGCTTTGGAGGCAGTTCAGAGAAGGTTCACTAGGTTGTTTCCGGAGATGAGGGGGTTAACTTATGAGGAAAGGTTGAGTAGATTGGACCTCTACTCATTGAAATTCAGTAGAATGATAGGTGATCATATCAAAAGGTATAAGATTATTAGGGGGCTTGATAAGGTGGATGCAGAGAGGATGTTTCCACAGAGAGGGGTGACGAGAACTAGAGGGCATAATCTTAGAATAAGGGGCCGCCCATTTGAAACAGAGATGAGGAGAAATTTCTTCTCTCAGAGGGTTGTAAATCTGTGGAATTTGCTGCCTCAGAGAGCTGTGGAAGGTGAGACAATGAATACATTTAAGACAGAGATCGACAGTTTCTTAAACTATAAGGGAATAAGGGGTTATGGAGAGCGGGCAGGGAAGTGGACCTGAGTCCATGATCGGATCAGCCATGATCGTATTAAATGGCGGAGCAGGCTCGAATGGCTGTATGGCCTGCTCCTGCTCCTATTTCTTATGTTCTTATGTTCCTGTGTAAATCAAAGTAAAATTATGGTGGGGGGTTTTTGTATTAAAAATGTGATTTAAACAGGTCAAGGTAGACAATATGTATGGGATCGTGTCACCATAAAGTACAAACCTCATTCAAAGAACTCCCAGGTGTATTTGTAGGTACAATGTATCTACTTCTTTCCTCCAGCCCCATTTCTCCAGGCTCTGCATTGCTAATAAACTGTTAAATCTCTGACATCTTCGAGTTCTGATGGAAGGTTATCAAGCTGAAATATTAACTCTGCTTCTCTTTCCACAGAATCTGCTTGACTTGCTGAGTGTTTCCAGAATTTTCTGTGTGTATGCTAAATTTGTAATGTTGTGGAATTATGTAAATACACTTTTTTGCGCTCCTCGATTATTTCAAGATGCTAGTTTAAACTTTCCGAAGGACTTATTTTTTTCCAGTGTCCAGGATGCGAATTACCTACTAATTTTGACCTTCAGATTTGAATTAGATAGCAAGAAATATTAATGTCAAGTCACAACTCAGCTCTTTGCCTCCATGCAGGAAAATTCAACATGCATTACTAAATTTACTAGTTGACAGAAGAAGAGCCCTTTCTACGGCTGCGTGTCGGGTTCCTCTAAAATGCATAGGGCTTATTCTAGCACGCCGTGCATTCTGGGTGAGGATTTCCACCATTAGCCCCGATACCGGGAACAGATTCTATTGAGATCAGCCGGGGAGAATCACGTTTGGAGCAGGGAATCTGGAGCGAGGATAATAAATACTAAATAAATTAAATAGCAACTGAAAGCCTGGCGTCCGGTCCCACCGGAAACCAATGTATAAAGTGATACAACTACTGACTGCCCCACTTCCACTTTGGTGAACTTAAGAGAAGGTTTTCAAATTGAAATTGTTTGTTAAATAAAATAAATGTTGGTGTTTTTCAATCGATAAATTAAATTGATTATTACTGTGAGTTCCCTGACTTCAGTTCAGGCCTATCACTGAACCGTGATAAATTGATGCACACAGACGCATACCGCCAATGCGAAATATATTTTCTCCCGGATTTTGAGAATGGAATCTTCCATTCCTGGAGACTCCAGGAATTCCGGGAAGATTGGCTACCCTATTACCAGCATGTCTTACACTGAATGTCAGTGTGGGGTTTCATTCCACAGGCAGTTTACACATTGGGGCAAATTCTGCGATTGTTGGCTTCCTGTGGGCAGAGGCCTCCAATCAAAATGTTTTTAATGAAAGTACCTGGTGGTCCCAGAGGAACGAACACTTGCGCTCCGAGGCTTAGATGCACAGCCCAGTGCAGAGGCCCACACATCCCAGGAACGTATGTGCATCCTGGGATCACGTGGGCCTGGACCACCAGTCACAATGAAGTGCAGGTATTCTCATTCATAGTAATGGGGGCTCCGAGCTCCGAGCTCCCACTACTATCAATGAGAATATCCCTAAAGACAAATACAACACAAACATCAACAAAAAAACACTTCACTTTTTAAAAATTAATGGAAATTGCATGAAATTAAATGTTTGTGAGAAAAAATTATTTTTTGTATTAAAAAAAATGTTTTAATAGTGTTAAAAGTAATCTTATCTTCATAGACTGGGTCTTTAATATAAAAATAAGTAATAAAATTTTTTTTTTCTATCTATTAAAACTCTTACGCTGGCGAAAGCTTTTACTAGGCGTAAGAGTTTAATGGACATTCGCTGGGCAAGAGTTGGGCAAATGGCCCAAATCTCCGCCAGTGAAGGTCCCTCTCTCAGGTATGCGTACGATCTGTCAAAAGACATTTTGACAGATTGCAAGTGCTGGGCTCAGCTGCATGCGTTTCACACACCTAAAGCCGGAACTTGCGAGGCCTCTTCGGGCACGTGCATACATCGTACACACCCGGAGAGGCCCCAATTTCAATGCCACTATTTATGCTTTGAGGAAATGCACTGCATCCAGAATTAAAATATTAAATTTGAGGATGTAGGTTTCTTATTTAAATTTTCCTTCAGCTATACTTTTGTAAAATAGTCGGATGTTTTACTGAAATGTTAAGAAGCCTGCCTGTGAAATGGAGTTGTCAAAAATGTCTCAGTTTGGCCCATTCCCGGACATTTGATCATGTAACATTTGATCACATGGGACTCGATCATGTGGTGTCAATCACATGCTCTTTGATCACGTGACCTTTGCCCACTGTTTGTAAATGCTATTGCATTGGCCTTAGTTGAATGTCTAGGTTTCACCAATCTCCGAATAAATTATTCAATTTTTTGTTTTGCCGTGAGATGAGTAACAACATTTATAAATCAAAGAAGGAGCACAAAAGAATAATAAGATTTACAACAGGACAAAAACTAGTATTTACATTGGGACTTTAACGTAGTGAAACATTCCAAGGCACTTCACAGGAGTATTATATTTAAGGAAAAATATCATAAAATTAAAATATTAAATGGCAGAGCAAGCTTGAAGGGCTGAATAGCCTACTCCAGCTCCTATGTCTTCTGTTCTTTTCAGTATCGACTGTAATGAAACACCAAATAAAATCCACTGACTCAATAAAAACATCATCGATATAAGTAACTTCTAACTAAAGGTTTCATACAATTTTATGACTTATTACAGTACACAGCAAGTTATAAAAATAATAAATAAAATCCCAAACAAACCTTATTCAATTCATTGACTTTAGGGAGGTGAGATGCAGTCTTCAGGGAGAAGCACCAAAGCTGCCCGATTTGCGTAATAAAGCACATTATTCATCAACGCACATCACTTGCAAACACGAACTCTCCCTCCCTCTTTGTCTTTCACCCTCCCCCGGTTTGTTTCTTTCTTTCTCCCTCCTACTACTGGTTTGTTTCTCTCCCTCTCGCCTTCCATCCCCCAGTTTGTGTCTCTCTCTCCCCCCCCCCCACCTCTCCCAGTTTGTGTATCTCTTTCCCTCCCTTCCCCAGTTCGCGTTGCTCTCTCAGGACTCACAGATTTCCGTGGGCCTCAAATAGAGAGCGGGGGAGGAACCAACAAGACCCAGACACTGCAAATTGCTTGCAGGCATCAGCCAGAGTGCTGCGCATGTGCAAACCACCCATACAAGGACTCTGGCTCATGAGTCGTCATAAACAGCGCTCGGGAAACCAATCGCCCATTTCGGTGGACTCCAGCGAAATCTGGATGCTTGGGAACCCTAGTTTAAAGCAATGTTCCCATTAAGCTGTACAGCTGCACAGTGGGCTGGAGGTCCCGTGCAGCCGGCTCACCGGCTTTTAAATGGAATAACGCGCATCCGCAAAAATTTGAATGGGCCATGCAGCCCATAAAAGCAGCCGCACAACCCCCCCCCGCAAAAAAAAATTAGAGGGAACATTGTTCTCAAGCCTGGAATTTCTCCACACTGCTGTGAAACCTTCTACATTCCAAAATGGGCATTCATTCCAACGAAAGCAATGGAAGTAATGTTAACCCCTGACGACGGTTCCCAGCTGCGGCCTTCTGAGATTAGCTTTCCCGCCTGGCAGCTGACCAACTTGTAATATAGGCATCTATGAGCATGCTCACAAGTTTGTACAGCTGTTGTCCATGGCACACCATCTTGCCATCTGGAGGAGGCGGGGATCCCCAATAGAGTGCTCTCTATGCGGGAGTCTTCCCTTTACTAATTGGAGACTTGGCCTGGAGTGTGTTGCATGGGGCAGTCCTGTGTAACCGGTTTTTAAGTTGGTTCACGGACTCCCAGGCTGCCTGCAATTTCTGAGGTCTGGAGGAGTCCGTGTTCCATATTTATATTGAATGTGCAAGGTTGCAGCCCCTGTTCCATTATTTGAAGGGGCTGCTTCTCAAATTCTGGTTGCACTTCAGTCCCACACTCCTGATCTTTGGGCACCCTGTGCGAAGGGTAGCGGGCAGGTCAGAAGGCCTCCTTGTAGGACTGCCCCTGGGCATGACCAAGGTGGCCATCAACTGGTCCAGGCAGCGGGCAGTTGAGGGGTTCATTCAGCCTCTCTTCCGTGGTTACATCCGAGCCAGGGTGTCCCTGGAGATGGAGCACGCCATATCCACTGGTATGCCGCGGCCTTCTGTGAGAGGTGGGCGCCGGAGAGACTGGAGTGCATCATCACCCCCGGCAACCAAAGTTTAAGTTGAGCATTTATTGTTAAAAGTTAATTTGTTTAATGTGTCAGTTTTGATGCCCCCCCTTTAATCAGGGGGCACTTGATTGAAATGTGATTTACAGGAGCAACTAAAATAGTTGTACAGCTGTTGCATTGTGAGTGGCTTAACCAATCACGTGATGTTCAGAAGACTCAATAAAACCCCAGTTATTTGGGTCTTGGTCATCTACGATGAGGTATGCAGTTATGAGCCTAGTGGATCAACTGGTAAGATGATTGTTATGACGAAAGGTTGAGTAGGTTGGGCCTAAACTCATTGGAATTCAGAACAATGAGAGGTGATCTTTTCAAAAGGTATAAGATTATGAGGGGGCTTGACAAGGTGGATGCAGAGAAGATGTTTCCACTGATGGGTGAGACGAGAACTAGAGAGAATGATCTTAGAATAAGGGGCCGCCCATTTAAAACAGAGATGAGGAGAAGTCTCCTCTCTCAGAGGGTTGTAAATCTGTGAAATTCGCTATCTCAGAGAGCTATGGAAGCTGGGACATTGAATAAATTTAAGACAGAGATAGACAGTTTCTTAACCGATAAGAGAATATGGGGTTATGGGGAGTGGGCAGGGAGGTGGAGCTATGATCAGATCAGCCACAATCATAATAAATGGCAGAGCAGGCTCGAGGGGCTGTATGGCCTACTCCTGCTCCTATTTCTTATGTTCTTATGTTCTTATTAAACCTTTGTTAATAAACCAACTAGTTCTTAATAGCATTGTGTTGCTATGAATTCTTAACCAAAGACCCCATGAAGCAAATACAATACACAACTTGTCGGGAAGCAGAGTTTATGAAAATGATAATGAAGTCCTGTTGTTAAATTCAGATGGATCTTCGTGTCCCTGGAATTTCCGAGTTTACCCCTCAACAACCACGCTCCCCTGCTCTTTCCTTGGCTCCCTGTAAATATCGGGCCCTATGTGTGAATAGATTATTGGGGTAAAACTTCACTTGCAGGCCAATTTTCTAGACATTTGTATTTCTTTTTCACCACTGTGATCATGCCATAACAAATAATATAATGGAAATATTTCATTAAAACATAGAAACATAGAAAATAGGTGCAGGAGTAGGCCATTCGGCCCTTCGAACCTGTACCACCATTCAATAAGATCATGGCTGATCATTCAGCTCAGTACCCCTTTCCAACTTTCTCTCCATACCGCTTGATCCCTTTAGCCGTCAAGGCCATATCTAACTCCCTCTTGAATATAGCCAACATTCCAATTAAAAAAAACTATAGCTGAACGAGTAGAAAAACACAACAGCAGGGCTAATAAGTTATTGTGTTCTGCTCTGTACTACTTGGAACTAGAAATAATGCTTCAACTATACATATATAACACACAGATATATTGTGTGAGTGTTTATTTTTTTAATTCAAGCATGGGATGTGGGTGGCACTGCCAAAGCCAGCATTTATTGCCCATCCCTAATTGTCCCTTGAGCCACCTACTTGACAACTGAGTGGTTGGCTAGGCCATTAAGAGGACAGTTAAGAGTCAACCACATTGCAGTAGATCTGGAGTCATATATAGGCCAGACTGGGTAAGGGCGGCAGATATCCTTCCCTAAAGGACAGTAGTGAATCAAATGGGTTTTTACGACAGTTTCATGGTCAAATTTCCCGTTACTAGCTTTTTATTCCAGATTGATTTAATTAAGAACATAAGAAATAGGAGCAGGAGTAGGTCATTTGGCCTCTCGAGCCTGCTCCGCCATTCAATATGATCATGATTGATCTGATTTTGGTGTCAACTCCACTTCTCTGCCTGTTTTCCACAACCTTTGACTCCCCTGTAGTTTAAAATTAACAGAATTTAAATTCACCAGCTGCCGTGACGGGATTTGAACTCACATCCCTGGATCATTAGTCCAGTCCTTCTGGATTACTCGTCCACCGTTCCCATTATTTTATATATTGAGCTGCTCATCTCTGTGTATTTGTAATTTGAATTACTCACTGATCCCTCTCGAGCAAACCTTTGAAGTTTTGCTGGATATATTTTACCTCCCATCATCAGAGGAACAGAATGTCAACTGCCACACATCAACAGAATCACTGATACTTTGACATCACACGACTCAGCATCCTTCTGCAAATTAACACGCATTGTAATTTATATCTTCCACAGTTGGCACTATCTGAGAGGCAATGAGAAATTAAAGCAAAGGCAACAACTTTGAAATGCCGTGAAACCCAAACTAGCAACATATTGAACATTTCTCTCAGCGCTTCATTCAGATTGAAATAAACATCAGGCTGATTTGCGATTAACAGGGCAATTATATTGTGGTTTTGCTTTGCTCCGAGGCAGACTGTGCAGCAGTGGACAGAGTCCAATGTAACTGAAGTGCAAATGGCAACTGTTGAGGTTTGGACGTCAACCTTGCAGTCTCACCTTTAATTGTTGAATTTGTACTTCCTCGCTCTTCTGCTTTATGAAGGTTACAATATTTGGATCTGCACTTGTAGTGCCGTAACCTACAGGGCTACGGACCAAGAGCTGGAAAGTGGGATTAGGCTAGATAGCTCTTTGTCGGCCGGCGCGGACATGATGGGCCGAAATGGCCTCCTTCCATGCTGTAAATTTCTATGATTTGATGCAATGTGAACTTTTAAGTTTAAATAGTTCCCAAGTGGTCTTAAGATTTAAATTTCCGGGGTGAGCAACAGCACAGACATATTTTTAGTTAGTGAGGATTATTTTTGTTCTCTGCATTTCCAAAAAATAGCTGTTGCCAAAATTAGTGGACAAATACTTAATATGTTTGCATGCCACTCTTCTGCTATAATTAATGTCGCTCTGAAGCCCTTTTATTTTAAATGAATTAACTCCTCGACTAAAATAATGGATAAAGTAAACCACAAGAATGGATTTAGCATGCATCAGTTAATATTGCCAAAAGTAATTTCTTGGCTTGTTACTGCTAAATTCGCACACCATGCAACATACATTTTCCCTAAATTATGTACATTTTAATAAGATGTCCCTATTTTGATCGTACAATTGTTTTTTGCAGTTGCTGCAATTGTTGAACATAATGTTATACAAAATATCTGCTGTATAAACAACACATTACAAGGACACCCTCAAATCCCTCTGGTGAATTTCGACATCGCCACTGGCACCTGGGAGTCCCTGGCCGAAGAAGAAGAAAGTGCATCCGGGAGGGCGTTGAGCTCTTCGAATCTCAACGCTGTAAGCATGAAGAGGTCAGGTGCAGGCAGCGGAAGGAGCATGTGGTAAATAAGTGCCACCCCCCCTTCCCCCGACGAATATCTGTCCCACCTGTGACAGAGTCTGTGGCTCTTATGTTGGACTGTTCAGCCACCAGAGAACTCACTTTAGGAGTGGAAGCAAGTCTTTCTCGATTCCGAGGGGCTGCCTATGATGATGATGACATTTCAAAATACTTTTGATTGTGTAACACAAAAAGTATTGCATCTAACATTGTAAATTGCTCAAAAATACACATTTTGAATAAATAGACTACAAAGAAATAAACTTTAGCTCATCCAAATCTCTGCTGCCCATATTCCATCCTGCGCCAAGTCCCGTTCACGCATCACCCCATATCCTTGATGAGTTACCTTGGCTGCCTATCCCCCAATACTCCAAATTTTCAAGTTCACATCTTTGTGTTTAAATCCCTTCTAGGACTCACCCCTCCCTCACGTCCTACAGCACTCCAACCACCTCCACATACGCCCCCCCACCCCCCCGCCCACACCACAAACTCTCTGTTTATCTGCCTCTTGATCAACTCCATCCCTGCCCTTCCTTTGACCCAACCATGGTGGTCTGGCCTTTAGCTTGAATTACTTTGCCTCCCTCTCCTCCTTTAAGGTCCTCCTTAAAATGCATCTCTTTGATCAAGCTTTTAGTCACCCCTCCTAATGGCTCCTCCTTTGATCCAGTATCAATTTTTGTCTGCTTACTTCTCTGTGAAGTGCCTTGGGATGTTTTTCTATGGCAAAGGCACTATATAAATGCAAGTTTTTGTTATCAAGTGTAAGATCCTTCTTTGTCCTCAGTTATTTTAATCGTCACTTAAACTCGCCTTCCCTAGCCTCCAGTATCTTCCTTGCCCTACTCGCCCCTGTCCACCTCACCCTCTACATCAAATGAGATCCCTGGTCTCCCTTGTTGGCATGGTTCTCTCAAAACACTTCCTTATCTCCATTCTCCAACACACCTTCCTGCCCACGCTACTAACACTTTTCACTTTTGAACAAACGTACTCTCAAGCTCTCCCCCAGGTGCCTGAACACCACTCTGCCTGGCCTCAGTCCTGCCGCCAGCAACGACACTGATACTTATTTCAAACTTATCTTTCTCCAAGGTCCTGGAACACAATGGCCCTGAATTTGCGGTTGGTAACAACAGCGAACGAACAGCATTCACTGCTATTACCTCTTCGAAACTGACCGCTACTTCAGGATTTAGTGCATTCATATATAAACACAGAAATCCTGAATGTTGCGGTCAATCATTCTGAGCTGTAGCCCCACCCACACAGCTAGTAATCAGGGGAAATCAGTGAAACGGATGAAAACTTGGGCCTTTCCACGGTAATATCGCTGTTAAATACCCCATTAAAAGTTAGACTTTGTTGGATTAAGTATAACTTTTGCTCTCCTCCCCTCTTTCCAGGCAGCTCTATTAATGTGCAGGCAACTTCTCCTCCAGCTCTCGGGGCCTCACAGCAGTTGCAGCAGTTCCTCCGCCAGGCTCACAACTGCAAAGTGGTTAGGCCCTTCCCAGTGCAAGAGCTCTACAACTATTTTGTTGATACTTAAATCAAATGCCCCCTTTTGACCAGGGCACTAGAACCCACAAATTAACAATTTAAAAACTGCAAAGAAAACCTTTAATCGTATTAAAATTTGGTTGCTGGGGGTGATGATGCACTCCAGTCCCTCCGGCGCCCACCTCTAACGGAAGGCCACGAGCATACCGTTGGATACCACGTTCTCAATGAGGGTTTTAACAGCGTATTGACTGCTAAACAAATGTTATGGCCCTGAAAAACTAATTTTAATTTTATGGAGTGTCAAATTTCTCCATAATTATGAAAATTATCAATAAGAAACTTTTAAAAGATTTTTCATCTTTATTTCAGGTTTAGCTTTTCCCTATGTGACAGCCCCAATTTTTGTTTTGCTCTCTATAACATTTTTTTTAAATCAGAAAAAAGGAGGTTCTTCACTTCCTGGTTCCCTGTCTGTGAGAATTCGGCATTGCGATTGGCTGCTAAGACAGCCTGTTGATGTCGCAGCAGCGCGGTATGGAATTCCCACGAAACTGCACTGATCTCAATTGCACGTCAAAAAAGCCAAGCTTCTCACCACAGAGGTTGCAAGATCTTTGTGGGCAGCTTCCTTCGGGGCCAGCGGTGAACGTCTTTCATCATCATCATCATATCATCACCATAGGCAGTCCCTCGAAATCGAGGAAGACTTGCTTCCACTCTAAAAGTGAGTTCTCAGGTGGCTGAACAGTCCAATACAGGAATTACAGCCTCTGTCACAGGTGGGAGGAAAGGGTGGGCGGGGAGTCTGGTTTGACGCACGCTCTTTCCGCTGCCTGCGCTTGTTTTCTGCATGCTCTCGGCGACACGACTTGAGGTGCTCAGCACCCTCCCGGATGCTCTTCCTCCACTTAGGGGTCTTTGGCCAGGGATTCCCAGGTGTTAGTGGGGATGTTGCACTTTATCAAGGAGGCTTTGAGGGTATCCTTGAAACGTTTCCTCTGCCCACCTTGGGCTCGCTTGCCGTATAGGAGTTCCGAGTAGAGCGCTTGCTTTGGGAGTCTTGTGTCGGGAATTTGGACAATGAGGCCTGCCCAACGGAGCTGGTCAAGTGTGGTCAGTGCTTCCATGCTGTGGATGTTGGCCTGGTCGAAAACACTGATGTTGGTGCGTCTATCCTCTGCCTTTACTTTGCCGCTGACCACAGATTACGGGCCAATGTTGAATTTTAACTGTGCTCCATCCAGAAACGACACTGCACTGGTCAAAGTCACTGTGTGATTGTGTCTCCCTATCTGATGTTTCCTCCATTAACCTAAAGGTTGTTGTCACACTCTCAAATTTCCAACATTTCCTCCAGCTTAATGTGTGCCATAGGCTAGAATTTCCCCAGCCTAAAGCACGTTTTAATGCAATTTATTCACGTTAAAAGTGCTTGTTTGTTCTTAAACTGAATTGCACAAAAATCCCCAAACCTTAAGAATGGCATTTTCAAAATATCGACAAAAAGCGGATCGCCAATGTGCAATGCAAAAAAAATCGCAAAAAAAACCTGCACCGACTAAGTTTGGCCATTTGGTGAACCCATTTTTGGAAGAAAAAAAAAGGCTCGAGAAAAGCAAGTGTTGCAGCCTCAGAAGCATCAGTAAATAGGAAGACCTGCAATAAAGGTAAGTTAAAGTTTTTTTTGAATTATTTCCTGGCAATTACTTAGTTAAGGGTCTTGTAAATGTTTTGTGTTTGGTGATTTTTTTGTGTTTTGCTATTTTTTTTCTGTGTGTATTCTCCCCTCCCAGGGCCTGTACTTTTGGCATTGATAGGCCTCAGGCTAAAGTTGGCGACATTGTGGTTTTTAACGGCAATCATTGTGCAATGTGTTTTTAAGGACCACCGTATTTTGTGGCCAAATTTACCCCTTTAAAAATGACAACATTTTTATTCTTATTTATTCACTATTTTGTCATTATTTATCAAATAATGACAGGCTGGGGAATTTCTAGCCTTATAGTCTTTACCTAAAGCACTTTTAGGCTTTAATTCTCTCAATAGACTATCACAACCCTCTGTGCATTTTCAACCAAAACGAAGGTCATGTCATACCTATAATAAGTTGCACCTGTTACCTCTGTCCTCTCCAACCTCTACTGGTTCCTTATGCCAAGTCTGCAATTTCAAAATTCTGATTCTTAAAATCTCTTAATGGCCTCACCCCATGCTAACGTGATCACCTCCAGCCTTACATCCACATGCACACACTCTGTTCTTCTGACAGTGGACTTCTACGCATTCCTCTAGCGCCTGCTGCTGCCCCCCTCTAGATGTCATTACGCTCCAATCCTCTGGCACCCGCTCTCTTCAGTTCACTCAGCTATCATATCCCCCGATGCCCATGCTTTCAAAAACCTCCTCTTCAAAAATCCATTCCTTCAGTTTCTCATCCCTGCTCCTACACTGATTCCCCCTTTCTCTGTGCTCAAGGTTCACAGTATCCTTTTCTTCCTTCTTGCAAAGAGCCCCACATCTTTCAGATGAGATGTTAAACCAAGGCCCCGTCTGTCTCTCAGGTAAATGTAAAAGATCCCATGACGCTATTTCGAAGAAGAGCAGGGCAGTTATCCCCGGTGTCCTGGTCAAAATTTATCCCTCAATCAACATAACAAAAGTATATTATCTGGTCATTATCAAATTTCTGTTTGTGGGATCTTGCTGAGCACAAATTGGCTGCCACGTTTCCTACATTACAACAGTGACTACACTCCAAAAGTACTCCATTGGCTGTAAAGCGCTTTGAGATGTCCGGTGATCGTGAAAGGCACAATATAAATCCAAGTATTTCTTTCTTTCAAGTTGTCTTTCTGCATCTGTGAGATAATGTTGATAGGATGAGATGATGTAGAGTGGGAGAGGCTCGTGTGGAGCATAAACACCGGCACAGACCATTTGGACTGAATGGTTTGTTTCTATGCAGTAAAAATCTATAAGGAGTGCTATATGAATGCAAGTTGTTGCCGTTTTTTTTTTAAACGGGAAGTGCTAAATGGCCCAATAATGCACCTCATGTGGTCCAAGCACTCTATGGCACCATACCTTCAATCATGGAGTAGACTTCTGGAATGCAATGTGCTGAGCACAGGGCTCTGCAGATCGGAAACTAGGACCCTGTGAACTAACTGTGCACACGGTTCACCATGATACTGCACCAGGGCCACATTATCTCCCCACAACTCTCACAAAATTGGCATCAGTTGCTGTTATTAACCCAGTTATTTTGGCTCTAATTATGCAGATGAATTCAGGCCCCTCAACCTGATTTAGCTTAGTAGCACTTCCAAGCCATTTCTTAATTATGTCATTATCATTCACCACTTAAATAGAAAACTTAAAACCTCCTGGGCAATCAAAATAAGCAAAAGCGTGTTAATGGCAATCTAAGTTTGTGGTTGTGTTGATATTGTGTTGATATTCTCCTATCTCTGCCAATTTTCTTCCCTCTCCATTCCCCGCTCTCCCCTTGGCATTGTCACTTCCTTGCTATAACTGATGCCTTTACCAATTAGCCATCCATTCAGCAAAAGCAAAATACTGCGGGTGCTGGAAATCTGAAGTAAAAGCAGAAAATGCTGGAAATACTCAGTAGGTCAGGCAGCACCTGTGCAGAGAAACAGAATTAATGGTTCAGGTCAATGACCTTTCGTCAAAGATTCTGATGAATGGTCGTCGACCCAGAATGTTAACTCCTGTTTTTTTTATTAAGAACTAGTTGGTTTATTAGCAAAAGCTTTAACAATCACACTGCACATTTCCAGTTCAACTGTTTTAGTTGTGCACTTCAAACGAATGCCCCCTGCATGGGGAGGTCACACTCCAAAGTCATTTTTTTTTCCAGTGCCCCTTTTTGGGAGGAGCGGGGGGAGGAGAGGGTTTAGGGCACTAAAAACAGAAATTATACAAGTGCCCCCTGGTTAAAAGGGGCAGGGGGGCACTCAAACCGGCAAATTAAACAAATTAAACTTTAAACTTAAATGATCAAATTAAAATTTGGTTGCCGGGGGTGATGATGCACTGCAGTCCCTCCGGCACCCACCTCTCGCGGAAGGCCGCGAGCGTACCAGTGGACGTTAACTCTTGTTTCTCTCTCCGCAGATGTTGCCTGACCTGTTGAGCATTTCCAACATTTTATGATTTTATTCCACTCATCCTTAATGAGTGAGCCTAAACGGTGCTTGTTTGACAGAGGGGGTGTCGGAGTCAAGTTCGATCCTCACCCAATGCCAATACATGCACTATTTCAGCAGGACTGACTGGATACACTCTGGAGTAGGAATCCTGGCTAATTCTCCATTCCCTAGCCCAAGAATGTAAAGTACTCCCACCCTCACCCCAGCTGAGATCCATTAAATCAGTAAATCTGGAATTAAACCTGAAATCCTTCTCATTCCATATTTCTGAGCTAGTCACCAGTTTAACAGGGAAACCCCATTTTTTAAAAGATATTGATGATAGTTGCATTCATTTTAAATTTGCCTTGTGTCTATTCTCCCCACCCCCTCCAACCCCATTACACTACACGCACGCACATTTATGTTGAATTAAGCTAAAGTATTGTCCTACCTATAGTGTTGCATTATCATGACTCGGTTTAAATCTGTTACTCCACAAACTTTAAAAGCCTCTTTACTTTTATAGTACCTTAAATACTATAAATACGAAAATTAGTTATGCTAAAAATAAATGCAGTCTGTACATGGAGTATGATAGTGGATGAATTGACCAAAGTATAGTCAGATGATAAAAATTTTGTTCAATTGACTTGGACTTTTCAGTAGTATCTCTCGTGGACATCAGAAACAATATCCTAGTGCAATATACTAGAGGAATATGATTTGCCATGTTTCTTTCGAATAAATCTGAAACACGTAGCAGTAAATTATTGCCACAAAGATGATAAAATTGGAGTTATGCCCAGTACAGAGACTTCCCACTGGAGGGGGGTCTCACATCGTTTGGGTTTAGTGAGTTCAGGAATCTGATCAGAACCTGACTCCCAAGTTATGGTGGCACATTTGCATCAATGTACATCCAAAACAGTTATACACAGATGCAGGAGTGGCAGTATAATTGCAGTCTTTAAGTGACCAACTAACTGGTGCAAGAAAATAATGACTAAAGATTCTTCAGTCAAGACATTTCAGCAGCTCTGTGGCTAATTAGATGAAGTCACTTGCAGTCAGCATTTGTATTGCTGCATTGACAGGTTAATGATAAAGGAGAAAGGCATTCAGAGATTTTGATGTGCAATATGTTCCGCTGTGTATCTTCAGCAGATGGCAAAAATAGTATAATTTGTGTTGCGGTATCAATTGACAGTTTATCTCTGTCCAGCTCCCCCTCACAGTCATAATTTATGTATTGCACCTTAACACATACATACTATGGCAGTATGCATTGAGTACCTTATTACTTCTTAATTTATAAGTTGAGTTATGAAAGTAGAACTTTCAATGGCCCACTTACACACGGGAATTGTTGAAGACTCTTCAAGTCGAGTTAAAAATAATTTCAGAATGTTTGCTCAGCACCTCGAATGGTGACATGCACCAGCTTGGAGCAATGTGACGCGTTATAACGGGCTCGTTAACCAATAATAACGAGGTCTGTACAGCAAAACGCCATGGACATTTCGCGATCCGGCCACTATGTATACCAGATACTGTCTAACTCAAAGCCCCCCCCCCCCCCCCCGCCCGCCCTTCCTCCCACACACACACGGCGATTTGATGGGTGCTTATTTGGTGCTTACGAGCTTTCGGATCCCTGAAGCAAGTCCAAGGCAAAGCATCAACAACTATAACAAGTAGCTGTCAATGTCCTGGTCAGTTTCCAGGCGCGGATCTGATTTCAGGACCAGGGACAGAGTCTTATGGTGTAAATGCACATAAAATCACAAAAGGCAGTTTAAATAGTTAGAGCAGATGGCAGGATTTGCACAATACAAACTTGCCGACTCTGTAGTTGTTGGTTCTGGCGTCGTTATATAAACGTTATTACAAACTAGATCATAAAATACTTTCCGCACATGTCGAATGACACTGATTGATATGCTGGAATTGTGTGTACGAATAGGTACAGTAGTGCGTCTCTATAATGTTCACATTAAAGAGTCGCACTACTGTACCTACTCTGCCACTCTGCAATACGTTTGGAATATTTATATGAACATTATCAAAATGCCCTTTCTGTGATGTTCTTAAAAAATGTGAAACATATCCCCCAACCCCACCCCCACCCCCACAGATTTGTTGCAAGTCACTTTCTCAATCCTTGTCTCAATAATAAACCGAAACTCTGTACTTACGGGAATGAACAGTTGTCAAGAAGACCCAGAGGCTGAGGATGGAGAGGAAAAGGGCGATAAAACGTCCGCTGCTAGCGTGCGAGTCCATTTTTGAAAGAATTGTGCTATCTTAAGAGTGGCGAGGCTCAGTACTGATGCTCCCCTGCTCTGCTCTTGACCATGTCAGCGCACATTCTGTTCTGCCTTGCTCTTTCTCTCTCTCTCTCTCTCCTCCTCTTCAAATCAGCTGTTCCTTCACTCACACAACACGTCTCCCTGCGCCAACTATTTTGCGCCGGGGAATCCGGACATAAGGAAAGAGCAGCCGAGCACTTCAATATCACTCGAAGGGAATGCCAGCGAGATCGCAACTCCATGTGACAGATCCTCACCACCCACTACAGCGCCTCGTTCCTTTTTGCCAGCTCACCGAGATGGGTTGCAATATATAAATATTATATATATATATATTATGTACACATATGGCAGCATCTATGAAGTTTCAGCCCACCTCATATTCCTGTAACACAGTCTTGAGGATGAATGGATGAGTCTGGATAAATCATTTTATAAAGCCACGCTGTGACCTTCCATAACCCACTTTTCTTCAGTGCTAAACGACCCCATGAAAGTCAAAACGGCAATATGTGTGTGTTTAGAGATTGCTTCTCGCACAGGGTTTTGAATTCGACTCGTTATTTAAGATGAATTCCCTCGCCTGTAGAAAGTGCAAAGATCAATATAGTTTTTTTTCTCCCAAGATGTAATTATAATAATTCACACAAATTCTGCTGTGAGTGTGTGTGGGGCGGGGAGGGAGAGGGGGGAAGCTCTGCTTTTCTCAATCGCCTCTTTTAGCAACATTTCAGAATGTTGTTTTTTAAACTTTCTCTTGTGTCAAACCTCCATTACGATGCATTACATGTTATTTGAATTTACCAGAGTACTTCTCAGCACCCGCGTGTGCACTTAGAGAAAGTTACATTGTGATTGTTCTAAAATATTTATATTACATAAAGTCAGTCTCGCCCATCTCAACAACAAAAATACGAATTATAGTTGATTTTAAAACAAAATACGAGGAGAATCTGTCTACTTTTCCTAAAAGGTAGTTTTTTGGGGCTTTTATTTTTCAAAGCTCTACTTGTAATTGACTCTGTATTGGTTAGACATGGGTTTTTCTAATTGTTAATCCAGACATAACAACGGGACTCCACCCCTACACACACCTTCCCTGGGCTGGCGCAAGAGTTAAGCTCTCACTTATTGTGATTTAAAAAATTGCCCCTCTTTTTGAGAACCTTTTATATATATAAAAAAGTAAACACGCCCCCTAGTTGTTTCAATGGACTTGCAATCTCGCTCTTTTTTCTGGTCCTCAGTCTCACACCAGGTCGTTGGGGGCTCGGCTCGCCATCGCTCAGATGGAAGATTGAACCGAGGGCTGGACGGTTTGTTCGGGCGGACACTCAAGATCCCATGGCAGAATTCAAAGAAGAGCAGAGAGTTGTCACGGCCAACATTTCTCGCTCAACCGCCACCGAAAAACAGATGAACTGGTTGTGCGTCTCAGTCTTCTTTCGTGGGATCTTACCGTGCACACATAGAGCCGCCCCGCTTGCTAATTTAACAAGTCACAACACTTTACAACAACAAGTTGCATTTACATAGCGCCTTTCACGTGGTTATAAACGTCGCTGGGGTTGGGTAGGATTGCACTTCAATCTTAGTATTTTAGGATCTTACTAGAAAAAAAACCTGCATTGATATAGAGTCTGCCTCGTTCTCCGGATATTCAGAAGCATCCCAAAGAAAATTAATTTACTAATGGGTAAAACCGTGTAGACTTAATTCCCAAGTTCCTGATTTGCACTTTTTGCACATGAAGCTTCCATTGGCACTGTGAATTTGTAAATTATCCCCGCATTAGTACACGAGAGAGCTTGAAGGGCTGGAGGCACAAGATTTATTTCTGGGAGAGATGGGTTCTGAAGTCATCTCACTCCCTCTAGATTATAAAGCACTTTAATGTTACTTTGGCTTTCCAAGAGATGCTCAGGGCTCTCTCACCAACACCCACACATCCCATCATCATAGGCAGTCCCTCGAAGCGAGGATGACTTGCTTCCACGCCAAAAAGGGATGAGTTCACAGGTGTTTCAATGAAGGACCTAATATTCCAGGTCCCGAACTATATTCTGAAGGGTGGAAGATGCCTGTGCTTGGATTTTTTTAACGTGTGGTGGCCGTTGCACACCAGCCATCACACGGGCTTGACAGAGCTAGGTCTTGGTCCAATGGTAAGGATTACCCAAGACTAACTGGAGACCAGCTCTGCTGCACAGACCGAGCGCGCACACGTAGCATAGTGTGGGCTAGCCCGTGCTGCCCCTGGGTCCTCGCCTCTTCTGGGCCCCAGATTCATGCCTCTCCTGGGCCCCGATCACTTCCCTCTATGGACTCTTGACGTCTCTTCACCCTTCCTGCTGTGCCTGCCTGTACTGCAATCACCGACCTGGCTTCGTAGCTGTCGCCCTCCTGCAGCAGCACGCGTTGCTCCCTGCAGTGGTATGCCACCGCACGCTGCTCCCTCCAATGGCCCCGGCCTGCTGATGGTCTTGCAGGCTGGGACCACCCCACATCCACATCCACATGCTGAGAAAGGTTCAGTCCTCCAACTATCAACATCCAAAGGATTATCACTGACCAGAAGCTGAACTCAACCAACCATATCAATACCTTGTCCACAAGACCAGGGCAAAGGCAGGGTATTCTGTGTTGAGTGGTTCACTACCTGAGCCCGCCAAGCCTATCCACAATCTATCATAATGTGCTCAAGTCAGGAGGTTGATCTAATACTCACCACTTGTCTGAATGGGTGGAGCTGCAACAATACTCAAGAAGCTCGACACCATCCGGGATTGGGCTACTTGTTTGATTTGCACCCCTGTCATCAGGCTCAATATCCATCCCTTTCATCACCAGCATACTGTGGTGGCAATATGGTCTACAGGATGTACTAAAGCAACTCACTAAGGCTGCTTTGACAGCACCTCCCTTGCTGTCTGATCTCTACCACCGAAAAGGACAACCGCATCAATGCCATGAGAACAATTGTACCCCCAAGTCACACACTCTCCTGACTTGGACATATGTCAACGTACCTTCATCGTCAGTGGATCAGTGTCCGAGAATTCCCCAGTTAACATCATTGTGCGAGCATCATCACCACAATGACTGAAACGCTTCAAGGAGACAACCCACCATAACCTTCTTTGGGCTATGAGGGATGGCCAATAAATGTAGCCTTGCCAGTGTTGCCAATGTACCACAAACAAAAAAAAAAAATACTTTGCTTTGGCAGATGTAGTGCTGCTAGTGAGGGTTCCTTTTCCCAAAGGAAGCAATGCCAGCAGAATTCCAGTGGTGTCATCACCTTACATGAATGCCTGACTAAGTATGCTGTATGATTCTTCACGATACTCCGATTACAGCATACCATTTGCATGCCACAGCATGAAACAAGGCATGCCAAAGTGATCAAGACTTGGTGATGCCGAATTGACTGAATCTGTCAAGATTCCAAACCATTTCTGGAGGCCCAGGCACACATATTTGGCAAGGATCTTGGTGTTAAAGACGCAGAGCTACACCATATAACACCAACAGACCATAGAGTGAGCCATGAAACTGAAATTTGCCTCGGGCTCCTAGCTGCATTGCCGATAGGACTAGTTGGGTTGAACTTGTGGTCATTTTTACATAGGTGGGCTCATATCTTATTCTCCTTGAAAGTAGGTAGGTTTATGAGGGTTTTCAAAGGTCCCAGGCGAGTTTATGCAGTTCTCTTTCTAACATTGCAGAATTCTGTCTGTGACATAGTAGCAACATTAAACAAATAATTTTATCTGTCTTCACAGTGGAAGACACAAAAAACATTCAGGAAATAATGAGGAACAAAGGGTCTATAGAGAATGAAGAACTTAAATAAATCTGTATAAGTAAAGATATACTGGAGCAATTAATGTGACTGAGTGGCAACAAATCCCCTGGACCTGACGACTTGCCTCCTAGGGTTTTAAAAGAGATAGCTGCAGAGATAGTGGATGCACTGGTATTAATCTTCCAGCATTCCCGAGATTCTAGACAGCCCCAAGGACTGTAAGGTAGCAAACATAACCCTGCTATTTAGGAAAGAAGAAAGAGAAAAGACAAGGAATCATAGGCCAGTTAGCCTGACATCAATAGTAGGCAAAATGCTAGAATCTATTATTAGGGATATGGTAACAGAGCACTTATAAAATCGTAATATGATTACGCAGAGTCAACATGGTTTTATAAAAGAGAAATAATGTTTGACAAATTTGTTAAGAGTTTTTTGAAGATGTAACTAGTAGGGTGGATAAGGGGGAACCAGTGTGTGTAGTGTATTTGGATTTTCATAAAGCATTCGATAAGGTGCCACACAAGGAATTATTACACAAAATTAGGACTCATGAGATTGGGGGTAATGTATTAGTATGGATTGAAGATTGGTTAATGTACAGAAAACAGAGAATAGGAATAAACTAGACTTTTTTTGGGATGGCAGGCTGTAACTAGCGAGGTACAGCAAGGATCAGTGCTTGGGCCTCAGCTATTTACAATCTATATTAATGATTTAGATGAAGGTACTGAGTGTAATGTATCCAAGTTTGCTGATATACGAAGTTAGGTGGGAAAGTCAGCTGTGAGGAAGATGCAGAGAGGTTGTAGATAGGTTGACTGTGAGCAAGAACATGGAAAATGTAATACAACGTGGGGAAGTGTGAAGTTAACCACTTTGGTAGGAAAAATAAAAAAGCTGAATATTTGTTGAATGGCGAGAGATTGGGTAATGTGTGCATTCAGAGGGACCTGGGTGTCCTTGTACATGAAGCACAGAAAGTTAACATGCAAGTGAATGATCAGCCATGATCTTATTAAATGGTGGTGCAGGCTCAAAGGGCCGAATGACCTACTCCTGCACCTATTTTCTATGTTTCTATGTAAGTACAGCAAGCAATTAAGAAAGCAAATGATATGATAGTTTTTGTTACAAAGTGATTAGAGTAGAAAAGTAAAGAAGTATTACTTTAAGTACATAAGGTATTGGTAGTATTGTTTACAGTTCTGGTCTCCTTACTGAAAGAAAGACATACTTGCTTTACAGGGAGTGCAACCAAGGTTTACTAGACTGGTTCCTGGGATGGGGGGGATTGTCCTATGAGTAAGATTGAGTAGACTAGGCCTATTGTCCCTAGAGTTTAGAAGAATGAGAGGTGATCTAATTGAAACATATCAAATTCTTAAGGGCTTGATAGGGTTAATGCTGAGTAGATGTTTCTCCTGGCTGGGGAATTTAGAACACAGGGGGTCACAGTCTCAAAGTAAAGCTCCCATCTTTCTCTAGCAATAGGCAAGTTTGTGTAGTGCTCTCCCTGGCAGTAGTGATGTTTGCACGATGCTGTCCTTGACAATTGACTGGTTCTACCCCTACTTTTCAGGTTCATTTGTGGCATTCCTCTCCTTACATTGGCTAGATTGTCATGGTGCTCTTTTTGACTGTTGAGTTTACACATGAATTTCACAGAGAGTTGGACTGACAATTGCACCACAGATTGTGCTATGTAAAATGTTTCTTGAGTGGCAGGTACCTTAGCTTCAATAGGCTTTTGTAACCTTTTTATTTATCTTTCGTTGACAGGATTTAGATTAATGTGCATTTTATTGCATTGGTTTAGTTGTACCTTTAATTCCGGAGCTAGGTTTGTTATTTCCTGTCTGTAAATGATGGTCAAAATTTGCATGAGGTGGTTAGTGGGTTGAAGTGTTGTCTTTATATGTCTTTCAATTACTTTGTTCATTCATAGGGGGTATGGTAGCATAGTGGTTATGTTATTGGACTAGTAATCCAGAGGCCTGGACGAATAATCCGGAGACGTGAGTTTGAATCGTACCACGGATGAAACTACGGGATTGTAGGAAAAGTCCAACTGACCTTTAGGGAAGGAAACCTGACGCCCTTACCCGGTCTGGCCTACATGTGACTCCAGACCCACAGCAATGTAATTGACTCATAACTGCCTCTCTGAAATGGCCTAGCAAGCCACTCAGTTGTACCAAACCGCTACAACAAAGTCAGCACTGTGGGAGTACCTTCAGCACACGGACTGCAGCAGTTCAAGGCGGCAGCTCTATCAACTTCCATCACCACCGCCTTCTCGAGGGTAGTTCGGGATGGACAATAAATGACGGCCTTGCCAGCAACGCCCATGGATAAATATTTAAAACTGCAAAGTGCTGAGGAATTATTTTTAATAATATTTAGGTAAAAGCTAAAGAAACATAATTGTTTTCCGCCCAGCAGCAAACATTTTTCCAATTTCACAAAACTGTAGGTTGTGTATTTATGCCGTTGACCTCTGCTGATTGTTTCCGTTTCATTGCCAGTCACAAAGACAGAACCCAGTTGGAAAGAGTGAAGGTTAATGGAGTAAATAAACAAATCTCAAATTATCTAAATTTACCTCCGTTGTGAACATTATCTCTCCTTAATAGAATGCATTTCTTAAAAGGTTTTTAAAATCTCCTGCATGGGATAAACAATGGAGCAAAAAAACGATACACTGATCCTCTAAAGGACAAGGAATAACAGAATTTTAGCTGAATTACAAATATGATTACTGATACAAAAAAAATCATGTTTCTAATCATGGGTTTCATATTATTAGAGTATTAAGGCCAGAGCAAGGCTTTGAACTAATGAGGTGATGGAATATGCCATTACTCTTACTTAACCACACTGGTGTCCTTATAATAAGCTTTAAAAGGTATGTGACTGCAATAATGTAACTGTAAACTCTGAAGACCTTGGGCGCCCACCAAAGTGAAGCTACTACTGTACTTAATTACAATATCAATAGACTGTTTTTACAGGAAGTCACCAAGTGACCCCATTGCTTTTTGAGAGGTAGGTCACACGGGCACGGGAACAGCCCATTCAGCCCCTTAAATCGTTCCACTATTCAATTAGATCACAGCTGATCTGTAACTCAACTCTGTTTACATGCCTTTGTTCCATATGCCTTGATAGCCACACCTAATAAAAATCTATTGATCTCAATCTTGAAAATTTCAATTGAACCAGCATCCACAGCCGCCGCACTTTAGGGGAGAGAGTTCCAGATCTCCACTACCCTTTGTGTGAGAGTGCTTCCTGATTTCACGCTCACATGGGCGAGCTCTAATGTTAAGATTATACTCCCTTGTTCTTGATTTCCCTCACCAGAGGAAATAACATCCTTGTATCTATCCTATTGAATCGCTTTATCATTTTAAATTCCTCGATTAGATCATCCTGCAACTTTGTACGTTAATGGAATCGGGCAAGATTATGCAACCTGTAATCACAATTTAACCCTTTCAGCTGGTATCACTCTGGCAAATCTGCGATGTACTCCTTTCAATGCAAACATATATTTCCTGAGTTTCGGTGCCCAAAAATGAACACAGTACTCCAGATGACCAAGGCTCTGTACAACCGAAGCACCACATCCTCACTATTGAATTTGGCCCCCCCTTGAGATAAAGACCAACATTCCATTAGCTTTTTTGATTACTTTTTGTACCTGTGTACTAGCTTTTAGTGATTTGTATAGCTGGACACCCAAATCCTTTTACTTCTCCACAGACCGTTGCCCTCCACCATTTAAAAAGAAAGACTTGTATTTATATAGCACCTTTCACAATTATCGGACATCCCAAAGAAATTTACATCCAATTAAGTGCTTTTGGAATGTAGGAAGCGCAGCAGCCAATTTGCGCATACCAAGCTCCCACAAACAACAATGTGATAATGACTAGATAATCTATTTTTAGTGACTTTGATTGAGGGATAAATATTAGCCAAGATATTAGGGATAACTCCCCTGCTCTTCTTCGAAATAGTGCCATGGGATCTTTTACGTCCACTTGAGAGAGTAGATGGGACCTTGGTTTAACGTCGCATCTGAAAGACATCAGCTCCGATAGTGCAGCATTCCCACAGCACTGCACTGGATTGTCAGCCTAGATTTTTGTGCTCAAGACTCTAGAGTGGGATTTGAATCCACAACCTTCAGACTCAGAGGCGAGAGTGCTACCCACTGAGGCACAGCTGACATTAAAATATTAAGGGGGAGAAGCTGGGCTACTTTGTGCCTCCCGTTAGCACCTCTGGGGGGCGCTAACAGGGTGCAAGTGCGTTTGCAACCGGGCGCGGCGAGAACAGTGACTCCCGCTAAATTCGGCAGGAGTTTTGCTGCGACACTAAGATGTTGTGCCCAGCTCTGCTGTGCCCCAATAGCGCCCCAGAAGAAAAATTGTCTCTCTCCCCCTGGTTGTGCGCCTGCCATTAACAACGACAAGTTGAGCAGTCAGGTTTCTGTCGCATGTCGGCTGGAGGAGTGCTATTAAAAGTGCCCACATCCGGTTTACTTTTAGTCAGCCAATAATGCTTCCTTGTTAGTTTTACACAGGCGTGTTGACCAATTTGTGGTCTGTGGTGGAACCAGCAACAATGGCAGCAGTCAGGGCGTGCGTGACTTCCACCTGTGCTGCGATGGTAGCTGCTACAAATCGGCCAGCACACGCCTCATGAAATCTGAGTCCACATGGTCTCTCTGAGAGTCCACCAGCGTCTGCAGACTGGAAATGATGTGCGCAGAGCTCTGTGCAATGTTGGAGACGGTCTCCTCCACGCTGCTAACCATTGCCGAGAGGCTCTCGGGCACCATGGAGCCGATCATTTCCAGTCGGCATGGCCATCACCCTTCTTGTGAACGCCTCCCCCTCGAGGTCCTCATCTGAGTTCTGTGCAGTAGAACTCATGCGCCAACTCGCCACCCCCTCGCCCCCGCACAGCCCCCCCCACCACCCTTCCCGGGGAACTCGCTCCTGAGGTACACTTTCCCCTTGGTCTTGCTGCAGTGCATCACCCAGTATAGACTCTTCTACTCAGCTTGCCTCTAACGATTGCACAGTGCCAGTCTCTGAGGTGGTGCCTGCAGGTGAACGATACAGTGAAGCGCTGCTTTTGTCCTCCTCTTATCCTTCCACATTCTCATTGCGTGGCTCAGGGACAGGCTGCTCATCTGGTTGCTGATTATCTGAAAGCATAAAGGCACAAGACTCGCGTTAAGGTGAGGGCAGGGGAGCAGGAATGGAGCAAGGAGCACAGACAGCATCAGGAGCTGGAAAGTGAGAAAGGCTTCTGGTGTGAGGGGGAAGTGGGATGAGAGAAGGAGAGGGGATGAAAATATCGTTGTTGCCCCCAGCGGGGTTGGTGTCGAAGGCGGCCACAGCACCCATCACCTGTTGCCCATTGAGTCGCAGCACTCGTTCATCCAGGTCGCAGAGCTGCTGGAGTTTAGCATCAGCCCCGCCTGTCCTCTGCTGCTCCCTCCTATTGTGTGCCATTTTGGCCTGCAAAAGAAACAAATGTGTGCGAATCAGAGTCCAGCTATGTGTCTGGAAGATAGAAACATAGAAACATAGAAAATAGGTGCAGGGGTAGGCCGTTCGGCCCTTCTAGTCTGCACCGCCATTCAATGAGTTCATGGCTGAACATGCAACTTCAGTACCCCATTCCTGCTTTCTCACCATACCCCTTGATCCCCCTAGTAGTAAGGACTTCATCTAACTCCGTTTTGAATATATTTAGTGAATTGGCCTCAACAACTTTCTGTGGTAGAGAATTCCACAGGTTCACCACTCTCTGGGTGAAGAAATTCCTCCTCATCTCGGTCCTAAATGGCTTACCCCTTATCCTTAGACTGTGTCCCCTGGTTCTGGACTTCCCCAACATTGGGAACATTCTTCCTGCATCTAACCTGTCTAACCCCGTCTGAATTTTAAACGTTTCTATGAGGTCCCCTCTCATTCTTCAGAACTCCAGTGAATACAAGCCCAGTTGATCCAGTCTTTCTTGATAGGTCAGTCCCGCCATCCCGGGAATCAGTCTGGTGAACCTTCGCTGCACTCCCTCAATAGCAAGAATGTCCTTCCTCAGGTTAGGAGACCAAAACTGTACACAATACTCCAGGTGTGGCCTCACCAAGGCCCTGTACAACTGTAGCAACACCTCCCTGCCCCTATACTCAAATCCCCTCGCTATGAAGGCCAACATGCCATTTGCTTTCTTAACCGCCTGCTGTACCTGCATGCCAACCTTCAATGACTGATGTACCATGACACCCAGGTCTCTTTGCACCTCCCCTTTTCCAAATCTGTCACCATTCAGATAATAGTCTGTCTCTCTGTTTTTACCACCAAAGTGGATAACCTCACATTTATCCACATTATACTTCATCTGCCATGCATTTGCCCACTCACCTAACCTATCCAAGTCGCTCTGCAGCCTCATAGCATCCTCCTCGCAGCTCACACTGCCACCCAACTTAGTGTCATCTGCAAATTTGGAGATACTACATTTAATCCCCTCGTCTAAATCATTAATGTACAGTGTAAACAGCTGGGGCCCCAGCACAGAACCTTGCGGTACCCCACTAGTCACTGCCTGCCATTCTGAAAAGTACCCATTTACTCCTACTCTTTGCTTCCTGTCTGACAACCAGTTCTCAATCCATGTCAGCACACTACCCCCAATCCCACGTGCTTTAACTTTGCACGTTAATCTCTTGTGTGGGACCTTGTCGAAAGCCTTCTGAAAGTCCAAATATACCACATCAACTGGTTCTCCCTTGTCCCCTCTACTGGAAACATCCTCAAAAAATTCCAGAAGATTTGTCAAGCATGATTTCCCTTTCACAAATCGATGCTGACTTAGACCTATCATATCACCCCTTTCCAAATGCACTGCTATGACATCCTTAATAATTGATTCCATCATTTTACCCACTACCGATGTCAGGCTGACCGGTCTATAATTCCCTGTTTTCTCTCTCCCTCCTTTTTTTAAAAGTGGGGTTACATTGGCTACCCTCCACTCCATAGGAACTGATCCAGAGTTAATGGAATGTTGGAAAATGACTGTCAATGCATCCACTATTTCCAAGGCCACCTCCTTAAGTACTCTGGGATGCATTCCATCAGGTCCTGGGGATTTATTGGCCTTCAATTCCATCAATTTCCCCAACACAATTTCCCGACTAATAAGGATTTCCCTCAGTTCCTCCTCCTTACTAGACCCTCCAACCCCTTTTATATCCGGAAGGTTGTTTGTGTCCTCCTTAGTGAATACCGAACCAAAGTACTTGTTCAATTGGTCCGCCATTTCTTTGTTCCCTGTTATGACTTCCCCTGATTCTGACTGCAGGGGACCTACGTTTGTCTTTACTACCCTTTTTCTCTTTACATATCTATAGAAACTTTTGCAATCCGTCTTAATGTTCCCTGCAAGCTTCTTCTCGTACTCCATTTTCCCTGCCCTAATCAAACCCTTTGTCCTCCTCTGCTGATTTCTAAATTTCTCCCAGTCCCCGAGTTCGCTGCTATTTCTGGCCAATTTGTATGCCACTTCCTTGGCTTTAATACTACCCCTGATTTCTCTAGATAGCCACGGTTGTGCCACCTTCCCTTTTTTATTTTTACGCCAGACAGGAATGTACAATTGTTGTAGTTCATCCATGCGGTCTCTAAATGTCTGCCATTGCCCATCCACAGTCAACCCCTTAAGTATTATTCGCCAATCTATCCTAGCCAATTCATGCCTCATACCTTCAAAGTTACCCTTCTTTAAGTTCTGGAACATGGTCTCTGAATTAACTGTTTCATTCTCCATCCTAATGCAGAATTCCGCCATATTATGGTCACTCTTCCCCAAGGGGCCTCGCACAATGAGATTGCTAATTAATCCTCTCTCATTACACAACACCCAGTCTAAGATGGCCTCCCCCCTAGTTGGTTCCTCAACATATTGGTCTAGAAAACCATCCCTTATGCACTCCAGGAAATCCTCCTCCACCGTATTGTTTCCAGTTTGGTTAGCCCAATCTATGTGCATATTAAAGTCACCCATTATAACTGCTGCACCTTTATTGCACACACCCCTAATTTCATGTTTGATGCCCTCTCCAACATCACTACTACTGTTTGGAGGTCTGTACACAACTCCCACTAACGTTTTTTGCCCTTTGGTGTTCTGCAGCTCTATCCATATAGATTCCACATCATCCAAGCTAATGTCCTTTCGAACTATTGCCTTAATTTCCTTCTTAACCAGCAATGCTACCCCACCTCCTTTTCCTTTTATTCTATCTTTCCTGATGTTGAATACCCCTGGATGTTGCGTTCCCAGCCCTGATCATCCTGGAGCCACGTCTCCGTAATCCCAATCACATCATATTTGTTAACATCTATTTGCACAGTTAATTCATCCACCTTATTGCGGATACTCCTTGCATTAAGACACAAAGCCTTCAGGTTTGTTTTTTTAACACCCTTTGTCCTTTTAGAATTTTGCTGTACAATGGCCCTTTTTGTTCTTTGCCTTGGGTTTCTCTGCCCTCCACTTTTCCTCATCTCCTTTCTGTCTTTTGCTTTTGCCTCCTTTTTTTTCCCTCTGTCTCCCTGCATTGGTTTCCATCCCTCTGCCATATTAGTTTAACTCCTCCCCAACAGCACTAGCAAACACTCCCCCTCGGACATTGATAAGCCTGCCATCATTGCCAGCTGTGATTGTAGGCAAGGCGTATGATGTGGATGTGAGCTTGAGTAGGTACAGATGTTTGGCGGGTGAGCGGTGGGGGTGTGGTGTTTTGTGCAGTGTGCACAGACAGAGGTTCCGATGCTGGTATATAGGACCTGTTGAAGCATGTACTCACCTTGACCACCTGACTGATGACATTGAATTTTTTACGACACAATGTCAGTCTGTGTTGCACGACACTACTGGCCAAGAGCTCCTCTGCCACTTCCCTCCACATTGCCCTGAAGACCTGAGGTAATGGCCTCCTTCCATTTGCCAGGAACAGTTTGAACCATTGAATCAATGCCTCCAATGTGACGTCTGTGAACCGATGAGCTCTCTCCCTGGGATTGGGATTGATTCGGCCATTGCCATCAGGGGATTCACTTCCTCGCATGTCGCCTTCAGATCCACGAATGCTGAAAATGAGCAGCTGCACATTGATACAACCTTCCCTTTAAGAGCTGGAATGAGCCAGTGTGAAGGATTGAAGGATTATTACTGAATGCAAAGCACCTGAAATTCAGTAGCGCAATGGTGGTAGTGACCTTCTCGCGCCCCACTGAGGTCCCCCTTCCTTCCTGAGGCACTAAAGCCCAATTTATTGAAGTTCAGAATAATTAGCGCCTGCCACTATATTTTCCAAATTTTCAAAACTTCAAACGTTTACATTCCAAATGGGGCACGACCGAATTTCTCCCCCTAAGAAAATATTTTCATTCATCTTTCTCCGAGTAAAAGTCGATAAGCTCACACTTTCCCAGATTGAACGCTATCTGCCATAATGTTGTCCACTTACTTGGTCTGGTTATGTCCCTTTGTAATTTCTTGCTCCTATCCACACAGCATGCTGTGCCTCCTAACTTAGTATAACTTACCCAGTTGGATAAATAACTCCCTGTGGCCGAGGAGCTCCTCCCGGAATCACAATGCGGATTTCGTCCCCTATGGGGCACAGCAGACATGATCTTCGCAGTGCGACAGTTGCAGGAAAAATGCAGGGAACAGCACCAGCCCTTATACTTGGCCTTTTTCGATCTTACAAATGCCTTTGACACTGTCAACTGTGAGGGTCTATGGAGTGTCCTCCTCTGTTTTGGATGACCCCAAAAGTTTGTCAACATCTTTCACCTGCTTCACGATGACATGCAGGCCGTGATTCTTACCAATGGATCCATTACAGACTCAATTCACGTCCGGACCGGGGTCAAACAGGACTGTGTCATTGCTCCAACCCTCTTCTCAATCTTCCTCGCCACCATGCTCCATCTCACAATAATCAAGCTACCCGCTGGAGTGGAACTAAACTACAGAACCAATGGGAAGCTGGTTAACCTTCGCTCCCTCCGGGCCAGGTCCAAGATCATCCCAACCTCTGTCGTTGAGCTGCAGTATGCGGACGACGCCTGAGTCTGCGCACATTCAGAGGCTGAACTCCAGGATATAGTCAATGTATTCACTGAGGCATATAAAAGCATGGGCCTTACGCTTAACACAAGCTTGTCACCGTCGCACAGCACTGCCCTCCAATCATCAAGATTCATGGCGCGGCCCTCGACAACGTGGACCATTTCCCATATCTTAGGAGCTTATTATCAACAAAGGCAGACATTGATGCGGAGATTCAACATCGCCTCCAGTGGGCCAGTGCAGCCTTCGGCCGTCTGTGGAAAAGAGTGTTTGAAGACCACTCAAATCTACTGCCAAGTTCATGGTCTACAGGGCTGTAGTAATACCCGTCCTCCTGTATGGATCTAAGGCATGGACGATGTATAGAAGGCTCCTCAAGTCGCTGGAGATATATCACCAACGATGTCTCCGCAAGATCCAGCAAATCCTCTGGGAGGACAGGCGCACCAACATCAGTGTCCTCGACCAGGCTAACATCCCCAGTATTAAAGCACTGACCACAATCGATCAGCTTCGCTAGACAGGCCACATAGTTTGCATGCCAGATACGAGACTCCCTAAGCAAATGCTTTATGTGGAGCTCCTTCATGGTAAACGAGCCAAAGGAGGATAGTGGAAACGTTATAAGGACACCCTCAAAGCCTCCCTGGTAAAATGCGACATCACCATTGACACCTGGGAGACCCTGGCCGAAGACCACCCGAGGTGGAGAAAGTGCATCCCGGAGGGCGTTGAGCTCTTTGAATCTCAACGCAAAGTGCGTGAAGAGGCCAGGCGCAGGTAGTGGAAGGAACGAACAGCAAACCAGCCCCACCGACCCCTTCCCTCGACGAATGTCTGTCCCATCTGTGACAGGGTCTGTGGCTCTTGTATCAGACTATTCAGCCATCAAAGAACTCACTTTGGGAGTGGAAGCCAGTCTTCCTCGGTTCCGAGGGACTGCATATGATGATGAGTGTAACTTACCCAGTTGGATAAATAACTCTCTATTCTTTCATTCAAGTTATTAATATATATATATATGGCAAACAGCTGAGGTCTTAGTATCTCTTAGCTCAGGTCTGTGGCCTCGTCTGCCCTCTCAGGTGGATATAAAAGATCTCATGGCACTTTTTCAAAGAAGAGTAGGGGAGTTACCTCCGGTGCCCTGGCCAATATTTATCCCTCAATCAACACCATTAAAACAGATGATCTGGTCATTATCACCTTGCTGTTCATGGGAGCTTGTTGTGTGTAAATTGGCTGCCTCGTTTCTTACTTTGCAACAGTGATTAATTTTTTTTTTTAAGTACTTATTTGGCTCTAAAGTGCTTTGGTCATGAAAGGTACTAAATAAATGCAAATCTTTATTTCTTAGATCCTTGTGGAACATCACTTGTCACGTCCTACCAATGTGAGAATAAACCTTTTATCACTACTCTTTGTCTCCTACCTCCCAACTAATTACCAACACATATCACAAGGTTACCTTTAATTTTGTCCTCTAATTTTTGCTAATAATCTCTTATGCAGACCCTCCAAATGCCTTCTGGAAATCCATAAATGCAGCATCCATTGATGCTCCCCCATATGCCTTGTTAGTGACTGCCAAGAAAGATTCAACTAGTTTAGTTAGACATGATCTGCCCACCACAAATCCAAGCTGTCCCTCTTATCAGCTGATGCTTGTCCCAGTGCTCAGTCATTCTGTCTCTGATGATAGATTCCAGTAACCTCCCACAACTGATGTTAAACTGTCAGGTCTGTAGTTATATGGTTTCTCCTTGCCTCCCCTCTTAAATAATGGAGTGACGTTTGCAATTTTCCAATCCTCAGCGCAGAGTCTGATCTGTTTGGAAAATCATCATCATAGGCAGTCCCTCGAAATGAGGATGATTTGCTTCCATGCCAAAAAAAGGACGAGTTCACAGGCGTTTCAGTGAAGGACCCAAACTATATCCTGAAGGGTGGAAGATACCTGTGCGTGATTCTTTTTAATGTGTGGTGGCCGTTGCACACCAGTCACCACACGGGCTTGACAGAGCTAGGTCTTGGTCCAGTGGCAAGGATTACCCAAGACAACTGGAGACCAGCTCTGCTGCACGGACCTAGTGAGTACACGTGTCGCAGTGTGGGCTGGCCCATGCTGCCTCTGGGCCCCTGGCCCCGAATTCATGCCTCTCCTGAGCCCCGATCACGTCCCTCTACAGTCACTCGCTGCTTCTGCTGTATCTGCCCACGCTCCAATCACCGACCTGGACCTTGATGACATCACTCTTCACAGCCGTCGCCCTCCTGCACCAGCTCGTACTGTACCTTGCAATGGTATGCCTCCATGCTGCCCATGGCCGCTGCTCGCCGCTCCTTTTATGGCCCCGACCTGCTGCTGATGTTCCCTCGCAGGTAGCAGTAATGGCATCACACTGGAGAGCACAAGATGGTGACAGAGGGAGAGGCAATCTGGGAGCTTCTAGACACTGGAAATATTAAATCTGACAATAAGGCATACAGAAACTCATGGGGGGATTTAGAAGTCACCAGAACAGAAATAAAACACCAGCAAGTTGGAGTGTGGGGTCTGTATGTCGAGAAATACAGGGAGCAGTCAATCCTGAATTCGAGAAATATGCAGTTGATACCAGTGAGAATGATGAGCGAGAGATAATTGGGAAACTTTACAGAGCAATATAAATTCTGAGAGATACCAGTACAAAGGGTGCAGCTCTACTGTCACTTTTGTGTCAAATCAGAGTGGTTTTTAACTCTGCATTGTAACAGTGTAACTCAGGTGTCAGGTGAAGCTCAAGTACATTGAAGAAGTGTCGAACAATATCAACTCACATTTATACTGTGCTGAGGACGGAGGTAATAGGAGAGTAGCATTTAGAGTGGGACAGGATACAGGCAGGGCTCGGGAGCCTGGCTTTGAGATTGTTGCAAAAGTTGAGTCCAGAGATGATTAAGGGATGAATGAGCATTTCAACAGTGGTGACTGTCGTGTGCACATAAATAACTGACAAACTGAGCCAGGAGAAATGTAACTTAACTAAACTGTGCTTTTATACAACCCAAAATGGAGTCGCAAACCGGCATGAACCAGAATGAATACAGCAACTGTGAACAGCTCCTGCAGGGTCCTAATGCCCGTCCAATGAGCTGTAACAGATAAATAGAGTATGGACACAACAGTGACAAAAAAGGTAGGGGCAAAGGTGGGTGATGTTGACAAAGTGGAAACAACTTGACTCGTTGATGGAAAGGATATGGAGCTTGAAGCTCAGATCAGAGGCACTTAAGATATACATCGTTGATTCAGCATGAGCGAGCAGCAAGGGAGTAAGGTACAATCAGGGTCTAGGAAACGGAATAAAAAAATTAAATGCTGGAAATACTCAGCAAGTCAGACAGCATCTGTGCAGAGAGAAATAGAGTTAATAGCCACAATTTTGCAGGCGCTCAGAGGACAGGATCAGTGGTGGGTCAGCTGTTAAACTTAAAATTATTGTGCTACAAAAGCTGTTGCTTACTACATTTGGAAGGCACATTGAACTTTATGCAGGTTGCAAGTGTTTGGGGTAATCACTCTATCCAGTGTCACCTCATTGGAACAACCTCTCTCACCTTTGACAGATCGCTTCTGTCATCTCAAGTTCACCTGCCATCTATTCCATCAGCTTCAGTGCCCTTGAAACTATCTCACCTTGGTCTTCAGAATCCCACCACAATCATCCACCACCAGCAACACCAGACACACCAGCAGCACCAAAAACAACACCAACCTTCTCCGCAATCACCTGATGCTGCACAGGACACTAAACATCAACACATGACCACATTGCTGCCAGGGATGGCCTCACCATGGCCAGACTTACTTCACTTGATGCAGTACACCCTGCCTGCCACATGATGCGCCAGGTTGGTACCACCCCATACCAACACCATAAAGCATCCCTACAATGCCCAAGCCATTTCTTTCACACTCATCGCCATTGGGGGTGGTACTGTTATGTCTCACCATTCACTGCAAGTCACTAAGCCAAAGGTAAACACAAGTCTGTTCAAGAAGGAAAAGTGTTGAAAATAAATGTTTCAATGTTTGACAGCACATTAATAGAAACTTTACATGAACATTGTCAAAAACACCCATGTCCCTACCCTTGTGTTATTAGTTGGCATGATTGGACTAGGATGAGGGTGAGTTGAGGGGTGGCTAGTGAGAGGGTGAAGTGATAATATAGATCAAGTGCGAGGGATGGGTGGAGGTGCAAGGTAAATTGGTGTGAGTAAGGATGTGCAGGAGTAGAGTAGGGAAGACAGAGTGATGGGGATATGATGAGACTGTGGATGGGCAATGGCAGACATTTAGAGACCGCATGGATGAACTACAACAATTATACATTCCTGTCTGGTGTAAAAATAAAAAAGGGAAGGTGGCTCAACCATGGCTATCAATGGAAATCAGGGATAGCATTAAAGCCAAGGAAGTGGCATACAAATTGGCCAGAAATAGCAGCGAACCCGGGGACTGGGAGAAATTTAGAACTCAGCAGAGGAGGACAAAGGGTTTGATTAGGGCAGGGAAAATGGAGTACGAGAAGAAGCTTGCAGGGAACATTAAGACGGATTGCAAAAGTTTTGATAGATATGTAAAGAGAAAAAGGTTAGTAAAGACAAACGTAGGTCCCCTGCAGTCAGAATCAGGGGAAGTCATAACGGGGAACAAAGAAATGGCAGACCAATTAAACAAGTACTTTGGTTCGGTATTCACTGAGGAGGACACAAACCTTCTGGATATAAAAGGGGTCAGAGGGTCTAGTAAGGAGGAGGAACTGAGGGAAATCCTTATTAGTCGGGAAATTGTGTTGGGGAAATTGATGGGATTGAAGGCCGATAAATCCCCAGGGCCTGATGGACTGCATCCCAGAGTACTTAAGGAGGTGGCCTTGGAAATAGCGGATGCATGGACAGTCATTTTCCAACATTCCATTGACTCTGAATCAGTTCCTATGGAGTGGAGGGTAGCCAATGTAATCCCACTTTTTAAAAAAGGAGGGAGAGAGAAAACAGGGAATTATAGACCGGTCAGCCTGACAT
Source organism: Pristiophorus japonicus (assembly GCF_044704955.1). Classification (NCBI taxonomy): domain Eukaryota; kingdom Metazoa; phylum Chordata; class Chondrichthyes; family Pristiophoridae; genus Pristiophorus; species Pristiophorus japonicus. The sequence goes on from NC_091979.1 coordinate 35,756,995, forward strand.
CGGTAGTGGGTAAAATGATGGAATCAATTATTAAGGATGTCATAGCAGTGCATTTGGAAAGAGATGACATGATAGGTCCAAGTCAGCATGGATTTGTGAAAGGGAAATCATGCTTGACAAATCTTCTGAAATTTTTTGAGGATGTTTCCAGTAAAGTGGACAAGGGAGAACCAGTTGATGTGGTATATTTGGACTTTCAGAAGGCTTTCGACAAGGTCCCACACAAGAGATTAATGTGCAAAGTTAAAGCACATGGGATTGGGGGTAGTGTGCTGACATGGATTGAGAACTGGTTGTCAGACAGGAAGCAAAGAGTAGGAGTAAATGGGGACTTTTCAGAATGGCAGGCAGTGACTAGTGCGGTACCGCAAGGTTCTGTGCTGGGGCCCCAGCTGTTTACACTGTACATTAATGATTTAGACGAGGGGATTAAATGTAGTATCTCCAAATTTGCAGATGACACTAAGTTGGGTGGCAGTGTGAGCTGCGAGGAGGACGCTAAGAGGCTGCAGAGTGACTTGGATAGGTTAGATGAGTGGGCAAATGCATGGCAGATGAAGTATAATGTGGATAAATGTGAGATTATCCAATTTGGTGGTAAAAACAGAGAGACAGACTATTATCTGAATGGTGACATATTAGGAAAAGGGGAGGTGCAACGAGACCTGGGTGTCATGGTACATCAGTCATTGAAGGTTAGCATGCAGGTACAGCAGGCGGTTAAGAAAGCAAATGATATGTTGGCCTTCATATCGAGGGGATTTGAGTACAGGGGCAGGGAGGTGTTGCTACAGTTGTACAGGGCCTTGGTGAGGCCACACCTGGAGTATTGTGTACAGTTTTGGTCTCCTAAGCTGAGGAAGGACATTCTTGCTATTGAGGGAGTGCAGCGAAGGTTCACCAGACTGATTCACGGGATGGCGGGACTGACCTATCAAGAAAGACTGGATCAACTGGGCTTGTATTCACTGGAGTTCTGAAGAATGAGAGGGGAACTCATAGAAACGTTTAAAATTCTGACGGGGTTCGACAGGTTAGATGCAGGAAGAATGTTCCCAATGTTGGGGAAGTCCAGAAGCAGGGGACACAGTCTAAGGATAAGGGGTAAGCCATTTAGGACCGAGATGAGAAGAAACTTCTTCACCCAGAGAGTGGTGAACCTGTGGAATTCTCTACCACAGAAAGTTGTTGAGGCCAATTCACTAAATATATTCAAAAAGGAGTTAGATGAAGTCCTTACTACTAGGGGGATCAAGGGGTATGGCGAGAAAGCAGGAATGGGGTCCTGAAGTTGCATGTTCAGCCATGAACTCATTGAATGGCGGTGCAGGCTAGAAGGGCCGAATGGCCTACTCCTGCACCTATCTTCTATGTTTCTATGTTTCTATGAGTGGCATAGCAGGATGAGGTTGAGTGTGGATTTGCAGTAATGTTTTGTGATCTACTGAGATCATTGAAAGGTTTGCATCAATGTAGCCTGGTCCTTCTGATGACATCACTGCTTGTGCCCTTCTGTGCAATGTGCATCCAGACTGTGTTGACCTCCCGGGGAGGTCTCGTCTGCCCATTAGAAGGGAAGAGAACCTCCCTGTGTGCTTTGACTCCAGACTTAAGCATATGGAGAGAGTCATGGGAGAGCCTGAGTGCAGCCGTGCACCTCTGTGTGGTGCTGGTCAGTGTTTGCAGCACCTCAATGCTGTAGAACACTGACAGCACAACTGTCAAAGTAAACTTGGACATGGTCCCTTTAAGGAAACAGGCTGATGATGTCGTCAGGCCCGCTTCCTTCAATTGGCCCGGGAAACCTGCTGGGCAGCCTTAACAAGCCCAATCAATTGAAAATTCTTTCTACAGAGCGGGCTGGAGCCAGCAGCAAGATCGCGCCACCTTTCCCGGCTGCACTGGACCTGCCGAGGTCGGCGAAATCACTGCCTATGTTTCAGGTCTATGACCCTCCGTCAGAACTGGGAAAAGTTTGAGATGTAACAGGTTTTTAAGCAATTGTAGGAGCAGGTAAAGGGGGCAGGGGAAAATCGAACAAAACGGAAGGTCTGTGATATGGTGGGTGGCAGAAGTGATTAAAAGACAAAAGGGGTGATGCTGCAAGGCAAAAGGAGATGGTAATGGGACAAGTTAAGAAACAAAAGATGAGTCTCGATGAGGTTAAATGGAAATGGCTGAATCATCAAAAACTGCCATGTAAGAGAAAAAAATATAGGGGCAGAAGTTTGAAATGATTGAACCTTGGGTCCAGAAGGCTGTAAAGTGCCTAATCGAATGATGAGGTGCCATTTCTTGAGCTTACGTTGAGCTTCGTTGCAACAGTGTAACAGCCCGAGGACGGAGAGATTAGAGTGGGAGTGGAGCGGAGAATTAAAGTCACAGGCGACCGAAAGCTTAGGGTCACATTTACGGATAAAACAGAGGTGTTCCGCAAAGTGGTCACCCAATCTGCATTTGGTCTCCCCAATGTAGAGGAGACCACATCGTGAGCAGTGAATACAGTATACTAAATTGCAAGAAGTACAAGTAAATCGCTGTTTCACCTGGTAGGAATATTTGGGGCCCTGGATGTCGAGAAGGAAGAAGATAAAAGGGCAGGTGTTCCATCTCCTTGCAAGGGAAGGTGCTGTGGGAAGGCGAAGGGGTGTTGGCGGTGATTGAGGAGTGGACCAGGGTGTTGGACTGAGAGCGATCCCTTCGGAATGCTGAAAGGGAAGGGGAAGATGTGTTTGGTGGTGGAATCCTACTGGAGTTGGTGAAAATGACGGAGGATGATCCGTTGAATGTGGATGCTAGTCGGGTGAAAGGTGAGGACAAGGGGAACCCTATCCTGGTTCTGGGAAGGAGGGGAAGGGGTGATAGCAGAACAACAGCAACAACAACAACAACTTTAATTTATATAGCGCCTTTAACATAGCAAAACATCCCAAAGCGCTTCAGAGTAGTGATATAAGACAAAAAAGATAAATTTGACACCGAACCACAGAAGAAATTAGAGCAGATGACCAAAAGCTTGCTTAAAGAAGTAGGTTTTAAGGAGCGACTTATCGAAGGAACGAAAGGTAGAGAGGCAGAGAGGTTTAGGGAGGGAATTCCAGAGCTTAGGGCCCAGGCAGCTGAAGGCATGGCCACCAATGGTTGAGCGATTATAATCAGGGAGACTCAAGAGAGCAGAATTAGAGAAGCACAGACATCTCGTAGGGTTGTGCGGGAAAGTGCAGGAAATAGAACAGACACAGCCGAGGGCCATGTCTAGAGAATGGAGTTTGATGGGAACTGAACAACATGGGTTTGATGTCAAATTGGACAAAGTTTTGGTAGATCCACAATCAAAGTTTGGAAAAGCAGTCCCACAGCACAGTGGTGCACAAGAGTTGAGTTGGGTGTTATGTTTTTTCTGAAGGGACGTATGTGGACAGGGAAATAGGTAGGAGTTGAGGATGGAACGTTGGGAATTCCCAAAGTGATCTTGTGAGGTTGTGCGGAGAGCCATTGTAGGGGATGTGTTGCCTACATTGGGAGTGGTAGGAGCTTCAAATAATATCCCTGAAATCCCGGATTCTTCTTCCCGCAGGCGTTCGACTAAAACTAGGAGAAAAGATGCACACTTAGCTTTTGGTTGAATGCTCGCCAGAGATCCTGGACGCGAGGCCTCCTCTTCTTGCGCAACGGAGCGCATTCATATTAGGATGTCCGTAGGAGTCACGTGGGCCTGGACACGCAATCACGGTAAACTATTTTCTCATTCATAGTAATAAGAATTTTGTACGTCTGAAACCCCTATTACTATGAATAAGCAACATCCCTAAACACCCAAACACTACATAAAACATTAAAAAACACCTCACATAAATACATTATAGAAATTAAAGTTGATAGAAATGTTTTTGAAAAAAAATGTTTGCCGATTTTTAAAAAAAGTTTTAATTATGGTTTAAAATAAAATTACCTGAGTGGGCAGGGTTTTTACATAAATATGTATCTTTAAGTTTTATTTTAATATGTTTTTGATACGTTTTTAAACTCTTATGCTATGTAGGCTATGCACCTGCTTTTACCAGGCGCAAGAGTTTTAAGGACATTCGTAGGGCAAGAGACGGGCAAATAGCCCAACCTCTGTCGTGGGAATGTCCTTCTCCCTGAGATGCGGCCATCTGTCAAGCCAGAAACTTGACAGATCAGAAAAGCCGGTTTTCAGCACATGAGCAATGCACGCCAAAAAACGGATTTTCTGATGCCTTCCCAGGTCCATACACACTCCATATGGACCTAAGGAGGCTGGAATTTCAGCACCATTATGTAGTATAAATCCAATCGAGTGTGTCTTTTTGAGATTCTGGGAACTTACAGCGTTTTGAAAGAATATTTTTAATTTTGATATAATACCTGCAACTGTATTCTTAACATTAAAAATTATTATACCAAGAAGCAGAACTCTACCTATATGTTGAAGCATCCATGCACAGAGTTCTGTTATCAGTGCTATATCAAGGATGTCATATCAAAGGACCATTGGCTTTCCACCAGAATCAGCTGCAGTATAGCAGCAGCCTAAAGCTTTTAAATAATGCTTTGGGATACCAGTTCTAAGGAATAAGACTTGATACCAATTGGTTAGAGTAAATCTTTTATTAGTACACAGCAGAGATCCCTATGGTTTAGTATCTCACGGCATGTATTTTACAATTCTGAATGGTTATTACCCGTTCATTCACTGGACAGAGCAACGTCCGCTGTTGCTTGATGTTCTAGTCGGGCGAGTGTTAGGCTCCAGCCAACATTTACATCTACTCTCACCGACTATAGACCGGTAGGCATTAGACTCCTGCCAGCATTTACATCGCTTATATGAGCTCAATATCCTTCTTGGGTCGTCTACTTCTGCGTCTGATTGTTCACAATTCCTCTACTTTTATCCTTTAAAGTTCCGAACATCTGACCCAATGAGTCCAATCATTTTTGTCCATGCCAGGTTAACCTGTGGTCTTTGCTTATCCAGCAAGTCTGCACAGAGGCACGTCTTAATCTCTGACCAACATCTTGCACTGAACATGCCCCATTGCCCCTTGTGTCCTCTTGACCTCGCATGACATATGTTTCACAATAGCTCTCCTTATGGCAGGATGCAAGCTGCAGGCTAGTTTATTTCAGATTCTCCACAGAAATGGACAATTGCAATAGCGTATTAACTCTTCACATTCTTACAGTATGCCAACACTTAATCCATTTTGCTGGGATTCTCTCGCCATTATTTTAGCAAAGAGGATAACCCATTTGTTTTTAAAGGGCTAGACTTTCGGCACCCATTCGTCCATTTACCACCCATTTACCACCCATATTATCGCCGAGATGCTCTTGACTGCCCATATTTTATTATAAATGGAAACTACCGCCCGTTTACCACCCATTTATCGCAGGCGGTACATTCGGTATTCAATTATCACCGGGAATGAGTGAAAATGCCTGCCCATTGTTTCTTTCAAAAATCCAACGTCACCACTCATGTACCGCCCAGAAGACTGTTTATAATGGAAACTACTGCCCAAATACCGCCCAAATTATCGCCGAGCGCTACTTTCAGCAATCGCCCTTATACCGCCCAAATTATCGCCCGGCCAAAAAGATGCTCAGAAAAAGTTGCACTCACCTGACCTGACAACGGTATGGATGCCATGTTGTCAATCGGATGAAGTTGAAGAAAAGGCTGCTTAAAATTGTTGGGAGCATTGAAGTAATTTGTGAGTGATTTTAAGGGTGCTTTAAAATCTTGACAATCATCTGAGTACATTGTAGTCAATTTTGAGTTTATATTGTGTTTGTTGAGGACAATTCAAAAGTTTTGAAGACTGATTGGGGCATTTATAATGATGGGGCCTATAATTTCTCAACCAGTATTGATGACTACTCATGCTGCAGAATAGAGATGAGAGAAGGTTCATTGCCCAATCAAAGAAGTGGAAGACTGCTGAGGAGGAGGAGACCTTACACCAAATGCATTTACAGGGAACAGCTGTACCTGTGCGATACAATGTGCGTTAGAATGCTGCGCTTCCGAAAGGAGGTCATCAGTGAGATATGCCAGTTAGTTAAGGGAGATCTGCTGCCTACCAACACCATCAGATCCACACTGCCCATTGAGGTTAAGGTTACTGCAGTATTTTCCTTCAATGCATCGGGCTCCTTTCAGGCTTTAGCTGGCAACATTTGCTGCATCTTTCAGCACGGCACACATTGCAGCATTCGACAGGTGACTAAAGCCCTTTACGCACATAGGATGGATTTATGAACTTCCCTGTGATCAGGGAGGCATGGAGTGAGAAGGCTTTGGGGTTCTCGAGAATAGCAAACGTCCCCAAGGTCCAGGGTGCAATAGACTGTATGCACAGCGCCATGCGAGCACCTTTAGAGGAGTCAGAGGTTTACCATAACCAAAATCGTTATGGACTCGAACCCACAACCTTCTGTCTCAGAGGCGAAAGTGCTATTGACTGAGTAATGGCTGACACTAAAGAATGGTTTAGTTACAAAAGGAAAGGAATTAATCTGACATTTAATTTATATTGACTTCGGAATCATGAACACAATTTTGAAATTTGAGAATGACATCAAATTGGGCCGAATGGTCTGTTTCTGTCCCGTATATCCTATGTAATCCTATGTAATTTTTTCCTGAATCCCGATGACTCCATTTGCAGCTGTGTCAATTTACATAGAAAGTAAGATTCTCAGTGATTTAATAGCAACTGAGATATTTTCTTAAAATGTACATTTTACATCACTTAAGCACTTCGGGACATTTTTTTTGCATTAAAGGTGCTAACTAAATAGAAGTTATTGTTGTTGCTGTTGCTAATATATGCACAAATAGGCCTGTAGTATCACTCAAAAAAGTAACCACATTGTTCCTCAGTAGCAGCCACATCACTTATTTTCAGTCCAGTGCAGGCATTGGAACTTCTTACATAGGATAGGATTACATAGGATATAAGGTACAGAAACAGGCCATTCGGCCCAACCAGTCCAGGCCGGCATTTATGCTCCACTCGAGTCTCCTCCCGTCTTTCCTCATTTAAATCTATCAGCATAACCCTCTATTCCCTTCTCCCTCATATGCTTGTCTAGCCTCCCCTTAAATGCATCTATACTATTCGCTTCAACCACTTCATGTGGTAGCAAGTTCCACATTCTCACCACTCTTTGGGTAAAGAATTTTCTTCTGAATTCCCTATTGGATTTCTTGGTGACTATCTTTTTTTGATGGCCGCTAGTTATGCTCCTCCCCACAAGTCGAAACATGCTGTCTGTATCCACTCTATCAAAACCTTCAAACTTTTTAAAGACCTCTATAGGTCAGTCCTCTGCCTTCCTTTTTCAAGAGAAAAGAGACCCAGCCTGTTCACCCTTTCCTGATATGTATACCCTCGCATTTCTGGTATCATCCTTGTAAATCTTCTCTGTACTCTCTCCAGTGCCTCTGTATCCTTTTTATAATATGGTGACCAGAACTGTACTCTAAGTGTGGTCTAACCAAAGGTTCTACACAAATCAAGCATAACTTCCCTAATTTTCAATTCTATACCTCTAGAAATAAACCCTAGTGCTTGGTTTGCTTTTTTTTTATGGCCTTGCGAACCTGTGTCGCAACTTTTAGCGATAATGGAATCTGTTCTGATCGTTGACACAGCATGAATAAAACATTGTAACTTTTTTGATGAAATCCTTTAATCTTCTCTCTTCCTGTGCTGCAGGCAGCGACTCACGTTTTGTTATGATCCTGCGAGTGCAGGGTATCTCATTCAAGCGCCATACCTCGGAGCCCCACCAATTTTCCAAGACGAGTGAAGTCCGTCCTGGGAATGGTTGAATGCCTGGCCTGAGCTAAATTATAACGGACTGGCCTGCCCGATTCGGAAAAGTGAACTCATTTGTATAATTAGCAAAAGCTCCCAGTGCAGCTTTGGTCTGGTTGCCGGCAGCTAGAGAAATGGGGGATTGCAAATATTTTACACCGAACCATCAATTTAAAGGGAAGCTACTTTTAAATGCGTGCATATGGGGGTAATTATTTTGGCAGACTCTCTTTTTATGTAAATTATTTTTTTATCCAGGACAAGAAAAGGCCGCCAGACCCATGCCTGCTAAACCCCTGTTCTTCGGCTGAATTCATTACTATGTACTAATTATTCCTCTTCCTACTTCCTGGGACAGCCAAAAAAATTAGAGAGCAGTAGCCAATTCAGGAGGCCTCTGTTAAAAATAATGATCAGGCCGAAGAACCTTTTGGCTGATTATTCGCCTCCACGAGCTGGAAGGCCATGAGACCAATTCCAGTGCCAATACTTTCGACACAGCTGAGGTAAACTAGATGAGGAATCTTCATGGTCTAGTTCCACATCAGGCTGTATCTTTATCAAAGTGAGCATTGGAGCAACTGAAAGAATTACTCATCCCGTGTCATAACTCGCACCAAGCCCCACTCACCCATCACCCCTGTGCTAACTGACCTACATTTGCTCCCGGTTATACAACGCCTCGATTTCAAAATTCTCAACCTTATTTTCAAATCCCTCCATGGCTTCGCCCCTCCCTATCTCTGTAGTCTCATCCAGCCCCACTACCCGCCCGAGATGTCTGCGCTCCTCTAATTCTGCCCTCCTGAGCATCCCTGATTATAATCGCTCAACCATTGGTGGCCGTGCTTTCTGTCACTTAGGCATCAAGCTCTGGAATTCCCTGCCTAAGCCTCTCCACCTCTCTACCTCTCTTTCCTCCTTCAAGATGCTCCTTAAAACATATCTCTTTGAACAAGTTTTTGGTCACCTGCGCTAACTTCTACTTATGCGGCTCGGTGTCAAATCTTTATGTCATAATGCTCCTGTGAAAGGTCTGAGGACGTTTCACTATATTAAAGGCGCTATATAAATCCAAGTTGTTGTTGATAATTTCATGTCTGGAGTGTCTAGAACTAGGGGCACAGTCTCTGGATAAGGGGTCGGCCATTTAAGACAGATATGAGGAAGAATTTCTTCACTCAGAGGGTTGTGAATCTTTGGAATTCGCTGCCCCAGAGGGCTGTGAATGCTGAGATTCTGAATATATTTAAGGCTGAGATAGATAGATTTTTGGAGTTTCAGTAAATGAAGGGATATGGAGATCAGGTGGGAAAGTGGAGTTGAGGTCGATGATCAGCCATGACCTTATTGAATGGCGGAGCTTGCTCAAGAGGCCGGAGGGCCTAGTTCTGTTCTTATTGCTTATGTTCTTATGCACACCCTTTCTTCAATTCCCCTGAATCACCAAAGCAGTTGGCGAACTTCCTCCGAAGAAAATTAATCCTTAAAAAAGTAACATATTCAGCAGATTAGATTAGAGTAGTGAGAAACTGCACCAAATCACTAAGAATTTGATCCAGTAAAATCAGAGCAGGAAGCGATGAAGGATTGGAGACATAAGATTAAATGATGTGCCTCTCTGCGCTGCTTGGAAATGTTATTTGGGAAGGTCAGGGCACAGCAGCGAGGGGCTTGCAAATATTTACTTTACAGCGAACAACAAACTGAGGCTATTTGCAAGCTGACAAGTTGCTTTATCTTTCAGCTCACCACACTGGAAAGTTACTGACCTCTGGCTAGTTAGTAAATTGCATTTCTCTGCCTTAATCTTACTCAATTATGAAAATGTTCTTTCAGGATCACAGTAATTGGGTGATTGCCACACCAATGATAAAGAACTTTTACAATGATGTTGAGCAGATCCGGCCTTAACACATTGCTGTTTTTCTGATCGACGATCGATTTTGGGGGCTTATTTCCCGCCGTTGGCACAATTAATTTTTATTTGTCGCACTATCCGTGATCAGCTCATTTGAATAATTATTCGTCCCGCCCGTGTGACTTTGATCTCGTTCAGGGAGCACATGTATGGCAGGTCCAGTCAGCAGCTTCGCATCAAAAGGACGTGTGCTCTTAAAGGTATGTAGCAGCATGGGCGGGAGGCGGGGGAGCAAATATTGTTTCAACTGATGTCGCACTTCAAAATTAATTTTTAGATATTTGCAGGCCTTTTGCCAAGGCTGGTGGGGGCGTGAGGTGTGGTTGGTGGGGGATAGGATAAGACGTGTCAGACATTCTTGTGCTCAGGTGCAGGCTGCCTTTAAATATCATCAGGAACACTTGATATTCAAGCCCCTGATTAAGTGAGCTGCCAATGAACAACAAGGGCCAGCGCTGGAACTCGCCTAAATCATGAGAGTGAGGGCGACTGATCAACTTTACTGTCTCGTTCTGCCCACATGATTAGCCCCATTCTGCGAGCGGAAACGGGCCCACACCAGCCTCTATCATGTGGTGGTCATTCGGTGAGATTTTTTTTTCAGTTACTTCACACTTGAATACTTAGGTGCTGAGTGGATGTTTCCCCTGGCTGGAGAGTCTAGAACCAGGGGCCACACTCTCAGGATAAGGGTTTGCCCATTTAGGACTGAGATGAGGAAACGTTCCTTCACTCAGAGGGTTGTGAATCTTTGGAATTCTCTAGCCCAGAGGTCTGTGGATGCTGAGTCTTTTGAGTATATTCAAGACTGAGATCAATAGATTTTTATGTGGGGATAGGGCACGAAAGTGGTAGAAGATCAGCCATGATCTTATTAAATGGCGGAGCAAGCTCAAGGGGCCTGCTCCTATTTTATATGTTATGTTCTAATACAGTTCGATGGAATGACCTGCCCACCCTAGTGGTTTCATAAAGGCATTTTTGACTATCTGAACAGTTAATGTTGATGAATATTTTACTCCTTGTCCACACTTGAATTTTCTGAAAGTGTGAAGTGTAGCAATACCATAACATCAAATGGTTAATAAATATAGTGCTCCACATAAAAACCCAGGCTGATTCAACTTTGAGGATTATTATTCATTAAATATACCCAAAAAAATAAGATTTGAGGATTCATGCTTCTCTTCAAGGACAAATGCCTGGGGTGTTAAGATATTACATTTACCTATGTGTTTTATATCACATCAAAGAGATAGTTATTATGAGTGACTCCTCAAAACCAGTAAAAGTTAGCTACTGCTTTCGAAACTAACCTTCTCTGTGCTGAAAACTTTGATTAAAAATTATATTGAAAACATTGTTGTTCACATTTTCATTGATTATTTTTATTATATTTTATCATTATGGAATATATCTTTTTTTCAATATAAAATCTTATGTTTTGTGCATATCTGTCATGCATGAGATGTGACACTTCCAAAGTGTTAAAACTTGCTCAAAAAGCAAGAAAAAAATAGGCTTGTCATTTTTTTGCTGGTTTCTTCTGATTCTTGCTGGTCTCTTCTGACCTAAAGCTGAGAATTTATAAGCATCTCCCGATCTCCAAACTTCACCAGAGGCAATGAACTTGAATAAAATAATGGCCCAGAAATTGCGGTCGGAGGCTTCCCGTGGGCAGATGCCTCCAACCTGAACAATTTCTATGAATTTACCTGGTGGTCCCAGAGGTACGGAGGTTTCTGGTCCTGGGCCTCTGCGCGAAGGCCTGCGTAGAGGCCCGCGTATGCCAGGGACGTAAGTGCTTAGTACACATCCCTGGGATCTCGTCGGCCGGCCCAACTAATCCAAGTAGGTGGATCCCCATTCATATATATGGTGAGTTCACCATAAGTATGAATGGGAATACCCCAAAACCCACAAGCACTTAAAATACATTTTGAAAAAACATCACATATGTAAAATTAATCCAAATGGAATATAATTAATTATTTAAACCACAAATTAAATGTTTTGAAAATAAATGTACATATTTAAAGGTTCTAATAATAAACGTACTTTATTTAATAGGATTTTAAGTGTTCAACTTATTAAAAAAATTTATTTTTCTGTCCTTTAAAAGTTTTACACTGATAAAAGCAGGCCTTATGCCTGCTTTTATTCAGGCAAAAGAATTTCATGGTCATTCGCTGGGCAAAAGTTGGGCAAATAGTCCAACTCTCCGCCCGCACAGGCCCTTCACCTTCGGATGCGTGCGATCTTTCAAGACGATTCTTGAAAGATCGCCTCATAGGGGCCGCGAATTCAGGGCCAATGCGTCAGCCCAGATTTTGCTGGAGCGGTGCATCTCATGGCGTGACCCGTTAGACATGTTCGTGCGTATTTGGGTCTCTAAACTTTCTGCCCACAAAGTTGCTGGAAGTGCCAACTGATGACGGCGTGGCGAGGACAGGAAGGCATCTGGGACCTTTGTGAACAACAGGCCCAACAGGGTACCTCCTCAACCAATCAGATTAAAGGACTGAGAAATAAACAGAGGGAGGGCTGAGAAGGAGGGCGAATTCATTGGGGCCAGATTTTGCTGACAAAATAAATGACGTATACCATTAATACTGTACAAATCGGACAGAGACTTGTTGCAAGGAAGAGATACCCCGTGAAGTGCAAATTGCTGGAAGATTTTATGCTGTTCCGCCGTTAGCTTCAAGAGAATGGCATCTTGTGCTTAACCCCCCCCCCCCCCCCCCGTGATTTTCATGAAGTTGCTGTATTTGCACATTAATTTCCCACAGAAAGTTATGTCTAGTATTTTACTGCGCAAGTACCCTTTTAACAATGTGATAATTGTTCATTTGGTGGGTGATCGTGGCGGAGGTTCAGCGAATGTTTGGTGCGGAGGTGCGGTGGCAGATCGTGACGGAGGTTCAGCGAGTGCTTTTGTGGCGGAGGGGCGGTGAGGGATCGTAGCGGAGGTGCGGCGAATGTTTGTGGTGGAGGAGTGACGAGAGATCGTGGTGGTAGTGCGGTGAATGAGGCTTCGGGGCCCAGAAGAGCCGAGGGCCCAGGGGCAGCACGGGCCAGCCCACACTGCGATATGTGTGTGCACTAGGTCCGTGCAGCAGAGCAGGTCTGCAGTCATCCTGCTTAACCCTTGCCACTGAATAAAGGTCTAGCTTTGTGAAGCCCATGTGGGGCTGGTGTGCAAAAGTCACCACATGTTAAAAAAATCCATGCACAGGCCTCTTTCACCCTCTCAATTGGAGTTCAGGACTGGAACATCGTGTCCTTCATCGAAACATCTGTGAACTCGTGTGAAAGCAAGTTATCCTCGTTCGAGGGACCCCACCTATGATGATGATGATGAATTGTTAATGACTGCCACTCAAACTCTCTTTGCCTTGACAGTAAATAATTAAAGTCTGGCGTCCCATTCATTTAGGTTGTGACTTTTTCAGGAGATGTAAGCTTTTAAAATCTTTTCACTCTCTTAACCAAATCTATCTTTTCTTCTCTCTATTGCTCTTCCTGTACCTCATTTGATATTGAATTGGCCCACTCAAATGCACCCTCCCTCTCAGTCCTTGCTCTGTTTATTTCTTGATCCTTAAATTTCACTGGTTAAAGAGATACCCTGTTGGACCCATTGCTCACCAAGGTCCCAGATGCCCTGTTGCACTCACTGCCCCGTTATCAGCTGGTACTTTCGGCAACTTAGAACCATAGAATCATAGAATGATTACAGCACGGAAGGAGGCCATTTAGCCCGTCGATTCCATGCTGTCTCTCAGCTAGTCCCACTCCCCCATAGCCATGCAAATTTTTTTTCCTTCAGATACTTATCTAATTCCCTTTTGAAAGATATGATTGAGTCTTGTCTCCACCATCCTGGCAGGCAGTGCATTCCAGATCCTAAATACTCGCTGCGTCAAAAAGTTATTTCTTATGTTGACTTTGGGTTCTTTTGCCAACCACCTTCAATCTGTGTCCTCTGGTTCTCAACCCTTCCGCTAATAGGAACAATTTCTCTCTATCTACTCTGTCCAGACCCCTCATGATTTTGAACACCTCAATCAAATCTCCTCTCAACCTTCTCAGCCCCAAGGAGAACAACCCCAGCTTCTCCAGTCTATCCACGTAATTGAAGTCCCTCATTCCTGGAATCATTCTCGTAAATCTTTTCTGCACCTTATCTAAAGTCTTCCCAACCTTCCTAAAGTGCAGTGCCTAGAATTTGGCACAGTACTCCAGTTGGGACCGAACCAGTGTTTTATACAGGTTCAGCATAATTTCCACACTTTTGCACTCTATACCTCCACTTATGAAGCCCAGGATCCCAAAAGCATTTTTACCTGCTTTCTCAACCTGCCCTGCCACCTTCAACGATTTATGCACACATTCTCCCAGGTCTCTCTGTTCGTGCACCCCACTTTATGGGCAAAACTTTTAAAACATAAATGCACACAATTAAAGGCTAGACTTTCCACTAGGTGGCTAAGGCCGAAAAAAGAATGGGCCTTATTCCAGCAATGTTGAATGTTTCAGCCTTGCTGATCGCTGGAACAAAGCCAATTTTTTTTTTGAGATTTTCCACTTGGCCTGAGCCCGGCGATGTGGAATGGGCGATGTGAGTTTTCGGCGATCTCATGATCGCTCACCGAAAATGGAAGTCCAAACAAAAAAAAAGTTTCACTAGCAATGGCTTACTGCGCATGTATGAGTTTTTTTTTCGGAAGTTTTTTTTGGCGGTGAAGGATCATCACACATGCTCAGAAGGCATAGGGAGGGTCAGAGAGAGAGAGAGAGAGAGAGAGTGTTGAGATAGAGTGAGAGGAGGAAGGCAGAATTGCGTAGGAGACAGAATTTGGATTATTAACTGGAAGGTGAGGGTGATCGCAAAAGGGCAAAAGCCTTCTGCGATGAGGCAAACGAGGCCCTTGTGAATGTCGTGCATGCCAGTTGGGACGACTTGACACGGGGTGGGCATGGGAAAGCTCCACCCTGTGTCTGCAGAAAAATATGGACCGAGATAGCAGATGTGGCCGCGTCTGCTTCTCACGAGGTGAGGACACCAGACCAGTGCCGGAAACACTGCAATAGCTTGTTGGCCACAGCAAGAGTAAAGAGCATTTTAAATTTCAAATGTTATATCTAATGTTCTCATGATGCATGGAAATTTTGGTTACAATATTTAATTTCCTGTACTGAATTTAATTCTGTTTTTATTTATTGTTTAATTAATTAAGCCATGCTAACAGTAACATTATTATTGAATTTAACAATTGCTGCTCATTCTCTCTCAGTTACATCAAGCATAAAATTTTTACCAATGAACTACAGTGGTGGAACGTCATTTAATTGCTACAAAAATGTACTTTATTTAAGCATTAATGTAAATGCCAGACAACTTCATGCAAGTCCGAAATGTGACTCTTCACAAATGCTACTTTTGCTTAACTATAAATGTAAATGTAAATACCCACAAAGAACGGTTATGAAAAGCATTCGTTAATGAGCTGTTGACACAACCGCTTATTAGCCGTGTAACTGCCACTGGGTACTGGCCTTCGGGGGGGAAGGGTTGTGGCCAGGGATACATCACCAGACTGATTGCCCTCTCCTAGGTCCTCACTAACCTCTTCTTCCGCCTCTTGCTCCTCTTGCTCCTCGCTGGCTGGCTCTTCCATCTGCCCTTCTTCTGCAGGTGGACCAGCAGCCCCACCAGGCAGTAGTTGTCCTCTCCTTATAGCTAGGTTATGCAGCATGCAACACACCACAATAAACTTAGCGAGCTGGTCAGGGTGGTACTGTAGGCTGCCACCAGAATGATCCAGGCACCTGAAGCGCTGCTTTAGGAATCCAATTGTCTTTTCAACGGAGTTGCGTGTCACTATCTGGCTTTCATTGTAACCTTTCTCTGCTTCAGTGACAGGATTACGCAGTGCGGTCATCTGCTAACTGGCAAGGCCGTATTCCTTATCCCCAAGCATCCAACCGTGACCTTCGGCTGACTGAGAAATAGGTCGGGGATAGTACTCTCACGTAGGATGTGCGCATCATGGATGCTGCCAGGAAAGTAGCATTTACTGTCATGATTATTTGGTTGTGGTCGACATTAGGGAGCGGAGCCCCTTTCTGTTACGAAACGCCTCTGCCTTCTTTAAGGGGGCTTTCAAGGCAATGTGCTTTTAGTCTATTGCTCCCTGCACCTTGGGGAAGTGTGCTATTCTGTAGAAACCCAATGCCCTCCCGGTCTGTGCCTCCCTAGTCATAGGGTAGCTTATAAAGTCCATCCTGCGAGCATAAAGGGCTTCAGTCACCTGTCAAATGCAGCAGAGTGTGGTGTGCTGATAGATATGACAGATGTTGCCAGCTGAACCTGAATAGATCCCGAAGCATAAAAGGCTAGGGCTGTCGTAACCTTCACCTCAATGGACAGTTATGATGGTGCTGGAAATCTGAAGATCCCCCTTGATGAGCTGGCAAATCTCATCGATGACCTCCTTCCAGAAGTGCAGCCTCCTTAGACATGCGTTTTTAGACAGGTTGAGGTAAGATTGCGTCTCTTTGTAGATTCGTTGGCTGTACGCTTACCTTTGCTGTATCCTCTGTCGCTGTCTATGCATTTCTCTGCCACCTCTTCAATTGTTCCTGTCAGAAACCAGCTTGTGGGCAGTTATAAGTAATGGCGCAGAAAGCATAGGCCCCATCACTATCAAAAATTATTTTTAATAGCTTTAAGAGCTTTAAATGAACTGCAGAACTCGAATCTATTAAACTACCTAGTCCATCTATCTATTCC
This sequence comes from Pristiophorus japonicus, assembly GCF_044704955.1. Lineage (NCBI taxonomy): Eukaryota > Metazoa > Chordata > Chondrichthyes > Pristiophoridae > Pristiophorus > Pristiophorus japonicus. The sequence continues at coordinate 35,773,568 of NC_091979.1, forward strand.
AGTCTCAGTGCAATACTAGTTAGAAATGAACATTTCGCAAAAAAATGCCCATCCACTCGGCTACTATCATTACATTTAAATCTAGTCAAAATTCTGAGTTGCTCGATCTATAAATAACTCTATAAATAACTCACAACTATCTAGCTCGTTTATTTTGGATGTCTCCCCCCTTTCTCCGATCTTCAAAATGGCACCCGCAGTGCCCATTCCCTTCTGCAAGGCCCGGGAAAAGCAACTATTTCTCAGCGATGTTTTCAGCCGAACATCAGCCTTGCCTTGTGCCGGCGATGTGCCGAAAGTGGGGATGGGCCTTGTGTCGGCGATCACTTCGGCGATCAATTCGGCGAAGTGAGCCAAAACTTGTGGGCCTATATTTCCAGCAATATTTCTGACCTAGTTTCCACTTTTTAGTCAAAATGGGTGATAAATGTCCATTTTGGGCCATAGATGGGCCTTAGATGGGCGATGTGAAGTGGAAAGTCTAGCCCTTAGGGGCGAGTGGTTAGGATCTGGAATTCACTGCCTAAAAGGGTGGTGGAGGCAAATTCAACTGTGGCTTTCAAAAGGGAATTGGATGAAAGGGGAAGGAAATAAAATTTGTAGGGCTTCGGGGAAATTGCAGGGGAGTAGGACTATCTGAGGTGCTTTTGCAGAGAGCTGGCACAGGTTCGACGAGCTGAATGGTCTCCTTCTGTGCTGTACCCATTCTATGATTCCATGATACGACGATTAAATGAGCACATTAGGGATGCCCCACTCCAGCAAAATCTGGCCTAATGTCAAATCAGGTACAGAAAGGGAAAGAAATATTGGTTAAGAGAGAGACAAAAAAAGAGATAGAAAGGAAAGTTAGAGGAACAAGGTGTAAAATTTGACATTTTAAAATTCTCCAAAACAATTCATAACCTAAAGGAATCAGATTCCAAACTTTTAATTGTTCACTTTCTGGGCCAGAGAGGTTGATTGGCAGTCATTAACAGTTATCACTTCAGTAAAAGGGTACTCACGCTGTTAATTACTAGACTTTCTGTGGCGCGTTTAATGGGCAATTAATGTGCAAATGCAGCAACTTCATCAAAATCACAGGAAGGTTAAGTGTGTGATATCGTTTTTGCAAAGCTAACGGCGGAGTAGCACAAATCGGCCAGCAACTCCTCATTTCAGATTACACGGGGTATCTCTTCCTTACCACGAGTTGCTGGGAGATTTGCATATAACAACATGCATCATTCAGATGCCATTATTCTTTCAGCAAATTCATGGCCATTTTCATATGGTGTAAAATTCCTGTTGTAATCAAACAGCATATCATATGAGCATATACAGCATATCAGCTTACTGTGAGCGACTTCATGGGAGACACATAAGTGCATATAAAAAAATGCATATAGGGTTACCATAACAAATGACCTACCAAAGGAAAGGACATCTATTAAATAGATATCGCACAGTTTCTTTATGCTCAAGTATATAAACTGTACGATTTTGAAAGCAACAAAATGGTTAATCCAGCAGTCCAGTCGAAACCAAAAGTTCGGATTTAGAGATCAGTCCATAATTGACTTCAATTTTAATAGTTAAGTTCAGGCCCTGACTGTAGATTTGAAGTCTATTTAACAAAATATATAGTCATAGAAATTGGTTTGCCTCAGTCTGCCAGCATCAACTGAGTGCAGGGAACCATCTCTGGCCGGAGCGAAAATGTGTGTTTTCCATTTACTTGGAATGTAGTAAATTCTTTCTCTTAAGTCTTTAAAGGCAATGTGCAGGGTAAAAGTGTGAGGCTAAATTGAGGATCACTTTTCTGTGTTAAAGACAATCTTTCCTCCCACAAACAAATCCCACCTATTTTCACCATTGCTTTTGACATTTGATTGCTTTAAAAAAAAATCATTCATGGGATGTGAACATTGCTGGCAAGCCCAGCATTTATTGCCCATTCCTAATTGTCCTTGAGAAGATGGTGGTGGAGGACTGCTTTCTTGAACCGCTGCAGTCCATGAGGTGAAGGTACTCCCTGTTAGGGAGGGAGTTCCAGGATTTTGACCCAGTGACCATGAAGGAATGGCTATATATTTCCAGGTCTGCATGGTGTGTGACTTGGAGGGGAACTGGGAGATGGTGGTGTTCCCATGCGCCTGCTGCCCTTGTCCTTCTAGGTGGTAGAGATCATGGGTTTGGGAGGTGCTATCGAAGAAGCCTTGGCGAGTTGCTGCAGTGCATCATAGAAAAATAGAAACGTAGAAAATAGCAGTAGTAGGCCATTTGGCCCTTTGAGCCTGCACCGTCATTCAATATGATCATGGCTGATCCTCTATCTCAACATCATATTCCCACTTGATGCCTTTTGTATCTATAAATCTATCTATCTCCTTCTTAAATATATGTTGTGACTTGGCCTCCACAGCTTTCTGTGGTAGAGAATTTCACAGGTTTACGATCCTGAGTGAAGAAATTTCTCCTCATCTCAATCCTAAATTTCCTACCCCGTATCCTGAGACTGTGACCCCTTGTTCTAGACTTCCTAGCCAGGGGAAATATCCTCCCCTTATCCAGTATGTCCAACCCCGTCTGAATTTTATACATTTCAATGAGATACCCTCTCATTCTTCTAAATTCTAGTGAATACAGGTCTAGTTGACCCAATCTCTCCTCATAAGACAGTCCTGCCATCCCAGGAATCAATCTGGTGAACCTTCGCTGCACTCCCTCTATGGCAAGTATATCCTTTCTTCGGTAAGGAGACCAAAACTGCGCACAATACTCCAGGTGTGGTCTCATCAAGGCCCTGTATATCTTCATGGTCTTGCCCCATGAGGTCATATGGTTATCAAGTATATGGGAAAGACTTTTGTGGCTATAATTTCCTCACTTCTGCTGCTGTTTTTCTAGCAGTATCAATAGGTGGGGGAAATATTCTGCTGGCTTCTAGCCACCTCTGGAATTCTGCTCCCAAAGTGTTGGCTGACATTGAATACCTTTCCTTATCTTCGGAGGGTGCAATCAAATATCAAGTGAATCCTCTGAGGTAGTTTCCTTCATTCATGCCTTATTGTTAGGCATCAAGAACCTGGTAGAATCTTGCGAAGGAGGCTGGGGAAGGGGGTGAGGTTAAAATTTAAAGATCCATTTTTAACTCTGTCAATCAACCACAGCTAATCTTCAGCTGGCCACGCTATCTGAAAGTTGCTCTGCCACCTTGTGCCAACTTTCCTCCCTCATCTGAGGCCAATACTCCTGCAGCATCATAAATGTTCCCAGTACCCACCCTTCCATATGTAAATTATACTGTTGCCCGGATATAGGTTGGGGTCAGGCGCAGGCAAGGAATGGTCAGACAGCCCACCGAAGATCTGTTGCCATTGCGACAAGAGAGGAAATCTACCCCTCATTATCCTGCAGCTGGTTCATGTAAAAACCTCAACCTGTATCGAGAGGCTCTTTGACTATATGGCCATCTTCACAGTAGTTTGAATCCTACTTTTGCCAGAATCAATTAATTTGAAGAGCTAATTGTAAAAGTTTGATTGCAAACAATAGAATGAAGTATAGTCTTTTATTGAAACAATCTGATGCCTTGTACAAGATTGGTGTCAAAAACAGGCATACAGAGCATCGAACCTTGACTTCACAATATTTTACACTGAAGAAAGAAATCTTGAACAAGGACTGTAAGAGTTCATAAACTACTAAATTACATCTGTGTGATGGTGCATTCGACCTCAATGTTGGGTATTTAATAATATGGAGTAATTCATTTTTAATCCTATATTAACATTTCTCAGATGCAGATTCTTAATTTACTGTTTTTATTCCTCAAATTGCTGGTATTGTTCTTTGACGCCTTTTAGGCAAAGATTTTGCTGGTAAATGTCCCTTTATCCAATTATTCCTATTGAATAAGCAACGTTGCCCAGGTGGGCAACAAATCATTGCTCATGCAAATGTTACCTTTTACCTAATTTATTTGGCCGCTTCCCAATGGTTCGTTTGGCAAAGGCACTGCCCAATATGAGACTGAATCATCAGGGAGGTTCCTAACCTCCGGAGTTAGCTGAAGCATGACAGGGGCACGAAACACAGCCTCAGTCCTCTTGGGCAAGGAAATCTTTGATAAGGCATAGAGAGAAAACGAGAAGCAAGGAAAGAAAGTCTTTCATTTATATAGCGCCTTTCACGACCACTGGACGTCCCAAAGCGCTTTACAGCCAATTAAGTACTTTTTGAAGTGTCATTACTGCCGTAATGTAGGAAACGTGGTAGCCAATTTGCACACGGCAAACTCCCACAAATAGCAATGACCAGATATACTGCTTTAGTGATGTTGTTTGAGGGATAAATATTGGCCAGCACATGTGGGTAACTCCCTTACTCTTCTTCGAAATAGAGCCAGGTGATATTTTACATCCAGTTGAGAGAGTAGACGGGGCCTCGGTTTAACGTCTCATCAGAAAGATGACACCTCTGACAGTGCAGCACTCCCTCAGCACAGCACTGAGAGTGTCAGCCTAGATTCCTGTGCTCAAGTCTCTTGAGTGGCACTTGAACCCACAGCCTTCTTACTAAGAGGCGACAGTGCTACCCACTGTGACACAGCTGACACAGAAAGCAGACAATAGGAAAAAGCATGGAACAAAGGAGATATCAAACAAGATTGAGACTTGACTTTCAGGTCTGACCGCAGCTATAAGTGGGACACACAAATGCTTGATCTGCATCATTACAACATTCCATTTCAGAAACCGGCAAAACATTTAACAACACCAATTTGTATTTTCATACTAGCATCTTTAACGTGGTAAAACGTCCCAAGACACTTCACAGGAGTATTATGAGACAAAAAATTTTGACACCGAGCCACATAAGGAGGAATTAAGGCAGGTGACCAAAATCTTGGTCAAAGATGTTGGTTTTAAGTAGTATCTTAAAGGAAGAAAGAGAGGTAGAGAGGTGGAGAGGTTTAGAGAGGGAATTCCAGAGCTTAGGGCCAAGGCAACAGAAGTCACGGCCGCCAATGCTTGAGCGATTATAATTAGGGATGCTCAAGAGGACAAAATTAGAGGAGCGCAGATATCTCGGGGGGTTGTGAAGCTGGAGGTTACAGAGGTAGGGAGGGGCAAGACCATGGAGGGTTTTAAATATAAGGATGAGAATTTTGAAATGGATTTGTTGCTTAACCGGGAGCCAATGTAGGTCAGCGAGCACAGGGGTGATGGGTGAGTGGGACTTGGTGCGAGTTAGGACATCGGCAGCCGAGTTTTGGATCATCTCAAGCTTATGTAGGGTAGAATATGGGAGGCCAGCCAGGAGTGCTTTGGAATAGTCAAGTCTATAGGTAACAAAGGCATGGATGAGGTTTTCTGTTACGTCCATTATAAAGTAATGTGATCGAGTATGTAGACGTGAGTAAGTGTGACCTTAGTCTCTTTATTCTAACTCCAGAGTGTTGGTACAGCATGGGAGGCCTGCTTATTTATAGTGCTCCCCAGGGATGCTGGTATCCCTTGAGACTCCAACAGATACGCCCTCTGGTGGCGGTAGAATGCTGATTACATAGGGTTGCATACATAACATCACTCCCTCCCAAAGCCAACAGTACACTTATTTACAGGGTGAGACGATCTGGGACTTTTCGCTCCCTAGTCGATCATCTCGGGACAAACTCAGGTGCAGGTGAGTTGGTTGGTCCTTTGCTGGGCTGCTGGGGCTGATGAGTTCAGCTTCGTAGTCAACCGTGATGTTGGTTGCCGCTTGTGTGTGTGTCGGAGGGTCGAAGTTGGTGGTGTCCTCTTCAGATTGCTCGTAGTTTGGTTTGGTCCAAATGCTTTCTTCAAGTTACTCCATTTGCAAGTTTGACCTCAAACACCCTACTCCCTTCTTTGGCTATGACCGTGCCTGCAAGCCATTTGGGACCGTGTCCATAGTTGAGTACAAATTCAGGGTCATTGACTTCAATATCGCGTGACAAATTTGCGCGATCATGGCACATGCTTTGTTGATGCCGCCTGCCCTCGACGTGATAATGGAGATCAGGGTGGACGAGAGAAAGCCTTGTTTTGTGCGCCCTTTTCATGAGCAGCTCGGCTGGGGGAACCCCGGTGAGCGAGTGGGGTCTGGTGCGGTAGCTGAGCAGGACTCGGGACAGGCGGGTCTGCAGAGAGCCTTACGATACGCGTTTCAAGCTTTGCTTGATGGTTTGGACTGCCCGTTCTGCCTGGCCGTTGGATGTGGGCTTGAACGGGGCAGATGTGACATGCTTGATCCCATTGCAGGTCATGAATTCCTGGTTATGAATGAAGCACGGCCCGTTGTCGCTGACAAGGACATCAGGCAGGCCGTGCTTGGCAAACATGGCTCGTAGGTTTTCGATGGTGGCAGTGGACGTGCTTACAGACATTATTACACACTCAATCCACTTAGAATAAGCATGTACAACAACCAAGAACACTTTGCCTAGAAACGGGCCAACGAAGTCAACATGGATCCTAGACCACGGTTTGGAGGGCCATGATCACAAACTTAGCAGTGCCTCCCTGGGTGCATTGCTCAGTTGAGTGCAAGTGTTGCATTGGCGCACACAAGAGTCCAAATCTGAATCGATGCCGGGCCACCACACATGGGATCTGGCTGTAGCTTTCATCATTACTATGCCTGGGTGGGTACTGTGTAGGTCGCGTATGAACGTTTCCCTGCCTTTCTTGGGCAAAACCACGTGATTACCCCACAAAAAACAGTCCCTGTATGGGCCTTTCGTCTTTATGCCGCTGGAATGGCTTGATCTCTTCATGCATCTCCGCTGGGACGCTGGACCAGATCCCATGGAGGACACAGTTTTTTACAAGGGACAGTAAAGGATCCAGGCTGGTCCAGGTCCTGATCTGGCGGGCCGTAACGGGTGACTTTTTGTTTTCAAATGCATCCATCACCAAGAGCAAGTCTGCAGGCTGTGCCATTTCCACCCCGGTGGTGGGCAATGGTAGCCAACTGAGAGCATCAGCGCAGTTCTCTGTGCCTGGCCTGTGGTGAATTACATAGTTATATGCAGACAGCGTGAGCGCCCATCTTTGGATGCGAGCAGAGGCATTGGTATTGATACCTTTGCTCTCTGAGAATAGCGATATGAGCGGCTTATGGTCAGTTTCTAACTCGAACGTAAGCCCAAACAGATACTGATGCATTTTTTACCCCGTAAACGCATGCCAGAGCTTCTTTTTCAATCATGCTGTAGGCCCTTACGGCCTTGGACAAGCTCTTGAATGCATAAGCGACTGGTTGCAATGTTCCCGATTCATTTGCTTGTTGTAACACACACCTGACCCCGTACGAAGACGCATCGTTTCCAAGGATCATACAGGAGAAGAAGTTTGTTGGAACATAACAGATTTCAGGCTTTCTCAAAAGCTTTCTCTTGTGATTTCCCCAATACCCACTCATCTCCCTTGCATAGCAACACATGTAGAAGTTCTAGTAAGGTGCTTAACCCAGATAGGAAATTACCAAAATAATTGAGGAGTCCCAGGAATGTCCGCAGCTCCGTCACGTTCTGTGGTCTCAGCGCAGATGGCCTCCGACATGGCGTCGGTGGGTCTGATGCCATTTGCAGTGATTCTTCTCCCTAAGAACTCGAACTCTGGTGCCAGGAAAACACACTTCGAATGTTTTAACCTGAGTCCCACACAATCTAGCCAACTTAGAACCTCTTCCAGGCTCTATAAGTGTTCGATGGTGTCCCGAGCTGTGACCCATATGTTGTCCTGGAAAACCACAGATGCGGAACCGACTTTAGTAGACTCTCCATGTTCCTTTGAAAAATAGCCGCAGCCGATCGAATCCCAAATGGGCGTCTATTGTAGTTGAACAGACCTTTATGCGTGTTTATGCAGGTGAGGCCTTTCGAAGATTCCGCCAGCTCCTGCTTCATGTAGGCTGAGATCAGATCCAACTTGGTGAACATCTTTCCTCCTGCCAGCGTCGCAAATAGTTTGTCTGCCTTGGGTAATGGGTACTGGTCCTGCAGCAAAAAACAGTTAGTCGTTTATTTATAGTCCCCGCAAATTCTGACCGTGCCATCGCCTTTGAGAACCGAAACAATCGGACTGGCCCACTCGTTGAACTCCACCGGCGCGATGATGCCCTCTTGTTGCAGCCTGTCTTGCTTGATCTGCACTTTCTCTCGCATCATATATGGCACCACACGTGCCTTGTGGTGGATGAATCATGTATCGGGAATCAAGTGGATCTGCACCTTTGCCCCCGAGAAACTTCTGATGCCTGGCTCAAACAACGACGGAAACTTGCTCAGAACCTGGGCACATGAGGCATCGTCGATGGACGAAAGCACTCGGATGTCATCCCTGTTCCAGCGGATTTTTCCCAGCCAGCTTCTGCTGAACAGTGTGAGGCCATCTCCTGGTACAATCCATAGTGGTAGTTCATGCACTGCTCCATCATAGGAGACTTTTACTGCTGCGCTGCCAATTACAGGGATCAGCTGTTTAGTGTAAGTCCTCAGCTTGGTGTGAAAAGGGCTCAACTTGGGCCTGTGTGCCTTGTTGCACCACAGCCTGTCAAAGGCCTTTTTGCTCATGATGGACTGACTCGCCCCCGTGTCCAATTCCATGGATACTGGAATTCCGTTCAGTTCAACTTTTAACATGATCGGTGGACATTTAGTGGTGAAGGTTTGTACCCCGTACACTTCTGCCTCCTCAGTTTTAGTCTCTAGTTCAGTTTGATCCACCATGGATCGGCCTTCCTCTGCAACCTGGTGGTTTGCAGGGTTTGCAGCTCATCTGCACATTCACTGGAGGTGTCCCATTGTTCCACAGCCTTTGCACACATAGTGTTTGAAGTGGCATTGATGGGCTCAATGATCACCTCTGCAGCGCCAACAGGGTGTTGACTGCCTCGCATTAACACTTTATGGCAGACTCTGAGTCATCTGAGATCGTGCAGCTGCAGGCGTGTATGTTCTGCCATATGCATTCCTGCCTGAAAACGACATTATTTTGTGTACAGTACTTGCCGAAACATCTTTATGCTGTGAAATTTGTTTGGTGTTTTCGCTGGTGGACATAAATGTCTGGGCTATCGTTATGGCTTTGCTCAGTTCAATGTTTCAACAGTCAATATTTTGCGAAGGATAGCCTCATGGCCAATGCCAAGCACAAAAAAGCACAAGGTGTCTTAGTTCGGCGACGTAGCTCGCCACTTCCTGGCCTTCAGACCGTTGACATGTGTAAAATTGATACCTTGCCATCAGAATGCTCTCCTTCGGATTTAGGTGCTCCCGGACCAGCGTACACAGTTCTTCATATGATTTGGCCGTTGGTTTCACCGGAGCAAGAAGATCCTTCATGAGGCCATAGGTTGTTTCCCTGCAGACGGTGAGGAGGAGCGCCCTTCGTTTGGCAGCGTTCACACTCCCTTCCAGCTCGTTGGCCATGAAGTATTGGTCGAGTCGATCCAAGAAGGCTTCCCAATCATCCCCTTCTGAGAATTTCTCCAGGGTACCAACAGTTCTCTGCATTTTCGCATGATAGTTCGTCATCTCGTCGCCAGTTGTTATGCCCATTATGAAGTAACGTGATTGAGTACTGAGGAAGTGAGTAAGTGTGAACTTAGTCTCTTTATTCTAACTCCAGGGTGTTGGTACAGCATGGGAGGCCTGCTTATATACAGTGCTCCCAAGGAATGCTGGGATCCCTTGGGACTCCAACAGATACGCCCTCTGGTGGCGGTAGAATGCTGGTTACATAGGGTTGCAGACATAACAGTTTCAAAAATGATAAGTAAATAAAATACTTTCAAACCTGACATTAAACGGTACAATGGGATTGAATTTTGCTGGTTATGCACTTGGGAGGATTTTGAACACATTGCTCAAAGCTGAACTTGGGGTACGGTGGCATAGTGGTTATGTTACTGGACAAGTATTCCAGCGGCCTGGACTAATAATCCAGACACTTGAATTCAAATTCCACCATGGCAGCTGAGAGAATACAAATTCAGTTGGTTAAATGAATATGGAATTAGAAAGCTAGTATCAGTAATGGTGACCATGAAACTACAAGATTGTCATAAAAACCCAACTGGTTCACTAATGTTCTTTAGGGAATGAAATCTGCTACCCTTACCCGGTCTGGCCTACAGCTGACTCCAGAACCACAGCAATATGGTTGACTCTTAACTGCCGCCTGAAATGGCCTAGCAAGGCACTCAATGCTACCAAACCGTTATGACAAAGTCAGCACCTTCACCACATGGACTGCAATGGTTCAAGAAGGCAGCTCACCACTACCTTCTCAAGCGCAATTAGGGATGGGCAATAAATGCTGGCCTTGAATGAATATTTTTTTTTTTAAAGTCCAATGTTGAATTCTCTGATCTGAGGGTTTCCAAGGATGCTGTCTGGTTGGAACTGAACATTTCAAACATCTTTAAACTCATTGAAAGTTTCTCCTGACAACACCAAAGGGTGTCCCAATTGGGCAAGAGTATTTATAAATTATTTTTATGGCATACTATTTGTACTTTGTAAGATAGTTGTGAAATTTAAAGTCTTAATTCTTGTTTCTTGGAGCTTGCACCATCTGCTCAAAGAAGTAAAATGTTTATTGAAGTGTTTTCAGTTTTATTGTGTTAATAGCTTCGTGTGAAGCCTATTAAGAATGAATTAGAAACAATTAATTGCCATTCGCACCCTTCAGCGCATTGGGTACAAATGATAATAGGAAACAGTCGTTGCTACTGTTCAAATCTAAATCAGGCAAATGGACTTGTTTCAGTCAACATCAAATTTTAATTTATAGTGGATGTGATGAATTGCTTTGCAGTTGACTGTAGCGGCAGAAAAATGTATTAACTGAAACAATGAATGGACGTTTGCTCATATATTAAAGCTGTGCAGATGTTTGGAAGATTGCAGCCATATTGTGCAACTCCAACACACATAAATGTGAAAGTGTAAAACTGAGAAATGCAAAAGAACAAAATTTAGCAAGAAAAAAAAGACAAGCTGCCAAGAAATGAGCCGATGCCTCCTTTTGATATGTTGTTTTGAGGCCATCCATTAGAATTTAGCAGACTGGCTGTCGGCTCTATCAGCTGTGAATGCTGTGTGGCACAAGGAATTCACAGAAGAGGCAGGGGAAAACAGAAATTAATAACTCCTTAAGGTAGAAGAAAGTTTTGGCTAATTTCCCTCTCAGAAAACATCGCCAAAGTGGGAGTTTGTGGAATTCAGGATGAAGTTATAAATTGAAACATTAATTAGCTAGACAATAGGAAGCATAGGCTGATAAGACCATAAGAATATAAGAAATAGGAACAGGAATAGGCCATACGGCCCCTCGAGCCTGCTCCGCCATTTAATACGATCATGGCTGATCCGATCATGGACTCAGGTCCACTTCCCTGCCCGCTCCCCATAACCCCTTATTCCCTTATCAGTTAAGAAACTGTGCATCTCTGTCTTAAATTTATTCAATGACCCAGCTTCCACAACTCTCTGAGGCAGCGAACTCCACAGATTTACAAACCTCAGAGAGGAAATTCCTCCTCATCTCAGTTTTAAATAGGCGGCCCCTTATTCGAAGATTATGCCCCCTAGTTCTTGTCTCCCCTATCAGTGGAAACATCTTCTCTGCATTCACCTTGTCAAGCCTCCTCATAATCTTATACGTTTCGATAAGATCACCTCTTATTCTTCTGAATTCCAATGAGTAGAGGCCCAACCTACTCAACCTTTCCTCATAAATCAACCCCCTCATCTCCAGAATCAACCTAGTGAACCTTCTCTGAACTGCCTCCAAAGCAAATATATCCTTTCATGAATATGGAAACCAAAACTGCATGCAGTATTCCAGGTGTGGCCTCACCAATACCCAATATAACTGTAACAAGACTTCCCTGCTTTTATACTCCATCACCTTTGCAATAAAGGCCAAGATTCCATTGGCCTTCCTCATCAATTGCTATACCTGCATACTAAACTTTTGTGTTTCATGAACAAGGACATCCAGGTCCTGCTGTACTGCAACACTGTGCAATTTTTCTCCATTTAAATAATAACTTGTTTTTCGATTTTTTCTGTCAAAGTGCATGACCTCACACTTTCCAACATATTACTCTATCTGCCAAATTTTTTCCCTCTCACTTAGCCTTTGTCCTTTTGCAGGTTTTTTGTGTCCTCCTCACATATTGCTTTTCCTCCCATCTTTGTATCATCAGCAAACTTGGCTATGTTACTCTTGGTCCCTTCATCCAAGTCATTAATATTGATTGTAAATAGTTGGTGTCCCGGCACTGATCCCTGCGGCACTCCACTAGTGACTGATTGCCAACCTGAGAATGAATCATTTATCCCGACTCTCTGTTTTCTGTTAATTAGCCAATCCTCTATCCATGCTAATATTTTACCCCCAACCCCGTAAACTTTTATCATGTGCAGTATCCTATTATGTGGCACTTTGTCAAATGCCTTCTGGAAGTCCAAATACACCACATCCACTGGTTCCCCTTTATCCACCCTGTTTGGTACATCCTCAAAGAATTCCAGCAAATTTTTCAAACATGACCCCCTTCTTTAGCATTGTTGTTGCCAATTTAAGTGTATCTAAGGGTTAAGTCATGGCAGGAGAGCTCGGTCACGTGTTATGCTCCTCCTGTACCATGTGGAAACTCAGGGACACTTCCGGTGTCCCTGACGACTACGTATGCAGGAAGTGTATCCGCCTCCAGCTCCTGACAGACCTCATTGCGGAATTGGAGCTGAGGATGGATTCACTCTGGAGCATCCACGATGCTGAGAATGACGTGAATAGCACATTTAGTGAGTTGGTCTTACCGCAGGTGAAGGGTCCACAGCCAGCTGGGGAATGGAAGACCAGCAGGAAGAGCAGTGCAAGGAAGGTAGTGCAGGGGTCCCCTGCGATCATCCCCCTGCAAAACAGACGAACCGTTTTGAGTACTGTTGAGGGGAATGACTCATCAGGGGAGGGCAGCAGCAGCCAAGTTCATGGCACCATGGCTGGCTCTGCTGCACAGGAGGGCAGGAAAAAGAGTGGGAGAGCGATAGTGATAGGGGATTCAATTGTAAGGGGAATAGATAGGCATTTCTGCGGCCACAACCGAGACTCCAGGATGGTATGTTGCCACCCTGGTGCAAGGGGCAAGGATGTCTCGGAGCGGGTGCAGGACATTCTGAAAAGGGAGGGTGAACAGCCAGTTGTTGTGGTGCACATTGGTACCAACGATATAGGTAAAAAAAGGGATGAGGTCCTACGAGACGAATTTAAGGAGCTAGGAGCTAAATTAAAACGTAGGACCTCAAAAGTAGTATACTCAGGATTGCTACCAGTGCCATGTGCTAGTCAGAGTAGGAATCGCAGGATAGCTCAGATGAATACGTGGCTTGAGCAGTGGTGCAGCAGGAAGGGATTCAAATTCCTGGGGCATTGGAACTGGTTCTAGGGGAGGTGGGACCAGTACAAACCGGTTGGTCTGCACCTGGGCAGGACCGGAACCAATGTCCGAGGGGGAGTGTTTGCTAGTGCTGTTGGGGAGGAGTTAAACTAATATGGCAGGGGGATGGGAACCAATGCAGGGAGATAGAGGGAAACAAAAAGGAGACAAAAGCAAAAGACAGAAAGGAGATGAGTAAAAGTGGAGGGCAGAGAAACCCAAGGCAAAAAACAAAACGGGCCACTTTGCAGCAAAATTCTAAAGGGGCTGCAGGAGGGGTCAAAACTAAAAATCATGGTTTAAAAACTAGCATTAAAACACTCGACCTTAACGCACGCAGCATTCGAAATAAAGTAAATGAGTTGACGGCACAAATCATTACAAATGGGTATGATTTGGTGGCCATTACAGAAACGTGGTTGCAGGGTGGCCAAGACTGGGAATTAAACATAAAGGGGTATCTGACTATTCAGAAAGACAGACAAGAAGGGAAAGGAGGTGGGGTAGTTCTGTTAATCAAGGATGATATCAGGGCAGTTGTGAGAGATGATATTGGCTCTAATAAAAAAAATGTTGAATCATTGTGGGTAGAGATTAGAGATAGTAAGGAGAAAAAGTCATTGGTGGGCGTAGTTTATAGTCCCCCAAATAATAACTTCATGGTGGGGCGGGCAATAATCAAGGGAATAATGGAGGCATGTGAAAAAGGAACGGCAATAATCATGGGGGATTTTAACCTACATATCGATTGGTCAAATCAAATCGCATGAGGTAGCCTGGAGGAGGAATTCATAGAATGCATACGGGATTGTTTCTTAGAACAGTATGTTACAGAACCCACAAGGGAGCAAGCTATCTTAGATCTGGTCCTGTGTAATGAGACAGGAATAATAAACGATCTCCGAGTAAAAGATCCTCTCGGAATGAGTGATCAGAGTATGGTTGAATTTGCAATACAAACGAGCAGACTATGCTTAAACAAAGGGGACTACAGTGGGATGAGTGCAGAGTTGGCTAAAGTAGACTGGAAACACAGACTAAACGGTGGCACAATTGAGGAACAGTGGAGGACTTTTAAGGAGCTCTTTCATAGTGCTCAACAAAAATATATTCCAGTGAAAAAGAAGGGCGGTAAGAGAAGGGATAACCAGCTGTGGATAACCAAGGAAATAAAGGAGAGTATCAAATTAAAAACCAATGCGTATAAGGTGGCCAAGGTTAGTAGGAAAATAGAAGATTGGGAACATTTTAAACGATAGCAAAGAATGACTAAGAAAGCAATAAAGAAAGGAAAGATAGATTACGAATGTAAACTTGCGCAAAACATAAAAACGGATAGTAAAAGCTTTTACAGATATATAAAACGGAAAAGAGTGACTAAAGTAAATGTTGGTCCCTTAGAAGATGAGAAGGGGGATTTAATAATGGGAAATGTGGAAATGGCTGAGACCTTAAACAATTATTTTGCTTCGGTCTTCACAGTGGAAGACACAGAAACCATGCCAGAAATTGCTGATCACAGGAATGTGGGAAGGGAGGACCTTGAGACAATCACTATCACTAGCGGGGGTAGTGCTGGACAGGCTAATGGGACTGAAGGTAGACAAGTTACCTGGTCCTGATGAAATGCATCCCAGGGTATTAAAAGAGATGGCGGAAGTTATAGCAGATGCATTCGTTATAATCTACCAAAATTCTCTGGACTCTGGGGAGGTATAGCTGAGTGGAAAGCAGCTAATGTAACGCCTCTGTTTAAAAACGGGGGCAGACAAAAGGCAGGTAACTATAAGCCGGTTAGTTTAACATCTGTAGTGGGGAAAATGCTTGAAACTATCATTAAGGAAAAAATAGCGGGACATCTCGATAGGAATCGTGCAATCAAGCAGACGCAGCACAGATTCATGAAGGGGAAATCATGTTTAACTAATTTACTGGAATTCTTTGAGGATATAACGAGCATGGTGGATAGAGGTGTACCGATGAATGTGGTGTATTTGGATTTCCAAAAGGCATTCGACAAGGTGCCACACAAAAGGTTACTGCAGAAGATAAAGATACGCGGAGTCAGTGGAAATGTATTAGCATGGATAGAGAATTGGCTGGTTAACAGAAAGCAGAGAGTTGGGATAAATGGGTCCTTTTCAGGTTGGAAATCAGTGGTTAGTGGTGTGCCACAGGGATCGGTGCTGGGACCACAACTGTTTACAATATACATAGATGACCTGGAAGAGGGGACAGAGTGTAGTGTAACAAAATTTGCTGATGACACAAAGATTATTCGGAAAGCGGGTTGTGTAGAGGACACAGAGAGGCTGCAAAGAGATTTAGATAGGTTAAGCAAATGGGCTAAGGTTTGGCAGATGGAAAACAATGTCGGAAAGTGTGAGTTCATCCACCGAGGGAAAAAAAACAGTAAAAGGGAATATTATTTGAATGGGGAGAAATTACAACATGCTGTGGTGCAGAGGGACCTGGGGGTCCTTGTGCATGAAACTATTTTGGAGTTTACCTGTAAAACATAAAACATTAATTGGTGCCACCCGATGTGGATGACACACCAGATATTTACAAGGCCATTTTTTTTTTTGTGTTTTTTTTTGTGTTTTTTTTCTTTTTTGGTTTTTTTTTGGCACTAAAATCAAATTTTTTTTTCCTCCAGTGCCACCTATAAAAGGGGAGGGGGACACTAAAAGCACCGGCAATTAAAACAAATTAAACTTTAAAACGTAAAATCAAATTAAAAATTGGTTGCCGGGCGTGATGATGCACTCCAGTCCCTCCGGTGCCCACCTCTCGCGGAAGGCCGCGAGCGTACCAGTGGACACCGCGTGCTACATCTCCAAGGACACCCTGGACCGGATGTAAGAGCGGAAGAGAGGCAGGCAGTCAGGTTGAACAACCCCCTCGACCGCCCGCTGCCTGGACCGGCTGATGGCACCCTTGGCCATGCCCAGGAGCAGTCCTACGAGGAGGCCCTCGGAGCTACCCGCTCCCCACCGCACAGGGTGCCCAAAGATCAGGAGAGTGGGACTGAAGTGCAGCCAGAATTTCAGGAGCAGCCCCTTTAAATAATGAAACAGGGGCTGCAACCTCGTGCACTCAATAAAAACATGGAACACGGACTCCTCCAGACCGCAGAAATTGCAGGCGGCCTGGGAGTCCGTGAACCGGCTTAAAAATTTGTTGCACGACACTGGCCCGTGCACCACCCTCCAGGCCAAGTCCCCGATGAATAGTGGGAGGACTCCCGCATAGAGTGCCCTCCATCGGGGACCCCGGCCTCCTCCGGACGGCAAGATGGTACATCATGGCGTGTCCGGACGGCCGGCAAGAATGGCAAAGTTGAGAGTGTGCAGGACCAGCCCGTACAGGAAACCCCTCCGCGCGGAACTGAAAGGCACGGAGGGGATTTCCACGAGGCGGCTCAAGTTGTGAGGCGCCGGCCCCCGAGGGAGGTTCCGGGGTTTGGCGCCAATGAGGAATTCCGTCCGGACGGGGGTCAGTTCGGACGGGATCTCCCCACGTGCTTTAGCCTCCTCGATGCACCTAACGGAGTCAGGGCCCAGAGCTGTTTTTAGCGACTCGATGGCTTCGGCCGCGCGGCGGATGTCTGCTGAATTTAGGCGCCGTGCCAGCGTGCCTGGCGCCATCCAGCCCGCTCCTCCGCCATCGAGCAGGTCCCTGACCCTGGTCACCTCACCAGCCACAGCCCTCTCTTCCGACCGCCACATAAAACCTCGGCCGTGGAGGTACGGATTCCCGAGCAGCGGCTCCTGCAGGACGGCCGCCACTCCAGCCGGCGGAGAGCTGCGCTTTGTGGAGACTTTGTTCCAGACCCTGATGAGTTCCCTGTAAAAGACAGGCAGCCCCCGGAGGGCAGTCCTGACACCCCCCAAGTTCACAAACAGGAGCTGCGTGTCGTAATTGAGGTCGCGCTGCTGGCGGAAGAAATACGTCGCCACAGCGCACCACCTAGGAGGGGGCTCGACGTAAAGGTATCTCTGCAGGGTCTGAAGACGGAAAGTCGCGAGCTGGGCGCTGACGCACACCAACGACTGACCGCCCTCCTCAAGCGGGAGACTCAAGACCGCGGCAGAGACCCAGTGCTTCCTGTTGTTCCAGAAGAAGTCCACCAGCTTCTTCTGTATCTTGGCGACAAACGCAGGGGGAGGGGTCAAAGTGACCAGCCGGTACCAAAACATTGCGGCCACCAGCTGGTTTATGACTAGCGCTCGACCCCTGTAGGACAGCCCTTGGAGCAGTCCTGTCCAGCGCCCTAGGCGAGCGGCGACCTTGGCCTCCAGCTCCTGCCAGTTCGCCGGCCAGGCTCCCTCGTCGGGGCTAAGGTAGACTCCCAGATAGAGGAGATGGGTCGTGCTCCAGGCAAAAGGCCTGAGCTCCTCCGGCAGGGAGTCCACCCGCCACTGACCCACCAGGAGTCTGGAACATTTCTCCCAGTTGATTCTGGCGGAGGATGTGGCCGAGTAAATCTCCTGGCACTCACACATCCTCCGCAGGTCAGCGGGATCCTCTACCGCGAGGAGCATGTCATCGGCGTAAGCCGAGAGGACGACCTCCACGCCCGGCCCTTGTAGAGCCAGTCCCGTCAACCTCATCCGCAGGAGGCGCAGGAAAGGCTCCACGCAGATGGCATATAACTGGCCGGACATGGGGCATCCCTGGCGCATCCCTCTCCTAAAGCGAAGGGGCGCCGTCAAGGACCCATTAACCTTAATCAGACACTCCGCGGCGGCGTACAAAAGTCGGATCCGGGCGACGAAATGCGTCCTGAACCCGAAAGCGCGCAGAGTTCCGAGCAGATAGTCGTGATCCACCCTGTCGAAAGCCTTCTCTTAGTCGAGAGAGAAGAAGGCGACCGACAGACCAGCCTCCTGGGAATGATGGATGAGGTCCCGGACCAGATGGATGATGTCGTGGATTGTCCGGCCCGGGACTGTGTAGGACTGGTCGGGGTGGATCATGTGGTCCAGCACGGCACCAAGACGAGCAGACATCGCCCTTGCGAAGATTTTGTAGTCCGTGCTGAGGAGGGAGACCTGGCGCCAGTTCTTAAGGAGGCGGAGATCGTCCTTCTTAGGCAGCAGGACGATGACTGCCCTGCGCCAAGAGAGGGGCATCTCCCCGGTCGCCAGACTTTCCCCCAGGACCCGCGCATATTCGCTCCCCAGGACGTCCCAGAACTCCCTATGGAACTCCACGGTCAGCGCGTCCAGCCCCGGGGTTTTTCCCCTCGAGAGCTGGTCGAGGGCACCGGTCAGCTCCGCCAGGCTTAGCGGAGCTTCCAAATTTTCACCGCCCTCCGGGCTGACTTTCGGCAGGTCCTCCCACAAAACTCTACGCGCTTCCTCGCTGGACGGATCCGGAGAGAACAGAGCCCTGTAATATTCACGGGCCCTGTTGTTGACGCCCTCCGGATCCGAGACGAGAGAGCCGTCGTCGGCCAGCAGCGTCAAGAGCTGCTTACGGACACTCTGTCTTTTTTCCAGCGAGTAGAAGAAGGGGGAGCCGCGGTCCAGATGCGACAGGAACCGGATCCGCGACCTCACGAACGCGCCTCGGGACCCGACGAGGTGCAGGTCCTTCAGCGCGGCCTTCTTCGCTTCGTACACCGTCCGCAGGGCCGGGTCCTGGACGACTTGACCGAGGCGGGATTCCAGGTCGAGCACCTCTCTTTCTAGGCGCCCGACCCTGGCCGCCCGCCTCTTGGTCGACCCCCTCGCGTACTCTTGACAGAAGACGCGGACGTGAGCCTTGCCCATGTCCCACCATAGCCTCAAGGAGGGGAAGCCCCCCTGCTTCCTTCTCCAGTCGGCCCAGAAACGACGGAACGAGTCCTGGAACCGCACGTCCTCCAGCAGCCGGTTGTTAAAGTGCCAGTACGCGGACCCCGTCCTCGCGCGGAGTGAAGCGAGCTCCGCCCACACCAGGTGGTGGTCCGAACATGGCACCGGCTGCATGGAGGCCGCTGGGACGCAGGAAACGTACGCCCGAGACACGTAAAGGCGGTCGACTCTAGACCATCCTACTCCAGGCCCCATCCAAGTAAAGGCGCTGGAGTCGGGGTGGAGATTTCGCCAGACGTCCACCAAGTCGAAGGACCCGACCAGGTCCCTCAACTTCTCGATCGCCGTCATGCTCTGCGGGGCACCGGAGCGGTCCCTCGCCTCGAGGGTGCAGTTAAAATCCCCCCCGAGGACAATGCAGTCGCCGACGTCGACGGAGCCAAGAAGAGCGGACACTTCTTCGAAGAAGCGCGCTTGCTGCGGGCCGGGCTGAGGGGCGTACACGTTCACGAGATGGAGCGGCACGTCCCCCAGGCGAACCGTTACGTGCAGCAAGCAGCCTGGCACGGGCTCCTCGACCCCCAAGATCTCCGGCTGAAAATGCGGGCCCAGCAAGATGGCCACCCCACTAGAAGTGGCGGTGAGGTGGCTCATGCGGACCTCTCCTTGCCATTCCAGGAGCCACGTGGCTTCGTCTCCCGGAACGGTGTGGGTTTCTTGCAGGAAGCACACCGCATATTTCCCCTCCCGCAGGAGCGAAAAATTGTCAAATCTACGGCGTGCCCCTCTGCCGCCGTTGATGTTGAGGCTGGCTATGGTTATCTTCATGACGAGAGCATAGTGCAACCTCTACCTTAACCTATTGTGGGGGAGGGAGCGGACTCTTTTGTTGAACTCCACTCCCTCCGCAGCCCAGCGAGGAGTCCCTCGAGCTCGTGCTGCTCAAGGTGTTGCGCCTTTGTCAAGGGCCCGCCCGCGGCCAAGGTTTTAGCGGCGGCGCGGACGGACCCCTTGATCAGCTCTGGCTCGGACCATTTTTCCAGGGCCAGTCGGGCTTGCTTGCAGCGACCCCGGCTCTGGGCCAAAAAGTCCCGGAGTTCCTTTGCAGGAATTAGGAGGGTCTCAGCGGCGGCCGCGAGCAGATCCACCGCCTCGCTGGCGGTGGTCTCTAGTTCTTCTCCCGCGTCCCCCACCGAGTCCCCGTCCTCCTCCAGGAGGTGGCCACCAGCAGCCGGCCCATCGACCGCACAATGTACGGCAAATGAACCGGCCGCTCCAACCGGCCCTGGCTCTGTGCCGATCCCATCCCCAGGATCGTCGGCAGAGGAGTCCCCACTGGGCTCTTTTAAAAATGGTGCTGAGTCGGGAAACGACAGCGGAAGGGGTTCCCCCTCCGCCCCCGGAACCGGGGAACAAGGAGAGACCCGGCCATAGGAAATCCCCAGGCCCTCCAAGTGCTCCAGCTCCAAAGTAGGAGGCGAGGGTGGGTGTTCCTTCCCCTCCCCGCTGCCACCCTCCGGCCCAGCATCTACAGTGTCATTAAAATTCTGAATTTCAGTTTCTGCCGGGTCGAGCGACTCCCGGGGGAAATTGATTAATAGCTGGGCGGGCTCAGGTTCGGCCTTTTCGGCCCCGCCCGCCTCAGTCCCCGGGACGCCCGGCCTGGCGGCAATGCATTCCTCCGCTGGCCCCACGCCCCCCACGACAGGCAGATCTTCCACGCCATCCCCGGGAGGCAGAGGCTGGGCAGCCTCGACTGTCTCACCCTCCCCGGGGACAGACTCCTCTCGCCTACAGCGCAGCTTGGGGGCGCTGGTGGGGGACGAGGGACACGCGGCGGGCACCGACTCCTCCGCGGAGGAATGTTGTTCCCCCTCCGCCTCATCGGAGCGGCGCCTCCTTTTTTTCCTGGGGGCGCGCGGAGGCAAGGAGACCTCCATGTCTGCCGAGGCCTCCCCCTCCACCCCCCCCTTTTTCTTTACTTGCCCGCACCCGAGCCCCTCTGTGGTATTGGTCAAGGGCTCAGGCACGGGCTCAGGGCACCCCGCGCTCGCCGGTGACTGGGTTGGGCTGAGCGCGGTGTTCAAGCTGTCTGACGCACCGAGGGGACCCGCCTCGAGATGTTTCGCCTTCCCCCGCGCCTTCTTTCCGATCGGACTCTCTCCCTCCCCCCCGCCAGAGGCCGTGAAAGCAAAGGCCCCCGGCGATGCCCGCGCACCCACAGCTCCCGGCACGCGGACGCAACTAGGGGGAGGGGTGGCGGCGGCGCCAGCCTTGGCCGCCCTCGGTGGTTTGGCGGCTTTGGAGGCGGGGCAGTTCTTGCGAACATGCCCCACCTCCCTGCAGGCATGGCACCGCACGCCGTCCGACGTCCAAAAGACGCGGTAGGCAGTCCCCTCGTGCACCACATTAAAATTTCCCTCCGTCGTCTCCTCCAGCGCCAGCCGGACAAAGAGCTGGCGGCGGAAGGGGAACACGTGGCGCAGGCCGTTCTCCCTGAGGCCGAGCGGTATGGGGTTGATCCCCGACCTTACCTCCCCCAGTTGGTGTAGGTGAGGGAGGAGGAGCTCAGCGGGAACAAAGGGCGGGACGTTTGAAACGATGACCCTCTGCGCGGTGGTCTCGAGAGGGTCCACCGGCAGGAACGTCCCGCCCACCGTGAGCCCCTTTTCGAGGGCCAGGGACACCGCCCGCTCCGACCCCAGGAAGAACACGGCCTTCCCAGACATCTTGGAGGCCGCGACAATGGCCGAAGGGCCGACTACCCCAGCCATCGCCCGCACGCACTCCTCGATGCTCATTGTGGGGTGAATGTAGCTCTTGACCCCGTGTGTCTTAGTTATGAGTCTGAATGATGGCAGGGCAGCAGGTGGCGCAGGAGGTGCCGTGGATGTGGACACCGCCTGCGCATATGACCTTGCTGGCCCTGCCACCGGCGTGGATGGGGTCGCCATCATGGGGTCCCTTTAAGGGCCACACCCATCCCAAAGTCACAGGCCTTAATGGTCTTTATTGGCCTCGTTTGTTTTTTGAGCACAGGGAGCTCTGAAAGAGGCACATCTCTCCCCTAGTTAACGATTGGGGAGGGGCCTTGTTCCCTCTGCTCAGTGTCTTAATTGTTTTGTTTTTTTTTAAATTAGGAGGAAGGGCTCTCAGAGAGAGAGGGGAGAGACAGAGTGAGAGAGATAGAGTAAAAGGGGGTGTGGGAAAGAGGGTGGCTGCGAGGGCAGGTCTCCCCTCACAGCAATGGGTGGGTGCACTCCCCAGATGGCAAAAAAACAAAGCACAGTCTTTGGGGTGGTCTTCGGGTGGGGGGAGAAGATGTCTTCACCTGGGGCAGCTGGAGCCACCCAGGCACACACTCCCAACGGTGTTCAATAGGTGATTAAATATTCTTCAGCCAGGTAGCTCCAGCTATCCCAGGCTAGGCAATATGGGAGGGGTGTTTCAATTGTGTGTGGGGCCTAGCTGTAGGCAAGACCCCCACACACACTTCCACACACACACACACCCCTGCGATGTTCCGGCCCTCAGTGGTCTTCTTTCCCCCCCCCACCGATACAACAAAGTCTATTGGGGAATGCACCAAAACACACCCACCTGTCGAAGATGTAGAAATCACTCTCCCTCCTTCCACACTGGATGGTGTTTCCTCAGGTCGTTCTTTCCCCCTCTCTCCAACTCTCTGTAGTTGTAATAAATGAGAATTGTTCAGCTCTCCACCTCTCCCTCCGGATGGTGAATGGGAGCAAGCCAGCCCTTTCCTCCTCTTCCTGGGCTGTTCTCAGGGCTCTCCAGGCCTTCCAAGGCAGGAGCAAAAGTTGATAGCTCCTTCTCTCACTGCTCACTCAGCCAACTGAGCAGGACACGCCTCCACTGCTCCACCATTGGTGCATAAAACTCTTTTGGAGTTTACCTGTAAAACATAAACATTAATCGGTGCCACCCGACCTGGGTGACACACCAGACATTTACAAGGCCCCTTTTTTTTTTCTTTTTTGTGTTTTTTTTTGTGTTTTTAATTTTTTTTTTGGGGCACTAAAATCAAATTTTTTCCCCAGTGTCCCCTATAAAAGTGAAGGGGGACACTAAAAGCACCGGCAATTAAAACAAATTAAACTTTAAAACGTAAAATCAAATTAAAATTTTGTTGCCGGGCGTGATGATGCACTCCAGTCCCTCCGGTGCCCACCTCTCGCGGAAGGCCGCGAGCGTACCGGTGGACACCGCGTGCTCCATCTCCAAGGACACCCTGGACCGGATGTAAGAGCAGAAGAGAGGCAGGCAGTCAGGTTGAACGACCCCCTCGACCGCCTGCTGCCTGGACCGGCTGATGGCACCCTTGGCCGTGCCCAGGAGCAGTCCTACGAGGAGGCCCTCGGACCTACCCGCTCCCCTCCGCAGTGGGTGCCCAAAGATCAGGAGAGTGGGACTGAAGTGCAGCCAGAATTTCAGGAGCAGCCCCTTTAGATAATGAAACAGGGGCTGCAACCTCGTGCACTCAATAAAAACATGGAACACGGACTCTTCCAGACTGCAGAAATTGCAGGCGGCCTGGGAGTCCGTGAACCGGCTTAAAAATTTGTTGCACGGCACTGCTCCGTGCACCACCCTCCAGGCCAAGTCCTCGATGAATAGTGGGAGGAC
This sequence comes from Pristiophorus japonicus, assembly GCF_044704955.1. Classification (NCBI taxonomy): domain Eukaryota; kingdom Metazoa; phylum Chordata; class Chondrichthyes; family Pristiophoridae; genus Pristiophorus; species Pristiophorus japonicus. The sequence continues at coordinate 35,797,483 of NC_091979.1, forward strand.
TCCCACATAGAGTGCCCCATTGGTGCATGAAACTCTTTTAGGGAGTTAACGGAAAAACATTAAACCGTGCCCCCCGATCTGGGGGAAACACCAACATTTACAATGCCTTTTTTTTTTTTGTTTTTTTTGGGCACAGAATTGAATTTTTCTCCAAGTGCCCCCTATAAAAGGGGAGGGGGACACTAAAAGCACCGGCAATTAAAACAAATTAAACTTTAAAACGTAAAATCAAATTAAAATTTGGTTGCCGGGCGTGATGATGCACTCCAGTCCCTCCGGTGCCCACCTCTCGCGGAAGGCCGCGAGCGTACCGGTGGACACCGCGTGCTCCATCTCCAAGGACACCCTGGACCGGATGTAAGAGCGGAAGAGAGGCAGGCAGTCAGGTTGAACGACACCCTCGACCGCCCGCTGCCTGGACCGGCTGATGGCACCCTTGGCCGTGCCCAGGAGCAGTCCTACGAGGAGGCCCTCGGACCGACCCGCTCCCCTCCGCACAGGGTGCCCAAAGATCAGGAGAGTGGGACTGAAGTGCAGCCAGAATTTCAGGAGCAGCCCCTTCAAATAATGGAACAGGGGCTGCAACCTTGTGCACTCAATAAAAACATGGAACACGGACTCCTCCAGACCGCAGAAATTGCAGGCGGCCTGGGAGTCCGTGACTCGGCTTAAAAATTTATTGCACGGCACTGCTCCATGCACCACCCTCCAGGCCAAGTCCCTGACAAATAGTGGGAGGACCCCTGCGCAGAGTGCCCTCCATAGGGGACCCCCGCCTCCTCCGGACGGCAAGATGGTACGCCATGGCGTGTCCGGACGGCAGGCGAGGATGGCAAAGTTGAGAGTGTGCAGAGGCATCCTGTACAGGAAACCCCTCCGCGCGGAACTGAAAGGCACGGAGGGGATTTCCTCGAGGCGGCTCAAGTTGTGAGGCGCCGGCCCCCGAGGGAGGTTCGGGATTTGGCGCCGATGAGGAATTCTGTCCGGACGGGGGTCAGTTCGGACGGGATCTCCCCATGTGCTTGAGCCTCCTCAATGCACCTAACGGAGTCGGGGCCCAGAGCTGTTTTTAGCGACTCGATGGCATCGGCCGCGTGACGGACGTTGGCAGAATTTAGACGCCGCGCCAGCGTGTCTGGCTCCATCCAGCCCGCTCCTCCGCCATCGAGCAGGTCCCTGACCCTGGTCACCTCACCAGCCACAGCCCTCTCATCCGACCGCCACAAAAAACCTCGGTCGTGGAGGTACGGATTCCCGAGCAGCGGCTCCTGCAGGACGGCCGCCACTCCAGCCGGCGGAGAGCTGCGCTTGGTGGAGACTTTGTTCCAGACCCTGATGAGTTCCTTGTAAAAGACAGTCAGCCCCCACACTCATAAACAGGAGCTGCGTGTCGTAGTTGAGGCCGTGCTGCTGGCGGAAGAAATACGTCGCCAGAGCACGCCACCTAGGAGGGGGCTCGACGTAAAAGTATCTCTGCAGGGTCTGAAGATGGAAAGTCGCGAGCTGGTTGCTGATGCACACCAACGCCCTCCCCATGCGGGAGCCTCAAGACCGCCGCAGAGACCCAGTGCTTCCTGTTGTTCCAGAAGAAGTCCACCAGCTTCTTCTGTATCTTGGCGACAAACGCAGGGGGAGGGGTCAAAGTGACCAGCCGGTACCACAACATGGCGGCCACCAGCTGGTTTATGACTAGCGCTCGACCCCTGTAGGACAGCACTCGGAGCAGTCCTGTCCAGCGCCCCAGGCGAGCGGCGACCTTGGCCTCCAGCTCCTGCCAGTTCGCCGGCCAGGTTTCCTCGTCGGGGCTAAGGTAGACTCCCAGATAGAGGAGATGGGTCGTGCTCCAGGCAAAAGGCCTGAGCTCCTCCGGCAGGGAGTCCACCCGCCACTGACCCACCAGGAGTTCGGAACATTTCTCCCAGTTGATCCTGGCAGAAGACGCGGCCGAGTAAATCTCCTGGCACTCACACATCCTCCGCAGGTCAGCGGGATCCTCTACCGCGAGGAGCACGTCATCGGCGTAAGCCGAGAGGACAACCTCCACGCCCGGCCCTTGCAGAGCCAGTCCCGTCAACCTCATCCGCAGGAGGCGCAGGAAAGGCTCCACGCAGACGGCGTATAACTGGCCGGACATGGGGCATCCCTGGCGCACCCCTCTCCTAAAGCGAAGGGGCGCCGTCAAGGACTCGTTAACCTTAATCAGACACTCCGCGGCGGCGTACAAAAGTCGGATCCGGGCGACGAAATGCATCCCGAACCCGAAAGCACGCAGAGTTCCGAGCAGATAGTCGTGATCCACCCTGTCGAACGCCTTCTCTTGGTCGAGAGATAAGAAAGCGACCGACAGACCAGCCTCCTGGGAATGATGGATGAGGTCCCGGACCAGATGGATGTTGTCGTGGATTGTCCGGCCCGGGACCGTGTAGGACTGGTCGGGGTGGATCATGTGGTCCAGCACGGCACCAAGGCGAGCAGACATCGCCCTGGCGAAGATTTTGTAGTCCGTGCTGAGGAGGGAGACCGGGCGCCAGTTCTTAAGGAGGCGGAGATCGCCCTTCTTAGGCAGCAGGATGATGACTGCCCTGCCCCAAGAGAGGGGCATCTCCCCGGTCGCCAGACTTTCCCCCAGGACCTGCGCGTAGTCGACCCCCAGGATGTCCCAGAATGCCCTGTGGAACTCCACGGTCAGGCCGTCCAGCCCCGGGGATTTTCCCCTCGAGAGCCGGTCGAGGGCACCGGTCAGCTCCGCCAGGCTTAGCGGAGCTTCCAGATTTTCGGCGCCCCCCGGGCTGACCTTCGGCAGGTCCTCCCACAAAACTCTACGCGCTTCCTCGTTGGACGGATCCGGAGAGAACAAAGCCCCGTAATATTCACGGGCCCTGTTGTTGACGCCCTCCGGATCTGAGACGAGAGAGCCGTCGTCGGCCAGCAGCGTCAAGAGCTGCTTACGGACACTCTGCCTTTTTTCCAGCGAGTAGAAGAAGGGGGAGCCGCGGTCCAGATCCCGCAGGAACCGGATCCGCGACCTCACGAACGCGCCTCGGGACCCGATGAGCTGCAGGTCCTTCAGCGCGGCCTTCTTTGCTTCGTACACCGTCCGCAGGGCCGGGTCCCCAACGACTTGACCGAGACGAGACTCTAGGTCGAGCACCTCTTTTTCTAGGCGCCCGACCCTGGCCGCCCGCCTCTTGGTCGACCCCCTCGCGTACTCTTGACAGAAGACGCGGACGTGAGCCTTGCCCACGTCCCACCATAGCCTCAAGGAGGGGAAGCCCCCTTGCTTCCTTCTCCAGTCGGCCCAGAATCGACGGAACGAGTCCTGGAACCGCACGTCCTCCAGCAGCCGGTTGTTAAAATGCCAGTACGCGGACCCGGCCCTCGCGCGGAGCGAAGTGAGCTCCGCCCACACCAGGTGGTGGTCCGAACATGGCACCGGCCGCATGGAGGCCGCCGGGACGCAGGAAACGTACGCCCAAGACACGTAAAGGCGGTCGACTCTGGACCATCCTACTCCAGGCCTCACCCAAGTAAAGGCGCTGGAGTCGGGATGGAGATTTCGCCAGACGTCCACCAAGTCGAAGGACCCGACCAGGTCCCTCAACTTCTCCATCGCCGTCATGCACTGCGGGGCACCGGAGTGGTCCCTCACCTCGAGGGTGCAGTTAAAATCCCCCCCGAGGACAATGCAGTCGCCGACGTCGACGGAGCCAAGAAGAGCGGACACCTCTTCAAAGAAGCGCGTTTGCTGCGGGCCGGGCTGAGGGGCGTACACATTCACGAGATGGAGCAGCACGTTCCCCAGGCGAACCGTTACGTGCAGCAAGCGGCCTGGCACGGGCTCCTCGACCCCCAAGATCTCCGGCTGCAAATGCGGGCCCAGCAAGATGGCCACCCTACTAGAAGTGGCAGTGAGGTGGCTCATGCGGACCTCTCCTTGCCATTCCAGGAGCCACGTGGCTTCGTCTCCCGGAACGGTGTGGGTTTCTTGCAGGAAGCACACCGCATATTTCCCCTCCCGCAGGAGCAAAAAAATTGTTAAATCTACGGCGTGCCTCTCTGCTGCCGTTGATGTTGAGGCTGGCTATGGTTATCTTCATGACTAGAGCATAGTGCAACCTCTACCTTAACCTATTGTGGGGGGGGAGTGGAGTCGTTTGTTGACCTCCACTCCTTCAGCAGCCCAGCGAGGAACTTTTTGAGCCGGCGCAGCTCAAGGCCTTGCGCCTTTGATAAGGGCCCGCCCGCGGCCATGGTTTTAGCGGCGGCGCGTACGGGAGCGACGAGCAACACCGGCTCAGACCATCTTTCCAGGGCCAGACGGGCTTGGTCGCGGCGACCCCGGCACTGGACCAAAAAGTCCCGGAGTTCCTTTGCAGGAATGAGGAGGGTCTCAGCGGCGGACATGAGCAGATCCACTGCCTCACTGGTGATGGACTCGAGATTTTCACCCGCGTCCTCCACCGAGTCCCCGTCCCCCTCCGGGAGGTCGCCGCTAGCAGCCGGCCCGTCGACCGCACGAGGTACGGCAAACGGCCCGGCCGCTCCATCTGGCCCTGGCTCTGCCCCGATCCCACCCCCAGGATCGTCGGCAGAGGAGTCCCCACTGTGCTCTTTTAAAATTGGTGCTGGGTCGGGAAGCGACAGCGGAAGGGGTTCCTCCTCCGCCCCAGGAGCCGGGGAACACGGAGAGACCTGGTTTAGGAAGTTCTCCAGGTCCACCAAGTCCCTCAGCTCCAAAGTAGGGGGCGAGGGTTGTTGTTCTTCCCCCTCCCCGCCGCCACCCCCCGGCCCAGCATGTACAGTGTCATTAAAATTCTGAATTTCGGTTTCTGCCGCGTCGAGCGACTCCCGGGGGACGTTGGGTACTGGCTGGGCGGGCTCAGGTTCGGCCTTTTCGGCCCCGCCCGCCTCAGTCCCCGGGACGCTCGACCCGGCGGCTACGCATTCTTCCGCTGGCCCCACGCCCCCCACGACAGGCAGATCTTCCACGCCATCCCCAGGAGGCAGCGGCTGGGCAGCCTCGACTGCCTCACCCTCCCCGGGGACAGATTCCTCGCACCTGCAGCGCAATTTGGGGGCGCTGGTGGGGGACGCGGGACACGCGGCGGGCACCGCCTCCTCCGCGGAGGGATGTTGTTCCCCCTCCGCCTCATTGGGGCAGTGCCTCCTTTTGTTCCTGGGGGAGTGCGGAGGCAGGGAGACCTCCATGTCTGCCGAGGCCACCTGCTGCGCCCCCCCCTTTTCCTTTTCTTGCCCGCGCCCGGGCCCCTCTGCGGTGTTGTTCAAGGGCTCGGGCACGGGCTCAGGGCACCCCGCGCTCGCCGGTGATGGGGTTGGGCCGAGCGCGGTAAACAAGTTGTTTGGTGCACCGAGGGGACCCGCCTCTAGATGTTTCGCCTTGTTCCGCGCCTTCTTTCCGGTCGGATGCTCTCCCTCCACCCCGCCGGAGGCCGTGAAAACAAAGGCCCCCGACGATGCCCGCGCACCTACGGCTCCCGGCACGCGGACGCAACTAGGGGGAGGGGTGGCGGCGGCGCCAGCCTTGGCCGCCCTCGGTGGTTTGGCGGCCCTGGAGGCGGGGCAGTTCTTACAAACATGCCTCACCTCCCTACAGGCATGGCACCGCACGCCGTCCGACGTCCAGAAGACGCGGTAGGCAGTCCCCTCGTGCACCACATTAAACGATCCCTCCGTTGTCTCCTCCCGCGCCAGCCGGCAAAGAGCTGGCGGCGGAAGGAGAACACGTGGCGCAGGCTGCTCTCCCTGAGGCCAAGCGGTATGGGGTTGATCCCCGACCTTACCTCCCCCAGTTGGTGTAGGTGAGGGAGGAGGAGCTCAGCGGGAACAAAGGGGGGACGTTCGATATGATGACCCTCTGCGCGGTGGCCTCGAGAGGGTCCACCGGCAGGAATGTCACGCCCACCGTGAGCCCCTTTTCGAGGGCCAGGGACACCGCCCGCTCCGACCCCAGGAAGAACACAGCCTTCCCTGACATCTTGAAGGCTGCGACAACGGCCGAGGGGCTGACTACCCCAGCCATCGCCCGCACGCACTCCTCAATGCTCATTGTGGGGTGAGTGTAGCTGTTGACCCCGTGTTTCTTAGTTATGAGTCTGAAAGGTGGCAGGGCAGCAGGTGGCGCAGGAGGTGCCGTGGATGTGGACACCGCCTGCGCATATGACTTTGCTGGCCCTGCCACCGGCGTGGATGGGGTCGCCATCACGGGGTCCCTTTAAGGGCCACACCCATCCCAAAGTCACAGGCCTTAATGGTCTTTATTGGCCTCGTTTGTGTTTTGAGCAGAGGGAGCTCTGAAAGAGGCACACCTCTCCCCTAGTTAACGATTGGGGAGGGGCCTTGTTCCCTCTGCTCAGTGTCTTAATTGTTTTGTTTTTTTAAAATTAGGAGGAAGGGCTCTCAGAGAGAGAGCGGAGAGACAGAGAGAGAGAGATAGAGAAAAGGGGGTGTGGGAAAGATAGAGGCTGCGAGGGCAGGTCTCCCCTCACAGCAATGGGTGGGTGCACTCCCCAGATGGAAAAAAAAACAAAGCACAGTCTTTGGGGTGGTCTTCGGGTGGGGGGAGAAGATGTCTTCACCTGGGGCAGCTAGAGCCACCCAGGCACAGACTCCCAACGATGTTCAAAGGGTGATTAATGAAATCTTCAGCCAGGTAGCTCCAGCTATCCCAGGCTAGGCAATGGGGGAGGGGTGTTTCAATTGTGTGTGGGGCCTAGTTGTAAGCAAAGCCCCCACACACACTTCCACACACATACCCCCCGCGATGTTCCGGCCCTCAGTGGTCTTCTTTCCTCCCCCCACCGATACAACAAAGTCTAATGGGGAATGCACCAAAACACACACGCCTGTCGAAGATGTAGAAATGACTCTCCCTCCTTCCACACTGGATGGTGTTGCCTCAGGTTGTTCTTTCCCCCTCTCTCCAACTCTCTGTAGTTGTAATAAATGATAATTGTTCAGCTCTCCACCTCTCCCTCCGGATGTTAGCAAGCTAGCCCTTTCCTCCTGTTCCTGGGCTGGTCTCAGGGCTCTCAAGGCCTTCCAAGACAGGAGCAAAAGTTGATAGCTCCTTCTCTCACTGCTCACTCAGCCAACTGAGCAGGACACGCCTCCACTGCTCCACCATTGGTGCATAAAACTCTTTTGGAGTTTACCTGTAAAACATAAACATTAATCGGTGCCACCCGACCTGGATGACACACCAGACATTTACAAGGCCCCTTTTTTTTTAATTTTTTGTGGGTTTTTTTTGTGTTTTTCTTTTTTTGGGGGGTTTTTTGTGGCACTAAAATCAAATTTTTTCCCCAGTGTCCCCTATAAAAGTGAAGGGGGACACTAAAAGCACCGGCAATTAAAACAAATTAAACTTTTAAACGTAAAATCAAATTAAAATTTGGTTGCCGGGCGTGATGATGCACTCCAGTCCCTCCGGTGCCCACCTCTCGCGGAAGGCCGCGAGCGTACCGGTGGACACCGCGTGTTCCATCTCCAAGGACACCCTGGACCGGATGTAAGAGCGGAAGAGAGACAGGCAGTCAGGTTGAACGATCCCCTCGACCACCCGCTGCCTGGACCGGCTGATGGCACCCTTGGCCGTGCCCAGGAGCAGTCCTACGAGGAGGCTCTCGGACCTACCCGCTCCCCTCCGCAGAGGGTGCCCAAAGATCAGGAGAGTGGGACTGAAGTGCAGCCAGAATTTCAGGAGCAGCCCCTTTAGATAATGAAACAGGGGCTGCAACCTCGTGCACTCAGTAAAAACATGGAACACGGACTCCTCCAGACTGCAGAAATTGCAGGCGGCCTGGGAGTCCGTGAACCGGCTTAAAAATTTGTTGCACGGCACTGCTCCGTGCACCACCCTCCAGGCCAAGTCCCCGATGAATAGTGGGAGGACTCCCGCATAGAGTGCCCCATTGGTGCATGAAACTCTTTTTGAGTTTATCTGTGACCAAAAAAGACATTAAACCATGCCACCCGCCCTGGATGACACAGCAGACATTTACAAGGCCCCTTTTTTTTTCTTTTTTTTTCTTTTTTTTTTGGGGCGCTAAAATCAAATTTTTTCCAGTGCCCCCTATAAAAGGGGAGGGGGACACTAAAAGCACTGGCAATTAAAACAAATTAAACTTTAAAACGTAAAATCAAATTAAAATTTGGTTGCCGGGCGTGATGATGCACTCCAGTCCCTCCGGTGCCCACCTCTCGCGGAAGGCCGCGGGCGTACCGGTGGACACCGCGTGCTCCATATCCAAGGACACCCTGGACCGGATGTAAGAGCGGAAGAGAGGCAGGCAGTCAGGTTGAACGACCCCCTCGACTGCCCGCTGCCTGGACCGGCTGATGGCACCCTTGGCCATGCCCAGGAGCAGTCCTACGAGGAGGCCTTCGGACCTACCCGCTCCCCTCCGCACAGGGTGCCCAAAGATCAGGAGAGTGGGACTGAAGTGCAGCCAGAATTTCAGGAGCAGCCCCTTTAGATAATGAAACAGGGGCTGCAACCTTGTGCACTCAGTAAAAACATGGAACACGGACTCCTCCAGACCGCAGAAATTGCAGGCGGCCTGGGAGTCCGTGAACCGGCTTAAAAATTTGTTGCACGGCACTGCTCCGTGCACCACCCTCCAGGCCAAGTCCCCGATGAATAGTGGGAGGACTCCCGCTTAGAGTGCCCCATTGGTGCATGAATCCCTAAAAGTTAGTTTGCAGGTGCAACAGGTAATCAGGAAGGTGAATGGAATGTTGGCCTTCATTGCGAGAGGATGGAGTACAAAAGCAGGGAGGTCCTTCTGCAATTGTATAGGGTATTTTATTGGTGAGGCCGCACCTGGAGTACTGCGTGCAGTTTTGGTCACCTTACTTAAGGAAGGATAAACTAGCTTTGGAGGGGGTACAGAGACGATTCACTCGGCTGATTCCGGAGATGAAGGGGTTACCTTATGATGATAGATTGAGTAGACTGGGTCTTTACTCGTTGGAGTTCAGAAGGATGAGGGGTGATCATATAGAAACATTTAAAATAATGAAATGGATAGACAAGATAGAGGCAGAGAGGTTGTTTCCACTGGTCGGGCAGACTAGAACTAGGGGGCACAGCCTCAAAATACGGGGGAGCCAATTTGAAACCGAGTTGAGAAGGAATTTCTTCTCCCAGAGGGTTGTGAATCTGTGGAATTCTCTGCCCAAGGAAGCAGTTGAGGCTAGCTCATTGAATGTATTCAAATCATAGATAGATAGATTTTTAACCAATAAGGGAATTAAGGGTCATGGGGAGCGGGCGGGTAAGTGGAGCTGAGTCCACAGCCAGATCAGCCATGATCTTGTTGAATGGCGGAGCAGGCTCGAGGGGTTAGATGACCCACTCCTGTTCCTAATTCTTATGTTCTTATGTTCTTATGTTCTTCATGAATCCATGCTGACTCTGCATGACTGAATGAGGGAGTTAGATATGGCCCTTGCAGCCAAAGGGGTCAAGGGGTATGGAGAGAAAGCAGGAAACGGGTACTGAGGTTGAATTATCAGCCATGATCTTATTGAATGACAGTGCAAGCTTGAAGGGCCGAATGGCCTGCTCCTGCACCTAATTTCTATGTTCCTATGTTTCTATCCCTGCCTCTACTTCTCCTTAGACCCTAGGATACAAGCCATCAGGTCCAGGAGATTTATCTGCCTTTCGTCCCATTATCTTACTGAGCACCACCTCCTTAGTGATTGTGATTGTAGTAAGTTTGTCCCCCCCATAGACCTTGACTATCCACTGTTGGGATATTTTTCGTATCCTCTATCGTAAAGACTGATACAAAATATTTTTTCAGAGTCTCTGCCATCTCCATGTTCCTCATCACTAATTCTCCGGTTTCGTCCTCAAAGGGACCAACATTTACTTTAGCCAATCTTTTCCTTTTTATATACCTACAGAAACTCTTGCTATCTGCTTTTATATTTTGTGCTAGTTTATTTTCATAGTCTATCTTCCATTTCTTAATCACTTTTTTTTGTCTTTCTTTGCTGGATTTTAAAGTTTCCCAATCTTCTGTCTTCCTACCAATTTTGACGACTTTGTATGCCCTTGCTTTTAATTGAGTACCATCCTTTATTTCTTTAGTTAGTCACGGATGGCTATCTTTTCTTTTACGCCCTTTCCTCCTCACTGGAATATATTTTTCTTGAGAGTTATGAAATATCTTCTTAAATGTACGCCACTGTTCATCAACCGTCCTGTACTTCAATCTATTTTCCCAGTCTACTTTAGCTAACTCTGCCCTCATACCTTTGTAGTCTCCTTTATTTAAGCTTAGTACGCTGGTTTGAGATCCAACTTTCTCGCCCTCCATCTGAATTTGAAATTCAACCATGCTATGATCACTCATTGCAAGGGATCCTTTACTAGGAGATTGTTTATTAATCCTGTCTCATTGCACAGGACCAGATCCAAGATAGCCTGGTTGGTTCCATTACATACTGCTCAAGGAACCCATCCCTTATGCACTCTATGAACTCAGTATTAATTTATTCCTAATTCAGCACTTGTGTCCAGCGGCTGACTTCCCAGTTCCAAGCACCATGGGTATGCATAGTACTGTTTGAGTTAAAAGTAATGGCACCCAATGGTACGATGTTCTGGAATCTGGACCATGTTCTCTGGCAGGTGTTGAGGTTGCTCCCTGCGCCACTACCAAAAGTAGCAAAAGAAATGAATCAATCAGCAGCCCGGCCATTTGGCATGTTGTGAGCGCCTGCAACAGCTAAGGAAATTAAAATTGTAGTGGAGGTTCTGAATGCAATAACGACTTAAAGCACAGCAGGAAAGGACGTCTCATGGACCTTGTTGTGTCAGGGCTGATGGACCTTAGAATGGTCCAGCAGCAGATAATCATTTGATCAATGGGCTTCATGAACAATGAGAGGTGACAAAATCATGTCTGGGAGGAAGTGACCCAGAGAACCAAGCTGGTGTCTCCAAGCTAAAATAACTGTTAAGGAGGTTATAGCAAATCTGTGGCACTGAGGCTGCCACTGGCACTTGGGAATCCCTGACGAAAGACCGCCCAAAATAGAGGAAGAGCATCCGGTAGGATGCTGAGCACCTTGGATCTCGTCTCCGATAGCTTGCAGGAACCAAGCGCAGACAGTGGCAGGAGCGTGAGGCAAACCAGGCTCCCCATCCACCCTTTCCCTCAACCACTGTCTGTCCCACCTGTGACAGAGACTGTAATTCCCGTATTGGACTGTACAGTCACCTGAGAACTCACTTTTAAAGTGGAAGTAAGTCTTCCTCGATTTCGAGGGAGTGCCTATGATGATGATGATGGAATGCAAACAGTACTGTACACTTATACAAACGTAAAATACTGTGGATGCTGGATTCTGAAATAAAAACAGACAATGCTGAAAATCTCAGTGAGTCAGGTAGCATCTGTGGAGAGAAACAGAGTTAATGTTTCAGGTCAATGAACCTTTGTCTAAACTGGTGAAAGTTCGAAGTTAACAGATTCTTAAGGAGCACTGAAAGGGGGAGGGGAGGAAAGAACAAAAGGGAAGGTCTGTGATAGGGTGGAACACAGGAGAGATTTGAGAGACAAAAGGGATGATGAGCCAAGCTGAGATGTTAATATACATTAATGATTTAGATGAAGGAATTTAGTGTAATATCTCCAAGTTTGCAGGGTGGCGGTGTGAGCTGTGAGGAGGACACTAAGAGGCTGCAGTATGACTTGGACAAATTAGGTGAGTGGGCAAATGCATGGCAGATGCAGTATAATGTGGATAAATGTGAGGTTATCCAGTTTGGCGGCAAAAACACGAAGGCAGAATATTATCTGAATGGTGGTAGATTAGGAAAAGGGGAGGTGCAACGAGACCTGGGTGTCATGGTACATCAGTCATTGAAAGTTGGCATGCAGGTTCAGCAGGCGGTGAAGAAGGCAAATGGAATGTTGGCCTTCATAGCTCGGGGATTTGAGTATAAGAGCAGGGAGGTCTTACTGCAGTTGTACAGGGCCTTGGTGAGGCCCCACCTGGAATATTGTGTTCAGTTTTGGTCTCCTAATCTGAGGAAGGACGTTCTTGCTTTTGAGGGACTGCAGTGAAGGTTCACTGATTCCCGGGATGGCAGGACTGACATATGAGGAGAGATTGGATCTGTATTCACTGGAGTTTAGAAGGATGAGAGGGGATCTCATAGAAACATATAAAATTCTGACGGGACTGGACAGGTTAGATGCAGGGTGACTGTTCCTGATGTTGGGGAGGTCCAGAACCAGAGGTCACAGTCTTAGGATAAGGGGTAAGCCATTTAGGACTGAGATGAGGAGAAACTTCTTCACTCAAAGAGTTGTTAACCTGTGGAATTCCCTACCGCAGAGAGTGTTGAGGCCAGTTCATTGGATGTATTCAAGAGGGAGTTAGATTTGGCCCTTACGGCTAAAGGGATCAAGGGGTATGGAGAGAAAGCAGGAAAGGGGTACTGAGGTGAATGATCAGCACAAATTTATTGAGTGGTGTTGCAGGCTCAAAGGGCCGAATGATCTACTCCTGCACCTATTTTCGATGTTTCTATGTTTCTATTATTAAAGTGTTAATCAGGCATAAGGAGCAATCCCTGCAGCCGAAGACAGAGACCCTAGCTTTTTGGTCCTCGGGCCTCATCTAAATATTCAGGGTGAACCGTCCTATTCTGTCATGCCTCCACAGGCAGCTCAGCTGATGGAAGTGTACAATTTCCAGTTATCTGCCTCACCAGCTGCAGCCCTCGGGTAAGTTCCAGGGGCCGGGTGGCGGGGGGACGATCCCATCTGGTAGCGGCTGTTGGAAGTATCTTTTTGGTTGGGGCTGCTGGCTCGGCCATATCCATATCCCGAAACCATGAGCTGAGTAGCCTTGAGGGTAGCTCAGAGCAGCTCAATCACCACCAAAGGTCCTTAAACAGGTGTTCGGCATTTCGTTAGCGTGCGCGAGGGGCCTCACACCTGTTTTAGGCAGTCACCCTAGACACCTGTAATATGGTCTGCCCCAATCTCAGCTCGGACACGGCCACAAAGTGATTCTTTTCGCCTCAGGGAGGATCATGAAATCTGAAGGACCAATTTCTATCCCATATGTTCTAATTATCACAGATTCAACAACGGTCTTTGCTCAACTTAGATATTCGCAAATGACGCATCTTTTTTCCTTGTTAGTCTTTCTCAAGGTTCCTTTTTTTAAATTGAATTCACAACTTTGATAGTTTTCCCTTCAAAGCTGTTTCCAAGAAAAAAAACGTTGTTTCATTTAGGTTACTAGTTTTCTGGATTCCTGCAGTTCCCAATCAGCTTTAAGTTATAAAATTATGTTCAACAAATATAAAATACACCTATGTTCGGTGATACAAAATACATTAAGGTGATTCAAAAATCATAATACGGCATGCAATTATACATCATTACACTTTGGATAGTGAGCCCATCTGTGGCCTGCCTACACAATTGGAAATGTTCTGTTGATAGAGCCTTGGCTAAGAAATACTGGACCTGTTAAGAGAAACAGAAGCAAGGTAAGTGAAGCTGCTATCTCAAAGGCACCTCCCCAGATACCTGGCATTAACTTGAGGCATGCTTAAAAGAAAGAAAGACTTGGATTTATATAGCGCATTTCACAACGACCAGACGTCCCAAAGTGCTTTACAGCCAATGAAGTACGTTTGGAGTATAGTCACTGTTGTAGGAAACACGGCTTAGGTTGATATCACATACTAACTGCCCATTGATTGATTGATATCCTTTCCTATTTCTGTAAATCAGGCCATGCCTGCTGATGACCAACTGGTCATACAGGATGTGATTAATGATGACCTGCATCCTTGGGAAATTGATGGTTTCAAAGAAGCCTTGCTCTCTGGATGTCTACTGCTGAGGCTTGGCCACAAAATCCGCATACTGAGACGTGTGCCTTGGTTTCAACCTGCAATGCAGTGTTACGTCAAGAAATGGCTCACAGCCGGCACTTTCCACACACTGGTATGAAATGACCCTGCAACCTAAAACTTCAGGACTGCGGGTTAGGGTTGGGGTTAGGGTTAGGGTGGGGCTACCCATTCTCTGCAGTTGCCCTGCACACAGGTCCCAGATAATGGACTAACTCGGTCGTGTCCAGATAGTTGATCCTCAATTGTTGTTACGCTTCTAGGGGTGTCTGATGGTGAAGGCTGCCAGCGTACAATACCATTTGCGCTGTTCTTCGTCTCTCTGCCTTCAACGTAATAAAAAGAAATGAACACTGGAGATCCTGATCCTCCTGGCTGTTGCAGCACTGCCACTGTTTCGACGATGGATGGAAGCTGAGGGCTGACAGCGAGTGCTGTATTTTGGTGTGAAGACCGTGCAGGGCAGTACCCGGTTGCGGCAAAGCTGCAGCAATTAGGCCCTAATTGCACAGTGGGAGTTGACGTTGCCAAGTTGAATTTCACTGTTCTTCATTGGGTTCAGCAACAATGTCAGTAATTGCGAGCTTGAAATGACAGTGGAGAACAGGGCCCCTGGAGGCATCTGTCAGGAATCAGTTCCGTGGACCAAGCTGCTGATAACGTTGATCAGTGAGCAGAACAAAGATATCAGAGGAGTAATTTTATGAATCTGCACTGCCAACGTGATAGCTTGCCCATGAATTTTAATGGTCGAAAGAATTGTGAACAGCCAACTCGAATTCTTAATAGGTGCTGCTGACAGGCAAGGTGCCTTGACGTGCTGTGTGGCACTGACCAGTGCAAACTTCAGTTTAATCCAAGAATCAATCAGATTAGGTTCCAGGTCAGGCACTCCACCTGGCACATGGAGCGGGGGGGAGGGAGGTCAGGAAATGGTGCACAGTTGCAGCTCTTAAAGTGCTCCATTTCCCTAATGCCAGAAGCACAAGAACATCTCAGTCTAAACTTATCCTTATCATATTGGCATTCTTAGCCAAATATTTATACAGCATCTTTTCCAGAATTATTCATCCATGGTCCACTGGCCCATGATGAAAAAAAAATGTTTCAGGCTTGTTAATTTTAAATCTGTCCATTAATTTAATGCACACAGTCCAAGTGAGACAGCATGCTGCATCTGCTTCATTTATATTTCTCGGCACTTGTTCGGCCTCACCTGGAGTATTTTGTCCAATTCTGGGCACCATACTTTCATCATCATCGACAGTACCTCGAAATCAAGGAAGACTTACTTTCATTCTAAACGTGAGTTCTCAGGTGACTGAACAGTCCAATACGGGAATTAGTCACAGGTGGGACAGACAGTCGTTGAAGGAAAGGGTAGGTGGGGAGTCTGGTTTGCCGCACGCTCTTTCCGCTGCCTGCGCTTGCTTTATGAATGCCCTTGGTGACGAGACTCGAGGTGCTCAGCGCCCTCCCGGATGCACTTCCTCCACTTAGAGCGGTCTTTGGCCAGGGACTCCCAGGTGTTGATGGGGCTGTTGCACTTAATCAGGAAAGCCTTGAGGGTGTCCTTGAAATCTTTCTTCTGTCCACCTGGGTCTTACTTGCCGTGTAGGAGTTCTGAGTAGAGCGCTTGCTTTGGGAGTCTCGTGTCGGGCATGCGAACAATGTGGCCTGCCCAACGGAGCTGGTCGAGTGTGGTCAGTGCTTCGATGCTGGGGATGTTGGTCTGATCGAGAACACTGATGTTGGTGCGTCTGTCCTCCCAGGGGATTTGCAGGATCTTGCGGAGACATCACACCATACTTTAGGAAGGATGGGAAGGCCTTAGAGAGGGTGTAGAAAATATTTACGAGAATGATTCCAGGGATGAGGTACTTCAGTTACATGGATAGACTGGAGAAGCTGGGGTTGTTCTCCTTGGAGCAGAGAAGGTTGAGAGGAGATTTGATAGAGGTCAAGGAACAGAGGACACAGATTCAAAGTGATTGGCAAAAGAACCAAAGCCGACATGAGGAAAATCTTTTTTACACAGTGAGTGGTTACGATCTGGAATGCACAGCCTGAAAGGGTGGTGGAGGCAGATTCAATCATGGCCTTCAAAAAGGAACTGGATAAGTATCTGAAAGAAAAAAAATTGCAGGGCTACAGGGAAAGGGTGGTGGAGTGGGACTAGCTGAAGTGCACTTGCAGAGAGCCAGCATGGGATCGAAGGGCCAAATGGCCTCCTTCTGTGCTGTAACCATTCTATGATTGTAGTGGCAGATTAGCTCAATTTGTAGCATTCTTGGCAACGAAGCAGAAGGTTTTGGGATCAAATCCCACATCGAGGACTTGAGCTGAAAATCTGGTGTGGTACAGATTGAGTGATCCGTTTTGGAGTTGCCATCTTTCATTAGCGGTGATGAACTGAGTCCCATCTGCCTCTTAAGGTTGAGATAAAAGATCCTAATGGCACTGCTAAAAGAGGAGCAGGGATCTCTCCCAGCACCTCTTCCTCACTACCAACTGCTGTCTTAAACCCCTCTCCCCTACCCCCTTCGCCCTCACGTCCAACAACAAGTGTGAGGAGCTCATAGACGTCTTTGTCACTAAGATTGAGACCACTCATTCAGCTGCCTCTGGCCCTGAACTCACATCTCCAGTTTCTCTCCTATCTTCCCAGATGTCCTGTCCTAGCTCATCATGCCCATAAGACCTACCTTCTGCTCACTTGACTCTATTCCTGATAGATTCTGGCCATCTAACTTCCCTTCCTGGCCCCCATGCTAGCTGGTATTAAGAACAGTTCTGTCTCATATGCTACTGACCTCCTTCCTTACAAATCCATCTCATGAAACACAAAAGGATAGTATGCAGGGACAGGAAGTGATCAGGAAGGCCAATGGTATTTTGGCCTTTATTGCAAAGCAGATGGAGAATCAAAGCAGAGAAATCTTGCTACAGCTACACAAGATATTGATGAGGCCACACTAGGAATAATGCATGCAGTTTTGGTGTCCATATTTACGAAAGGATATACTTGCTTTGGAGGCAGTTCGGAGAAGGTTCACTCGATTGATTCCAGGGATAAGGGGGTTGACTTATGAAGAAAGGTTGAGGAGGTTAGGCCTCTACTCATTGGAATTCAGAAGAATGAGAGGTGATCTTATCGAAACATATAAGATTATGAGGGGGCTTGACAAGGTGGATGCTGAGTGGATGTTTCTACTGATGGGGGAGACTAGAATTAGAGGGCATGATCTTAGAATAAGGGGCCACCCATTTAAAACAGAGATTAAGGAGAAATTTCTTCTCTCAGAGGGTTGTAAATCTGTGGAATTCAGAGAGCTGTGGAAGATGGGACATTGAATAAGTTTATGACAGAAATAGGCAGTTTCTTAAACAATAAGGGATAAGGGGTTATGGGGAGCGGGCAGGGAAGTGGAGCTGAGTCCATGATCAGATCAACCATGATCTTATTGAATGGCGAAGCAGGCTCAAGGGGCCGTATGGCCTACTCCTGTTCCTATTTCTTATATTCTTATGTTCTTATAAATCCATGCATATCTTTCCCTCAAGTTCATGATTGAATCCCTCCAATCAGGTTTCCGCCCCAGACACGGTACTGAAACTACTCTAATTCAAGTCACAAATGACATCCAATGTTACTGTGGTGCACTATCCCTCCTCTTCCTTCTTGACCTATATGTAACCTTTGACACAGTTGATCACACCATCCTCCTTCAAACCCTCTCCTCCATTGTCTAGCCGAGTGTGACTGCCTTTGTATGGTTTCATTCTTATCTGTCTAATTGTAGCCAGCGGAACACTTCTCATCATGCACCATTTCCTCTGAAGTCCTCTAAGAATCTATCCTTAGACACCTCTTATTTCTTGTCTGCATGCTTCCCCTCAGTGATATAATCTGAAAACACGTACACTGATGATATCCAGCTCTCCACCACCTCTCTTGATCCATTCACTGTTTCTGATTTTTCTGATGAGCAGAAATTTCCCCAACTAAATATTGAGAATACCGAAGGTATTGTTTTTGGCCCCTGTCACAAACTCCATTTCAAGCCATCGATACCACCCCTCTCCCTGGCCACTGTCCCAAGCTGAAGCAGTCCGCAACCCCAGCTTCCTATTGGTCCTAACAATATGTGCTAGCTATGTGCCCTATGTGCTCTCTGTCACTGACTGCCTACTTCCACCTCCGTAATATCGTCCATCTCCGTCCCTGCCTCAGCAGATCTGCTGCTGAAACCCTCATCCATGTTTTTGTTATCTCCAGACTCAACTATTCCAATGCGCTGCTGGACAGCCTCCCATCTTCCACCCTCCATAAACTTGAGCTCACCCAGAACTCTGCTATCCGTAGCCTAACTCACATCAAGTTCCATTCACCCAGCACCAGAATAGCAGGTCTCTATCTGCAGGTCTTGCTTAAGCAGCTCCTTTAACTTTCTTCCTACTAAACCTGATCATCTGGAGGCAGATCTCCTCAATTACGGGCAGGCTGCAGTGCCTGGGTCAGTAACTATGGTGTTTGGCGTATTAGTGGGCAAGGACATTACTCCTCAGGTGTCACTAAATGTCTCTGTCAGCCTTTTTTCTGCCCCTGCTCCACAAAGACAGGTGACGGGGAACCATTTAAAGGAAAGCGCATTGTATGAAACCCGATTTGCACTGCTGCATTTGCCTTCAGATTTCATGATCCTCCCTGAGTTTGAACTGCCATTTCATATGGATGGGTTTAGCACATCACACGTGCAAATACAGCAACTTAGCAGTCCCCCTACTAACAAGCTACAATCCCTCAATTTGGATGAAGAATAATTTTAGGAGGAGAAATTGGGGTCATTTGTGCCTCCCGTTAGTGCCATGGACCCTAAATTGGGTATCGCTCCCTGAAGCTGTGTCGGGTGATGACAGGGACAGTTTTAGGGGATGCGTACCGAGCGGCCAGCCGCTAGCGAGGCGAAATTTAAAGGGGAGGTGGCCGGCTGCTGCTGATACAAATCTCCCGTTGTCTTTTCCGCTCTGGTGCCGCTTTGGACGCGGGGTCGCTCAGCCTGGCAACCTTGCTCTCCAGTGGTCTGGTTAGGTGGGTTCCCAATATGCAGAGCTTGGGCCCCTCCCTTCAATTCAGGGACGTTCTCCTCGTACGCGGCAGCACCATGTGGCTCCGGTGTGTAATGCTCCCGAGCTGTGCGCCCCGCTCCGACCCCGGAAAGGAAATAGAATGCTTGATTTAACGCTCCACTTCCTTCTGGGGGCGGTAACCCCAATTTATCGCGCGGGGCGAGATTTCTGCGCCCGGTGTAAAGTCTCGCACCTCGCAAGCAGTTACCGCCTCCAAACGGGGCAGTACCCAATTTCTCGGCCTTAATGTTGACTATCTGTCTTAAAGTGGACTGCCTGCTTTGTGACAACTTTGTGGCAGGTGATCAATGGAAAAAATCACAAACTACGGAACCCTGACAGTAATTAGAATGGTTTCAGCACAGATGGAGGGTCATTCGGCCCATTGAATCTGTTAAAATAGTTGCAGCCCTTCAGGCAAAGCAACAGCCCAGCTTGTTAGGACGGGGATTGAACCTGTGACCTTGTCTTTATTAGCACCATCTGAGCTAACTGACCAGCACATTTCTAGCTTTAGCTTACTTCTGGCCACTTTATTTATCCAATATAATTGAGGTTTTGTTATTATTTCTTTCTTTCTTATCATCTCTTTAAAAGGCTATTTATAAAATGTAATTCTTCACCTGCTGTTTCTCATTTAAATCCTGCACCTCACTGAATTTCCCTGAAACCATCTAGACCCAACCGAATTACGCTTATACTTGCTAGCATGGGGATGATGTAGTCTATCATTAGGCAGGGAATGAAGCTGGAAATGCATTATACACCCATTGAATGGCAGCAGACTGAGAAGTGATGCAATCCTGCTGTGCCGCTATTGCATTTCGGGCCCCCCACTGTGAATTCACTTGTCAGAGTGTTGCATCGGTGGTCAAGAAGTTTAAAGTCACTCTCTAATCAAATTTTCTTAATAAAGTGAAACAGTCTCACTCAGCAAAGAAAAGTGCAACAATATTTTTGATGATGAGCATAATGTCACAAAGCAACGACTGTTAATTTGAAGAATCTGCAAGTTCCACATCCTTGCTCCCAGCCTTTGCTCTGTCACTTATTTATTGCGTGCTCCATTATGTTGTTCGTTCCTCTTGAGTCGATTAGGATTTCATGTATCTGTCACCAAGATTAAAACAAATCTATGCAGGATATTGTTTACCACAGAATTTCATGACTTCAAATTACCTTTACCAGAATTGACGGATTTACAAATTGTGCTGTTGTAAAGCCAAGCCAAATTGCTCCGAAATGTAAATATAAATGGACAAAATGACGCAAAATGTAAGACAAATGGATAAAATAATTGTAGGAATGACAGCGACTCTGTGGATGACAACCAGAAGAGAAATGCGCTCAATGAAAGATCATCAAGTTGCAATTTGTAAATCAGTGTGCAGCTAATATTTACGCTTTAAAAGCTTGTCTGTATAGTAAATTGATTTCAATTATGTTGTATTTCCATTTAGATTGGTATCTAAAGTCCCAAATTAAGTCAATCTAAGACATTCATGTAAAGTAGATTAATTTGTATGTTTACTCCAATTTAAAATCATTTTAACAAACAATAAATTATCAGTTTCAAGATGTGCAGGAAATTAGAGTACCTGAAATTTCGTTTTGCGCAGTAGCATTTTAATCTAGTTAAAATTTTGATTAATTAGCCATTTGTTAATTATGTACCACAGCTAATTGAATGAAAGAGCTTAACTTTTGCGACCCAGATAAATTTTGTTGTTGATTTCAGCATTATGACACAAAATGGTGTATGTTATCTGTTTATTCCAAGCATATTGGCCGAGAAGTCGAATCTGCTGGTGCTGTGCTATCCAGACTATAAACTATAAGCTAGTGAAAATCTCCTAGAGAATTTACTCCTGCTGGTCTGCTCCTGATAGCTCCAGACAGCATGACGCAGAATGCAACACCTACTTTAGGCGAAGCAATTCAACCGAGTTTACGTGTTGAGAAACCGGGCAAAGCAGCCTGCTTGATGGGCACCCCACCCACCACTTTAAACATTCACTCCCTCAACCACTGGCATACCGGGGCTGCAGTGTGTATCATCTACAAGACGTAATGCAGAAACTCGCCAAGGCTTCTTCGGCAGCACCTCCCAAACCCGTGACCTCTACCACCTAGAAGGACAAGGGCAGTAAAGTGCATGGGAACACCATCACCTCCAAGTTCCCCTCCAAGTCACACACCATCCTGACTTGGAAATATATCGCCATTCCTTCAGTTGGGTCACAATCCTGGAACTCCCTCCCTAACAGCACTGGGGGAGGAACTGCACCTCACGGACTGCAGCGGTTCAAGTAGGTGGCTCACCACCACCTTCTCAAGGGCAATTAGGAATGGGCAATAAATGCTGGCCTTGCCAGGGACACCCAGATCCCATGAATGAATGAAAAACATTTGTTATCTCTGCCATCCTTTCAATGAGATGTTGTGAGCCCATCACTAGAGGGTGAATCATCATGTGGACTTCGAAGATCCCATAGATTCCATGCTTATCAGCACATAAGTCAAAACCATTTATTCCTCTGCTGTTACATCCATTTGATCGTGCTCTGGTTTTCCTAGACCTTTTTTCTAATGTGGACAGGTTAGTGACCTGACTCAAAACCCGTTACCAGGAGGACTGGCTAGATACACTTCACTCCTTTTGGGTGCGATTACTTCTCTGCATATCAACCCGGTATTGTGACCATCAGAATTGTTATCGCCGCTCACCGGGGCTCGAACCCATAAACTTCTGACACCGAGGCAGCATTGCTACCACTGAGCCAAGGCTAGCTCACCCCGTGTCCCTACTAGAAGGAAAAACAGGGAGTTCTCCCAGTTTCCTGGAAGGCACTACTCTCTCAATTAACACCCGCAAATACAGATTAACTAATCATTCATCTCATGTGGAATTTTGTTGCATGAAAATAATTTGTAAAGTCAGTGAGACCTTGGGATGGACAGTTCCAATGACACATTCCTTTGAAACTTCAAGGTGTGGCTTATCCTCCAAGGAGACCAATCAGAAACAAAGGGTGGCCATTTTGGCAGTACAAATAAACGTGTCCTTATTTTAATACAATTCTAAGCGGTCAATTTTCCCTGGTTATTTGCGCAGTTTTTTCTGGTGTATTTATTTTTTTCAAAGTCTCCCCCTGCGATCTGCGCTGATGTAACTGAGTTAGTTATGATTTTTCGAGGTGAGTTTTCTTTACGTTCACTCACGTCTGCGCGGTTTTCATAATTTTCCGTAGTTTGGCCCAAAATGTTTCCTCCGAGGTCGAAGTATTTGGCCATTCCTGAAAAACCTCCTGGTGACTTAGCAGAAAGCAACGCACATTGTAAATCAGTGCTGAAATACGTCATTGTTTTTAATCGAAGATTTTGGAGGGATTCAAGAACACTCTAAAAATCAATAATAAAGTTCAACATTTTTTACCTGTCAACATAGTAAATGGAGGTTTTTTGGATTTCAGACGTTTTAATTTTTTTTCTTACTTACACGTCACCAGCAAACATCTTCAAGCAGGGCTGGAGGGTCGTGGCTTTGACCGGCAGATTCGACCCCGCGCTTGGACACAGGGGCTTGGCTGGAAAACAAGCCCGGGGTGGAGTGGGGGGGGGAGAGAGAGGGTGGTGCCGACTGATCTGAAGCTTGCTGCACTGAGCCCGGGGAGCAAGGTGCTAATCGGGAGCCTTCTGAAGACTGCAATGAGTTTGGGGGTGGAGGAGGGGTGGGGGTGAGATGGGGAGAAGTCACGACTGCAATGAGTTGGGGGGGGGAGTGTGGTAGAAGGGGAGAAATCATGACTGCAATGAGTTGGTGGGGGGGGGGGGGGGAGGGGAGGAGAAGTCACAAGACCTGGGCGTGATTGCCAACTCGAACCTGTACTGCGTCCATTGTAACAATGTCAAAAATGTCACTTTTATTGTTGTGCATGTGCAGAAGGTGAGGCATCACTTTTTTTGGCGCAGGCTCCATCCACCGAGGGAACTGGACACGCTGCGCAGCACCAAATTCAAATTGTACATCATCGAAACTTTGGCAAACTATTTCCGGCCGAGATAAATGGGCGTAACATAAGAACATAAGAACATAAGAATTAGGAACAGGAGTAGGCCATCTAGCCCCTCGAGCCTGCTCCGCCATTCAATAAGATCATGGCTGATCTGGCTGTGGACTCAGCTCCACTTACCCGCCCGTCCCCGTAACCCTTAATTCCCTTATTGGTTTAAAATCTATCTATCTGTGACTTGAATATATTCAATGAGCTAGCCCCAGCTGCTTCCTTGGGCAGAGAATTCCACAGATTCACAACCCTCTGGGAGAAGAAATTCCTTCTCAACTCGGTTTTAAATTGGCTCCCCCGTATTTTGAGGCTGTGCCCCCTAGTTCTAGTCTCCCCGACCAGTGGAAACAACCTCTCTGCCTCTGTCTTGTCTATCCCTTTCATTATTTTAAATGTTTCTATAAGATCACCCCTCATCCTTCTGAACTCCAACAAGTAAAGACCCAGTCTACTCAATCTATCATCATAAGGTAACCCCCTCATCTCCAGAATCAGCCTAGTGAATCGTCTCTGTACCCTCTCCAAAGCCAGCATATCCTTCCTTAAGAAAGGTGACTAAAACTGCACGCAGTGCTCCAGGTGCGGCCTCACCAATACCCTATACAGTTGCAGCAGGACCTCTCTGCTTTTGTACTCCATCCCTCTCGCAATGAAGGCCAATATTCCATTCGCCTGGAAGAGGGGACAGAGTGTAGTGTAACAAAATTTGCAGATGACACTAAGATTAGTGGGAAAGCGGGTTGTGTAGAGGACACAGAGAGGCTGCAAAGAGATTTGGATAGGTTAAGCGAATGGGCTAAGGTTTGGCAGATGGAATACAATGTCGGAAAATGTGAGGTCATCCACCTCGGGAAAAAAAACAGTAAAAGGGAATATTATTTGAATGGGGAGAAATTACAACATGCTGAGGTGCAGAGGGACCTGGGGGTCCTTGTGCATGAAACTCTTTTTGGAGTTCACCTGCAAAAACATAAAACATTAAACCGTGCCACCTGACCTGGGTGACACACCAGACATTTACAAGGCCCTTTTTTCCTTTTTTTTTTTTTTTGTGTTTTTCATTTTTTTGGGGGTTTTTTTTTTGGGCGCTAAAATCACATTTTTCCAGTGCCCCCTATAAAAGGGAAGGGGACACTAAAAGCACCGGCAATTAAAACAAATTAAACTTAAAAATGTAAAATCAAATTAAAATTTGGTTGCCGGGCGTGATGATGCACTCCAGTCCCTCCAGTGCCCACCTCTCGCGGAAGGCCGCGAGCGTACCGGTGGACACCGCGTGCTCCATCTCCAAGGACACCCTGGACCGGATGTAAGAGCGGAAGAGAGGCAGGCAGTCAGGTTGAACGACCCCCTCGACCGCCCGCTGCCTGGACCGGCTGATGGCACCCTTGGCCGTGCCCAGGAGCAGTCCTACGAGGAGGCCTTCGGACCTACCCGCTCCCCTCCGCACAGGGTGCCCAAAGATCAGGAGAGTTCCTTGTGCATGAATCTCAAAAAGTTAGTTTGCAGGTGCAGCAGTTAATCAGGAAGGCGAATGGAATGTTGGCCTTCATTGCGAGAGGGATGGAGTACAAAAGCAGGGAGGTCCAGCTGCAACTGTATAGGGTATTGGTAAGGCCGCACCTGGAGTACTGCGTACAGTTTTGGTCACCTTACTTAAGGAAGTATATGCTAGCTTTGGAGGGGGTACAGAGACGATTCACTCGGCTGATTCCGGAGATGAGGGGGTTACCTTATGATGATAGATTGAGTAGACTGGGTCTTTACTCATTGGAGTTCAGAAGGATGAGGGGTGATCTTATAGAAACATTTAAAATCATGAAAGGAATAGACAGGATAGAGGCGGAGAGATTGTTTCCACTGGTAGGGGAGACTAGAACTAGGGGGCACAGCCTCAAAATACAGGGGAGCCAATTTAAAACCGAGTTGAGAAGGAATTTCTTCTCCCAGAGGGTTGTGAATCTGTGGAATTCTCTGCCCAAGGAAGCAGTTGAGGCTAGCTCATTGAATGTATTCAAGTCAAGATAGATAGTTTTTAACCAATAATGGAATTAAGGGTTACGGGGAGAGGGTGGGTAAGTGGAGCTGAGTCCACAGCTAGATCAGCCATGATCTTATTGAATGGCGGAGCAGGCTCGAGGGGCTAGATGGCCTACCCCTGTTCCTAATTCTTATGTTCTTATGTTCTAACATTCCATTCGCCTTCCTGATTACCTGCTGCACCTGCAAACTAACTTTTGGGGATTCATGCATAAGGACCCCCAGGTCCCTCTGCACCACAGCATATTGTATAATCTCCCCATTCAAATAATATTCCCTTTTACTGTTTTTTACCCAAGATGGATGACCTCGCAATTTCCGACATTGTATTCCATCTGCCAAACCTTAGCCCATTCGCTTAACCTATCTAAATCTCTTTGCAGCCTCTCTGTGTCCTCTACACAACCCGCTTTCCCACTAATCTTTGCGTCATGTGCAAATTTTGTTACACTACATGCTGTCCCCTCTTCCAGGTCATCTATGTATATTGTAAACAATTGTGGTCCCAGCACCGATCGCTGTGGCACACCACTAACCACCAATTTCCAACTCGAAAAGGACCCATTTATCCCGACTCTCTGCTTTCTGTTAGCTAGCCAATTCTCTATCCATGCTGATACATTTCCTCTGACTCCGTGTACCTCTATCTTCTGCAGTAACCTTTTGTGTGGCACCTTAGCGAACGCCTTTTGGAAATCTAAATACACCACATCCATCGGTACACCTCTATCCACCATTCTTGTTATATCCTCAATGAATTCCAGTAAATTAGTTAAACATGATTTCCCCTTCATGAATCCATGTTGCATCTGCTTGATTGCACTGTTCCTATCTAGATGTCCCGTTTTTTTTTTCCTTAATGATAGCTTCAAGCATTTTCCCCACTACAGATGTTAAACTAACCGGCCTATAGTTACCTGCCTTTTGTCTGCCCCCTTTTTTAAACAGAGGCGTTACATTAGCTGCTTTCCAATCCGCTGGTACCTCCCCAGAGTCCAGAGAATTTTGGTCGATTATAACGAATGCATCTGCTATAACTTCCACCATCTCTTTTAATATCCTAGGATGCATTTCATCAGGACCAGGGGACTTGTCTACCTTGAGTCCCATTAGCCTGTCCCCTACCCCCCTAGTGATAGTGATTATCTCAAGGTCCTCCCTTCCCACATTCCCATGACCAGCAATTTTTGGCATGGTTTTTGTGTCTTCCACTGTGAAGACCGAAGCAAAATAATTGTTTAATGTCTCAGCCATTTCCACATTTCCCATTATTAAATCCCCCTTCTCATCTTCTAAGGGACAATACATCTTCTGGCAATACACCAGAAAATGGGCTTGGGCAAAATTGAGCTCTACATTTTATTCACTGGGAAAGTTATGACAATATCTGTGTTTTCACTTGTCCAGCTATTCTTTCCCTTAGTACTGTTATATATGTAAACTTGTATTTACTCTGTACAGCCACCAGAGGGCTCAACCCCTGGTGTCCCAAGGGATCCCATAATCCCTTGGGAGCACAGGTATTTAAGGAGGCCTCACAGTTTGGAGAGACACTCTGGAGATCTGCAATAAAAAGACTAAGGTCACACTTTTCTACGAGCTCACAGTGTTCAGTCTGACTCTTTTTCCATCCATAACAGTGACCACAACCAACAAAACAGCCTGTAGCACTAATATACCACCGCTCACTCATTGGGGCTGATTTTCCAAATGCACACTCCCAGCAGACCAGGTGCTGAGTTATGTGTGTGCATGTGGAGAATTGGCCCTTTTGAATGAATGTGTGTCTTTGGCAAGTGTAAATCAGTCTAAAATTCTGAAAGCATTTTTTTTTTAATTAGAAAATTCACAATGTGCATGATTGAGGTTTTGCATCATTAAAAGAATACTGCTAATGTGCACATCCCTGATCTTGCATCATGTACTTCTGTTTATGAAAGAACAAAAGCAAAATACTGTGGTTAAAAACTGGTACATCCCTAGCTTTGTCCAGCTGTGACGAAGTGTCATCGACCTGAAATGTTAACTCTCTTTCTCTCTCCACAGACGCCGCCTGACCTGCTAAATATTTCCAGCATTTTCTCTTATTATAAGATGTACCAGTTTTTAAGCAAGTGCTGAGGCAGGAAAAGGGAGAAGGGGAGGAAAGAACAAAAGGGAATGTCTGTGATAGGGTGGAAGGCAGGAGAGATTAAATGACAAAAGGGATGATGGTGCAAGGCAATGGGTGGTAAAAAATACATGGAAAGAAACAAAAGATGGGTCCAGAGGAGCTGTGAATGGAAACAACAGAATCATTACCAGCACCTGCTGCCCGGAAAAATGGGGGCAGGTGGTTATGATCTGAAATTGTTGAACTCAGCGTTGAGTCCGGAAGGTTGTCAAGCCTCTGATTGATAGATGTGGTGTTGTTCCTTCAGCTTCCGTTGAGCTTCATTGGACCAGGGTATGAGGCCAAGGACAGAGGTCAGTGGTTGTATAATATACGGATAATTATTTTTTTAATTAGGAGCGGGACGAAGAATGCCAAGCGACCGCAATCTCAGGGTCACGCTTGCAGGTTGAATGGAGGTGTCCAGCCAAGCGATCATCCAACCTAAGTTTGGTCTCCCCAGTGTAGAGGAGACCACATAGTGAGTAGCGAATACAGCATACTAAATTGAAAGTAAAGTACAAGTAAATTGGTGTTTCACCTGGAAGGAGCGTTTCGGACTCTGGATGGTGGGAAGAATGAGAGTGAAAGGGTAGGTTTTGCATCTCCTGTGCTTGTTGGAAGCATGGACCAGGGTGCTGCAGAGGGAATGGTCCCTTTTGAATGACGAACGGGAAGGGAAGATGTACTTGGTAGCGGCATTACATAAGAAATAGCAGGAGTAGTCGATATGGCCCCTTGGGCCTGCTCTGCCATTTAATACGATCATGGCCGATCCGATCATGGACTCAGGTCTCCAGTCCCTTTACTTGCTTTACATCCCTGTGCTCCCTAGCCCCTCCCCTATCTTCCCCAGCACTTCCCCATAGCCCCTCCCCTTTACCTTCCCCCCAGCCCCTCCCCTGCACTTCCCCCCAGCCCCTCCCCTGCACTACGCCCCGATTTACCTCTGCCCCAGCAGTCCCCTTTACATCTGTCTCAGTCCCTCCCCTTCTGCTGGAGGTAGCAGCAATGGCAGGGGATGAACCGTTGAATGCGAAGGCTGGTGGGATGAAAGGTGAGGGGCAAGGGTACCCCAATCGTAGATCTGAGAGGGAGAGGAAGGGATGAAGGCAGAAGTGCAGGCAATAGGAAAGACACAGTTGAGGGCCGTGTCAACCGCGGTGGAGGGGAATCCTTGGTTGAGGAAGACATATCTGAAGTAATGGTGTGGAAGGTGGAGTGGTCAGAACAGATGCAATGGAGACAGAGAAACTGGGAGAACGGAATAGAGTCCTTACAGGAAGCAGGGTGGGAAGAAGTGTAATCAAGGTAGCTGTGGACTCTAGCAGCTACGAGTTGACAGCCTATCCCAGTCCCTATCCCAACGTGAGCAACTTGAGGAGGGCGATGATTGGATGTCACCATAATCCAGGTCGCTGATTGGAGTGTGGGCAGGTACCCAGGATAGGCGGCAAATAGCAGGGGAGCAGTGAGGTCGGGGCAAGGGAGCGGCGAGAGATTGCAGAACAACATGATCGGGGCCTCAGGGGCAGCACGGGCCAGCTCACACTGCGATATGTGTGCGCACTAGGTCCGTGCAGCAGAGCTGGTCTCCAGTCGTCCTACTTTACCCTTGCCACTGGACCAAGACCTAGCTCTGTCAAGCCCGTGTGGTGGCTGGGGTGCAATGGCCACCACACCTTAAAAAAATCCGCGCACAGGCATCTTCCATCCTTCAGGATGTAGTTCGCGAACTGAAACAACTGTGAACTCATCCCTTTTTGGTGGAAGCAAGTCATCCTTGATACGAGGGACCGCCTAAGAAGAAGAAGAAGATCCCTCGAAATGGAGATCGAGAATTGGAAGAAGGGTAATAATGGGCCATGTGAAAATTGGAAGCAAAGTTTATGACCTTTTCTGGTGAGAGCAGGAAACGGCTCCAATACTGTCATTAATGTACTGAAAAAAGTGGTGAAGGAGAGGATCTGTGTAAAACTAGAACAAAGAATGTTCCACATATCCCACGAAAAGGCAGGCATAGCAAGGACCCATATTGGTTCCCATAGTGATACCTTTTATTTGGAGGAAGTGAGAGGAGTGAAAGGAGAAGTTGTTCAATGTGAGAACAAGTTCAGCCAGGCAGAGGATGGTGGTGGTGGATGGGGACTGGTTGGGCCTCTGTTCGAGGAAGAAGTGGAAGGCCCCCAGGCCGACCCTCAGGCCGACACCAATGCCACTCCGAGACAACAACCAGAAGATGCATAAGAGCAGGCTGGGGTCTGCGGATTATTCCAACATTTCCTCAGTTGAATCAGTTGTGGAAAGATGTGGAAACAAAAAGCAAAAAAATACCTGTCGATACTGGAAATCTGAAACTTAAACAGAAAATGCTGAAACTACTCAGCAAGTCAGGCAGGCTCTGCGGAGAGCACAGATGAGTTACCATTTCAGGGATGGACCCTTCACCGGAACGTTTCCCCATTTTTCTCCCTCTGTCCACCACCAGTGGACTAACAGACCACTGAGTTTTCTGACTTTGATCATCAGTGCAGAAATGTAACAACAGGGTTCAGGAATTAAGGGCGGGAAATTATCTCTCTTAACGCCAGCACTTAAGACCGGCTTCGGCAGAAAAATGGTGGTGACCGCCATTTTGAGCAGGTCGATAGCTGCGTTTGTCAGAAGAATGCTAATGAGCCAGATCGTGACATCATTCAGCGTGCAACGCTGATTTGACGCATGACCCACGATTTTGGACGTCGTCACTCGACTGTATGCCTCTCCAAAGCACGCACAGCTGAACGTGCATTCATCTGCATGAGGGACCCACCCCCAACACTGATATTTAAAAGGATCACCAACAACTTTCAGATAACTTGCTTTTTTTGATTTCTACTGGCTCTGTGTAAGTTTGTGCAACCATTTGGAGCTTTCTAGATTATTTAACTTGGGTGAGGTGACAGGTAGTGGTGCTCCAAGTTGGAGAAGATCTTGCTTCTAAATTCAAGGGTTTCGGTCAGACCACTTACTGTACTTGCAGTCCCCCTTGCAGCACGACAGGCAGATGGAGCAGAGGTAGCAAAGATTAGAACAAGCTGCTTGCGGAGAGAGGAGGAGGAGGGGTAGGAGGACTCATAATAGGAGGACGCCTCACCCACCTAGGGTCTTCTGAGAGCACTTCTCCTACCTGCACTTAAGCTGGGAGCAGTGTGTTCAGAGGTTCCACTTCATGACGGAGGCAGTCACAGAAGTCTGCCACCCTGGAACCAGACCTGCAGTCTCAGAGCAGGGTGATGACGGCACTGCCATAGGCCCTCAAGGTCACCGTGGCCCTCAATGTTTATGTCTTTGGAGCAGGCGACATGGCTAACATCTCCCAGTTCGTCTGTATCTGGGAGGTCTCAGAGGCTCTGTACTCCAGGAGAAGTGATTTCATTGTCTCCTCTCTGAACAGAGAGAAGCAGTTGGAACACACGTGTGGCTTTAGCCAGGATAGCGGGCTTCCCCTGGTGCAAGGCACCATTGACTGCACTCGCGTGTCTTTGCGGGCGCAGTATAGCAATCCTGAGATGTTCCACAACTGCAAAGGCTACCACTCAATGTGCAGTTGGTAAGCGGCCACACAAGCACATCATGATGGTGAATGCCTGGTGTCCTGACAGTCATGATGCCTTTATCCTGTGCCCATCCGCTCTGCCAACAATCTTCCAGCCACCACGTCGAACCCAAGGGTGGTTATTTGGAGACAAGGGCCACCCGCTGATGACTCCCCTCCGCAACCAGCAGTCATAGAATGACAGCCATGGTTCCGCTGCCTTGACCTGCAGAGCAGGTGTCCCATTTCATGGTCTTCTGCGTCCTCCACAACTTGGCCATCATAAGGGCACAGCAGGTTCTGGATGAGGAGGAGGAAAGGAGGAGAAAGAGAAAGAGCAGGAGAAGGAAGAGGAGGAGGCAGGCAGCAAAATCCTCCTTCTGTCTGTGCGTGCCTCATCAGACTTTGGTTCCAATGAATGAACGCCTAAATCCCTGTTGCTCAAAACCCCAACACCTTACCATCCCTCTGTCATGGATTATCACGGAGTCCACTTGGGCATAGAGCTGAAATGAAAGCCTCCACAAAACAAACATTCCAGCCATAAATTATAAATGATTATTTTGAATATTACATAAAAATGTTACAAATTATCCTTGTGCATTCCCTTAGAGTTCTGTCTTTTGTGTTCTTTTGCCTTTTATAGTGCTCCTAAACAGTGCTACCCCACTGGCTGCAGCATGGCTGGTGGAAGGCTGCTGACATTCAGTGGGGGAGATGGCAGATGGCCTTGCAGGACGACCTTGATCGGCTCTGGACCCTGAAGGCCCGGCTGTAGACTCCACCATGGGCAGTAGCCATCTGGGGTGGCTGCCTGACAGGCAACTGCAATGGCATCCTGAGAGGACAGCAGGTTTTTTTCTCCACCGAGCCACTGCCACTCCTCCAAGGCAGCGTCTCAGCAGTCAGCAGTGGACAGATTTCTGGACTGCTTCGAGAACCTGCAAGCTCACTCAGACCTTGGGTCACGTCCACTTGTGCTGCAATACAAGCTGCGACATAGAAACATAGAAACATAGAAAATAGGTGCAGGAGCAGGCCATTCAGCCCTTCTAGCCTGCACCGCCATTCAATGAGTTCATGGCTGAACATGAAACTTCAGTACCCCATTCCTGCTTTCTCGCCATACCCCTTGATCCCCCTAGTAGTAAGGACTTCATCTAACTCCCTTTTGAATATATTTAGTGAATTGGCCTCAACTACTTTCTGTGGTAGAGAATTCCACAGGTTCACCACTCTCTGGGTGAAGAAGTTTCTCCTCATCTCGGTCCTAAATGGCTTACCCCTTATCCTCAGACTGTGACCCCTGGTTCTGGACTTCCCCAACATTGGGAACATTCTTCCTGCATCTAACCTGTCTAAACCCGTCAGAATTTTAAACGTTTCCATGAGGTCCCCTCTCATTCTTCTGAACTCCAGTGAATACAAGCCCAGTTGATCCAGTCTTTCTTGATAGGTCAGTCCCGCCATCCCGGGAATCAGTGTGGTGAATCTTCACTGCACTCCCTCAATAGCAAGAATGTCCTTCCTCAAGTTAGGAGACCAAAACTGTACACAATACTCCAGGTGTGGCCTCACCAAGGCCCTGTACAACTATAGCAAAACCTCCCTGCCCCTGTATTCAAATCCTCTCGCTATGAAGGCCAACATGCCATTTGCTTTCTTAACCGCCTGCTGTACCTGCATGCTAACCTTCAATGACTGATGTACCATGACACCCAGATCTCGTATGCACCTTCCCTTTTCCTAATCTGTCACCATTCAGATAATAGTCTGTCTCTCTGTTTTTACCACCAAAATGGATAACCTCACATTTATCCACATTATACTTCATCTGCCATGCATTTGCCCACTCACCTAACCTATCCAAGTCACTCTGCAGCCTAATAGCATCCTCCTCGCAGCTCACACTGCCACCCAACTTAGTGTCATCCGCAAATTTGGAGATACTGCATTTAATCCCCTCGTCTAAATCATTAATGTACAATGTAAACAGCTGGGGCCCCAGCATAAAACCTTGCGGCACCCCACTAGTCACTGCCTGCCATTCTGAAAAGTACCCGTTTACTCCTACTCTTTGCTTCCTGTCTGACAACCAGTTCTCAATCCACATCAGCACACTACCCCCAATCCCATGTGCTTTAACTTTGCACATTAATCTCTTGTGTGGGACCTTGTCGAAAGCCTTCTGAAAGTCCAAATATACCACATCAACTGGTTCTCCTTTGTCCACTTTACTGGAAACATCCTCAAAAAATTCCAGAAGATTTGTCAAGCACGATTTCCCTTTCACAAATCCATGCTGACTTGGACCTATCATGTCACCATTTTCCAGATGCACTGCTATGACATCTTTAATAATTGATTCCATCATTTTACCCACTACTGAGGTCAGGCTGACCGGTCTATAATTCCCTGTTTTCTCTCTCCCTCCTTTTTTAAAAAGTGGGGTTACATTGGCTACCCTCCACTCCATAGGAACTGATCCAGAGTCAATGGAATGTTGGAAAATGACTGTCAATGCATCCGCTATTTCCAAGGCCACCTCCTTAAGTACTCTGGGATGCAGTCCGTCAGGCCCTGGGGATTTATCGGCCTTCAATCCCATCAATTTCCCCAACACAATTTCCCGACTAATAAAGATTTCCCTCAGTTCCCCCTCCTTACTAGACCCTCTGACCCCTTTTATATCCGGAAGGTTGTTTGTGTCCTCCTTAGTGAATACCGAACCAAAGTACTTGTTCAATTGGTCTGCCATTTCTTTGTTCCCCGTTATGACTTCCCCTGATTCTGACTGCAGGGGACCTACATTTGTCTTTACTAACCTTTTTCTCTTTACATACCTATAGAAACTTTTGCAATCCACCTTAATGTTCCCTGCAAGCTTCTTCTCGTACTCCATTTTCCCTGCCCTAATCAAACCCTTTGTCCTCCTCTGCTGAGTTCTAAATTTCTCCCAGTCCCCGGGTTCGCTGCTATTTCTGGCCAATTTGTATGCCACTTCCTTGGCTTTAATACTATCCCTGATTTCCCTAGATCGCCACGGTTGAGCCACCTTCCCTTTTTTATTTTTACGCCAGACAGGAATGTACAATTGTTGTAATTCATCCATGCGGTCTCTAAATGTCTGCCATTGCCCATCCACAGTCAACCCCCTAAGTATCATTCGCCAATCTATCCTAGCCAATTCACG
This sequence comes from Pristiophorus japonicus, assembly GCF_044704955.1. Lineage (NCBI taxonomy): Eukaryota > Metazoa > Chordata > Chondrichthyes > Pristiophoridae > Pristiophorus > Pristiophorus japonicus. The sequence goes on from NC_091979.1 coordinate 35,831,557, forward strand.
CCTCATACCTTCAAAGTTACCCTTCTTTAAGTTCTGGACCATGGTCTCTGAATTTACTGTTTCATTCTCCATCCTAATGCAGAATTCCACCATATTATGGCCATTCTTCCCCAAGGGGCCTCGCACAACGAGATTGCTAATTAATTCTCTCTCATTACACAACACCCAGTCTAAGATGGCCTCCCCCCTAGTTGGTTCCTCAACATATTGGTCTAGAAAACCATCCCTTATGCACTCCAGGAAATCCTCCTCCACCGTATTGCTTCCAGTTTGGCTCGCCCAATCTATGTGCATATTAAAGTTACATTATAACTGCTACACCTTTATTGCATGCACCCCTAATTTCCTGTTTGATGCCCTCCCCAACATCCCTATTACTGTTTGAAGGTCTGTACACAACTCCTACTAACGTTTTTTGCCCTTTGGTGTTCTGCAGCTCTACCCATATAGATTCCACATCATCCAAGCTAATGTCTTTCCTAACTATTGCATTAATCTCCTCTTTAACCAGCAATGCTACCCCACCTCCTTTTCCTTTTATTCTATCCTTCCTGAATGTTGAATACCCCTGAATGTTGAGTTCCCAGCCCTGATCATTCTGGAGCTACGTCTCCATAATCCCAATCACATCATATTTGTTAACATCTATTTGCACAATTAATTCATCCACCTTATTGTGGATACTCCTTGCATTAAGACACAAAGCCTTCAGGCTTGTTCTTTTAACACCCTTTGTCCTTTTAGAATTTTGCTGCAAAGTGGCCCTTTTTGTTCTTTGCCTTGGGTTTCTCTGCCCTCCACTTTTCCTCATCTCCTTTCTGTCTTTTGCTTTTGCCTCCTTTTTGTTTCCCTCTGTCTCCCTGCATTGGTTCCCATCCCCCTGCCATATTAGTTTAAATCCTCCCCAACAGGACTAGCAAACACTCCCCCTAGGACATTGGTTCCAGTCCTGCCCAGGTGCAGACCGTCCGGTTTGTACTGGTCCCACCTCCCCAAGAACCGGTCCCAATGCCCCAGGAATTTGAATCCCTCCCTGCTGCACCACTGCTCAAGCCACGTATTCATCTGCGCTATCCTGCGATTCCTACTCTGACTATCACGTGACGCTGGTAGCAATCCCGAGATTACTACTTTTGAGGTCATACTTTTTAATTTAGCTCCTAGCTCCTTAAATTCGTTTCGTAGGACCTCATCCCTTTTTTTACCTATGTCGTTGGTACCAATATGCACCACGACAACTGGCTGTTCTCCCTCCCATTTCAGAATGTCCTGCACCCGCTCCGAGACATCCTTGACCCTTGCACCAGGGAGGCAACATCCTGGAGTCTCGGTCGCGGCCGCGGAAACGCCTATCTATTCCCCTCACCATTGAATCCCCTGTCACTATTGCTGTCCCACTCTTTTTCTTGCCCTCCTGTGCAGCAGAGCCAGCCACGGTGCCATGAACTTGGCTGCTGCTGCCCTCCCCTGTTGAGTCATTCCCCTCAACAGTACTCAAAACGGTGTATCTGTTTTGCAGGGGGATGACCGCAGGGGACCCCTGCACTACACTCCTTGCACTACTCTTCCTGCTGGTCTTCCATTCCCTATCTGGCTGTGGACCCTTTCCCTGCGGTAAGACCAACTCACTACACGTGATACTCACATCATTCTCAGCATCGTGGATGCTCCAGAGTGAATCCACCCTCAGCTCCAATTCCGTAACGCGGACCGTCAGGAGCTTGAGGTGGACACACTTCCCGCACACGTAGTCGTCAGGGACATCGTCCATCACACCCAGCATCCTGGCTGGGTCACAAGTGCTCAAATGGATTTGCCCATCACTTCCATCCTGGAAATCATTGGCTCCAAGCTCCGTGCAATGTTGGAGCCAGAATCCTCCACGTACCTTGATGCTGACAAGAGGCTCTCTGACAGGCCAACCATTGCACCAAAGCATTTCTATGTGTAGGTTGTAAGATTTCTAAATCTCTGGCATTAACTTGACAGCAAGACCAATTCTTTTAAAACAATTTGGAATAAGTTTATGAAACACACACACATGCAAATAGCCTATTGAACACAACAGCAGTCTGTTAGTATCCTACGGACTCTACTAATTACAACAGATACAATGATGTTACAATAAAAAAGGTATTAAAAAGGTATATTTCACTTCCATCTGGAAAAGCACATGGCCTGCTCCTTTGTCTGTAGAGCGAGGTCCTGCTTTTTGCTGTGTGCTCAAGAAAAAAGAGAGAAGAGCAATCTTTGACTTGAGTTTTTATACCTCTTAAGGTCATAGTTTCTCAGAAAGCCTCAGGATTGGGTATTATTTCCAGGGCCATTCCTGATTGGCTTCTCCTCATACATGTGCCTATCTGGAGGCCTGGTGCCATTCCTTGATTAGGTTAATGGCTTTCTAATTAACATCTTTTCTAGTTTGGTGAGTTTCAAAGCCATGCTTCCTTTGTAACTTGAGCTCTGCCCAGTCAGAAGACATGAACTTGGGAAAGGTATCCATTTTGTCTCTTCAAACTTGTCTATTCATATAATCTACACTTTTAACATTTATATATATACACAGAATCAATTTTATCATGACTAAACACTTTTATTCTTGTAAGGCCCATTACCCTTCTTCTGAAGGCCACCCTATCGAAGTTCTTATCTAAGTCCTATGCAGTGTGTAAATATGCCCTCTGGGAAGGTGGCACCTGAGCTACCCTTTCCCCCTGGCCTGGCTGCAGCCTGCTCGTGCCTGGTGACTCACCACGTGCAGATCCCACCACTTGTCAGCTGTGTCAGCTGTGGCTCCGTGGGTAGCACTCTTGCCTCTGAGTTGTGGGTTTAAGTCTCACTCCAGGGACATGAGCACAAAAATCTAGGCTGACACTCCAGTGCAGTGCTGAGGCTGCACGCTGCTCCCTCTAATGGCCATTCGAGGAGCAGCGTGCGGGGGCCCGGCCCGGAAATCAGCACGGTCGGGGCCATTGGAGGGAGCAGTGGGCGGCGGCAAACCACTGCAGGGATCAGTGCGTGCTGCTGCTGGAGGACGACGGCTGCGAAGCCAGGTCGCTGATTGCAGTGCGGGCAGGCACAGCAGGAGAGGTGAAGGGGCGGCTAGAATTTGTAGATGGAAGTGACCGGGGCCCAGGAGAGGCGTGAATCTGGGGCCCAGACGAGGCGAGGGCCCAGGGGCAGCACGGGCCAGCCCACACTGCGATATGTGTGCTTGCTCAATCCGTGCAGCAGAGCTGGTCTCAAGTTAGTCTTGGGTATACTTGCCACTGGACCAAGACGACTCTGTCAAGCCCGTGCGGTGGCTGGTGTGCAACGGCCACCACATGTTAAAAAAATCCAAGCACAGGCATCTTCCACCCTCTAAGATGTAGTACGGGATCTGGAATATTAGGCCTTTTATTGAATTGCCTGTGAACTCATCCCTTTTTTGGCGTGGAAGCAAGTCATCCTCGTTTTGAGGGACTGCCTATGATGATGAGTGCTGCAGGAGTTCTGCCCTGTCGGAGGTGCTGTCTTTCGGATGAGACATTAAACCGAGGCGCTGTCTGCTCTCTCAGGTGGATGTAAAAGATCATACGGCACTATTTTGAAGAGCAGGGGCATTATCCCTGGTGTCCTGGCCAATATTTATCCCTCAATCAACATCACTAAAACAGATTGACTGGTCATTATCATATTGCTGTTTGTGGGAACTTGCTGTGCGCAATTTGGCTACCGCAATTCCAACATGACACAGTGACTACTACTTTATTGGCTGTAAAACACTTTGAGATGTCCGGTGGTTGTGAAAGGCGCAATATAAATGCAAATCTTTATTTCCTTTCCTTTCACTATACTACCCCAACAAGTTCGCACTGTACAAATTTCTGAACTAGTGCCTGGGAGTGCCAGATCGAGTGATGGCGCATCTTCTTCTCCATCATACTTCTCCTCTAATTCTTCATGCACAGGCTGGGATGCTGGCAGGTCTTGGGTATCTGAAGGGGGAAAGACACAAGGATCAGGTTGTGGTGAGGGGAAAGGGAAAAGCAAGATGTGCATGCTTATACCATCAGCAGTTCATAAATGAGAAAGAAAAAAAAGACTGCATTTATATAGCGCCTTTCACAAACCACCAGACATCTCAGAGCACTTTACAGGCAATTAAGTGCTATTGAAGTGTCATCACTGTTGCAATGTGGTAAACATAGCAGCCAACAGCAATGTGATAATGATCAGTTCATCTATTTTTTTTGTTATGTTTATTAAGGGATAAATATTGGCCAGGGCACCTCCTCTGCTCTTCTTTGAAATAGTGCCATGGAATCTTTTACGTCCACCTGGGAGGGCACTCATGATTTAACATTCCATCTGAAAGACTGCACCTCCGACAGTGCAGCACTCCCTCAGCACTGCACTGGAGTGTCAACCTTGATTTTGTGCTCAAGCGGGACTTGAACTCACAACATAGAAACATAGAAACATAGAAAATAGGTGCGGGAGTAGGCCATTCGGCCCTTCGAGCCTGCACCCATTCAATAAGATCATGGCTGATCATTCACCTCAGTACTCCTTTCCTACTTTCTCTCCATACCCCTTGATCCCTTTAGCCATAAGGGCGATATCTAACTCCCTCTTGAATATATCCAATGAACTGGCATCAACAACTCTCTGCGGTAGGGAATTCCACAGGTTAACAACTCTCTGAGTGAAGGAGTTTCACCTCATCTCAGTCCTAAATGGCTTACCCCTTATCCTTAAACTGTGTCCCCTGGTTCTGGACTTCCCCAACATTGGGAACATTCTTTCTGCATCTAACCTGTCCAGTCCCATCAGAATTTTATATGTTTCTATGAGATCCTCTCTCATCCTTCTAAACTCCAGTGAATAAAGGCCCAGTCGATCCAATCTCTCCTCATATGTCAGTCCTGCCATCCCGGGAATCAGTCGAGTGAACCTTTGCTGCGCAGATAGCAGTTAACGGGAATATCAGTCAGTAAACATTTAGCCTTGTTGTTGCCAAATTAAGTTTATCTAAGGGTTAAGTCATGGCAGGAGAGCTCAGACACGAGTTATGCTCCGCCTGTACTACGTGGGAAGTCAGGGACGCTTCCGGTGTCCCTGACGACTATATGTGTGGGAAGTGTATACAGCTGCAGCTCCTGACGGACCACATTGCGGCACTGGAGCTGCGGATGGATTCACTCTGGAACATTCACGATGCTGAGAATGACGTGAATAGCACATTTAGTGAGTTGGTCTTACCGCAGGTAAAATGTACACAGCCAGATAGGGAATGGAATACAAACAGGAAGAGCAGTGCAAGGAAGGTAGTGCAGGGGTCCCCTGTGATCATCCCCTTGCAAAACAGTTCCACCGCTTTGCGTACTGTTGACCAGGGGAGGGCAGCAGCAGCCAAGTTCATGGCACCGTGGGTAGCTCTGCAGCACAGGAGGGCAGGAAAAAAAGTGGGAGAGCTATAGTGATAGGGGATTCAATTGTAAGTGGAATAGATAGACATTTCTGCGGCCGCAACCGAGACTCCAGGATGGTATGTTGCCTCCCTGGTGCAAGGGTCAAGGATGTCTCGAAGCGGGTGCAGGGCTCTCTGAAAAGGGAGGGTGAACAGCCAGTTGTCGTGGTGCATATAGGTACCGACGATATAGGTAAAAAATGGGATGAGGTCTTACAAAACGAATTTAGGGAGCTAGGAGCTAAATATAAAAGTAGGACCTCAAAAGTAGTAATCTCAGGATTGCTACCAGTGCCACGTGCTAGTCAGAGTAGGAATCGCAGGATAGATCAGGGGAATACGTGGCTTGAGGAGTTGTGCAGAAGAGAGGGATTCAAATTCCTGGGACATTGGAACCGGTTCTGGGGGAGGTGGGACCAGTACAAACCGGATGGTCTGCACCTGGGCAGGACCGGAACCAATGTCCTAAGGGGAGAGTTTGCATGTGCTATTGGGGAGGAGTTAAACTAATACGGCAGGGGGATGGGAACCTATGCAGGGAGACAGAGGGAAGTAGAATGGGGGCAGAAGCAAAAGATAGAAAGAAGAAAAGTAAAAGTGAAGGGCAGAGGAACCTAAGGCAATAAGCAAAAAGGACCACATTACAGTAAAATTCTAAAGGGGCAAAGTGTGTTACAAAGACAAGTCTGAAGGCTCTGTGCCTCAATGCGAGGAGTATTCGGAATAAGATGGACGAATTAACTGCGCAGATAGCAGTTAACGGGTATCATGTAATTGGCATCACGGAGATATGGCTCCAGAGTGACCAAGGCTGGGAACTCAACATCCAGGGGTATTCAACATTTAGGAAGGATAGACAGAAAGAAAAAGGAGGTGGGGTGGCATTGCTGGTTAATGAGGAAATGAATGCAATAGTAAGAAAATACATTAGCTTGGATGATGTGGAATCTGTATGGGTGGAGCTGCAGAATACCAAAAGGCAGAAAACGCTAGTGGGAGTTGTGTACAGACTGCCAAACAGCAGTAGTAAGGTTGGGGACAGCATCAAACAAGAAATATGGGATGCATGCAATAAAGGTACAGCAGTGATCATGGGTGACTTTAATCTACATATTGATTGGGACAACCAAAGTGGTAGCAATGCGGTGGAGGAGGATTTCCTGGAGTGTATTAGGGATGGTTTTCTAGACCAATATGTCGAGGAACCAACCAGGGAGCTGGTTATCCTAGACTGGGTGATGTGCAATGAGAAAGGACTAATTAGCAATCTTGTTGTGCGCGACCCCTTGGGGAAGAGTAAACATAACATGGTAGAATTCTTTGGTAGGATGGAGAGTGACACAATTAATACAGAAACTAGGGTCCTGAACTTAAGGAAAGGTAACTTCGATGGTTTGAGGCGTGAATTGGCTAGAATAGACTGGCAAATGATACTTAAAGGGTTGACGGTGGATAGGCAATGGCAAACATTTAAAGGTCACATTGATGAATTTCAGAATTTCACATCCCTGTCTGGAGTAAAAATCAAACGGGGAAGGTGGCTCAACCGTGGCTAACAAGGGAAATTAAGGACAGTGTTAAATCCAAGGAAGAGGCATATAAATTGTCCAGAAAAAGCAGCAAACCTGAGGACTGGGAGAAATTTAGAATTCAGCAGAGGAGGACAAAGGGTTTAATTAAGAGGGGGAAAATAGAGTACGAGAAGCAGCTTGCTGGGAACATCAAAATTAACTGCAAAAGCTTCTATAGATATGTGAAGAGAAAAAGATTAGTGAAGACAAACATAGATCCCTTGCAATTGGATTCAGGTGAATTTATAATGGGGAGCAAAGAAATGGCAGACCAATTGAACAAACACTTTGGTTCTGTCTTTACGAAGGAAGACACAAATAACCTTCCGAAAGTACTGGGGGACCGAGAGTCTAGTGAGAAGGAGGAACTGAAGGATATCCCTATTAGACAGGAAATTGTGTTGGGGAAATTGATGGGATTGAAGGCCGATAAATCCCCGAGGCCTGATAATCTGCATCCCAGAGTACTTACTCTGTGATAGTGGATGCATTGGTGATCATTTTCCAACAGTCTATCGACTCTGGATCAGTTCCTATGGACTGGAGGGTAGCTAATGTAACACCACTTTTTAAAAAGGGAGGGAGAGAGAAAACGAGTAATTATAGACTAGTTAGCCTGATATCAGTGGTGGGGAAAATGTTGGAATCAATTATTAAGGATGGAATAGCAGCGCATTTGGAAAGCAGTGACAGGATCAGTCCAAGTCAGCATGAATTTATGAAGGGGTAATCATGCTTGACAAATCTTCTGGAATTTTTTGAGGATGTAACTCGTAGAGTGGACAAGGGAGAACCAGTGGATGTGGTATATTTGGACTTTCAAAAGGCTTTTGACAAGGTCCCACACAAGAGATTGGTGTGCAAAATCAAAACGCATGGTATTGCGGGTAATATACTGACGTGGGTAGAGAACTGGTTGGCAGACAGGAAGCAGAGAGTAGAGATAAACGGGTCCTTTTCAGAATGGCAGGCAGTGACTAGTGGAGTGCCGCAAGACTCAGTGCTGGGAACCCAGCTCTTTACAATATACATCAATGATTTGGATGAGGGAATTGAGTGTAATATCTCCAAGTTTGCAGATGACACTTAACTGGGTGGCGGTGTGAGCTGTGAGGGGGACGCAAGAGGCTGCAACGTGACTTCAACAGGTTAGGTAAGTGGGCAAATGCATGGCAGATGCAGTATAATGTGGATAAATGTGAGGTTATCCACTTTGGGGGCAAAAATGCGAAGACAGAATATTATCTGAAGGGTGGCAGATTAGGAAAAGGGAAGGTGCAATGAGACCTGGGTGTCATGATTCATCAGTCATTGAAAGTTGGCATACAGGTGCAGCAGACGGTAAAGAAGGCAAATGGTATTTTGACCTTTATAGCTAGGGGATTTGAGTATAGGAGCAGGGAGGTCTTACTGCAGGGCCTTGGTGAGGCCTCACCTAGTATATTGGGCCTAGAACGGCGCAGCCCCGACCTGGACATCCATTTTTCGCGCCACAAAGTGCGCCTAAAAAAAACTTACAGATTGTCCGGCTCCCTGCTGGTCCTCTGGAGCCAAGCGCGGCACAGCACGAGCTGTGGGGGGCGGAGCTAGGACCCTGTGCTGAAAACAGTGCCCGGACCTCTGCACATGCGCGCTACAGCGGGCGCGCATGTGCAGTAGCTCCAGGCGCCCAAAACTGTGTGGGAGGGGCCCGAAGCACGCAGCCCCTAGTCCTAGCCGAATGGCCTCACTGGGGCTGCGTGCATAAGGCTGCCTCCCACGCTCAGATCCTGCTTCCTCCCGACCTGACCCGACTCCCGCTTCCCCCTGCCCCCGCCCCCGGACCGGACCGGACCGGAACCCCCGGACTGGACCCGACCCGCGCTCCTCCCCTCCCATACGACCTGACCTCCCTCTCCCTCCCTCCCTTGACCCGAACCGAACCGACCTCCCTCTCATCACCCCCCCGACCTGACCCGCGCTCACGACCCCCCCCTCCCGCCACCCGGACCGGACCCGACCCGACCCGACCTCCCGACCCCGCCCCGACCCGCCCCGCGCTCCCGACCCCGCCCTGCCCTCCCCCCGACCCGACCCAACCCGCGCTCCTGACCCCGACCCGTGCTCCCGACCCCGGACCCCGGACCCCGGACCCCGGACCCGACCCTACGCCACCTACCTGTAAATCTGGTGCTGAGGACGGGCCCTGCCCATTCAGCCTCCCTCCCCCTTCTCCTTCTCCTACCACCCCCACTTCTCCTTTCCCCCCCATTCTCCTTTCCCCCCCATTCTCCTTTCCCCCCCATTCTCCTCCCCCTCTTCTCATTTCCCCCCCTCTCCTTTCCCCACCCTTCTCCTTTCCCCCCCCATTCTCCTTTCCCCCCCATTCTCCTTTCCCTCCCTTCTCCTCCCCCTCTTCTCATTTCCCCACCCTTCTCCTTCCCCCACCCTTCTCCTTCCCCCTTCTCCTTTCCCCACCCTTCTCCTTCCCCCCTTCTCCTTTCCCCACCCTTCTCCTTCCCCCCTTCTCCTTTCCCCCCCTTCTCCTCACCCCCCCTTCTCCTTTCCCCTTCTCCTTCCCCCACCCCCTTCTCCTTCCCCTTCTCCCCCCCTCTCCTTCCCCTCCTCCCCCCCTCTCCTTCCCCTCCCCCCCATCCCCTTCTCCTCTCCCCTTCCCCTTCTCCCCCCCTTCCCCTTCTCCTCCCCCCTTCCCCTTCTCCACTGCCTCCTCCCCCCTTCCCCTTCTCCTCCTCCTCCCCCGCTTCCCCTTCTCCTCCTCCTCCCCCGCTTCCCCTTCTCCTCCTCCTCCCCCCTTCCCCTCCTCCTCCCCCCCTTCCCCTTCTCCTTCTCCTCCTCCCCTTCACCTCCTCCTCCGCCCCTTCCCCTTCTCCTCCCCCTTCTCCTCCCCCTTCCCCTTCTCCTCCCCCCCTTCCCTTTCTCCTCCCCCTTCCCCTTCTACCCCCCACCCCCTTCTCCCCCTTCCCTGCGCCCGCCCCCCTCCCTCTACTCCCCTCATCCCCCTCCCCTCGCTGTCAGAAACACCGACACTGACAGGCAGAGAGTGAGAGACACACACAGACAGACAGAGAGATAGAGACACTGACAGAGACACACTGGCGGGGGGAGGGGGGATCCCAGCATGCTGTTGGAGGGCTCCCGGTGCTGCAGTCGGTAAGTAGAAAATGTTTTATTTATTGATTTTAAAAAAACATTATTTCTTATTAATTTTTTTTGATTGATTTATTGGTTGATTTATTGATGTTTTTTATCATTTATTATTGATGATGGCTCTTTATTTGTAAAACTGAAGTGTTTAATGTTTGTAAACTTCCCTTTAAACCCCCTGCACCCCCCACCCATTCCCTTCGAGCGTACAAAAATCTTCACTTACTCCATTCTAAGTTAGTTTGGAGTAGGTTTTCACTGCCGAAACTTTGAAAACAGGCGTAAGTGGCCGGACAGGCCCCCTTTTGAAAAATTAATTCTGTTCCAAAGTGAAACTGTTCTAACTGACTAGAACTGGAGCAAACTAAATGCCGAGAATTTGAATTTCTAAGATACTCCGTTCTACACCAGTTGCTCCAAAAAATCAGGAGCAACTGAGGCCGAAACTTGGGCCCTATTTTGGTCTTCTAATCTGAGGAAGGACATTCTTGCTATTGAGGGAGTGCAGCGAAGGTTCACCAGACTGATTCCCGGGATGGCCGGACTGACATATGAGGAGAGATTAGATCAACTGGGCCTTTATACATTGGAGTTTAAAAGGATGAGGGTAGATTGTTCCCGATGTTGGGGAAGTCCAGAACCAGGGGACACAGTCTTAGGATATGGGGTAGACCATTTAGTACTGAGATGAGGAGAAACTTCTTCACTCAGAGAGTTGTTAACCTGTGGAATTCCTTGCCGCAGAGAGTTGTTGATGCCAGTTCATTGGATATATTCAAGAGGGAGTTAGATCTGGCCCTTACGGCTAAGGGGATCAAGGGGTATGGAGAGAAAGCAGGAAAGGGGTAATGAGGGAATGATCAGCCATGATCTCATTGAATGGCAATGCAGGCTCGAAGGGCCGAACGGCCTACTCCTGCACCTATTTTCTATGTTTCTATGTTTCTATGCACTCCCTCAATAGCAAGAACATCCTTCCTCAGATTAGGAGACCAAAGCTGAACACAATATTCCAGGTGAGGCCTCACCAAGGCCCTGTACAACTGCAGTAAGGCCTCCCTGCTCCTGTACTCAAATCCTCTAGCTATGAAGGCCAACATACCATTTGCCTTCTTCACCTTCTGACTCAGTGGCTGGAGTGCTGCCCACTGAGCCACAACTGTCACTGTTGTGATGAGGGGGAAGTGGGATGTGAGAAGGATTACGTGTGAACATGCCGCCATCATCAGTGCTTGCCACGGCCTCAGTTATCTCCAGCACAGTCTCCTCCCGCGCAGTGAGTTTAAAGTGATGTGCTTCACACATGTCTGCTGCTGCTCAAGCCACCTTGGGCTGCAAGAGAAGGGGAAGTGTGTCAGCAAGTGTGGTGCAATGTTTGGGTGATGTTCCTGTCATGGTTGCACAGCTGATGTTGTGTGAGATGTGGGTCTCAGGCTGGCAGCAGTGATCATTGTGTGAGGGTGGGTGAGGTGAAGCTATGATTATGAGGTATGAGTCGTGATTGATAGTAATTGTTGGTGGGTGAGTATGTGGTGCATTGAGCAGTGTGTGAAACTAGTGATGCAGTTGGTGGGAAGTGGGATTTGAAGATGCATTCACTCACCTTGACCACTCGTGTGAGGTGATTAAACTTCTTGCGGCACTGGATCCAGGCCCTGACAGCAACATCAATGCTTTCGATCCCTTTGGCCTACTCCTGTTCCTATTTCTTAGATTCTAACACTGGTGACCCTGACGGCTTGCGCTATCTCATCCCACTCCCTTCTGACGTTCTGTCTCAAAGGCCTCCTACACCCACTGCAGGCCACATAGTTCGCAAGCCAGACATGAGACTCCCAAAGCAAGCGTCCTACTCGGAACTTCTTCACGGCAAACGAGCCAAAGGTGGGCAGAGGAAACGTTACAAGGACATGCTCAAAAGCCTCCCTGATAAAGTGCAACATCCCCAGTGACACCTGGGAGTCCCTGGCACAAGACTGCCCTAAGTGGAGCAAGTGCATCCGGGAGGACGCTGAGCACCTCGAGTCTCAACGTCGAGAGCATGCAAAAATCAAGCACAGGCAGCGGAAAGAGCGTGCGGCAAACCTGTCCCACCCACCCCTTCCCTCAACGACTATCTGTCCCACCTGTGACAGGGAATGTGGTTCTTGTATTGGACTGTACAGCCACCTCAGGACTCAGGACTCAGGAAGCAAGTCTTCCTCGATTCTGAGAGACTGCCTATGATGACCCCCCCCTGCATGTGGAGGACCGGTCTTCTTCTGTATAGCCCCTGGACCAAGGCCTCAAGTGCTGCATCTGAGAAGAGACATGCTTTTTCTCTCCCCTGTTGTGACCTTGTTGCAGCTCCAGTGACAACGAAGTGCTTCTGCAACAAAGCTGCTCCCCTTTAAGAAGGGCAGTCAGCCTTTCACTCTGCAGGCAAACTTTCATTGGACATCATCATCATCATAGGCATTCCCTCGAAATTGACTTGCTTCCACTCTAAAAGTGAGTTCTCAGGTGACTGAACAGTCCAATACAGGAATTACAGTCTCTGTCACAGGTGGGACAGACAGTGGTTGAAGGAAAGGGGGGGTGGGAAGTCTGGTTTGCCGTACGCTCCTTTCGCTGCCTGTGCTTGGTTTCTGCATGCTCTCGGCGATGAGACTCGAGGTACTCAGCGCCCTGACGGATGCTCTTCCTCCAATTAGGGCGGCCTTTGGCCACGGACTCCCAGGTGTCGATGGGGATGTTGCACTTTATCAGGGAGGCTTTGAGGGTGTCCTTGAAATGTTTCCTCTGCCCACCTGGGGATCACTTGCCGAGTAAGTGTTCCGAATAGAGCGCTTGCTTTGGGAGTCTTGAGTCGGGCATGCGGACGATGGTGCCCGTCCAACAGAACTGATCGAGTGTGGTCAGTGCTTCGATGCTGGGGATGTTGGCCTGATCGAGAACACTGACATTGGTGTGTCTGTCCTCCCAGGGAACTTGCAGGATCTTGCGGAGACATCGTTGGTAGTATTCTCCAGTGATTTGAGGTGTCTACTATATATGGTCCATGTCTCTGAGCCATACAGGAGGGCCGTAGAGATTGCACCCGATATTGCTCCCTGTGCTGAGTGCTGAGCCTACCAGCAGCACGTCTCGTGCTGGGCTCAGTGCTGCTGTCATTATAATGAGCAGGCTGTGTGAATTTTACTTGCTGCCTGCACTCCTTCCAACGGGCACAGGATAATCACTCATCACCATCGCCGTGCCCATTCTCAGGCCCGTTCCACTTTTGCCCTTACGTGTTTGTGCTACACAACACTCAAACTCCATTAGCCAGTTTAATTAGGGCTGGATTTTCGCTGACGTTGCAACCGGGTTTTGGCCGCGATTTGACCCTCCGCGACGAAAACCCGGTCGGCGGGATCCTCGGGCCCCTTTTTACGGCGGCACTTCCACACACCGCCGGGGAGAGATGCGCCAACGTACAACGATGCAGATTGCGTTTGCGTCATACTTTCGGCTCTCTCCCGGCCCGTATTCTGCGCCCAGAACATCGACAGGGTCAAACCTGTCTGTGCAGCCCTGCCAGCAGTGGTAAGTATGAAGACCCACAAAAAGATAAGTTAAAATTTTTATTTTTTAATTCTTCTTCAGCGATTTAGTAGGTAAGGGTTTTGTGAATGCTTTGTGAATGTTTTTTGGGCAAATTTTGTTTTTTTGATTTTACCCCCTCCCAAGGCCTCTCTCGCAGCGCTACCGAGACTAAAGTTGCTGAAACTCGCGGTTTGCGCCGCGAATCCTTGTGCAATGCAGATTTTGCTTATGTGCTCATAGCGCAGAAATAAAGGCCGAAAGTTCGGCCTAAAAACGTTAGCGCAGTGAAAACGGTAATTTTGGCATAAAACTACCGTTTTCGCAAAAAACCCCAAAAACATCCCACCAGGCTCTGTTGAGAACAAGGTGAAGGTAGTGTCTGCCTCTGTTCTCCTAAATTGCTGTCAAACATCCTAATGCACTGTCATAACTACAGTCATCTAATACTCAGATACATCTGGAGAGGACAGGGTTGGTAATGTCAGCGCTACTGGAATTGGCATATTGTTATCATTGACACCATGGAAACAATTTGAAAGGTTAAAGCAAGGTCACATGGCTGCTCCAGATATCAAGCGAAATAACTCATTACCATTACATTTAATTAAGACTGGTATTAATTAAAAATGTAAACTGTGACATTGAAGAACAGACCTTCCGGATTGCAGATGAAAGGGCACGTGGGTTATTTTCACCCGGTTCTGAGAAGCACGCCCTGGCCTTTCTCGATCACATCGGCAAGCACGAAAATGTCACCAGCGGATGATTCTTTCTTCAAATAGAAGTCAGCAAACTAATGAGAATTCGCCCTCTTCTGCAGCCTCAAAGAGGCTTAGTCACTTTGCTTTAAACCCACCAACATTTTCCCGACTCTCCACCGACAGTGGCCAGTGACAAATGCTGTGTGGACACACGAGGTTAGGCTTTCCGAGCATGTATCTGGTGTACAGACTGTGTCGCTGGGGCAATTGGCAGCCTCCTGGAGCCCAGGCCTGGGTCCTAGCCAGAATTACCCACCCCGCTGTAATTTATGCACCTGTGAGTACGCTCACAGGTTTGTAGAGCTGTTGCCCCCTCCCCTTTTATAGGGGGCACTTGTAAATTATATGATTTTAATGCCCAAAAAAAAATCACAAAAGGGAAAAAAAAAACAAAAAAAACCCAAAAAACAAGCAAAAAAAAAAAGAGAGCAGGTATAAGTGTCTGGAGTGTCCCCCAGATCGGGGGGCACTCGATCTAATGTTTATTTTGTACTCCCTAAAAGAGTTGTAGAGCTGTTGCGCAGTCCCGTGCAATAAGTTTTTAAGTTGGTTCGCGGGCACCCAGGCCGCCTGTAATTTCTGTGGTCTGGAGGAGTCCGTGTTCCACGTTTTTATTGAGTGTGCGAGGTTGCAGCCCCTCTTCCATTATCTGAAGGGGCTGCTCCTCAAATTCTGGTTGCTCTTCAGTCCCACAATCCTAAGCTTTGGGCACTCTGTGCGGAGGGGAGCGGGTAGGTCGAAGGGCCTCCTTGTAGGACTGCTCCTGGGCACGGCCATGGGTGCCATCAGCCGGTCCAGGCAGTGGGCGGTCTCGGGGGATGTTCAGCCTGACTGCCTGCCTGTCTTCCGTGCGTATATCCGCGCCAGGGTGTCCTTGGAGATGGAGCACGTGGTGTCCACCGGTATGCTCGCGGCCTTCCGCGAGACGTGGCCGCCGGAGGGACTGGAGTGCATCGTTACTCCCGGCAACCAAATTTTAATTTGATTTTATATGTTTTAAAGTTTAATTTGTTTTAATTGCCGGTTTTAGTGTCCCCCTCCTCTTTTATAGGGGGCACTTGTAAAACATATTATTTTAATGCCCCAAAAAAATCACAAAAAACCCCACAAAAAAACAACAAAAAATATATTTTTAAAAAAGTGGCAGTTGAAAAGTGTCTGGAGTGTCCCCCAGATCGGGGGGCACTTGATCTAACTGTTAATTTTGTCGCCCAAAAGAGTTGTAGAGCTGTTGCGCAGTCCCGTGCAATAAGTTCTGTGGTCTGGAGGAGTCTGTGTTGCATGTTTTTATTGAGTGTGCGAGGTTGCAGCCCCTCTTCCAATATCTGAAGGTTGCCCTTCAGTCCCACACTCCTAATCTTTGGGCACCCTGTGTGGAGGGGAGTGGGCAGGTCCAAGGGCCTCCTTGTAGGACTGCTCCTGGGCACGGCCATGGGTGCCATCAGAAGGTCCAGGCAGTGGGCGGTCGAGGGGGTCGTTCAGCCCGACTGCTTGCCTCTCTTCCACGGTTACATCCGAGCCAGGTGTCGAAATCTCGACTCACAATATACGATCCTGACACCTTCAGCTCCAGCAGATGTTCTTTTAATTTTTACTTGCAGCAAGGAAAGAGTCTCACACAGTCAAAGGCTAAGTGAAGACCTCCAAAATGATACAGTTTCACAAAGTATTTATGCAGTAAAAAAACAAGTTATGGTCCCATCCTGTGTATTGGCTCTGCTTTTGGAGTCAGTGAATACAAATAAAGAGTTAATTACCACATCCTTGTCGTGACATCATTTCCAAATGTCTCCTTTATCAGGGTTATTAGTGGGCCAGTCAGCCATTACTCGATTAGTATTGTGTCAGGATGGTTCAGTTTCTTGGTCAGTTATTTGGGCCCATGATTGGTGGTACTTGTCTCAGCAGGACAGTTTCAATGCTGTCTGGTGGCTATTAATCAGCTATCAGCCATTTCAAGCCAGGTTTAGCTGCTTATGCAAACAGACTGCCTTGCCTGTTGCAGAAACTTCTGGAAGGACCAGGACTCCATTTTGTTTTATATTAAAAAGGGTACAAAATACAGCGTGATGCAGCTTAGATAAAAATACATTTCCACATTCCCCCCTTTTGTCCTTCACAAGGACAACTTAATCCATTCTGATCTTGCACAGTCTCTCTATTTCCATTTCCACACAGTAGTTGTTGCTACCATAACTCTAGCAGTGGTCTCGGTTGGTAACACTGTTTTTCCCAACCTGGCACAGCAACACTTAACTAAGACAAACAAAAGATATTGGGTGAAGACTTTCAGCAGGAATATGATCAAACCCTGTATCAAAGATCTCCCTAGGGATCCCAACCATCCCGATGCCCAATCCCACAAGGTGGTACCGTTCTGGCCAATAGTCTGTTTGTACTCTATTACCTTTTTTCTAATGTATTCAGCTAAACTGCCGATTTCTTCTGACTTATCCGGGATATACTTACAGCATTCTCGACCTATTAATGCACATGTCCCTCCTTCTTTGGCTAGGAGATAATCGAAGACCATACGATTTTGGAGAGCCACTGTTCGAATAGCTACCATTTCATCATTCACCCCTTCGAAGGCTTGGGAAGTTGCGTTGGCTACTGATTCTACTAAATTAGCCAGTTCCCGTAATTGCCATTTGTTTAATGCTATCCCATAGGGTGGTATCATTACCTTGAATATTCCGTTTAGCCATGTCAAATCCCGTTTAAGTCTATGACTTCCATAGGCATCCCTTAGAGTCTTTGTTGCCCTAATAAAGGGTATCACATATCCTAAGTAACAGGACCCTGTCCGGCTGGCTGGTATCCATTGGTAGGCTTTATGGCCACAAATAAAGTAGGTGCAATTATACCGCGTCAGCTTTTGGTCCCTTCGTGCCATCCATACTCGAGTGGTCTCCCCGTCACACCCTTCACCTGAGGCCTTGTTATGGACCATCGTCCAGTTAACAGTTGCTATCTTTCTCCCGTCAGGAAGATTTGTTATGGCTGGCCACTTAATCATTTGGGAACACTTGCTGTGTCCCATTTCTGGTCCTTTCGTCTCATTACTCACTAGGCATATTATACCTCCAGGATTTTCTATTCCGGGAGTAATACTTAGGAAGGGTGGCTGACGGTTATTATTATAATTGGGCTGGTACCAACCCTGGAAGGTTGTAAGCTTATACCCTGCTGACCTCCATTCTGTTAGATCCTTTGTTTCTGACACCTTGATTAGGTTTGTCCTATTTTGCACTATCAACCATTCTACCATTTCTGATTCATTAAAGGGGACGGATCTTAGGGGAATACCCCCTTTGGAGTGGACAGGAACATGGGAACATATCCAACAACTAGACAAGTTTCTTTCTTGAGTACTTATGACTCAGCGCCATAAATACGTTTACCTGCAGTTCTCTTCGTTCGCATTTCTGTACCTCTGGTATTATCAATAACGCAAAGCAAAACCCTGTCAAGCCCAGCACCATCAGTCCCCATAGTCCGTACAGCTCCTTATTCAGTCTTCCTTTTTCGGTTCTTCTGGTTCCTTCTTCCCTTCCTCCTGGTCGGATGCCCTTTTGCAATGGGACGTATGGATCCATGTTGGTCTTTCCTTTACCTTGATTGCAGTATTAGTCGCCAGCAAGACCTAGTATGGTCCTTCAAATCTTGGTTGTAGACTGCGTTTTCTTTTAAAGATTTTGATATAAACTAATTCTCCGGGCTCCAGGTTATGACACTTCGCTTCCGCTGGGTTGACTTGAGCTTCTTTTACCTGTGAATGAAAGCTGGAAATACACTTGGTTAGTGCAATTCAACATATTTTCTTCCATTTTGTGGATGTCCATTTGTTTTGCAGTAAATGGTGCGATAAAAGGTAGTCATTGGGGATGTCCCATAACTATCTCATGTGGTGACAGGCCTTTTGTTCTGTTGGTTGCAGATTGCATTACCATCAAGGCTAAGGGCAACAGTTCTATCCTTTTCAGTCCAGTGTCATTACATAATTTTGCCGGCTTATTTTTTAAGCATTCCATTATATCTTTCAACAAGTCCAGCTGATTATGGATGATAACTGCAATGAAAATGTTGGTTAATCTGTAAAGCTTTACACATTTCTCTTATAACAGTTCCCGTGAAATGTGACCTATTATCACTAGAAAGCTTAACAGGGATTCTGAAGCGCGGTACGGTTTCTTTAAACAAATATTTCGCAACAGTAGTGGCATCGGCCTTTTTACATGGAAAGGCTTCAATCCATCTAGAGAACGCATCTACAATAACTAATACATACTTAAATCCCATACACATAGGTAATTCAATAAAATCCATTTGTAAATGTGCAAAAGGCTCCATTGGATTTGGGTGGGAGGCAGATTCTACTTTTTCCTTCTTACCCAGATTCATTGTCTGACAGGTAACACAATTTTCACAGATTTGTTTTGCAATTGCCGAAATACCTGGTGCATACCAAGTTGCCAAAATATAATCTGCCATCCCCCCTTTGCCCGGATGTGTGAATGTATGAACACATCGGGCAATCCATGGAGGTAAGGATTTGGGCACCACCATGCAGCCGTCATGGTGAACCCATATTCCTTCTGGATTTTTATAACATTGATCCTTCATCCAGGTCAACACCTCCTCTGTACTGGCCTGTGTCTGAAAGGCCAGCACATCATTAATAGTGGGTGGCGGATCTGAGCAATTATTTTTCCTTAGTTGAAACAATACACCTGCATCCCCACTTTTGACAGAGCTACTGACTTAGCGGCATTTTCAGCTCTGGCGTTTCCACGTGCTACCTCATTCAACTGGCCTGTATGTGCTTGGCATTAGATAGATGATGGCAAGTTTTAAAGGGCATTGAATGGCTCGCAGAAGATTTTCTACTTGTTCTGCATTCTTGATAGTGGTTCCTGAAGAAGTCAGGTACCTGCGAATTTTCCAAATTTGTCCATAGTCATGTGTTACCCCAAAAGCATACCTGGAGTCAGTGTAGAAATTAACTGTTTGTCCTTCAGCCAGACTACAGGCTCGAATTAACGCAAACAATTCGGCTTGTTGGGCTGAAAACGAGTCTGGAAGAGAGGCTGTTTTGACATTAAACTGGGTTACAATTGCAATAGCCGCTTTAGTTTGGCCCCTATCATTTCGTAAGGCTGATCCGTCAACATAGTACACTAGATCAGGGTTACACATTGGTAAATTGATACGTGGTTTAGTCACTAATTCGGTTACCATTTCACATGAATGGGGTTTGCCATCTTCTTCCGTGGGGAGTGAAGTGGCTGGATTTAAGGTAGTATATCTTTTAATGATATGGTTCAGAATTGATAGCAGTTCAACTTCATATTTAGTGGTTCTTGCAGAAGTTAGGTGTTGGGTGGCACATTTAGTAAGTAAAATCTCGACAGAATGTGGAATATATAAAATGGTTTGATGATTTAGAGTTATTGCCTGAGCCTGTTGTACAGCATAATAAGCTGCTGCCAACGAAGGAATACATCCTGGTAGTCCGCGTACCACTGGATCTAGTTGGGTACTGAAATGCGCTATCGGTCGCTGTCTGTCCCCATGCAACTGGGTCAAAACAGATTGTGCAAAACCCGACTTGTGATGAACAAATAAGTTGAATGTCTTAGTGTAATCTGGTAATCCCAAGGCTGGTGCTGAAGTGAGGGACTGCTTAAGACTCTGGAAAGCATTCCGGGATACTTCATTCCAAATCATCTTTTCTGGTAGTGAGGGCATGGACATGTCTAACAATGGTCTAATGATCTCGGAATAACTCACAATCCATTGCCTGCTATATCCTGACATGCTGAGGAAGTGTTTAATTTCTCTCTTGATTATTGGTAGTGGAGCAGAGCAGATTGCTTTTACTCGGTCTTGTGTCAATTGTCTCGAATGTTTCTGTGATTAAATGTAGTATCTCCAAATTTGCGGATGACACTAAGTTGGGTGGCAGTGTGAGCTGCGAGGAGGATGCTATGTGGCTGCAGAGTGACTTGGATAGGTTAGGTGAATGGGCAAATGCATGGCAGATGAAATATAATGTGGATAATGTGAGGTTATCCACTCTGGTGGTAAAAACAGAGAGACAGACTATTATCTGAATGATGACAGATTAGGAAAAGGGGAGGTGCAACGAGACCTGGGTGTCATGGTACATCAGGCATTGAAGGTTGGCATGCAGGCACAGCAGACGGTTAAGAAAGCAAATGGCATGTTGGCCTTCATAGCGAAGGGATTTGAGTACAGGGGCAGGGAGGTGTTACTGCAGTTGTACAGGGCCTTGGTGAGGCCACACCTGGAGTATTGTGTACAGTTTTGGTCTCCTAACTTGAGGAAGGACATTCTTGCTATTGAGGGAGTGCAGCGAAGGTTCACCAGACTGATTCCCGGGATGGCGGGACTGACATATCAAGAAAGACTGGATCAACTGGGCTTGTATTCACTGGAGTTCAGAAGAATGAGAGGGGATTTCATAGAAACGTTTAAAATTCTGACGGGTTTAGACAGGTTAGATGCAGGAAGAATGTTCCCAATGTTGGGGAAGTCCAGAACCAAGGGTCACAATCTCCCGTCCTGCGACAGTTGGAACTGGTTCTCTCCACTCTTTCTCCTGCGACATTTGGAACTGGTGCTCTCCACTCTCTCTCCTGTGAAAGTTGGAACTGGTGCTCTCCACTCTCCCGTCCTGTGACAGTTGGAACTGGTGCTCTCCACTCTCCCGTCCTGTGGCAGTTGGAACTGGTGCTCTCCACTCTCCCGTCCTGTGACAGTTGGAACTGGTGCTCTCCACTCTCTTTCCTGTGACAGTTGGAACTGGTGCTCTCCACTCTCTTTCCTGTGACAGTTGGAACTGGTGCTCTCCACTCTCCCGTCCTGTGGCAGTTGGAACTGGTGCTCTCCACTCTCTATCCTGTGACAGTTGAAACTGGTGCTCTCCACTCTCTTTCCTGTGACAGTTGGAACTGGTGCTCTCCACTCTCTTTCCTGTGACAGTTGGAACTGGTGCTCTCCACTCTCTTTCCTGTGACAGTTGGAACTGGTGCTCTCCACTCTCCCGTCCTGTGGCAGTTGGAACTGGTGCTCTCCACTCTCTATCCTGTGACAGTTGAAACTGGTGCTCTCCACTCTCTTTCCTGTGACAGTTGGAACTGGTGCTCTCCACTCTCCCGTCCTGTGGCAGTTGGAACTGGTGCTCTCCACTCTCTATCCTGTGACAGTTGGAACTGGTGCTCTCCACTCTCCCATCCTGTGACAGTGGGAACTGGTGCTCTCCACTCTCTATCCTGTGACAGTTGGAACTGGTGCTCTCCACTCTCTTTCCTGTGACAGTTGGAACTGGTGCTCTCCACTGTCCTGTCCTGTGACAGTTGGAACTGGTGCTCTCCACTCTCCTGTCCTGCGACAATTGGAACTGGTGCTCTCCACTCTCTGTCCTGTGACAGTTGGAACTGGTGCTCTCCACTCTCTCTCCTGTGACAATTGGAACTGGTGCTCTCCACTCTCTGTCCTGTGACAGTTTGAACTGGTGCTCTCCACTCTCCCGTCCTGACAGTTGGAACTAGTGGTCTCCACTCTCCCATCCTGCGACAGTTGGAACTGGTGCTCTCCACTCTCTCTCCTGTGATAGTTTGAACTGGTGCTCTCCACTCTCCCATCCTGCGACAGTTGGAACTGGTGCTCTCCACTCTCTCTCCTGTGACAGTTGGAACTGGTGCTCTCCACTCTCCCATCCTGTGACAGTTTGAACTGGTGCTCTCCACTCTCCCGTCCTGTGACAGTTTGAACTGGTGCTCTCCACTCTCCCGTCCTACGAAAGTTTGAACAGATGCTCTCCACTCTCGCGTCCTGTGGCAGTTGGAACTGATGCTCTCCACTCTGTCCTGTGACAGTTGGAACTGGTGCTCTCCACTCTCCCATTCTGTGACAGTTGGAACTGGTGCTCTCCACTCTCCCATCCTGTGACAGTTGGAACTGGTGCTCTCCACTCTCCCGTTGGTGTAAGAGGGAGGGCTTTAGTTTTCAGAACAATTGGGACCGTTTCTGGGGTAGGTGGGACCTGTACAAGTCGGACAGGTTACACCTCAACAGAGACGGGACCAAAGTTCTCGCGGGTGGTTTTGATAGTACAGTTGGGAGGGCTTTAAACTAGCTTGGCAGGGGGATGGGAACCCAGGAGAGGGCTTTGAGCTAGTTAGGGTGGGTGAGAGCTCAGATGAACAGAACCCCAAGAAAGAATGCAAAAGGCAGGATGCAACAGAGCAGAGTAGCTCTGGGGTAAGTGTAAACCACAAGGTGATAGGAAGGGAAAATATCTATGAATATAAAGGGGCTGCAGGAGGGGTCAAAACTAAAAATCATGGTTTAAAAACTAGTACTAAAACACTTTACCAAAATGCATGTAGCATTCGAAACAAAGTAAATGAGTTGACGGCACAAATCATTACAAATGGGTATGATTTGGTGGCCATTACAGAAACATGGTTGCAGGGTGGCCAAGACTGGGAATTAAACATACAAGGGTATCTGACAATTCGGAAAGATAGACAAGAGGGGAAAGGAGATGGGGTAGCTCTGTTAATGAAGGATAATATCAGGGCAGTTGTGAGCGACGATATTGGCTCTAATGAACAAAATGTTGAATCATTGTGGGTGGAGATTAGAGATAGTAAGGGGAAAAAGTCACTGGTGGGCGTAGTTTATCGGCCCCCAAATAATAACTTCATGGTGGGGCGGACAATAATCATGTGAAAAAGGAACGGCAGTAATCATGGGGGATTTTAACCTACATATCGATTGGTCAAATCAAATCGCACGGGGTAGCCTTGAGGAGGAATTCATAGAATGCATATGGGATTGTTTCTTAGAACAGTATGTGACAGAACCTACAAGGGAGCAAGCTATCTTAGATCTGGTTCTGTGTAATGAGTCAGGAATAATAAACGATCTCCGAGTAAAAGATCCTCTCGGAATGAGTCATCACGGTATGGTTGAATTTGTAATACAGATTGAGGGTGAGGAAGTAGTGTCTCAAACGAGCATACTATGCTTAAACAAAGGGGACTACAGTGGGATGAGGGCAGAGTTGGCTAAAGTAGACTGGAACACAGACTAAATGGTGCCACGATTGAGGAACAGTGGAGGACTTTTAAGGAGCTCTTTCATAGTGCTCGACAAAAATATATTCCAATGAAAAAGAAGGGCGGTAAGAGAAGGGATAACCAGCCGTGGATAACCAAGGAAATAAAGGAGAGTATCATATTAAAAACTAATGTGTATAAGGTGGCCAAGGATAGTGAGAAAATAGAAGATTGGGAACATTTTAAGCGACAGCAAAGAATGACTAAGAAAGCAATAAAGAAAGGAAAGATAGATTACGAAAGTAAACTTGCGCAAAACATAAAAACAGATAGTAAAAACTTTTACCGATATTTAAAACGGAAGAGAGTGACTAAAGTAAATGTTGGTCCCTTAGAAGATGAGAAGGGGGATTTAATAATGGGAAATGTGGAAATGGCTGAGACCTTAAACAATTATTTTGCTTCGGTCTTCACAGTGGAAGATACAAAAACCATGCCAAAAATTGCTGGTTATGGGAATGTGGGAAGGGAGGACCTTGAGACAATCACTATCACTAGGGGGTAGAGCTGGACAGGCTAATGCGACTCAAGGTAGACAAGTCACCTGGTCCTGATGAAATGCATCCCAGGGTATTAAAAGAGATGGCGGAAGTTATAGCAGATGCATTCGTGAAAATCTACCAAAATTCTCTGGACTCTGGGGAGGTACCATCGGATTGGAAAGCAGCTAATGTAACGCCTCTGTTTAAAAAAGGGGGCAGACAAAAGGCAGATAACTATAGGCCGGTTAGTTTAACATCTGTAGTGGGGAAAATGCTTGAAGCTATCATTAAGGAAGAAATAGCGGGACATCTAGATAGGAATAGTGCAATCAAGCAGACGCAACATGGATTCATGAAGAGGAAATCATGTTTCACTCATTTACTGGAATTCTTTGAGGATATAACGAGCATGGTGGATAGAGGTGTACCGATGGATGTGGTGTATTTAGATTTCCAAAAGGCATTCGATAAGGTGCCACACAAAAGGTTACTGCAGAAGATAAAGGTACGCGGAGTCAGAGGAAATGTATCAGCATGGATAGAGAATTGGCTGGCTAACAGAAAGCAGAGAGTGGGGATAAATGGGTCCTTTTCGGGTTGGAAATCGGTGGTTAGTGGTGTGCCACAGGGATCGGTGCTGGGACCACAACTGTTTACAATATACATGGATGACCTGGAAGAGAGGACAGAGTGTAGTGTAACAAAATTTGCAGATGACACAAAGATTAGTGGAGAATCAGGTTGTGTAGAGGACACAGAGAGGCTGCAAAGAGTTTGAGATAGGTTAAGCGAATGGGCTTAGGTTAGGCACATGGAATACAATGTCGGAAAATTTGAGGTCATCCACCTTGGAAAAAAAATCAGTAAAAGGGAATATTATTTGAATGGCGAGAAATTACAACATGCTGCCGTGCAGAGGGACCTTATGCATGAATCCCAAAAAGTTAGTTTGCAGGTGCAGCAGGTAATCAGGAAGGCGAATGGAATGTTGGCCTTCATTGCGAGAGGGATGGAGTACAAAAGCAGGGAGGTCCTGCTGCAACTGTCCAGGGTATTGGTGAGGCCGCACCTGGAGTACTGCGTGCAGTTTTGGTCACCTTACTTAAGGAAGGATATACTAGCTTTGGACGGGGTACAGAGATGATTCACTTGGCTGATTCCTGAGATGTGGGGGTTACCTTATGATGATAGATTGAGTCGACTGGATCTTTACTCGTTGGAGTTCAGAAGGATGAGGGGTGATCTTATTGAAACATTTAAAATAATGAAAGGGAGAGACAGGATAGAGGCAGAGAGATGGTTTCCACTGGTCGGGGAGACTAGAACTAGGGGGCACAGCCTCAAAATACGGGGGAGCCAATTTAAAACCGAGTTGAGAAGGAATTTCTTCTCCCAGAGGGTTGTGAATCTGTGGAATTCTCTGCCCAAGGAAGCAGTTGAGGCTAGCTCATTGAATATATTCAAATCACAGATAGATAGATTTTTAACCAATAAGGGAATTAAGCGTTATGGGGAGCAGGCGGGTAAGTGGAGCTGAGTCCACGGCCAGATCAGCCATGATCTTGTTGAATGGCGGAGCAGACTCGAGTGGCTAGATGGCCTACTCCTGTTCCAAATTCTTATGTTCTTTTGTTCTTATGATAAAGTGTAAGCCATTTAGGACCGAGGTGAGTAGAAACGTCTTCACCCACAGAGTGGTGATCCTGTGGAATTCTCTACCACAGGAAGTTGTTGAGGCCAATTCACTAAATATATTCAAAAAGGAGTTAGATGTAGTCCTTGCTACTCGGGGGAATCAAGGGGTATGGTGAGAAAGCAGGAATGAGGTACTGAAGTTGCATGTTCAGCCATGAACTCATTGAATGGCGGTGCAGGCTTGAAGGGCCGAATGGCCTACTCCTGCACCTATTTTCTATGTTTCTATGTTTCTATGAATCTCTGACCCAATTCGTGTCGTAGATACCGAACCTTTTCTGAGAAAAATTGTAACTTCGCCTTTGACACTTTGTGTCCTTTCGACGCCAAGGCTTTTAATAACACAATAGAATCTGTTTCGCAGGCCAATTTGGAGGGTGACGTGAGCAATAAGTCATCAACATACTGCACAAGCGTAGAACCTGCTGGTAAAATTACATATTTTTAAGCTTCAGCTTCTGACAAGGCAGTTGTGTAATTTTATTAAAAAGGCTTCCAAACCCAAGATTTTCCAATACAACCAAAATGCTTTTCAAGGAGAATCACCTGAAATATCTCAAAATCCCAATTCGGATATTCTAATGCCAATCTTTTATTTAAAACTCTTTTTACTGAGCTAGAAGCTTTGGTGTCAACATAGAAACATAGAAACATAGAAAATAGGTGCAGGAGTAGGCCATTCGGACCTTCGAGCCTGCACCGCCATTCAATGAGTTCATGGCTGAACATGCAACTTCAGTACCCCATTCCTACTTTCTCGCCATAACCCTTGATCCCCCTAGTAGTAAGGACTTCATCTAACTCCTTTTTGAATATATTTAGTGAATTGGCCTCAACAACTTTCTGTGGTCGAGAATTCCACAGGTTCACCACTCTCTGGGTGAAGAAGTTTCTCCTCATCTCGGTCCTAAATGGCTTACCCCTTATCCTTAGACTGTGACCCCTGGTTCTGGACTTCCCCAACATTGGGAACATTCTTCCTGCATCTAACCTGTCTAAACCTATCAGAATTTTAAACGTTTCTATGAGGTTCCCTCTCATTCTTCTGAACTCCAGTGAATACAAGCCCAGTTGATCCAATCTTTCTTGATAGGTCAGTCCCACCATCCCGGGAATCAGTCTGGTGAACCTTCGCTGCACTCCCTCAATAGCAAGAATGTCCTTCCTCAGGTTAGGAGACCAAAACTGTACACAATACTCCAGGTGAGGCCTCACCAAGGCCCTGTACAACTGTAGCAACACCTCCCTGCCCCTGTACTCAAATCCCCTCGCTATGAAGGCCAACATGCCATTTGCTTTCTTAACCGCCTGCTGTACCTGCATGCCAACCTTCAATGACTGATGTATCATGACACCCAGGTCTCGTTGCACCTCCCCTTTTCCTAATCTGTCACCATTCAGATAATACTCTGTCTCTCTGTTTTTACCACCAAAGTGGATAACCTCACATTTATCCACATTATACTTCATCTGCCATGCTTTTGCCCACTCACCTTACCTATCCAAGTCACTCTGCAGCCTAATAGCATCCTCCTCGCAGCTCACACTGCCACCCAACTTAGTGTCATCCGCAAATTTGGAGATACTACATTTAATCCCCTCGTCTAAATCATTAATGTACAGTGTAAACAGCTGGGGCCCCAGCACAGAACCTTGCAGTACCCCACTAGTCACTGTCTGCCATTCTGAAAAGTACCCATTTACTCCTACTCTTTGCTTCCTGTCTGACAACCAGTTCACAATCCATGTCAGCACACTACCCCCAATCCCATGTGCTTTAACTTTGCACATTAATCTCTTGTGTGTGACCTTGTCGAAACATCCTCAAAAAATTCCAGAAGATTTGTCAAGCATGATTTCCCTTTCACAAATCCATGCTGACTTGGACCTATCATGTCACCTCTTTCAAATGCGCTGCTATGACATCCTTAATAATTGATTCCATCATTTTACCCACTACCTATGTCAGGCTGACCAGTCTATAATTCCCTGTTTTCTCTCTCCCTCCTTTTTTAAAAAGTGGGGTTACATTGGCTACCCTCCACTCGATAGGAACTGATCCAGAGTCAATGGAATGTTGGAAAATGACTGTCAATGCATCCGCTATTTCCAAGGCCACCTCCTTAAGTACTCTGGGATGCAGTCCATCAGGCCCTGGGGATTTATCGGCCTTCAATCCCATCAATTTCCATAACACAATTTCCCGACTAATAAGGATTTCCCTCTGTTCCTCCTTCTTACTAGACCCTCTGACCCCTTTTATATCCGGAAGATTGTTTGTGTCCTCCTTCGTGAATACCGAACCAAAGTACTTGTTCAATTGGTCCGCCATTTCTTTGTTCCCCGTTATGACTTCCCCTGATTCTGACTACAGGGGACCTACATTTGTCTTTACTAACCTTTTTCTCTTTACATATCTATAGAAACTTTTGCAATCCGTCTTAATGTTCCCTGCAAGCTTCTTCTCGTACTCCATTTTCCCTGCCCTAATCAAACCCTTTGTCCTCCTCTGCTGAGTTCTAAATGTCTCCCAGTCCCCGGGTTCGCTGCTATTTCTGGCCAATTTTTTATGCCACTTCCTTGGCTTTAACACTATCCCTGATTTCCCTTGATAGCCACGGTTGAGCCACCTTCCCTTTTTTATTTTTACGGCAGACAGGAATGTACAATTGTTGTAGTTCATCCATGCGGTCTCTAAATGTCTGCCATTGCCCATCCACAGTCAACCCCTTCAGTATCATTCGCCAATCTATCCTAGCCAATTCACGCCTCATACCTTCAAAGTTACCCTTCTTTAAGTTCTGGACCATGGTCTCTGTATTAACTGTTTCCTTCTCTATCCTAATGCAGAATTCCACCATATTTTGGTCACTCTTCCCCAAGGGGCCTCGCACAACTAGATTGCTAATTAATCCTCTCTCATTACACAACACCCAGTCTAAGATGGCCTCCCCCCTAGTTGGTTCCACGACATATTGGTCGAGAAAACCATCCCTTATGCACTCCAGGAAATCCTCCTCCACCGTATTGCTTCCAGTTTGGTTCGCCCAATCTATGTGCATATTAAAGTCACCCATTATAACTGCTGCACCTTTATTGCATGCACCCCTAATTTCATGTTTGATGCCCTCCCCAACATCACTACTACTGTTTGGAGTTCTGTACACAACTCCCACTAACGTTTTTTGCCCTTTGCAGCTCTACCCATATAGATTTCACATCAACCAAGTTAATGTCCTTCCTAACTATTGCATTAATCTCCTCCTTAACCAGCAATGCTACCCCACCTCCTTTTCCTTTTATTCTATCCCTCCGGAATGTTGAATACCCCTGGATGTTGAGTTCCCAGCCCTGATCATCCTGGAGCCACGTCTCTGTAATCCCAATCACATCATATTTGTTAACATCTATTTGCACAGTTAATTCATCCACCTTATTACGGATACTCCTTGCATTAAGACACAAAGCCTTCAGGCTTGTTTTTTTAACACCCTTTGTCCTTTTAGAATTTTACTGTCCAGTGGCCCTTTTTGTGTTTTGCCTTGGGTTTCTCTGCCCTTACACTTTTACTCATCTCCTTTCTGTCCTTTGCTTTTGTCTCCTTTTTTTTCCCCTCTGTCTCCCTGCATTGGTTCCCATCCCCCTGCCATATTAGTTTAACTCCTCCCCAACAGCACTAGCAAACACTCCCCCTTGGACATTGGTTCTGGTCCTGCCCAGGTGCAGAATGTCCGGTTTGTACTGGTCCCACCTCCCCCAGAAGCGGTTCCAATGCCCCAGGAATTTGAATCCCTCCCTGCTGCACCACTGCTCAAGCCACGTATTCATCTGCCCTATCCTGCACTTCATTCTCTGACTAGCATGTGGCACTGGTAGCAATCCCAAGATTACTACTTTTGAGGTCCTACCTTTTAATTTAGCTCCTAGCTCCTTAAATTTGTTTCGTAGGACCTCATCCCTTTTTTTACCTATTTCGTTGGTACCAATGTGCACCACGACAACTGGCTGTTCTCCCTCCCTTTTTAGAATGTCCAACACCCGCTCCGAGACATCCTTGACCCTTGCACCAGGGAGGCAACATACCATCCTGGAGTCTCGGTTGCGGCCGCAGAAACGCCTATCTATTCCCCTTACAATTGAATCCCCTATCACTAACACTCTCCCACTCTTTTTCCTGCCCTCCTGTGCAACAGAGCCAGCCACAGTGCCATGAACTTGGCTGCTGCTGCTCTCCCCTGATGAGTCATCCCCCCCAACAGTACCCAAAGCAGTGTATCTGTTTTGCAGGGGGATGACCACAGGGGACCCCTGCAGTACCTTCCTTGCACTGCTCTTCCTGCTGGTCTTCCATTCCCTATCTGGCTGTGGACCCTTTGCCTGCGGTACGACCAACTCGCTACACGTGCTACTCACGTCATTCTCAGCATCTTGGATGCTCCAGAGTGAATCCACCCTCAGCTCCAACTCCGCAATGCGGACCATCAGGAGCTGGAAGCGGATACACTTCCCGCACACGTATTCGTCAGGAACACTGGTGTCATCCCGAGTTTCCACATGGTACAGGAGGAGCATATCACGTGACCGAGCTGTCCTGCCATGACTTAACCCTTAGATAAGCAACAACAATGTTAAAATTTACTCACTGTTATAGGAGAGAAAAAAGAAAAACTACTCACCAATCACAAGCCAATCATTTACCCCCTTGGCTGTGACGTCACCTTTCTGTTTCTTTCTACTTCTTTTTTGCCTTCTCCCTGTAGCTGCACAAGTACCCCTCTCCACGCACCTCCTCGACGCTACTCCCGGTCTCACTGGCCATTAAAGGCCTCTCGCCGACCCCGGAACTCCCGCCACTCCACGCACCTCCTGACGCTGCTCCCGGTCTCACTGGCCTTTATAGGCCTCTCGCCGACCCCGGCACTCCCGCCTCTCCGCGCACCTCCTCACGCTGCTCCCGGTCTCACTGGCCTTTATAGGCCTCTCGCCGACCCCGGCACTCCCGCCTCTCCGCGCACCTCCTCACGCTGCTCCCGGTCTCACTGGCCTTTATAGGCCTCTCGCCGACCCCGGCACTCCCGCCACTCCACGCATCTCCTCACGCTGCTCCCGGTCTCACTGGCCTTTATAGGCCTCTCGCCGACCCCGGCACTCCCGCCTCTCCGCGCACCTCCTCACGCTGCTCCCGGTCTCACTGGCCTTTATAGGCCTCTCGCCGACCCCGGAACTCCCGCCTCTCCACGCACCTCCTCACGCTGCTCCCGGTCTCACTGGCCTTTTTGGCCTCTCGCCGACCCCGGAACTCCCGCCTCTCCACACACCTCCTTCCCCAGCCTCGAGAGACCCACACAGACTTTTTTTTAAAGGCATTACAACGTCCCTTCTCCATTCTTTATCTCATTCCTAGACTAAATTTAATGTCTTTCAACCCCAAATTTTTATTTTTTTTTAAACCAACAGGACCACGCATTTTTTATCTTTTGCTCAACAGACCATTTCCTAGCTCCGTAACTTTTCATCCGAATAAATCCACATCTGCGTTTCTAACTTAAAATGTAATTCAATAAGGTTCACACTTTCTTAAAGCTTCCCACATAGAGGACAACACTGCAAATGGTTAAAAAACCTTCACTCTGTTTGAAAAAGTGGGTGGAGCTAAAACAGCAGACAGCTCTACCACTTTCCCAAACAGGCTTTCAGACACATGAAAAATTCTGCAGCCAAAATCACACAAGCACTCTCATTCAAAGACATACATCACAAAAGTCTCTCTTCATTCAACAAAGATTATTGTTTGGTCAGCTCTATTTTTTTCTGGATCCATCCGTCAGGCTTTCTTTTGTTTCTTTTCTTACATATTAATTTACTTCCTCTGTTCATTTTATGTGGGCTTGAAGAATTGGAACCCAGGCCTTTTCTATTACTTTATTTTTACCTCTTCTCCCTGGGTTTCTGTCTATAAGGCACTCCTCTAGACATGTTATTCTCTCTAAAGTAAATGAACCATCGGGTGGAAATGGCCTGTTTTCATCCTAAGTCCATTTTACCCATTTTTTTTTGGGTGGTCAATTGAAGACCGACCACAATTCTGGAGCATAAAATAGGCTGGTGTGCCCTTTGATGGTGTTTTACTTGCTCCGGCACCCATTCTGGATGATTAAGATTTTTCACAGTTTCTGATCTCACAATCCTTTCGGTCAACCGAGTTCTCTACGCTCACTTCTCCTGGTCATCACGTGGCTTGAAAAGGCTCTTAATTCAGGCTCAGTCTGGGTGTCTGAGAGATGTTGACACAAACCAACCGTAGTTGATCAATCAGTTACTGCTTTTTTTCTCAATTAATCTTTGTTTTCCCGAATCACAAATTTCCCTAGTGACTCTTCCCGTTTCTCTAATTGCAATGTCGCACAAAGGTATTGAACACAACAGTATAACAAGGATAACTAGGGCAATCAACATTCACGCGAGTATACAAATCATAGCCTTAAACTCTATCTGAACAATAGTCAATTCTCAGTCTGCGTTGTATGCCACTACAGACCAAGTCCTTAACTTATCTTAATAAACCTTTGGGTCCTTTCACACAAGGACTCTGATCCTCACAAGAATCACCTTAACTCTTATCACATAAGAACCATCGATCGATAGCGCTCTTTTTACCTTTTCCTAATGAAAATCTCTCCAGGCTGTTTCAAGATATTTTCAGGAACAGATCCCTTCTGCCTAGGCTGAGAAGGAAATGATTACAACAATAACAGTAGCTTTTAAATGTTGAGTCTCGTAGGTCAAGGTACCTCCCTTGTGGACAACAGATTACATATGCGATTCAACAGTAAAGAGACCTCTTGTAAGCAAAAGGCTCACCTTATTCTGGCCATTGAAGCCCTTCACTGAAGAGGCACTATGCCAGTATCGGTTTACTCACAGGGTAGAGAGTAAGCGATCTCGGTGGAACCTCGAAGTAGTAACTGTCGAAATCTCGACTCACAATATACGACTCTGACACCTTCAGTTCCGGCAGATGTTCTTTTAATTTTTACTTGCAGCAAGGGAAGAATCTCACTCAGTCAAAGGCTAAGTGAAGACCTCCAAAATGATATAGTTTCATAAAGTATTTATGCAGTAAAAAAACAAATTATGGTCCCATCCTGTGTATTGGCTCTGCCTTTGCAGTCAGTGAATAAAGATAAAGAGTTAATTACCACATCCTTGTCTTGACATCATTTCCAAATATCTCCTTTGTCAGGGTTATTAGTGGGCCAGTCAGCCATTACTCTATTAGTATGTGATAATGTGCTATTACCGACCCTGTATTGTGTCAGGATGGTTCAGTTTCCTGGTCAGTTATTTGGGCCCATGATTGGTGGTACTTGTCTCAGCAGGACAGTTTCAATGCTGTCTGCTAACTATTAATCAGCTATCAGCCGTTTCAAGCCAGGTTTAGCTGCTTATGCAAACAGACTGTCTGTTGCAGAAACTTCTGGAAGGACCAGGACTCCATTTTGTTTTACATCAAAAAGGGTACAAAATACAGTGTGATGCAGCTTAGATAAAAATACATTTCCACACAGGGTGTCCCTGGAGAAGGAGCAAACGGTGTCCACCGGTACGCTCGCGGCCTTCCGCGAGAGGTGGGCACCAGAGGGACTGGAGTGCATCATCACCCCCGGCAACCAAATTTTAATTTGATTTTATATGTTTTAAGTTTAATTGGTTTATTGTGCTGGGTTTTAGTGTCTCCCTCTCCTTTTAGCCAGGGGGCACTTGTATAATTTATGTGCTTTGACTGCCCTAAAAAAACTCCCCCAAAAAACAAAAAAAAAGGGCTTTTGAAATGAGTTTGTAGTGTCCCCCCTTTTTAATCAGGGAGCACTTGATTTAATGTTTATTTATTGTTCTCTCAATAAAAAGAGTTGTAGAGCTGCTGTGCAGTCCCGTGCAATAAGTTTTTAAGTTGGTTCACGGGCTCCCGGGCCGCCTGTAATTTCTGCGGTCTAGAGGAGTCCGTGTTCCACGTTTTTATTGAGTGTGCGAGGTTGCAGCCCCTCTTCCAATCTCTGAATGGGCTGCTCCTCAAATTCTGGTTGCACTTCAGTCCCACACTCCTGATCTTTGGGCACCCTGTGCAGATGGGAGCGGGCATGTCGGAAGGCCTCCTCGTCAGACTGCTCCTGGGCATGGCCAAGGGGGCCATCAGCCAGTCCAGGCAGTGGGCGGTCGAGGGGGTCACTTGGCCTGACTGCCTGCCTCTCTTCCGCAGTTTACATCCAAGCCAGGTGTCCCTGGAGATGGAGCACGCGGTGTCCACCAGTACGCGCGCGGCCTTCTGCGAGAGATGGGCACCAGAGGGACTGGAGTGCATCATCACCTCCGGCAACCAAATTTTGATTTGATCTGTTGTGTCTAAAGTTTAATTTGTCTTTGTCAGTTTTAGTGCCCCCCCTCCCTCCCCCTTTAGCCGCGGGACACTTGTATAATTTGTGTTTTGTGTCCCCAAAAAAAAAACAAGGGGGCACTTGTTTGAAAGTGTTTGCAGTGTGCCCCCTTTAACCAGGGGCACGTGATTAAAGTACACAACTAAAATAGTTGTAGAGCTTTGCATTGTGAGTGGCTTAGCCAGTCATCATCATCATCATCATAGGCAGTCCCTCAGAATCGAGGAAGACTTGCTTGCACTCCTGAAGTGAGTTATTTGGTGACTGAACAGGCCACAGACTCTGTCACAGGTGGGACAGATAGTCATTGAGGGAAGGGGTGGGTGGGACTGGTTTGCCGCTCACTCTTTCCGCTGTCTGAGCTTGATTTCTGCATGCTCTCGGCGTTGAGACTCGAGGTGCTCAACGCCCTCCCGGATGCACTTTCTCCACTTAGGGTGGTCTTGGGCCAGGGACTCCCAGGTGTCATTGGGGATGTCGCACTTCATCAGGGAGGCTTTGAGAATTTCCTTGTTACGTTTCCACTGCCCACCTTTGGCTCATTTGCCATGTAGGAGCGCCGAGTAGAGCACTTGCTTTGGGAGTCTCATGTCTGTCATGCGAACTATGAGGCCTGCCCAGCGTAGTGTGGTCAGTGCTTCTGTCATGCATGGATGCTTGGTGTTACTCGCCACCAGGTGGCGTCACTGTCGGAGGTCATTGGGCTGTACGCACATGTATGTGGCCCAGGTATAAAAGGCAAGCCATCATGTAATGTAATCACTTTGGGCCCTAAGAAAACAGAGCCAGGTTTGTACCTGTGTTAGTTTACAGTATTCAATCTATCGAGTTATTACATACATAGCATTTGGCGACAAGGTAACTTAAGAACCTTCGCATGCAAAAATGAGCACAATTGGAATTCTGGAGAGATTCATGGAGGGAAAGGACTGTGCAGATTTTGTAGCTCGCCTGGACCTGTACTTCGTGGCCAACTAAATGGAGGAACCCACTAACGCAGTTAGGCGCAGGACAGTCTCCCTCACGGTTTGCGGTCTGAAAATCTATGGACTCATAAAGAATTTTCCCTCGCCTGCAAATCTAACGGACAAGGACTATGAGGAATTGTGTGCTCTGGTACGTGACCATCTCAAACCAGAAGAAGGCATCATCATCTCACGATGTCGACTTTACACGCACTTTCGTTCTGAGGGCCAGGATGTGTCGGAATTCGTTGCCAATCTAAGACGTCTAGCTAGACCGTGTAAGTTTGAAAACACGTTGGAAGACATGCTGCGGGACTTCTTTGTAATCAGCATCAACCACGAGGTGATCTTGCGTAAGCTATTGGCGGCGGAGACGCTGGATTTAAGCAGGGCCATCACGATTGCCCAGGCATGCATGACAACCGACAAAAACTTAAAGCAGATATCATCGAAAAATCTCGGCAAGGCTGCATATGGCAGTGCCTACTCGACTGCGTATGCGAAATCTGTGGCTGCCCAAAGTCCTCCAACGGGAATTCATCCGATTTCACCATGTTGGTGTTGTGGGGGCAATCATCGGCCTCATCAGTGTCGGTTTAAACAATACAGGACCAGATTTAAGATAGCCTGCCCCCTGGTTGGTTCTGTTACATATTGCTCAAGGAACCCATCCCTTATGCACTCTCTGAACTCTTCCTCAAGGCTACCCAGACCAATTGGATTTGAACCACCGCCACCTCCCCCCATCCTGATGCTGGATAGCCCGGCGAGGTCAGGGGTCAAGGTCAATGGTGCCTGCTTCACCAAACTTACACAGGTGGATCAGAGCTGAGGTTGCTTGGCCCCATTATCCCATCATTTGTACAGGGAAAAGATTGTGGCAATGTTTGCAGGGACTTTCCTGTTTTTTTTGCACAGCAATTATAGGCTCTCACAGACATGTATTGGCCTCTGATTGTTAAATTGTTGATAATTATATCTGCATTAGTTGTTACAGTAAGCAAGCGGCACCCTTCTCTATCTCTCCCATTTACAAAAGGCGATCTCTCCCGATATTTCATCGAGGCACGCCTCTCCCACCATCCCTCGCCTAGCTTGCATAGGCACTCAAGCCCTCGGAGAGGAATTTTTCAAAGCTTTTTGCCCCTGTCAGCTGTGGCTCAGTGGGCAGCACTTTTGCCTCTGAATCAGAAGAGCGTGGGCTCAAGTCCTGCTCCAGCGACTTGAGCACAAATAAATTTAGGCTGACACTCCAGTGCAGTGCTGAGGGAGCGCTGCACTGTCGGAGGTGCCATCTTTTGGACGAGATGTTAAACCGAGGCCCCGTCTGCCCTCTCAAGTCGATGTAAAAGATCACACTATTTCGAAGATGATCAGGGGGGTTATCCCTGTGTCCTGGTCAATATTTATCCCTCAATCAACATAACAAAAAAACAGATTATCTGGTCATTATCACATTGCTGTATGAGAGAGCTTTCTTGTGTGCAAATTGGCTGCCATTTGAAACAATGACTACAGTCCAAAATTACTTAATTGGCTGTAAAGCACTTTGAGATGTTCAGACATCATGAAAGGCACTATGTAAATGCGAGTCTTTCTTTTCTAAATTGGTCTGTAGTTTTTTCTCTTGTTTTCTGCCTTGTTGCTTGGCTAGTTGGGAGGCGGTGGGGTGGGGAGGGGGGCCCCGGTGTCAGTGGATAGAGGTCAAGATGTGCATTGTTTGCACCATGTCAGTAAGTGACAGTCCGGATGGCTCAACTGGCATTTTCCTATCATTTTTCATAAATTCATAAATTAATATATATCTTTCACTGTACATATACTCCTCAAGACTGCTTCTCACCTTGCACAACAAATTGCCATCTAATCGAAGGGAACAGAACTGAACTGGAGAAGCACTCTGAAATCAGAACCCTAGAGCGCCTTGGAGGGGGGGCATCCTAGACGACCTTATCTGTGAGAACATCAAGAGGTTAAGAAATATTGAAACCATAGCCTTCTCCATAAGCTCAGGGCTAGCAGAATGCAGTTATTATTTCTTACCTTCTTTGTCACTCACTCCCACACACACACACAAAACTACAGCTTATGCAAAGCAAGCTTTGTTTGTGCCTTTTGGAGCTAACATTACAACATTAGTCACTTCATTGTCATACGAGGCCTGTCAACACTGCCAGTGGGTCAGGACAAGACGAAGACTTCACAACATGCTGGCATCCCACGCACTAACCTTTCCAAGTAGGAACGCAACGACATGCAGCATGCAGGATGCAGTTTGTGAGCTCAAAGGGATAGCACTTGGTGATTCACAGGGTATAGGTGATTAGGAACAAGCAGAGGAAGAGCAAGTACCTGCCGTCAATACCAAGGGCTCCCTTCGCGAAATGCAGCAGTGAATTGTTCCTGTCGCTACTCTGTAGGAAAGATGAGATCAGTCAGTTCTTTCATATATCTGTGGGCAGCACCTTGGTTGAGGGTGCAGCTGAGACTTATTCCAGAGTGAAAGGAGGAAAAGCCAAAAACGTTGAGGGCACCGGTAAATCTGACTGTCAACCCTATGGCACAGGCTAGTTGTCGGTGTGGCACAGTTCTGACATAGGCAAACTGAGTATTCCTTGGCTGAGTCCAGGTAAATCCACCTCTGCCTGTAGTGGCGATTTGGAGGGTAACAGTCGCATTCTTCTTCTTCTTCTTCTTCTTCTTCTTCTTCTTCTTAGGCAGTCCCTCGGAGTCGAGGATGACTTGTTTCCACACTATAAATGAGTTCTCAGGTGACTGATGAGACCAATGCGGGACCTACAGTCTCTGTCACTGGTGGGGCAGATGGTGGTTGAAGGAACTTGTGGTTGGGGTGCCTGGGTTGCCGTGCACTCGTTCCGCTGTCTGCGCTTGGCTTCAGCTTGCTCCCGGCAAAGAGACTCGAGGTCTTCAGCACCTTCCTGGATGCTTTTCCTTCGGGGGGTCTTGGGCCAGGAATTCCCAGGTGTCGGTGGGGATGTCGCACTTTTTCAAAGAGGCTTTGAGGGTGGCCCTTGAAGCATTTCCTCTGCCCACCTGGGACTCGCTTGTCGCGTCGAAGCTCCGAGTAGAGCGCTTGTTTTGGGAGTCTTGTGTCAGACATGCGGACGGCGTGGCCCGTCCAACGGAGCTGATCGAGCGTGGTCAATGCTTCGATGCTGTGTATGTTGGCCTGAGCGAGAACACTGACGTTGGTGCACCTATCCTGGATTTGCAGGATCTTGCGGAGGCAGCGTTGGAGGTACTTCTCCAGTGTTTTGAGGTGCCTGCCATACATAGTCCATGTCTCTGAGCCATATAGGAGGGCGAGTATCACCACTGCTCTGTAGACCATGAGCTCAGTGCCGGGTTTGAGGTCCTGGTCTTCAAACACTCTGTGCCTCAGGCAACCGAAGGCTGCACTGGCACACTGAAGGCGGTGTTGGACCTCGTCGTTGATGTCTGCTCTTATTGACAGTAGGCTCCCGAGGTATGGAAAATGGTCCATGATGTACAAGGCCTCGTCGTGAATTTTGAGAACCAGGGGGCAGTGCCGTGTGGCAGGGGCAGATTGGCAGAGGACCTTTGTCTTTCGGATGTTTAGTGTAAGACTCTTGTACGCTTCGGATGAAGGTGTTGACGAAGGCATGGAGTTCAGCCTCTGATGTGTGCAGACGCAATCGTCGTCTACGTACTGTAATTCGATGACAGAGGATGTGACGACCTTGGACCTGGCCTCGAGGTGGCAGAGGTTGCACAGTTTCCCGTTTGTTCTGTAATTTAGCTCCACTTCAATGGGGAGCTTGCTGAGGATGAGATGGAGCATTGCAGCAAGGAAGATCGAGAAGCAGCTTTGCTTGACCCCGGTCCGAACAGTGATTGCGTCTGTGTGGATCCGTTAGTTAGGATCATGGCTTGCATGTCATCGTGAAACAGGCAGAGTATGTTGATAAACCTTTGAGGGCAGCTGAATCTGAGGAGGTCGCTCTATTATCTCTCACAGTTGACAGTGTCGAAGGCCTTTGTGAGGTCAAAGAAGGCCATGTACAGAGGCTGGTGCTGTTCCCTGCATTTCTCCTGTATTTGCGAGTGGTGAAGATCATGTCCATTGTGTCCCTTAGTGGCGATTTGGAGGGTAACAGTAGTATAGTGGACTAGCAATCCAGAAGCCTGAACTAATGATCCAGAGACATGAGTTCAAATCCTACCATGTCAACTGGGGAATTTAAATTCAATCAATTAATAAATCTGGAATAAAAAGCTAGTATCAGTAATGATGACCACAAAACTACCACATTGTCATCAGAACCCTTTTGGTTCACTAATGTCCTTTGGGAAGGAAATCTGCTGTCCTTAACCAGTCTGGCCTATATGCGATTCCAGACCCACAGCATTGTGGTTGACTCTTAACTGCCCTCTGCAGATCAAGAAGGCAACTCACCACCACCTTCTTAAGGGCAATTAGGGTTGGACAATCAATGCTAGCCTTGCCATGTCCCATGAACAAATAAAGAAAAACGGTGGTGGCCACAGCCCTCGGGTGCAACAACTACCGAGCATCGTCCATTCAATTTTGTTTTTTTCCTCCAGAAAACATAACTCGTGATTTCCATAGGAAAATACATTGTATCTCTAGAGTTAATACCAGGAACCGTGGCACAAATCCTTTGGAAACAACTAAATCAGTCAAACATCAGGGGTAGGGCGAACCACAAACTCATTTACAAAGCATCCTTCAATACCATTTCTTTGACTTCCTCTGTGTCTCGAAATCTTTATTTCCAGATTGGCCAGCTGCCGGCCAGCTCTTGGCACCCATTGTAGACAGCCTATACCTGACTGTATAACTGACTGAGTCCAGGTCTGGCATCAATTATATGGACATCTAGAAGCCCTCATCAAAATATTGCAAGTAATCACCCAACTCCTTCTGGCTGGAGCATCCTGCACATTTCTGGCGGAGATAGGGGGACAGATGATCTGTACCAGACCTTCCAAGTTGTTCCACCCCAATTATATCCACTTGTGCAGCATCAGCGACATGAAATTCCACCCCCCCCGGTGCAAACAGCTGAATGCTTACATGAAACACGGACCGTTGCGATTCATTGTTACTTTGCACAGTTAATAAAAGCTGCTTCAGTATTTTATAAACAAGCTGGAACATACTGGCAAAAAGAAAATTATGTACATTTATCATAGCTGATATATATTTATGTATAAGTAAGCAATTCATGGCTTATTATACATTGACAATTTAATGAGAAAGGTGTAAAATAAACATTGTGACAACTGGTTAGCAAGTGTTCAACCACACACTATATTCGTGACTGGAATTACTTTTTTAAGGCGTATAAATTTATCCGTTCAATCAGGTCTACACCACA
Source organism: Pristiophorus japonicus (assembly GCF_044704955.1). Taxonomy (NCBI): domain Eukaryota; kingdom Metazoa; phylum Chordata; class Chondrichthyes; family Pristiophoridae; genus Pristiophorus; species Pristiophorus japonicus. The sequence continues at coordinate 35,872,165 of NC_091979.1, forward strand.
AGTTGAATATTTTTTTCATAAGTTACTGCTGCCCAGTTTATTCTATTGAAACGCAATCTCCTTTTGTAAACTTTTATATATAGGGTAATAGTAAATCATTTACAACACTGAAGCTTATTTGTTCACTCTGTCTGACACAATTTAAAAGCGTGTCCTGTATACCCATCAACAATCCAGAAGTCCGTGTATGATCTGCAAAGATGAAATAACTCAGAAGCTGCTAGGGTGAAGCAATTTATATCAATTTTCACTGTAAGAAGAGTATGTAATAATTTGATAGAAACACTTTCAAGAGCCACCTGATTGGCATTTTATCAGTTCTGCTGCTTCATATAAACTTGGGAATATTTTACAGTCGAACTGGAAGAGAAGGCAACTATTCATTTTTTTAGCGATATTAAAAATGTTTTGTTTTATTACATCTTTCAGAGATGCAATGTTATTGCATGAGAAAAAAAGAGGGATCTGAAAGTGTGAATTACACACTGGAACAATCGAACTCAGTGGGTAAAGTGCAGGGGACTTGTAACCAATGCTCCCTTTAAGCTGCGTGGCTGGGCATCCATGCAGCGCTCTGCAGGTCCCTTGCAGCAGGTGAGCCATCTTTTACATAGAAAAAACGCGCATGTGTGGAATTTTGAACGGCCCACGCTGCCTGTTAAAGAGTGCCAAAACAATTAAAGGGAACATTGCTTGTAAAGCAAAAAATAAAATAATTTAACATTTTATTGCAGTGTAACTCACTGGCAGGATGATACTTATTGCAATGAGCCTGCTGCAAAGTTGAGTTTTATTTCGGCATCTACGCTTGGAGACAGATGTTTCAGTGACAGCTGTTTCGTGTTACCTTTCAGCACAGCAGTTTGAAAGATTTTCAGTTCCTTCAATTGTTTTGATGTCATTAAGTGAGGCAAGGTTATTGCCATCAGGGGAAAAAAAATAATAGGGCCCATTTCAACTCTGCCCACCCAACGGAAACCGGGCGGGCAGGCAGGCGGTTAACATGGCCGCAGCAACTTACCCCCTCCGATCCCGCTGCCTTCCCGTGGGTTGCAATTTCAACCTGCTCTTTTGAGCAGGCGAGTGGGATAACCACCTGAAGGCAGCTGGCTCCTGTATTAAATATGCAGATCGAGCTCTGGTGATGTCGCTGAGGCTCGAGTGCAATCTTAACCTGAGGATTGCACAGTAAGTGGATCGGTGCCGCAAGAGACCCAGAAAAGTGCACCATTTCACAATTTTTTTTTATTTGAGGAGAATAGCATATATATATTTAAGGGGAAGATAGATAAGTAGATGAGGGAGAAAGGAAGAGAGGATATGTTGATAGGGTGAGAGGAAGTAAGGTGGGAGGAGGCTGGTGTGGAGAATAAACGCTGAGTTAGACCAGTTGGGCTGAATGGCCTGTTTCTGTGCTGTTAATTCTATGTAATATGTAATGAGAACCAGTTAAGTGAATGAGCTATGAAATAGCAGATGGATTTCAATTTGCCTAAAATGTAAGATAATGCATATTGGAAAAGGAAACTGGAAATATGCACACAATAAAAGGCTGTGCATTAGCAAAGCGATTTGGCCGTTCAGTGAAAGTTTCAAATCAATATGAAACTATAATCAAAATAATGCTGGAATACTTCTCAAGGGAACTTGATTATAAGATGAAATAAGTTATATAATGTTGTGGATCATTGGTGGCACCATACACGGAATATGCTTTTGGGCACCACACCTTCTAAAGGACATTAATACATTGGAGGGATTTAAGAGACAGCAGCAAAAAATGTGATTCAGGAGAACATTAACTTGTGAAGGGAACTTATTTTCATTGGAATAAAGAAGATTGAGGAGTTGGCTGCTGCGTTTCCCACATTACAACAAGTGGCTGCATTTCAAATGTACTTCATTGGCTGTAAAGCGCTTTGGGGCATCCTGAGGTTGTGAAAGGCACTATATAAATGCAAGTCTTTCTTTCTTTAGGATTCAAATGTGCAGTGGGGATTTCGAGCCCTGCTATAATTATAGGGTTAGGAAGGGGTCTTGGGGCTTAAATTAACTAAGCTGTTTGCATTGGTCAGCTTTTAGATTGCTTAATAGGCAGTTGAGAATAACATGTTGACTTTGCAAGAACTAACTGAGATAAGCTGCATGATTTGCCTCGGAGTGTAGAAAAGCAGAACAATGGGGCAGACATGAACCATTAACAAATACTACCTGGCCTGGGCAAGGTTCATGGTAGCACCAATAGATTGTGGTCACATCAGTTATACCTTCTTCCGGTTATGAAGGCAGTACCTTAATGTTACGCGAGCTAAGCAGAAAACAGAGGCGCGTGATGATGTGACGCAGAAGGAAATTGACCAGTCACTGTGCACGCGGGCTTTAAACTAATCAAATTGTGCCAAAGGATCGTGCACGAGGTTGAGTATGTACATTTAAATGTATAAAAGGTTGTTTGAAACTACGTATCGTTGGACAGTGTCCTGGCTAGAACCATAGCAGGTCACCGCTCCACCGGTGTGAATAAAGACTGCTTGAATCTTCGAACACAGACCCGATGTCTAGTATTTATATTAAATACTCCAGTACAAAATGTAGAATATTTAACTTGGACTATGACTGTAGAAACACACAATTATTAAGCTTGAAGCAAAACTGGAAGACTAGTGGATTTATAGAACAGATTCCCTGTAAAATAAACTTCAATTGTGCTGGCTAAAACCAAAATAGAACTGGATGTTTGGTTAGAAATTGAGCTCCTAGTTCTAGAGGTAATTATAGACTGAGCTAAACAAACGCTCAATGGAACATCAGGGTTAATTTGCTTCGAGGGCCAAGAAGGTGTTGCCTGTGGACAGCAGGTGATAAGGTTTGAATAGAGATGTAGGAATATACAGATAAATATTCTTGAGTTCTGTTTGATGGCCATTAGGGCTCTGTGAGAAGTTCTGCAGAACTTTCTTTCAGGAGATTAAGTAGTGAGATAGATTTCATGAGGGTAAACTGTGCTTCATGGAGCGAATGTTTTTTTTTTGTTTCATGCTTTCTTACGCTATTTATTTATGGAGTTCCTCAAGATATTAATCAGAGCCTAACCTTATTCCTGCCTTGAGAATTCTAGGGAATACCCGTTCTGGTCTAAGCGGTTCAAAGATATTTAAGATTTTGATTCTATCCATAAGATCCATCAATCTGACATCAGTATATTTTATCGATTTCCAGACCCATTTGACTCGTTCTGGAACATTCTGTGTTCTTAATTTGTGAGGGTTGAAAATCTGTGGAATTCTCTGCCCCAGAGAGCTGTGGAGGCTCTCATTTATGGTGGAGATAGACAGACTTTTGAGCAATAAGGAAATAAAGGGTTAGGGGGAGCGGGCAGGGAAGTGGAGCTGAGTCCATGATCAGATCAGCCATGATCTTATTAAATGGTGAAGCAGGCTCGTGAGGCCAAATGGCCTACTCCTGCTCCTATTTCTTATGTAAGAGTGATGAGAATAGATTTAACACACTATTCATTTCGGATGCTTACCATATACAGGAATGGCGGCAGCCTCCCCACTCAGGCCCCAGTTAAAATGCAATCGGGGTCCTATTGCCATGATAGCACGCCAATTTACATAAATTCAAGAGGCCCCCGCTTGTTTTAGATGGGCCGCCTCATCCACCTGCAGGTTAAAATCCGAAAGGGTCAGGATCTGAACGGGTAAGTAACTGCCGGCCTGCCTGGTTTCAGTTGGCGAGGTAGGGTCATAGTTGACCCCGTGGTTTCAGTTGATATCTTCTTCTTAGGCAGTCCCTCAGAGTCGAAGATGACGCTTCCACACTAACATGAGTTCGAAGGTGACTGATGAGTCCAATGTGGGATCAACAGACTCTGTCACAGGTGGGGCAGGTGGTGGTTGAAGGGACAGGTGGGTGGGGTGCTTTGGGTTGTCGAAAGCTCCTTCTGCTGTTTGTACTTGACTACTGTGTGCTCACGACAAAGAGACTCAAAGTGTTTGACGCCTTCCCGAATGCTTTTCCTCCACTTTGAGTGGTCATGGGCCAGGGATTCCCAAGCGTCGGTGGGGCCGTTACATATTTTCAAGGAGGCTTTGAGGGTGCCCTTGAAGCATATTATCTGCCCTCCCTAGACTCGCTTGCCATGACGGAGCTCAGAGTAGAGTGCCTGTTTCGGGAACCTTGTATTAGGCATGCGGACTATGTGGCCCGCCCATCGGAGCTGATCCAGTGTGGTCAATGCCTCGATGCTGGGGATGTTGGCCTGAGAGAGAATGCTGACATTGGTGCGCTTAACCTGACAATGGATTTGAAGAATTTTATGGAGGCAATGTTGGCATGACCACCTGTGCATAGGTCTCCTAAAAGGGAGATAGCAGCAATGGAAACATGAGCCAGCATCCTGTCGACTTCAGCTGTGCTGATTGGGCATGTGAAATATGTGGGAGAACTTGCCTCACTTTTATTGGCCTTAATCATCATCAAGGGCATCTCCGCACAACACCTGTTCGATGGCCTTCAGCTCCGGAGAGGTGGACACAGCGCTGACAGCCACCAAATCTGGGAAGGCTGTCAGGATCGATGGCATCTACCCAGAATTCCTCAAGAACCATGGCCCAACTGGACGAATGTGGCTTGCCAAAATCGCCTCCAACATCCCCGACACGGGGATAATCCCAGAAGAATGGCGCGATTCATAAGTCATTGCTATCCTAAAGCCAGGAAAACCAGCCAAAGATCCCAAAAACTACTGCCCCATCACCCTTCTGTCTATGATCCATAAGGTGGTCAAATGGCTGGTCCTTGACCAGCTTTAGAAGCCGTCCTCCCAAACGAGCAGGCAGGCATCAGAGAGGGAAGAAGCTGCTCTGACTGGGTCCTTGTGGTTTAGAAGTAGCTGAAGATTGGAGCTGCCTTCATAGACTCATCATCATTATGTACAGCAGGCATCTAAATCATTACAGGCCTGTCAGCCTAACCTCAGTGGTGGGAAAATTTTTGGAAAAAATCCTGAAAGACAGGATAAATCTATATTTGGAAAGGCAAGGATTAATTAGGGACAGTTGGCATGGATTTGTTAAGGGAAGATCATGTTTGACTAACCTGATTGAATTTTTTGAGGAGGTAACCAAGAGGGTCGATGAGGGTAATGCATACGATGTAGTATATATGGACTTTAGCAAGGCTTTTGATAGGGTCCCACATGGTGGACTGGTCATGAAGGTTAAAGCCCATGGGATACAGGGCAAAGTGGCAAGTTGCATCCAAAATTGGCTTGGAGGCAGGAAGCAAAGAGTAATGATTGATGGATGTTTTTGTGACTGGAAGGATGTTTCCAGTGGGGTTCCGCAGGGCTCAGTACTGGGTCCCTTGCTTTTTGTGGTATATATCAACGATTTAGATTTGAATATAGGGAGTATGATTAAGAAGTTTGGAGACAACAATAAAATTGGCTGTGTGGTTGATAATCAAGAGGAAAGTCATGGGCTGCAGGAGGATATCAATCTACTGGTCAGGTGGGCAGAGCAATGGCAAATGGAATTTAATTCAGAGAAGTGTGAGGTGATGCGCTTTGGGAGGGCTAATAAGCAAAGGGTATACACATTAAGCGGTTGGCCATTTAATAGTGTAGGTAAGCAAAGGGACCTTGGAGTGCTTAATCACAGAACTCTTTTGGGAGGAACCAAAACATTAATTCTTAAATCGTATACCCCCGATCTGGGGGGCACACCAAACATTTACAAGGCACTTTTTTTGTGGTTTTTTTGTGTGTGTTTTTTTTTATATAAAGTTTTTTTGGGCACTAAAATCATATAATTTTCCTCCAAGTGCCCCCTATAAAAGGGGAGGGGGACACTAAAAACACCGGCAATTAAAACAAATTAAACTTTAAAACATAAAATCAAATTAAAATTTGGTTGCCAGGGGTTATAATGCACTCCAGTCCCTCCGGTGCCCACCTCTCGCGGAAGGCCGCGAGCGTACCGGTGGACACCACATGCTCCATCTCCAAGGACACGCTGGCGCGGATGTACGAGCGGAAGAGAGGCAGGCAGTCAAGTTGAACGACCCCCTCGACCGCTCGCTGCCTGGACCGGCTGATGGCACCCTTGGCCGTGCCCAGGAGCAGTCCTACGAGGAGGCCCTCGGACCTACCCGCTCCCCTCCGCACAGGGTGTCCAAAGATAAGGAGTGTGGGACGGAAGTGAAGCCAGAATTTCAGGAGCAGCTCCTTTAAATAATAAAACAGGGGCTGCAACCTCGTGCATTCAATAAAAACATGGAACACGGACTCTTCCAGACCGCAGAAATTGCAGGCGGCCTGGGAGCCCGTGAACCGGCTTAAAAATTTATTGCACGGCACTGCTCCGTGTACCACCCTCCAGGCCAAGTCCCCGATAAATACTGGGAGGACTCCCGCATAGAGTGCCCTCCATCGGGGACCCCCGCCTCCTCCGGATGGCAAGATGGTACGCCATGGCGTGTCCGGACGGCAGGCGAGGATGGCAAAGTTGAGAGTGTGCAGGAGCAGCCCGTACAGGAAACCCCTCCGCGCGGAACTGAAAGGCACGGAGGGGATTTTCTCGAGGCGGCTCAAGTTGTGAGGCGCCGGGTCCCGAGGGAGGTTCCGGGGTTTGGCGCCGATGAGGAATTCCGTCCGGACGGGGGTCAGTTCGGACGGGATCTCCCCACGTGCTTGAGCCTCCTCGATGCACCTAATGGAGTCGGGGCCCAGAGCTGTTTTTAGCAACTCGATGGCATCGGCCGCGCGGCGGATGTTGGCAGAATTTAGGCGCCGCGCCAGCATGTCTGACGCCATCCAGCCCGCTCCTCCGCCATCGAGCAGGTTCCTGACCCTGGTCACCTCACCAGCCACAGCCCTCTCGTCCGACTGCCACCTAAAACCTCGGTCGTGGAGGTACGGATTCCCGAGCAGCGGCTCCTGCAGGACAGCCGCAACTCCAGCCGGTGGAGAGCTGCGCTTGGTGGAGGCTTTGTTCTAGACTCTGGTGAGTTCCTTGTAAAAGACAGGCAGCTCCTGGAAGGCGGTCCTGACGCCCCCAAGCTCACAAACAGGAGCTGCGCGTCATAGTTGAGGCCGTGCTGCTGGCGGAATAAATACGTTGCCAGAGCACGCCACCTAGTAGGGGGCTCGACGTAAAGATATCTCTGCAGGGTCTGAAGACGGAAAGTCGCGAGCTGGGTGCTGACGCACACCAATGACTGACCGCCCTCCCCAAGCGGGAGACTCAAGACTGCGGCAGAGACCCAGTGCTTCCTGTTGTTCCAGAAGAAGTCCACCAGCTTCTTCTGTATCTTGGCGACAAATGCAGGGGGAGGGGTCAAAGTGGCCAGCCGGTACCACAACATGGCGGCCACCAGCTGGTTTATGACTAGCGCTCGACCCCTGTAGGACAGCACTCGGAGCAGTCCTGTCCAGCGCCCTAGGTGAGCGACGACCTTGGCCTCCAGTTCCTGCCAGTTCGCCGCCAGGCTTCCTCGTCGGGGCTAAGGTAGACTCCCAGATAGAGGAGATGGGTCGTGCTCCAGGCAAAAGGCCTGAGCTCCTCTGGCAGGGAGTCCACCCGCTACTGACCCACCAGGAGTCCGGAGCATTTCTCCCAGTTGATCCTGGCAGAGGATGCGGCCGAGTAAATCTCATGGCACTCACACATCCTCCGCAGGTCAGCGGGATCCTCTACCGCGAAGAGCACGTCATCGGCGTAAGCCGAGAGGACGACCTCCACGCCCGGCCCTTGCAGAGCCAGTCCCGTCAACCTCGTCCGCAGGAGGCGCAGGAAAGGCTCCACGCAGATGGCATATAACTGGCCGGACATGGGGCATCCCTGGTGCACCCCTCTCCCAAAGCGAAGGGGCGCCGTCAAGGACCCATTAACCTTTATCAGACACTCCGCGGCGGCGTACAAAAGTCGGATCCGGGCGACGAAATGCGTCCCGAACCCGAAAGCGCGCAGAGTTCCGAACAGATAGTCGTGATCCACCCTGTCGAACGCCTTCATTTGGTCGAGAGATAGGAAGGCGACCGACAGACCAGCCTCCTGGGAATGATGGATGAGGTCCCGGACCAGATGGATGTTATCGTGGATTGTCCGGCCCGGGACCATTTCGGACTGGTCTGGGTGGATCATGTGGTCCAGCACGGCGCCAAGGCGAGCAGACATCGCCCTGGCGAAGATTTTGTAGTCCGTGCTGAGGAGGGAGACCGGGCGCCAGTTCTTAAGGAGGCGGAGATCGCCCTTCTTAGGCAGCAGGACGATGACTGCCCTGCGCCAAGAGAAGGGCATCTCCCCAGTCACCAGACTTTCCCCTAGGACACGCGCATAGTCGCCCCCCAGGACGTCCCAGGAACTCCACGGTCAGCCCGTCCAGCCCCGGGGATTTTCCCCTCGAGAGCCGGTCGAGGGCACCGGTCAGCTCCGCCAGGCTTAGCGGAGCTTCCAGATTTTCGGCGCCCTCCGGGCCAACCCTCAGCAGGTCCTCCCAGAAAACTCTACGCGCTTCCTCGCTGGACGGCTCCGGAGAGAACAGAGCCCCGTAATATTCACAGGCCCTGTTGTTGACGCCCTCCGGATCCGAGACGAGAGAGCCGTCGTCGGCCAGCAGCGTCAAGAGCTGCTTACGGACACTCAGCCTTTTTTCCAGCGAGTAGAAGAAGGGGGAGCCGCGGTCCAGATCCCGCAGGAACCGGATCCGCGACCTCACGAACGCGCCTCGTGACCCGACGAGCTGCAGGTCCTTCAGCGCGGCCTTCTTCGCTTCGTACACCGTCCGCAGGGCCGGGTCCTCGACGACTTGACCGAGACGGGATTCCAGGTCGAGCACCTCTTTTTCTAGGCGCCCGACCCTGGCCGCCCGCCTCTTGGTCGACCCCCTCGCGTACTCTTGACAGAAGACGCGGATGTGAGCCTTGTCCACGTCCCACCATAGCCTCAAGGAGGGGAAGCCCCCCTGCTTCCTTCTCCAGTCGGCCAAGAAACGACGGAAAGAGTCCTGGAACCGCACGTCCTCCAGCATCTGGTTGTTAAAATGCCAATACGCAGACCCCGTCCTCGCGCGGAGCGAAGCGAGCTCCGCCCACACCAGGTGGTGGACCGAACACGGCACCGGCCACACAGAGGCCGCCGGTACACAGGAAACGTACGCCGAGACACGTAAAGGCGGTCGACTCTGGACCATCCAACTCCAGGCCTCACCCAAGTAAAGGCGCTGGAGTCGGGGTGGAGATTTCGCCAGACGTCCACCAAGTCGAAGGACCCGACCAGGTCCCTCAACTTCTCCATCGCTGTCATGCTCTGCGGGGCACCAGAGTGGTCCCTCGCCTCGAGGGTGCAGTTAAAATCCCCCCCGAGGACAATGCAGTCGCCGACGTCGACGCAGCCAAGAAGAGCGGACACTTCTTCGAAGAAGCGCGTTTGCTGCGGGCCGGGATGAGGGGCGTACACGTTCACGAGATGGAGCGGCACGTCCCCCAGGCGAACCGTTACGTGCAGCAAGCGGCCTGGCACGGGCTCCTCGACCCCCAAGATCTCCGGCTGAAAATGCGGGGCCAGCAAGATGGCCACCCCACAAGAAGTGGTAGTGAGGTGGCTCATGCGGACCTCTCCTTGCCATTCCAGGAGCCACGTGGCTTCGTCTCCCGGAACGGTGTGGGTTTCTTGCAGGAAGCACACCACATATTTCCCCTCCCGCAGGAGCGAAAAATTGTTAAATCTACGGTGTGCCTCTCTGCCGCCGTTGATGTTGAGGCTGGCTATGGTTATCTTCATGGCAAAAGCATAGTGCAACCTCTACCTAACCTATTGTGGTGGGGGAGTGGAGTCGTTTGTTGACCTCCACTCCTTCAGCAGCCCAGCGAGGAACCTTTTGAGCCGGCGCAGCTCAAGGCCTTACGCCTTTGATAAGGGCCCTCCCGCGGCCATGGTTTTAGTGGCGGCGCGGACGGACGCGACGAGCAGCCCCGGCTCGGACCATCTTTCCCGGGCCAGATGGACTCGGTTGCAGCGACCCTGGGTCTGGACCAAAAAGTCCCGGAGTTCCTTTGCAGGTATGAGGGGGGACTCAGCGGCGGGCACGAGGAGATCCACCGCCTCACTGGCGATGGACCCGAGATCTTCTCCTGAGTCCCCCACCGAGTCCCCGTCCCCCTCCGGGAGGTCGCCGCCAGCAGCCGGCCCGTCGACCGCACGAGGTGCGGCAAATGGCCCGGCCGCTCCATCCGACCCTGGCTCTGCCCCGATCCCACCCCCAGGATCGTCGGCACAGGATTCCCCACCGGGCTCTTTTAAAAGTGGTGCTGGGTCAGGAAGCGACAGCGGAAGGGGTTCCTCCTCTGCCCCAGGAACCAGGGAACACGGAGAGACCTGGCCAAAGTAATGTTCCAGATCCTCCAAGTACCCCAGCTCCAAAGTAGGGGGCGAGGGTTGTTGTTCTTCCCCCTCCCCGCCGCCACTCCCCGGCCCAGCGTGTACAGAATCGTTAAAATTGTTCATATTTTCCGTTTCTTCCGGGCCGAGCGACACCCGGGGGAAGTTGGTTGATAGCTGGGCGGGCTCAGTTTCAGCCTTTTCGGCCCCGCCCGCCTCAGTCCCCGGGTCGCTCGACGCGGCGGCAACGCATTCCTCCGCTGGCCCCATGCCCCCCCAAGACAGGCAAATCCTCCACGCCATCCCCGGGAGGCAGAGGCTGGGCAGCCTCGACTGTCTCACCCTCCCCGGGGACAGATTCCTCCTGCCTACGGCGCAGTTGGGGGCGCTGGTGGGGGACGCGGGACACGCGGCGGGCACCGACTCCTCCGCGGAGGGATGTTGTTCCCCCTCCGCCTCATTGGAGCGGCGCCTCCTTTTGTTCCTGGGGGGGCGCGGAGGCAGGGAGACCTCCATGTCTGCCGAGGCCTCCTGCTCCACTCCACCCTTTTTCTTATCTTGCCCGCGCCCGAACCCCTCTGCGGTATTGGTCAAGGGCTCGGGCACGGGCTCAGGGCACCCCGCACTCGCCGGTGACGGGGTTGGGCTGAGCGCGGTAAACAAATTGTCTGGCGCACTGAGGGGAGATGCCTCGAGATGTTTCGCCTTCTTCCGCGCCTTCCTTCCGATCGGACGCTCTCCCTCCCCCCCGCCGGAGGCCGTGAAAACAAAGGCCCCCGACGATGCCCGCGCACCTACGGCTCCCGGCACACAGACGCTACTAGGGGGAGGGGTGGCGGCGGCGCCAGCCTGGGCCGCCTTCGGTGGTTTAGCGGCCTTGGAGGCTGGGCACGTTCGCAAGAACGTGTCCCACCTCCCTACAGGCATGGCACCGCACGCCGTCCGACGTCCAGAAGACGCGGTAGGCAGTCCCCTCGTGCACCACATTAAAATTGCCCTCTGTCGTCTCCTCCCGCGCCAGCCGGACAAAAAGCTGGCGGCGGAAGGAGAACACGTGGCGCAGGCTGTTCTCCCTGAGGCCGAGCGGTATGGGGTTGATCCCCGACCTTACCTCCCCCAGTTGGTGTCGGTGAGGGAGGAGGAGCCCAGCGGGAACAAAGGGCGGGACGTTTGAAAGGATGACCCTCTGCGCGGTGGCCTCGAGAGGATCCACTGGCAGGAACGTCCCGCCCACCGTGAGCCCCTTTTCCAGGGACACCGCCCGCTCCGACTCCAGGAAGAATACAGCCTTCCCAGACATCTTGGAGGCTGCGACAATGGCCGAGGGGCCGACTACCTCAGCCAACGCCCGCACACACTCCTCAATGCTCATTGTGGGGTGAGTGTAGCTCTTGACCCCGTGTTTCTTTGTTATTAGTCTGAACGGTGGCAGGGCAGCAGGAGGCGCAGGAGGTGCTGTGGATGTGGACGCCACCTGCGCATATGTCTTTGCTGGCCCTGCCACCGGCGTGGATGGGGTCACCATCATGGGGTCCCTTTACGGGCCACACCCACCCCAAAGTCACAGGCCTTAATGGTCTTAAATGGCCTCATTGGTGTTTGAACAGAGGGAGCTCTAAAAGAGGCACACCTCTCCCCTAGTTGACAATTGGGGAGGGGCCTTGCTCCCTCTGCTCAGTTGTCTTAATTGTCTTATTTCCAAATTAGGAGGAAAGGGCTCTCAGAGAGAGAGGGGAGAGACAGGGAGAGAGAGAAAGAGAGGGGGGTGGGAAAGAGGGACGCTGCGAGGGCAGGTCTCCCCTCACAGCGACGGGTGGGTGTTTCTTGGGGTGCACTCCCCAGATGGCAAAAAACACAGTCTTTGTAGATGGTCTTCAGGTGGGGGAGAAGATGTCTTCACCTGGGGTAGCTGGAGCCACCCAGGCACATACTCCCAACGATGTAAAATAGGGTAATTAAAGATTCTTCAGCCAGGTAGCTCCAGCTATCCCAGGCTAGGCAATGGGGGAGGGGTGCTTCAGTGGTGTGTGGGGCCTAGCTGTAAGCAAGACCCCCACACACACTTCCACACACACACACCCCCCGCGATGTTCCGGCCCTCGAGATGGTCTTCTTTCCTCCCACCACCGATACAACAAAGTCTTTCGGGGAATGCACCAAAACACACCCACCTGTCGAAGATTGTAGAAATGGCTCTCCCTCCTTCCACACTGGATGGTGTTTTCTCAGGTTGTTCTTTTCCCCCTCTCTTCAACTCTCTGTAGCAGTAATAAAGTTGATACATTTTCTGCTCTTCTCCTCTCCCTCTGGATGTTGAACTGTAGTAAGCCCCCTCCTCCTCTTTCTGGGCTGGTCTCAGGGTTCACTCTCGGCCTTCCAACCAGGAGCAAAGCATGGAGTTCCTTCTCTCACCACAGCAGAGCTCCAACTGATTAGGCCACGCCTCCAAAGCTCCACCATTGGTCCACAGATTCCCTGAAAGTAGCAGGCCAAGTGGATAAGTTGGTTAAGAAGGCATATGGAATGCTTGCCTTTGTTGGCCGAGGCATAGAATATAAGAGCAAGCAGGTTATGCTTAAATTGTATAATACTTTGGTTAAGCCATAGCTGGAGTACTGCGTGCAGCTCTGGTCGCCGTATTATAGGAAGGACATGATTGCACTTGAGGGGGTGCAGAGGAGATTTACTAGGACGCTGCGTGGAATGGAGAATCTTAGTTATGAGGACAGATTGGATAGGCTGGGTTTGTTCTCATTGGAATAGAGACAGTTGAGAGGAGACCTCATTGAGGTGTACAAAATATTGAGGGGCCTTTACATTGTGGATAGTAAGGGCCTATTTCCATTGGTGGTAGGGTCTATTGCAAGGGGGCACAGTTTTAAGGTGGTTGGTGGAAGGTTTAGAGGGGATTTGAGGGGGGGCTTCTTTATGCAGAGAGTTGTGGGGATCTGGAACTCACTGCCTGGAAGAGTGGTGGATGCAGAAATCCGCACCACTTTTAAGAGATGCTTGGATGAACACTTAAAGTGCCGTAACCTGCAGGGTTACGGACCCAGAGCTGGTAATTGGGATTAGACAGGATGACCTTTTGTTGGACGGCGCAGATATAATGATAAGTACTGCAGGGAATCGAATATGGTCAGGGTGATCTCCTGGACTAGTTTCGATCACCTGGATGAGTCGGAGAGGAATTTTCCCAGATTTTTTCTCCCAAAATTGGCCTGGTTTTTTATCTGGTTTTTGCCTCTCCCAGGAAATCATATGGCTTCAGTTGGGGTTGGGTGTAGAATGTTTCAGTATAAGGGGTGTTGCAGTTGTGTGAGGCAGATTGGTTGGGCTGGGTGCTCTTTGCCTTTCCGTTATTGTTCATAGGTTTATATGTTACCTTTAGGGCTGATAACCAAGGGCCTTGCGGCTCTTTGTCAGCCGGCGTGGACATGATGGGCCAAAATGGCCTCCTTCTGCACTGTAAATTTCTATGTTTCTATGTTTCTATCTCAAAGCACTGCAGAAGTACCACCAACGCTGCCTCCGCAAGCTCCTGCAAATCCATTGGCAGGATAGGCACACCAACATCCGTGTTCTCGCTCAGGCCAACATCCAAGCATCGAGGCATTGACCACGCTCGATCAGCTCCAGTGAGCGGGCCACATTGTCTGTATGCCTGACGCTGGACTCCTGAAACAAGCACTCTACTCAGAGCTATGTCACGGCAGGCGAGTGCCAGGAGGGCAGAGAAAACATTTCAAGGACACTTTCAAAGCCTGCTTGAAAAAGTGCAACATCCCCATCGCCACCTGGGAATCCCTGGCCCAGGACCGCTCAAAGTGGAGGAGAAGCATTTGGGAAGGTGCAGAACAACTCGAGTCTCTTCGCCGGGAGCACGCAAAGTCGAGTACAAAAAGAGGAAGGAGTGTATGACAAAACAAGCACCCCACCCTCCCGTCCCTTCAACCATCGTCTGCCCCACCTGTGACAGAGACTGTGGATCCCACATTGGTCTCATCAGTCAACTTGGAAGCAAGTCGTCCTGAACTCGGGGGAACAGCCTAAAAGAGAAGAAAGAAGACAGTTGTAGGTGCTTGCAATTGGTCTGTTTTCAACATCTATACAACGGACATGCCCTGCACCAATTCCTGGAAGTTTGCCCATGTCAATGATATAACACTGCTGATGGAGCATCAAAGCTCGAGGAAGCAAATAGGAAATGATCTCAAAGTCGATCAAGCTACCTGGAGCTATAGGAATGTTACTTTCGAATCCATGGCGCCTCCGCCACAATCGTGAGAAGACAGTTGTGTCAACGTTCCATTTGAACAACAATGCGCCGCCGGGAAGGAACTCAACATTTCCTTCTGCGGAAGGCGATTAACCCATGAACCCCACCCAAGATACCTAGGTGTCACCCTGGACAGGACTCTCACCTGTCGGCCTCTTCTCGCCAAAACGCCCAAAAAGTAAAAACCCAGGGCGAACCTGCTCTGGAAACTCACTGGGATGTCATGGGGGAGCACAGCCAGAAGACTTCGCGCAGCAACAGTGGCCCTAGTCTACTCTGCTGCCGAATACTGCTCTGCTTCACGGTCCCGCAGCAGCCACGCAAAGATCGCGAATGTGCAGCTAAACGGCACCACGAGGATGGTGCCTGGGATTTTAAAGTCCAGTCCAACTGAGTGGCTCTCGGTGCTGTCCCACATTGCCCCACCTGTCATTTCCCAAGACGCCACCGTGCTCAGTGAGATGGAAACGATCATGAACAACATCGATCTTCACATTCATGAAGATTTGAAAAACAACAACAAGAACTTGTATTTATATAGTGACTTTAACATAAAAACATAAGAACATAAGAAATAGGAACAGGAGTAGGCCATAAGGCCACTCGAGCCTGCTCCGCCAGTCAATACGATCATGGCTGATGTGATCATGGACTCAGCTCCACTTCCCTGCCCGCTCCCCATAACATAGAAACATAAAAACAGAGAAAATAGGTGCAGGAGCGGGCCATTCTGCCCTTCGAGCCTGCACCACCATTCAATATGATCATGGCTGATCATGCAACTTCAGTACCCCATTCCTGCCTTGTCTCCATACCCACTGATCCCTTTAGCCGTAAGGGCCACATCTAACTCCCTTTTGAATATATCCAACGAAGCGGACTCAATAACTTTCTGTGGTAGAGAATTCCACAGGTTCACCACTCTCTGGGTGAAAAAGTTTCTCCTCATCTTGGTCCGATATGGCTTACCCCTTATCCTTAGACTGTGACCCCTGGTTCTGGACTTCCCCAACATTGGGAACAGTCTTCCTGCATCTAACCTGTCCAATCCCGTTAGAATTTTATATGCTTCGATGAGATCCCTCTCATTCTTCTAAATTCCAGTGAATATAAGCCTAGTCAATCCAGTCTTTCTTCATATGTCAGTCCGGCCATCCTGGGAATCAGTCTGGTGAACCTTCTCTGCACTCCCTCAATAGCAAGAATCTCCTTCCTCAGATTAGCAGACCAAAATTGCACACAATACTCAAGGTGTGGTCTCACTAAGGCCCTGTACAACTGCAATAAGACCTCCCTGCTCCTATACTCAAATCCTCTCGCTATGAAGGCCAACATGCCATTTGCTTTCTTTACTGCCTGCTGTGCCTGCATGCCTACTTTCAATGACTGATGTACCATGACACCAGGTCTCCTCCCCTTTTACTAATCTGTCACCATTCAGTTAATAATCTGCCTTCCTGTTTTTGCCACCAAAGTGGATAACCTCACATTTATCCACATTATACTGCATCTGCCATGCATTTGCCCACTCACCTAACCTGTCCAAGTCACCCTGCAGCCTCTTAGCATCCTCCTCACAGCTCACACTGCCACCCAGCTAAGTGTCATCTGCAAACTTGGAGATAATACATTCAATTCCTCCATCTAAATCATTAATATATATTGTAAATAGCTGGGGTCCCAGCACTAAAACTTGCGGTACCCCACTAGTCTCTGCCTGTCATTCTGAGAAGGACCAGTTTATTCCACTCTTTGCCAACCTGTTCTCTATCCACGTCAATACATTACCCCCAATACCACGTGCCTGAATTTTGCACACTAATCTCTTGTGTGGGACCTTGTCAAAAGCCTTTTTAAAGTCCAAATATATCACATCCACTGGTTCTCCCTTATCCACTCTACTACATCCTCAAAAAATTCTAGAAGATTTGTCAAGCATGATTTCCCTTTCATAAATCCATGCTGGCTTGGACCGATCCGATCACTGCTTTCCAAATGCACTGCTATTACTTCTTTAATAATTGATTCCAGCATTTTCCCCACTACCGATGTCCGGCTAATTAGTCTATAATTTCTCTCTCCCTCCTTTTTTAAAAAGTGGTGTTACATTAGCTGCCTTCCAATCCATAGGAACTGATCCAGAGTCTATGGAATGTTGGAAAATGACCACCAATGAATCTACTATTTCTCGGGCCATTTCCTTAAGTACTCTGGGATGCAACCTATGACGCCCTGGCAATTTATCGGCCTTCAATCCCATCAATTTCCCTAACACCATTTCCTGACAAATAAGGATATCCCTCAGTTCCCTCATTTCCTCCTTCTCACTAGACCCTCGATCCCCTAGTATTTTCGGGAGGTTATTCGTGTCTTCCTTAGTGAAGACCGAACCAAAGGATAACCCCTTATCCCTTTAACGTTTC
Organism: Pristiophorus japonicus; assembly: GCF_044704955.1. NCBI lineage: Eukaryota > Metazoa > Chordata > Chondrichthyes > Pristiophoridae > Pristiophorus > Pristiophorus japonicus. Next base: position 35,889,252 of record NC_091979.1, read on the forward strand.
CGTCTTAAATTTATTCAATGTCCCAGCTTCCACAGCTCTCTGACGCAGCAAATTCCACAGATTTACAAACCTCTGGGAGAAGAAATTTCTCCTCATCTCTGTTTTAACTGGGCGGTCCCTTATTCTAAAATCGTGCCCTCGAGTTCTCGTCTCCCCCATCAGTGGAAACATCCTCTCTGCATCCACCTTGTCAAGCCCCCCTCATAATCTTATACGTTTCGATAAGATCACCTCTCATTCTTCTGAACTCCAATGAGTAGAGGCCCAACCTATTCAACCTTTCCTCTTAGGTCAACCCCCTCATCCCTGGAATCAACCTAGTGAACCTTCTCTGAACTGTCTCCAAAGCAAGTATATCCTTTCGTAAATATGGAAACCAAAACTGCACGCAGTATTCCAGGTGTGGCCTCACCAATACCTTATGTAGCTGTAGTAAGACTTCCCTGCTTTTATACTCCATCCCCTTTGTAATAAAGGTCAAGATACCTGTGGCCTTCCTGATCACTGATAACATAGTGAAACTTCTGAATGCGCTTCACAGGTGTGTTATGAGATTTTAAAAATTTGGACACCGAGCTGGGTAAGTAGAAATAAGCTCGGTCAAAGAGATAGGTTTTAAGGGCCGTCTTGAAGGAGGAAAGAGAGGTAGAGAGTCGGAGAGGTTTAGGGAGGGAGTTCCAGAGCATAGGGCCTAGGCAACAAAAGGCACGGCCACCAATAGTTGAAAGAACCAATTCCTCATCACTGACCCAACAGCAGAGGGCCCTGGCTTTGTCCTCCCTCGAAGACAATAGAAGGCGCTCAATGCAATCTGCACAGGGCACAGACAATGCAGCCACCTGCTGCACACGTGAAAGATGAGGGACAACTCGAATTACAACTATGGCCATGCGTCTCAGACCACGGAACACATCACATCAACCTGCCCACTGAGATCTGTTGCGAGAAGCATCTCATTTCTCCACTCGGCATCTCTGGAGTCCATCAAATGGATAGAAAAACTAGACATCCCATTATAAGCTTTTCTTGTTATACGAAAGTAGCAACGATCATCAGGGCACGAATGACGACTGACGCTCCTTCCAGCAATGGTTGTCACCTTTGACTACAAAGGACTGTCACTGTTCAATCAACCATGCATGCCGAAAGCTGTTTTCGTTTTCTCATTGGCTTCCAGTTGGAAGATCTGCAACACATACAAAATTCTTTCGTGCCTCTCATTCGAAATTTAACATCAACTTGCAGTTGCCGACTGAAATTGAAAATGTTGAGTATTTACTCCGTGAATTTTTCCTCTGGGTTCGACATCCCTGATTGTAGTTTGTTTGCAGTGTAGGCTGTTGACAATTCAATTATTTCATCTGTGAATAGTTCACTAATGGCCTGTGAATACCACAGAGACCAGTTGTTGAAGTATGACTGAGTTATTGGTACTTAAACGATGGGAATCTGGTTAGCGATGCTTTCAGATGAGAATTGATATGAACTAGTGCTGGGGTAATGTTTCTAAAAGTATTTTATTCTCCCAAATTAAGGCCTTTCACAGGAGAAGTCATTCAGTTTCTGAGCTTGCACCTGCCAGTTTTTTCAGGTGCATTTTGCATTTTCACTAAACTACCGATGAACACAATGGGTAAACTTTGTGTTTGCGCAACTTTTTAGTACGTTAAAAAATGTAACCTTCAATCTGAAAGCTTACTGTTGCCGACACAAAGCATCAAATGGTAGTTTGACACATTTTCAATCTTAATTTAAATAAATAAAACACAGACTTATTCCATATTTTTAGTTGCAATCGAATTTGTGGAAAAAGATTGTGCGTTTGTGTTTTCAATTGCTAAAGAAGGGGGGCCCATACCCTTCACCTTAAACCCAGTGTGTCCATTTGTGCATAATATAAAGCAAAATTAGGAATGGCACTATAGTGGTAATTTTACTGGATTGGCAATTGAGGGGTCAGGAGTTCAATATCCAACAAAGGCAAGTTGTGAAATAGAATTTAATAATTCTGGTCATTTGGAAAAGATGACCACGGCAGCTTTTGGGATTGTTATAAAATCCCAACGAATGTCTTTCATAGAAGGGGACCGACAACCTTCTTATCCAGTTCAGCCAACAAGTAACTCTAGTCCTCGCTATGTGGTTGATTCATACGGGTGAATTTACCTCTCATATCCCAACTGCAATTGGGCAAGATAGCGGTGGAAAGAGGGTGCAATTGGGAAGTGAGGCCTTACATAGAAACATAGAAAATAGGTGCAGGAGTAGGCCATTCGGCCCCTTGAGCCTGCACTGCCATTCAATGAGTTCATGGCTGAACATGAAACTTCAGTACCCCATTCCTGCTTTCTCGCCATACCCCTTGATCCCCCTAGTAGTAAGGACTACATCTAACTCCTTTTTGAATATATTCAGTGAATTGGCCTCGACAACTTCCTGTGGTAGAGATTTCCACAGGTTCACCACTCCCTGGGTGAAGAAGTTTCTCTTCATCTCGGTCCTAAATGGCTTACCACTTATCCTGAGACTATGACCCCTGGTTCTGGACTTCCCAAACATTGGGAATATTCTTCCTGCATCTAAACCCATCAGAATTTTAAGCGTTTCTATGAGATCCCCTCTCATTCTTCAGAACTCCAGTGAATACAAGCCCAGTTGATCCAGTCTTTCTTGATATGTCAGTCCCGCCATCCCGGGAATCAGTCTGGCGAACCTTCGCTGCACTCCCTCAACAGCAAGAATGTTCTTCCTCAAGTTAGGAGACCAAAACTGTACACAATATTCCAGCTGTGGCCTCACCAAGGCCCGGTACAACTGTAGTAACACCTCACTGCCACTGCACTCAAATCCCCTCGCTATAAAGGCCAACATGCCATTTGCTTTCTTAACCGCCTGCTGTACCTGCATGCCAACCTTCAATGACTGATGTACCATGACAACCAGGTCTCATTGCACCTCCCCTTTTCCTAATCTGTCACCATTCAGATAATAGTCTGTCTCTCTGTTTTTACCACCAAAGTGGATAACCTCACATTTATCCACATTATACTTCATCTGCCATGCATTTGCCCACTCACCGAACCTATCTAAGTCACTCTGCAGCCTCATAGCATCCTCCTCGCAGCTCACACTGCCACCCAACTTAGTGTCATCCGCAAATTTGGAGATACTACATTTAATCCCCTCATCTAAATCATTAATGTACAGTGTAAACAGCTGGGGCCCCAGCACAGAACCTTGCGGTACCCCACTAGTCACTGCCTGCCATTCTGAAAAGTACCCGTTTACTCCTACTCTTTGCTTCCTGTCTGACAACCAGTTCTCAATCCATGTCAGCACACTACCCCCAATCCCATGTGCTTTAACTGTGCACATTAATCTCTTGTGTGGGACCTTGTCGAAAGCCTTCTGAAAGCCCAAATACACCACATCAACTGGTTCTCCCCTTGTCCACTCTACAGGAAACATCCACAAAAAATTCCAGAAGATTTGTCAAGCATGATTTCCCTTTCACAAATCCATGCTGACTTGGACCTATCGTGTCACCTCTTTCCAAATGCGCTGCTATGATATCCTTAATAATTAATTCATTCATTTTACCCACTACCGATGTCAGGCGGATCGGTCTATAATTCCCTGTTTTCTCTCTCCCTCCTTTTTTAAAAAGTGGGGTTACATTGGCTACCCTCCATTCCATAGGTACTGATCCAGATTCTATGGAATGTTGGAAAATGACTGTCGATGCATCCGCTATTTCCAAGGCCACCTCTTTAAGTACTCTGGGATACAGACCATCAGGCCCTGGGGATTTATCGGCTTTCAATCCCATCAATTTCCCCAACACAATTTCCCGACTAATAAGGATTTCCCTCAGTTCCTCCTTCTTACTAGACCGTCTGACCCCTTTTATATCCGGAAGGTTGTTTGTGTCCTCCTTAGTGAATACCGAACCAAAGTACTTGTTCAATTGGTCTGCCATTTCTTTGTTCTCAGTTATGACTTCCTCTGATTCTGACTGCAGGGGACCTACGTTTGTTTTTACTAACCTTTTTCTCGTTACATATCTACAGAAGCTTTTGCAGTCCATTTTAATGTTCCCTGCAAACTTCCTCTCGTACTCTATTTTCCCTAATCAAAACCTTTGTCCTCCTCTGCTGAGTTCTAAATTTCTTGCAGTCCCCGGGTTCGCTGCTATTCCTGGACAATTTGTATGCCACTTCCTTGACTTTAATATGATCTCTGATTTCCTTTGATATTCACGGTTGAGCCACCTTCTCTTTTTTATTTTTACGCCAGACAGGGATGTACAATTGTGTAGTTCATCCATGCGGTCTCTAAATGTCTGCCATTGCCCGTCCACTGTCAACCCATTTAAGTATCATTCACCAATCTATCCTAGCCAATTGACGACTCATATATTCAAAGCTACCTTTCTTTAAGTTCTGTGTTCCATGGTCTATGAATTAACTGTTTCATTCTCCACCCGAATGTAGAATTCCACCATATTATGGTCACTCTTCCCCAAGGGGCTTCGCACAACGAGATTGCTAATTAATCCTCTCTCATTACACAACACCCAGTCTAAGATGGCTTCCCCCCTAGTTGGTTCCTCGACATATTGGTCTAGAAAACCATCCCTTATGCACGCCAGGAAATCCTCCTCCAACGTATTGTTTCCAGTTTGGTTCGCCCAATCTATATGCATATTAAAGTCACCCATGATAACTGCTGCACCTTTATTGCATGCACCCCTAATTTCCTGTTTGATGCCCTCCCCAACATCACTACTACTGTTTGGAGGTCTGTACACAACTCCCACTAGCATTTACTGTACTTTGGTATTCCGTAGCTCCACCCATACCGATTCCACATCATCCAAGCTAATGTCTTTCCTTACAATTGCATTAATTTCCTCTTTAACCAGCAACGCCACCCCACCTCCTTTTCCTTTCTGTCTATCCTTCCTAAATGTTGAATACCCTTGGATGTTGAGTTCCCAGCCTTGGTCACCCGGGAGCCATGTCTCCGTGATGCCAACCACGTCATATCCGTTAACTGCTATCTGCACAGTTAATTCGTCCACCTTATTCCGAATACTCCTTCAGGCTTGCCTAATTAACACAATTTGACCCTTTAGAATTTTGCTGTAAAGTGGCCCTTTTTGTTTTTTGCCTTGGGTTTCTCTGCCCTCCACTTTTACTCATCTCCTTTCTGTCTTTTGCTTCTTTCTCCATTTTTTTTCCCTCTGTCTCCCTGCATTGGTTCCCATCCCCCTGCTATATTCGTTTAACTCCTCCCCAACAGCACTAGCAAACACTCCTTCTAAGACATTGATTCCGGTCCTGCCCAGGTGCAGACCGTCTGGTTTGTACTGGTCCCACCTTCCCCAGAACTGGTTCCAATGCCCCAGGAATTTGAATCCCTCCCTGCTGCACCACTGCTCAAGCCATGTATTCATCTGAGCTATCCTGCGATTCCTACTCTGACTAGCACGTGGCACTGGTAGCAATCCTGAGATTACTACTTTTCAGGTCCTACTTTTTAATTTAGCTCCTAGCTCCTTAAATTCGTCTCGTAGGACCTCATCCCATTTTTTACCTATATCGTTGGTACCAATGTGCACCACGACAACTGGCTGTTCTCCCTCCCTTTTTAGAATGTCCTGCACCCGCTGCGAGACATCCTTGACCCTTGCACCAGGGAGGCAACATACCATCCTGGAGTCTCGGTTGCGGCCGCAGAAATGCCTATCTATTCCCCTTACAATTGAATCCCCTATCACTATAGCTCTCCCACTCTTTTTCCTGCCCTCCTGTACAGCAGAGCCAGCCACGGTGCCATGAACTTGGCTGCTGCTGCTCCCCCCTGATGAGTCATCCCCCTCAACAATACTCAAAGCGGTGAACTTAAAGAAGGGTAACTTTGAAGGTATGAGGCGTGAATTGGCTAGGATAGATTGGCGAATGATACTTAGGGGGTTGACTGTGGATGGGCAATGGCAGACATTTAGAGACCGCATGGATGAATTACAACAATTGTACATTCCTGTCTGGCGTAAAAATAAAAAAGGGAAGGTGGCTCAACCGTGGCTATCTCAGGAAATCAGGGATAGTATTAAAGCCAAGGAAGTGGCATACAAATTGGCCAGAAATAGCAGCGAACCTGGGGACTGGGAGAAATTTAGAACTCAGCAAAGGAGGACAAAGGGTTTGATTAGGGCAGGGAAAATGGAGTACGAGAAGAAGCTTGCAGGGAACATTAAGGTGGATTGCAAAAGTTTCTATAGGTATGTAAAGAGAAAAAGGTTAGTAAAGACAAACGTAGGTCCCCTGCAGTCAGAATCAGGGGAAGTCATAACGGGGAACAAAGAAATGGCAGACCAATTGAACAAGTACTTTGGTTCGGTATTCACTAAGGAGGATACAAACAACCTTCCGGATATAAAAGGGGTCAGAGGGTCGAGTAAGGAGGGGAAACTGAAGGAAATCTTTATTAGTCGGGAAATTGTGTTGGGGAAATTGATGGGATTGAAGGCCGATAAATCCCCAGGGCCTGATGGACTGCATCCCAGAGTACTTAAGGAGGTGGCCTTGGAAATAGCGGATGCATTGACAGTCATTTTCCAACATTCCATTGACTCTGGATCAGTTCCTATGGAGTGGAGGGTAGCCAATGTAACCCCACTTTTTAAAAATGGAGGGAGAGAGAAAACAGGGAATTATAGACCGGTCAGCCTGATCTCAGTAGTGGGTAAAATGATGGAATCAATTATTAAGGATGTCATAGCAGTGCATCTGGAAAATGGTGACATGATAGGTCCAAGTCAGCATGGAATTGTGAAAGGGAAATCATGCTTGACAAACCTTCTGGAATTTTTTGAGGATGTTTCCAGTAAAGTGGACAAAGGAGAACCAGTTGATGTGGTATATTTGGACTTTCAGAAGGCTTTCGACAAGGTCCCACACAAGAGATTAATGTGCAAAGTTAAAGCACATGGGATTGGGGGTAGTGTGCTGACGTGGATTAAGAACTGGTTGTCAGACAGGAAGCAAAGAGTAGGAGTAAACGGGTACTTTTCAGAATGGCAGGCAGTGACTAGTGGGGTGCCGCAAGGTTCTGTGCTGGGGCCCCAGCTGTTTACATTGTACATTAATGATTTAGACGAGGGGATTAAATGCAGTATCTCCAAATTTGCGGATGACACTAAGTTGGGTGGCAGTGTGAGCTGCGAGGAGGATGCTATTAGGCTGCAGAGTGACTTGGATAGGTTAGGTGAGTGGGCAAATGCATGACAGATGAAGTATAATGTGGATAAATGTGAGGTTATCCACTTTGGTGGTAAAAACAGAGAGACAGACTATTATCTGAATGGTGACAGATTAGGAAAAGGGAAGGTGCAACGAGACCTGGGTGTCATGGTACATCAGTCATTGAAGGTTAGCATGCAGGTACAGCAGGCGGTTAAGAAAGCAAATGGCATGTTGGCCTTCATAGCGAGGGGATTTGAATACAGGGGCAGGGAAGTGTTGCTACAGTTGTACAGGGCCTTGGTGAGGCCACACCTGGAGTATTGTGTACAGTTTTGGTCTCCTAACTTGAGGATGGACATTCTTGCTATTGAGGGAGTGCAGCGAAGATTCACCAGACTGATTCCCGGGATGGCGGGACTGACCTATCAAGAAAGACTGGATCAACTGGGCTTGTATTCACTGGAGTTCAGAAGAATGAGAGGGGACCTCATAGAAACGTTTAAAATTCTGACGGGTTTAGACAGGTTAGATGCAGGAAGAATGTTCCCAATGTTGGGGAAGTCCAGAACCAGGGGTCACAGTCTGAGGATAAGGGGTAAGCCATTTAGGACCGAGATGAGGAGAAACGTCTTCACCCAGAGAGTGGTGAACCTGTGGAATTCTCTACCACAGAAAGTAGTTGAGGCCAATTCACTAAATTTATTCAAAAGGGAGTTAGATGAAGTCCTTACTACTCGGGGGATCAAGGGTTATGGCGAGAAAGCAGGAAGGGGGTACTGAAGTTTCATGTTCAGCCATGAACTCATTGAATGGCGGTGCAGGCTAGAAGGGCTGAATGGCCTGCTCCTGCACCTATTTTCTATGTTTCTATGTTTCTATCTGTTTTGCAGGGGGATGACCACAGGGGATCCCTGCACTACCTTCCTTGCACTGCTCTTCCTGTTGGTCTTCCATTTCCTATCTGGCTGTGGACCCTTTACCTGCGGCAAGACCAACTCAATAAACATGCTATTCACATCATTTTCAGCATCGTGGATGCTCCAGAGTGAATCCACCTTCAGCTCCAATTCCGCCACGCGGTCTGTCAGGAGCTGGAGGCGGATACACTTCCCGCACACGTAGTCGTCAGGGACACCGGAGGCGTCCCTGATTTCCCACATAGTACAGCAGGAGCATAACACGTGTCTGAGCTCTCCTGCCATGACAACAATGTTAAAAGTTACTCCTTGATATAGAAGATAAAAAAGAAAAACTACTTACCAATCACCAGCCAATCACTTACCCCCTTGGCTGTGACGTCACCTTTCTATTTCCTTCTACTTCTTTTTTGCCTTCTCCCTGTTGCTGCACAAGCACTCCTCAGTGATGCATCTCGCGACTGCTGAACTCGTGGCCTTTATAGTCCTCTCGCCGACCCTGGACTCACGCCTCAGTGACGCACCTCCCGACGCCTCTCGCGGTCTTTTGTAGGCCACTCGCCGACCCCGGACTCACGTATCTCCGACGCACTTCGCGACCCCTCTCGCTGCCTTTATAGGACCCTCGCTGACCACGGACTCACGCCTCAGCGACGCACCTCCCGACGCCTCTCGTGGCCTTTTGTCGGCCTCTCGCCGACCCCGGACTCACGTATCTCCGACGCACTTCGCGACCCCTCTCGCGGCCTTTATAGGACTCTCGCTGACCACGGACTCACGCCTCAGCGACGCACCTCGCGACGCCTCTCGAGGCCTTTTGTAGGCCTCTCGCCAACCCCGGACTCACATCTCTCCAACGCACCTCGTGACGCCTCTTGCAGCCTTTTGTAGGGCTCTCGCTGACCCCGGACACGCGCCTCTCCGGTGCACCTCCCGACGCCTCTCGCGGCCTTTTGTAGGCCTCTCGCCGACCCCGGACTCACGCCTCTCCAACGCACCTCCCGACGTCTCTCGCGGCCTTATCGCAACAACCTTAATTTTCCTACAACTAATGGCTGGGACTGCCACTGGATGCTCCTTCCCACCCATCACATGCAGATGTTGGTTTGGAGGGGTCATGGTGGGGTCATGGTGGGGTCATGGCGGTTACCCGGGTTTGCACCAGGAATGGCCTTAAATGCTCCAAATGGAGAGAAATTCCTACTCTCAAACTAACCTGCTGCAAGCTGCCTAAAGGAATGGCAGCATAGTGGTTAAATTACAGGACTAATAATCCAAAGGCTTGGATTAATAATCTGGAGACGTGAGTTCAAATCCCACCATGGCAGCTGTGGAATTTAAATTCAGTTAATTAAATAAATCTGGAATAAAAAGCTAGTTTCAGTAATGGTGACCATGAAACTATTGGATTGTGATAGAAAACCATCTGGTTCACTGATGTCCTTTTGAGAAAGAAATCTGCTCTCCTTATCTAGTTTGGCCTATATGTGACACCAGACCCACAGCAATGTGGTTGACTCTTAACTGTTCCTGTGAAATGGCCTAGCAAGCTACAAGAAACAATAATAAGAATAAAACTGAGGGAATGATCAGCCATGATCTTATCGAATGGTGGTGCAGGCTCGAATGGCCTACTCCTGCACCTATTTTCTATGTTTCTATGTGATGTCGTAAATAATATACCACGTTGGCAATAAAGGATAGAATTCCTGGATACCCTAGCTGGCTATTTTGTTGGTTCCAATGATGGTTTGATGATTCCAGTCAAATAACAACGAGACTAGAGAGGTCCTTTGTTTGCAGAACAGCTAGAAATCCAAGGTAAATTACAAGCACACTTAGCTGAACTGTCAGAGTCCAGATGGCCGCACCTATGGATTGTGATAGAAAACCATCTGGTTCACTGATGTCCTTTAGAGAAGGAAATCTGCTGTCCTTATCTAGTTTGGCCTATATGTGATCGAGAGACTTTCGGAGCATATGTGGAGCAGCTAGAAATGTTTTACACTGAAAATAGTACCATCGAAGTCCCCAATAATGAAAACCGTAACCAGGTGGTGTTGGAAAGAAAATGGGCTATTTTCCTCACTGAAGCAGGCCCTGAGGTGTATGAACACTGAAAAATGTACTTGTTCCCGTCAAGCCAAAGGACACATCACTTACAGAGATTCTAACAGCACTACAGTCCTGAGCCCCTGGAAATTGCTGAAAGTTATCATTTTGGAATACAAAATAAATTACCTGATGATATCAGTGAGTACATTGTAGCATTAAAGAAGCTATCTATTCACTGTCATTTCGGAAACTTTCAGAACCGAGCATTACGTGACCGCTTTGTTTGTGGGATGAAGAATGAAGCAATCAGAAAAAAGTTGTTGATTACTCCTAACTTGACTTTTGACTTTTCTTGTCTGATAGCTATGTCTATGGACATGGCCGACCGCTATTCCCGAGAATTTCGAGCCATTTCCATTCATCAAACAAGGTGAATCGTCTGCAGGTTAAAAGAAAAAGGAAGTTGGGTCCCAAGGCCTCAGCAACTGGTCAAGGTAACAATATATTGAAGTCTTGCTATCAGTGCCTGGAACAAAACTTTGCTCAAAGTTGTCCATTTATGATGGCGGTGTGTCTCTTCTGCAGGAAAACTGGGCATCTTGCGAAGGCATGCCAACTGAAGAGTAAACCAACTTTCAAGGCTATAAGTAGAAATCCCCAGAGGCTACAGAGCATGGAAGGAAAGCAACAGGACAAAGTCATATATGTCATCAGGAGCACAAAGGTATCTCACAGTGATTCAAAAAGTATCATGATCCAAGTAGGTTTTGCAGGAATCAAGATACCCATGGAAATCGACATTGGCGCATCCGTGAGCGAAGTACCAGAATCGCTATACCTCAATAAATTGCGTGATTTCCCATTGGAGAAATCCAAGGTAGAGCTGCGAGGCTACTCAGGAGAGCAAATTCCTGTGGTAGTTTGTATCACTGTACTGGTGAAATATAAAGATCAATTTCAGAACTTGCCTCTTAGTAGTGGCAGGAGACAAGCCAGCCTTACTAGGAAGAAATTAGTTGGGATCACTGAAGCTAGATTGGAATGAGATTTTTCGTGTTGAAATGAGATTTGCATCATAGAAACATAGAAACATAGAAAATAGGTGCAGGAGAAGGATGATAACATCAAGAAGTATCCGAAGGTGTTCTGTGAAACAGGCAGTCTGATCCAAGGCTTCAAGGCCAGTGTCAGGGTACAGAAGGACGTTAGACCAGTACTGCAAGCCACGTTCTGTACCATATGCACTCAAGAAAAAAGTTGAGCAAGAACTCAAGAGACTGAGAACATTATCTCTAAGATAGATCTATATAATTGGGCTACACCCATTGTTGTCTGATGGTAAGGTAAGTTGTGTGGTGATTATAAAGTAACTGTAAACCAGGTTCTAGAGGGTAATCCACCCAATACATTGCCAAATGTAGAAGATTTGTGCACAACACTGACAGGTGGTCAGACCTTCTCAAAGTTGGATCTTACGGATGCCTACTTACAACTGGAGCTAGATGAGGAGTCCAACTCATGCTTGACTATCAATACTCATCTATGCCTATATCAATTTAACAGGCTACCATTTGGAGTGTCTTCTGCCCCGGCCATATTCCAAAGGGTGATGAATGAGATTTTGCAAGGCATTGAAGGCACTGAAGGGTAGTATGTTATTTAGATGACATACTCATTTCAGCACCATAGAGGCAAATACATAATAACATATTGAATGAAGTGCTCAAATGGCTAGAGAAGCATAGAGTATGAGTGACCGCTCGCAAGTGTGAGTTATTTCAAAACTCAGTGGAGTACTTAGCGTACAGAGTAGACAAATATGGTTTACATCCAACCAAGGGAAAGCTGGATGCAATTAGAAATGCACCCTCTCCCAAAAATGTCACTGAACTTTGATAATGTTTTGGTCTTTTGAACTATTATGGGAAGTTCCTACCAAATTTGGCTACAATGTTACATCCACTGAATGAACTGTTGAAAAACCAGGTCAATTGGAAGTAGCCAGAAGAACGCGACGCAGCTTTCAAAAAGTGTAAAAGCCAGTTCGTAGAAAGCACCATGTTTGTTCACTATAATGTATCTAAGGAGATCAAGCTAGCATGTGATGCCTCTCTGTAAGGTGAGGGGCAGTGATCTCTCATGTACTACATAGTGGGGAGGAGAGACCAATTGCTTTTGCTTCACGCACTCTCAGTGCCAGTAACCGTAATTATGTGCAAATCGAAAGGGAAGCTTTGGCATTAATTTTTGGGGTCAAGAAGTTCCACAAATACTTGTATTGTCGTAAATTTACCATTGTTATGGACCATAAGCCCTGACAGCAAACCTCCATCCACAGTCCCCAGTTTCAACCTTAGCTGCAGCCCGAATGCAGAGATGGGCTTTGATTTTGTCAGCATATACATATGACATTGAGTACAGACAATCAGCTGATCACAGCAATGATGATGCTATGTCTAGGTTGCCATCCCAATCATAAGTTACACTCAATAGGGAAGAATTGTTCTATTTTTCATACATTGATGAAATGTCAGTCACAGCTGAAAAGATTGGTAGAGCAACCAAACGTGACCCAGTTATGTCAAAGGTGTATGATTACGTAGCAAATGGCTGGCTAAACCAGGTATTAGAGAAAGATATTCATCCATACTTCGTTTGTAGGAATGAATTATCAGCGGATAAAGATTGTATCATGTGGGGTTATACCAAATAAATTCTGGTATAAACTATTAGGAGAGCTTCATGACCAGCACTTGGGAATGTGCTTGACCAAGAGTTTTGCACGCAGTTACATATTGTGGACAGGTTTAGATAAAGATATAGAGTACATCATTAGTCAATGTACAATATGTCAATCGTTAAGCAGGAAACCACAATCAGTACCATTACAGCCATGCAACTGGCCTCCCAGGGGAAGCATACATATCGATTTTGCTGTGCTAGAAGGACAGCAATTGTTCATTGTGATTGATAGACATTCGAAGTACATAGAGGTGTTTCTGATGTGGAAAATAACAACTAATAAAACACTCGACAATTTACAAAGATTATTTTCTTCCTATGGCCTCCCAGAAGAAATTATGTCTGATAATGGACCACAATTATGTTTAGAAGAATTTGCACAGTTCATGAGCAAAAATGGTGTGAAACATAGCAAGATCTCAATGTACCACCCCGCTTTAAATGGTGCAGCAAAGTGCACAATACAAATTGTAAAACGTGCCCTCATCAAACAAATGTTGGTGAGCCTCATCAAACAAATCCAAAGTAACGACAGTCGTCATTGGACCATAAATTGACTCATTTTCTAATTACTTATTGTAATTCTTCTTCATCTTAGCAGTCCCTCGTATCGAGGAGGACTTGCTTCCACACCAAAAAGGGGATGAGTTCACAGGTGCTACAATGAGGGACCTGATATTCCAGGTCCAGAACTACATATTGAAGGGTGGAAGATGCCTGTGCATGGATTTTTTTTTAACGTGTGTTGGCCTTTGCACACCAGCCACCACACGGGTTTGACAGAGCTAGGTCTTGGTCCAGTGGCAAGCATTAACCAAGACGACTGGAGACCTGCTCTGCTGCACGGACCTAGTGCGCACACATATCGCAGTGTGGGCTGGCCCGCGCTGCCTCTGGATGCACGCCTCTTCTGGGCCCCGAACTCTCGCCTCTCCTGGGCCCCGATCACATCACTCTGCAATCTCTCACTGTTCCTTCGCCCCAATATGTGGGCAGGTATTGTAATACTTCTCATACAACTACTGGTAGAACACCAGCAGAGTTGTTTCTCAAACGACAGCCACAAACCAGATTCTCGTTGTTAAAGCCAAGTTTGGCACAGTCAGTAGAAGAAAAACAATTAAGACAGTAGGAGAATCATGATAGAGGTAGAGTAAGAGCAAGAAGTGTGAAATTAAATCAGAAAGTGAGAGTGAAGAACCATCGCCACAAATGGTTAAAGTGGTTACCAGGAAGAGTAATGAAGATATGTGGTCCTCGCACATATTTGGATATATTCAAGAGGGAGTTCGATATGGCTCTTGCAGCTAAAGGGATCAAGGGGTATGGAGAGAAAGCAGGAATGGGGTACTGAAGGAATGATCAGCCATGATCTGATTGAATGGTGGTGCAGGCTCGAACGGACGGATGGCCTACTCCTGCATCTATTTTCTATGTTTCTATGTATGTTTCTATGTTTCAACAGTTTTGATCATGGACAGCTTAGGTTCACATTGATCATAATTCACCTACAGATGTGGAAGGAATTGAAGATTGGGATGATTTGATCATTTCTGATTCATCAGATAGTCTTATTACAAGTACAGTACCAGTAGAATATCTTACATCAAATGTACCAGAAACAAGTCCACGAGAAAGTCAGAATTAATTCAGAGTCCGAGTCAGGCAAACAGTCGGAAGTTATAGAGTGTTCAAATGTAGATCAAGAGTATCCCTTGGAGGAAAACTCTGCTCAGGATCAGCCTAGAATGAGTCTAAGCTTGACACCAAGTTTGGAAAGTTCTGTTTGAGAGTGAAGCTATCCTCTTCAAAACAGAAAACAAGTGGTAAAGTTTGATTTGTAAATATGGCAAAATAAGTCCATATCTTTTGTTATGTTTAATCATACAAGTTATGTAAGATGATTGTTTGTTATGATTACTTCTTCATTAAGAAGAGAGAAGTATAACATATAGCGCCATCTAGTGGACTACTGTTCCAACTAGTGGACTACAGTGGTAATGCAGCCATTGCTGTTTACAACAAGAATAAAAGGAACGGAGCCATCTTGGAGTCTATGTGTGTTATGATGGTGTAGCGAAAATACCATAAAAACTGGGAGGAATACCCGGCATCGACCTCGGCACTGGCTTCGGACATGACAATGGCACAGTCAACCCAGTCAACCCCGCAAAGTCCTCCCCACTAACATCTGGGGACTTGCACCCAAATTGGGAAAGCTGTACCACAGACTAGTCAAGCAACAGCATGACAGTCATACTCACAGAATTATACCTAGCAGCCAATGTTCCAGACTCTTCCATCACCATCACCTGGGTATCTCCTGTCCCACCGGCAGGACAGACCCACCCAAGGTCACAGCACAGTGGTATACAGTCGGGATCACCATACAGTCATTGTGGAGATGAAGTCCCATCTTCAAACTAAAGACAGCCTCCATCGTGTTGTGTGGCGCTATCACCGTGCTAAATGGGATAGATTCAGGACAGATCTAGCAGCTAAAACTGGGTATCCATAAAACTGTCCATCAGCAGCAGACTTGTATTCCACCACAATCTGTAACCTCATGGCCCGGCATATCCCTCACTCTATCATTACCATCATGCCAGGAAACCAACCCTGGTTCATTGAGGAGTGCAGAAGAGCATGCCAGGAGCAACACAAGACTACTAAGCAGCAGAAGCAGTATGTTATAAATAGAGCTAAGCAATTCCAAAAATCAACACATCAGATCAAAGCTCTGCAGTCCTACCACATCCAGTTGTGAATGGTGACAGACTGCTAAACAACTAATGGGTGGTGGAGGTTCCATACAACCATCCTCAATGATGGTGGAGACCAGCACACAAGTGCAAAAGACAAGGCTGGAGCATTTGCAACTATCTTCAGCCAGAAGTGCCAAGTGGATAATCCATATCAGCCTTCTCTTGAGGTCCCCACCATCACAGAAGCCAGCCTTCAGCCAATTCGATTCAGGCCATGTGATATCAAGAAATGTCTGAGAACACAGCAAAGGCTGTGGGCCCCGACAGCATCCCGTGCAGAACTAGCCAAGCTGTTCCAGCACCTCTACAACACTGGCATCTACCCAACAATGTGAAAAACTGGCCAGGTATGTTCTGTCCACAAAAAAGCAGGATAAGTCCAATCTGGCCAATTACTGCCCCATCAGACTCTTAATCATCAGCAAACTGATGGAAGGTGCGGGAAGCTATCATGCGGCACTGACTCACCAATAACCTGCTCATCGATGCTCAGTTTGGGTTCTGCCAGGACCACCCGGCAGCAGAGCTCATTGCAGCCTTGGTCCAAACATGGACAAAAGAGCTGAATTGCAGAGGTGAGGTGAGAGTGACTGCCTTTGACATCAAGGCAGCATTTGACCGAGTGTGGCATCAAGGAGTACGAGTAAAACTGCAGTCAATGGGAATCAGGGGGAAAACTCTCCACTGGCTGGAGTCACAAAGGAAGATGGCTGTGGTTGTTGGAGGTCAATCATCCCAGCCCAAGGACATCGCTGCAGGAGTTCTTCAGGGCAGGGCCCAACCATCTTCAGCTGCTTCGTCAATGACCTTACCTCCATCATAAGGTCAGAAGTGGGGATGTTCACTGATGATCGCACAGTTTTCAGTTCCATTCGCAACTCCTCAGATAATGAAGCAGTCCATGCCCACATGCAGCAAGACCTGGACAACATTGAAGCTTGGGATGATAAGTGACAAGTAACATTCACACCACACATATGCCAGGCAATGACCATGCCAACAAGCGAGAGTCTAACCAACATCCCTTGACATTCATAGAATGCACCGCCATTCAATGAGTACATGGCTGAACATGCAACTTCAGGACCCAATTCCTGCTTTCTCGCCATACCCCTTGATCCCCCTAGTAGTAAGGACTACATCTAACTCCTTTTTGAATATATTTAGTGAATTGACCTCAACAACTTTCTGTGGTAGAGAATTCCACAGGTTCACCACTCTCTGGGTGAAGAAGTTTCTCCTCATCTTGGTCCGATATGGCTTACCCCTTATCCTTAGACTGTGACCCCTGGTTCTGGACTTCCCCAACATTGGGAACATTCTTCCTGCATCTAACCTGTCTAAACCCATCAGAATTTTAAATGTTTCTATGAGTTCCTCTCTCATTCTTCTGAACTCCAGTGAATACAAGCCCAGTTGATCCAACCTTTCTTGATATGTCAGTCCCGCCATCCCGGGAATCAGTCTGGTGAACCTTTGCTGCACTCTCTCAATAGCAAGAATGTCCTTCCTCAAGTTAGGAGACCAAAACTGTACATAATACTCCAGGTGTGGCCTCACCAAGGCTCTGTACAACTGTAGTAACACCTCTCTGCCCCTATACTCCAATCCCCTCGCTATGAAGGCCAACATGCCATTTGCTTTCTTAACCGCCTGCTGTACCTGCATGCCAACCTTCAATGACTAATGTACCATGACACCCAGGTCTCGTTGCACCTCCCCTTTTCCTAATATGTCACCATTCAGATAATAGTCTGTCTCTCTGTTTTTACCACCAAAGTGGATAACCTCACATTTATCCACATTATACTTCATCTGCCATGCATTTGCCCACTCACCTAACCTATCCAAGTCACTCTGCAGCCTCATAGCATCCTCCTCGCAGCTCACACTGCCACCCAACTTAGTGTCATCCGCAAATTTGGAGATACTACATTTAATCCCCTCATCTAAATCATTAATGTACAATGTAAACAGCTGGGGCCCCAGCACAGAACCTTGCGGTACCCCACTAGTCACTGCCTGCCATTCTGAAAAGTACCCATTTACTCATACTCTTTGCTTCCTGTCAGACAGCCAGTTCTCAATCCACGTCAGCACACTACCCCCAATCCCATGTGCTTTAACTTTGCACATTAATCTCTTGTGTGGGACCTTGTCGAAAGCCTTCTGAAAGTCCAAATACACAACATCAACTGGTTCTCCCTTGTCCACTCGACTGGAAACATCCTCAAAAAATTCCAGAAGATTTGTCAAGCATGATTTCCCTTTCACAAATCCATGCTGACTTGGACCTATCATGTCACCTCTTTCCAAATGCGCTGCTATGACATCCTTAATAATAGATTCCATCATTTTACCCACTACCGATGTCAGGCTGACCAATCTATAATTCCCTGTTTTCTCTCTCCCTCCTTTTTTAAAAAGTGGGGTTACATTGGCTACCCTCCACTCCTTAGGAACTGATCCAGAGTCTATGGAATGTTGGAAAATGACTGTCAATGCATCCGCTATTTCCAAGGCCACCTCCTTAAGTACTCTGGGATGCAGTCCATCAGGCCCTGGGAATTTATCGGCCTTCAATCCCATCAATTTCCCCAACACAATTTCCCGACTAATAAGGATTTCCCTCAGTTCCCCCTCCTTACTAGACCGTCTGACCCCTTTTATATTCGGAAGGTTGTTTGTGTCCTCCTTAGTGAATACCGAACCAAAGTACTTGTTCAATTGGTCTGCCATTTCTTTGTTCCCCTTTATGACTTCCCCTGATTCTGACTGCAGGGGACCTACGTTTGTCTTTACTAACCTTTTTCTCTTTACATATCTATTGAAACTTTTGCAGTCAGTCTTAATGTTCCCTGTAAGCTGCCTCTCGTACTCTATTTTCCCTGCTCTTTGTCCTCCTCTGCTGAGTTCTAAATTTCTCCCAGTCCCCAGGTTCACTTCTATTTCTGGCCAATTTGTATGCCACTTCCTTGGCTTTAATACTATCCCTGATTTCCCTTGATAGCCATGGTTGAGCCACCCTCCCTTTTTTATTTTTACGCCAGACAGGGATGTACAATTGTTGTAGTTCATCCATGCGGTCTCTAAATGTCTGCCATTGCCCATCCATTAATGGCATTAACATCACCGAATCCCACCATCAACATCCTGGGATTACCTTTAACCAGAAACTTAACTGGACCAGCCACGTAAATACTGTGGCTACAAGAGAATGTCAGAGGCTGGGTATTCTGTGGCAAGTGTCTCACCTCCTGACTCCCCAAAGCCTATCCACACTCTACGAGGCACAAATCAGGGGTGTGATGGAATATTCTCCACTTGCCTGGATGAGTGCAGCACCAACAACACTCAAGAAGCTTGACACCATCCAGGACAAAGTGAACTGCTTGATTGGCACCCCATCCACCAACTTCAACATTCACTCCTTCCACCACCGACGCACCATGTCTGTAATGTGTACCATCTATAAGATGCACTGCAGCAACTCGCCAAAGCTTCTTCCGCAGCACCTCCCAAACCCGTGACCTGTACCACCTAGAAGAAGGGCAGCAGGTGCATGGGAACACCATCAACTCCAGGTTCCCCTCCAAGTCACACACCATCCTGACTTGGAAATATATTGCCGTTCCTTCATCTTCATTCGGTCAAAATCCTGCAACACCCTTCCTAACAGCACTGTGGGATTACCTTCACCACACGGACTGCTCACCACCACCTTCAAGGGAAATTAGGGATGAGCAATAAATGTTGGCCTTGCCAGTGACGTCACATCCCGGAACGAAGGAAAAAAAAGGATTGAGGCATGGCCTTCAGTGGGTGACACTTTTTTGGGGTCTTCAGAGCCTGCTGACCCCTTTGAGTTTCCTTCGGGCCTCTTCTTAGCCCTATAGTGACAATACTGCCATGTGTATCTTCCTGGGAGACACTGCTGAGGTCCCACTTACTGGCAAGAGTACTGCCAGGAGTCTGCCATGAATGGATAATGACTCCTGACCTGGAGAAAGTAGACAGAGGCTATGGTGTGATTGGGCTGGCTGGCAGAAGTCCCAGCTCAATCCTGCAGGGATGGGGTCCGGAGTGTCTTGCCCTTAATGTCTACTGATATATGGATAAGTGATGCTTATTAAGAGTACTTATTCATAGAGTTCCTTTCTCGCTTACTCTATAACTACCATCAACAATGCTCAAGCTATCAGGACTATTCTTCCTGCTGCTATTGGGCACTTTTCCAGTGTGCCCACAAGCACATCTCGCTTATATAATAGGTGGATAGGTTCTGCAAACGCAATTAGGTTGAAAAATGCACAATTTTTATATGGCCAACATCGCCCATGCAATAACCACACGCCCACTTCTCTAAACTACTTCCGGAAATTAATGAGTAGAGAATATATTGAATATATCTGCACCAATACAGTTTGCGGTTGAAATAATGAAGGCAAATTACATGGCCAGTTTAGGCGAACTTCCATCTTCGGCTAAATTATGGCCAAGAAATATGCAAAGTTTGTGCATGAGCATGAAACCCACAGATGAAAGAGTGGGTGAGTATCAAAGATATTAACCTTGTGGAAGTGGAAGACTGGCCAGAAAAAAAGACCTCACTGAATATATCAACCGTGCTTTAGCATCTCGGCTGTTTCAGCCAGGCAAATTCTTCAGCACAACCTTCGCAGCAAGCAGACTACAATAGATATTTGTCAGATCTTACAGATTGATGTCGAGGGGCAATCCTTAGTGACAATCGACTTGCTTGTGGCAGAGAAAGTGACCACAGCACTCATCTTCTATGTCATTGGCTCTTTCCCAATTCCAGCGAGAAGCATCACAGACATCAATCAGTTTTCAATATTAGACTGCTTAGCACTGTACAATTTGGAATGGCAGATTCTGATATTTGTGTACTCTGTAGCAGCAAGAGCCAATAAAACATAAATTTCATGTGATATTTGGTTTTGCCCAAAGTTATAAAGACCGTAAATTGTGTTTTTACAGAAAAGCCACTAGTTTTTGTATCGATCAACGAGGTGCCCACTGGTTGGGCCTACAGCTATTTAATTGGAATCATGACAACATGTATGTTTATTCTATTTCAGTCAATATAACCCATTCTGTTTGAGGCAGAAAGCTGAATGGACATGTGTCAGTTTGCTAAGCCATGTGCTGTTGGCTTTCCCTTCTATTTTTGATATTGTAAGCATTCGCCATTATATCCAGCACAGGTGGGAATTTGATTATTCACATGTTAAATTGTATTCTGCAAGGGTTGTAAAGAACATAAGAACATAAATAAGAGCAGGAATAGGCCATATGGCCCCTCGAGTCTGCTCTGCCATTGAATAAGATCATAGCTGATCTGATCTTGGCCTCAACTCCACTTTGCTGCCCGCTCCCTATAACACTTGACTCCCTTATCATTCAAAAATCTGTCTATCTCAGCCTTGAATAAATTCAATGACTCAGCCTTCACAGCTGTCTGGGGTAGGGAATTCCAAAGATTCACGAACCTGTGAAAAAAGAACTTCTTCCTCATCTCCATCTTAAATGGGCAACATCTTATTCTCAAACTATGCCTCCTCGTTCAAGATTCCCCCATGAGGGGAATCGTCCTCTCAGCATCTACCTTGTCAAGCCCCCTCAGAATCTTATATGTTTCAATAAGATCTCCTCTCATTCTTTTAAACTCCAATGAACACAGGCTCAACCTGCTCAAGCGTTATTCATAAAACAACCCCTTCACCCCAGGAATCAATCTAGAAGGTTCACTAGGTTGATTCTGAGGATGAGAGGGTTGACATGAGGAAAGGTTGAGTAGGTTGGGCCTCTACTCATTGGAATTCAGAAGAATGAGAGGTGATCTTATCGAAACGTATAAGATTATGAGGGGGCTTGACAAGGTGGATGCAGAGAGGATGTTTCCACTGACAGGGGAGACTAGAACTAGGGGGCATAATCTTAGAATAAGGGGCCGCCCATTAAAAACTGAGATAAGGAGGAATTTCTTCTCTCAGAGGGTTGTGGATCTGTGGAATTCGCTGCCTCAGAGAACTGTGGAAGCTGGGTCATTGAATAAATTTAAGACAGAATAAATTTAAGACAGTTTCTTAACTGATAAGGAAATAAGGAGTTATGAGGAGCAGGCAGGGAAGTGGACCCGAGTCCATGATCGGATCAGCCATGATCATATTAAATGGCGGAGTAGGCTTAAGGGGCCAAATGGCCTACTCCTGCTCCTATTTCTTATTTTCTCTGAACTGCCTCCAATGCAAGTATGCCCCTCCTTAAATAAGGAGACCAAAACTGTATGCAGTACTCTCGGTGTAGTCTCACCAATACCCTGTACACAATATACCATGGTGACAATCGATCACATGTAGCATAATGACAATGTTAGATGTGGACATTTCATGCATTTTGATTAAATGTAAGTAAGTGGCTCTTGTAATTATTTCCTCTGGGCACCCGTACCAATATAATTTAATTAGTGTCATTACACAACTGCACACAATGATTCAACCATGCTTTATGGAATGCTGCCATCACTTAGATGTTTATTCTGGGTATACTGAAGCTTGTGCCTCATTTTAATTATTTTATTTCCCGTGCATGTTGAGGGTATCTGTACCTGTTCTGCAGGCCTTCTTATGCTTCTTAACTTGCTATTTGCTTTACAGTGTTTGTCACTTTTAGGATTCATGCCTATGTCTATCTCAGCCCACATTACTTCATGAGCTACCATTCATTATGGAAACATGTTCACAATGTTTGGCACCTTACATTGTGCAGTATTCAATTGCATCTGTGCTAAATCGGCACAGACATCACTGAATAGCATCCTTGCAACCTTGAATGAAATCTCTTCTGGCAATTCTGCTAGGTTTTTTTCACCTGGGAGATTGAGGTTTTCAGGTATTATTATGCAGGCAGTCTAGACGCTGTAACACCTGGACACTTTGTTTTGATGCCAACATTTGTTTTCAATGTAATGTTCTTCGGCCCTTAAAGTATTGTAAAATCTTAATAGCACCACTTGATTGAAAAATATGCCATTTGCCTGAATTGGTACATTGCAATTATTACTGATCACTTATACAGTGCACCAGATTCCTTAAGGCTCCATTTTGGACATATTTCTCATGTTGGATGCTCTGGCATTGCGGACAATGTTTGGTTGGCTGTGAGCCTGCTCATGCTCGGCATGCTCATTCCCATGGAAACTCTTTCAATCTAAATACATATACAGTGTGATCTTCCAGTATGTGTTCTGTGTACCCCTTAAGAACATAAGAAATAGGAACAGGAGTAGGCCATTCGGCCCTGCGAGCCTGCTCTGTCATTCAATGAGATCATGGCTGATCTTCTACCGCAGCTCCATCTTCCTGCACTGTCCCCATATCCCTTGATTCCCTTAGTATCCAAAAATCTATTGATCTCTGTCTTGAATATATTCAATGACTGAGCATCCACAGCCCTCTGAGGTAGAGAATTCCAAAGACTCACAACCCTTTGAGTGAAGAAATTTCTCCCCATCTCAGTCCAAAATGACAGACCCCTTATTCTGAGACTGTGACCCCTGGTTCTAGACTCCCCAGCTAGGGGAAACATCCTCCCAGCATCTACCCTGTCAACCCTGTAAGAATTCTGTGTGTCTTAATGAGATCACCTCTCATTCTTCTAAACTCAATAGGCCTAGTCTACTCAATCTCTCCTCATAGGACAATCCCCCACACCCCAGGAATCAGTCTAGTGAACCTTTGTTGCGCTCCCTCTATGGTATGTATATCCTTCCTTAGGTAAGAAGTCCAATCTTTTTGTAATAAAGACATTGGGTTCATATTTGATGGAGAGCTGGTGTTCTGTGCTGAGGTAGCAAGCCAAAGGGCAACAACAGCTGTTTAAAGACAAATGGATTTTCGTTTTTTCAGATTTCGGGGCATTAATGTTGGCGAGGCAGTCCTGATACCACCTGGTTTGCGCCTCAGTCAGCAAAATTGGTCAGCTGGGCCCTGAGTGTGGGGCGAATCGCTAAGGGAGGTGTTGCATGAGAAAATCTCGAGTTAAAAAGCTGGCCTAGGAGCACTCTGAGAAAGGCCTGGGGAGAAAAAAAAAATCCTGGGAAAAAAACACCAAAAACATTCCCCAAAAATATCACATGCCGCCACTACATAAATCGCAAAAAAAATAAAATAAATAACAATTTATGGGCCCAAGTTTTCACACGATAAAAAATGGGCGCCCCTCCGAGCTGGGCGCCCGTTTTTCGCGCCTAAAACGGCGCCTAAAAAAAACCTCGCGATTCTGGAGCGTTCTGCAGCTCCTTGTCTGCCTGGCGCGGCGCCCAGGGGGGCGGAGCCTACACTCGCGCCGATTTTGTAAGTGGGAGAGGGCGGGTACTATTTAAATTAGTTTTTTTCCTGCCGGCAATGCTGCGCGTGCGCGTTGGAGCGTTCGCACATGCTCAGTGTGAAAAAAACATTGGCACTCGGCCATTTTTGTAGTTCTTTGTAGCTGTTTAATTTTTGAACATTTTTTTAATAAAAGCACATTGCCATCAGCACATCAGCACTTGCAGCCTTGTCACTGTCTCCTCCCCCCACCCCAACCACGGGAAGAACGGGCGCCTCCTCTTCCATCCCCCCCCGCCGCGGGAAAGAACGGGCACCTCCTCTCCCCTCCCACCACCCCGCGGGAAAGAACGGGCGCCTCCTCTTCCATCCCCCCCCGCCGCGGGAAAGAACGGGCGCCTCCTCTCCCCTCCCCCCCACCGCGGGAAAGAACGGGCGCCTCCTCTCCCCTCCCACCACCCCGCGGGAAAGAACGGGCACCTCCTCTCCCCTCCCCCCCACCGCGGGAAAGAACGGGCGCCTCCTCTTCCATCCCCCCCCGCCGCGGGAAAGAACGGGCACCTCCTCTCCCCTCCCCCCCCCGCGGGAAAGAACGGGCGCCTCCTCTCCCCTCCCACCACCCCGCGGGAAAGAACGGGCGCCTCCTCTCCCCTCCCCACCCCCCGCGGGAAAGAACGGGCGCCTCCTCTCCCCTCCCCCCCACCGCGGGAAAGAACGGGCGCCTCCTCTCCCCTCCCCCCCACCGCGGGAAAGAACGGGCGCCTCCTCTCCCCTCCCCCCCACCGCGGGAAAGAACGGGCGCCTCCTCTCCCCTCCCCCCCCCGCGGGAAAGAACGGGCGCCTCCTCTCCCCTCCCCCCCACCGCGGGAAAGAACGGGCGCCTCCTCTCCCCTCCCCCCCCCACCGCGGGAAAGAACGGGCGCCTCCTCTCCCCTCCCCCCCACCGCGGGAAAGAACGGGCGCCTCCTCTACCCTCCCCCCCCCGCGGGAAAGAACGGGCGCCTCCTCTCCCCTCCCCCCCACCGCGGGAAAGAACGGGCGTCTCCTCTCCCCTCCCCCCCCCACCGCGGGAAAGAACGGGCGCCTCCTCTCCCCTCCCCCCCACCGCGGGAAAGAACGGGCGCCTCCTCTACCCTCCCACCACCCCGCGGGAAAGAACGGGCGCCTCCTCTCCCCTCCCCACCCCCCGCGGGAAAGAACGGGCACCTCCTCTACCCTCCCACCACCCCGCGGGAAAGAACGGGCACCTCCTCTACCCTCCCACCACCCCGCGGGAAAGAACGGGCGCCTCCTCTCCCCTCCCCCCCACCGCGGGAAAGAACGGGCGCCTCCTCTTCCATCCCCCCCGCCGCGGGAAAGAACGGGCACCTCCTCTCCCCTCCCCCCCCCGCGGGAAAGAACGGGCGCCTCCTCTCCCCTCCCCCCCGCCGCGGGAAAGAACGGGCACCTCCTCTCCCCTCCCCCCCCCGCGGGAAAGAACGGGCGCCTCCTCTCCCCTCCCACCACCCCGCGGGAAAGAACGGGCGCCTCCTCTCCCCTCCCCACCCCCCGCGGGAAAGAACGGGCGCCTCCTCTTCCATCCCCCCCCGCCGCGGGAAAGAACGGGCACCTCCTCTCCCCTCCCCCCCACCGCGGGAAAGAACGGGCACCTCCTCTCCCCTCCCCCCCCCGCGGGAAAGAACGGGCACCTCCTCTCCCCTCCCCCCCCCGCGGGAAAGAACGGGCGCCTCCTCTCCCCTCCCCCCCCGCCGCGGGAAAGAACGGGCACCTCCTCTCCCCTCCCCACCCCCGCGGGAAAGAACGGGCGCCTCCTCTCCCCTCCCCCCCACCGCGGGAAAGAACGGGCACCTCCTCTCCCCTCCCCCCCCCGCGGGAAAGAACGGGCACCTCCTCTCCCCTCCCCCCCCCGCGGGAAAGAACGGGCGCCTCCTCTCCCCTCCCCCCCCCCACCGCGGGAAAGGACGGGCGCCTCCTCTCCCCTCCCCCCCCCCCACCGCGGGAAAGAACGGGCGCCTCCTCTCCTCTCCCCCCCACCGCGGGAAAGGACGGGCGCCTCCTCTCCCCTCCCCCCCCACCGCGGGAAAGGACGGGCGCCTCCTCTCCCCTCCCCCCCCCCCACCGCGGGAAAGGACGGGCGCCTCCTCTCCCCTCCCCCCCCCGCGGGAAAGAACGGGCGCCTCCCCCTCCCCTCCCCCCCCCCCCGCGGGAAAGAACGGGCGCCTCAGGCTGACTGCAGCATTCTCTGTGCCTGAAGCACTTTCACACAGGTAGGAAGATGGTTTATTTAATCTTTTCTTTGCTTATAAATTTTTATTCAGGTTGGATTTATTTGTATAATATTTGTAGAAGTATAAATAAGGATTGATTGTAGAATTTAATGACTTCCCTTCCCCCCCCCACCCCACCTCGTTCTGGACGCCTAATTTGTAACCTGCACCTGATTTTTTAATGTGTAGAACAGGTTTTTTCAGTTCTACAAAAATCTTCACTTGCTCCATTCTACTTTAGTTTGGAGTACGTTTTCACTGTGGAAACTTTCAAATCAGGCGTCAGTAGCCGGACACGCCCCCTTTTGAAGAAAAAATTCTGTTCCAAAGTAGAACTGTTCTACCTGACTAGAACTGCAGAAAAAAAAATGTGGAGAATTGCGATTTCTAAGATAGTCCGTTCTCCACCAGTTGCTCCTAAAAATCAGGCGCAAATCATGTGGAAACTTGGGCCCGATGTGTGGACATTACTTACCTCACTGCTGCCACTAGAGCTCAGACTGCCTCCTTTCACAGGCAGTCTCAGCACAATGTTCCAAGGAGTGCTACGAATCGGGTGGGAGCCAAAAGTCCAGTCGGTGCCGCAACCAGGGATGTTGCAAACCAGCTCGCTTCTTCCGGGCGGTAATGCTCCGTACCCCACTGAAACCAGCACCGAAAATCCCGGCGGGACACCGGAAGATGGCCGCCCACCCGGAAGAGCTTACCACCGCCATTGCCGCCCCTCTGGGGTGAAAACAGAGGCTGCAACAAACCGAAAATCCAGCCCAAAGGATCCACTTAAAGGCGAGTGGCTGAATGTTGAGGGCAAAAAAATAATTTGAATAGCAAAAATAACTTTCAAGCAAAACAAAATGACTGGCAACAGAAAAGCAGAGTTCTGAAAATTTGAAGTGGCAAATGGAGTTTCTAGGCAAGTGATGAAGCAGAACAGAACCTGATCCTCCATATGGTGATCATCATCATCATCATAGGTAGTCGCTCGAAATCGAGTAAGACTTGCTTCCACTCTAAAAATGAATTCTCAGGTGGCTGTACAGTCCAATGTGGGAATTACAGTCTCTGTAACAGGTGGGGCAGACAGTGGTTGGAGGAAAAGGTGGGCGGGGAGCCTGGTTTGCTGCACGCTCCTTCTGCTGTCTGCTCTTGATTTCTGCATGCTCTTGGCAACGAGACTCGAGGTGATCAGAGCCCTCCTGGATGCCCTTCCTCCACAGGGCAGTCTTTGGCCAGGGATTCCCAGGTGCCGGTGGGGATGCTGCACTTTATCAAGGAGGCTTTGAGGGTGTCCTTGAAACATTTCCTCTGCCCACCTGGGGCTCGCTTGTCATGTAGCAGTTCCGAGTAGAGCGCTTGCGTAGCGCTCGACGATGTGGCTTGCCCAAGGGAGCTGCTCGAGCGTGGTCAGTGCTTTGATGCTGGAGATGTTGGCCTGATTGAGAACACTGACGTTGGAGCATCTATCCTCTCAGGGTATTTTCAGGATCTTGTGGAGGCAGCGTCGGTGGTACTTCTCCAGCGCTTTGAGATGTCTGCTGTATATGTCTGCATGGCTCTGAGCCATATAGGAGGACGGGTATCACTATGCCCCGTAGACCGTAAGCTTGGTGCCAGATTTGAGGTCCTGGTCTTCAAACATTCGCTTCCTCAGGTGACCGAAGGCTGCACTGGCACACTGGAGGCGGTTTTGGACCTCGTCATCGATGTCTGCCCTTGCTGATCGTAGGCTCCCGCGGTATGGAAAATGGTCCACGTTGTCCAAGGCCGCGCCGTGGATTTTGATGAACAGGGAGCAGTGCTGCGTGGTGGGGTCAGGTTGGTGGAGAATCTCTGTCTTACGGATGTTTAGTGTAAGGCCCGTACTTTCATATGCCTCGGTGAAGGTGTTGACGATGGCTTGGAGTTCAGCCTCTGAATGTGCGCAGAAGCAAGCGTCGTCCACATATTGTAGTTCGATGACAGAGGACGACCTTGGATCTAGCCTGGAGGTGGCAAAGGTTGAGCAGGTTCCCATTGGTTCTATAGTTTAGTTCCACTCCAGTGGGGAGCTTGTTGAGAGTGAGATGGAGCAATACAGCGAGGGAGCACCACTATTCAACACCGGCCCCGGTGTCTCTTCAGCCAATTCAACGCTGGCCCCGGAGTCCCTCCGTATGGTAGATGGTGAAGCAGAGATGCCAGTACATGATGTGGGTGCCCTGATCAGAACTCCAGTTCACCACCACAATGGTGAGCAGTGCATGATGCCTAACAGAAGATGGTGACCACACGAATATGGTGTACAATACTTGCAGTCACTGAGAACAGATGCAAAAGAAGGTGACACACTTTAAAGGTAACCGACGAAGACTACTCAACACAAGCATATGCCAGATAGTTGTCCCATGTGTACATAGCATAAAGTGTTGCCGCTCAAACTGCTGAACATTTACTGGTGCCCCACGTACAGCCCTGAACCAGCCTAACAACTTTCGCTTCGTTTATTGTGCTTGTTCATATTCTAGTCGGCAAACATTCAAGCTGCAACTCACAACTGAAGCCAGTGGCGTACTGATATCTTACAAGGGCTTTTCACAGAGAATCACTGCATGATGTTCATTCATTTAGTCAAACACATGCTCGGATTGAGGATGGATGTTAGAATGACCTTAGATTTTTTACAATATTCTTTCTGTTCTCCTCTTTTCTTCCCTTTGTCTGGAGTTAGATGTGTCCCTTACAGCTAAAGGGATCAAGGGGTATGGAGAGAAAGCATGAATGAGCTACTGAGTTTGAATGATCAGCCATGATCATATTGAATGGTGGTGCAGGCTCGAAGGGCCGAATGGCCTACTCCTGCAACTACTTTCTATGTTTCTATGTGTTTCCTATTTTTCTGGGAGTGCAGATGAGAGAGCATCTCTCTGGATCTCAGAAAGAGAGGAAGTATGTAGCTGGCTGTGGGAAAGAAATGGACATTATCTGCAGCTTTGGGAGGAAGAAGGAGAATGAATGGGATGATTCCAATCAATAAAGAAACTTATGAATGAACTATAACATAAGAAATAGGTGCAGGAGTAGGCCATTCGGCTCTTTGAGCCTGCACGGCCATTCAATAAGATCATGGCTGATCATTCCCTCAGTACCCCTTTCCTGCTTTCTCTCCATACCCCTTGATCCCCTTAGCCGTAAGGGCCATATCTAACTCCCTCTTGAATATATCCAATGAACTGGCATCAACAACTCTCTGCGGCAAGGAATTCCACAGGTTAACAACTCTCTGAGTGAAGAAGTTTCTCCTCATCTCAGTCCTAAATGGCCTATCCCTTATCCTAAGACTGTGTCCCCTGGTTCTGGACTTCCCCAACATCGGGAACATTCTTCCCGCATCTAACCTGTCCAGTCCCATCAGAATCTTATACGTTTCTATGAGATTCCCCTCTCATCCTTCTAAACTCCAGTGTATAAAGGCCCAGTTGATCCAGTCTCTCCTTATATGTCAGTCCAGCCATCCTTGGAATCAGTCTGGTGAACCTTCGCTGCATTCCCTCAAGAGTAAGTACGTCCTTCCTCAGTTAGAAGACCAAAACTGAACACAATATTCCAGGTTGAGGTCTCACCTGTACAACTGCAGTAAGATCTCCCTGCTCCTATACTCAAATCCCCTCAATATGAAGGCCAACATACCATTTGCCTTCTTCACCGCCTGCTGTACCTGCATGCCAACTTTCAATGACTGATGAACCATGATACCCAGGTCTCGTTGCACCTCCCCTTTTCCTAATCTGCCGCCATTCAGATAATATTTTGCCTTTGTGTTTTTGCCGACTCTCTGCTTCCTGTCTGCCAACCAGTTCTTTATCCACGTCAGTACATTACCCCCAATACCATGTGCTTTGATTTTGCACACCAATCTCTTGTGTGGGGCCTTGTCAAAAGCCTTTTGAAAGTCCAAATACACCACATCCACTGGTTCTCCCTTGCCCACTCTGCTAGTTACATCCTCAAAAAATTCCAGAAGATTCATCAAGCATGATTTCCCTTTCATAAATCCATGCTGACTTGGACCGATCCCGTCACTGCTTTCCAAATGCGCTGCTATTTCATCCTTAATGATTGATTCCAACATTTATATAATTACCCGTTTTCTGTCTCCCTCCTTTTTTTAAAAGTGGTGTTACATTAGCTACCCTCCAGTCCATAGGAACTGATCCAGAGTCGATAGACTGTTGGAAAATGATCACCAATGCATCCACTATTTCTAGGGCCACTTCCTTAAGTACTCTGGGATGCAGACTATCAGGTCCTGGGGATTTATCGGCCTTCAATCCCATCAATCTCCCTAACACAATTTCCCGCCCAATAAGGATATCCTTCAGTTCCTCCTTCTCACTGGACCCTTTTCCCCTAGTACATTCAGAAGGTTATTTGTGTCTTCCCCTTGAGCCTGCTCCGCCATTTAATAAGATCATGCCTGATCTGCTGATGGACTCAGCTCCACTTCCCCGCCTGCTCTGCATAACCCTTTACTCCCTTATCGCTCAAAAATCTGTCTATCTCCGCCTTAAATATATTAAATGAACCAGCCTCCGCAGCTCTCTGGGGCAGAGAATTCCACAGATTTACAACTCTCTGAGAGAAGAAATTTCTCCTCATCTCAGTTTTAAATGGACGGCCCCTTATTCTAAGACTATCTCCCCTAGTTCTAGTTTCCCCTATGAGTGGAAATATCCTCTCTGCATCCACCTTGTTGAGCTCCATGAATATCTTATAAGTTTCAATAAGATCACCTCTCATCCTTCTGAACTCCAATGTGTATAGGCCCAACCTATCTTGATAAATCACCCCCTCATCTCCAGAATCAACCTAGTGAACCTTCTCTGAACAGCCTCCAATATAAGTATATCTTTCCTTAAATACGGACACCAAAACTGTACGCAGTACTCTAAGTGTGGCCTCACCAATATCCTGTACAGTTGTCGCAGGACTTCTCTGCTTTTATACTCTATCCCCCTTACAATAAAGGCCAACATTCTATTTGCCTTCCTGATTACTTGCTGAAGAACATCGGTCTGAAGAACAGAGAAAGTTATAAAGCTGTTTCAGGGGCACCAGTAAATGTTCAGCAGTTTGAGAAGCAACACTTCGTGCGAAAAATACTTGTGGCATCTATCTGGCATCTGACAGTGTTGGGTAGTCTTTGCCCGTTCCCTTAAAGTGTGGACTGCACTACCACTGCAGTTTATCCACTTTATTGCTTGTTTTTGAAAGCAGCTCCTGTGTAGTTATAGCTGATTTTTGTAGCAGGTATTATGTTGGCATAGTGATTATGTTAATTCAATGATCTGGAGACATGAGTTCAGCTTCCTCCACGGCAACTGGGGCATTTAAATTCAGTTAATTAAATAAATCTGGAATAAAAAGCAAGTATCAGTAATGGTGACCATGAAACTATCGGAATGTCATAAAAACCCATCTGGTTCACTAATGTCCTTTTGGGGAAGGAAATCTGCTGTCCTTACCTGATCTGGCCTATATGTGACTCCAGACCCACAGCAATGTGGTTGACTCTTAACTGCCCTCTGAAATGGCCCAGCAAGCGACTCAGTTTTATCAAACCACTCCAAAGTAGATGGACTGCAGCGGTTTAAGAAGGTGGCTCACCACCACCAAGGGCAATTAGGGATTGGCAATAAACGCTGGCCTTGACAGCAGTGCCCATATTCCATGAACAAATTATAAAAAAGTGGTAATAATTGTTTTTTACCTGAATCTATGAAGTGAATATTAACTGCTGTCACTTTTCACCATCTTTTATTAATATTTTATCAGACTCACAAACGTGTGTTGAATAAATAGTTTCATTCTATTCCACAAATCTGATTCTTAGTACTCTAGTTATTCTTAATTGCTTTGCCGCAACTCAGTATTATTAATTATTAATACATTCAGATATTTACATAATTGCTCAGAGTGCAAAGTTAAGAGTTTGGTAAGTGGGAGAGTTCAGGCAAGTGGGAGCAGGAGATGTTGCTTTGTCTTGTTTTCCCCAACAGTGCTGACTTCCCGACCTGGGAGGAAAAGAAAATGAAGTGTGACATCACAGCCAAGAAGGTAAGAGATTGGTTGGTTGATTGGTGAGTAGTTTTTATTTTTTTCCTTATCTTGTCAGTAAGAAACCCTTGGCATTGTTGCCAAATTAGGTTATTTTAAGGATTAAGTCATGGCAGGAGAGCCCAGACATGTGTCATGCTCTTCCTGTGCCATGTGCGAAATCAGGGACACTTCCAGTGTCCCTGACGACTATGTGTGCAGGAAGTGTATCCAGCTGCAGCTCTTGTTAGATCGCATGATGGCACTGGAGCTGCGGATGGATTCAGTCTGGAGCATGCGCGATGCTGAGGATGTCGTGGATAGCACGTTGGTGAGTTGGTCACACCGCAGGTAAAGGTTGTAAAGGCAGATAGGGGATGGATGACTATTGGGCAGAACAGTAGTAGGAAAGCAGTGCAGGAGTCCCTGTGGTCAGCTCCCCCCAAAAGAGATACACCGCTTTGGATATTGTTGGGGGAGATGGCTCACCAGGGGAAGGCAGCAGCAGCCAAGTTCATGGCACCGTGGCTCTGCTGCACAGAAGGGCAGGAAAAAGAGTGGGAGAGCTATAGTGGTGGGAGATTCTATTGTAAGGGGAATAGATAGACGTTTCAGCGGTCACAACCGAGACTACAGGACGGTATGTTGCCTCCCTGGTGCAAGGGTCAAGGATGTCTCGGAGCGGCTGCAGAGCATTCTGGAGGGGGATGGTGAACAGCCAGTTGTCATGGTGCATATAGGTACCAACGATATCGGTAAAAAACGGGATGAGGTCCTACAAGCTGAATTTAGGGAGCTAGGAGCTAAATTAAAAAGTAGGTCGTCAAAGGTAGTAATCTCAGGATTGCTACCAGTGCCACGTGCTAGTCAGAGTAGGAATTGCAGGATAGCTAAGATGAATACGCAGCTTGAGGAGTGGTGCAAGGAGGAGGGATTCAAATTCCTGGAACATTGGAACAGGTTCTGGGGGAGGTGGGACCAGTACAAACCGAATGGTCTGCACCTAAGCAGACCAATGTCCTAGGGAGAGTGCTTGCTAGTGCTGCTGGAGAGGGGTTAACCTAATATGGCAGAGGGATGGGAACCTATGCAGGGAGACGAAGGGAAATAAAATAGGGGCAGAAGCAAAAGATAGAAAGGAGAATAGTAAAAGTGGAGGGCAGAGAAATCCAAGGCAAAACTCAAAAAGGGCCACGTTAGAGAAAAGTTCTAAAGGGATAAAGAGAGTTAAAAAGACAAGCCTAAAGGCTCTGTGCCTCAATGCGAGGAGTATTCGTAATAAGATGGACGAAGTAACTGCGCAAGCAGCTATTAACGAATATGATATAATTGGGATTACGTAGACATGGCTCCAGGGTGACCAAGACTGGGAACTCAACATCCAGAAGTATTCAACATTCAGGAAGGATAGACAGAAAGGAAAAAGAGGTGGGGTAGCGTTGCTGGTTAAAGAGGAAATTAATGCAATAGTAAGAAAGGACATTAGTTTGGGTGATGTGGAATCTGTATGGGTGGAGCTACGGAATACCAAAGGGCAGAAAACGCTAGTGGGAATTGTGTACAGACCACCAGACAGTAGTAGTGAGGTTGGGGATGGCATCAAACAAGAAATAAGGGATGCGTGCAATAAAGGTACAGCAGTTATCATGGGCGACTTTAATCTACATATTGATTGGGCGAACCAAACTGGTAGCAATATGGTGGAGAAGGATTTCCTGGAGTGTATTAGGGCTGGCTTTCTAGACCAATATGTCGAGGAACCAACTAGAGAGCTGGCCATCCTAGACTGGGTGTTGTGTAATGAGAGAGGCCTAATTAGCAATCTTGTTGTGTGAGGCCTCCTGTGGAAGAGTGACCATAATATGGTAGAATTCGTTATTAAGCTGGAGAGTGGCAGTGTTAATTCAGAGACTAGGGTCATGAACTTAAGGGAAGGTAACTTTGATGGTGTGAGACGTGAACTGGTTAGGTTAGACTGGCAAATGATATTTAAAGGGGTGACAGTGGATAGGCAATGGCAGACATTTTTAGATTACATGGATGAACTTCAACAATTGTCCATCCCTGTCTGGAGTAAAAAGAAAATGGGGAAGGTAGCTCAACCGTGGCTAACAAGGGAAATTAGGGATAGTGTTAAATCCAAGGAAGAAGCATATAAATTGGCCAGAAAAAGCAGCAAACTTGAGGACTGGGAGAAATTTAGAATTCAGCAGAGGAAGACAAAGGGTTTAATTAGGAAGGGGGCAAATAGAGTATGAGAGGAAGCTTGCAGGGAACATAAAAGCTTCTATAGATATGTGAAGAGAAAAAGATTAGTGAAGTCGATTAGTAGGTCCTTTCCAGTCAGCATCAGGTGAATTTATAATGGGGAACAAAGAAATGGCAGAACAATTGAACAAATAATTTGGATCTGTCTTCACGAAGGAAGACACAAATAAACTTTCGGAAATACTAGGGGTTCGAGGGCCTACCGAAAAGGAGGAACTGAAGGAAATCCTTATTAGTCAGGAAATTGTGTTAGGGAAATTGATAAGATTGAAGGCCGATAAATCCCCAGGACCTGATAGGCCGCATCCCAGAGTACTTAAGGAAGTGGCCCTAGAAATAGTGCAGGCATTGGTGATCATTTTCCAACATTCTATCGACTCTGGATCAGTTCCTATGGACTGGAGGGTAGCTAATGTAACACCACTTTTTAAAAAAAGAGGAAGAGAGAAAACAGGGAATTACAGACCGGTTAGCCTGACATCGGTGGTGGGGAAAATGTTGGAATCAATTATTAAAGATGAAATAGCAGCGCATTTGGAAAGCAGCGACAGGATCGGTCCAAGTCAGCATGGATTTATGAAAGGGAAATCATGCTTGACAAATTTCCGAGAATTTTTTGAGGATATAACTAATAGAGTGGACAAGGAAGAACCAGTGGATGTGGTGTATTTGAACTTTCAAAAGGCTTTTGACAAGGTCCCACACAAGAGATTGGTGTGCAAAATTAAAGCATATGGTATCGGGGTAATGTACTGACGTGGATAGAGAACTGGTTGGCAGACAGGAAGCAGAGAGTCAGGATAAATGGATCCTTTTGAGAATGGCAGGCAATGACCAGTGAGGTGCCGCAGGGTTCAGTGCTGGGACCCCAGCTATTTACAATATACATCAATGATTTAGATGAAGGAATTGAGTATAATATCTCCAAGTTTGCAGATGACACTAAGCTGGTGGCGGCGTGAGCTGTGAGGAGGATGCTAAGAAGCTGCAGGGTGACTTGGACAGGTTAGGTGAATGGGCAAATGCATGGGAGATGCAGTATAATGAGGATAAATGTGAGGTTATCCACTTTGGTGGCAAAAACAGGAAGACAGAATATTATCTGTATGGTGACAGATTAGTAAAAGGGGAGGTGCAACGAGACCTGGGTGTAATGGTTCATCAGTCATTGAAGTTTGGCATGCACATACAGCAGGCGGTGAGAAGGCAAATGGCATGTTGGCCTTCATAGCTAGAGGATTTGAGTATAGGAGCAGGGAGGTCTTACTGCAGTTGTACAGGGCCTTGGTGAGGCCACACTTGGAATATTGTGTTCAGTTTTGGTCTCCTAATCTGAGGAAGGACATTCTTGTTATTGAGGGAGTACAGTGAAAGTTCACCAGATTGATTCCCGGGATGGCAGGACTGACATATGAGGAGAGACTGGATCAACTGGGCTTGTATCCTCTGGAGTTTAGAAGAATGAGAGGGGATCTCATAGAAATATATAAAATTCTGATGGGATTGGACAGGTTAGAGGCAGGAAGAATGTTCCCGTTGCTGGGGAATTCCAGAACCAGGGGTCACAGTCTAAGAATAAGGGGTAAGCCATTTAGGACCGAGATGAGGAGAAACTTCTTCACTCAGAGAGTGGTTAACCTGTAAAATTCTCTACCACAGAAAGTTGTTGAGGCCAGTTCATTAGATATATTCAAAAGGGAGTTAGATATGGCACTTACGGCCAAAGGGATCAAGGGATATGGAGAGAAAGCAGGAAAGGGGTACTGAGGTGAATGATCAACCATGATCCTATTGAATGGTGGTGCAGGCTCGAAGGGCCGAATGGCCTGCTCCTGCACCTAATTTCCATGTTTCTATGTTTCTAATTCACCAAATACAGTCGGCACACACATCACAACAACACTGATGCTCAGAATTATTGACAATATCCCGCAGGTAGGTGACATTGAATTTTTTAGCTTGTCTATATTTGATGTGGTTGCTTCGCAGTGGAATGCTGCGCTCGTTAGGCTTAAGTTATCCTTTCTGTCATGAACACAGCTCAGTGCAGTCACTGATAGTCATTCTTGCTACTCCTCATTTGCTCAGTCTTTCAATTGTGGTTGTGCAACTTTTATCTTCTCTGGCTTCTGTCTTCCCCTGCTGTCAATTTATTTCCTCTGTTCTCCTTCCATGATCCTTCCCCACTCCCACACTCTTTGCTTCAGCTTTCAGAATTCGTGCATCTCTTAAAGTCTTTCTCCAATCTTCCAGCCGCCAGTCGCAAGACACAGGCTCCCAACACGGCTGTGCATAAAGTAAATTTGTGAACAAAATTGCTGTGCATGCAACAAAGCAATGTAGTTATTGTGCACTGCACAAGTCCAAATACAGATCAACCAGGGAGGCGCTCATATCCACCGTATTTTGCAGAAGATAGCTAAAATGGTTTAGCCATCTCATAAATCTGTCGAAAATAAAACAGAAGAATCAAATCATTTGCTCAGAATTGAATTGTAAAAGAAAACACAGAGGTGGAAAAGAGGACCATTCATTGTAATGGTGCAGCGATGGAGTAGAAATCATCAAGCACCCAGAGATTAAATGGCTACAGAAATTGTTAATCGGCTTCGTAGGCACCCCAAACAAATCGGGGCAGAAATTCCGGCCTCCCCAGGTCCGTATGGAGTGTGTACGAACCTGGGAAGGCATCACAAAAGCCGGTTTCCGGCACACAATATGCATGTGCCGAAAACTGGCTTTTCCGATCTGTCAAGCTCTGGCTTGACAGATACTCCGTATCCTCAAGCCAGGACATTGGCATGGACAAGATTATGGTATTTACCCATCTCTTGCCCAGCAAATGTCCTGAAAATATAGCCTACTTTTACCAGCGTAAGAGTTTTAAAACATACAAAAACATAGGTGTTACGACAGTTGTACAGGGCCTTGGTGAGGCCACACCTGGAGTATTGTGAACAGTTTTGGTCTCCTAACTTGAGGAAGGACATTCTTGCTATTGAGGGAATGCAGCGAAGGTTCACCAGACTGATTCCCGGGATGGCGGGACGGTCATATCAAGAAAGACTGGATCAACTAGGCTTGTATTCACTGGAGTTCAGAAGAATGAGAGGGAATCTCATAGAAACGTTTAAAATTCTGACGGGTTTAGACAGGTTAGATGCAGGAAGAATGTTCCCAATGTTGGGGAAGTCCAGAACCAGGGGTCACAGTCTCAGGATAAGGGGTAAGCCATTTCGGACCGAGATGAGGAGAAACTTCTTCACCCAGAGAGTGGTGAATTCTCTACCACAAAAAGTTGTTGAAGCCAATTCAATAAATATATTCAAAAAGGAGTTAGATGTAGT
The DNA here is from genome assembly GCF_044704955.1 of Pristiophorus japonicus. Lineage (NCBI taxonomy): Eukaryota > Metazoa > Chordata > Chondrichthyes > Pristiophoridae > Pristiophorus > Pristiophorus japonicus. The sequence goes on from NC_091979.1 coordinate 35,927,286, forward strand.
CCTTACTACTAGGGGGATCAAGGAGTATGGCGAGAAAGCAGGAATGGGGTACTGAAGTTGCATGTTCAGCCATGAACTCATTGAATGGCGGTGCAGGCTCGAAGGGCCGAATAGACTACTCCTGCACCTATTTTCTATGTTTTTATGTTTCTATATAAAAAAAACATTTAAAAAACATATTTTAATGTTAAAAACCCTGCCCATTAAGGTAAGTTTATTTTAAACCATTATGAATTTTTTTTTTAAATAGGAAAAATATATTTTTCCTGAGAAATTTATTAACTTTAATTTAAATTAATCTTAAATGTGATGTATTTTTTCCATTTTTTATTTGTGTTTGGGTGTTGGGGGGGCGTGGGGGGGATGTTAATGAGAACTCTTACTTGCGGAGTTCCCATTACTATGAATGAGAAAATACTGTACCTGGATTGGCTGCCCAGTGCCATGTGACTCCAGCTCCAGCATACGGACGTCCCGATGTGCACGCGCTCCGATGCGCAGGGAGAGGCCTCAGGACCAGGATCGTTGGTGGACGCAGCAGGATAAGGTAGGTGCGCATCTTTTTAACCATTTTCTGTCGAGTGCCCGCGGGGGAGCAGAGGACCGGGATTTTAGGGCCGATACAATTATAGCCATAACATTACAATATTCAGCAATTCAATTCCCTCCTTTTGTTAGGGCTCTACTGGCAATTTTACATAACAATAAAATAGGTTCAATATTTTATGACTATCATTTTATACAGAACCATGTAATTCGGGCATTGAATGACAATAGGTCTTAGGCACGGAAATAGCTGGTTAATATTTGTGTTCAAAGCTATACAAATGACTGTATTTAAATTTTCCAAGTCCCAATTAAGATACTATGAAAAGGCACTAATAACCAAATTTCCACTTAAATATGACTGTCATGGTCAGATTATTTTACAATAAAATTAAATATTTTTTTTAATAATTCAGTTTTGTAGAGTATTATTGCTTTATTCTAATAATCCTAATTCTTTTGAACTTTTCAGATGATATTTAGCAGATTTCTGTTGCAAGCTTAGAAATTGCCTCTGACATACGATTCACGAGTTGCTGAAGATTTGTTGGGCCTGTCAGTTAACCTGTTAACTTACTCACCTTAGACCTGCGAGATCGATTTATGTTGGCAAGACAATAAGCTCACAAGCAAAGTTTATTTATTCAAAGTATAATACCGTAAGCAGCAACAACAACTTGCATTTATATAGCGCCTTTAACAGAGTAAAATGTCCCAAGGCGTTTTACAGGAGTATTACAAGACAAAAAAAATTGACACCACGCCACATAAGGAGAAATTATGGCAGAACCAAAAGCTGAGTCAAAGAGGCAGGTTTTAAGGAGCTTCTTAAAGGAGTAAAGAGATGTAGAGAGGCGGAGAGGTTTAGGGAGGGAATTCCCTAAAACTTTAAGTACTTACAACCAAGTAAGCTTAGTCACAGCAAAACAATATCTTTTGAGTTACAATATTTGAGCTTAATCTTCCCAGGTAAAATGGAAATTCCTGTTTCATTATGCTGACTTATATATCTTAGTTACTTACAATTATCTTATCTAATGTCCTTTTGTGACATGCTTAATATGATCAGGTCTTGTTGACGTACAACTGTATATACATTTTTAAGCTGCAATGTATATAATACAATGGATCTCCCGATATGGATGAAGCCATCGGAATGTTCACGAGGCGATATTGCCCCTCGCCAAATTGGGGGCGGTAACTTTCCGGAGCCGGGACTGTTATCATCAGGTCAGGAATTCCCGCTCCCGACACGGAATTGGGCCAACCGCCCCTCGAAGTAAGCGGAGCTCCAAGGGTGGTAGTGCATCATTATCATAGGCAGTCCTTCAAAATCGAGGAAGGCTTGCTTCCACTCGAAAAGTGAATTCTCAGGTGACTGAACAGTCCAATACAGGAATTACAGTCTCTGTCACAGGTGGGACAGACAGCCGTTGAAGGAAAGGGTGGGTGGGGAGTCTGATTTGCTGCATGCTCCTTCCACTGCCTGCACTTGCTTTCTGCATGCTCTCGGCGACAAGACTCGATGTGCTCAGCGCCCTCCCGGATGCATTTCCTCCACTTAGGGCGGTCTTTGGCCAGGGATTTCCAGGTGTCGGTGGGGATGTTGCATTTTATCAAGGAGGCTTTGAGGGTGTCCTAGAAATGTTTCCTCTGCCCACCTGGGGCTCGCTTGCCTTGTAGGAGTTCCGAGTAGAGCGCTTGCTTTGGGAGTCTTGTGTCAGGCATGCGAACAATGAATTAAAGGGGAGGGCAGCTGCGCACTCCCAATACGGAGTGTCGGGCTGCGCGATGGTCATGCCAGGACTGCCATGGTCAAGCCGACTCAAGTGTCGGCTGACAAATAAAGATGGTGGCCCGGGGCGCTGCAGGCATTACCTGTAAACAGCGCACCAGGAATGGATGTCGCCCGCTTCGTTACCTGTGCGGCGTTAAGGTGTCGCCGTGCGATGGTAAGGAGTCACCATGCATGACGATGATGTCATCGCCAGTTGCATGGCGGCCTGGGGCACTAACCGCGGGGCACGGCGCTGCCGGGACAGCACTTCGTAAACCTCCGGAGCAATTTCCTGGGATGCGGTAGCGTCCCCCCCTCGCCTCGGCAAAAACTGCACTCCCCAGAGATGCTAATGGGGTGCAAAAAAGGAGCAATTTCACCCCTTCAATCTTCCTGTTCACCATCATCATCATAGGCAGTCCCTCGGAATTGGGGAAGAGTTTCTTCTACTCTTAAAATGAATTCTTAGGTGGCTGAACTGTCAAAATACGAGAGCCACAGTTCCTGTCACAGGTGGGACAGATAGTGATTGAGGGAAGGGGTGGGTGGGACTGGTTTGCTGCATGCTCTTTCCGCTGCTTGCGCTTGATTTCTGCACGCTCTCAGCAATGAGACTCGAGGTGCTCAGCGTCCTCCCGGATGCACTTCCTGCACTTAGGGCGGTCTTTGGCGAGGGGCTCCCAGGTGTCGGTGGGGATGTTGCATTTTATCAGGGTGGTTTTAAGGGTGTCCTTTTAATGTTTCTTCTGCCCACCTTTGGCTTGTTTGCTGTGAAGGAGTTCCGAGTAGAATGCTTGCTTTGGAAGTCTCGTATCTGGCATGCAAACAATGTGGCCTGCCCAGCGGAGCTGATCAAGTGTGGTCAGTGCTTCAATGCTGGGTGTCATGTACCTAGACATGTTACTGCCTGTACTATTACATATGATGTGCCACTAGAGGGCACGACAATGGGAAACTTGTACACCAGCTGTATGGTCGCTAAGGTGTGCCACCAGAGGGCACTGCAGTGGGAGACTTGTAGGTTACCTGTACAGGTGGGCCAGATCGAGTATAAAAGGCATCGGAGCCTCACTCTGGAGTTATATTAAATGGACTAAGGTCACGACAGTTCAAGGGCAAAACATTGTCTCGTGGAGTCATTATCAGAGCATCCAAAGACACAACAATTGGCGATGAGATTACGGACCTTCACGCAAATATGGCTAATCTTGCATCAGTTCGCCGACGGTGATGATTGGGACGCGTTTGTGGAGAGGCTCGACAATTTCTTCACAGCAAACGGCCTGGCAGGCGACCATCTGGCCACACTGGCTGATAGGTGCAGAACTACCCTGCTAACCAGTTGTGGGCCCACCGTCTATGGCTTCGACAGGGACTTGCTGGCACCAGCGAAGACAACAACCAAGACATACGAGGAGCTTGTAACGCTAATCCAAGAACAACTCAGGCCCAAAGAGAGCATCTTCATAGCCAGACACTGGTTTTATGCACACCGATGGCCCGAAGGCCAGGAGATCGTGAAATACGCTGCAGACCTCAGGAGGCTGGCGGCACCGTGTGATTTCGGTGACCACCTCACCGAAGCGCTGTGGGATATCTTTGTCATCAGAATCGGCCATGAGGGCCTTCTTCACAGGCTACTATCTGCGGATACCACAGTCACCCTGCAGAAGGCCAACTCCATGAGCCAGGCATTCATGACTTCGATCTGCAGTTCTAGGCGGATGACTCATCATCAGGACTCAAACCCGGCAAGTACTGTACACAGAATGGCGCCTTTTAGAGGCTGGACTGTAGAACGTGAAGCTCCTCAGGGGAGAGAGAACATGCCCCCTGAGTCCCTTAACTCAGAGGTCGCTGAGGGGGGCTAAACAAGTAGCACCATGCTGGCATTGCGGAGGGAATCACAGGGCTCACCAGTGCCGTTTTAAGGACTATGTGTGTAAAGGCTGCAGCACAAAGGGCCACTTCCAGCAAACGTGTAAAAGAAATATGACTCTCTGTGTTGATGCAGAGTCTGCAGTTGGCCATGAATCCAGTGTGGATTATGAAGCGATAGCCAGAGAGGCAGCTCAGCCCCACGATGAGGTATATTGCATGTTTACCTGCACCACCGAGTGTTCCCCGTTGAGGATGAAAGTCGAGATAAATGGCGTTCCAGTCTTCAGGGAAGTGGACGACAGGGGCGAGCCAGTCAGTAATGAATCAAGAAGCCTTTGAGAGGCTATGGGACAATCAGGCTGAACGACCCAAGTTGGTCCCGGTTCAGGCAAAGCTGCGCCAATGAACTTATCCCCGTCGTTGGTAAAGGTACTCCATGATGGCGCGGTGCAAAAGTTACCTCTGTGGATTGTTGCAGGTGATGGACCAACGCTGCTCGGAAGAAGAAGATCCATTAGAGCTGGGAAGATTTCACCCCTCCAGCGATCGATGTCCGCCGCGCTCAGAGGCAAAGCAAGCCCCTACCTGAGGTTGGATCCGGCACCAGAGAGCAGACCAGCACAGCACCCGAGGTACAGACCGCTCAGCACGACTGCGTGGAGATGATCCAGCTGAGACGACCTGAACGCACCTTCCAGGTTCTAGTGGTAGGTCTCCAGAGCAAGAAAATCGGATCCAGAGGCGACTTCCCAGCTTCGGTGGCAGAACCCGGGGAGAAGAGGATCACAGCAGTCAACATCGTGGAGGGAAGAAAGATGGCGCCCAAACCATGAGGTGAAGCCCTGAAGAAAAAGATGGCGGCGGCCACACCACAAGGTGCAGCGCTGATGGAGCATCACGTGGTACCAAGCGAAGAAGAGGATTGGGGTAAAGATAGCAAGGCCCTCTTAAAGGAGGCCAGCAACCCAACACACTTAAAGGGACAGTTCCACATTCTCAATCAATGTAATAGCAATTGTGATTTAAATGTAAAGCTTGTAATTGATGTTAAATGTTTTATACACATAATAAGCAAAGAAAAGTCATGCAATTGTGATCGGAGCTACAGTTTATCTACAATAAGTAATGAAACGTTGTGCGATGTAGGATTTCAACTGTATTCTGATTATGTAGCGGGCAAACACCCATCGGGAGCACACAGGTCCAGCGGGCTGCCCAACACTGTAGCCTGCGTCCCTGGGACCAGAGTGATGCACCATGGAGTGTGGCCACAAGCAGCCAATATAGACAAGCTGCAGAGCAAGCAATCTCAGGAGGGCAACGGCACCGATATCGATACCCTGCCTCTGATCAGCTCCACCTCTCAGGCACCCGATGGCGCCAACCGCCACGAGCCTAAAAGAGCAAACCGAGCTAAGGCGCAGCCCCCAGACCCTATCGCCACCAAGGCTACACCCGGGAATGAAGGGTTACCTGCAACAGTCCTCCCAAATGGGACCGGGACCAGCCAGGATCCCAACCCAAATAACGCCCAGGCAAGCAAGTCAGCAGTTCGCTGTGCACTGCCAGACGATTGCCCCTCAGGGAGCAGCAGCGACCCGGGGCGCAAAGGAAAGCACAGGGAGGTCCCGTGAACCTGCCCGATGCTAGGAGCAATGGCAAAGGAGCCAAGAGCAGGCAACTTGAGCCAACCGGGTTCCCACTGCCAGCACTGGGCACCGCGCCACCACAAGACTACCTGGACACCATCCAGCAGTTCTGGAACTAGTTTGTCCTCATGCACCGGTGCAGACACCAGCACTGAGTCTAAGTATGTATCAAGAATGTACCTTGTTAGTCAAGTGTACTTGCCTCACAACTATACCACAAATGTAACGATGTAAATGCAACATTTTTTTTCTGGACTTGAATGTATATGAATGTATTTGCACCGGCATAATCTATATATGGGGAGGAGAGAATCGAGTGGTCATGGACTCACAAACAGAAACCACCAGCACCTCTACTGCCAACGAAACACCACCTACTCACCCAAGATGGAAACGACCCTCCAAGGGTCAACCAGATAGAGCTAAGCCCAGAGCACAGTCAATGCATGAAGGCGATTTGCTCTAAGGAATTGGGGGAGAGTGATGTCATGTATCTAGACATGTTACTGCCTGTACTATTATATATGATGTGCCACCAGAGGGCACTACTATAGGAAACTTGTACACCAGCTGTATGGTCCCTAAGGTATGCCATCAAAGGGCACTGCAGTGGGAGACTTGTAGGTTACCTGTATAGGTGGGCCAGGCCTAATATAAAAGGCAGGCCACCATGTGTGATCCTCATTCTGGAGTTATATTAAATGGACTAAGATCACTACAGTTCAAGTGCAATACATTGCCTCTTGGAGTCATTATCAGAGCATCCAAAGACACAACACTGGGGATGTTGGCCTGATCGAGGGTGCTAACGTTGGTATGTCTACCCTCCATGGGGATTTGTAAGATCTTGCGGAGACATTGTTGGTTGTATTTCTCCAGCAACTTGAGGTGTCTGTTATCCACTCTTACAAAAGTAAGCAGGCTCCTCTTATCTCTCCTATCCCGTGGTCTTCAGACCATTCCTTAATTCATTTTTAACAAGGTTAGTAAGAGGAAAAACGAAGTATGGCTGTTTCCAAGGTTCAGAAAATGATAAGAATGCCGGGTGGGATCTACATCTCCTCACAGGGGCACCAAACTGATGATTCAGGCTGAGGTTTGAATCGTCTGTTTACATTTGCGTGCTGATTCTTTATTTTGCTGGAGTCAACATTCTGCATTTTAACCCCTCTTTCACCCATGGGCCACAACATGCACGCCTGTTGGCTCCGGGTGTATGTCCTTGCTGCCTGCTCAGGAGATTGCAGATTATTGCAGCTTTCGGACAGGTGAGAGCCAGGGCGATTTTAACTGTCCACCGGCCAGGTTTCTTTTGAGCGAATAGTGTTAAGTACAACAGAAAATAATCTTCCTTATAACCTGTAAATCATTTCCTGCTGAAACATTCTCAGCAGGTTATGTTGTGTAATCCTGCCATAAGAAAACAGCCCACTGAATGTGTTACCATGCATGGCCATGCTGCAACTATGGTCACAAACAAGTCTTACTGGGGCTGACACCAGAAGTCCTTGTAAGTCCAGCTGCACGAAGCATGTCCATTGAATATCAGGCAGGATGGGCTAGAGGAAGGGTAGCTGTATGTCACTGTCCATGTTACTTAAACTTGCTGTGTCTCAAGACAAAGTTATCTGCTTGCAGGAAAATACAGGACATTATAAATGGGAACAGGACAAAATTGGAGGAGGATCCCAAAATTAGAACATAATTTCATGAGGCTTCCCTGAATATTATTGCCATGATACCAGTGAGGAAGTAGGTGAGGGTGAAGTGCAAGATTTATCGAGCTCAGGGCTAGTACCACCCTAGGCTTGCTATCTCTTGTCCTCCTGCTCCAGCCACTGAATCATTGGCTAATGCCAAACCTCAAATACTTCATGCATAATGGCCCAGAAACTGCGGTCGGAGGCTTCCCCCGAGCGGACGCCTCCGACCAAAATTATTTTTGCGAAAGTACCTGGTGGTCCCGGAGGAATGTAGACGCGGTCCGAGGCCTCCATTCGCAGCGCAGCGCGTGGGCCCACACACCCCAGGAATGTAAGCGCAACCTGGGATCACGTGGGCATGGATCACCAATGAACATGTAGTATTCTCATTGATAATAACGGGAGCTCCGTTTGTACGAGCTCTTAATACTATCAATGAGAATACTCCCAAAAACATAGAAACACAACACAATAAATAAAATAAACACCTCACATATTTAAAATTGATTGAAATTGAATTTACTTAAATGTTTTGTACAAAAATGTTTTTTTTTAATATTTAACGTATGTTTTAATAGGGGTAAGAAGAAGCTTATCTTAATGGACAGGGTTTTTAATATAAAAATTGTTGATAATATTTTATTTTTCTATCTGTTAGAATTCCTACTCTGATAGAAGTAGGCTATATGCCTGCTTTTAGCAGGTGTAAGAACTTGAAGAATATTCGCTAGGCAAGAGTTGGACAAATAGCCCAAATCTCTGCACGCAAAGGCCCTTCTCCCGGGGATGCGTGTGATCTGTCAATAGTTCGCAAATGTCGGTTCTCGGCGCATGCGCATCGCGTGCCGAGAACCGGCACTTGCGAGGCTTCGTACGCACCCGGAGAGGCCGCAATTTACGGCCCAATATATTGTATATTGCATTGCAGAGAATATGTTCCCCTTATTTTTTTACAGGGCTGGAAGTAGAGATTGGCAGCGTAGCCAGTGTCCGAGAGCAGGCCAGCACCTTAAAGCAGCATGTCAAACTCTCAATAAATTTGTAGCTGTAGTGGTTGCAGATAGTGAGTTTGCAAAGTTAGTACCAGGCAGATCGCAGTTCGTGAATACGGTACACACTGTAGCCACGGTGCGCCGATGGTGGAGGGAGTGAGTGTTTAAGGTGGTGGATGGGGTGCCGATCAAGTGGGCTGCTTTGTCCTGTCCACTACGATGAGGAGTAAGCACCTGGGGCCCAAGAGGACAGCTCAGTTCCATCCTCAGCTGCAGTAGCTAGTGATCCTGCTTCTAATAGTAGATTGCTGCCTGAGCAAGATCTTAGAATGATACAACACAGAAGGAGGCCATTCGATCCATTGTCCCTGTGTCGGTTCTTTGTTAGAGCTATCCAATTAATCCCTGTTCTTTGCCTGAGTCTTGTATTTTTTTTTCTTCAAGTATTTATCCAATTTTCTTTTGAAAGTTACTATTGAATCTGCTTCCACCATCATTTCAGGCAGTGTATTCCAGATCACAACAACTCGCTGTGTAAAAAAACTGACGTCACTGGTTCCTTTGCGAATCACCTTAAATCCGTGTCCACGAGTTACCGACCCTTCTACCCCCGGAAGAAGTTTTGCTTTCTTTTTTAAATGTATTCGTTCATGGAATGTGAGCGTCGCTGGCAAGGCCAGCATTTATTGCCCATCCCTAATTGCCCTTGAGAAGTGGGTGGTGAGTCTCCTTCTTGAACTGCTGCAGTCCGTGTGGTGAAGGTACTCCCACACTGCTGTTAGGGAGGAAGTTCCAGGATTTTGACCCAGCGACGATAAAGGAACGGCGATATACTTCCAAGTCAGGATGGCGTGTGACTTGCAGGGGAACTTGGAGGTGATGGTGTTCCCATGTGCCTGCAGCCCTGGTCCTTCCAGGTGGCAAAGGTCGCGGGTTTGGGAGGTGCTGCCGAAGAAGCCTTGGTGCGTTGCTGCAGTGCATCTTGTAAATGGTACACACTGCAGCCACGGTACGCCGGTGGTGGAAGGAATGAATGTTTAAGGTGGTGGATGGAGTGCTAATCAAGCGGGGTGCTTTATCCTGGATTGTGTCGAGCTTCTTGATTCTCTTTACTTACAACTTTCAAAACCATTCAGGATTTTGAACGCCTCTATCAAAGCTCCCCTGAAACTTCTCTACTCTATGGAAAGCTTCTTGAGTTTCTCCACATAACTGAAGCCCCTCTTCCTTGTTACCATTCTCGTAAATCTCTTCTTCTGCACCCTCGCTAAAATAATTTATAGGAGTCATTTCATCATAGGCAGTCCCTCGAAATCAAGGAAGACTTACTTCTACTCAAAAAGTGAGTTCTCAGGTGACCGTACAGTCCAATACGGGAATTACAGTCTCTGTGACAGGTGGGACAGACAGTCATTGGAGGAAAGGGTGGTTGGCCACATGCTCCTTCCGCTGCCTGCGCTTGTTTTCTGCATGCTCTCGGCGATGAGACTCGAGATGCTCAGCGCCCTCCCGGATGCTCTTCCTCCACTGAGGGCTGTCTTTTGCCAGAGAGTCCCAGGTGTCGGTGGGGATGTTGCACTTTATCTTGCTTATGGGTTACAGGACTATAATGATACCCGCTCTCCTATGTGTCTCAGAGACGTGGACCATATACAGTAGACACCTCAAATCGCTGGAGAAATACCACCAACGCTGTCTCTGCAAGATCCTGCAAATCCCCTGGGAGGAGTCATTTAAATCCATGCAAAACACTGCGCAAGGTCCAAAAAGGAGTTCCCTAACCAAAGCTGCGTAATTATGAATCAATTACAGTTGCTTGCGCTACATGGAATCTATAGCAGCTCAGGGATGTGTGCAGTGGAGCCTCAAATCCCAAGCTCAAAGAGAGTATCTCATGAACTGCTGCAATAGAGATGGTGAACCCAAGACTACTACAAACACCCAGGTCTGGCTTCAATCTGTTGGGTGATCAGATTGAGAGCACCTAGTGTCAGAGATTCACTTGACCTCACTGCTGCTGAGAGCTCTGCTTCCACGCAGGTTAATGCACATGCTGAAGAATTGCCCAACCACAGTGGCATGACTGGAGAAGATACAAATGAAGGTGAGTTCTCTCAGAATAACAGCACACCGGCCCTCTCTCAGCATCCCTATATAAGGTGACAGCAGATATACCAGAAAGTGACCAGAAGAAGGCAAACACAGCACCAACGAACATGGCTTCATTGTATGAATCAGCACAAGGAAACACAGGTCCACCTGAATCCCAATTGCCTGCCACTAAAACCCTACAGCTACTTAAACAGCACTTAATCCTTCTTGCACAAAATTAATTCTAAGGTGAATTTTCTTTAAGTCACAAACTTGTGCCTAAGGTGATGCCACTGAAGCCACTAAATGCTCTCGAAAGCCATGACCAAGGAAACCCATTTGCCAGCACTGTCCTGTTTCCTGTAAAATGTGTGCATATTTACTGCAGACTGTGGGACGTTAACATTTGCAGCAATGCTTCAATTATAGTGGTCCCTGCTGTACCAGTAATGGAACTAGGTTGACTATGGGGACATTTACACTGCAGCCTCTGCTGTGAGATGATTAGCTCCAGTTCAGGTTCCTGCTGGCTGCTATTGTTGACTCCTGCCTGACTGGAATTTGAATTGTCCTCCCAGGAGACAGTTCTGCGCGTGCATGGGCACACACATCCACAAAGTCTTTTCCTGACAAATAAAAATTTCAGGCCCTGAAAATCCGAGGGTTCAGAGAGGTAACCTGCCATAAGATGCTGAGATGTACCTGCCCAAGACTTCCACCACTGACCCTGCCAAAGGCAAGCTGAGGTTACCCTTCCCTTGGAAACATCTTTTAGTTGCTGTAATGTATGCACCTGTGAGTATGCTCACAGGTTTGTAAAGCTGTTGAAGCAGGCAGGTCGGAAGGCCTCCTCGTAGGACTGCTCCTGGGCATGGCCAAGGGGGCCATCAGCTGGTCCATGCAGCGGGCGGTCGAGGGGGTCGTTCAGCCCGACTGCCTGCCTCTCTCCCGCGGTTACATCCGAGCAGGGTGTCCCTGGAGATAGAGCACACGGTGTCCACCGGTACGCTCGCGACCTTCCGCGAGAGGTGGGCACCGGAGGGACTGGAGTGCATCATCACCCCTGGCAACCAAATTTTAATTTGATTTGTTTAATGTCTATAGTTTAATTTGTTCATTTGTCGGTTTTGGTGCCCCTTTAACAAGGGGACATTTGATTTACAAGTTCAACTTAAAATCATTGAAATGCTGTTGAGTTGTGAGTGACTTAGCCAGTCACGTGATGTTCACGATACTCAATAAAACCCCAGTCAGTTGGATTCAGGGGATCCACGATAAGGCATGTGGTTGTGAGCCTGGTGGATGAACTGGTAATGTGTAGTGTGATTGTTAAATCTTTGCGAATAAACCAACTAGTTCTTAATAGCGATGTGCTGTTATGAATTCTTAAGTAAAGAATCCATGAAGCAAATACATTACAGTTGCCCTCAGCAGTGGCCCCTTTGGTGGCCAGGCACCATAGATGCTTCCCTCTTTGAGTATTCAGGCAACACTCTGGACGCCCTGCTGGGCCCACAGCTGCCATTTGATCCCTCCAGAAGCTGGGAAGGTGGTAACTCCCCATGTAGTGAGTCCCCCTTCCTGGCCCTTCCCCCTCTGATGCCAATAGCTTTGTTTGGTACTGGTGGAAGCTCCGCTCCCGATAGGCCACCCTGACATTCCTGGTATTTCCCTGTACTGTCTTAATGTTTGACCTTCCCGCTGCATGCTCGCCGAATGGTGGGAGTTTGCCAGGAGCCCGGGGGAATTTTGGAGCTTTTAATAATTAGACAACATGCTGAGAAAAGCCCGAAGACGCTAAACATTTAAATTACGACCAGTGAGGTTTAAAGAATGATGACAGAACTCCATGGTCACTTGGTGAACCAGTTTGACACTGCACTGGATTTACGCTCCGTGAGAAAAGAAAGACTTGCATTGATTTTGCGCCTTTCATGACCGCCGGACGCCTCAAAGCGCTTTATAGCAAATGAATTACTTTTGGAATGTAGTCACTGTTGCAATGTATGAAACGCGCGACATCTGGGAGCCCCTGGCCAAAGACCGCCCTAAGTGGAGGAAGAGCATCCGGTAGGGTGATGAGCACCTCGAGTCTCATCTACGAGAGCATGCAGAAAACAAGCACAGGCGGCGGAAGGAGTGTGCGGCAAACCAGACTCCCCATCCACCCTTTCCTTCAACCACTGTCTGTCCCACCTGTGACAGAGACTGATGCCCATATTGGACTGTACAGCTACCTGAGAACTCACTTTTAGGGCTCAATTTTCCTCAGTATTTGCTCCGTTTTTTTTTGGTGTAGGCTGCTTTTTCTGGCCTAACTTAAAAATCCTCAGTTTCCCCAATCAACTTGCACCAGCGTAACTGACTTAGCAAAGTTTTTTTTATGTAAAGTTTATTTTCAAAAGGGGGCGTTACCAGCCATCTACGCCAATTCTGCCCATTTAGGCAACTTTGGCCAGCTAATAGCTACTCCATTTCTACTTAGGCCAGTGTATATGGCCGCTCGAGAAAACCCTTGCAGAGAGTTAAAGAAATCAGCGCAGGTAAGTACATCGGAGGCCATTCGGCCTGGGCTAGGGCCGGGAAGCGGAGGGGACCTGGACTTGAAACAACCAAGCCTTAGCAATGTTAAATAAATCAATGCGGAATACATTTGCAAACAAAAACTACTAACGAGATATTGAAAAATAAAGTCCATTCAATAGAAACACCACTTCTCAGAGGGAACAGATTTGCAAAACCATCCTTCACACAATTAAAATAATCAAGAAATAATCATTACCGCAATTCTGTAAGGAATAAAAAATTGAAGTCATACCTTCAGTATCAAACTCCAATTCATCTTTCTGCACCCAGCCCGGAACGGCAGCGGGCAGGTGTGGGAGGTCACTCGGCCTGGGCTAGCGACGGGAGAACTCATCGGCAAGCCCTTCGGTCAGGGCTAGGAGCGGGGGAGCAGTCCGGGAGGCTGAAGACAGGGCAGGTAGATGGGGGGGGGGGGATGGGTCATTTCGGCCTGGGATAGGTGCGGGCTGGCCCGCTGCCTTCCCCGGCTGAAAGCCATCAGGGGCACAATGTTAATCAGAGGTTCTATGGTCGAGTAAATCCATGCAAGAAGCATGCAAGGTTTCAATGGTCAGTTTTTTAAAAAATTCTTTTACAGTGATCAAGTGGAAAAGGCTCCTGAAATGTGTTCCAATTTTTTTATTTTTTTGTTTTTTTGAAAAATATTTCTTGTGTTTTTTCCCCCACCTTAGCTCCAACCCGCAGCCTCAGACTAAATTTGAGTAAGTACTGCCCAATTTGCCCAGGATCGCGTTTTCCGCTGAGAATCCGCGTGTAAGACCCATTTTTCCCACCGGCCGGAATTTTTTTGTTTTTTTGATCAATTTTTCGCCGCCGTTAATTTAATAATCTTAGCAGGTTTTTGGGCAGCAATCCGGCGGTGGCGGATTTTGTGGAAATTCTAGCTCAAAGTTCCTTCTCCTGTTGTAGAGGGCCTCAGTGACTTCCTGAATGCAGTGGTGGATGACGAACTGCGAGATGTTAGCTATATTTCCTGCTGCAAACTGGAAGGATCTGCTGGCGAAGAAATTGATGGCCACGGTGATCTTGACAACCACTGGGAGAACAGTGGTCGCCCTGCTCTCAGGCTGCAGTTCTGTTTACAGGAGGTGGCAGAGTTTTGTGACCACTTCCTTGGTGAAGCAGAGCCTCCTAATACACTGCTCCTCACAAGTGGATACAAGAGAAGTGCTCTCGGAAGACCCTAGGTGGGTAAGGCCTACTGTTGAGAGCCCTCCTCCTCTCTCTGCATGTATCTTCTCGTATTCTTCGCTGCCTCCGCTCGCTCTCAGGCAGTAAAACATTTGGGATTTCCAGTTACATCTGCAAAAAAAACATCTGTACAACTGATTATAGATTCCCCCACTACTGTGATTATCCTTTTTTGCACTGTACCTGTATCACCCTTTCGGAGAATGTTTTGCTTCCTGCTGCCACAGTGTTGCTAACTCAAAGGTAGTAATCTCAGGATCTCAGGATTGCTACCAGTGCCACGTGCTAGTCAGAGTAGGAATTGCAGGGTCGCTCAGATGAATACGTGGTTTGAGGAATGGTGCAAGGGGGAGGGATTCAAATTCCTGGGACATTGGAACCGGTTCTGGGGGAGATGGGACCAGTACAAACCGGACGATCTGCACCTGGGCAGGACCGGAACCGATGTCCTAGGGGGAGTGTTTGCTCGTGCTGTTGGGGAGGGTTTAAACTAAAATGGCAGGGGGCTGGGAATCTGTGCAGGGAGGCAGAGGGAAGTAAAAAGGGGGCAGAAGCTAAAGGTAGGAAGGAGAAAAGTAAAAGTGGAGGGCAGAGAAATCAAAGGCAAAAATCAAAAAGGGCCACATTACAATATAATTCTAAAAGGACAAAGAGTGTTAAAAAAAAACAAGCCTGAAGGCTCTGAGTCTCAATGCGGATAAATTGACTGCGCAGATAGCTGTTAACGGATATGACGTAATTGGGATTACGGAGACATGGCTCCAGGGTAACCAAGGCTGGGAATTCAACATCCAGGGGTATTCAATATTCAGGAAGGACAGACAGGAAGGAAAAGGAGGTGGGGTAGCGTTACTGGTTAAAGAGGAGATTAATGCAATAGTAAGGAAGGACATTAGTGTGGATGATGTGGAATGTATATGGGTAGAGCTGCAGAACACCAAAGGGCAGAAAACATTAGAGGGAGTTGTGTACAGACCACCAAACAGTAGTAGGGAGGTTGAGGATGGCATCAAACAGGAAATTAGGGATGGATGCAATAAGGGTACAGCAGATATCATGGGTGACTTTAATCTACATATTGATTGGGCTAACGAAACTGGTAGCAATACTGTGGAGGAGGATTTCCTGGAGTGTATAAAGGATGGTTTTCTAGACCAATATGTCGAGGAACCAACTCGAGAGCAGGCCATCCTAAACTGGGACTTGTGTAACGAGAGAGGATTAATTAGCAATCTGTGCGGGGCCCCTTGGGGAAGAGTGACCATAATATGGTAGAATTCTTCATTAAGATGGAGAGTGACACAGTTAATTCAGAGGCTAGCGTCCTGAACTTAAAGAAAGGAAACTTCGACGGTATGAGATGTGAATTGACTAGGATAGACTGCAGAATGATACTTAAAGGGTTGATGGATAGGCAGTGGCAGACATTTAAATAGCACATGGATGAACTACAACAATTGTACATCCCTGTCTGGCGTAAGAATAAAAAAGGTAATGTGGTCCAACCGTAGCTAACAAGGGAAATTCTGGAAAGTGTTAAATCCAAGGAAGAGGCATATAAATTGGCCAGAAATAGCAGCAAACCTGAGGATGAGGAGAAATTTAGAATACAGCAAAGGAGGACTAAGGGTTTAATTAGGAGGGGGAAAATAGAGTATGAGAGGAAGCTTGCAGGGATCATAAAAACTGACTGCAAAAGCTTCTATAGATATGTGAAGAGAAAAAGATTAGTGAAGACTAATGTAGGTTCCTGCAGTCAGAATCAGGTGAATTTTTAATGGGGAACAAAGAAATGGCAGACCAATTGAACAAATACTTTGGTTCTGTCTTCACTAAGGAAGACATGAATAACCTCCCGAAAATACTAGGGGACCGAGGGTCGAGCGAGAAGGGGGAACTGAGGGAAATCCTTATTAGTCAGGAAATGGTGTTGGGGAAATTGAAGGGACTGAAGGCCAATAATCCCCAGGGCCTGATAGTCTCCATCCCAGAGCACTTAAGGAAGTGGCCCAAGAAATAGTGGATGCATTGGTGGCCATTTTCCAACATTCCATGGACTCTGGTTCAGTTCCTATGGATTGGAGGGTAGCTAATATAACGCCACTTTTTAAAAAAGGAGGGAGAGAGAAAACACGGAATTATAGACCGGTTAGCCTGACATCGGTGGTGGAATCAATTATTAAAGATGTAATAGCAGTGCATTTGGAAAGCAGTGACAGGATCGGTCCAAGTCAGCATGGATTTATGAAAGGGAAATCATGCTTGAAAATCTTCTAGAATTTTTTGGGGATTTAACTAGTTGAGTGGATAAGGGAGAACCAGTGGATGTGGCGTATTTGGACTTTCAAAAGGCTTTTGACAAGGTCCCACACAAGAGATTAGTGTGCAAAATTAAGTACATGGTATTGGGGGTAATGTATTGATGTGGATAGAGAACTGGTTGGCAGACAGGAAGTAACGAATGGGAATAAACGGGTCCTTTTCAGATGGCAGGCGATGACAAGTGGGGTGCTGTAGGGTTCAGTGCTGGGACCCCAGCTATTTACAATATACATTAATGATTTAGACGAAGGAATTGAATGTAATATCTGCAAGTTTGAGCAGTGCGAGCTGCGAGGAGGATGCGAAGAGGCTGCAGGGGGACTTGGACAGGTTAGGTGAATGGGCAAATGCATGGCAGTTGCAGTATAATGTGGATAAATGTGAGGTTATCCACTTTGGTATCAAAAACAGGAAGGCAGAATATTATCTGAATGGTAACAGATTAGTAAAAGGGAGGTGCAACAAGACCTGGGTGTCATGGTACATCAGTCATTGAAGGTAGGCATGTAGGTACAGCAGGCAATAAAGAAAGCAAATGGCATGCTGGCCTTCATAGCAAGGGGATTTGAGTATAGGAGCAGGGAGGTCTTACTGGAGTTGTACAGGGCCTTGGTGCGACCTCACCTGGAATATTGTGTTCAGTTTTGGTCTCCTAATCTGAGGAAAGACATACTTGCTATTGAGGGAGTGCAGCGAAGGTTCACCAGACTGATTCCCGTGATGGCAGGACTGACATATGAAGAAAGACTGGATCGGCTAGGCTTATACTCACTGGAATTTAGAAGAATGAGAGGGGATCTCATAGAAACTTATAAAATTCTGACGAGACTGAAAAGGTTAGATGCAGGAAGAATGTTCCCAATGTTGGGGAAGTCTAGAACCAGGGGTCACAGTCTAAAGATAATGGGTAAGCCATATAGGACCGAGATGAGGTAAAACTTTTTCAGCCAGAGTTGTGAACCTGTGGAATTCTCTGCCACAGAAAGTTGTGGAGTCCAGTTCGTTGGACATACTCAGAAGGGAGGTAGATATGGCCCTTATGGCTAAAGTGATCAGGGGGTATGGAGAGAAGACAGAGGTGGGGGGTACTGAGGTTGCATGATCAGCCATGATATTGAATGGCGGTGCAGGCTCTAAGGGCCAAATGGCCTGCTCCTGCACCTATTTTCTATGTTTCTATGTTTCTATGTTTTATGTTTAACAAAAAAGTTTTGTTATTTTAATAAGAATAGTACGAGAAATATACTGCTTCAACTGAATATTATTCCTTTACCTAGTTAATGCTAAATAAACCTGTCTTGTAGTTGCTAGCCGAACCTACGTTCTGATCGTATTTATTCCTCCCCTAACAAAGTCTAGGCGATTACATCATTTATTCCAGTAAGCCGGAATACAGCTTGGGTGACAAGGGTTATCTGGATATTGGACAGTTGAAAGGGACACTATTGTTAATAGGGAGCAGCAGGCTCAGCGGAGTGGCTAATGATGCGAACCCAAGGAATACATCTGCTGTAAAAACCTACTGCATTCTTACCCGTGTTTTGGTGCATTCTGTTGAAGGATTCGTTCTCTAGATTTTGCTCCAAGCAGAGAACCTAACCACAATGCTACTGCACATGCGTGGCCATTTCAGAGACCTCAGGAAGGTCACTTTTTTCCACCGCGCTTGTGCAGACGTCCTGGCACATTTTCCAACGCAGTACGCAGGCTCCCCCCCAGCCCCACCCGAGATGACTGGCCACGCTGCAAGGCTGCAGAGAAGAGGCCAAACAGCGGCGAAAGTGGGAAGATTTTTTTCTGGAGCATCTCCTGAAGTACTGAAGCAGTACAACCCGGGTACGTTTGCTAGAAAACAGGGAAAATTGAGCACTTAGAGTGGAAGAAAGCCTTCCTCGATTTCGAGAGACTACCTATGACGATGTTGTAGGAAACACGGCAGCCAATTTGCGCACAACCTATCCCACAAATAGCGATATGGTAATGATCAGATAATCTGTTTTTTGTTTTGTTGGTTGAAGGATTAACATTGGCCAGGACACCGGGGATAACTCCCCTGCTCTTCTTCAAAAATAGTGCCATGGGATCTTTTACATCCACTTGAGAGAGCAGACAGGGCCTCAGTTTAACATCTCATCTGAAAAACAGCACTTCTGATAGCGCAGAATTCCCTCAACACTGCACTGGAGTGTCAGCCTGGATTTTTGTGCTGAAGTCCCTGGAGTGGGACTTGAACCCACAACCTTCTGACTCTGAGGCGAGAGTGATACCAACTGAGCCACAGTTGAGTGTCCAACCCACATGATATAGCCCTAAGTCTTCTCACTCTGGAATCCTCCTTCACTCTGGAATCACAGCCAAGCATGATTTTGGATTTGGTTTGCAGGTTTAACACATTGGAAATCATTGGCGAAGGATGCTTGGAAGAAAGTTAAAATGAAGGCATGTTGCTAATACTCTTCCTCTTTCTGTGTCGCAGCGACCTCTGAACTGAGGTCAGCAATCACCTCACATGAACTTCTTTAACTTCAACAGGGAGTTTGGGTAGTTAGTTTATGGAGAGTACATTGAAGGAATCACTGAGTACAAATGAACAGGAACAGGTGGAGATAGCAGAGGAGGAGCAGAGGCAATTGGTCACAGGCATTTGCATTCAGTGCTGATGGGGCTGGGGATACACATTTTAGTGTCGAACTTTTAAAAGCAGGATGCTTTCCAGCGTGAGAGTTTATTGGTGTTATTGAAAGATTTATCTAAGAACTTTCAACACATAGTAGTTATTATGGAGGATTTCACAACCTGCTTGTGTGGGGTTCACATGCAGACCATTGCAAGCTTACTGTCATCCAAGTGCTAAAGCATACTTCCAGGGACATCTACACTGTAGCGTCAGTCTTTTTATTTCTCTGAAATACACAGGTTGCTGCCTTACAGATCTTGGTGTTGCAATGTTACCTACTCCTTGAATCATGGAATTATAGAAATTTACAGCACAGAAGGAGGCCATTCAGCCCGTCCTGTCTGTGCCGGCCGACAAAGAGCAATCCAGCCCAATCCCATTTAACAACTCTTCATCCGTAGCCCTATAGGTTACAGCACTTCAAGTGCACATCCAAGTACTTTTTAAATGCAATGAGGGTTTCTGTCTCTGCCATCCTTTCAGGCAGTGAGTTCCAGACCCCCACCACTCTCCAGGTGAAAAAATGGCTCCTCAAATCCCCTCCAAGCATTGTACAATTGAACAATTCAGCTAGTTAGCTTGGCCTAATGAACATAAGAACATAAGAAATAGGAGCAGGAGAAGACCATACGGCCCCTCGAGCCTGCTCCGCCATTTAATACAATCATGGCTGATCTGATCATGGACTCAGGTCCACTTCCCTGCCCACTCTCCAGAACCCCTTATTCCCTTATCGATCAAGAAACTGTCTATTTCTGTCTTAAATTTATTCAATGTCCCAGCTTCCACAGCCCTCTGAGGCAGCGAATTCCACAGAAACCTCTGGGAGAAGAGATTTCTCCTCATCTCTGTTTTAAATGGGCAGCCCCTTATTCTAAGATCATGCCCTCTAGTTCTAGTCTCCCCTATCAGTGGAAACACCCTCTCTGCATCCACCTTGTCAAGCCCCCTCATAATCTTATACATTTCGATAAGATTGTCATGTATCTTACATTATTATATATAACTGTATCCTAACATGCTACACATGACTGTAATAAGATATGACCTGTAACCACCAGCATACCTTACCACCAGGGGTGCACTTGCATGAGACAGGTATATAAGGACAGATCTCAGGCAAGTGCAGCATTCCAGAGCTGTGAAATAAAGGTGCAGGTCCAGAGTGACCTTGACTTCACTATATGCCTCATGTGAATCTGTACTGAGGGGACAGGATTTACAGTGGCGACGAGTTACGGGATTACAGAATCCACAGAATGGCGAACAACGGATCAGATGAAAAGTACAATGCGGGAGACAATTGGGAGGACTTTTTAGAAAGGCTCCAGTAAAGCTTTGTAACCAAAGACTGGTTCAGCAATGATAAGGCAGACAAGAGAAGAGCCTATCTCTTGACCAGCTGTGGCTCGAAAACATATGCTTCAATGAAGGATCTGTTAGCATAGAAACATAGAAATATAGAAAATAGGTGCAGGAGTAGGCCATTCGGCCCTTCTAGCCTGCACCGCCATTCAATGAGTTCATGGCTGAACATGCAACTTCAGTACCCCATTCCTGCTTTCTCGCCATAACCCTTGATTCCCCTAGTAGTAAGGACTTCATCTAACTCCTTTTTGAATATATTTAGTGAATTGGCCTCAACAACTTTCTGTGGTAGAGAATTCCACAGGTTCACCACTCTCTGGGTGAAGAAATTCCTCCTCATCTCGGTCCTAAATGGCTTACCCCTTATCCTTAGACTGTGTCCCCTGGTTCTGGACTTCCCCAACATTGGGAACATTCTTCCTGCATCTAACCTGTCTAACCCCGTCAGAATTTTAAACGTTTCTATGAGGTCCCCTCTCATTCTTCTGAACTCCAGTGAATACAAGCCCAGTTGATCCAGTCTTTCTTGATAGGTCAGTCCCGCCATCCCGGGAATCAGTCTGGTGAACCTTCGCTGCACTCCCTCAATAGCAAGAATGTCCTTCCTCAGGTTAGGAGACCAAAACTGTACACATTACTCCAGGTGTGGCCTCACCAAGGCCCTGTACAATTGTAGCAACACCTCCCTGCCCTTGTACTCAAATAACCTCGCTATGAAGGCCAACATGCCATTTGCTTTCTTAACTGCCTGCTGTACCTGCATGCCAACCTTCAATGACTGATGTACCATGACACCCAGGTCTCTTTGCACCTGCCCTTTTCCTAATCTGTCACCATTCAGATAATAGTCTGTCTCTCTGTTTTTACCACCAAAGTGGATAACCTCACATTTATCCACATTATACTTCATCTGCCATGCATTTGCCCACTCACCTAACCTATCCAAGTCGCTCTGCAGCCTCATAGAATCCTCCTTGCAGCTCACACTGCCACCCAACTTAGTGTCATCCGCAAATTTGGAGATACTACATTTAATCCCCTCGTCTAAATCATTAATGTACAGTGTAAACAGCTGGGGCCCCAGCACAGAACCTTGCGGTACCCCACTAGTCACTGCCTGCCATTCTGAAAAGTCCCCATTTACTCCTACTCTTTGCTTCCTGTCTGACAACCAGTTCTCAATCCATGTCAGCACACTACCCCCAATCCCATGTGCTTTAACTTTGCACATTAATCTCTTGTGTGGGACCTTGTCGAAAGTCTTCTGAAAGTCCAAATATATCACATCAACTGGTTCTCCCTTGTCCACTCTACTGGAAACATCCTCAAAAAATTCCAGAAGATTTGTCAAGCATGATTTCCCTTTCACAAATCCATGCTGACTTGGACCTATCATATTACCTCTTTCCAAATGCACTGCGATGACATCCTTAATAATTGATTCCATCATTTTACCCACTACCGATGTCAAGCTGACCGGTCTGTAATTCCCTGTTTTCTCTCTCCCTCCTTTTTTAAAAAGTGGGGTTACATTGGCTACCCTCCACTCCATAGGAACTGATCCAGAGTCAATGGAATGTTGGAAAATGACTGTCAATGCATCCACTATTTCCAAGGCCACCTCCTTAAGTACTCTGGGATGCAGTCCATCAGGCCCTGGGGATTTATCGGCCTTCAATCCCATCAATTTCCCCAACACAATTTCCCGACTAATAAGGATTTCCCTCAGTTCCTCCTCCTTACTAGACCCTCCGATCCCTTTTATATCCGGAAGGTTGTTTGTGTCCTCCTCAGTGAATACCGAACCAAAGTACTTGTTCAATTGGTCCGCCATTTCTTTGTTCCCCGTTATGACTTCCCCTGATTCTGACTGCAGGGGACCTACGTTTGTCTTTACTAACCTTTTTCTCTTTACGTATCTATGGAAACTTTTGCAATCCGTCTTAATGTTCCCTGCAAGCTTCTTCTCGTACTCCATTTTCCCTGCCCTAATCAAACCCTTTGTCCTCCTCTGCTGAGTTCTAAATTTCTCCCAGTCCCCGGGTTCTCTGCTATTTCTGGCCAATTTGTATGCCACTTCCTAGGCTTTAATGCTATCCCTGATTTCCCTTGATAGCCACGGTTGAGCCACCTTCCCTTTTTTATTTTTACGACAGACAGGAATGTACAATTGTTGTAGTTCATCCATGCGGTCTCTAAATGTCTGCCATTGCCCATCCACAGTCAACCCCTTCAGTATCATTCGCCAATCTATCCTAGCCAATTCACGCCTCATACCTTCAAAGTTACCCTTCTTTAAGTTCTGGACCATGGTCTCTGAATTAACTGTTTCATTCTCCATCCTAATGCAGAATTCCACCATATTATGGTCACTCTTCCCCAAGGGGCCTCGCACAACGAGATTGCTAATTAATTCTCTCTCATTACACAACACCCAGTCTAAGATGGCCTCCCCCCTAGTTGGTTCCTCGACATATTGGTCTAAAAAACCATCCCTTATGCACTCCAGGAAATCCTCCTCTACCGTATTGCTTCCAGTTTGGTTAACCCAATCTATGTGCATATTAAAGTCACCCATTATAACTGCTGCACCTTTATTGCACGCACCCCTAATTTCATGTTTGATGCCCTCCCCAACATCACTACTACTGTTTGGAGGTCTGTACACAACTCCCACTAACGTTTTTTGTCCTTTGGTATTCTGCAGCTCTACCCATATAGATTCCACATCATCCAAGCTAATGTCCTTCCGAACTGTTGCCTTAATTTGCTCCTTAACCAGCAATGCTACCCCACCTCCTTTTCCTTTTATTCTATCTTTCCTGAATGTTGAATACCCCTGGATGTTGAGTTCCCAGCCCTGATCATCCTGGAGCCACGTCTCCGTAATCCCAATCACATCATATTTGTTAACATCTATTTGCACAGTTAATTCATCCACTTTATTGCGGATACTCCTTGCATTAAGACACAAAGCCTTCAGGCTTGTTCTTTTAACACCCTTTGTCCTTTTAGAATTTTGCTGTACAGTGGCCCTTTTTGTTCTTTGCCTTGGGTTTCTCTGCCCTCCACTTTTCCTCATCTCCTTTCTGTCTTTTGCTTTTGCCTCCTTTTTGTTTCCCTCTGTCTCCCTGCATTGGTTCCCATCCCCCTGCCATATCAGTTTAAATCCTCCCCAACAGCACTAGCAAACACTCCCCCTAGGACATTGGTTCCGGTCCTGCCCAGGTGCAGACCGTCCGGTTTGTACTGGTCCCACCTCCCCCAGAACCGGTTCCAATGCCCCAGGAATTTGAATCCCTCCCTGTTGCACCACTGCTCAAGCCACGTATTCATCTGCGCTATCCTGCGATTCCTACTCTGACTATCACGTGGCACTGGTAGCAATCCCGAGATTACTACTTTTGAGGTCCTACTTTTTAATTTAGCTCCTAGCTCCTTAAATTCGTTTCGTAGGACCTCATCCTTCTTTTTACCTATGTCGTTGGCACCCGAGAAACTAGCAAGCAAGTCGTTTGAAGAATTGAGCACACTGGCAAGAGACCACCTGAAGCCAGCGAGCAGCCTACACATGGCCAGACACAGGTTCTACAACTGCAGACGCTGTGTGGGCCAGAGCATACCCGACTTCGTGGCGGAACTTCGGAGGTTGGCTAGTTTATTTGAGTTCTCCGATGAACTGAGGAGAGAAATACTGAGAGACTTTTTCATTGAAGGAATAGGCCACGCAGGCATATTCCGAAAGCTCATAGAGACCAAGAACCTGACCTTAGAGGCAGCAGCACTGGTTGCACAGACATTCTTGGTAGAGGAAGAAGAAACGAGGCTGATTTACAATGCAGGTACGACAACTAACGAATTATCGGAACAAGAAGTTCACAGCACTAAACAAGCTGCTACCCCCACACACAGACAAAACTGGGAGAACAGGCTCTCGACAGCAGGCAGAAGCCATCAAGGGCACATGAATGGCCATTCACACCTCATCAACCCACAATGCGAGCAATCAACTACAAACTGAGAGAAGCTCAAGAGAGATCAGCCAGACGCAGCTCATTCTTTGGAAACACTTTGAACAATGGAACAGGTCTGTGCTGGAAGTGTGGCACTTGTCAAGGGGATGTCGATTTCAGCAGGCTGTTTGCAGAAATTGTGAATATACAGGGCATTTGGCCCGCATGTGCAAAAAAACGGCAGCTCAGCTGGTATACGAATCGGATGGGTCGGAAAGCGGACCAGAAGATGGTGGGGACAGTACCCGGGACACCGATGTATAGCGGGTCAACACGATCAATGGCCGCTGCTCCTACAACAGTACGCCTCCTATAATGATGAGGGTCCTACTCAACGGGATATCTGTCAACATGGAGCTGGATACGGGAGCGAGTCAATCTCTCATGGGCGCTCAACAATTTGAACAACTGTGGCCGCATAAAAGAGACAGACCAAAACTCACAAGGGTCGACACCAAACGAAGGACATATACCAAAGAAATCGTACCAGTCCTCGGCAACGCCATGCTCTCTGTCACACACAAAGGGACAGTGAACCGACTTCCCCTGTGGATTGTCCCCGGAGACCCCCAGCACTGCTGGGGAGAAGTTGGCTGGCAAAACTAAACTGGAAATGGGATGATGTCCATGCCATGTCATTAGAGGAACGGACCTCCTGCTCAACAGTTATAAAGTGATTTGAACATCTCTTTCAGACAGGTGTGGGCACTTTCAAAGAGGCCAAAGTCAAAATCTACATCACAAAGGATGCTAGACCGGTTCATCACAAGGCCAGAGCTGTACCCTATGTGATGAGGGAAAAGATTGAACACGAACTAGACAGGCTACTGCGGGAAGGCATTATATCACCTGTGGAATTTAACGACTGGGCAAGTCCCATCATCCCAGTCATGAAACCTGATGGATCCATACGAATCTGTGGGGACTACAAATCTACCATAAACAGAGTCTCCCCACAGGACCAGTACCCGCTGCCCAGAGCGGAGGACTTATTTGCCACATTGGCTGGAGGAAAGCTTTTCTCAAATTTCGACCTCACATCTGGGTATAAGGCGCAAGAATTGACCGAGGAATCCAAGCTACTCACCACCATCAACACACATCGAGGCCTTTTCATGTACAATCGATGGCCATTCGGCATCAGGTCAGCAGCTGCCATATTCCAGCGCAACATGGAGAGTCTGCTCAAGTCCATCCCGGGGACGGTTGTATTTCAAGATGACATACTTATCATGGGCAGGGACACCGACTCCCATCTCCATAATTTGGAGGAAGTACTTAAGCGGTTGGATCAGGTAGGCCTATGAGTCAAGAAATCCAAGTGCCTGTTTCTCGCACCCGAGGTTGAATTTTTGGGCTGAAGGATTGCCGCTGATGGAATCTGCCCAACAGAGTTCAAAGCAGAAGCAATTAGCCTGGCACCCAGGCCCGGAGTGTCTGCGCGCCTTTCTCAGGCTGCTCAATTACTTTGGGAACTTTATGCAGAACTTAAGCACACTGCTGGAGCCTCTCCACGTGCTACTCAGGAAGGGGTGCGATTGGTTTTGGGGGGACGCCCAGGAATGCGCCTTCAATAAGGCACGCAACATTCTGTGTTCCAACAGTGTTTAGACTTTCTTTGACCCAGGTAAAAAGCTAGTTCTCACATGCGATGCGTCAGTGTATGGGCTCGGGTGCGTTTTGCAACATGTCAATAGTGCGGGCAAATTACAACCCATAGCTTATGCCTCCAGGTCACTTTCGTGGGCAGAGCGCGGGTATGGAATGGTAGAGAAGGAGGCGCTCGCGTGCGTGTACGGTGTCAAAAAGATGCACCAATACCTTTTCAGGGCCAAGTTCGTGTTAGAAATCGACCCCAAGCCCCTCACGTCCCTCCTATCTGAGAGCAAGGCAATAAACGCCAATGCCTCGGCGTGAATTCAACGGTGGGTACTCATGCTGGCATCCTACAACTATACCATAAGGCACAGACCAGGCACAGACAAATGTGCTACCCCTGGCGACCACGGAAGAGTCTGACGAACAGGACTGTGAGATAATCATGGCAATCAATGCCTTTGAGTCAACAGGTTCACCCATGACGGCTCGCCAAATCAGAGCCTGAACGGCCAGCGACCCCACGTTATCTTTAGTAAAAAGATGTGTCCAACCGGTGACTGGGCAGAGGATCGCGATGCCTGCCCCGAGGAATTGAAACCCTTTCACAGGCGCATGCATGAGCTATCACTACAAGCAGACTGCCTGATGTGGGGCAGCCGAGTAGTCATGCCTCTGCGAGGCAGAGAGGCATTTGTCCGGGAGCTCCACCGCAAGCACCCAGGGATTGTTCTCATGAAGGCCATAGCCAGATCCCACGTTTGGTGGCCTGGTATTGACGCGGACTTGGAGCTCTGCATCCAAAGGTGCAACATTTGTGCCCAACTCAGCAATGCCCCCAGGGAGGCTCCACTGAGACCCTGGCCCTGGCCTACCAAACCGTGGTCGTGGGTGCACGTAGACTATGCGGGCCCATTCATGGGCAAAATGTTCCTCATAGTTGTAGATGCATTGTCAAAGTGGATCGAATGCACCATTTTAAACTCAAGCATAACCTCCACCACTGTGGAGAGCCTCGCGACCATGTTTGCAACGCACGGAATCCCTGTCATATTGGTCAGTGACAAAACTGTATGCAGTATTCCAGGTGTGACCTCACCAATACCCTCTACAACTGTAGCAAAACTTCCCTGCTTTTATACTCCATCCCCTTTGGAATAAAGGCCAAGATTCCATTGGCCTTCCTGATCACTTGCTGTACCTGCATACTAACCTTTTGTGTTTCATGCACAAGTGCCCCCAGGTCCCGCTGTACTGCGGCACTTTGCAATCTTTCTCCATTTAAATAATAACTTGCTCTTTAATTTTTTCTGCCAAAGTGCATGACCTCACACTTTCCAACATTATACTCCATCTGCCAATTTTTTGCCCATTCACTTAGCCTGCCTAAGTCCTTTTGCAGATTTTGCGTGTCCTCCTCACACATTGCTTTTCCTCCCATCTTTGTATCATCGGCAAACTTTGCTACATTACACGCAGTCCCTTCCTCCAAGTCGTTAATATAGATTGCAAATAGTTGGGGTCCCAGCACTGATCCCTGCGGCACCCCACTGGTTACTGATTGCCAACCCGAGAATGAACCATTTATCCCTACTCTCTGATTTCTGTTCGTTAGCCAATCCTCTATCCATGCAAATATATTACCCCCAACCTCGTGAACTTTTATCTTGTGTAGTAACCTTTTATGTGGCACCTTGTCAAATGCCTCTGGAAGTCCAAATACACTACATCCACTGGTTCCTCTTTATCCACCCTGTGCGTTACATCCTCAAAGAATTCTAGCAAATGTGTCAAGCATGACTTCCTCTTCATAAATCCATGCTAACTCTGCCTGACCGAATTTTGCTTTTCCAAATGTCCTGCTGCTACTTCTTTAATAAATGGACTCCAAACATCTTCCCAACCACAGATGTTAGGCTAACTGGTTTACAGTTTCCTGCTTTTTGTCTGCCTCCTTTTTTAAATAGGGGCATTACATTTGCAGTTTTCCAATCTGCTGGGACCTCCTCAGAATCCTGGGAATTTTGGTAAATTACAACCAATGTATCCACTATCCCTGCCGCTACTTCTCTTAAGACCCTAGGATGCAAGCCACCAGGTCCAGGGGATTTATCCGTCTTTCATCCCATTATCTTACTGAGTACCATCTCCTTAGTGATTGTGATTGTGTTAAGTTCTTCCCCCCCTATAGCCCCTTGACTATTGACTGCTAGAATATTAGACAACTCAGCCTTCATACCTTCATAGTCTCCTTTATTTAAGCTTAGTACACTGGAGGGAGAGAAAGTGATAGGGGCTTCACGAATATCACTGGTGCAGTCGGGCCGGCACCAACTGCAGACCATTGGACACGGTGACATGGATTCTGGGAGCAGGCTAGACTTAGCAAGGGAAGAGATTTCTTTCTCTGCCGATGTAATTGCACCCACACCATTCCACTGCCTCTCTTCAATAACTTCAAATGTGCCAGGAAGTGGGCAGGGCCGGACGGCCCCACACCTGGAGAACTACAGCAGTCTGCAGCTTTTAATCCCTGTCCTGCTGTTTTCCCGTGTGCTAGCTCCACCTGCTCCTGTTTATTTGTGCTTGGAGATGTGATAGCAGACGTCGAGAGCCACCTTGAGCCCAGGAGCCTTTCACAGGAGCGCAGCTGCCAACCACCTCAGAGGCTCCATCCGTGAAGGTTACACCACGAAGCAGTACAATATAAATAGACACTGAGGAAAGGGAAGCACCATGATAACAGGCGGTAGATTGAGAGATATTTCACATTTGGGGAAATAAAACATCTCGGGTAGAACTTGCGACGCGCGGGTGGGAGAAGAGGTGCAGTGAAAACGTGTGGTCTGCCGGGTGGATATACCACCAACGATGTCTCCACAAGATCCTGCAAATCCCCTGGGAGGACAGACGCACCAACGTTAGTGTCCTCGATCAGGCCAACATCCCCAGCTTCGAAGCACTGACCACACTACACCAGCTCCGTTGGGCGGGCTACATCGTCCGCACGCCCGACACAAGACTCCCAAAAGCAAGCACTCTACTCGGAACTCCTACATGGCAAGCGAGCCCCAGGTGGGCAGAGGAAACGATTCAAGGACACCCTCAAAGCCTCCTTGATAAAATGCAACATTTCCACCGACACCTCGGAGTATCTGGCCAAAGAACACCCTAAGTGGAGGAAGAGCATCCGGGAGGGCGCTGAGCACCTCGAGTCTCGTCGCCGAGAGCATGCAGAAAGCAAGCGCAGACAGCGGAAGGAGCATGTGGCAAACCAGTCCCACCCACCCTTTCCTTCAATGACTGTCCCACCTGTGACAGAGACTGTAATTCCCATATTGGACTGTTCAGTCACCTGAGAACTCACTTTTAGAGTGGAAGCAAGTCTTCCTCGATTTCGAGGGACTTCCTATGATGATGATGAGATAGTTTGATGGAGCAAATGTCGAGGATTGTGATTTATTCCAGGGATGGGGAAGATACAGGAAAGACTGCTAATGGGCAGAGGACATGGGTACATTAGGAGAAAGTGCCCTTTCTCAAGGTCTGCCAAATGACTCTTGCAACTGTCAAAGCTGCCACTGGCTTCACAGCGACACCCTCTAGCCACTTGTCACAAGGCTTTTGTTTCAGCTTCTCCATGTAGCTGTCTCTTTGAATTATGAGGTTGTAGACAATGCAGCGGACCATGATGAGATCAGGAAGTTTGGATGCATTCTATGTTGGCTGCGCCCTGATCTTTCATGGCACCAGAAGTGCTGCTACTGCACACCTATGGTATGGTGTGCGTGATAGCAGATCGGCTGGAGGCAGGCTCCACTGGTGTGCGGGCACACCACAGAGGAGGCAGTGAGTGTTCTCGCTCTCTCAGGACAAAAGCCTTGACTTGCCAGCAATGTTAATAATGTGGCATGGATGTTAGCACGGTGTACTGCTGTAAAGATTGATGCATGGTGGCTGCTGCCAAAGAATTGGGCATTCATCTGGAGCACTGAAGGAGGAACGAGAGGCGGAGAGGTTTAGGCAGGGAGGTCCAGAACTTGGAGCCTAGGCAACAGAAGGCACGGTCGCCAATGGTTGAGCGATTATAACCAAGGATGCTCAGGAGGACAGAATTAGAGGAGTGCAGACATCTCGGGGGGGTTGTGGGGCTGTAGGAGATTACAGAGATAGGTAGGCACGAGGCTATGGAGGGATTTGAAAATAAGGATGAGAATTTTGAAAGTGAGGCTTTGCTTAACCGGAAGCCAGTGTGCAGGTACATGGAAAAATAAATAACTTGCATTCATATAGCGCCTTTAACGACCTCAGGATCTCACAAAGAGCCTTAATGCATATGAAGTACTTTTGAAGTGCAGTCATTGTTGGAATGCAGGGCTTGTATGCTTGCCGGCAGTGATATTCTGAACTTTAGGAAATCCTGCTATTCCAAAAAAAATACTAGGGCTCTTGACTGCTGTTACCTGTTGCCCATGGGGAAACTGATGTAGCCACTTGCTCTTTCAAATAAAATATCATAGAATCTTACAGCACAGAAGGAGGCCATTCGGCCCATCATGCTTGTGCTGGCTCTTTGAAACACCTATCCAATTACGCCCACTGCTCTTTCCCCATAACTCTGCAAAAGATTATTTTTCGAGCATATATCCAATTGCCCTTTGAAAGCCAATTTCAGCAAATTTTAATGCTGTAATAATGACCCAGATTTTGCTGCCAAAATCATCATCATCATCATAGGCAGTCCCTCGGAATCGGGGAAGACTTGCTTCCATTCCTGAAGTGAGTTCTTTGGTGGCTAAACCGTCCAATACGGAAATTACAGTCACAGGTGGGACAGACAGTCATTGAAGGAAAGGGTCGGGGTCCGGTTTGCCTCACGCTCCTTCCGCTGCCTGCGCTTGTTTTCCGCATGCTCTCGGCGATGAGACTCGAGGTGCTCAGCGCCCTCCCGGATGCACTTCTTCCACTTAGGGTGGTCTTGAGCCAGTGACTCCCAGGTGTCGGTGGGGATGTTGCACTTTATCAAGGAGGCTTTGAGGGTGTCCTTGTAATGTTTCCTCTGCGCACCTTGGGCTTGCTTGCTGTGTAGCAGTTCCGAGTAGAGCGCTTGCTTAGGGAGTCTCGTGTCGGGCATGCAGATGCTGTGGCCCGCCCAACGGAGCTGATCGAGCGTGGTCAGTGCTTCGATGCTGGGGATGTTGGCCTGATCGAGGACACCGATGCTCACCGTCACTCATGTGTAAATCATCCAGCGACTTGTGGCGAGGAAGAGGTACTCCGTGATTTGCGAATCGGTCCAAGTTGCTGGATGATTTTTGCCCCTCTGCTGTTAGCCTCGTGAAAATGGCAGCTCGCCCTCATCTCCCCATGAGTTTCATGAAATTGTGCATTTGCGCATGAATTAAACTCACTGCAAAAAGTTACCGCTGCTGTTTAATAGCCTGAGTACCTTTTTAACGAAGGGATTTATGTTTCTGCAATGTCAATCCACCTCTCCAGCCCAGAAAGGGAACAATTTAACTGTGGACTCTTATTCCTACCGCTGATAAATTGCTATTAGAGATTGCTAAAATTTATCATTTTAATTTTTTTTCTTCCTTTTCCTTTCTGACTTTTTTTTCTCTATCTCTTTCTTTCCCTTTATTTATCTTTCTGTATCTATTTTAACTCTAATTCACCCTGTTTCCTTCTCTGTCGTTCCTTTGTTTCTTTCTGAATTCTCAAATCTCATTGATTAAGGAGATGGACTATTGTTCCTGTCATTTACCAAGGTCCCAGATGATCCGTCGCGCTCGCCAACCTCATTATCAGCTCGCAATGCCACCAACTTACAGCGCAAAGATTTTCACAGAAAGGGTGAGCGAAAATGTCTCTTTAACGGGACACACCCTGAGATGCCCCCGCTCCAGCAAAATCTGGGCCAATGTCTTTGGGTAACACTGGTCGGGGTAGGGAGTTGCTTTTCAACGATCTCCTCTGAATATTTCCTCAATGTTGAGCTGATAAATGAAGGTATCAGAATTAACATTTACATTCCACACTGAGCCTTACTGTAGCCATACAAACATGCCATAAATCCCAGGAAGTGCTATACGCTTCAGCACCACCAGATAGTACAAGTCGTTTATTTTCCTCATTTCCTGTAAAGGTGGTGGGTGTCTTCAACTCCCATCTATGTTGCAAGGTCAGTGCCCTCATTCACTGTATCACCAATTACGAGTGACTTGAGAAAAATGTTTTAATTTGATTGATCTCCCTTTCAGTGAAGGTAGAAACATATAAGACGTGCCAATTATAAAGTACACATAATAGAGATTAACATGATTGGCTTTCTACAGGACCGCTGTTGAAGTTGTGGAGATTTTCTTTACAATATCTGCTATGATACCGATCAATCTGACAGGTTTAATCAGAAAAACGCTATTTGATGTGTATACATATATGTAAATCTATGTGGAAATTTTGTGTTTAAAAACTAACAATACGATTAGGTGTAAACACTGAGCAAATCAGCCAGCATCTGTGAGGAGAATAGAAATTAATGTTTCAGCCGTGAACCATTCATGAGTTTCTAAGAAAAAGCCCACATCTGAAACATTATCCAGCATGTTCTGTTTTTGTTTGATCTCCATTATCTGCAGCTTTTTGCACTTTGATTGATAAATCACCTAAAATTTACAGCACAGAAACAGGCCATTCGGCCCATCTGGTCTGTGCTGATGTTTATGTTCCACACAAGTGTCCTTCCATCTTACTTCATCGAACCTAATCGGCATATCCTTCTACTCCATTCTCCTTCATGTGCTTATCTAGCTTCCCCTGGTATGCATCCATGTTATTCACCTCAAGTTTTCCATGTGGTAACAAGATCCACATTCTAACGTTAAACTGAGGCCCCGTCTGCTCTAAGTGGACACAAAAGATTCCATGGTACTATTTCGAAGAAGAGCAGGGGAGTTATCCCCGGTACCCTGGCCAATATTCATCCCTCAATCAACATAACAAAAAAAAAAGATTATCTGGTCATTATCACATTACTGTTTGTGGGAGCTTGCTGTGCTCAAATTGGCTGCCGCGTTTCTTACATAACAACAGTGACTCCAAAAGTACTTCATTGGCTGTAAAGTGCTTTGAGACGTCTGGTGGTCATGAAAGGCGCTATATAAATCCAAGTCTTTCTTTTTTAAAGAAAGTTCTCCTGAATTCCTTATTAGATTTATTAATGACTAACTTATATTTATGACCCCTAGTTTTCGATTCCTCCTAAGTTGGAAATATCTTCTCTACATCTACTTAATAACCCATTCATAACTTTAATGACCTCTCTTAGGTTACGGGACTAGTAATCCAGAGGCCTGGACTAATAATCCAGGGATGTGTATTCAAACCCCACCAAGGCAGCTGGGGCAATTTAAATTCAGTTAATTAAATAAATCTGGAATTAGAAAGCCAGTAACAATAATCGTGACCATGAAGCTGTCGGATAAACCTAACTGGTTCACTGATGTCCTTTAGAAAAGAAATCTACCATCCTTACACGGTTTGGCCGATATGTGAATCAAACCCATAGCAATGTGGTTGACTCTTAACTGCCCTCTGAAATAGAAACATAGAAATATAGAAAATAGGTGCAGGAGTAGGCCATTCGGCCCTTCAAGCCTGCACCACCATTCAATAAAATTATGGCTGATCATTCACCTCAGTAACCCTTTCCAGCTTTCTCTCCATAGCCCTTGATCCCTTTAACCATAAGGGTCATATCTAACTCCCTCTTGAATATATCTAATGAACTGGCTTCAACAACTTTCTGCGGGAGAGAATTCCACAGGTTAACAACTCTCTGAGTGAAGAAGTTTCTCCTCATCTCGGTCCTAAATGGCTTACCCCTTGACCTTAGACTGTGAGCCCTAGTTTTGGACATCACCAGCATCGGGAAAATTCTTCTTGCCTCTAATCTGTCCAATCCCGTCAGAATTTTGTATGTTTTTATCAGATCCCCTCTCATTCTTCTAAAATCTCATGAATACAAGCCCAGTCGATCCATTCTCTCCTCATATGTCAGTCCTGCCATCCCGGGAATCAGTCTGGTGAACCTTCGCTGCACTCCTTCAAAAGCAAGAATGTCCTTCCTCAGATTAGGAGACCAAAACTGAACACAATATTCCAGATGTGGCCTCAACAAGGCCCTGTATAACACTAAGACCTCCCTGTTCCTATACCAAATCCTCTAGCTATGAAGGCCAACATACCATATGCCTTCTTCACCGCCTGCTGTACCTACTTGCCAACTTTCAATGACTGCTGTACCATGACACCTAGGTCTCATTGCACCTTCCCTTTTCCAAATCTGATAATATTCTGCCTTCCTGTTTTTGCCAGCAAAGTGGATAACCTCATATTTATCTACATTATACTGTATCTGCCATGCATTTGCCCACTCACCAAACCTGTCCAAATCACCCACAGCCTCTTAGCATCATCCTCACAGCTCACACCACCACCCAGCTTAATGTCATCTGCAAACTTGGAGATATTACATTTAATTCCTTCATCTAAATCAATAATGTATATTGTAAATAGCTGGGGTCCCAGCATTGAACCCTGTGGCACCCCACTAGTCACTGCCTGCCATTCAGAAAAGGATACATTTATTCCGACACTTTGCTTCCTGTCTGCCAACCAGTTCTCTATCCATGTAAATGCATTACCCCCAATACTATGTGCTTTAATTTTGCACGCTAATTTCTTGTCAAAAGCCTATTGAAAGTTCAGAAGCACCACATCCACTGGTTCTCCTTGTCCACTCTATTAATTACATCCTCAAAAAATTCTAGAAGATTTGTCAAGCATGATTTCCCTTTCATAAATCCATGCTGACGTCGAGCGATCCCCTCACTGCTTTCCAAATGTGCTGCTATTCCATCTTTAATAATTGATTCCAACATTTTCCCCACTACTGATGTCAGGCTAACCACTCGCAAATTACCCGTTTTCACTCTCCCTCCTTTCTTAAAAAGTGGTGTTACATAAGCTACACTCCAGTCCATAGGAACCGATCCAGATTCGATAGACTGTTGGAAAATGATCACCAATGCATCCACTATTTCTAGGGCCACCCCCTTAAGTACTCTGGGATGCAGACTATCAGGCCCAGGGGATTTATCGGCCTTCAATCCCATCAATTTCCCTAACACAATGTCCCGCCTAATATGGATATCCTTCAGTTCCTCCTTCTCTTTAGACCCTCGGTCCCCTAGTACATCCGGAAGGTTATTTGTGTCTTCCTTCGTGAAGACAGAACCAAAGTATTTGTTTAACTAGTCCGCCATTTCTTTGTTCCCCATTATAAATTCACCTGAATCTGACTGCAAGGGACCTACGTTTGTTTTCACTAATCTTTTTCTCTTCACAAATCTAAAGAAGCTTTTGCAGTCAGTTTTTATGTTCCCGGCAAGCTTCCTCTCATACTCTATTTTCTCCCTCCTAATTAAACCCTTTGTCCTGCTCTGCTGTATTACAAAATTCTCTCAGTCCTTCGGTTTTCTGCTTTTTCTGGCCAATTTATATGCCTCTTCCTTGGATTTAACACAATCATTAATTTCCCTTGTTAGCCACAGTTGAGCCACCTTTCGCGTTTTACTTTTACTCCAGACAGGGAGTAAACAATTGTTGAAGTTCATCCATGTGATCATTAAATGTTTGCCATTGCCTATCTACCGTCAACCCTTTAAGTATCACTTGCCAGTCCATTCTAGCCAATTCACGTCTCATACCATCGAAGTTACCTTTCCTTAAGTTCAGGACCCCAGTCTCTGAATTAAATGGTCACTCTCCATCTTACTAAAGAATTCTACCATATTATGGTCACTCTTACCCAAGGGGACTCACACAACAAGATTGCTAATTAGTCCTTTCTCATTACACATCACCCAGTCTAGGATGGCCAGCCCTGTAGTTGGTTCCTCGACATATTGGTCTGGAAAACCATCCCTAATACACTCCAGGTAATCCTCCTTCACCGCATTGCTACCAGTTTGGTTATCCCAATCGATATGTAGATTAAAGTCGCCCATGATAACTGCTGTACCTTTATTGCACGCATCCCTAATTTCTTGTTTGATGCTGTCCCCAACCTCACTACTACTGTTTGGTGGTCTGTACACAACTCCCACTATTGTTTTCTGCCATTTGGTATTCTGTAGCTCCATCCATACTGATTCCACATCATCCATGCTAATGTCCTTCCTTACTATTACTATTACCATTAATTTCCTCTTTAACCAGCAACGCCAACCCACCTCCTTTTCCTTTCTGTCTATCCTTCCTAAATGTTGAATACCCCTGGATGTTGAGTTGGCTTTGGTCACCCTGGCGCCATGTCTCTGTGATGCCAATTACATCATATCCATAACTGCTATCTGTGCAGTTAATTCATCCACCTTATTCCGAATACTCCTCGCATTGAGGCACAGAGCCTTCAGGCTCATCTTTTTAACACACTTTGCCCCTTTAGAATTTTGCTCTAATGTGGCCCTTTTTGCTTTTTGCCTTGGGTTTCTCTGCCCTCCACTTTTACTTTTCTTCTTTCTATCTTTTGCTTCTGCCCCCATTCTACTTCCCTCTGTCTCCCTGCATAGGTTGCGATCCCCCTGCCATATTAGTTTAACCCCTCCCCAACAGCACTCGCAAATACTCCCCCTAGGACATTGGATCCGGTCCTGCCCAGGTGCAGACCATCCAGTTTATACTGGTCCCACCTCCCCCAGAACTGCTTCCAATGTACCAGGAATTTGAATCCCTCCCTTCTGCATCATTCCTCAAGTCACGTATTCATCTGAGCTAACCTGCGATTCCTACTCTGACTAGCACGTGGCACTGGTAGCAATCCTGAGATGACTACTTTTGAGGTCCTACTTTTTAATTGGTTGCCTCCCTCAAGAGATTGAATGACTTAGTTTGATAGAGGGAATTGCATGTGGTCGGTGGAGGGAGTTGATTGGCCTTTTCTTGTTCCATGATTTCTCAAGTTCCCAAGATAGTCTCAAAGAGCTTGATTTTCGTTTTTTCTGTTTTCGGGGCAATAATGGCGGCAGGACGGGAGAGATAGCGGCCGGGAATAGTTTGCGCCTTAGTATGCAAGTTTGAGCATCTGGGCCCTGCATCAGTGGGTGCAGCGCTAAGGGAGGCGTTGTATGGCCGGGCCGCGAGCGCTCTGAGAGGGGCCTGCAGGGAGGTGGGGAGGGTGGGGGCTGGTGGGTGTGGAGGGAGACTAAAAAAAACAACAGAAACATTCCTAAAACATTGCCCACACCACCTCAACACAAATCACTCAAAAAATGTAAATGAAAAAACTCGCACTTACTTTTGTAGCACTTTACCTTCCTCTCACTGCCAGCACGGCCGGACTGGTGGTCACTGCGGGCGCACTTCCGGGCGGACGGGTGGGGTAGGAGCTCAAACTCATGCTGGTGTCACAGCCAGGGGCATCGCACACCCAACACAGCTCTTCCCAGTGGTGCTGCCGAGCGCCGCCATAAAACCCGACCGGTGGATCGATGCGGGCACTGGACACCTCACCACTGCCTATGCAAATTTGCTCGTGGTTCAGGTAGTAATGCAGAGATTATTACCTTTGTAGTTCTGCTTTTTAATTTAGCCCTTAGCTGTTCATGCTCCCTCAGCAGCACCTCTTTCTTTGTCCTACCGATATCATTGGCACCTATGTGGACCACGACAACTGGATCTTTCTCCTCCCACTCCAAGTTCCTCTCCAGCCCAGAGGAGATGTCCTTAACCCTGGCACTGGGCAGGCGACACAGCCTTCCGGACTCATTCCCGGCTGCAGAGATCAGTATCTATCCCCCTAACTATACTGTCCACTACTATTATCGCATTTCTTTTTTCTCGCCCTACTTGAATGGTCCCCTGTATCACGGTGCCGTAGTCAGTTTGTTCATCCTCCCTGCAGTCCCTCCAACAGGGAACAAGAATCTCGTTACCCGTTGGACATGTGCAAGGGCTGAGGCGCCTCCTATACGACATCCTGGGTTCCCATACCTGCCTCGCTCATGGTCACACCCTCCTGTTCCTGACCACGGACCAAATTTGAATGAATTGATCCACGGGGTGTGACTGCCTCCTGGAACACAGCGTCCAGGCAACTCTCCCCCACCCTGATGTGTCGCAGTGTCTGCAGCTCGGACTCCAGCTCCTCAACACGGAGTCAAATTTCCTCGAGCTGCAGACACTTAATGCAGACCTCAATGGGGTCAACCAGCTCCCACATGCAGCAGCAGTGACACACTGCCTGCCCTGCCATCTCTAACGAATTTGATTAATTACATTTTCACGTTTTGAAAGTTGAGATTTTTAATCCCAGCTCCTAATTTCAACCAATGACCAAGAAAAAGAGAGAATTACTGACCAACCAATCATTTCCCTGATTTCCTGTGACACCACACTTTGAATCTCTTTACTTCTTATCCTCCCAGGTGTGTTGGTGTTGGTTGGGCCTCGCTCCTTTATCTCCCAATCGGCTGGTGTGTGATCTCACGCTGCTTGGACTGGCTCTCACTTTTCCCCCTCTCACTGCGTTTATCTCCTGATTGGCAGCTAAAGCATTAGCATATCCTCAGTAAATTGACGGACAAGACCTAAAAAAAGTGAGAGTAAGTCAATGAAGCATGTGACTCCAATCCTATCCTCAGAAAATGCCCTTATGCACACACTTTCTAGCCAGGGTTGCTGCATAGCGATCAATAGTGGGAATCCCAGCTATAATTCCATGCAGTGCCCAGGGATGCTGAAATCGCCAGCCTGGTTAATAGCAGCAACTTCAGGGCAGAACGAAAATGCAAACTACCACCTTCTTGGTCGGACGGCTGAGCACCGCTTTTGACGACCAAGCCCTTAGAGTGAGGCCATATCCTGACAAGGAGTGAAGCTTCAGATCTTTTCGTTCCGCATTCTGAAGAACAATCTTTGTACGAAATGAGCAACTACAATGCTCAAGTTACAGGTGGTTTGCAATTATGAAAGAAAGATTTTTAAAAAGTAAGAAAGAACTTGGATTTATATATCATCATCATCATAGGCAGTCCCTCGAAATCAAGGAAGACTTGCTTCCACTCTAAAAGTGAGTTCTCAGGTGGCTTACGGGAATTACAGTCTGTGTCACAGGTGGGACAGACAGTGGTTGAAGGAAAGGATGAGTGGGGGAGTCTGGTTTGCCGCATGCTCCTTCCGCTGCCTGCTCTTGCTTTCTGCATGCTCTCGGCGACGAGACTCGCGGTGCTCAGCACCCTCCCGGATGCTCTTCCTCCACTTAGGGCAGTCTTTTGCCAGGGATTCCCAGGTGTCAGTGGGGATGTTGCACTTTATCAAGGAGGCTTTGAGGGTGTCCTTGAAATGTTTCCTCTGCCCACCTGGGAATCACTTGCCGAGTAAGTGTTCCGAATAGAGCACTTGCTTTGGGAGTCTTGAGTCGGGCATGCGGACGATGTGGCCCGTCCAACGGAGCTGGGCGAGTGTGGTCAGTGCTTCGATGCTGGGGATGTTGGCCTGATCAAGAACACTGACGTTGGTGTGTCTATCCTCCCAGGGAATTTGCAGGATCTTGCGGAGACAGCGTTGGTGGTATTTCTCCAGCGATTTGAGGTGTCTATTGTATATGGTCCACGTCTCTGAGCCATATAGGAGGGCAGGTATCACTACAGCCCTGTAGTGATATAGCGACTTTCACAACCTCTGAACATCACAAAGCGCTTTAAAGCCAATGAAGTACTCTTTGGAGTATAGTCACTGTTGTAATGTAGGAAACGTGGCAGTCACTTTGCACAAGGCAAGGTCTCACAAGCAGCACAGTGATAATGACCAGATAATCTGCTTTGGTGATGGTGATTGAGAGGTAAATATTGGCCAGAAATAAATATTGAAATAATGATGTGCTCGCTCATATAGCTCTCGGTTTCAGTTGAAGTATTCTTTCAGGACCATCAAATAAGCTGGTACTGCCAAGTTTCATCTCGTATTTCTATTTTTATGCTGTGCGAGCAGACGGGAAGCTGCTCTTTTTTTGTTGTGATTTTGGGTTTCCAGTAAAGCTAAGTAAATACAAGCCATGTATAGATGCAATAAACAATTCCAGCACAAACATGCCCACCCAGCAATGCAAAGCGTCAATTGAAATCAGCGAACTCTTATTATTTTAACTTTACTATATTTAAAGAACAACATGCATTAATATAAAGCACCTTTAACATAGGAAAACACTCCAAAGTGTTTCAGAGAAGGGCAATCAGACAACAAGTGAGAGTGAGCCGAAGAAGGAGGCATAAGGAGGTTGGCCAAAGAGGTAGGTTTTAAAGAGGGTCTTAAAGAAGGAGAAAGAGACAGAGAGGCGGAGAGGTTTAGAGAAGGAATTCCGGATCTTA
Organism: Pristiophorus japonicus; assembly: GCF_044704955.1. Classification (NCBI taxonomy): domain Eukaryota; kingdom Metazoa; phylum Chordata; class Chondrichthyes; family Pristiophoridae; genus Pristiophorus; species Pristiophorus japonicus. The sequence goes on from NC_091979.1 coordinate 35,968,110, forward strand.
GGGCCGAGACAGCTGTAGGCACAGTGAAGGGATTGGGCCAACTGTCTGAGGCCAGAGTTGAAGGAACACAGAGTTCTTGGAGGGTTGAAGGGCTGCAGGAGGTTACAGAGATAGGGAGGGGTGAGGCCATGAAGTGATGTGAACATGAGGATAAGAATTTTTATTTTGATTTGTTGGTGGACTGGAAGTGAATGCAGGTATGGAATTGGACTATCCTTGAAACAAAATAGACTAGATTTATTGTAGGTTAATGGATGAATTGCAACCTCTTCTCGAGTCTGTAACTGTTTCAGAAGGATGATTCTCCACTTTAAAGACATTATTAAATTGCAGTGTAATGAGAATTTAAAAATGCCACTAAGGTCACAGGTTTTTGTGCCTTGCATCGAGAAAACTATCTTCAGAAGGCTAATTGATTGGACGCACCGATACCTTACCCAATCATCATAGGCAGTCCCTCGAAATCGAGGAAGACTTGCTTCCACTCTGAAAGTGAGTTCTCAGGTGACTGAACAATCCAATACAAGAATTACAGTCTCTGTCACAGGTGGGACAGACAGTGGTTGAAGGAAAAGTTGGCTGGGGAGTCTGTTTTGCCGCACGCTCCTTCCGCTGCTTGTGCTTGCTTTCTGCATGCTCTCTGCGACGAGACTCGAGGTGCTCAGCGCCCTCCCGGATGCTCTTCCTCCACTTAGGGCGGTCTTTGGCCAGGAATTCCAAGGTGTCAGTGAGGGTGTTGCACTTTATCAAGGAGGCTTTGAGGGTGTCCTTGAAATGGTTCCTCTGCCCACCTGGGGACCACTTGCCGTACAAGAGTTCCGAATAGAGCGCTTGCTTTGGGAGTCTTGTGTCGGGCATGCAGACAATGTGGCCTGCCCAACGGAGCTGGTCGAGTGTGGTCAGTGCTTCAATGCTGGGGATGTTGGCCTGATCGAGCACACTGATGCTGGTGTGTCTGTCCTCTCAGGGGATTTGCAGGTTCTTGCGGAGACATGGTTGGTGGTATTTCTCCTGCGATTTGAGGTGTCTATTGTTTATGATCCATACAGGAGGGCGGGTGTCACTACAGCCCTGTAGTGATATAATGACTTTCACAACCTCTGAACGTCACAAAGCGCTTTAAAGCCAATGAAGTATTCTTTGGAGTATAGTCACTGTTGTAATGTAGGAAACGCAGCAGTCACTTTGCACACAGCAAGGTCGCACAAGCAGCACAGTGATAATGACCAGATAATCTGCTTTGGTGATGGTGATTGAGAGGTAAATATTGGCCAGAAATAAATATTGAAATACTGATGTGCTAGCACATATAGCTCTCGGTTTCAGTTGAAGTATTCTTTCAGGACCATCAAATAAGCTGGTACTGCCAAGTTTCATCTCGTATTTCTATTTTTATGCTGTGCGAGCAGACGGGAAGCTGCTTTTTTTTGTTGTGATTTTGGGTTTCCAGTAAAGCTAAGAAAATACAAGCCATGTATAGATGCAATAAACAATTCCAGCACAAACATGCCCACCTATCAATGCAAAGCTTCAATTGAAATCAGCGAACTCTTATTATTTTAACTTTACTATATTTAAAGAACAACATGCATTAATTTAAATCACCCTTAACATAGGAAAACACTCCAAAGTGTTTCAAGCAAGTGAGAGTGAGCCGAAGAAGGAGGCGTAAGGAGGTTGGCTTAAGAGGTAGGTTTTAAAGAGGGTCTTATGAAGGAGAAAGAGACAGAGAGGCAGAGAGGTTTAGAGAAGGAATTTCGGAACTTAGGGCCGAGACAGCTGTAGGCACAGTGAAGGGATTGGGCTATCTGTCTGAGGCCAGAGTTGAAGGAACACAGAGTTCTTGGAGGGTTGAAGGGCTGCAGGAGGTTACAGAGATAGGGAGGGGTGAGGCCATGAAGTGATGTGAACATGAGGATAAGAATTTTAATTTTGAGATGTTAGTGGACCAGAAGGCAATGCAGGTATGGAGTTGGACTATCCCTGAAACCAAATAGACTAGATTTATTGTAGGTTAATGGATGAATTGCAACCTCTTCTCGAGTCCGTGACTGTTTTAGAAGGATGGTATCCTTCTCAAACAGGAAAGAGTAGGTGGGGAGACTGCTTAGAGGACGAGACTAGGGAATTAGTAATCGGGAACATTGAGATGGCAGAAACTCTGAACAAATATTTTGTATCAGTCTTTATGGTAGAGGACACTAACAATATTCCGACAGTGGACAGTCAAGGGGCTATGGGGGGAGGAACTTAACACAATCACAATCACTAAGGAGGTGGTACTCAGTAAGATAATGTGGCTAAAGGCAGATAAATCCCCTGGACCTGATGACTTGCATCCTAGGTTCTTAAGAGATGTAGCGGCAGGGATTGTGGATACATTGGTTGTAATTTACCAAAATTCCTGGATTCTGGGGAGGTCCCAGCAGATTGGAAAACTGCAAATGTAACGGCCCTATTTAAAAAAGGAGACAGACAAAAACCAGGAAACTATAGACCAGTTAGCCTAACATCTGTGGTTGGGAAAATGTTGGACTCCATTATTAAAGAAGCAGTAGCAGGATATTTGGAAAAGCAAAATTCGGTCAGGCAGAGTCAGCATGGATTTATGAAGCGGGAGTCATGTTTGACAAATTTGCTGGAATTCTTTGAGGATGTAACAAACCGGGTGGATAAAGGGGAACCAATGGATGTGGTGTATTTGGACTTCCAGAAGACATTTGACACGGTGCCACATAAAAGGTTATTGCACAATATAAAAGTTCATGGGTTTGGGGGTAATATATTAGCATGGATAAAGGATTGGCTAACTAACAGAAAACAGAGAGTCGGGATAAATGGTTCATTCTCTGGTTGGCAACCAGTAACTAGTGGGGTGCTGCAGGGATCAGTGCTGGGACCCCAACTATTTACAATCTATATTGACGACTTGGAAGAAGGGACTGAGTGTAACATAAGCAAGTTTGCTGGCGATACAAAGATGGGAGGAAAAGAAATATGTGAGGAGGACACAAAAAATCTGCAAAAGGACATAGACAGGTTAAGTGAGTGGGTAAAAATTTGGCAGATTGAGTATAATGTTGGAAAGTGTGAGGTCATGCTCTTTGGCAGAAAAAATCAAAGAGCAAGTTGTTATTTAAATGGAGAAAATTTGAAAAGTGCCACAGTACAGCGGGACCTGGGGGTATTTGTGCATTAAACACAAAAGGTTAGTATGCAGGTACAGCAAGTGATCAGGAAGGACAATGGTATCTTGGCCTTTATTGCAAAGGGGATGGAGTACAAAGCAGGGAAGTCTTGCTACAGCTATAAAAGGTATTGATGAGGCCACACCTGGAATACTGCGTGCAGTTTTGGTTTCCATACTTACGAAAGGATATACTTGTTTTGGAGGCAGTTCAGAGAAGGTTCACTAGGTTGATTCTGAGTTGAGAGGGTTGACTTACGAGGATAGGTTGAGGAGGTTGGGCCTCTACTCATTGGAATTCAGAATAATGACAGGTGATCTTATAAAAACGTATAAGATTATGAGGGGGCTTATCAAGGTGGATGCAGAGAGGATGTTTCCACTGATGGGGGAGACTCAAACTAGAGGGCATGATCTTAGAATAGGGGGCTGCCCATTTAAAACAGAAATGAGGAGACATTTCTTCTCTCAGAGGGTTCTAAATCTGTGGAATTTACTGCCTCAGAGAGCTGTGGAAGCTGGGGCATTGAATAAATTTAAGACAGAAATAGACAGTTTCGTAAAAATTAAGGGAATAAGGGGTTATGGGGAGCAGACGGGGAAGTGGAAGTGGAGCTGAGTCCATGATCAGATCAGCCATGATCTTATTGAATGGCGGAGCAGGCGCGAGGGGCCGTATGGCCTACTCCTGCTCCTATTTCTTATGTTCTTATGTTCTTATGTTCTTTGCCGCGTGCTCCTTCCGCTGTCTGTGTTTGGTTTCTGCATGCTCTCGGCGACGAAACTCAAGGTGCTCAGCGCCCTCCCGGATGCTCTTCCTCCACTTAGGGCAGTCTTGGGCTAGAGATTCCCAGGTGCCGGTGGGGATGCTGCACTTTATCAAGGAGGCTTTGAGGGTGTCCTTGAAACGTTTCCACTGCCCACCTGCAGCTCGTTTGCCATATAGGAGATCCGAGTAGAGCGTTTGCTTTGGTAGTCTCATGTCAGACATGCGGACGGTGTGGCCCACCCAACGGAGCTGGTCGAGCGTGGTCAGTGCTTCGATGCTGGGGATGTTGGCCTGATCAAGAAAAGTGATGTTGGTGCGTCTATCCTCCCAGTGAATTTGCAGGATCTTGCAGAGGCAGCGTTGGTGTCTATTGTATATGGTCCACGTCTGAGAGCCATATAGGAGGGCGGGTATCACTACTGCCCTGTAGGCCATAAGGTTGGTGCCAGATTTGAGGTCCAGATGTTCAAACACTCTCTTCCTCAGGCGACTGGCACACTGGAGGCAGTTGCTGATAGTAGGCGAGGTATGGAAAATGGTTCACATTGTCCAAGGTCGCACTGTGGATTTTGATGACCGGCGGGGGGGGCGCAGTGCTGTGAGGCACTGTGTTGGTGGAGGACCTTTGTTTTACGGATGTTTGGTGTAAGGCCCATGCTTTCTTATGTCTTGGTGAAGATGTTGCCGATAGTTTGGAGTTCGGCTTCTGAATGTGCGCAGACGCAAGCATCGTCCGCTTACTGTCGTTCGATGACAGAGGATGGGACAACCTTGGATCTAGCCTGGAGGCAACGAAGCTTGGACAAGTTCCCATTAGTTCAATAGTTTAGTTCCACTCCAGCGGGGAGTTTGTTGAGTGTGAGGTGGAGCATTGCAGCAAGGAAGATCAAGAAGAGTATTGGTGTGATGACACAGCCCTGCTTGCCCCGGTCTGGACGTGGATTGGGTCTGTGGTGGATCCATTGATCAGGATCACGGCTTGCATGTCATCATGGAGCAGGCGGAGGATGGTGACAAACTCTTGGGGGCAGCTGAAATGGAGGAAGATGCTCCTCACAGTCCCTCACAGTTGCCAGTTTCAAAGGCCTTTGTGAGGTCAAAGAAGGCCATGTTCAAGGGTTGGTGCTGTTCCCTGCATTTCTCTTGTAGTTATCGCGCAGTGAAAACCCTTTAGTGGACGGAATTCGCATTACCCACTCAAATGATCCTGGAGCAACAAATTGTAATTTTTTTTTTACATCTGGTCTGTGTTGCATTTAGCAATGGCCAAAAAAAAGAAAAAAATGTACTATGAATTCCGCAATCTCTATCGGTTCTATATATATGAACATTAAGGGAATCAAGGGATATGGGGGTAGTGCAGGAAAGTGGATTTGAGGTAGAAGATCAGCCATGATCTTATTGAACAGTGGAGCAGGCTCGAGGTGCCAAATGGTCTACTTCTGCTCCTAATTCTTACGTTCGTATGTTCTTATTATGAGGTCCAATTTTATTTTGCTTTTAGTTTCTGTTTGAGTGAATAAATAACAAACATTATTTGGAGTATAGAGCACTGACCCATGAAGGATTTTAAGTTCAGTTGTGGCTTACTTTGAACAGTCAAGGAGCTTTCCTGTTGGATTAGCATGATCATCCATTTACTAGTTCCAGTTCTTGGTCTGTCACTCACAGTATCTGTGAGGACAAAGACCAGAGACAGTGTGCTGACAGAATGAGCCATAGATCAATTAGCAGGAGACAATCATAACTGGCAGGGTGGATATATACTTTTTCTTAGGCAGTTAAGTCACAACAGTCCTCCCTGTCAAGGGCTATTAAGATCTGGAACTCATTAACGGAAAGGGTGGAGGAATCAGATTTTATTGGAATTTTCAAAAGACAATGGGACATATATATTTTTTATTCGTTGATGGGATGTGGGCATCGCTGGCAAGGCCAGCATTTATTGCCCTTCCCTAATTGCTCTTGAGAAGGTCGGTGGTGAGCCACCTTCTTGTATCTTGAACCGCTGCAGTCCTTGTGATGAAGGTACTCCCATAGTGCTGTGAGGGAGGGAGTTCCGGGATTTTGATCCAGTGACAATGAAGGAACGGCGATATATTTCCAAGTCAGTGTGACTTGGAGGGAACCCGCAGGTGGTGGTATTCCCATGCGCCTGCTGCCCTTGTTCTTCTAGGTGGTAGAGGTATCAGGTTTGTCAGGTGCTGCTGAAGAAGCCTTGGCGAGTTGTTGCAGCCATGGTGCACCAGTGGTGGAGGGAGTGAATGTTCAATGTGGTGGACGGGGTGCCAATTAAGCAGGTTGCTTTGTCCTGGATGGTGTTGAGCTTCTTGAGTGTCTTTGCAGCTGCAATCATCCAGGAAAGTGGAGAGTATTCAATTACACTCCTGACTTGTGTCTTGTAGATGGTGGAAAGGATTAACAGGGAACTAATTCATATGGTTATGAGGAAAAAGCTGGGGTGTGGGACTAATTCGACAGCACTTTCAAAGAGCAGGCACAGGCATGATGAGCCGAATGGCCCCCTTCTGTGCTGTGAGATTTTATGATTCTCAGGTTAATAATGTCATGTAATCAACTATCATTGTAACCCATGTATAAGATGACCTAAGTTGTACACCTTGAGAACATTGACCACAAGGGGGTCAACTTGTGGGGGACACTCCTAACCTGGACTTTCAGGTGTAAAAGGGGAAGCTCCACCCACCTTCATCACTTGAGGTCTCGATAACAAAGGTAACTGGTCACAGAGTGACCTTCTCTCAAGTATGGGCCTCGTGTGCATTTATACTGTACAGTAAGGACATATCATTGGCGAAGAGAAACTGGGATTCAAACCACACGAGCATGGCCACTAGCAGCATAGAAGAGAGGTAATGTGTTGGTGATGACTGGGACGACTTTATTGATAGACTACAGCAAAATTTTGTCACAAAGGAATGGTTGGGACAGGATTCGGCCGACAAACGCAGGGCTCATCTCCTGACGGTTTGTGGATCCAGAACGTACTCCCTGATGAAGGACCTTCTATCGCCAGAGAAGCCGGCAGACAAGACATTCGAAGAGCTCAGTAAGTTGGTCGGGGAGCACCTTAAACCGGTGAGCAGCATGCACATGGCGAGACACCAGTTTTACACGCACCGGTGGCGAGAAGGGCAAAGCGTTCCTGACTTCGTGGCAGATCTCCGGCAACTGGCGAGCCTATGTAAGTTCACAGATGCATGCAGAGCGGAGATGCTGTGAGACTTTTTTATTGAGGGCGTCGGGCAGGCTGGGGTTTTCAGGAAACTGATTGAGACCAAAGACTTGACCTTGGAAGCGGCGGCTCTGAAAGCCCAGACAATTATCTCAGGGGAGGAAGAGACCAGAATGATGTATGACAAAAATCTTGGCTCAAATGCGGCAAACGACCAGGGAGTCAACATTGTTAACACGGCACACAGTTGTCTAGGCAAACAAGGGCAATCGGACATGCCCCAGCATGTAGTCGAATCCAAAGGGGGAATTCAACAGAGACAATGGCTAGCTGAGCGGCGATTCATGCCATCGCAATGGACAATGCGGCCAGTAATGGGGCCATCAACACCTGTTAATGGTGCGCTGAAGGACAGTTACAGAGACAGTCAGAGACGATCGACTGGTAATGGACCTTTTGTTTCCAACAATGGGACCTCCAGCTCATGCTGGAGGTGTGGAGGCAAACACCTAGCCAGAGCTTGCAGGTATCAGCAGTATACCTGCAGAAACTGCAATGCCAGCAGTCACGGCGCATATGTGCAGGAAGCCTGCAGCCAGGTTAATGTACGAGGAGGACGGGCTCGATGTGAGCCCTACGAGGCCAAATGAATCGTGGGGGAAATCGCTGGAAGCTGAAGTTCAGCGAGTTCATGTGGAGCACATATACAGTTCATATACCAGGGCGCCACCGATAATGATGAAAGTGCTCCTCAATGACATCCCAGTATTAATGGAGCTAGACACGGGGGCCAGCCAGGCCCTGATGAGTATCAAACAGTTCAAAAGGTTGTGGGTATCCAAGGCTAGGAGGCCAAAATTATTTGCGATTGACACACAGCTACGGACATATACAAAGGAGATCATTGCGGTGCTAGGCAGCGCCACGGTAGTCGTGACCAACAAAGATTCGGAGAAAAGGTTGCCACTCTGGATTGTCCCGGGGGACGGTGCCGCACTTCTGGGGAGGAGTTGGCTTGCTGTCATGAACTGGAAATGGGGCGATGTCAATGCAATTTCTTCTGTGGAGCGAGTATCATGCTCACAGGTCCTGGACAAATTTGACTCAGTATTTCAACCCGGCATCGGCACTTTCATGGGGGCCAAGGTAGTGATTCACATAAACCCGGACGCCAGGCCGGTACACCACAAGGCCAGAGCGGCGCCGTACGTGATGCGGGAAAAGATAGAAGGCGAATTGGACCGCCTGCTGTGGGAAGGCATCATCTCGCCAGTTGAATTCAGTGACTGGGTGAGCCCGATTGTGCCGGTGCTCAAGGTGGATGGGTCGGTCAGGATATGTGGTGATTGCAAGGCCACCATCAATCGGGTGTCACTCCAAGACCAGCACCCTCTGCCGAGAGCTGAGGACCTCTTTGCGATTCTATCCGATGGCAAACTTTTTTCAAAATTGGACCTGACCTCAGCTTACGTGACCCAGGAGCTTGCGAGTGAGTCGAAGAAGCTGATCACCATCATGACACACAAGGGGTTGTTTGAGTTTAACAGATATCCGTTCGAGATTCGTTCGGCCGCCGCGATCTTTAAGCGAAATATGGAAAGCCTCCTCAAACCTATTCCAAGGACGGTGGTTTTTCAAGACGACATCCTCATCACGGGTCACAATACTGAAGAACACCTCCCCAATCTGGAGGAGATGCTACGCAGACTGGACCGGGTCGGGCTGCGATTGAAAAAGACGAAGTGCGTCTTCTTCGCTCCAGATGTAGAATTCCTGGGGAGGAAGGTAGCAGCAGACTGGATCAGACCCACTGCATCCAAAACGGAAGCGATCCAGTGAGCACCCAGACCCCGTAACATGACGGAGCTGCGTTCGTTCCTGGGACTCCTGAACTATTTTGCTAACTTTCTTCCCAAATTGAGCACGCTGTTAGATCTCGTGTTCCTACGCAAAGGTCACGATTGGGTCTGGGGGGAAAGCCAGGAAAGGGCTTTTGATAGAGCACGCAACTTGTTATGCTCCAACAAACTGTTAACGTTATATGACCCGTGTAAGAAACTTGTTCTAACGTGCGATGCGTCGTCCTATGGGGTCGGGTGTGTGTTGTAGCATGTGAATGCCAATAGTCAGTTACAGCCGGTAGTTTATGCCTCCAGAAGTCTGTCCCAGGCAGAAAGGGGCTACGGGATGGTAGAAAAGGAAGCACCAGCATGTGTATATGCAGTAAAAAAAATGCACCAGTACCTGTATGGCAGGAAATTTGAGCTGGAGACAGATCACAAACCCCTAACGTTCCTTTTGGTTGACAACAAGGCCATAAATGTGAATGCATCGGCCTGCATATAGAGGTGGGCACTTATGTTAGCCGCCTATGACTACACAATTCGGCACAGGTTCCATCAGCCACCACTGAGGGGCAACTGAACATGATGCTGAGATGGTCATGGCTGTTGAAGCTTTCGAAAGCGAAGGCTCACCTGTGACAGCCCGTCAGATTAAAGTCTGGACAAATAAAGACCCGCTATTGTCTTTAGTTAAGAAATGTGTCCTGAATGGGGACTGGGCAGCCACGTACAGGGCATGCCCTGAGGAATTTAAACCATTTCATAGGCGCAAGGATGAACTCTCAATTCAGGCCGATTGCCTACTGTGGGGAAACCGAGTAGTCATGCCCCAGAGGGGCAGAGAGGTGTTTATCAGAGGACTTCACAATGAGCACCCGGGCATTGTCATGATGAAGGCAATTGCCAGGTCACACGTTTGGTGGCCAGGGTAGATGCAGAACTGGAACTTTGTGTTCGCAGGTGCAACACTTGTGCTCAGCTGGGCAACGCGCCCAGGGAAGCCCCCCTTAGCCCCTGGTCCTGGCCGCCAAGCCATGGTCACGCATCCATGTGGACTACGCAGGTCCCTTCATGGGAAAAATGTTTTTGGTTGTAGTAGACACCTACTCCAAATGGATTGAGTGTGCCATTTTAAATTCAAGCACATCCTCTGCCATGGTAGAAAGTCTACGGGCAATGTTCGCCGCCCATGGTCTACCGGATGTCTTGGTCAGCGACAATGGCCTGTGCTTCACAAGCACTGAATTCCAGGACTTCATGGCAGGAAATGGAATCAACCATATCAGAACGGCACCGTTCAAGCCGGCCTCAAATGGCCAGGCGGAGCGAGCAGTGCAGATAATCAAACAGGGGAGGTGATTTAATGCATGTAACCTTCATGTAACTGTAACCTTCATAACAACACTGCATACTGTATACACCTAAGAAATGCACACCTTGACCACAGGGGGTGAACTTGTGGGAGACACTCCTCACCTGGTCACCCAGGTATATCAAAGGAAGTCCCATGCAGGGTCATCACTTCTTGTTCCTGTGAATAAAGGTTCAGGTCACAGAGTGATCTTGTCTGCAGAATGTGCCTTGTGTGAATTTATAGTAGTGTGTAAGGACATTACATTTGGCGACGAGAAACGGGAATCAACGACTCACGAGGATGGCCACCGGTAGCACAGAGGAACGGTACTGTGCTGGTGAGGACTGGGACGATTTCATTGAGAGGCTCCAGCAGAGCTTTGTCACGAAGGACTGGCTGGGAGATGCAGCTGCTGACAAGCGAAGGGCGCATCTACTGACCAGCTGTGGACCTAAGATGTACGCGCTGATGAAAGGCCTGCTTGCATCCGAGAAGCCGGCTGACAAAACCTTTGAAGAGCTCAGAAAACTGATCAGTGAGCACCCCAAACCGGCGAGCAGTATACACACGGTCCAACACCGATTCTATACACACCGACGTCGGGAAGGACAGAGCATACCAGACTTCTTTGTGGACCTCCGGCGCTTGGCCAGCCTCTTAGTTCACAGACGCCTGCAAGGGGGAGATGTTAAGGAATTTCTTTATTGAGGGCATTGGTCATGCAGGGATTTTCAGAAAGCTAATCGAGACCAAGGACTTGACCTTGGAAGTGGCGGCGTTGATGGCTCAGACCTTCATGGCGGGGGAGGAGGAAACCAAGATAATATACGCGCGCAACTCTGCTTCCAACGTGACGATGGATCAGGGAGTTACATTGTAAACGTGACTCAGAACCCTGCAGGCAGGCAAGGGCAATTCGAAACCAACCAGGTAGCAACAGACTCTCGAGTGGGTCCTCAACAGAGACAATGGCAGGTTGAACGGACATTTACGCCATCACGGTGGACAATGCATCCCGGGATGGGGCCATTGATACCCATTAACAGAGTGCTCAAGAGTAATCAAAGAGACAATCAGAGAGGAATGCCTGGTAACAGCCCTTTTATTCACAACGATCTCAGCTCATGCTGGAGGTGCGGGGGCAGACATGCTGTAAAAACCTGTAGGTTTCAACAATTTATCTGTAGACATTGTAACTTCAGTGGACATTTAGCCAGAGTGTGCAGGAAGCCCGCAACGAGACTAATTTATGAGGCAGATGAACCAGAAGAGGGGTCTGCAAGGCAGGTTGATGCTTGGGACAAAGCAATGGATGCTGAAGTTCAGCGGGTTCATATGGCAAACATCCACAGCTCATATACCAAAATGCCACCTATGAGGATGAAAGTTCTATTAAACAGCATCCCGGTACACATGGAGCTGGACACAGGGGCCAGCCAGTCACTTTTGAGTGTCCAAAAATTCGAGAAACTATGGCCACTCAGAGCTAGCACGCATTGACACACAATTATGGACGTACACCAAAGAGATCATCCCAGTGCTAGGCAGTGCAATGATCGTGGTCACACATAATGGATCAGAGAATCAGCTGCCACTCTGGATTGTCCCAGGAAATGGTCCCGCGCTTTTGGGGAGGAGCTGGCTAGCCGAGATGAACTGGAAATGGGGGGATGTGCACGCCATTTCATCTGTGGAGCGAAGTTGATGCTCACAGGTCCTACAGAAATTTGAGTCACTATTTCAACCTGGTGTTGGGACTTTCAAAAGTACCAAAGTAGTGATACGCATCACCCCGGATGCCACACCAGTGCACCACAAAGCCAGAGCTGTGCTGTATGTGATGCGGGAGAAAATTGAGAGTGAGTTGGACAGGTTGCTAAGAGAGGGCATAATTTTGCCCATTGAATTCAGCGACTGGGCAAGCCCCATCGTCCCTGTCCTAAAAATGGATGGCTCAGTCAGAATCTGTGGCGACTACAAGGCCACTATCAACCGAGTGTCACTACAAGACCAATACCCGGTTCCGAGAGCGGAGGATCTTTTCGCCACGCTGGCAGGCGGCAAGCTGTTCACCAAGTTGGACCTCACTTCAGCCTACATGACCCAGGAACTGGCCAAATAATCCAAGCTACTGACCACCATCACCACGTACAAGGGACTGTTTGTCTACAACAGGTGTCTGTTTGGCATTCGATCAGTGGCCGCTATCTTTCAAAGGAACATGGAATGCCTGCTCAAATCCATCACCGGAACAATCGTATTTCAGGACGACATCCTTATCACGGGTCGAGACACCGAGGAACACCTCCACAACCTGGAGGAGGTGCTACACTGACTGGACCGGGTAGGCCTGCGACTAAAGAAGTCCAAGTGTGTGTTTTTGGCCCCAGAGGTTGAGTTTTTGGGCAGGAAGGTTGCCGCAGACGGGATCCGGCCTACCGAATCCAAAACGGAGGTGATACGTCGCGGGCCCAAGCCTGGCAACACGTCAGAGTTGCGTTCATTTCTGGGACTCTTGAACTATTTTGGGAACTTTCTGCCGAACTTAAGCACATTGTTGGAGCTGCTGCACGTGCTCCTGCGTAAGGATTGCGATTGGTTTTGGGGGGACTGTCAGGAACAGGCTTTCAATCGGGCGCGGAACCTGCTTTGTCCTAATAAGCTGTTGACGCTGTACAACGCCTGTAAAAAATTGGTTCTGACATGTGATGCACCATCGTATGGGGTTGGGTGCGTGTTGCAGCAGAGTAATGATGAGGGCCAACTGCCTCCAGGTCGTCTCCCAAGCAGAACGGGGATATGGGATGGTTGAAAAAGAAGCACTCGCATGTGTCTACGGAGTGAAAAAGATGCACCAATACCTTTTTGGCAGAAGGTTCGAGTTAGAAACGGACCACAAGCCGTTAACATCCTTGTTGTCAGACAGCAAAGCTGTCAATGCCAATGCGTCAGCTCGCATACAGCGATGGGCACTCACGTTGGCTGTGTATGACTACACCATACGGCACTGGCCAGACACCGAAAATTGCACTGACGCGCTCAGCAGGCTTCCACTGGCCACCACTGAGGGGGCAGTGGAGCAAAGCGCTGAGATGGTCATGGTCGTTGAAGCTTTTGACAGCGCAGGCTCCCCCATCACAGCCCGCCAGATCAAAATCTGGACCAACAGAGATCCCTTCCTGTCCTTGATTAAGAAATGTTTCCTGACTGGGAATTGGGCGCCCGCACACGGAGCATGACCCAAGGAGGTCAGACCGTTTCACAGACGGATGGATGAGCTCTCCATCCAAACCGACTGCATACTATGGGGCAGCCGGGTAGTCATGCCCCAGAAGGGAAGGGAAGCATTCATCAGGGAACTCCACAGCGAGCACCCAGGCATCATGCTAATGATGGTCATTGCCCGGTCACATGTATGGTGGTCGGGAATTGACTCCGACCTGAAACACTGTGTTCGCAGGTGCACGATGTGTGCCCAGCTGGGCAATGCCCCCAGGGATGCCCCACTCAGCCCGTGGCCCTGACCCACCAGGCCATGGTCACATATTCACATAGACTACGCGGGCCCGTTCATGGGAAAAATGTACCTCATTATTGTTGATGCGTACTCGAAATGGATCGAATACATGATATTGAATTCGTGCATGACGTCCACCACTGTGGAGAGTCTGCGTGCAGTCTTTGCGACCCACGGCTTGCCGGACATCCTGGTTAGCGACAACGGCCCGTGTTTCACTAGCTATGAATTCTGGGAGTTCATGTCGGGTAATGGCATCAAACATTTCAGGACGGCACCGGTCAAGCCAGCTTCCAATGGCCAGGTGGAACGTGCGGTCCAAATCATAAAACAGGGCATGCTCCGGATTCAAGGACCCTCCCTTCAATGTTGCCTATCGCACCTCCTGCTAGCCTATAGGTCCCGACCGCATTTGCTCACGGGAGTCCCGCCCGCAGAACTACTCATGAAACGTACACTTAAAACTCGGCTGTCCCTCATTCATCCTGTCCTGTCAGACATTGTTGAGGGCAAGTACCAGTCCCAAAATGAGTGCCATGACCGTAACTCAAAGGGGAGATGTATAGAAATCGATGGCCCTGTATTTGTTCTTAATCACACTTTGGGACCCAAGTGGCTCGAGGGTACTATAATTGGCCAAGAGGGGAATAGGGTCATAGTGGTTTGACTTAACAATGGACAGATATGCCGCAAGCATCTGGACCAAGTAAAAAAAAGATTCAGCATGGACACTGAGGAACCTGAGGAAGATCATGAGATGTTGCCCACATCGCCGCCAGTGAACGAGCAACAAGAACATTCAGCCGCATGCACAGTCCCTGCGACCAGCCTGGACAAGCCGGAATCACCACAGGTGACAGAGACGCATGCCAAGGCTCAACAACCAGAGCCCCAATTGTGGTGCTCCACGAGAGAGCGTCGACTGCCTGAAAGACTTAATCTTTGACCCCATAAGACGTTGGGGGGGGGAGGTGATGTCATGTATGTAACCTTCATGTAACTGTAACCTTCATAACAACAATGCATACTGTATACACCCTAAGAAATGCACACCTTGACCACAGGGGGTGAACTTGTGGGAGACACTCCTCACCTGGTCATCCAGGTATATAAAGGGAGGTCCCATGCAGGGTCATCACTTCTTGGTCCTGTGAATAAAGGTTCAGGTCACAGAGTGACCTTGTCTGCAGAATGTGCCTCGTGTGAATTTATAGTAGTGTGTAAGGACATTACACTCAGAATCAAAGGGGGTTCCCTACAAAGCCGCTTATCACGCCTCCTGTTGGCCAATAGATCCCGACCACACTCGCTCACAGGGCTTCCACCCGCAGAGCTGCTAATGAAAAGGATGCTCAAAACCAGGTTATCCCTTATACACCCTACTATGAAAGAAATTGTTGAAAGCAGGCGTCAGTCACAATGTGACTACCATGACAGGAATGCGAGGGCGTGATGTATTGATGTCAGTGATCCTCTTTATGTCTTTAATTACGCTGTAGGGCCCAAATGGCTTGCAGGCACTGTGATTGCCAAAGAGGGGAATATGGTTTTGGTAGTTAAACTTACCAATGGACAAATCTGCCACAAACACATGGATCAAACTAAAAAGGAGGTTCAGCAACCCCATAGAAGAATCAGAGGAAGAACATGACATAGAGTTTACTCCACCACAGGTGACCGAACACCCGGAACCAAGTGGAGGAGAGCCCAGTCACTGTGAGCAGTCTTGACAGGCCTGAGGCACCGCAAACAGCAGACACTCAGGCCAGCGCCCAACAACCGGAGCCCCAACTCAGGTGCTCTACAAGGGAGCATAAACCACCAGAGAGACTTAACCTGTGATCCCAATAAGACTTTGAGGGGGAGGTGAT
The DNA here is from genome assembly GCF_044704955.1 of Pristiophorus japonicus. Taxonomy (NCBI): domain Eukaryota; kingdom Metazoa; phylum Chordata; class Chondrichthyes; family Pristiophoridae; genus Pristiophorus; species Pristiophorus japonicus. The sequence goes on from NC_091979.1 coordinate 35,983,848, forward strand.
GTCATGTATTCAACTATCATTGTAACCCATGTATACGCTGACCTTAGTTGTACACCTTGAGAATATTGACCACAAGGGGGTGAACTTGTGGGAGACACTCCTAACCTGGATTTTCAGGTATAAAAGGGGAAGCTCCACCCACCTTCATCACTTGATGTCTTGGTATCAAAGGTAACTGGTCACAGGTCACAGATCACAGATCACAGATCACAGAGTGACCTTCTCTCAAGTATGGGCCTCATGTGAATTTATACTGTATTGTAAGGACATATCAAATAATACTGCCTGAAGAAGTATCAGAACTAATGGCCTCCAGATAGATATTGAAGTCTATGTGCTTTATCACGATAATGACAGAAAGATACACTGAGCTAACTTCAAAAAATAAATGACTAAGGAGTTTTTGACTACAAAGATAATGGACAGGAAGGAGTAATTACAAGGCTGGACATTTAATTGAGGAGTCCAGATTGCTTCTTAAGCCACAAGAGCAAAACTTTTTGTGGTCTATGAGCATCAGCTAAAACTCAAAATTAGATTATAGCCTCTATTTTAGAAAAGCGAGAGTGAGAAACCAGAGAATTATGGACCAGTTTGCCTAACATCTGGTGTCAGAAAATCTGGTCATGTCTATAATTAAGGATGGAGTGACTGAACACCTTGAAAATGTTCAGCATGGATTTGTTAAGCGTAAGTCATGCCTGACTAAACTGATTGAATGTTTTGAAGAGGCGAGTAAAGTAGTGGACAGGAGAATGTCTATAAATGAGTTTTATATAGACTTCCAGAAGGGATTCAATAGGGTTCCTCATAAGACACTGTGAGCTAAAGTGGAATTGATGGCAAATTATTGACCTGATTGATTAGGAAATTGACTGAGTGGCAGAAGACAGAGAGTAAGGATAATGGGCAGGTACACTAATTGGCAGCACGTGACTAGTGGTGTCCCGCAGGGATCTGTGTTGGGGCCTCAAATATTCACCATATTTATTAACGACTTAGGTGATGGAATAGAGAGTCAAAGGTGCTATACTACAGCTGTACAAAGCTCTAGTTCGACCACAATTTGAGTACTGTGAGCTATTATGGGCCCCACAGCTTGGGAAGGATATATTGGCCTTGGAGGGAGTGCAGCGTAGATTTACAAGTATAACTGTACTCTAAGATTTTAAATTATGAGGACAGTTTACACAAATTATGGCTGTGTTCCCATGAATTTAGACGGTAAAGGGGTGATTTTATTGAAATTTTAAGATATTAAGGGGAAGTGATTATTGACCTGGTAGGAAATTGGCTGAGCAGCAGGACAGAGGCAATAGGGATAATGGTCAGGTACTCTAATTGGCAGGATATGACTAGTGGTGTCCCGCAAGGATCTGTTTTGGGGCCTCCACTATTCATGGTATTTATTAATGACTTAGATGATGGGAAAGAAAGCCATATATCCAAATTGCAGATGACACAAAGACAGGCAGCATTGTAGATGAAATCATGAAATCACAAAGGGATATTGATAGATTAAATTAATGGGCAAAACTGTGGCAAATGGATTTCAACATAGGCAAATGTTAGGTCATCCACTTTGGACCTAAAAAAGATAAAGCACGGTACTTTCCAAATGGTAAAACGTTAAAAACAGTGTTGGTCCAAAGGACCATGGGTGTGTAAGAATAAAAGTGTTTATTAATGATAACATTGATTCTGTGTATGTATAAATGTTAAAAGTGTAGATTATATGGAAAGGCTGCAGTGTTAAAACAAAATGGAAGCTCACAGGCTTCCAGCATGGCCTGTTTGTGTTTTGTGTTAATTGGAAAGCAATTGACCTAATTAAGAGATGGCTGGGTCAGTGCAACAGCCACATGTGTGAGGAGAACCAATAAGGAACTGCACTGGAACCATGATCAAATCCTGGGCTTTCTGGGGAACAATGGACTTAAGGAGTATAAGAACTCAGTCAGAGACTTTTTCACTCTCTCTCCTGGACACATGGCAAGACCTCCCGTTCAAAGATCAGCCGAAACAGCAGGCCGTGTGTTCAGCCAGCCAGAGGAAAGTGACATATACCTTTTTTATAAATCATTATTGTAACCTCATTGTATTTGTTGTAACTAGTAGATGACTGCTGATAAATGTGCATGTGTGTGAGTTTTAATAAACGGTTCTGAATTGTTTTAAAAGAATGCATGGCAGATGCAGTATAATGTCGATAAATGTGAGGTTATCCACTTTGGTGGTTAAAAACAGGGAGGCAGAATATTATCTGAATGATGACAGATTAGGAAAAGGGGAGGTGCAACGAGACCTGGGTGTCATGGTACATCAGTCATTGAAAGTTGGCATGCACGTACAGCAAGTGGTGAAGAAGGCAAATTTCATGTTGGCCTTCATAGCAAGAGGATTTAAGTATAGAAGCAGGGAGGTCTTACTACAGTTGTACAGGGCCTTGGTGAGGCCACACCTTGAATATTGTGTACATTTTTGGTCCCCTAATCTGAGGAAGGACATTCTTGCTATTGAGGGAGTGCAGCAAAGGTTCACCAGACTGATTCCTGGGATGGCAGGACTGACATATGAAGAAAGACTGGATCGACTAGGCTTATATTCACTGAAATTTAGAAGAATAAGAGGGGATCTCATAGAAACATAAAATCTGATGGGATTGGACAGGTTAGATGCAGGAAGAATGTTCCCGATGTTGGGGAAGTCCAGAACCAGGGGTCACAGTTTAAAAATAAGGGGTAAGCCATTTAGGACCGAGATGAGGAAAATCTTCTTCACCCAGAGAGTGGTGAACCTGTGGAATTCTCTACCACAGAAAGTTGTTGAAGCCAGTTTATTACATATATATCAAAAGGGAGTTCGATGTGGCCCTTACGGTTAAAGGGATCAAAAGGATATGGAGAGAAAGCAGGAATTGGGTACTGAAGTTGCATGATCAGCCATGATCATATTGAATGGTGGTGCAGGCTCGAAGGGCTGAATAGCCGACTCCTGCACTTATTTTTTTATGTTTCTATGTTTCTGTGAATCAGTCTTACTGTTAATTTAATGCCAGAGATTTAGAAATCTTACAGGGGTCCAGGTACATAGATTATTAAAATGTCATGAACAGGTACAGAAAATAATCAAAAAGGCCTATATAATTCTGGCCTTTTTATCTAGAGGACTAGAATACAAGGGGTAAATGTTATGCTGCAGCTATACAAAATCCTGGTTTGTCCACACCTGGAGCACTGTGAGCAGTTCTTGGCACCACACCTTAGGAAGGATATATTGGCTTTGGAGAGAGTGCAGCGTAGGTTTACCAGAATGATACCTGGACTTCAAGGATTAAGTTATGAGGAGAGATTACAAAATTTAGGTTGTATTCCATAAAATTTAGACGGTTGAGAGGGAGGGGTGATCTGATCAAAGTTTTTAAGATATTAGGGGGGACAGATAAGACAGAAAATATTTCCACTGTATGGGTAGTCGAGGATTTGGGGACATATCTTAAAGATTAGAGCCAGATCTCTCAGGAGTGAAGTTCGGAAACACTTCTACACAAAGAGTGGTAGAAGTTTGGAACTTTTCTGAAAACAGCAATTGATGCAAGATCAATTGTTAATTTTAAATCTGAAATTGCTAGATTTTTGTTCACCACACGTAGGAAGGGATATGGGACAAAGAGGGTTATATGGATAGAATTGTAGAATCATTGAAATTTACAGCACGGAAGGAGGTCATTTCAGCCCATCGTGTCAGAGCCGGCCAACAAGAGGCTAGCAAGCTGAATCCCATTATCTAGCATTAGGTCCGTGGCCATGCAGGTTACAGCAGTTCACGTGCATGTCCAAGTACTTTTTAAATGTGGTGAGGGTTTCTGCCTCCACCACCCTTTCAGGCAGTGAGTTCCAGACCCACATAATGCTCTGGGTGATGAAATTTCCCCTCAAATCCCCTCTAAACCTCCTACTAATTACTTGAAATGTATGCCCCCTGGTTGTTGACCCCTCTCCTAAGGGAAATAGGCCCTTTCTAGCCAGTATATCCAGGCCCCTCATAATTTGATACACTTCAATTGGGCCTCCCCTCAGCTTCCTCTGTTCCAAGGAAGACAAATCCAGCCTGTCCAATCTGTCCTCATAGCTAAGATTCTCCACTCCTGGCAACATCCTCTTAAATCTCCACTGTACCCTCTCCAATGCAATCACGTCCTTCCTGTAATGCGGTGACCAGAACTGCATGCAGTACTCGAGCTATGGCCTAACTAGTGTTTTATACAGTTCAAGCATAACCCCTGCTCTGATATTCTATGACTTGGCTAATGAAGGCAAGCATTCCGTATGCTACCTTAACCACCTCATCTACCTGGCTTGCTACTTTCAGGGATCTGTGGACATGCACTCCAAGGTCCATTTGTTCCTCTATACTTCTCAGTGGCCTACTATTTAATGAGTCTTCCCTTTCTTGTTAGCCCTCACCAAATGCATTACTTCACACTTCTCCGGATTAACTTCCATTTGCCACTGATCTGCCCACCTGACCAATTGATTGATATCTTCCTGCAGTCTATAGCTTCTTCATTATCAACCACATCGCTGATTTTAGTATCATCTGCAAACTTCTTAATCATACCCCCGATATTAAGTCTAGATCATTGATGTATACCACAAAAAGCAAGGCACCTAACACTGAGCCCTGTGGAACCCCACAGCCTTCTTGTCACAAAAACACCCATTAACTATAACCCTCTGCTTCCTGCCTTTGAGCCAATTTTGAATCCAACTTGCCACTTTGCCCTGGATCCCATAGGCTTTTAATTTCATGACCAATCTGCCATGTGGGACCTTGTCAAAAGCCTTACTGAAATCCATATCCACTACATCAAAAGTGGACAAGTCCCTTGGACCTGATGGCTTACATCCAAGGGTCCTAAAAGAAGTGGCTGCAGAGATAGTGAATGCATTGGTTGTAATCTATCAAAATTCCCTGGATTCTGGGGCGGTCCCAGCGGATTGGAAAACCGCAAATGTAACACCCCTATTTAAAAAAGGAGGCAGACAAAAAGAAGGAAACTATAGACCAGTTAGCCTAACATCTGTCGTTGGAAAAATGCTCGAGTCCTTTATGAAGGAAGCTGTAGCGGGACATTTGGAAGAGCATAATTCAATCAGAGTCAGCATGGTTTTATGAAAGGGGTTTGACAAATTTGCTGGAATTCTTTGAGGATTTAACGAGCAGGGTGGATAAGGGGGAACCAGTGGATGTGGTGTATTTGAATTTCCAGAGGACATTCGATAAGGAGCCACATAAAAAGTTACTGCACAAGATGAAAGTTCACGGGGTTGGGGGTAACATATTAGCATGGATAGAGGATTAGCTAACTAACAGAAAACAGAGAGTCGGGATAAATGGTTAATTTTCCGGTTGGCAAACAGTGACTAGTGGGATGCTGCAGGGATCGGTGCTGGGGCCTTAACTATTTCCAATCTATGATGAAGGGACCGAGTGTAATGGAGCCAAGTTTGCTGATGACACAAAGATGGGTGGTGTTATGTATTAATGCTTGTGGGTCACCAGACACCAGAGGGCGCCGCGGTCGCATGTCATCGGGCTGTATGTATATGGCATGTGTGCTGGGTGTCTTTGTCACGCTGACACTCTTGGGCTGGAATAAAGATGGAGCAGGTTGCACCTGAGTGAGTTTACAGTAACCAGACTCTTGAGTCATTACAATTTGCGACGAGGTAATTTAAGAACCTTCGCACGCATAATGGGCACTGTTGGAATCCTGAAGAGATTCGTGGAGGGCGAGGATTGGGCAGATTTTGTCGACCGCCTTGATCAGTATTTTGTGGCCAACGGCATGGTGGCAGAGGCCTAAGCAGTTAAGTGCAGGGAAGTTCTCCTCACCGTTTGTGGTCTGTAAATTTACGGCCTCATGAAGAATCTTCTCTGATCTGTACATCCCGTGGAAAAGGGTACAAGGAATTGTGTACGTTGGTGGGTAACCTTCTGAAGCCACAAGAGAGGATCATCATATCACGCCACCGTTTCTACACGCATGTTCATGCTAAGGGCCAGGACGTGTCGGGATTTATCACCGACCTGTGACGTCTTGCTGAGCCGTTTAAGTTCGGGAACATGCTAGAAGACATGTTGCGTGATGTCTTCGTGATAGGCATCAGCCATGATGTGATCCTCAGGAAGCTGTTGGCTGCAGAAACACTCGATTTGAAAAAGGCCATCGCGACTGCCTGTCGGAGTTCCATGGCAAGTACTGTAAACAAGGTGGCATCGTCTTCAGGCAGAGCTGCTTACGCGAAACCTGCCACTGCTCAGAGCCCGCCAACTGGTTCAATCCAGATTTCACCCTGTTGGCGTTGTTGGGGCAATCATCAGCCTCATCGGTGTTAGTTTAGACAATACTCATGAAAGTGGGGCATCTTCACAGGATGTGTCCACAACGGAGCAAGCGTGGTGAGGCTTAACACATGGTTGATGAGGACCAATTCAGCGATGGCCCGGATACGCAACCCGAGGAGGAAGTGAATGGATTGTATTTGTTCCTGAGCAAGAGCCAGCCGATAGTCATTAATGTGAAGCTGAATGGCATACCTGTATCAATGGAGCTGGACACTGGTGCAAGCCAGTCGATAATGAGCCAAAGGACATTCGACAAGCTGTGGGATACTAAGGCTGCGAAACTGAAGCTGAGTCCATTCAATACCAGGTTGTGTACTTAAACTAAGGAACTCATACCGGTGCTCAGCAGTGAAGCAATCGAGGTGTCATATTACAGTGTGGTTCACGAGCTACCATTATGGATCGTCCCAGGTAATGGTCCAAAGCTGTTCGGCAGGAATTGGCTCGAGAAAATCAAGCTGAACTGGAATGATGTCAAGATGTTGTCCTCGGTGGATGATACTTCGTGTGCTCAAGTATTGAAAAAGTTTCCTTCTTTGTTTGAACCGGGCATTGGTAATTTTACGGGAGGCAAGGTACAGATGCACCTGGACTCCAATGCAAGGCCTGTTTATCACAAAGCTCGGTCTGTTCATTACATGATGAGGGAGAAGGTTGAAATTGAGCTTGACCGACTCCAGCATGAAGGGATCATATCACCGGTCGAGTTTAATGAGTGGGATAGTCACACTGTTCCTTTGTTGAAGAGTGATGGCAGTCAGGATTTGTGGAGACTATAAGGTTATGATTAACCGATTTTCGAAACGGGATCAGTATCCATTTACGAGGTCTGATGACCTGTTCTAAGAATAACATTTTTTATTAATGATTAAAAATTTAATCTGTGTATGTATAAATGTTAAAGATATAGATTATACGGAACGGCCTGTTTGTGTTGAAACAGAATGAAAGCCCACAGGTTGCCAGCATGAGCTTAGTTTTGAATCAAAAGAAACAAAATGAAAGTCCCCACAGAGATGCCGCATGGCTTTTGTGTACTGGCCTCCAGACAGCCACTTGTGTGAGGAGAGCCAATAAGAAACTGCCCTCGAGCCAAGGTTCAATAGTGGGGATTTTCTGAGGACAATGGACTTAAGGGATTTAAAAACTCAAGACACACAGGTTGTTTTCTCTCTCTTCTCTCCCTGCTGGACACACGGTAAAAGACCTCCTGTTGGAGACCGGCCAAATTAGCATGCCGTGTGATCAAACCAGCCAGCAAAAGGGACGTAACGTATATTGCTTTTTATTATAACCTCATTCTATCACTGTTGTAACTAAAGTAGATCTATTGGATATTTGACGACTGCTGCTAAATGCATATGTGTGTTTTTAATAAACTGTGCCAATTGTTCTGAAAGAATCGTCTCACTGTCAAATGTAAGCCCGGAGAGATTCAGAAACCCTACAAAATTGGTGGAGAATGCGGGAAACTGGCGAGACAGCTTTTTGATGATTATTTTGAACAATTGGAAATCTTGGGATTTGCAATTCTAACCTGTGTTGCGATTATAATTGAAACAATTAAACGGATCGGGAGACATTGCATCTTAGGGGAGCAATCGTCTCGATAGTTGTAACTGTTTAAGTAGGGTGGGTTGGAACTGTTTAAGTGGGGACCCACCAGTAGTTATATTCAAAAGACACAGGATGAAGGGATCGGTCATGAACAGAAAGTCAACAATAAAAAGTAATGTTGAGCTAGTTTATCAGGAGCGGTTGTCCAAAAAGCTCCCGATACAAGACGCCAAAGAGTTAAGGGCACAGGCACAGCACAAGGGTGGACCTGTCTCATTTGGGGAGATGGTGAGAATTATACAGGAGAGGGTAGATGGGGGAGAGCTGAGATCAAAATGGGCAAACAGTTTTTTGGCATTTAGCGCTATTTATTGTGCCAGAAGAGATGAGGAATTAATGAGGCAAGATGCCAAAATGATACAAGATTTGAAAGAATTGCAAGTAAAAGAGATTCAGTTAAAAGAAAGAGAGATTGAAGATATAAAACAGCAAAAGGAAGCAGGCCTCCAACTTGTGAAGTAGTTAGAGGGAGAAATACAGCATTTAAGACAAGAAATTGGACACTTAAACCACAGTATTAAGCAATTAGAAAGTGTGGCCGAATGGGCAGCTTCACAGGCAGCAACAAAGCCTTTCAAACTTAAATGCCACCACAACCGTTGTTGAAGCAAATGAAAACAAATTAGAGTTAAAAAAATATAAATTGAAAAATTTGAGGTTCCAGCAATTTGTGGCGCTGATGCCACGGCGTGTAGCCACGAGTTGGGGCCCATTAATGATGGGGACGACCCACTGGAAGTTAATAGGAGGTGGGCAAATTTCAGGAGGGGTCACCCTGAGTTGGAAGAGAGAGACTTAACTCGAGTCCTCCTCTTGGCCTTTTCCACTTCCCTAAAAGATAATCTGCCAGAAGCAGTCCTCCAGGCTGCTGCACCGGCCGATGTACTCATGACCAAGATCCGAAACCATTTAGGGATCCGAAACTTGAACTTTAGTGGCTCTGCTTAATCAGACCAAGCAGCACCCAGAAGAGATCCCGAGAGCCTTCAGCAATCGCCTGTACGATATCTATCAATGTATGCAGAACCAGGCACCCGCAAATGCTGCAGTAGGAAAGAATCAGGAACAATTTAAATCAAGGTTTGTGACCCAACTCCATCCTTTAGTTAAAACCACCCTGGGAATAGCCATGAGGCCCACCAATCAGTGGACAGATATAGAGACCAACGCTCAAATTGCCTGGGAGATGGTAAAAGACCAGTTAAAAGGGAAGTCACCACCCACTGCAAATAAACCAGTGTCAATGGTAGAGGGATCTCGAAACTACCCCTTTAAGGCACAGTGCTTTAATTGTAAGAAGGTAGGTCACCTAGCAAAATACTGCAACAGACCCAGACCAGCACCGAACCATGATGCAACGCATAGATACCTCCCAAGGGATGAATCCAAGCCCTCTGGGACAGATCAAAGATTGGATAAATTGATAACCCTTATACAAACCCAAATTGCCACGGGGAGGATGCAAAATTATTTACCGGTGCACGCAATCGACAATGCACACTAATTGGAGAGACCCATTCCAGGATCAACCCTATGACAGGGAGTGGCCCCAAAGATTGGTCGGAAGTGGGGTTCCGACGTGATGGTAGCGGGAGACCAGTAGTCCTTGTTGTCTTAAAGGGGGGCAGGCAGCAGATTATGCTTATCGATACCGGCTCAGCCGTTACCATCATCCACTTCCCATACCCTGAACGCCATGCAGCGGCGGGCAAGAATTATATGACCCTTAAAGGGTTTAACGGTGATACAACCACCGCGTATACAGGGAAGGCCACTGAACTTCAGTTGGGAGGCCTCACCTGTAAGGTCCCAGCACCTATGCTGATGACCATCCCCGACGGAAGGGGAATTTTAGGGACTGATATGTTGGATCAGTATGGCGCGGTGATAGATTATAATCAAGACTGTGTTTGGGTGGGATTGAGAGATAAGGCAGGAGTGATAGAAATTTCAGATGCTCACTTGGTTTTTGCTATTAAAAAGACATCTGAGTATGACCCTCCAGGGAGCGAAAATGAAGCTGTGGCAAAATTAATTCAGGAACACCTAGCGGTGTTTGCCACATGCAAGTCTGGCTGTGGAAAATGGCAGGCAAGGAATCTATTGAGGGACCTCCCCACTCATTCACTAAACAGTACCCCATCCCAAGGGAGAGTCACCCTTACATCCGAGACACCATAAAATCCCTAGTCGAGCAGGGTCTTCTTGGGATAGGCACTTTCACAACCAATTCACCCACATGGCCGGTTAAAAAGCCTGATAGCAGCTGGTGACTGACTATTGATTACATCAAGTTAAATTCTGTAACACCACCCTGCTCACCGGTAGTAAGAGAAACTCCCACCATATTATCTCAAATTCCTGCTGGTTCCAAGTACTTCTCGACCCTCGACATCACCAATGGATTCTGGAGTATCCCTGTTAAAGGGGAAGGCCAGTACAAATTTGCATTCACATTTGAGGACCAGAGCTACACCTGCCTCAGGGGTTCCACAATGCCCCCACGATATTCCACAAAAGAATGGCTGCAATTTTAAAAGACTTTTCCCACCCTACCTGCTTTCTACAGTACGTAGACGACCTACTGCAGGCAACCAACATCATGGAGGAGCATCTGGCCCTTTTGCACGAACTTTGGACATTGTTGGCTCAGGCGGGACTAAAGGTGAATCGCCGTAAGGCTCAATTCGTAAAAGAACGGGTCACCTTTCGAGAAGTGTCCATTTCTCCAGAGGGATCATCCCCCGACTCTCACAAGGTGGAGATAATACAGCGACTGCCCTTACCCACGTCCAAAACAGCCCTACGATCATTCTTGGGTTTGGTGGGGTACCAAAGGAACTTTAGGGTCAAGTTTCGGGCCGGGCCTAGAACGGCGCAGCCCCGTGACCCACGCCTGATTTCCTCACTCAAAACCGCGCCGAAAACTTACTGCAGTATTCTCCACTCCCTCAGGCAGCGCAGCACAAGCTGTGGGGGGCGGAGCCAGGTCCCTGCGCTGAAAACAGTGCCGGGACCTCTGCACATGCTCGCTACAGTGTGCGCGCATGTACAGTAGCTCCAGGCGCCCGAAACTGTGTGGGAGGGGCCCGAAACACGCCGCCCCTAGCCCTGGCCAAATGCGCTCACTGGGGCGGCGAAGACCAGACTGAACCTCCCTCCTCAGGCTCCTGTTCTGGCTGTGGCTCCGTCTCCGCCCCCCCCCCACACCCACCCCACTCACGCTCCCTCTGGCTATCTCACGCCCCCCCGGCCCCAACTCCCGCTCCGCTGCCATCCGCTCCCCGCCCCCCCCGAGCTCCCGCTCCGCTGCCCCCCACCCCCAGCTCCTGCTCTGCTGCCTGCCACACCCCTCCCCCCTCCCAACCCCCCCCCCCCCCACTCCCGCTCCGCTCCGGCTCCCCCCACGCCGCTCCCCCTGCCCTTCACGTCCGGTCCGCTCCCTCTTCCTTTAGCGGGGCCCGCCCGCCCAGCATCTTGCTGGGGTGGGCCCCACCCGAAATCTTCGGCCCGGCTTCTTCTCGTCGGCCGGGCCCGTTCAGCCTCCCCCCTCTCCTCTCCTTCCCTCCCTCTCCTCTCCCCTCTCCCCCCTCCCTCCCTCTCCTCTCCCCCCTCCCTCCCTCTCCTCTCCCCCCTCCCTCCCTCTCCTCTCCCCCCTCCCTCCCTCTCCTCTCCCCCCCTCCCTCTCCCCCTCTCCCTCTCCTCCCCTCCCTCTCCCCCCCTCCCTCTCCTCCCCTCCCTCTCCTCTCCCCCTCCCTCTCTCCCCCCCTCCCTCTTCTCCCTCCCTCTCCTCCCTCCCTCTCCTCTCCCTTCCCTCCCTCTTCTCTCCCCTCCCTCCCTCTCCTCTCCCCTCTCTCCCTCCCTCCCTCTCCTCTCCTCTCCTCTCCTCTCCTGTCCCCTCCCTCCCTCGCCTCTCCCCTTCCTCCCTCTCCTCCTCCCTCCCCTCCCTCTCCTCCTCCCTCTCCTCCCCCCCTCCCTCTCCTCCCCCCCCCTCTCCTCTTCCCACCTCCCCCCCCTCCCCTCGCTGTCAGAAACACATAGACACTGACAGACAGAGAGAGAGAGACACTGACACAGACAGACAGAGAGAGACACACTGGCGGGCAGGGGGGGGGGGGCGGTCCCAGCATGCTGTTGGAGGGCTCCCGGTGCTGCAGTCGGTGAGTAGAAACGTAATTTTTTATTTATTGATTTAAAAAAAAAATTATTATTAATGTTTAAATTTTTTTTTTTAATTGATTTATTGGTTAGTAGATTTATTTATCATTTATTATTGATGATGGCTCTTTATTTGTAAAAGTGATGTGTTTCCTGTTTGTAAACTTCCCTTCCCCTCCCCCCATCTCTCTTCCTTATGCCTGATTTTCTAAGTGTACACAAGGTTTTTCTGAACGTACAAAAATCTACACTTACTCCATTCTAAGTTAGTTTCTAAACTTAGTGCCTAAACTTTCAAAACAGGCGTAAGTGGCTGGACACGCCCCCTTTTGAAAAAAAAATCTGTTCCAAAATTAAACTGTTCCAACTGACTCGAAGTGGTGCAAATTAAATGCCGAGAATTGCAATTGCTAAGATACTCCATTCTAAACCAGTTGCTCCAAAAAAATAGGAGCAACTCAGGCTGAAACTTTACCCTTTAATGCCAGGCTTTGCACCTTTTGATCCCTCCTGACCCCATGTCGCCCTTCCATTTGGAGGTCGGGGCCACAGAGCAAAGCCTCACTGCAGTTCTGTGCCAAATGCGAGCTGATCGACTACAGCCCATTGCATATGCGTCTCGGATCCTGCAGGGGGCAGAAAAGATGTATACCGCATGCGCGTGCCATCTACTGGCTGTCTTCTGGTCAGTACATCACTTTACCTTTATTACTGGGTTACAGGGAACAATCCTGCACAGCGGACACACATCTCTGAAACTACTGATGAAACCTGGAGATTCACTAGTTTCCTCGCAGCGCCTCAGCAAATAGACATTGGAATTTATGGAAAGAGACATTGATACCATTTCAAAACCCACCACCTTGCTGCCACAATTTCTGATCTATGAGGGGGACCCGCATGAATGCCCGTACCCCTGATTAACTTTGAGACCCATCCAGTACAGAAAGAGTGCATACAGGGTGCCCCAGATGTCTACATCGATGGGTCCTCATATCACAGTGAAGGATCCCCTCACACCGGATATGCTGTGGTATTGCCACAAAGAACCATCCAGCGAAGATGCAACAGACAGTCTTCACAATATGCGGAAATCGGCGCACTTCTAACTGCTGTAAAGGTAACCTCAGATAGACCCGTGAATATTTGGTCCAATTGCACCTATGCTATCAACACCATGCTCTCCTTGCCCCTATATCACAAAAATGACTATTGTACGACAGACGACCATGTTACAGATCCTCATGATTGTCAGGACGACACTGGCCAAGGCCGAAGCCGAGGGAAGATGGAGAAGCGGGAGCTGCAGCATAACTCACAAACATCATCAATCATCAATGTGCTGCGAGAAGTGACGGTGCGCTGAAGATACAAGAAGGGGAGAGTCTCCGCTGGAGATGTGATTGGACTAAAATCCCCTACATGGCCTACACCTTTCGAGGTGGGGACCAAGACAGGCCACCCACTTTTCTTCCTCTCCCCCTCAATGCTTATGATATATGAGGGGTCAATAAGGATATTTCCCCCTCAAGGTGGGGAGTTTGTAAGAATAAAAGTGTTTATTAATGATTAAAATCGATTCTGTGTATGTATAAATGTTAAAGGTGCAGATTATACGGAACGGCCTGTGTGTGTTGAAACAGAATGAAAGCCCACAGGTTGCCAGCATGAGCTGAGTTTTGAAACAAAAGAAACAAAATGAAAGCCCCCACAGAGATGTCGCATGGCTTTTGTGTACTGGCCTCCAGACAGCCACCTGTGTGAGGAGAGCCAATAAGAAATTGCCCTCGAGCCAAGGTCCAATCGTGGCGCTTTTCTGAGGACAATGGACTTAAGGGATTTAAAAACTCAAGACATACAGGTTGCTTTCTCTCTCTTCTCTCCCTGCTGGACCCACGGCAAAAGACTTCCTGTTGGAGACCAGCCAAATCAGCATGCCGTGTGATCAAACCAGCCAGCAAAAGGGACGTAACGTACATCGCTTTTTATTCTAACCTCCTTGTATCTCTGTTGTAACTGAGGTAGATCTACAAGCTATTTGACCAGTGCTGCTAATATGCATGTGTGTATGTTTTTAATAAACTCTTCTAATTTTAACCAACATATCGATTGGTCAACTCAAATCGCACGGGATAGCCTGGAGGAGGAATTCATAGAATACATACAGGATTGTTTCTTAGAACAGGTAACAGACCCTACAATGGAGCAAGCTATCTTAGATCTGGCCCTGTGTAATGAGACAGGAAAAATAAACGATCTCCTAGTAAAAGATCCTCTCGGAATGAGTGATCACAGTATGGTTGAATTTGTAATACAGATTGAGGGTGAGGAAGTTGTGTCAGAAACGAGCATACTATGCTTAAACAAAGAGGACTAGAGTAATGAGGGCAGAGTTGGCTAAAGTAGACTGGAAACACAGACTAAACAGTGGCACAATTGAGGAACAGTGGGGGACTTTTAAGGAGCTCTTTCATAGTGCGCGACAAAAATATATTCCAGTGAAAAAGAAGGTCGGTAAGAGAAGGGATAACCAGCCGTGGATAACCAAGGAAATAAAGGAGAGTATCAAATCAAAGACCAATGCGTATAAGGTGGCCAAGGTTAGAGGGAAACTGGAGGATTGGGAAAATTTTAAACAACAGCAAACAATGACTAAAAAAGCAATAAAGAAAGGAAAGATAGATTACGAAGGTAAACTTGCACAAAACATAAAAACAGATCGTAAAAGCTTTTACAGATATATAAAACGGAAAAGAGTGACTAAAGTAAATGTTGGTCCCTTAGAAGATGAGAAGGGGGATTTAATAATGGGAAATGTGGAAATGGCTGAGACCTTAAACAATTATTTTGCTTCGGTCTTCACAGTGGAAGACACAAAAACCATGCCAAAAATTGCTGGTCACAGAAATGTGGGGAGGGAGGACCTTGAGACAATCACTATCACTAGTGCTGGACAGGCTAATGAGACTCAAGGTAGACAAGTCCCCTGGTCCTGATGAAATGCATCCCAGGGTATTAAAAAAGATGGCGGAAGTTATAGCAGATGCATTCGTTATAATCTACCAAAATTCTCTGGACTCTAGGGAGGTACCAGCGGATTGGAAAGCAGCTAATGTAATGCCTCTGTTTAAAAAAAGGGGGCAGACAAAAGGCAGGTAACTATAGGCCGGTTAATTTAACATCTGTAGTGGGGAAAATGCTTGAAACTATCATTAAGGAAGAAATAGCAGGACATCTAGATAGGAACAGTGCAATCAAGCAGACGCAGCATGGATTCATGAAGGGGAAATCATGTTTAACTAATTTACTGGAATTCTTTGAGGATATAACGAGCATGGTGGATAGAGGTGTACCGATGGATGTGGTGTATTTAGATTTCCAAAAGGCATTCGATAAGGTGCCACACAAAAAGGTTACTGCAGAAGATAGAGGTACGCGGAGTCAGAGGAAATGTATTAGCATGGATAGAGAATTGGCTGGCGAACAGAAAGCAGAGAGTCGGGATAAATGGGTCCTTTTATGGTTGGAAATCGGTTGTTAGTGGTGTGCCACAGGGATCGGTGCTAGGACCACAACTGTTTACAATATACATAGATGACCTGGAAGAGGGGACAGAGTGTAGTGTAACAACATTTGCAGATGACACTAAGATTAGTGGGAAAGCGGGTTGTGCAGAGGACACAGAGAGGCTGCAAAGAGATTTAGATAGGTTAAGCGAATGGGCTAAGGTTTGACAGATGGAATACAATGTCGGAAAGTGTGAGGTCATCCACCTTGGGGAAAAAAAACAGTAAAAGGGAATATTATTTGAATGGGGAGAAATTACAACATGCTGAGGTGCAGAGGGACCTGGGGGTCCTTGTGCATGAAACTCTTTTAGAGTCTACCTGCAAAACATAAACATTAAACTGTGCCACCCGACCTGGGTGACACACCAGACATTTACAAGGCCCTTTTTTCCTTTTTTTGGTTTTTTTTTGTGTTTTTTTTTTTTTTTTTTTTTTTTTTGGCACTAAAATCACAATTTCTCCGGTGCCCCCTATAAAAGGGAAGGGGACACTAAAAGCACCGGCAATTAAAACAAATTAAACTTTAAAACGTAAAATCAAATTAAAATTTGGTTGCCGGGCGTGATGATGCACTCCAGTCCCTCCGGTGCCCACCTCTCGCGGAAGGCCGCGAGCGTACCGGTGGACACCGCGTGCTCCATCTCCAAGGACACCCTGGACCGGATGTAAGAGCGGAAGAGAGGCAGGCAGTCAGGTTGAACGACCCCCTCGACCGCCCGCTGCCTGGACCGGCTGATGGCACCCTTGGCCATGCCCAGGAGCAGTCCTACGAGGAGGCCTTCGGACCTACCCGCTCCCCTCCGCACAGGGTGCCCAAAGATCAGGAGAGTGGGACTGAAGTGCAGCCAAAATTTCAGGAGCAGCCCCTTCAAATAGTGGAACAGGGGCTGCAACCTTGTGCATTCAATAAAAACATGGAACACGGACTCCTCCAGACCGCAGAAATTGCAGGCGGCCTGGGAGTCCGTGAACCGGCTTAAAAATTTGTTGCACGGCACTGCTCCGTGCACCACCCTCCTTGTGCATGAATCCCAAAAAGTTAGTTTGCAGGTGCAGCAGGTAATCAGGAAGGCGAATGGAATATTGGCCTTCGTTGCGAGAGGGATGGCGTACAAAAGCAGGGAGATTCTGCTGCAACTGTATAGGGTATTGGTAAGGCTGCACCTGAAAACTGTGTGCAGTTTTGGTCACCTTACTTAAGGAAGGATATACTGGCTTTGGAGGGGGTACAGAGACCATTCACTTGGCTGATTCCGGAGATGAGGGGGTTACCTTCTGATGATAGATTGAGTAGACTGGGTCTTTACTCATTGGAGTTCAGAAGGATAAGGGGTGATCTTATAGAAACATTTAAAATCATGAAAGGGATAGACAAGGTAGAGACAGAGAGGTTGTTTCCACTGGTCGGGGAGACTAGAACTAGGGGGCAAAGCCTCAAAATACGGGGGAGCCAATTTAAAACCGAGTTGAGAAGGAATTTCTTCTCCCAGAGGGTTGTGAATCTGTGGAATTCTCTGCCCAAGGAAGCAGTTGAGGCTAGCTCATTGAATGTATTCAAGTGACAGATAGATAGATTTTTAACCAATAAGGGAATTACGGGTTACAGGGAGAGGGCAGGTAAGTGGAGCTGAGTCCACGGCCAGATCAGCCATGATCTTATTGAATGGCGGAGCAGGCTCAAGGGGCTAGATGGCCTACAGCTGTTCCTAATTCTTATGTAATTGTTTGAAAGAATTGTCTCACTGTCAAATGTAAGCCCAGAGAGATTCAGAAATCCTATACTGTTCGCCATGCTCGCTGGTGGAAAGTCATTCACGAAACTGGATCTGACATCGGCCTATATGACCCAGGAGCTTGTTGACACTTCGAAGAAACTCACCTGCATCAACACCCATAAAGGACTGTTCATCTACAACAGGTGTCCTTTTGGGATTCGTTCAGCTGCAGCCATATTTCAGAGGAATATGGAGAGTTTACTGAAGTCCGTTCCTCGAACTGTCGTGTTTCAAGATGACATACTGGTTACAGGTCGCGACACTGTTGAACATCTGAACAATCTTGAAGAAGTCCTACAGCGTCTGGACAAAGTGGGAAATAGGCTGAAACGCTCGAAGTGTGTATTCATGGCACCTGAAGTCGAATTCCTCGGGAGGAAGATTGCTGCTGATGGCATCAGGCCCACTAATTCGAAAACCAAGGCCATCAAAAATGCACCCATGCCTCAGAATGTGACAGAGCTGTGTTGGTTCCTTGGGCTACTCAACTACTTTGGTAATTTCTTACCCAGATTGAGCACTTTACTCGAGCCACTGCATGTGTTACTAAGAAAAGGCAACAACTGGGTCTGGGGTGCATCTCAAGATAGAGCCTTTGAGAAAGCTGAGATTCTGCTATGTTCAAGCAAGTTGCTTTTTCATTATGATCCACAGAAGCTTCTTGTATTGGTCTGTGATGCTTCATCTTATGGGATTGGCTGCGTACTCCAACAAACAAATGAATCGGGCAAGCTACAACCTGTTGCGTATGCTTCGAGAAGTCTGTCTAAAGTGGAAAGAGCTTGCAGTATGGTAGAGAAAGAAGCTTTGGCCTGTGTGTATGGGGTAAAAAAAATACACCAGTACCTGTTTAGTCTTCATTTTAAGCTAGAAACAGATCACAAGCCACTCATTACATTGTGCAGAGGGTGGTGTGCGGGGTCAGTTTGCCTTCCCTGACCCAGAGCGGTTACGAGTCGCTCCCACTCCCTGGTTCTCGAGCCTGGATTTATTAATCAGGGTGTGATAAAGTACAGCAGACAATTGTTTTGTACAAAGACGGTGTGGATTTTATTGAAGAAAGCAAATAACACAAATACACTCCAGTAAAACTGTAAGATCTTACAAAAGGTTCTAAACAATGGGGAATACTTTATTACAGGTAATCAACACAACATAAATACCTCCCACCTCCCACTTACTCTCTAGCTAAGTTAGACTCTAGGGCAACAGGGATAATGCTCACCAATCCTTCCTTTGACAGTTAGGGCTGTTTCGCGGTTTCGGGGTTCTTTGGTTATAGCCGGTTTGCCTTGCCGTATCCCAGACATGACAGAAGACCTCTGCTGCGTAATGAAGCCAGTTGGGGCGAGTTCTTTTCTCCGATGTCGCAATGATTCTTCCTGCGTTTTCTTGCCGTGTGTTCTCAATCCTATTGTTCTGAAGTGCTTGGTCAGAAAAGTTCTTTCTGTGATGGTCAGAATAGAGATTAGTTCTCTTGGCATGGTAGGCCCCCAATTATACTTTGAGAGGCTTCCTTATCTGTGCCCCAAATCAACCTTGGTTCTTTGTTTAAGTTTTGCAGGCCAACTAAGTGAAACTTGATGAAGTGGTTTTAATCTGGCGTTGATAGACTTTTCTGAGTTGATGAGCTCTTGTCCATTGTGATAGCACTGTTTTTTGCTTCCGGACGTCTGGGCCTGAACCAGATATTTTTATGTCTGTTGAAAAGGTGTTGGAATATGTATGTGACATTTGGTTCCCGTGGGTGAGGTGGATAATGTTTCTTTCATGGTCGATTGTTTGAGGTAAACAGTTCCCAGACATTTGATTAGCTCCAATGTCCAAACTGGCCTTTTCGAGTTTGACCCCACCCCTTTGCTTGCAGACCCAACATTCACCTTTTAAAAATCCCAAACATGGTTAAAACTTGTAGATTTCTTCCATAAGCACTTTAGGATTTCAAACTTTCTGGTAGATAGTTCCAAATTATATTTCCTTTCCAATGAGTCCAAACACTGGGGGGTTTTCCCACGAATTTTGCAACTCTACATTTCATTTTGTAAGGGGTGGTCCTGGGGGTCAGGTTCACCTCTGACCTACTTGAGTGGTTTGAATCACTCTCACTCCCTTGGGTTCTAGACTCTGGATTTATTTGGGGGGTGTGATAAAGTGCAAAGGACAACTGGTTTAATGGAAAAGAACTTTGATTTTTATTACAGAAAAGAAAATACAATGTCAAACTTATAATCACTCTAATAAAGAGCAATACATTACACAGTAAAAATTACACCTCCCACCTCCCAATACCTGATCCTAGCTAGGTTCGACTCCAGGGCAGGCAAGGACTATGCTTACCGATCCTTTCTGGTCAGTTAGCGGTAGTTTGCGATTTCGGGGTTCGTTGAATTCTGTAGGTTCTGCTTGCCGTACCCGAACGTCGGAGAAGACTTCTTACGGCGCAATCTTCAGTTGGGTTGAGTCCGCTGATGTGGTAAGGTGCATTTTGGATCTATGGAGTAAGCACCTGATTTCCTTCATTAGAAATAGGTTCAAAGTCTCTTTAGGTAATGTTTTCACCTGATGGTAGTCAGGACTTAGATTGTAGAGTGGAAACTTTCGATTCTACGGTTTCTTTCTGTTAGAGTTTTGTTTCAAGCTTGGTCGATCGCGGTGGTTTTTCCGATGATACCACATTGGCTGTGGTCAGTTGCTGCCGCGATGGTGATGTTCTTCCTTCCTTTTGGACTTCAGGACTTCGAGGTTGGAGAAGTTAGTTTACAACTGTCACGTTGGTTTCTCTCCCTTCTTGATGACATAGGCACAATATGGCACACCCGTAGTATGGCATTTGGCGTAGTATGGCATATCCTCTGTTAAAACAGGGGGCCAGTTATACGGTTTGAGTTGTCCTGATCTTCGTGCCAAATCAGTCCAGGATTCTTTGTTTAAATTTGGTGAGCTTGACATGTCTTTGTAATATTTTGACAGGCTTGTTAAAAGTTAATATGTCTTGGGTGGGTTGCTCTTCTAAATCTGTTTCCTGATGGAAATATTAGCTTGGTAATCGCAATGTCCTTTTGTGCTTGGTTTTTGCATACAGGCTGTAGTGGGCCCTTTGTTCTTATTCATGTTGAAGATGGCTTTTCTCGGTTTAGTTTGATGGCTGGCCATCTCTGAGTTATTGATGTAATGTTAATGCTCTTGTGGAGAAGGGTTTTCGAATATCCATTTCTCCAGTCAATTCACCTTAGTCCCAACACTTGGACAGTTCCAATAATCAAGTTGGCTCCATTTAGTTCCTTAGACCCGCCCACAGACTTGGATTTATCTCGTAAAAGTCCAAAATTTGATTAAAGTTCATAGTTTCTCCCATAAGCACATTAGGATTTCAAACTTTCCGGAGATAGTCCCAAGTTAAATTTCCTTTCCAATGAGCCCAAACACTGGGGGGTTCCTGTGAATATTGACCTTTCAGTCTCCGCTGTGACACACTAAACTCTTGAGTGCCAAGCAAAGTAAGCAAAATTCCTGACCCCGAGAGTCAACCTTCCCCGCATTTATACTAGCTAAACATTAACGTGCACCCCCTTTGAAATGCAATGCAATTTACAGGCGAATACAATCACTACAATTCAGTTACAGTATCGAGGGGGTCCGATGCCCCTCCTTTACTCAGTTTTCATAGTAAAATAACGGTGTACAGTCAAAGAACAACTTTAAGTTCCGTGAAAATAAAGGTACATAGTCAAACTCATTTTAAGTAACACTCTTACAACACACGATATTTAGGTAAAATCAAACACAAATTAAACATGGTAGTATGGTGTCACCCCTCCCTGCGCGATTCCCAAGTTCAGCCAAGGAGCGTACAGACCTGACGGCCTCTGCGTTTCACTCGGCAAGTGAGACACCATAAGTAAAGAATAATCGCGAGTTGACAGATAACTAAAGTGTGGGAAGCGATTCGAATCCAGACTGGGAATTCTGTATTTCTGAAAAGGTCCCACCAAGGCAGAATTGTGATCTCAAGAATCTTTTTAGTGTCTCAATTGTTTTCTGTTCTAGAGTGTAGAAGTGTTTTTGTGAGATAATTACAGCTTTTAGCAGAGCGGTAAGATGTTTGGGTAGAGGGGGAATTGCATAGCCAAAATGTACAACATAACCCTGCAGGTTTGTAATGTTTCCCTTCACAATGAGGTGGACAGTGGAGGGTTCAGGAATGGGGACAATCCGTTCCTGGGCCACTTGAACTGATGCCTCAGGTTTAAAGCAAAAACTGCTGTCACTTAGCGAACACCAGAAGTGTCCATGCTGGTAGTGGGGCGCACTGGTGGTGACACAATATGTCCCACCCCCTATGTATGCTACCTGTGGAGGGAATGGTCTTGTGACATTACCTCTATGGTACAGTTAATAGGCTGTGCGCCAGCAGCTTTAAACCCACACTGTGACTTTGAATGGGCACTCAAGTACTGGTGACTCAGTATTATGTGTGCACACCTGCTCCGGCACCCGGAGAGGTCAGTACCCGATACAGCGTGCTCCCATTTTAGGATGGGACCGTGCAAAACGAATGTGCACCTCCCTGAATAACTCCAATGTTCTCCATCCGGTATACCCGTGCGGGTCTGGCTGTCCCACCCATGACCGGCATCCTTAGTACGATTTCCATAATGGTGTGGTTAGATTTCCCACAGTCTATTGGGACAGGGTAGGCTTCAGAGGCTAGGTGGAGCTGGCACGAGCTTAGTGAATTACTGTACGGGTGGAGGGCTGCGAGGTGCTTGTTCCTGATCCAAGAGGGGACTAAACCTTGTTTTAAATCCTCCAGGTTGTTGTGGCCCTCGCCCAACAACCATGCCCCATACAGTACGCACACCTCCTTCTGTGCAGCCTGGTCCGAAGCGTTTCTATCCTCCCGTCTGAATCCATTCATTGTTTATGCATGTATTTCCAGCTCAGCCATGATTTCTTTTAAATGGACAGTCATAGCCTGGTCCTCGTGTAGTTCTGAGCGTACTACTGTGTTCTCTTGTTTCAGGATTTTCCTCAATTGGTTCTTTAAACCGTTTATCTGTGTTTGTAGTTCTATATCATCTTGGCTATTTATTACTGAGGATCCTGTATTGTAGGCAATGAAAACATTGTTATGATTCCCCTTCTAGGTCTCCCCGAGCCCATGGTGTCCCTAACGTTTAGGGTGTATAGGTCTGCTTTATCGACATTTCCAAAGTCTAACATAAAATTTCTTGAACATTTCTCCAAGTAGGGCCTGGTATAGCAGCTCTGTTTCCTTCTGGCACCATGCAGGTTGGTGCACCTCGGTAAGGTTTAAAATTACTGAAGCTACTGCATAATGTATCACCTGGTATGGCACCTTTTCAGTCGGTCCCAATACTAATCCGTTCCCAGGTCCTTTGGTGGTGGTGGGACACCTTCCTATTACTGTGCGTACTGGCGGGGTCATGGGCAAGGGTTTCTTAATATGTGCTCTTAGTTCGGTGGCATTAATTGGGAGTGGGGAGTGTGGGACCGTGTACCCGTGTTGGCTTGAGTCCAAACCCATCCCTTCCCCTTCATCTTGCCATTGCCTGGCGAAGGCAATCGATATGCCTGCGGGACAAATATTCTCTGCTCCCCATATGCAAACGTAAATTCCTTGCTCGGATTCCCACCATTTGTCCCAACACACTTTTACTCGTAAGAACATAAGAACATAAGAATTAGGAACAGGAGTAGGCCATCTAGCCCCTCGAGCCTGCTCCGCCATTCAAAAAGATCATGGCTGATCTGGCCATGGACTCAGCTCCACTTACCTGCCCGCTCCCCATAACCCTTAATTCCCTTATTGGTTAAAAATCTATCTATCTGTGATTTGAATACATTCAATGAGCTAGCCTCAACTGCTTCCTTGGGCAGAGAATTCCACATATTCAAAACCCTCTGGGAGAAGAAATTCCTTCTCAACTCGGTTTTAAATTGGCTCCCCCATATTTTGAGGCTGTGCCCCCTAATTCTAGTCTCCCCGACCTGTGGAAACAACCTCTCTGCCTCTATCTTGTCTATCCCTTTCATTATTTTAAATGTTTCTATAAGATCACCCCTCATCCTTCTGAATTCCAACGAGCAAAAGACCCAGTCTACTCAATCTATCATCATAAGGTAACCCCCTCATCTCCGGAATCAGCTGAGTGAATCATCTCTGTACCCCCTCCAATGCTAGTATATCCTTCCTTAAGTAAGGTGATCAAAACTGCACGCAGTACTCCAGGTGCGGCCTCACCAATACCCTATACAGTTGCAGCAGGACCTCCCTGCTTTTGTACTCCATCCCTCTCGCAATGAAGGCCAACATTCCATTCGCCTTCCTGATTACCTGCTGCACCTGCAAACTAACTTTTTGGGATTCATGCACAAGGATTCCGCGTGGAGGGGTTTCCTGTACGGGCTGCTCCTGCACACTCTCAACTTTGCCATCCTCGCCGGCCGTCCGGACACGCCATGGCGTAACATCTTGCCGTCCGGAGGAGGCGGGGGTCCCCGATGGAGGGCACTCTACGCAGGGGTCCTCCCACTATTCATCGGGGACTTGGCCTGGAGGGTGGTGCACGGAGCAGTGCCGTGCAACAAATTTTTAAGCCGGTTCACGGACTCCCAGGCCGCCTGCAATTTCTGCGGTCTGGAAGAGTCCGTGTTCCATGTTTTTATGGAATGCACAAGGTTGCAGCCCCTGTTTTATTATTTGAAGGGGCTGCTCCTGAAATTCTGGCTGCACTTCAGTCCCACTCTCCTGATCTTTGGGCACCCTGTGCGGAGGGGAGCGGGTAGGTCCGAGGGCCTCCTCGTAGGACTGCTCCTGGGCACGGCCAAGGGTGCCATCAGCCGGTCCAGGCAGCGGGCGGTCGAGAGGGTCGTTCAACCTGACTGCCTGCCTCTCTTCCACTCTTACATCCGGTCCAGGGTGTCCTTGGAGATGGAGCACGCGGTGTCCACCGGTACGCTCGCGGCCTTCCGCGAGAGGTGGGCACCGGAGGGACTGGAGTGCATCATCACGCCCGGCAACCAAATTTTAATTTGATTTTACGTTTTAAAGTTTAATTTGTTTTAATTGCCGGTGCTTTTAGTGTCCCCCTTCCCTTTTATAGGGGGCACTGGGGAAAAATTATGATTTTAGTGCCCAAAAAAAAAAACCAAAAAAAGAAAAACACAAAAAAAAAAAAAAGGAAAAAAAGGGCCTTGTAAATGTCTGGTGTGTCACCCAGTTCGGGTGGCACAGTTTAATGTTTTGTTTTACAGATAAACTCCAAAAGAGTTTCATGCACAAGGACCAATTGTGGAGCAGTGGAGGCGTGTCCTGCACAGTTGGAGCTGTGCTGCAGTGAGGAGAGGAGCTACCAACTTTTGCTCTTGCCTGGAAGGCCTGGAGAGCCCTGAGACCAGCCCAGGAAGAGGAGGAAAGGGCTAGCTTGCCAACCATTCAACATCCGGAGGGAGAGGAGGAGCACAGAAACAATTTTAACATTTATTAAAACTACAGAGAGTTGGAGAGAGGGGGAAAAAACAACAACCTGTGTGGAAGGAGGGAGAGTCTACAACATTCTACAGGTGGGTGTTGGTGCATTTCCCCGTAAAGACTTTGCTGTATCGGTGGGGGGAGGAAAGAAGACCACTGAGGGCCGGAACATCGCGGGTGGTGTGTGTGGGTGGAAGTGTGTGTGGGGGCCTTGCTTACAACTAGGCCCCACACACAATTGACCCCCCCCCAATTGCCTAGCCTGGGATAGCTGGAGCTACCAGGCTGAAGATTTTATTTACCACCTCTTTAAATATCGTTAGGAGTGTGTGCCTGGTGGCTCTAGCTGCCCCAGGTGAAGACATCTTCTCCCCTCACCCGAAGACCACCCCAAAGACTATTGTGTGTTTTTCCATCTGGGGATTGCACCCACCCACAGCTGCGAGGGGAGACCTGCCCTCGCAGTCCCCCCCCCTTCCCACCCCCCTCTCTCTTTCTCTGTTACTCTCTGTTTCTCCTCTCTCTCTCTGAGAGCCCTTTTTTTCCCAAATTAATTGAGAAAAAACAATTGAGACAACTGAGCAGAGGGAGCAAGGCCCCTCCCCAATTGCCAACTAGGGGAGAAGTGTGCCTTGTTAAGAGCTCCTCTGCTCAGTCTTACTATAAGAGGCCAATTAAGACCATTAAGGCCTGTGACTTTGGGGTGTCTGTAGCCCTTAAAGGGACCCCGTGATGGCGACCCCATCCACGCCGGTGGCAGGGCCAGCGAAGACATATGCGCAGGTGGCAACCACTTCCACGGCACCTCCTGCGCCACCCGCTGCCCTGCCACCATTCAGACTTAATACAAAAAAACACGGGGTCAAGAGCTACACTCACCCCACAATGAGCATCGAGGAGTGCGTGCGGGCGATGGCTGGGGTAGTCGGCCCCTCGGCCATTGTCGCAGCCTCCAAGATGTCTGGGAAGGCCGTGTTCTTCCTGGGGCCGGAGCGGGCGGTGTCCCTGGCCCTTGAAAAGGGGCTCACGGTGGGCGGGACGTTCCTGCCGGTGGACCCTCTCGAGGCCACCGCGCAGAGGGTCATCATTTCAAACGTCCCGCCCTTTGTTTCCGCTGAGCTCCTCCTCCCTCACCTACAACAACTGGGGGAGGTAAGGTCGGGGATCAACCCCATACCGCTCGGCCTCAGGGAGAACAGCCTGCGCCACGTGTTCTCCTTCCGCCGCCAGCTCTTTGTCCGGCTGGCGCAGGAGGAGACGACGGAGGGAAGTTTCAATGTGGTGCACGAGGGGACTGCCTACCGCGTCGTCTGGATGTCGGACGGCGTGCGGTGCCATGCCTGTAGGGAGGTGGGGCATGTTCGTAAGAACTGCCCCGCCTCCAAGGCCGCCAAACCACCGAGGGCGGCCAAGGCTGGCGCCGCCGCCACCCCTCCCCCTAGTTGCGTCCGCGTGCCGGGAGCCGTAGGTGCGCGGGCATCGTCGGGGGCCTTTGTTTTCACGGCCTCCGGCAGGGGGGAGGGAGAGCGTCCGATCGAAAAGAGGGCGCGGAAGAAGACGAGACATCTAGAGGCGGGTCCCCTCAGTGCGCCGGAAAGTTTGACCACCGCGCTCAGCCCAACCCAGTCACCGGCGAGTGCGGGGTGCCCCGAGCCCGTGCCCGGGCCCTTGACCAATACCGCAGAGGGGCTCGGGCGAGGGCAAGATAAGGAAAAGGGGGGGGCGGAGCGGGAGGCCTCGGCAGACATGGAGGTCTCCCTGCCTCAGCGCACCTCCAGCAACAAAAGGAGGCGCCGCTCCGTTGAGGCGGAGGGGGAACAACATCCCTCCGCGGAGGAGGCGGTGCCCACCGCGTGTCCCGCGTCCCCCACCAGCGCCCCCAAGCAGCGCCGTAGGCGGGAGGAGTCTGTCCCCGGGGAGGGTGAGACAGTCGAGGCTGCCCAGCCTCTGCCTCCCGGGGAGGGCGTGGAGGATCTGCCTGTCGTGGGGGCTGTGGGGATCGCGGAGGAAAGCATTGCCGCCGGGCCGGGCGTCCCGGGGACTGAGGCGGGCGGGGCCGAAAAGGCCGAACCTGAGCCCGCCCAGCCAATATCCAACTTCCCCCGGGAGTCGCTCGACCCGGCAGAAACACAAATGAACACATTTTATGAAACTGTACATGCTGGGCCGGCGGGTGGCAGCGGGGAGGGGGAGGAACACCCACCCTCGCCCCTTACTTTGGAGCTGGAGCACTTGGGGAGCCTGGGGATTTCCTATGGCCGGGTCTCTCCTTGTTCCCCGGTTCCTGGGGCGGAGGGGGAACCTCTTCCGCTGTCATTTCCCGACCCAGCACCATTTTTAAAAGAGCCCAGTGGGGACTCCTCTGCCGACGATCCTGGGGGTGGGATCTGGGCAGAGCCAGGGCCGGTTGGAGTGGCCGGTTCATTTGCCGTACCTTGTGCGGTCGATTGGCCGGCTGCTGGCGGCCACCTCCCGGAGGAGGACGGGGACTCGGTGGGGGACGCGGGGGAAAATCTAGAGACCACCGCCAGCGAGGCGGTGGATCTGCTCGCGGCCGCCGCCGAGACCATCCTCATTCCTGCAAAGGAACTCCGGGACTTTTTGGCCCAGAGCCGGGGTCGCTGCAACCAAGCCCGACTGGCCCTGGAAAAATGGTCCGAGCTAGAGCTGATCAAGGGGTCCAACCGCGCCGCCGCTAAAACCTTGGCCGCGGGCGGGCCCTTGACAAAGGCGCAACACATTGAGCTGCGCGAGCCCGAGGGACTCCTCGCTGGGCTGCGGAGGGAGTGGAGTTCAACAAAAGACTCCGCTCCCTCCCCCACAATAGGTTAAGGTAGAGGTTGCACTATGCTTTTGCCATGAAGATAACCATAGCCAGCCTCAACATCAACGGCGGCAGAGGGGCACGCCATAGATTTGACAATTTTTCGCTCCTGCGGGAGGGGAAATATGCGATGTGCTTCCTGCAAGAAACCCACACCGTTCCGGGAGACGAAGCCACGTGGCTCCTGGAATGGCAAGGAGAGGTCCGCATGAGCCACCTCACCGCTATTTCTAGTGGGGTGGCCATCTTGCTGGGCCCGCATTTTCAGCCGGAGATTTTGGGGGTCGAGGAGCCCGTGCCAGGCCACTTGCTGCACGTAACGGTTCACCTGGGGGACGTGCTGCTCCATCTCGTGAACGTGTACGCCCCTCAGCCCGGCCCGCAGCAAACGCGCTTCTTTGAAGAGGTGTCCGCTCTACTTGGCTCCGTCGACGTCGGCGACTGCATTGTCCTCGGGGGGGATTTTAACTGCACCCTCGAGGCGAGGGACCGCTCCGGTGCCCCGCAGTGCATGACGGCGATGGAGAAGTTGAGGGACCTGGTCGGGTCCTTCGACTTGGTGGACGTCTGGCGAAATCTCCACCCCGACTCCAGCGCCTTTACTTGGGTGAGGCCTGGAGTAGGATGGTCTAGAGTCGACCGCCTTTACGTGTCTCGGGCGTACGTTTCCTGCGTCCCGGCAGCCTCCATGCGGCCGGTGCCGTGTTCGGACCACCACCTGGTGTGGGCGGAGCTCGCTTTGCTCCGCGCGAGGACGGGGTCCGCGTACTGGCACTTTAACAACCGGCTGCTGGAGGACGTGCGGTTCCAGGACTCGTTCCGTCGATTCTGGTCCGACTGGAGAAGGAAGCAGGGGGGCTTCCCCTCCTTGAGGCTATGGTGGGACGTGGGCAAGGCTCACGTCCGCGTCTTCTGTCAAGAGTACGCGAGGGGGTCAACCAAGAGGCGGGCGACCAGAGTCGGGCGCCTAGAAAAAGAGGTGCTCGACCTGGAAGCCCGTCTTGGTCAAGTCGTCCAGGACCCGGCCCTGCGGACGGTGTACGGAACGAAGAAGGCCGCGCTGAAGGACCTGCAGCTCGTCGGGTCCCGAGGCGCGTTCGTGAGGTCGCGGATCCGGTTCCTGCGGGATCTGGACCGCGGCTCCCCCTTCTTCCACTCGCTGGAAAAAAGGCAGAGTGTCCGTAAGCAGCTCTTGACGCTGCTGGCCGACGACGGCTCTCTCGTCTCGGATCCGGAGGGCGTCAACAACAGGGCCCGTGAATATTACGGGGCTCTGTTCTCTCCGGATCCGTCCAGCGAGGAAGCGCGTAGAGTTTTGTGGGAGGACCTGCCAAAGGTCAGCCCGGAGGGCGCCGAAAATCTGGAAGTTCCGCGAAGCCTGGCGGAGCTGACCGGTGCCCTCGACCGGCTCTCGAGGGGAAAATCCCGGGGGCTGGACGGGCTGACCGTGGAGTTCCACAGGGCGTTCTGGGACGTCCTGGGGAGCGACTACGCGCGGGTCCTGGGGGAAAGTCTGGCGACCGGGGAGATGCCCCTCTCTTGGCGCAGGGCAGTCATCGTCCTGCTGCCTAAGAAGGGCGATCTCCGCCTCCTTAAGAACTGGCGCCCGGTCTCCCTCCTCAACACGGACTACAAAATCTTCGCCAGGGCGATGTCTGCTCGCCTTGGTGCCGTGCTGGACCACATGATCCACCCCGACCAGTCCTACACGGTCCAGGGCCGGACAATCCACGATAACATCCATCTGGTCCGGGACCTCATCCATTGTTCCCAGGAGGCTGGTCTGTCGGTCGCCTTCCTATCCCTCGACCAAGAGAAGGCGTTCGACAGGGTGGATCACGACTATCTGCTCGGAACTCTGCGCGCTTTCGGGTTCGGGACGCATTTCGTCGCCCGGATCCGACTTTTGAACACCGCCGCGGAGTGTCTGATTAAGGTTAACGGGTCCTTGACGGCGCCCCTTCGCTTTAGGAGAGGGGTGCGCCAGGGATGCCCCATGTCCGGCCAGTTATACGCCGTTTGCGTGGAGCCTTTCCTGCGCCTCTTGCGGACGAGGTTGACGGGACTGGCTCTGCAAGGGCCGGGCGTGGGGGTCGTCCTCTCGGCTTACACCGATGACGTGCTCCTCGCGGTAGAGGATCCCGCTGACCTGCGGAGGATGCGTGAGTGCCAGGAGATTTACTCGGCCGCGTCCTCCGTCAGGATCAACTGGGAGAAATGTTCCGGACTCCTGGTGGGTCAGTGACAGGTGGACTCCCTGCCGGAGGAGCTCAGGCCTTTTGCCTGGAGCACGATCCATCTCCACTATCTGGGAGTCTACCTTAGCCCCGACGAGGGAGCCTGGCCAGCGAACTGGCAGGAGCTGGAGGCCAAGGTCGCCGCTCGCCTAGGGCGCTGGACAGGACTGCTCCGAGTGCTGTCCTACAGGGGTCGAGCGCTGGTCATAAACCAGCTGGTGGCCGCAATGTTGTGGTACCGGCTGGTCACTTTGACCCCTCCCCCTGCGTTTGTCGCCAAGATACAGAAGAAGCTGGTGGACTTCTTCTGGAACAACAGGAAGCACTGGGTCTCTGCTGCGGTCTTGAGTCTCCCGCTTGAGGAGGGCGGTCAGTCGTTGGTGTGCGTCAGCGCCCAGCTCGTGACTTTCCGTCTTCAGACCCTGCAGAGATACCTTTACGTCGAGCCCCCTCCTAGGTGGTGTGCTCTGGCGACGTATTTCTTCCGCCAGCAGCGCGACCTCAATTATGACACGCAGCTCCTGTTTGTGAACTTGGGGGGTGTCAGGACCGCCCTCCGGGAGCTGCCTGTCTTTTACAAGGAACTCATCAGGGTCTGGAACAAAGTCTCCACCAAGCGCAGCTCTCCGCCGGCTGGAGTGGCGGCCGTCCTGCAGGAGCCGCTGCTCGGGAATCCGTACCTCCACGACCGAGGTTTTATGTGACGGTCGGAAGAGAGGGCTGTGGCTGGTGAGGTGACCAGGGTCAGGGACCTGCTCGATGGCGGAGGAGCGGGCTGGATGGCGCCAGACACGCTGGCGCGGCGCCTAAATTCTGCCAATGTCCGCCACGCGGCCGATGCCATCGAGTCGCTAAAAACAGCTCTGGGCCCTGACTCCGTTAGGTGCATCGAGGAGGCTCAAGCACGTGGGGAGATCCCGTCCGAACTGACCCCCGTCCGGACGGAATTCCTCATCGGCGCCAAACCCCGGAACCTCCCTCGGGGGCCGGCGCATCACAACTTGAGCCGCCTCGGGGAAATCCCCTCCGTGCCTTTCAGTTCCGCGCGGAGGGGTTTCCTGTACGGGCTGCTCCTGCACACTCTCAACTTTGCCATCCTCGTCGGCCGTCCGGACACGCCATGGCGTAACATCTTGCCGTCCGGAGGAGGCGGGAGTCCCCGATGGAGGGCACTCTACGCAGGGGTCCTCCCACTATTCATCGGGGTCTTGGCCTGGAGGGTGGTGCACGGAGCAGTGCTGTGCAACAAATTTTTAAGCCGGTTCACGGACTCCCAGGCCGCCTGCAATTTCTGCGGTCTGGAAGAGTCCGTGTTCCATGTTTTTATGGAATACACAAGGTTGCAGCCCCTGTTTTATTATTTGAAGGGGCTGCTCCTGAAATTCTGGCTGCACTTCAGTCCCACTCTCCTGATCTTTGGGCACCCTGTGTGGAGGGGAGCGGGTAGGTCCGAGGGCCTCCTCGTAGGACTGCTCCTGGGCACGGCCAAGGGTGCCATCAGCCGGTCCAGGCAGCGGGCGGTCGAGGGGGTCGTTCAACCTGACTGCCTGCCTCTCTTCCACTCTTACATCCGGTCCAGGGTGTCCTTGGAGATGGAGCACGCGGTGTCCACCGGTACGCTCGCGGCCTTCCGCGAGAGGTTGGCACCGGAGGGACTGGAGTGCATCATCACGCCCGGCAACCAAATTTTAATTTGACTTTACGTTTTAAAGTTTAATTTGTTTTAATTGCCGGTGCTTTTAGTGTCCCCCTTCCCTTTATAGGGGGCACTGGGGAAAAATTGTGATTTTAGTGCCCAAAAAAAAGAAAAACACAAAAAGAAACAAAAAAAGGAAAAAAAGGGCCTTGTAAATGTCTGGTGTGTCACCCAGTTCGGGTGGCACGGTTTAATGTTTTGTTTTACAGATAAACTCTAAAAGAGTTTCATGCACAAGGATCCCCAGGTCCCTCTGCGCTGCAGCATGTTGTAATTTCTCCCCATTCAAATAATATTCCTTTTTACTGTTTTTTTTCCCAAGCTGGATGACCTCACACTTTCCGACATTGTATTCCATCTGCCAAACCTTAGCCCATTCGCTTAACCTATCCAAATCTCTTTGCAGCCTCTCTGTGTCCTCTACACAACCCGCTTTCCCACTAATCTTTGTGTCATCTGCAAATTGTGTTACACTGCACTCTGTCCTCTTTTCCAGGTCATCTATTCTATTGTAAACAGTTGTGGTCCCAGCACTGATCCCTGTGGCACACCACTAACAACTGATTTTCGACCCGAAAAGGACCCATTTATTCCGACTCTCTGCTTTCTGTTAGCCAGCCAATTCTCTATCCATGCTAAAACATTTCCACTGACTCCACGTATCTTTATCTTCTGCAGTAACCTTTTGTGTGGCGCCTTATCGAATGCCTTTTGGAAATCTAAATACACCACATCCATCGGTACACCTCTATCCACCTTGCTCGTTATATCCTCAAAGAATTCCAGTAAATTAGTTAAACATGATTTCCCCTTCATGAATCTATGTTGCGTCTGCTTGATTGCACTATTCCTATCTAGATGTCCCGCTATTTCTTCCTTAATGATAGCTTCAAGCATTTTCCCCACTATAGATGTTAAACTAACCGGCCTATAGTTACCTGCCTTTTGTCTGCCCCCTTTTATAAACAGAGGCGTTACATTAGCTGCTTTCCAATCCGCTGGTACCTCCCCAGAGTCCAGAGAATTTTGGTAGATTATAACGAATGCATCTGCTATAACTTCCGCCATCTCTTTTAATACCCTGGGATGCATTTCATCAGGACCAGGGGACTTGTCTACCTTGAGTCCCATTAGCCTGTCCAGCACTACCCCCCTACCCCATGTCCCCGTGATGGTGCGATGCGTATCATTACCGAGTCTTTCCCAGTCCGATTCCTGGTCCCATGCGTCCTTGCTGAGTTTCCTGAGCCACCACCATCTTCCCAAGGGAATCTTTTCTTTGCAAGTCAAACATACACATTTTCCCTCTGTAACATTGACTCGGGCAGCGATGATCCGCATCCGGGGGCATGGAACTGAGGCCTCCCCGTAGGTGAACCCTTCCTGGCTGGAGCAGCGGGTAGAATTAGATCCCAGCCACTCTGGCCATCTTCCCTCGTGGGCGTAAACGGCGAGTTCTTCCACGTCTCGGGGGCCACACCCGGCGGTTATGATCGGTGCTCTTTCTCCTAAGCACCCATAAATGAGGGATTGTTCCACGCCGCTGTTCATCCTTATCAGGGTAAGCAGGAACAGGAACCTTCTCATGTTGTTCTCTTTCCTGTAGGGGCACATAAAACAGATTGTCTAGCCCTGAGAAGGCTTTCTGGTTTGACAAAGATGACTGAGTTAACAATTTCGGCTCGCTTCCTTCAAGACATAGTATAGTCTTTAATCGACTGGCTGTCTTATTCAGTTCCTTGTGGACTGATGTCTGCTTCTAACTTTTATATCACAGCCGTTTTGCTTGTTATCTCACCGGTGCTTCCCTTATTCCGGTAGATTCTTCTTACTCCCGGGTATTACCCAGCCTGTGCCTCTTTTAATAGCTGCACAGGTAGATTATTTTCCTTACCCCAGTAACTGATACATATATCACTATCATTACATAGACAAATCTTACACTAATCTAAATTACTCACTAGACATTATTAAATTCATATTGTGCCATATATGTACATCTGCCACCCATCCCCGGGTGACCAGGTTAATTCCTGCCTTCTTTCTTTCTTCTTTTGCATTTTGTGTCCAGCGTGGCCGGTAGTAAGTCGGCCTGTACTGCAGGACCTGGAGTGTCCTGACCGGACGTGGGTCTGAGTCCCACACTATTGGGGGAACATCCTCTCCGGTGCTGCTGCACACCGCTCCTTTTGCGGGTGGATGCATGGTTCACTTCATCCCCTGGGGGTTCTGCCTGGTTGAGGGCTACGGGCTGGGGACTCCCAAATTAGTGGCTGGTCCACCGCTATCTTTTCTGGGGGTCACTCATTGCCCGAGGCTCCCGGCTGGGTGTCCCTGCTCGTGGGCTGGTCTCTGACCTTAGATACCCTTTTGTGGCTGGTCCCTTTCCTGCGGCTGGACCATTCAAATTGGAGCACTGGTGACCACGGTGTCTTTGGCCGTGGTGTGTAGGGAGTCCTTCTTAAGGCTCTGGCTGCTGGGGGCGCGTCCAAGTCCCAAATGATTGGGGGGATATCTCCTCCAGTAACACAGTCCACCGCCCCTCTAGGTGAAGGCTGTGGATCTGCGACGTCCCCTGTGTGATTTCCACAGTCAGGGGCTGCTGGCTGGAGGTCCCTGTCTTTAGCACGGTTCACCGTTTTTGGTTGTCCCTTACATTTAGCTGCTGCTCCTGGGTTGAAAAGTTTGCACTGATTTATGTGGAACCACTTTGTACAATTTTATGGCATAGACCATGGGGCTTGCCTTGTCGACAATGTGGTACAGTCCCATGTACAGTGACTCAAAGATTCTAGCGTAGTTCCTCACCATGACCTGGTCCCCTATCTCCCATTTGTGGTGTTTGCGGGGTTCTAGCAGCAGTCGGTTGCTCTGATGCTGTTTTCTCATGTTGTTAATAGCCTGCCAGTGAATCTGTTCAAGATGTTCAAACAGATTCCTGACAAAGCTGTGACGGTTCGCTTCCCTAAGCTGACCTTCCGTAAGTACCGGGGCTAACACATGGGTGGGGGTTCACATGGCTCTGCCGGTCATGAGCTCGTAAGGAGAGTACCCCGTGCTCTTTGGCTGGCCTGGATCCCCATGAGGACCAGTGGTAGGACCTCTACCCACCCTTTGGGTGAATCCCCTGTCTCTTTGCGCAGCCTTTCTTTGATAGTGCGGCTTAAATGCTCCACAGGCCCGGATGACTGCGGGTTGTGGGCGACATGCCATTTCCCTTTGATGTCGAGTACCTTAAGGGTCTCCTGCATCACCTGCCTGGTGAAGTGACTCCCCTGGTCGGACTCCATGTACTGTGGTAGTCCCCATCAGGAGAACACTTCCCTGACCAGGATCCTAGCTGTTCGCAGGGCAGTGGCTGTTCGCTATGGGATTGCTTCCACCCAATTGGTGAATGCATCCACCAATACAAGGCAGTACTTGTAGCCTCCCTGGGCGGTGGGTAGAGGCCCGATGTAATCGATCTGGATCGACTGCCAGGGTCCCTCTACCCTTCTGATGTGTCCCATCAACACCTTTCTTTTCTGGGGATCGGGGTTGTTGGCCGCGCACACCAGTCCGCGAGTTCTGTGCGAGCTGTTGTCGTCCTTGAGTCCTGGCCACCACCCTTCCTGTTCCACTCATTGCCAAGTGGTCTCAGGTCCGGGGCGTCCTGCTCCTGGGCCAGCTGGAGGAATTCTCTCCGGTGTTGTTGCGGTACTACCCATTTCTCCCCCATGAACAGCATGCTGTCTTTAATGGGAATTGCTACGGTGCAATACGGGCCGTCTACCCTTTCCCCTTTTTCGAGTATGTTCAGGACAGTTTTGAGGACGGGGTCTTGGGTCTGAACCGTTTTTCGGTCCGGGGGCAATGCTACCCCTGCTCCACCTGGCGTCGCAATCCTGCCCCTAACCGCTGCAATGGGTCCTGGGTTGTACAGAGCCCAGAGCTTGCTCGTGCGGGCCCCCTGCTTGGCCAACATGTCAGCCTGCTGGTTTCCCTCGCTACGGGGTTCGGTGGTGGAATGTGCCTTCACCTTATGTATATAGATATTCCCTTCCTCCCCTACAGCTTTCATGATCTTTTCCAGTAAGGGTAATTAATTGCCAGGGGTCTCCCTTCTGCAGATGTGTATCCGCGGCGGGACCAAATAGCCAGGTACTCCGTACACGAATTCCAAGTGAACATACTGTCCGAGCAAATCCTGTATGGGGTAGGGAATTCTTCGGGGTGTGTGACTAGGTACACCACCGCAGACAGTTCAGCATGCTGGGTGCTCTTGGTACTGGGGAGTTTAATCGCCAGGGCAATGCCTGCCTCGAGGTCACAAAGTCCGCAACCTGTGAGTCGTTCACCCGCAGATACCGTGCTTGAACCGTCCACATAGATCTCTCGGCCTGTGGGGTGTAACCCAGCCCGAAAGCCTATGTTAATTTCCCATACCCCTTCTACAGAACACCGGTGAGCTGTCCCTGGATAAATCATGTTGGCTGCGAGTCTTGGCTCGCAGAGACCCTTTACCCTTAAGTCCATTTGAGAGAGGAGCAGGGTCCAGTGAGCAATGCGGGCACTGCTCAATGTCCCATCCTTGATTCTCCCATCCAGGAACATTTGGATGGGCGTATGGTGGGTAAGGAGTGTGATAGGGGACCCACCCCCCGTGAAGATCAGTGATCTTTTCACAGCCCAGTGAGTGGCTAGGAGGTGCCACTCACAGTTGGAGTATCCCTTCTCCACGTCCGTGAGTATCCTGGAGGAGTAGACCACTGGTCTCAGCCGGCCGTGCCACTCTTGGAGCAGTACTGCACTCAGACTGTCCCCACTGGCTGCTACCTCCAGGAAAAACTCTTTACCCCCATCGATGGCCCCTAAAGTTGGCGCGGTCTGCAGGTCTTTCTTGAATTGGATAAATGCTGCCTCGCAACCTTTGTCCCATTCCCACTCCACTCCCCTGTGTAGGAGTCGGAGCAGAGGGGCTGCAGTGGCCGTATAATCCCCAATGAAATCTCTGCAGTACCCGGTTAGCCCAAGAAAAAATCTTACTCCTGTTACTGTGTTGGGGGCTGGTAACCTCTGCACTGCTTCCCTTCTAGCTTTGTCAATGGCACTTTCCCCAGTGCGCACAGCCAGTCCCAAGAATTTTTCTTCCTTCAGGCCGATCTGTGTTACTTTAAACCCTTCTTCTTTCAGCAGCTCCAGCAGCTCGGCCAGCAGTGGGCCATGCTCCTCCCCCTCATCGGTGAACAGGAACAGGTCGTCCACATACTGTACGAGCTGCTGGGGTCTGCTGAAGTTCTTTAAGCAGTTGGCCATACACTGATGGAAAATACTGAGGCTGTTATGGAAGCCCTGAGGGAGACAGTTCCAAGTGTATTGCTATCCTTTAAAGGTAAAAGCAAACTTGTACTGATTCTTCCCTTCTTAAAGGTATGGACCAGAACCTGTTGGAAATATCCAGCACCGTGAAGGTGGTCGTGGAGGGTGGGTCTCCGAAATCTGAGGAAGGATGTTCGTGCTATTGAGGGAGTGCAGCGAAGGTTCACCAGACTGATTCCTGGGATGGCTGGACTGACATATGAGGAGAGACTGGATCAACTGGGCCTCGATACATTGGAGTTTAGAAGGATGAGGGGGGATCTCATAGAAACATATAAGATTCTGATGGGATTGGACAGGTTAGATGTGGGTAGAATGTTCCTGATGTTGGGGAAGTCCAGAACCAGGGGACACAGTCTTAGGATAAGGGGTAGGCCATTTAGGACTGAGATGAGGAGAAACTTCTTCACTCAGAGAGTTGTTAACCTGTGGAATTCCCTGCCGCAGAGAGTTGTTGGTGCCAGTTCGTTGGATATATTCAAGAGGAAGTTAGATATCGCCCTTACTGCTAAAGGGATCAATGGGTATGGAGAGAAAGTAGGAAAGGGGTACTGAGGTGAATTCTTATTGAATGGGTGCAGGCCCGAAGGGCCGAATGGCCTACTCCTGCACCTATTTTCTATGTTTCTATGATACTTCCAATGAGGTCGGCGACAGTAGCAAAGGTGGGCGCACAGGGGTGGATGTTACGGTTGAGTACTCGATAGTCCACCGTGGCTCTCCAAGAGTTGTCCAGTTTCTTAATCGGCCACAATGGAGAGTTCATGGGTAGCTATTGGTCTCAATAACCCCTGTTTAACCAGAGAACCCAAGGCTGTTTCCATGTCTGCCTCCGCCTCCCTGGGGAAATTATACTGTTTCTGTGGTCGGGTCATGGGATCCTCACCCATGCTAACCTCAACCCCATTTATTCTTCCACAGTCGTGTTTGTGAGTGGCAAAAGCTGCAAGGTTTACCCTCACATACTCTTGGTACTCTATCGGACTGTTACTGACCAATGATTCAAGGTTGTAACCTTCCTTTGACTTCATGGTGCACACCGTCCCTTTTCCTCGTTTTCCTGGGATAACCATCATCTCACTCTCCTGTCCCGTATAGACTGACCCCCAAAGACAGTGGTTTCTTAAATCCACTAGGATTCCATGGCCTAGGATGAAGTTAGCCCCCAGGATCCCGCTCCCTTCCTGTTCCCACTTCATCAGGACACAAGTCCATTTAGTGTGAATTGTACCTAAATGAATGGAGAGCAGAACGGAGAATGAGCTAGTCTGTTCAGTGTCTGTGAAACCCACCAAGCTATAGGTAACCCCGCTAGATAGGGGTTAGCTGCATAGACAAGGGTGCTTGAGGCACCAGTGTCCATCAGGTAAGTCTCTTTCGCTATTTGAAGGGTCGGTCTCCCCCACGCATCATACTCGAGGGAACACTGGTGGATAGGCTGCGCCTGTCTTAGTCACGATTTTGGTTGGGATGGGGCAGATGGGATTTCGGTACTTCCCTTCCCAGTGCCATCTAACATGGTTTGGAGTGTGGTTAGAAAGGTAGCAAACGAGTGGAGAGGGACTGGCTTATCGGTCTCAGCCCTTTTGGCCGTGGCTGGAGAATTCTTTCCTGCGCTATTCTTCCAAGGATTTCTACAATCCTTTCCCCAATGCCCACTTTTTCTGCACCCGAAGCAGGTACGTTTTGTATCGGAGGGATTGCTCCCCTTGTGGCACCATTCCCTCTTATCTTGGCTAGGTCGGATTTCGTAGACCTTTCCCTTTTGTGGGTGTTCTTCCATCCCTCTGCCGTTTCTGTAAGCTCGGGTCAGTTGCCTAAGCACTCCCTGTTCGGTGGCTTGGGGATCTCTTAGGTCGAACCAGGCCTCAGCCTTGGCTCTTATTCGGGGTAAACTGTTAGCTACCAGGCTTCGGAGCCAGTGGGCTAACTCGTCCGGGCTTAAGTGATTTCGGTCGAGGTCCCACCACAGGCGCTCTGATACACAGGCCACAGTCGGTCTGCGAAAGCCTGTGGGGTTTCCCCTGTGAGCTGTACCGTTTTCTCTACTCTGGAGAAGGACTTCCGTCATTGCAGCCCATGGCTTCTGAAATGTCTTTCTGGATGGCGGCAAGTGTTCTCCGTCCCCTTTTGCTCTCAGTAGAGAGGGACTGGTACAGCTTGCTGTCCAGGGATAGGAGGAGCATCTTTGCCATTTCTGCATCATCGCACCAATTAATATCCCCTGCCTGTTCCACTCTTCATAAAGTGAACCGAGGGGTCTCCCTTTGGAGTTAGCTTTCCCAGGTGGCTTATCATAGCTCTAAGCTGTGGGGAGTGTGGGGGACTAAAAACTGACTTTCCAGGGGCTCTTGACCTCCGGAACTGGTGGGCGGGCCAAACTTCTGTTGCTGGACCGGGCACATTGGCCCTGGTTCTGGCTCTCCCTTTTCTGGCTCACCTTCCTCTCCTCACTGCTGCCAGACCGAGCTGAAACTCGGTGCCACAGGTGGTGGCGGCTCGCTATCCCTGTTTGACTCTCAACTCATTCGCTCCTCCGGCTGCTGCGCCAGTGTTGCCACAGGTGGTGGTCGAACAGTTTCCTCCTTCTCTTCCAGGTTTACCTGGGGCGTATTCAGGCTTATAAGGCATACCATGCCTTTTGCCTTGGACAGAGAAAGCTTCAAACGTTTGATTTGTTGCTGGCAGGGACCGTGGTCTCCTGATTCAAGCCCATTAGTGCTAGCTACTTTATATGCTACCTGCACATCTTTTGATTTTTCCTGGAGCTCTTTTACTTGTAGGGTGAGGCGAGTGCTTTCCTCCCGCAGTCACTTTTCATTATTTTTGGCCTCTGTAACCTGACGTTGAAACAGTCCTGACTGTTTTTAAACCTTTCCATTAGCTGGGTCTTTCCCTCTTTTAGCTTACGGAGTTCTCCCCATAACCTCTCTTCTGTCATAGCCCTTTCTTGGTGGGCCTCTGCACATTCCCATAGTATCTGCCTGTAGTGACTCAATGGTTTTATCTAGGAGTTGGACCTGTCGCTGTCGACAGACTAACCAAATTGCCTTCTCTACTGCTTCTTTGTGATCCTTGCTTGCTGCCCACTGGGCTGCAGCGTCAGCTGGACGCTCAGCGCGCAATAGACCAAGCACCCACTCTTTAGTGACATTCACTTTCTTATACACATAGGAGGGAATCCTCTCTTCCATCTTGGTTCTTTCCCCCAAACCAGCACTTTCCACATCACACCCCTTGTGCCAGAGTCCTGCCGCGGTCACCATTTTGTAAGGCATGGTCCTGGGGGTCAGGTTCACCTCTGACCTACTTGAGCGGTTCGAATCGCTCCCATTCCCTTGGGTTCTGGACTCTGGGTTTATTTGGGGGGTATGATAAAGTGCAAAGGACAACTGGTTTCATGGAAAAGAACTTTGATTTTATTACAGACAAGAAAGTACACTGTCAAACTTATAATCATTCTAATAAAGAACAATACATTACACATTCAAAGGGGGTTACAGTAAAAATTATACCTCCCACCTCCCAATACCTAATCCTAGCTAGGTTAGACTCCAGGGCAGGCAGGGACTATGCTTACCAATCCTTTCTGGTCAGTTGGCGATAGTTCTCGATTTTGGGGTTCGTTGAATTCTGTAGGTTCTGCTTGCCGTACCCCAAACTTTGGAGAAGACTTCTTCAATTGGATTGAGTCCGCTGATGCGGTAAGGCGCGTTTTGAATCTATGGGGTAAGTACCCAGTTTCCTTCATTAGAAATAGGTTCAAAGTCTCTTTAGATAATGTTTTCACCTGTTGGTAGTCAGGCCTTAGATTATAGAGTGGAAACTTTTGATTCTTCGGTTACTTTCTGTTGGAGTTTTGGTGGTACCACGTTGGCTGTGACCGCTTGCTGCCGCGATGGTGATTTCCTTCCTTCCTTTTGGACTTCAGGACTTTGAGGCTGGAGAAGTTAGTTTACAACTGTTGCGTTGGTTTCTCTCCTTTCTTGATGAT
The DNA here is from genome assembly GCF_044704955.1 of Pristiophorus japonicus. Lineage (NCBI taxonomy): Eukaryota > Metazoa > Chordata > Chondrichthyes > Pristiophoridae > Pristiophorus > Pristiophorus japonicus. The sequence goes on from NC_091979.1 coordinate 36,024,982, forward strand.
ATAGGTCCAGTATGGCACCCGCGTAGTATGGCATCTGGCATAGTATGGCATACTCTCTGTTAAAACAGGGGGCCAGTCATACAGTTTGAGTTGTCCAAATCTTCATGTCAAATCAGTCCAAGATTCTTTGTTTAAATTTGGCAGGCTTGTCATGTCTTTGTAATACTTTGGCGGGCTCGTAAAAAGTTAATGTATCTCGGGTGGGTTGCTCTTCTAAATCTGTTTCCTGATGGAAATATTAGCTTGGTAATCGCAATGTCCTTTTGTGCTTGGTTTTTGCATACAGGCTGTAGTGGGCCCTTTTCTCGGTTTAGATTGATGGCTGGCCATCTCTGAGTTATTGTTGTAATGTTAATGCCTCTTGTGGAGAAGGATTTTCGAATATCTATTTCTCCAGACATTCACCTTAGTCCCAACACCCAGACAGTTCCAATAATCAAGTTGGCTCATTTTAGTTCCTTAGGCCCAGCCACAGACTTGAATTTGTCTTGTAAAAGTCCAAAATTAAATTAAAGTTCGTAGTTTCTCCCATAAGCACTTTAGGATTTCAAACTTTCCGGTAGATAGTCCCAAATTAAATTTCCTTTACAATGAGCCCAAACACTGGGGGGGTTCCCGTGAATTTTGACCTTTAAATTGTTCGCGGAAAACAAAGATATTAATACCAGTGCGTCGTTCCGTATTCAAAGATGGGCGCTGACATTGTCTGCCTATGTTTACATCATCCATCATAGACCTGGTACTGATAATTCTGCCGATGCACTGAGTCGTCTGCCCTTACCCACAACTGAGACGGAGACGCCTCAACCTCCAGATCTACTGTTAGTAATGGATGCTTTCGAGAGTGAAGGAACCCCTGTCACTGCTCAACAAGTTAGGATCTGAACCAACCATGACCCTATTTTATCGGTTGTGAAACGGTGTGTATTCAGTGGTGATCGGTCTGCCATACCTATGGAGATGCGTGAGGAGACCAAACCTTACAGCCGTTGCAAGGATGAGCTGTCCATTCAGTCAGACTGTTTACTGTGGAGTAATCGTGTAATCATGCCCAAGAAAGATAGAAAAAAATTTGTACATGAATTTCTTAGCACTCATCCTGTTATTGTCATGATGAAGTCCATTGCTAGGTCTCATGTATGGTGGCCTGGAATTGATTCTGATCTGGAATCATGCGTGCATCAGAGCAATACTTGCATGTAGCTAAGTAAAGTACCAGCGGAATCTCTGCTGAGTCTTTGGTCGTGGCCATTCAAATCATGGTCGTGGATCCACATTGATTTTGTGGGCCCGTTCCTAGGAAAGATGTTTTTTGTCATTGTAGATGCATATTCTAAGTGGATAGAGTGTGTTATTATGTCATCCAGCCAATCTACAGCTACCATTGAGAGCCTTTGTATCATGTTTGCAACACATGGTTTGCCTGATATTGTTGTGAGCGACAACGGATCTTGCTTCACAAGTCTTCAGTTCCAGGACTCAATGGCATCAGTCATGTGAGATCAACTCCATTCAAGCCGACTTCTAATGGTCAAGCAAAGCATGCCATTCAAATGATCAAGCAAAGTATGAAATGTGTAACTCAGGGTTCACTGCAGAGACGGTTGTCATGTATATTGCTCAGTTACAGGTCAAGACCTCATACGCTTAGTGGGGTTCCTCCTGCTGAACTACTGCTGAAGAGAAATCTCAAAACCAGGCTTTCTCTTGTTCATCCTGATTTGAATGATTGTGTTGAAAACAGACGTCAAAGTCAGCAATGGTGTCATGATCGTGCTGCCGTGTCACGTGACATCTCGGTCAACGATCCAGTTTATGATCAAGGTCCAAAGTGGATCGGCGGCACTATTGCACCCAAGAAGGGTAACAGAGTGTGTATTGTCATGCTCAAGAATGGGCAAACATGCAGGAAACACCTTGACCAGGTTGAACTGCGGCACACGAATGAACTGGAACCGAGTGAGGAAGATGCAGTCGATGACCAACCAGCCATTGTTCACTCATCAGAGGACTCTGCTGACATTACCGACTCTGAACCTTCAGTCTCTGATGTGGTCATGACCACTCCCATCAGATCGGCTGCTCAGCCCTCAGTCTCAAGTGACTCAGAACACTCGCCGAGAGCCAAAGTTGAACTGAGACGATCAACTCGTGAGAGGAAAGCCCGAGACCATCTTAATTTGTAAAAAGACTGTTGTTAAAATTTTAAAAGGGGGATGTCATGTATTAATGCTTGGGGGTCATCAGACACCAGAGGGCACCATGGTGGGAGGTCATCGGGCTGTACGTATGTGGCATGTGTGCTTGGTCACCTGTATGTAAGCTGGGTGTCTTTGTCATGCTGGCACTCTTGGGATGGGATAAAGATGGATCAGGTTGCACCTGAGTGAGTTTGCAGTAACCAGACTCTTGAGTCATTACAGGTGGGAAAGCAAATTGTGAGGAGCTCACAAAAAATCTGCAAAGGGCTATAGACAGGACAAGTGAGTGGGCAAAAATTTGGCAGATGGAATATAATGTGGGAAAGTGTGATGTTATCCACTTTGGTAGTTATCCACTTGCGGTTTTATGCTGGATCATGTGTGATACACAGTTCTCACACAAGATGAAAGCATCATGGATGCTCCCTGGATAGTGGGCATTTACTGCCATGATGCGTCGAATATTGTGGCAGACGATCTGTACGTTCATGTAGTGGAATCCCTTTCAGTTTCGGTAAACGTCTGGGCAAGGCGATGTGCGTACATTCAAGGGCACCCTGAACCTTGGGGAAGCCAGCAAATCATCCAAAACCTGCAGCCCTCTCACTTTGGGTCTCCTTGGTCATTGGGAAGTTTATGAAGTCCATCCTGTGTGCGTACAATGCAGTAGCCACCTGGTGAATGCAGCAATGTGTAGCATGCTGCAAGATGGAGCATATGTCCCCCGCTGATGTCTGAAAGTAGCCGGAGGCACAGAAGGCAAGTGCCACAGTCACCTTCACCTCGACGGGCAGTGCAGTCATGTTGCCGTTGGTAGGCTGTATGTCTGCCTGTAAGAGCTGGCATATCTCTGTGACCACCTCTTTTAGAAAGCGCAGCCTTCTAACGCACTGTGCCTCAGAGAGCTGCATGTGTGAGCGATGTTCCCTGTAAACTCGTGGGGGGTAAGGCCTCCTCCTCATACATCTGTGACTTCTTCGATTACGTTGAAAATGATCATCAATAAGCCTTCTTCCAGCTCGACACCGTATGAATATAGCAGCTAGGATTATTGGTTGACGTAGTATGGCTCCCATCTTTTAAAATGTCCTTTAAATGTCATTTAAAACAAAATAGAAACTCACATAAACTTCACAATCGAAAGATTACAGCAATGCAGCATTCTTCTCCCAATGCTTTTAATTACTCACAAATGTGACTTTCTCCTTCGCTTTCAAGATGGTGCCGTTAACGCCTGGTGCGCCCTGGGTCCGTCTGGTTTTTCTGGACGGGTTCCCGGGCGGACGCCAAATCGGACGAAATGCTGGAAGGTTCTGCATTGGGCAGCGATGCACGACGATTTACGTCATGGAAACGGTTAAAACAGTGGGCGAGCAGTAAGATCTGGCGTCGCTGGAAAACCATTGGCGAAAATTCCGCCCGGACGCAAAATCTTGTGCACCTAGTTTAACACACAAAAAAATCATTTTTGCGTCCCCCCCTGAGGTGCTAAATGTGGCACGAATGAGCCAAAAATCCAGTCCTTGGGGGAGAAATTTGGCATGTTAGCAACCCCTAGTTTGCGCTTAGCCCGGTGTTAATGGGGTGCTCGGGCAGTAGTGGCATGACAGGTCAAATACCGTGCCGCACGTCAAATTCACCGGCCCCGTTAGCATCTCGGCACCTTTCGCCGTGCAGGACGTGACATCAGCGAGCATGTAACGTTCACTGGGCGCCCGATCTGCTAATTTCAGTAGCACCTCCTGCTTTACTGCCTCGTGCTGACAGCGCCAAGGAGCGGAGGTGTGAACCAGTCGGCTGGCGGGGCGCTACTTAAAGGGATGCGACCCAGCTGTCGAGGAACTTCCGTTCCAATGGTCAGTTATGCGTGCCAGAGAGTGCAGGATGTACCTGCAGTCAAACAAAGGCTGCTTAGTCCCCGGAATGTTGCGGACCGTCAAAGGACTTTGCATTTTGTCTCACAGCATATCGCCGTTCTGCACTCCCCGAATCATTGGGGGCTGGTGTGCAGAATCCAGTGACCCTCCCCTTTAATGGCTGGAAGGCGCCTTCGCCAATGCTCACTCCCGATTACACAACACCTCATATTCTTTATCGCTTGTGTGAGGGGTTCTCGGGGAGTGTTGTTGTGCCTTGGGTGTCTCTCTCTGGGCTTCTGCCCTCACAGCTTATGCCTGGCCTGTGAGGTACCCTGAGTGCTGTAAGAGCACCCCTGGAGAGACTGTGTCCACAGCTTATGAAGGGGGTTTTGAGACTCGTGCATCCCCACAGCTTATGCCTAGCCTGTGAGGCACCTGTGAGTGTCAAACACTCCTAACCCCTTCTTCCCTAGCCTGTGACACACAGTTGAGCATTTTCGAGGCGCTCCTAGCTTCCCTTACACTGTTCTGACATAAGACTCACGATCAGGAGATGTAATACAATAAAACTGAGACAAGGTGATTCCAAGAGGAACTTAGGCTTCCAATTTATTTGACAAGGTGTATCTCAACAAACAGCAATACACCAACAAAACAATCCCCCTAAATCCCACTAAACGGACACAACGAAAATTTTTACACAAGTTTAGCAGTACAATGCCCAACCTCCCACCTTTCCTGGCCTAACTGAGTTGGGAGTTCTGGAGACCAGAGGTTATACTCACTACTGTGCCTTTTGCAGTCTGGTGGTTTATTTCTTCTATCTTCGGTGTCTTCGGACACTGGTTTTCCTTCAGTGTCGAGAGGCTTGCTGGTTGTTGGATCACGAGAGCAGAGCGCATACACACTGCGTCAGAAACCCCTTTTTATAGCCAGATTATCCAGTCCGCCTCTCGTGCTGAAATCGATCCTTCCCATTTGTGGCTTTGTGATTTAAAAAAATGCAGCAGTTTTAGATTATTGCGGGTTTTTTCCACTGATGTTAACCGACTCAAGGTTTGAGTAGGTGTTGATTGGGTTGGCCTCCTGTAGCCATTGTGTAGGCCCTTGGGTTGTTTTGGGTTCCCTAGTTTTCTGAAGGTCTGCATAATTTCCCTCCATAGTGTAAACATGGGGAAGACAATAGCCCGATAATGGCGATGAGTCAGTCCCACAGTTTTTGAGCAAGTGCTTTCCCATTGGCTTGAAAGCCCCATGCTTCAGGCTGACTCTGTCCCACCATTGGCCCTCTGGTGTCCTCCCCCGTCCAATCACTGCTCTGCCAAGGTCAAAGCATCTCGGTTTCAATTCACATTGCAGCACAGACCGATCCCACAGCCCTTTTCCTTCTGGGTAAAATGAGGGGGTTTTCGTCCTCCCCTACATAATCCCCCATCTGACACAGTCAGACACCACTCGAGTGTGTCAAAGTTCAGGGTGGTGAGAAAACCCTTGGTCTCGCAAATTGCCCAACTTTCCCCAGCTTAACTCTAAACTGATCCCGTCGATATATATTGTAATTCCTTTTAACACGGTACAAAACACAGAATCCAACAGGTTACAATATACGACAGCAATATACATATATGTACTTAAGGTTACAGCAGTAATTGTACATTGAGTCTCATTTCAGTCTGAACCGTAAAATAAAGAAACCTGCCCTGCAAACTCCCCAGGGGCCATGTATGAAAACGCAGTCATCTCTGGGAATAACAAAACCGCCTAAGTGTCACGGTCAAGCTTTGTTTACATGCCTTGAGTGTTTAGCAACGGCTCTCCTGTCTGTGTAGTAGCCTGAGGAACTGCTTTCTTTTTCTTTTTCTCCTGAGCTTACAGCTTGTAACGAGCAGATAAGCTACAATCAGGAGTTGGCCGATTACTCAGGCATGCGATCCCACCCGGATCCATGCAGGTATGTCTGCCCGTATTCCCAAATCCCACCATGCTGGGGGTTTAATCTGGGCAATCTCCCCTGCTAGAATTTCAGTTTTCTGCTCCATGGTGTAAAAATGTTTTTGAGACAAATGCACTGCCTGGAGGAGGGCTGTAAGTTTCTCAGGTAGTGGGGCAATGGGATAGCCAAAATGGGCGACATATTGTTGAAGGTGGCTGAGGTTGTTTTGTACCGTGAGGTGAATCGTGGAAGGTTCAGGGATGGGTGTGATTCTGGTGTGTGCCACTTCAACCTCTGCCCTGGGTTTAAAGCAAAAGCTGCTGTACGGTATTGGACACCACCTTCCCGGTCCGTGTTCATACCGTTGGGCACTTGTGGTGACACAATATGCTACCTGTGGAGGCATGTGGTTAGGGGCCATTGCCTCCATTGTGCAATTGATGGGCTCTGCCCCAGCAGTGCTGAACCCGCATTGTGGCCTTGCAAAAGTGTTCGAGTGCTGGGGGCACAGGATTACCTGTGCTCCCCTGCTCCGACAACCCAAGAGGTCTGTACCTGTCACAGTGTGCTCCCATATTGTGACATAAGGTGGGACCTCTTGGAATCGAACATGAACCCCTCCACGAATGACTCCCACATTCTCCACTCGGTACAGAGGTGCTGGTCGTGGGGACACCCCATCACGGGCATCCTGACCACCACACCCATGATGGTATGGTTTGACTTTCCACAGTCCACCGATACCGGGTAGGCTTCCGACGCTACACGAAGTTGGCAAGGACTCAAAACATTATCATAAGGGTGCAGTGCTGCTAAGTGCTGGTTGCTGATCCAGGAGGGGACCTGTCCCTGTCTCAGATCCTTGAGGTTACTCTGTCCCTGTCCCAGCAACCAGGCCCCATAGAGCACGCACACCTCATTTTGGGCGGCTTGATCGTAGGCGTTTCTATCCTCCCGGATCAAGGCATTTACAGCCCTGGCCTGTGCCTCCAATTGAGAGATAATCTCCTTTAAGTGAACTGTCATTGCCACCCCTTCATGGAGCGCGGATCCCACTACGGTATTCTCGTCCCCCAGGATTTTGCGCAGATGATTCTTTAACCCATTTATCTGGAGGGCCAGCTGCATGTTATCCAAACTGTTTATGGTGGACGCCCCGGTGTTAAACCCCGTGAAAATGTCATTTAAAGTGCCACGCCTCTGCCTGCCCGGTTCGGCCCTATCCCACTGTTTATACAAGTCTGTCACTTTGACATCCCCGAAGTCCAGTTCATAGAACTTCCGGAACATCTCCCGCAGCAGAGCCTGGTATAACAGCTTGGTTTCCCGTGGACACCACGTAGGTAGGCGGACTTCTGTCAGATTTAGCACCACTGATGCCACCGCGTAGTGTAACCCCTGCTAAAGTAGTTTCTCGGTAGGGACAACACTAAATCATTCCCCAGCCCCCTGGTTGTTGTCGGGCACTCGTGTGGGACAGTGGGCTTGGCCGTGGGTGGGGGTTTTCTTTCCCGAACTATAAGTTCGGTGGCGTTTACTGGTACCCGGGGATTGGGGGTCACACACGCCTCCACACTGCGATCCCATACCACTCCATCCCCGACATCCTGCCACCACCTATAGAAAGCAATGGAGACCCCCTCTGAACACACGCGTGTGGATCCCCACATACACAAATAAATTCCTTGGTCGTACACCCACCATTTCTCCCAGCACACCGTGACCCCGCCAGATGACCCCATGATGGTTCGGTAGGTATCATTATCCAGACGTTCCCAGTCCGAGTGTCGGTCTCCCACATCCCTCTTGAGCTTTCTGAGCCACCACCACCGTCCCAGAGGTATGTCCCCTTGGCAAGTTAGGAATACCTTCCTGCCTTCTGTCACTCTCACTCTGGAAGTGACCACAGTGATCTCCCGGCAGGGGATGGACGCCTTTCCGTAGGTAAAGTCCTTATGGTTGGAGTACTTGGTGGAGTTCGATCCCAACCACCCAGGCCATCTCCCCTCGTGGGAGTAGGTGACCCGGCCATCCGCCGCCGGAGTCCCTTCTCCTGTGGTCACTGTCGGCGCTCTGCCCCCGGAGCATCCGAAAACCAGGGAGTCCTCGGTGTCCCCTCGGTGCCTGGTGCAGATCCTTAGCGATACCAGCATCACTCACGTCCAGTAGGGAGATGTTGACATCTGAAAGGCAAGAAGAACATGGCCTTGCCTTGAGAGACCTCTCCAGGCTCGGCCGGCGTAACATGTTCCGAACACAAAAATGCTGTACCCAACCGTCACTGCCTTACCTAAACACATATACTCACAACACAAAGTAACAAAACAGAAAGGGAAAATATATACACTGCCACCCGTCCCCGGGTGGCCAGGCTACATCCTGTCACTGTACAGGCGGCATCGACCACTCGGCTGACCGTATCCTGGGGACCAGGATGCCCTCCGCTGAGGGGCTCGTATAGTCCCCCTTAATGAGTCTTGTGCTGCCCTCCAAGGCCCTCCCGAGCCCCGGATAATCGGTGGGAGACCCTTGCTAGCGCAACAGAGCACCCTCCCTGTTGTCTTTTGCCTTCTCGGTCTGGGGTGGGGAGCTAAGTAAACAGGGGACCACGGCGTCCTGGGCTGTGGCACTCTGTCACTCCTCCTTACTGTCGGTGCAGAGTCCCATGTTATGGGCTGCAATGCAATCTCATCCACCTCTTGGGCGAGCCCCAGCTGATCCACCATGGGAGGTTCAGCCTCCCCTCGGACCTTGCTAATGCTAGAGTCTTTCTCCCTACTTCTGTTAGTGGGCTGGGAACCTCTACCCAGTGGTGGGATAGCCTTACTGGAGCATTGAACCATCCCCGGCTGTAGAGCTTCGGGGCCCGCTGCCTCCTCCGGAGCCTCCAAATCCACCGGGGCCTGTTCTTCCCCCAGTGCCTGATTCCCTTCCCTTGCTCGTCCCCTCTGTTTTTTACCTCCTCTGGGGTCAAACAATTTACACTGATTAATGTGATACCACTTCACCTGGCGAGGCAATTGAACCGCATAGACCATAGGGCTAGCCTTGTCGACTATGCTGTATGGTCCCATATACAGTGGTTCAAATACCCCGACCCGGGCGAAGCTTCTCACCATCACCTGGTCGCCCACCTCCCAATCATGGTGACTGCGGTGTTCCAGCAGCAGACGATTGGCACGGTGCTGTTTACCCATGTTGTTGGCCGCCTGCCAGTGAATCTGTTGAAGTTGTTCAAACAGATTCCTGACAAAGCGGTCCTGGTTCACCTCTCGAAGCTGCTCTTCGGTGAGAACCGGCGCCAACACATGCACTGGGGTTCTCATGATCCGGCCCGTCATCAGCTCATGGGGTGAGTACCCTGTGCTCTTTGACTGACTGGCCCGGATTCCCATGAGGACCAATGGTAAGACCTCCACCCACTTGTTCGGTGAGTCCCCCATCTCCTTGCGCAGCCTTTTCTTTAGGGTCCGGTTCAGGCGTTCTACAGGGCCTGAGGACTGAGGATTGTAGGCGACATGCCATTTGGCTCTTATCCCCAACACCTTTTAGGGCGGCCTGCATCACCTGGCCGGTGAAGTAGCTTCCCTGGTCGGACTCCACATTTTGAGGTTGACCCCACCGAGAGAACACCTCCCTCACCAGGATTTTTGCAGTCCCCACCGCGATAGCTGTTCGGCAAGGGAAGGCTTCCACCCACTTGGAAAACACATCCACCAGGACGAGGCAGTATTTATAACCTCCCTGGGTGGCCGGTAGGGGTCCGATGTAGTCGATCTGGATCGACTGCCATGGTCCCTCTACCCGCCTGACGTGTCCCATAGACACCTTCCTTTTCTGAGGGTCTGGGTTGGCCACCACCCTGCCTTTTCTACCCGTTGCCAGTTAGATTCCGGCCCGGGGTGTCCCACACCTGGACCCTCATGGGCCAGCTGAAGGAATTCCCTCCGGTGTTGTGGCGGCACTACCCATTTGTCCCCTTTAAACAACATGCCTTCCCGCACAGCAATATCTGCAGCACTGTGTGGGCCCTCCGCCTTGTCCTCCTTTTTGATAGCAGCCAAGGCAGCCTTCAGGACCGGATCCTGCACCTGGACTACATTAAGGTCCGGGGCCGCAGCCGCCCCTACGCTCCATTGTGTCCCTGGCTTGCTTCTTGCTGCTGCTAACCTGTCTGCCTCGTATGGATCCCATGGGCGACCTGTACGAGCACCTTCCCTTGCCAGCAGGTCTGCCTGCTGGTTACCTTCCCCCCGTGGATCAGTTTTGGAGTGGGCCTTTACCTTATGGATATATACATCCCCGGTTTCTCCCACTGCAGCCACGATCTTTTCTAGCAGGGGTTTGGTCACAAGGGGCTTCCCATCCGCAGAGGTGTACCCCCGGCGTGACCAAATCGCCAGATACTCTGTACACGAATTGCAAGTGAACATGCTGTCCGAGCAAATCGTGTATGGGGTAGGGAATTCCTCGGGGTGTGTGACCACATACATCATCACCGAGAGTTCCGCCTGCTGGGCGCTCAGGGTGCATGGGAGTTTAAGAGCCAAGACAATCCCTGCCTTGGGATCCCAAACTCCGCAGCCCGTGAGTCTTGTACCCGCGGACACTGAACTGGAGCCATCAATGTAGATCTCGTGGCCTGTGGGGTGTATCCTTGCCCGAAATCCAAAGTTGATGTCCCATATCCCCTCCACAGAGCATCTATGTGGCTGCCCTGGATAGATTAAATTTGCTGCAAGCCTGGGCTCGCAGAGACCCTTGACCTTTAAAGTCATTTGGGAGAGGAGAGGGGTCCAGCGAGTGATTCTAGCACTGCTCACTGTCCCGTCCTTAATCCTCTCATCCAACAGCATCTGCGTTGGGATATGATGGGTGAGGAGTGTAATGGGGGATACTCCGGTAAAGATCTGAGCTCTCTTTACTGCCCAGTGAGTGGCCAGCAAGTGCCTCTCACAATTGGAGTATCCCTTTTCTACCTCCGTGAGGACCCTGGAGGAGTACACCACTGGTCTCAGCTGACTGTTTTGCTCCTGGAGTAACACTGCACTTAAGCTGTCGCCACTGGCTGCCACCTCCAGGAAGAATTCCTCCCCCCCATTAATTGCCCGGAGAGCTGGTGCTACCTGCAGGTCTCTCTTAAGACGGACAAATGCTGCCTCACAGCCCTCGTCCCATTCCCACTCGACCCCCTTATGTAGGAGTCTGAGTAGAGGGGCGGCAGTGGCTGCATAGTCCTCGATGAAGTCCCTACAGTAGCCAGTGATTCCCAGGAAAGACCTTACCCCCGACACATCCCTAGGGACAGGGAGTTCCTGCACTGCCTTTCTTCTAGCCTCATCAATGGCCCTTTCTCCTGCCCTTATCGTCAGGCCCAGGAATTTTACTTCTCCTTGACCGATCTGGGCTTTCTTGGGGTTAACTTTAAAACCCCCTTCCTTCAGTAAGACCAGCAGTTCGGCCAGCAGTGGACCGTGTTCCTCACTGCTGTCTGTGAACAACAACAGGTCGTCCACATACTGGACCAGCTGGTGTGGTTGGCTGAAGACTTATAAGCAGTTCGCCATGCATTGGTGAAAGATGCTGGGACTATTATGAAAGCCCTGTGGGAGGCAGCTCCATGTATACTGCTGTTCCCGGAAGGTGAAGACAAACTTCTACTGGTCTTCCCTCTGTACAGGGATAGACCAGAACCCGTTGGATATGTCCAACACTGTGAACGTGGTTGCGGATGCAGGGATTTCCCCTATCAGATCCGCAACCGCCGCTACTGTGGGAGCACAAGCTGGGATGTTTTTATTGAGCACCCTATAATCAACCGTAGCCCTCCAAGAATTGTCCGGTTTCCTAACCAGCCAAAGCTGGGAGTTGACATGGGTGGCTATGGGTCTCAAAACACCCTGCTCGACAAGCGAGCTTAAAGCTGTCTCCAAGTCTGCTTCTACCTCTCGGGGAAAGCCATACTGCTTTTCCGGGCGGGACATGGGATCCCCATCTATTCTAACCTCCACTCCTGTGACTCTCCCACAATCGTGTTTATGGGTGGCAAATGCTGCAAGATTTGCTTGCACATAGGCCCGGTACTCGGCCGGGGTGTTACCGACCAGAACCTCCAGGTCGTAACCCCCTTTTGGCTTCATTGTACACAGAGTCCATTTTCCCTGTTTCTTATCAATAACCATGACTTCTCCCTCTAATCCCGTGCCCACTGTGCCCCATAGACAGGGATTCCTCAAGTCTACTCGGATCTGGCGAGCGATGATGAAATCAGCCCCCAAGATCCCTTTTCCCACCTGCTCCCAGTTCATCAGGACGCACTTCCATTGTGTTTGGAGTGCTCCGAAACTAACTGCGAGCGGGACTGAGAAAAACCCAGCCTTCTCATTTCCTGTGAACCCAACTAGTTGATACAGCACCCCGTTTGATAGAGGTGAGGTTGCGGGGTCCGCCGAATGGACTATCGTGCTGGAAGCACCAGTGTCCAAAAGGTAAGTACCCAATACACCCTCAACCTCCATCTTGACCCAGGGTCGTCCCCAGGGGTCGTATTTTAGTGGGCACAGGTCTGCAGGATGGGTCTGGGCTAGTCAAGGCCTCTGTACTGGCAGGATTTCTGGTGCTTCCCTGCCTGTTGCCGTGGCTACCTTCCCAGTCCCCTCCAGCGCTGTCCTCACTGCAGCTACAATCTCGTCAAGGGATGGTGAGAAGCTCCCTCCCCTTCCCCCACTCTGGGCGGTTCCTAAAGAACTTCTCCCCCCATATCTCTTTACTGGGCTCCTGCAATCCCTTTTCAAATGCCCAGCTTTCCCGCATCCGTAGCACACTCCCTCCTTATCAGATGAGCGGCCACCCTCCTGGTGCCATTCCCTTTTGGGAATCGAGTTGGGTTTTACTTCATTTACCCGACCTTTGGAGGTTTTCTCCTCCTCCCCTCTTCCATTCTGTTGACCACTGCTTCCTCGGTGAGGTTGGGGTCCTGGGAATCGAACCACAGTTCTGCCCTGGCCTTGAGCCGGGGCAAGCAGTTTGCCACCAGCATCCTCAGCCAGCAGCCAGTCTGTACCGCGGAAAGATTCGCCCGGTCGAGGAGCTCCCCACAGGCTGCGTGGTATACCACCCACAGCCTGTCCGCAAACGCCTGCTGGGTTTCCCCTGTGAGCTGCCTTGTCCTTTTGACCCGTTCGAAAGGACTGCCATCATCGAAGCCCATAGCCTCAAGGACAGCCCTCTGGACCTCAGTAAATGTGCGCTGCCCACTCCGGCATTCTGCCGGTAGGGCCTAATACAATTTGCTGTCAAGAAAGAAGAGCAGCAGCTTGGCTGTCTCTTCCTCGTCGCACCCATTAATTTCCCCTGCCTGCATCACCTCCATGAAGTCCCCGCTGCGAGTGAGTTTGGCCAAATGGGCCACCATGGCCCTGAGTGATTGAACTCCATGGGGAATTATAAAGTCGCTCTCCAGCGCTCCCTGACCTTGGCCACCTCCCTGTGGAGGACCATACTTGCGCTGCCTGACCGGGCACATCCGCCCTGGTTCAGGATCTTTCTGCGCTGGTCCCTCTACCTCCGGCTGTCCCACCGGTGCAGCAGACAGTGCCTGGTCGCCTGATCCAGCCCTTAACTGACCCTCGGGGAGAGCCTCACATCCCTGCTGCCGAGCGGGACACATTGGTCCTGCCCCCAGCCCTAGGTATGCTACTACCTGCGCACCCCACTCCTCCTGGAACCTCACCGGACAAAGCACCGGGGCCTCAGGAGGTGGTCGGGCGTCTCTTGCCTTTGGATTCTCCTCTACCCCCCAATACTCTCCTTTGTCCCCTGTGGACCCTCCAGGTCCTATCAGGGCGACCATCCCCTTTGCCTGAGATAAAGCGTGGGTGAGAGTTTTAATCCTCTCCTGGCAGGGACTGTGATCTGCAAACTCACTGCTACTGGCCACTTTTTTGGCTGCCTGTACGTCTTTTAATTTATTCTCTCGTTCCCAAATTTTCTGGGTGTACCGAGAGTTCTGTTCCCGGAGGGACACCTCACTACCCTTGGCCTCAGTGACCTGACACTGAAGATAGTCCCGGCTATTTCGGAAGGTCTCCTCCAACTGCCTCTTCCCTTGCTGCTCCTCAGCTAATTCGGCCAGCAAGTTGTCCCTAACCGCAGCCCGGATAGCAGAGAGCTCCTCTGATTTCTGAAGACTCTGTTCCAAGTCCTTCACCCGCTGGTCGAGCTTTCGGACTTGGCGGGTGAAACAGATAAGCGGTTGTGGTCCTTCCCTGCTGTCCACCGGGCAGCAGCATCCACTGGGCGCTCGTCCCGTGTGAGGGCTTGCACCCAAGGTTTGGTGAGGTTAACCTTGCCAAAAATGTATGAGGAAATTCTCTCCTCCATTTTAGTTTCCTCTCTTATCACCTCATCTGTTATATTAACATCTCCTGTTTGCTTATGTCCTGCCGCAGTCACCGTGTTCTTTAAGGGGTTTTCAGGGAATGTTGTTATGCCTTGGGTGTCTCTCTCTGGGCTTCTGCCCTCACGTCTTATGCCTGGCCTGTGAGGTAACGAGTGCTGCAAGAGCACCCCTGGAGAGACTGTGTCCACAGCTTATGAAGGGGGTTTTGAGACTTGTGCTTATGCCTAGCCTGTGAGGCACCTGTGAGTGTCAAACACTCCTAACCCCTTCTTCCCTAGCCAGTGACACACTGTTGAGCGTTTTCGAGGCGCTCCTAGCTTCCCTTACACTGTTCTGACATAAGACTCACGATCAGGAGATGTAATACAATATAACTGAGATAAGGTGATTCCAAGAGGAACTTAGGCTTCCAATTTATTTGACAAGGTGTATCTCAACAAACAGCAATACACCAACAAAACAATCCCCCTAAATCCCACTAAACGGACACAACAAAAATGTTTACACAAGTTTAACAGTACAATGCCCAACCTCCCACCTTTCCTGGCCTAACTGAGTTGGGAGTTCTGGGGACCAGAGGTTATACTCACTACTGTGCCTTTTGCAGTCTGGTGGTTTGTTTCTTCTATCTTCGGTGTCTTCGAACACTGGTTTTCCGTCAGTGTCGAGAAGCTTGCTGGTTGTTGGATCACAAGAGCAGAGCGCATACACACTACATTAGAAATCCCTTTTTATAGCCAGATTATCCAGTCTGTCTCTCGTGCTGAAATCGATCCTTCCCATTGGTGGGCTTTGTGATTTTGAAAAATGCAGCAGTTTTAGATTATTGCGGGTTTTTTCCACTGATGTTAACCGACTCAAGGTTTGAGTAGGTGTTGATTGGGTTGGCCTCCTGTAGCCATTGTGTAGGCCCTTGGGTTGTTTTGGGTTCCCTAGTTTTTTGAACGTCTGCATAATTTCCCTCCTTAGTGTAAACATGGGGAAGACAATAGCCCGATAATGGCGATGAGTCAGTCCCACAGTTTTTGAGCAAGTGCTCTCCCATTGGCTTGAAAGCCCCATGCTTCAGGCTGACTCTGTCCCACCATTGGCCCGCCGGTGTCCTCCCCCGTCCAATCACTGCTCTGCCAAGGTCAAACCGTTTCAGTTTCAATTCACATTGCAGCACAGACTGATCCCACAGCCCTTTTCCTTCTGGTTAAAATGAGGGGGTTTTCATCCTCCCCTACACTTGGAGCCGAACGCCACTCGCCCACGCCATTAGCACCTGATTTAGTGCTCCCCTGCATTCTTTGAGCACTGAGACTGAATTTCGTGTGCAGTGCGATTGATTAGCTCCTGGCGCTGAACTTCCAACTTCACAAAAGTTAATGCCCCAACAGGGACGATACCGAATTTCTAGCCCTTTATATTCAGAGGATAAATTTTGAACTGCAGTCTCTAGTGGGAAATGTGGTACTCAGTTTACACACAAAGTTCTATAAAAATATAATGAACAGATAGTCTGTTGTTGGTGGTGTTAGTTGAGAGAGGAACTTTGGCCTGGAGAAGAATGATAGCGAACTCCTCGCTCTTCTTCAAATAATGCCAAGCGATTTTTTTTTTACATCCACCTGGAACAGGCAGATGGTTTAATGTCTCATCTAAATGACGGCTTCTCTGGTAATCTCTCAAGACTGCACTGAGCTGCCAGTCTAGTTTGTTTACTCAGCCTTGCAGTGGGGCCTGAACCCACCAGCTCCTGACTCAGAAGCAAACATACAAGCAAATGAGCCTAAAACCCAAAGCCGATTTTTTGCACGAACAATAACCCGATACGTGGTGGCAACACGGGTTATTAAATCTTACTCTTCCTCATCTTTTCCACAGTAGCTGAGTGAAACCTCCCAGTGCAACAGGAAAAGGTTGATACAAAATAGATTTCAGATGATGGGATTAACACAAACAGTTTAAAACTGCTGCAAACATAATAAATCATGCTCAATACTTCCAATAAAATGATTTATGTTTAAGGTGGCAGACAGCTAAATTTAGACCATGGGAGATATAATGTTGTTTTTCCTTTTACTAAATTTAATTCAGTTCTTATTAAAAAGAAGTTTGCAATCCACCCTTTTCTTGAGAGATGGTCAAGGTAAAAAAATATAATCATGCAACCTAGTGTAGAAGATTCCTGGGCTGAGCGGGTTGTCCTATGAGAAGAGACTGATTATCGTAGAATCATAGAAATTTACAACACTGAAGGAGGCCATTTCGGCCCATCGTGCCTGCGCCGGCCAACAAAGAGCAATCCAGTCCATAGCCCTGTAGGTTGCTGCACTTCAAGTGTACATCCAAGTGCTTTTTAAATATGGTGAGGGTTTCTGTCTCTACCGTCTTGTCAGGCATTGAGTTCCAGACCCGCACCACCCTCTAGGTGAAGACATTTTCCCTCAAATCCCTTCTAAACCTCCTACCAATTACTTTAAAACTATGCCCCTTGGTTGTTGACCCGTTAAGGGAAATAGGTCCTTCCTATCCTCTCTATCTATGCCCCTCATAATTTTATACACCTCAATAAGGTCTCCCCTCAGCCTCCTCTGCTCCAAAGAAAACAAACCCAACCTATCCATTCTTTCCTCATAGCTAAAACTCTACAGTCCAGGCAACATCTTCATAAAACTCTTCTGTACCGTTGTCGGAGTTCGTCATCGGAGAGGCGGAACAGGAGATCCAGGAGGCCTACAAAAGGCCCATCAATCGGGAGGCGCGGCGGGAGTTCGTCGTTGGAGATGCAGAGCGGGAGATCCAGGAGATCTACAAAAGGCCCATCAGTCAGGAGGCGCAGCGGGAGTTCGTCGTCGGAGAGGCCAGCTGGTGCAGCTGCAGCAGGGAGAGGAAGCAAAAAAGAAGTAAAACAAAATTGAAGGGTGACGTCACCGCCAAGGGGGTAAGTGATTGGCTGGTGATTGGTGAGTAGTTTTTCTTTTCCTTTATTAGTAGGTAACCTTTATCATTGTTGTTGCCAAATTAAGTTAATCCAAGGGTTATTTCATGGCAAGAGAGCTCAGACATGTGTCATGCTCGGACATGTGTCATGCTCCTCCTGTGCTATGTGGGAAGTCAGGGATGCTTCTAGTGTCCCTGATGACTACATGTGCGGGAAGTGTATCCGGCTGCAGCACCTGACAGACCGCATTGTGGCACTGGAGCTGCGGGTGGATTTACTCTGGAGCATCCGTGATGCTGAGAATGTCATGAATAGCACGTTTAGTGAGTTGGTCTGACCGCAGGTAAAGGGTAAACTGCCAGATTGGGGATGGATGACCAACAGGAAGAGCAGTGGAAGGAAGGTTGTGCAGGGGTCCCCTGCGGTCATCCCCCTGCAAAACAGATACACCGTTTTGGGTATTGTTGAGGGGGATGACTCATCAGGGGAGAGGAGCAGCAGCCAAGTTCATGGCACTGTGGGTGGCTCTGCTGTACAGGAGGGCAGGAAAAAGAGTGGGAGAGCTATAGCGGTTGGGGATTCTATTGTCAGGGGAATAGATAGACGTCGAGAATAGTATGTTGCCTCCCTGCTGCAAGGGTCAAGGATGTGTTGGAGTGGCTGCAGGATATTTTGAAGGGGGAGGGTGAACAGCCAATTGTCGTAGTGCATATAGGTAGCAATGATATAGGTAAAAAATGGGATGAGGTCCTACAAGACGAATTTAAGGAGCTAGGAGCTAAATGAAAAAGTAGGATCTCAAAAGTAGTAATCTCAGGATTGCTACCAGTGCCACATGCTCGTCAGAGTAGGAAGCACAGGATAGCTCAGATGAATACATGGCTTGAGGAGTAGTGCAGAGGGGAGGGATTCAAATTCCTGGGACATTGGAACTGGTTCTGGGGGAGGTGGGACCAGTACAAACCAGACGGTCTGCACCTGGGTAGGACTGGAACCAATGTCCGAGGGGGAGGGTTTACTAGTGCTGTTGGGCAGGGGTTGAACTAATATGGCAGGGGAATGGGAACCTATGCAGGGAGACAGAGGGAAGTGGAATGGGGGCAGAAGCAAAAGATAGAAAGAAGAAAAGTAAAATTGGAGGGCAGAGAAATCCAAGGCAAACAGCAAAAAGGGCCACATTACAGCAAAATTCTAAAGGGGCAAAGTGTGTTAAAAAGACAAGCCTGAAGGCTCTTTGCCTCAATGCGAGGAGTATTCGTAATAAGGTGGACGAATTAACTGCGCAGATAGCTGTTAACGGATGTGATGTAATTGACATCACGGAGCCATGGCTCCAGGGTGACCAAGGCTGGGAACTCAACATCCAGGGGTATTCAACATTCAGGAAGGGTAGACAGAAAGGAAAAGGAGGTGGGGTGGTGTTGCTGGTTAAAGAGGAAATTAACGCAATAGTAAGGAAGGACATTAGCTTGGATGATGTGGAATCGGTATGGGTGGAGCTACGGAATACCAAAGGGCAGAAAACGATAGTGGGAGTGGTGTACAGACCACCAAACAATAGTAGTGAGTTTGGGGACAGCATCAAACAAGAAATTAGGGATGCGTGCAATAAAGGTACAGCAGTTATCACGGGCGACTTTAATCTACATATAGATTGGGCTAACCAAAGCGGTGGAGGAGAATTTCCTGGAGTGTATTAGGAATGGTTTTCTAGACCAATATTCCAAGGAACCAACTGGAGAGCTGGCCATGCTAGACTGGGTGATGCATAATGAGAAAGAACTAATTAGCAATCTTGTTGTACGAGGTCCCTTGGGGAAGAGTGACTATAATATGGTAGAATTCTTTATTAAGATGGAGAGTGACACAGTTAATTCAGAGACTAGGGTACTTCGATAGTATGAGACGTGAATTGGCTAGAATAGACTGGCGAGTGATAGTTAAAGGGTTGATGGTGGATAGGCAATGGCAAACATTTAAAGATCACATGGATGAACTTCAGCAATTATACATCCCTGTCTGGAGTAAAAATGAAATGGGGAAGGAGGCTCAACCGTGGCTAACAAGGGAAATTAGGGATAGTGTTTAATCCAAGGAAGAGGCACATAAATTGGCCAGAAAAAGCAACAAACCTGAGGACTGGGAGAAATTTACAATTCAGCAGAGGAGGACAAAGGGTTTAATTAGGAGGGGGAAAATAGAGTATGAGAGCAAGCTTGCTGGGAACATAAAAACTGACTGCAAAAGATATGTGAAGTGAAAAAGATTAGTGAAGACAAACATAGGTCCCTTGCAGTCAGATTCAGGTGAATTTATAATGGGGAACAAAGAAATGGCAGACCAGTGAAACAAATACTTTGGTTCTGTCTTCATGAAGGAAGACACAAATAACCTTCCGGAAATACTAGGGGACCAAGGTTCTAGTGAGAATGAGGAACTGAAGGAAATCCTTTTTTATGGGGGAAATTCTGTTTGGGAAATTGATGGGATTGAAGGCCGATAAATCCCTGGGGCCTGATTGTCTGCATCCCAAAGTACTTAAGGAAGTGGCCCTAGAAATAGTGGATACATTGGTGATCATTTTCCAACAGTCTATCAACTCTGGATCAGTTCCTATGGACTGGAGGGTAGCTAATGTAACACCACTTTTTAAGAAAGGAGGGAGAGAGAAAACGGGTAATTATAGACTGGTTAGCCTGACATCAGTAGTGGGGATAATGTTGGAATCAATTATTAAAGATGAAATAGCAGCGCATTTGGAAAGCAGTGATCCAAGTCAGTGATCCAAGTCAGCATGGATTTATAAAAAGGGAAATCATTCTTGACAAATCTTCTCGAATTTTTTGAGGATGTAACTTATAGAGTGGACAAGGGAGAACCAGTGGATGTGGTACACTTGGACTTACAAAAGGCTTTTGACAAGGTCCCACCCAAGAGATTGGTGTGCAAAATTAAAGCACATGGTATTGGGGGTAATGTACTAGTGGGGTGCTGCAGGGCTCAGTGCTGGGACCCCAGCTTTATACAATATACATTAATGATTTAGGTGAAGGAATTGAGTGTAATATCTCCAGTTTGCTGATGGCACTAAGCTGAGTGGTGGTATGAGCTGTGAAGAGGATGCTAAAAGAGGATGCAGGGTGACTTGGACAGGTTAGGTGAGTAGGAAAACGCATGGCAGATGCAGTATAATGTGGATAAATGTGAGATTATCCAATTTGGTGGCAAAAACACGAAGACAGAATACTATCTGAATGGCGGCAGATTAGGAAAAGGGGAGGTGCAGCGAGACCTGGGTGTCATGCTACATCAGTCATTGAAAGTTGGCATGCAGGTACAGCAGGCGGTGAAGAAGGCAAATGGCATGTTGGCCTTCATAGCTAGGGGATTTGAGTATAGGAGCAGGGCCTTGTTGTACAGGGCCTTAGTGAGGCCTCACCTGGAATATTGTGTTAGTTTTGGTCTCCTAATCTAAGGAAGGATGTTCTTGCTATTGAGGGAGTGCAGCGAAGTTTCACCAGACTGATTCCCGGGATGGTAGGACTGACATATGAGGAGAGATTGGATTGACTGGGCCTGTATTCACTGGAGTTTAGAAGGATGAGAGGGGATCTCATCGAACCATATAAGATTCTGATGGGTCTGGACAAGTTAGATGCAGGAAGAATGTTTCTGATGTTGGGGAAGTCCAGAACCAGGGGACACAGTCTAAGAATAAGGGGTAAGCCATTTAGGACTGAGATGAGGAGAAACTTCTTCACTCAGAGAGTTGTTAACCTGTGGAATTCCCTTCCGCAGAGAGTTGTTGATGCCAGTTCATTGGATATATTCAAGAGGGAGTTAGATATGGCCCTTATGGCTAAAGGGATCAAGGGATATGGAGAGAAAGCAGGAAAGGGGTACGAGGGTGAATGATCAGCATGATCTTATTGAATGGTGGTGCAGGCTCGAAGGGCCGAATGGCCTACTCCTGCACCTATTTTCTATGTTTCTATGTTTCTATGTCTCTTGTGCAATCACATCTTTCCTGTAATGTGGTGACCAGAATTGCATGCAGTACTCTAGCTGTGGCCTAACTAGTGTTCTCTGCAGTTCAAGCATAACCTCTCTGCTCTTGTATTCCATAGATTGGGTCTATATGCTCTGAAGTTTAGAAGAATGAGAGGTGATCTTATTGAAACATATATGTTTCAGAGGGGGATTGAAAGAGTAGATGCTGAGAGGTTGATTCCCTTGGCTTGAGATTACCTCAGGATAAGGGGTCGGCAATTTAAGACTGAAATGAGGAGGAATTTCTTCACTCAGACGGTTGTGAATCTTTCGAATTCTCTACCTCAAATGGCAGTGGATGCTGAATCGTTGAGTATATTCAAGGCTGAGATTGATAGGTTTCTGGATGCTTGGTGAATCAATAGATAAGGAGATCATGCAGGAAAATGTTGTTGTCGAATATTAGTCATGATCTTATTGAATAGCGGAGCAGGATCGAGGAGCCGTATACCTACTCCTTCTCCTAATTCTTATGTTCTTAAGATACAATATGAACGTAGTAAAGGTTTCTCTGGTCCAGGCAGACCACCATGATGTTTTGATCTCTTGCTTTTCATAATTCTTGCCCCCCGATCCACCCCACCACCACCATACAAATTTGGCTGGTGTGTAGAACACTGTAGGATTACAAACAAAACACCAAGGCTTTCACGTGGCTTTGGTGTGTCAGTCACACCATGCACTATCAATCATTCACAAATACATAATGCTGCACGTTGACATAACATTACACATTCTCAAGAGAGATCACTTCAGCTTTCACTTTGAGGTACGTTTATGCAGGCCAGTTCAATCGAACAAATACACTGGGCTTTTGAAAGCAGGCCACTTTGCTACTCAAATTTCATCTGGTACATTCAGGCCTGAAGCAATGACGCTCAGTTAAAATCTGGGGCAATTATAGAAACAGGAATAGAGAGGAGAGAAAAAATAAATGAGGTAAAAGGTAGCCAGAGATAAGAGCAGCAGTGAGGAGCAATAATGGAGAGAATGAGCCAACCCAGTTGCTGGCTCAGGAACGGACAGTTGACAGTATTCAGAGAATGTCTGTCCTTTAATCAAAGAATCATCTGCTTTCTTGCCAATTTTGTGTTGGCAGCTATTAATTTCCATTAATCACTGTTGACGGGGAAGCTTCTCCTCTTTGTCTCTAAATTGCATTTTGTAGGCATTATTAAGCACAATAACGGTCTTCTCGATCACAGCTGAAAACTATGATGCGATATTTCTTCAAAGTCCAGGGTTATGAATATTCATACCTTATGACTCATCTCTCCAAAGTATTACATTTCAAATGCAATTTAACAAGAATTTTAGTTTAAAACCATTGCATAAAGGCACCATACAGAATGCATTATGCCCTTATCATTGGTAACAGACATACTCCATTGTTGTATGTCATGGAGCCTAGATGATTTTCAATATTTCCCAATAATTTGCAAAAGTCTTGGCCCAGATTTTGCTGGTGTGGGGCATCTCATAGACTTTTTCCCTCACTCTTTAGCTTGAAAATATTTTACCATGTAAGTTGCTGGAAGTGCGACCTAATAACGGTGAGGGCCACAGGGGGCATCTGCGACCTTAGTGAACAGTGGGACCAACAGTCCATCTCCTTAAGCAATGAAGTTACTGGATTCAGAAAGATCAGAGGAACAACGCAGCAAAAAATAGGGTGAATTAGAGTCAAATCAGGGACAAAAAGAGGGAGAGAAAGGCTGGACTAAGAGAAAGAGAGAAAAAAAAGAGACAGAAAGGAAATGTAAGAATGAAAAAACAATGTAACATTTTAAATTTTAAAATTCTCTAACAGCAATTTACTACATGTAGAAATGAGACTATGGCCGCAATTTCGCCAACTGAGGCGAGAGCAAGGCTACGTTCCCAACCCAATGCCAGGTCCTGCCCACTCTGTACAAATGATTGGGCTGGTTAAGCCCGCCCAGCGAGATTCCTGGCCAATTAAAAGGATGATGTAATTTGATGACGCATCAGCAGCTGGTTTCCTTAAAGGGACCATGTCCACATCGATTTTGACAGTTGTGCAGTCAGTGTTCTACAGCATTGAGGTGCTGCAAGCACTGATATGCACTGCACAGAGGCGCACAGCTGCACACCGTCTCTTCCATAACTCCTTCCTTATGCTTATGGAGGGAGTAACAGCACGCAGGGAGGTTCTCTTCCATTCCAATGGGTGAAAGAGACCTCCCCAGGACACCAACGCAGCCTGGTAGCACATTGTGCAGGAGGGCACAAGTATGGATGTCATCAGGATGATCTGGCTGCAGTGGCTCAAACATAAGAACATAATAAATAGTAACAGGAGAAAGTCATACGGCCCCTCAAGCCTACTCTGCCATTCAATAAGATCATGGCTGATCTGATCATGGACTCAGCTCCACTTCCCCGCCAGCTCCCCATAACCCCTTATCCCCTTATTGTTTAAGAAACTGTCTATATCTGCCTTAAATTTATTCAATGTCCCAGCTTCCACAGCTCTCTGAGGCAGCGAATTCCACAGATTTACAACCCTCTGAGAAAATAAATTTCTCCTCATCTCAGTTTTAAATGGGCTCAGTAGATCACAAAATGTTACTGCAAAGCCGCACTCAACCTAATTCTACTGTGCCACTCATCACACCCCAACACTCGGCCTTCCCTACCCTACTCCTACACATCCTTACTCACACCAACTTACCTTGCACCTCCATCCATCCCTTTCTCTCTAGCTACATTATCACTTCCCCATCTCACTAGCCACCTCATACTCACCCTCATCCTAGTTCAATCATACCAACTAACAGCACACAAGGGTAAGCACTTGAGTGTTGTCCCCAATGTTCATGGAAACTTTCTGATAATGTGATGTCAAACATGAAATCTTTATTTACAACACTTTGCTTTCTTGGACAGATTTGTGTGCAACTTTGGAAGTCGCTTAGTGAGTTGCAGTGAATGATGAGAGTTAACAGTAAGCCTCGCAATGGTCATGAGTGTGAAAGGAATGGGTTGGGTATTGCAGGGATGCTTTCTGGTGTTGGTGTGGGGTGGTGCCAATCTGGCGGATCATGTGGCAGCCAGTGTGTACAGCATCAAGTGAAGTAAATCTGGCCCTGGTGAGTCCATGCCTGGTGTCCTGGGCAGCAATGTGGTCGGGTGCTGGTGTCCTGTGTCCTGTGTCCTGTGCAGCATCAGTTGATTAGTGGAAAAGTTTGGTGTTGTTGGTGCTGCTGGTGTGCCTAGTGTTGCTGGTGTTGGGGATTATCGTGGTGGGTTTCTTAGGACCAAAGTGACATTCTTCAAGGGCACAGTGCTGATGAAATTGATGGCATCTGAAGTTGAGATGACAGACGCAATCTGTCAATGGTGAGAGAGGTTGTTCCAAAGAGGTTACACTTAAAAGAGAGTTTACACCAAACACTTCCAAACTGCGTAAAGCTCAAATGTGTCTTCTAAATCCTGAAGGCTCCAGCTTCTAAACTTACTTACCCGACGTGATCCCCGAGCATTGTGAACTCGTGAAAAAGCTGAAAAAATGCTAAGTACAGCTCAAAATGGTGTTTAGTTGCCTTTTAACAAACTATTATTAATTAAATTGCCTCCCCGCCGCTTGGTTTCGGGTCTGTTCAGTGCTGATAGACCCGACACCTGGGAGACTTCCATGGAGGTGGGTTGACCGTGGCGTCCCGAGCCAATGTCAAATTTCACAGCTGACCCACCTCCGATCCCGTCCACACGGTGGATGTATAATTTCGGCCTACCTCATTAAAAAGGTACTTATGCTGTTAAGTACTAGCCCTAACGTTCTGCGGTGAGTTTAATGGGAAATTAATGTGCAAATGCAGAAACTTCATGAAACTCATGGGGAGGTTTAAGGTGAGCTGCCGTTTACGCGTTGCTAACTTGTGGCGAATTGCAGCTCACGGTGTATCTCTTCTTCACCACAAGTTGCTGGATGATTTACACATTATTTAACGGCCAGCACAGTTATTTTGGCATGCAAAATCTGGGGCCTTTAAGTTTTTACAAAGCACCATCTACAGTTACACGGCACCTGGTAGAAACCACAAACTGTGTGTGGCTCTTTTGTGGAGATGGTCTCCAGCCTACTGTTGCCTAAGTGCACTTTGAATAATTTTGCGCCTGGATTAAACCACAGTTAGCGTTGGTACAAAGCCAAAAAGCATCCACGCAAACTGTGTAGTATAACTAGTATAAAAGTTACTGCGCCAACGTGATATATACGAGAATCTGCTCATCCTGGCTGCAAGAAAGTATTCTCCATATAGTTCCCACTAGCTTTGAAAGTAGTTTCAACACAGGAAATGAAAGCGGGGAATGCAATCTCGCTTTAAGAGGTGCAAACCCTCCCCCTATTAAGTAGAGTGGGGCGTGGTGCCAGAAATTGCGTGAGATGGGGGTCGGGCTGCCCGATTCCACAGTCAGTCAGGTGAGCAGTCTGCCCATGATAATGGGGCCCAGGTATTAAAATAGCCGGGCCTTACATTCAACTGCCTGTATGCGGATTACCAGCTGACATGTACCGTGCCCGACCCGAACGCGCCCTGACTTAAAATCGAAGTTGTTTCATCACATATTAAGTCTGCCTGGTAACTCTCCAGTGAGGTAGAATTGATCATGTACTGAACAGGGCGTGGAGATTTTTCATGAACTGGTTTATTGACTCTGCTGTAAAACGTCTTTTAAAACTAGTTGCTTTCAAAAGAAAAATACAATTAATTTATTGGTAATGCACCATAATTTTAAGCAGTCAACAATAGTTTGCAGGAAGCGAAGGCTTTGGGAAGTTAAATACGTTGTAAATCATGGAGCAAATTGTGTTTTTGGACTAGCTTCTGTTTAAAGCCTCATCACAACTTTATTTTTCTATGTCTGCGCACACTCGGAGGCCGAACTTCACACCATCGTCAACACCTTCACCGAGGTGTATGAGAGAATGGGCCTCACACTAAACATCTGTAAGACAAAAGGTACCTACCCCCGCCACACAGCACTGCCCCCTAGTTATCAAAATCCACGACAAGGCCTTGGACAACATAGATCATTCTCCATACCTCGGGAGCCAACTGTCAACAAGGACAGACATCGAGGAGGAGGTCCAACACCGCCTTCAGTGTGTCAGTGCAGCCTTCGGTCATCTTAGGAAGAGAGTGTTTGAAGACCAGGACCTCAAACCCGGCACCAAGCTCATGGTCTACAGAGCAGTGGTGATACTCGCCCTCCTATTTGGCTCAGAGACATGGACTATGTAAAACACTGGAGAAGTTCCACCAACGCTGCCTCTGCAAGATCCTGCAAATCCAATGGCAGGATAGGCGAACCAACGTCCGTATCCTTGCTCAGGCCAATATCTCCAGCATCGAAGCACTGACCACGCTTGATCAGCTCCGCTGGATAGGCCACATCACCAGCATGCCTGACTCAAGACTTCCAAAACAAGCGCTCTACTCGGAACTCCGACACGATAAATGTGCTGTGTTATTTCATCACGACTTGCAGTATCGCTACACACATACGTTCCGTGTTTTATGATAGGTCTGTTTTGTTTTTTTTGCCATTTGGCGCAGTGACGCATTGCAGCATTACGCCAAGGTTTCTTCTGCAGCACCTCCCAAACCCGTGACTTCTATAACCTGGAAGGACAAGGGCAGCAGGTGCATGGGAACAGGACTGAGATGAGGAGAAATTTCTTCATTTAGAGGGTGGTGAATCTTTAGAATTCTCTACCCCAGAGGGCTGTGGAGGCTCAGCCATTGAGCATATTCAAGACAGAGATCGATAGATTTTTTGATATTAAGGGAATCAAGGGATGTGGGGATAGTGCAGGAAAGTAGAGTTGAAGTAGAAGATCAGCACTGATCTTATTGAATGGCGGACCTCAAAAGCCTCCTTGAAAAAATGTAACATCCCCACCGACACCTAGGACTCCCTGGCCCAAGACCACCCAAAGTGGAGTACAAGCATCCGGGAAGGCACTGAACACCTCGAGTCTCTTCACCGAGAGCAAGCTGAAGCCAAGCGTCGACAGCGGAAGGAGCACGCGGCAACCCAGGCTCCCCACACACCTGTTCCTTCAACCTCCATCTGCCCCACCTGTGACAGAGACTGTAGATCCCACATGGGACTCGTCAGTCACCTGAGAACTCATTTCTAGTGTGGAAGCAAGTCATCCTCAACTCTGAGGGACTGCCTATGATGATGATTTTTCAAGCACATGCTCCTATCTCATATCTTTTTGAATGCTTTCTGATTAACCCGGTTCTTTTTTTAAAATTCGGTCCTGGGATGTGAACATCACTGGCAAGGCCGGCATTAATTGCCCATCCCTAATTGCCCTTGAGAAGGTAATGATGAGCCGCCTTCTTGAACCGCTGCAGTCCGTGTGGTGAAGGAACTCCCACAGTGCTGTTAGGGAGGATGTTCCAGGATTTTGACCCAGCAATGATGAAGGAACTGCGATATATTTCCAAGTCAGGATAAGAACATAAGAAATAGGAGCAGAAGTAGGTAATTCCGCTCCTCGAGCCTGCTCCGCCATTCAATAAGATCATGGCTGATCTTCTACCACAACTCCATTTTCCTGCACTATCCCCATATCCCTTGATTTCCTTAATATAAAAAAATCTATCGATCTCTGTCTTGAATATGCTCAATGGCTGAGCCTCCACAGCCCTCTGGGGTAGAGAATTCTAAAGATTCACCACCCTCTAAATGAAGACATTTTTCATGTGGAAGCAAGTTATCCTCGACTCCGAGGGACTGTCTATGATGATGATCAGTCCTGTTCCCATGCGCCTGCTGCCCTCGTCCTTCCAGGTGGTTGAAGTCGCGGGTTTGGGAAGTGCTGCTGAAGAAACCTTGGCGTAATGCTGCAATGCAGCACGGTACATACTGCAGCCATGGTTCACTGCGCCAATGGCAAAAAAAGGAAACGGATCTATCATAAAACACGGAACGCATGTGTGTAGCGATACTGCAAGTAGTGCTGAAATAACACAACACTTTGGGTCTAACATTAAAGTTGAACTTTCGAAGGAGGAAGTGGAGATCCTGAAAAAGATGCCAAATACTGTAATTTATGAATTACATATAATTGTGGTATGAATTCATATGCTATAATTTGTATAATCATCATTATATTTTAGAGCTAAATTTCATTGTTACTTTCCGTTCCCATAGTAAGTATAATAGAACCCACAAAATTCCTTTCACAAGATCATTTTTCTTGCAGTAGAGGACATTATTTGACTCAGCATATATGCATCCAAATGTAATACAGCATCAAATTAAATTCAGATTTAGCAATAAGTTATGGATTATTACCTAAAATATGCATTGCCTCGCTTCAGAGGCCAGTTCTGCTTATGGTAATTTAAACTTTCTAAACATCATGTCATCACAATTTAAATAGACAGTGCGTCTGACTCCTAAGGTTTCATTATATATTCAACTTCGAGGATTATGATTAATGTAGCCAGATTCCAAACCATGTGGAATATGATCAAATGTTCCACTTTTAATTTTTAAGGTTGAATTGACCCACTGTGTGTGTGTGTGTGTGTGTGTGTGTGTTGCATAAAGTGCAATACCTAGAAAATTATCGCAAAAATAACCAAACAGAAGCCATTGTGTAAAAACACAGGCCATGGAATTACTGGGCTTCCTGCTGCAACATCGCCATAACGGTGTCTAACGTATAGCGGAAACACAGCCAATGCATACAATCGGGCTTTGCATCGCTTTACCGACAAAGTTACAGCAGCACAGCAGCATAAAGTCCAAGGAAATTCAAGGTGTGATGTTCCCTCTTTGTGTTTTTCTGTTATAGTGCATTATTTAGACCGAGATTTAATTTACAGCATTGGCATCTAGCAGAAACAGTAACCCTAATATTAATATGAAGGTGGTTTCGGGGGAGGGGGGGGGGGGGTGCGGGTGGTGGGGGTGTGGGCAATTGGCGTGGGGGAGGTGGTGGGGCTGGGATATTGTGGGTGAGACTTGGGAGTCAACTGAGCTGCGTTCTCAACTCAATTGTACCAACTAATTTTGCCTTGTGGGTTTTGTGTCTCCAAGCTGCGCAGTGGCCGTGATGCGCACCCACATGATGTGATCACTGCTGTATTTAAAGGGACAGTGCACAAATGGAAATTGAAGGTTTGCCAGATAGATGGTGGACAGCACCCAGATTCAATGATGCGTCGTTGGAATTACTGCTGGTTGCAGTCAGGAGCAGGAGGGACATACTTTCAGGAAGGCCAATGGTATCTTGGCCTTTATTGCAAAGGGGATGGAGTATAAAAGCAGGGAAATCTTGCTACAGCTACATAAAGTATTGGTGAGGCCACACCTGGAATACTGCATGCAGTTTTGGTTTCCATATTTACAAAAGGATATACTTGCTTTGGAGGCAGTTCAGAGAAGGTTCACTAGGTTGATTCCGGGGATGAGGGGGTTGACTTATGAGAAAAGGTTGAGTAGGTTGGGCCTCTACTCATTGGAATTCAGAAGAATGAAAGGTGATCTTATCAAAACATATAAGATTATGAGGGGGCTTGACAAGGTGGATGCAGACTGGATGTTTCCATTGATGCGGGATACTAGAACTAGAAGGCATGATCTTAGAATAAGGGGACGCCCATTTAAAACCGAGATGAGGAGAAATTTATTTACTCAGAGTTTTGTAAATCTGTGGAATTCGCTGCCTCTGAGAGCTGTGGAAGCTGGGTCATTGAATAAATTTAAGACAGAAATAGACAGTTTGTTAAACGATAAGGGGATATGGGGTTATGGGGAGTGGGCGGGGAAGTGGAGCTGAGTCCATGATCAGATCAGCCATGATCTTATTAAATGGCGGAGCAGGCTCAAGGGGCTGTATGGCCTACTCCTGTTCCTTTTTCTTATGTACTTTTCCCCAGCAATGCGAGGAAGGAACCTACATCTCTTGCCAAGAAGACGTGGTGGAGGTGGCTGAGGAGGTGAGCAGCAGGAGCGCTGTGCCCAGGTTTTGGATGCAGTGTAGGAAGCAGTTCAATAACCTGACAGATTAACAAAACAGTCAATAAAACATCTGGGATCCTGCGCTTTGTAAATAGAGGCATCGAGTACAAAAGCCAGGAAGTTATGCTTCCGATAGAAAACACTATTTCAACTCTAGGAAGGATGTGAAAGCTTTGGAGAGGGTGCAGAAGAGATTTACTGGAATGGTCCCAGGGATGATGGATTACAGTTACGTGGATAGACTGAAGAAGCTGAGGCTGTTCTCCTGAGAACAGAGCAGGCTCAGAGAAGATTTGATAAAGGTGTTTAAAATCATGAAGGGTTTAGATAGGGTAAATAAAGAGAAACTGTTTCCAATGGCAGAAGGGTCGACAATGAAAGGACACAGCTTTAAGGTGATTGGTGACAATTTGGAAGGCACTGCCTGATAGGCTGGTGAAAACAGATTCAATAGCAGCTTTCAAAAGGGAATTGGGTAAATAATTGACAACAAAACAATATAAGGATATGGGTAAAGGATATGGATAAAGAGCTGGGGAGTGGGATGGAAAGAATTTTATAGGAATGTAGGAACAGGAGGAGGCCATTTAGCCCTTTGAGCCTGTTCCGCCATTTAATGACATTATGGTTGATCAGTGACCTAACTCCATATGCCCGCCTTTGCCCCATATCCATTAATACCTTTGTTTAACAAAATCTAACAAGCTCAGATTTAAAATTAACAATTGATCTCGTATCAATTGCCATTTGTAGAAGAGAGTTCGAAACTTCTACCACCCCTTGTGTGTAGAAGTGTTTCCCAATTTCACTCCTGAAAGGCCTGGTTCTAATTTTTACACCCTAATCCTTGACTCCAATCAGTGGAAATCGTTCCTCTCTATCCAGTCTATCTGTTCCCCTTCATATCATGAAAAATTCTATCAAATCATCTTTTAACCTTTTAAATTCCAGAGACTACAACCCTAGTTTGTGTAATCGCACCTCGTAATTTAACCCTTGGAGTCTGGGTATCATTCTGGTAAACCTACTTTACACTCCCTCCGAGGCCATTATATCCTCCCTCAGGTGTGGTGCCCAGAACTGCTCACAGTACTCCAGGTGTGGTCTAACCAGGGTTTTGTATAGCTGTAGCCTAGCTTCTATGCCCTTGTATTCTAGTCCTCTAGATATAAATGCCAGAATTCCATGAGCCTTTTTGATTATTTTCTGCACCTGTTCATGACATTTTAATGATGTATGTACCTGGACTCACAAGTCACTTTGGACCTCTACTGTTTTTAGCTTTACACCATTTAGAAAGTACCCTGTTTTACCCTTTTTAGGTCCAAAGGGGATGACCTGACATTTGCCTACATTGAAATCCATTTGCCACAGTTTTGCCCATTAACTTAATCTATCAATATCTCTTTATAAATTTTTGCTTTCATTTACACTGCCTATAATGCTGCCTATCTTTGGGTCATCCTCCGCCTGCTCCACGACGACATGTAGGCCATGATCCTTACCAACAAATCCATTACAGACCCAATCCATGTCCAGACCAGGGTCAAACAGGGCTGCGTCATCGCCCCAACCCTCTTCTCAATCTTCCTCATAGCCATGCTCCACCTCACAATCAATAAGTTTCCCGTTGGAGTGGAACTAAACGACAGAACCAGTGGGAAGCTGTTCAACCTTCGCTGTCTCCAGGCCAGGTCCAAGACCACCCCAACCTCTGTCGTCGAGCTGCAGTACGTGGACGACGCCTGCGTCTGCGCACATTCAGGGGCTGAACTCCAAGACATAGTCAACGTATTTACTGAGATGTACGAAAGCATGGGCCTTACGCTAAACATCTGTAAGACAAAGGTCCTCCACTAGCCTGTCCTCGCCGCACATCACTGCCCTTCCGGTCATCAAGACCCATGGCGCGGCCTTGGACAATGTGGACTATTTCCCATACCTCGGGAGCCTCTTATCAACAAAAGCGGACATTGATGAGGAGATTGAACATCTCCTCCAGTGCGCCAGTGCAGCCTTCGGCCGCCTGATAAAAAGCGTGTTCGAAGACCAGGCCCTCAAATCTACCACGAAACTCATGGTCTACAGGGCTGCAGTAATACCCGCCCTCCTGTATGGCTCAGAAATATGGACCATGTACAGTAGGCACCTCAAGTCGCTGGAGAAATACCACCAATGATGCCTCTGCAAGATCCTACAATTCCCCTGGGAGGATCGATGCACCAACATTAGTGTCCTTGACCAGGCTAATAAGGATTGAAGCAATGACCACATTTGATCAGTTCCGCTAGGCAGGCCACATTGTCCGCATGCCAGACACGAGAGTCCCAAAGCAGGCGCTCTACTCAAGGTGGACAGAGGAAATGTTACAAGAACACCCTCAAAGCCTCCCTAATAAAGTGCAATATTTCCACCAACACCTGGGAGTCCCTGGCCAAAGACCGCCCTAAGTGGAGGAAGTGCATCCGGGAGGGCGCTGAGCGGCTCGAGTCTCATCGCCGAGTGCATGCAGAAAACAAGGGCAGGCAGCGGAAAGAACGTGCAGCGAACCTGTCCCACCCTCAACGACTGTCTCTCCCACCTGTGGCAGGGACTGTGGCTCTCATATTGGACTGTTCAGCCATCTAAGGACTTATTCTGAGAGTGGAAGCAAGATAGGTCCAAGTCAGCATTGATTTGTGAAAGGGAAATCATACTTGACAAACCTTCTGGAATTTTTTGAGGATGTTTCCAGTAGAGTGGACAATGGGGAACCAGTTGATGTGATGCATTTGGACTTTCAGAAGGTTTTCGACAAGGTCCCACACAAGAGATTAATGTGCAAAGTTAAAGCACATGGGATTGGGGGTAGTGTGCTAACGTGGATTGAGAACTGGTTGGCATCAGGAAGCAAAGAGTAGGAGTAAATGGATAATTTTCAGAATGGCAGGCAGTAACTAGTGGGGTACCGCAAGATTCTGTGCTGGGGCCCAAGCTGTTTACAATATACATTAATGATTTAGACGAGGGGATTAAATGTAGTATTCCAAATTTGCGGATGACACTAAGTTGGATGGCAGTGTGAGCTGCGAGGAGGATGCTATGAGGCTGCAGAGTGACGTCGATAGGTTAGGTGAGTGGGCAAATGCATGGCAGATGAAGTATAATGTGGATAAATGTGAGGTTATCACTTTGGTGGTAAAAACAGAGAGACAGACGATTATCTGAATGATGACAGATTAGGAAAAGGTGAGGTGCAACAAGACCTGGGTGTCATGGTACATTAGTCATTGAAGGTTGGCATGCAGGTACAGCAGGCGGTTAAGAAAGCAAATGGTATGCCCTGGGGATTTATCGGCCTTCAATCCCATCAATTTCCCCAACACAATTTCCTGGCTAATAAGGATTTTCCTCCGTTCCTCCTTCTTACTAGACCTTCTGACCCCTTTTACATCCGGAAGGTTGTTTGTGTCCTCCTTAATGAATACCGAACCAAAGTACTTGTTCAATTGGTCTGCCATTTCTTTGTTCCCCATTATGACTTCCCCTGATTCTGACTGCAGGGGACCTATGTTTGTCTTTACTAACCTTTTTCTCTTTACATATCTATAGAAGCTTTTGCGGTCCATTTTAATGATCCCTGCAAGCTTCCTCTCTTACTCTATTTTCCCTGCCCTAATCGAACCCTTTGTCCTCCTCTGCTGAGTTCTAAATTTCTCCCAGTCCCCGGATTCGCTGCTATTTCTGGCCAATTTGTATGCCACTTCCTTGGCTTTAATACTATCCCTGATTTCCCTTGATAGCCACGGTTGAGCCACCTTCCCTTTTTTATTTTTACGCCAGACAGGGATGTACAATTGTTGTCGTTCATCCATGCGGTCTCTAAATGTCTGCCATTGCCCATCCACTGTCAACCCCTTAAGTATCATTCACCAATCTATCCTAGCCAATTCACACCTCATACCTTCAAAGTTACCCTTCTTTAAGTTCTGGACCATGGTCTCTGAATTAATTGTTTCATTCTCCATCCTAATGCAGAATTCCACCATATTATGGTCACTCTTCCCCAAGGGGCCTCGCACAACGAGATTACTAATTAATCCCCTCTCATTACACAACACCCAGTCTAAGATGGCCTCCCCCCTCATTGGTTCCTCGACATGTTGGTCTAGAAAATCATCCCTTATGCACTCTAGGAAATCCTCCTCCACCGTATTGCTTCCAGTTTGGTTAGTCCAATCTATATGCACATTAAAGTCACCCATGATAACTGCTGCATCTTTATTGCGTGCACCCCTAATTTCCTGTTTGATGCCCTCCCCAACATCACTACTACTGTTTGGCGGTCTGTACACAACTCCCACTAACGTTTTTTGCCCTTTTGTGTTCTGCAGCTCTATCCATATAGATTCCACATCATCCAAGCTAATGTCCTTCCTAACTATTGCATTAATCTCCTCTTTAACCAGCAATGCTACCCCAGCTCCTTTTCCTTTTATTCTATCTTTCCTGAATGTTGAATACCCTTGAATGTTGAGTTCCCAGCCCTTATCATCCTGGAGCCATGTCTCTGTAATCCCAATCACATCATATCTGTTAACATATATTTGCACAGTTAATTCATCCACCTTATTACGGATACTCCTTGAATTAAGACACAAAGCCTTCAGGCTTGTTTCTTTAACACCCTTTGTCCTTTTAGAATTATGATGTAGTGTGGCCCTTTTTGTTTCTTGCCTTTGTTTACTCGGCCTTCCACTATTGCTTTTTACCTTTACCATCTGTTTCTGACTCCATATTACTTTGCCTTGTCTCGTTGCATAGGTTCCCATCCTCCTGCCATATTAGTTTAAACACTCCCGAACTGTATTAGCAAATGTTACCCCCAGGACATCAGTTCCAGTCCTGCTCAAGTGCAGACCGTCCCTTTTGTATAGGTCCCATTTCCCCCAGAACTGGTTCCAATATCCCAGGAATTTGAACCCTTCCCTCTTGCACCACTGCTCAAGCCACATATTTATTCTAACTATCCTGCTCCCTCTACTCTGATTAGCACGCGGCACTGGTAGCAATCCGGAGATTACTACCTTTGAGGTCCTACTTTTTAATTTAACTCCTAGCTCCCTAAATTCAGCTTGTCGGACTTCTTCCCGCTTCTTACCTATATCATTAGTACCTACATGTACAACGACAACTGGCTGTTCACCCTCTCTCTCCAGAATGCTCTGCAGCCGCTCCAAGACATCCTTGACCCTTGCACCAGGGAGGCAACATACCATCCTGGAGTCTCGGTTGCGGCCGCAGAAACGCTTATCTATTCCCCTTACAATTGAGTCCCCTATCACTATAGCTCTCCCACTCTTTTTCCTGCCCTTCTGTGCAGCAGAGCCACCCATGGTGCCATGAACCTGGCTGCTGGTGCCTTCCTCTGGTAAGTTATCTCCCCCAACAGTATCCAAAACGGTATATCTGTTTTGGAGTGAGATGACTGCAGGAGACTCCTGCACTACCTTCCTGCTCCTGCCTTGTCTCTTGGTCACTCAGTCACTATCTGTCCTAACCCTTACCTGCGGTGTGACCAACTCACTAAATGTGCTATCCACAACATTCTCAGCATCGCGCATGCTCCAAAGTGAGCCACCCGCAGCTCCAGTGCCGTCATGTGGTCTGTCTGGAGCTGCAGCTGGATACACTTCCTGCACACATAGTACAAGAGGAGCATGACATGGGTCCGAGCTCTCCTGCCATGACTTAACCCTTAAATTAATTTACTTACTAAAATTTACTTAAACCACCAAACAGCTATTTGTAGTTTGTTGCCAATTAAACCAATCTAAAAGTCAGTCTAAAAGAGAGTTACACTTACCAGCCGAACAGCCAACCACTTACCAGCTTGGCTGTGACGTCACCTCTTGATTTCGCACCCTTCTATCTTTGACTGCAGCTGGTTGGACTGGTCTCTGGGCCTCCATCTCCTACTCTCGCACTCCTGATCAGTTGCTCTTGTGTCAACACTTGTAAGAAAAACAAAGCAAAACAGCACCTGCCACCCCCACTTGCCCGAACTCACCCACTTATCAAACTTACGAATGCCACTCTTTGCTGCTGCACGAGCTGCCTCTTTTTAAACTGTATCTAGGTCAGATGACACACTACTGGTCAGTTGTTTACAGAACTGATTTTAACTAGCTGCTAATTGCCTCCTACTGGAGAGTTACCTTGTTTTTCTTTGCCTAAATTTGAAAGATTCCCAACTATTTAACTTTTCCCCTTTAAATTAAACTGCTACTTACTTAAAAGCTATTGGCAATTGCCACTAAAAGTTTATTCCAGCCTCCAAATGGTTAAAAGAGAATAACCCTTAAAACTCACCCACTTACCAAACTCACGAATGCCACTCTTTGCTGCTGCACTCCATGCTCTGCACGAGCTGCCTCTTTTTAATCATATAATAGTTCACCTTCGTTGAACAGTACGATCCCATTTTCCGGTCCCTTAATAATTATGGGACATGGCAATTTCTCAGGCTGTGTGGAGGTTATTATGGGGCGTGGTGTCAGGGAAGGCGAAAAGACACGGGGGCTGCCCCTACCTCCTCATAATACCTGCGCACCCCCACCCCCTTTCGGTAGGTAACCGTTGGTTGGGGTTTGGCAGGGGGCGCACAAATTATTCCAAAAGTACATTTATCGGGCCCTCTAGCTTCCCTTCTCCCGATGCAGCTAACCCTGGTACCCGTGGAGCATTGCACGCATACTTTGTCCTTGTTTGAGTGTACTTATAGCCATGCGTTAAAATAAGTTCTGTCCTTGCTCCAATCCCTGGCTGCTGGAATGCATATTCCGTCAGTCTAATTAAACAAAACCCCATACTTCATGTAGTTGTGTCTTTCCTGCATTTGCTGTATCTCTCGTAGTCCGTCTGTATTATCCAGTGCTTGTGTGGGCCTTAAGGTTCCCAGTATCATGAGTCCCCAGAGTCGAATAGCCAATGTGGTCCCATCTCGGTGAGTGTTTTATCTGCAAATTTTTAACAGATAGCCTGGTCATCATCAGGTGTTATGTTCTGGTCTACTTGTGGCGCGGTCACTCTGTGGAATCGGAGGCAAGGGTTAGGTTATCCATATTCTTTATAGTCGTACCATCTCTATCACTTCATGTCCCGTCTGGGCTGCCGTCGATTTTGCATTTGAACCTGCTGTGCTCGAGCCTGCACGATGACCCATCTAAATATTATCCAAACTCCAATCAACACCAATGCCACCATTAATCCTCCAAACATCGCAGTCTGGTTTACTGTTAGGTTGGGCTTGTGGACTACATGACCCACCTTGGGGTTTGTTGGCTCTATTGCCATCGGTGATGGTGCTATGACTGCGCACTGCACTATCCGTCTGGTCCCATTTTTAAAAAATCTCTTCCAGCCTATTTATCTTAGCTTTTAACTCTTGACCAGCTAGTTTGTTTTATTTTTATTCTGACTATCCTACCATTTCCTCTGTCTGTCAGGTGAGTCTTCTTTATTTTATTAAGAAATTCAAATTATAAGAACATAAGAATTAGGAACAGGAGTAGGCCATCTAGCCCCTCGAGCCTCCTCCGCCTTTCAACAAGATCATGGCTGATCTGGCCATGGACTCAGCTCCACTTACCTGCCCGCTCCCCGTAACCCTTAATTCCCTTATCGGTTAAATTAATAAGGTCCAGTGTAAAACAGCTGTCAATGGAAAGGGTTAACTCCTTTACAGGTTTGTAAGAAGGCCTGATGTCATTACATGGCTTTGCGTAATCATCCAAGTCTTTGTGCCTTCAAAACTTGCTGAGAAATTAGGAATCAGTTAAAACAGAGGAAATCATGAGTAAAGCGGTCATAATAAAAATCTTCACATTGGGAAAGACAGCATTTTAGATTCAACTCCAAATTTTCTAAACTTCCAATTCAAGTACTTGTCAAAGGTTTTTTTTGATTTAAAAGGAGACCACACATTTTTAATTGCTATTTTGTTTACTGAAATCCAATTTTCACACAAGCTATATACATTCCAACATTTCGGGTATTTTTACGGTCCCGTTCACTGGGCAAATCTTGTGTTTTATTTCTCTCTCGGCACAAAATCTAAACTTCCATGCCAGTTCCATTTTCTATCAGAATTTTAAAATTCAGTAATATTTTTTAATTCCCAGTTTTTTTCTTTCTGTGCTGAGTTCGCATAGCTTGGATCTTTTCTCCTCGTTATTTTCAAAACGCCCATGCTTGTTTAGACTGTTCAGGACTTTTCTTGATAAACAACGTCCATTTTTGAAATCTTTTCAAACTGCCATGAAACTTTCTCGTAATTTAAAATTATTATCAACTAAAGCGTCTTTTACCTCTTCCAATTTTTTTCTTCCTTTTCCCAATTAAACCAATATCTTTTTCACAGCCAATATCCACTAGATTTAGTAAGTTATGTCTTTTTCCATCGCAAACACTTTTTTTTCCAGCACTTATTTAGTACATTACGTCTTTTTTCCCCAAACCTTTTAGTTTTATTTCTTTTTTTTTTAAAAGAGATCAGATTTAACTTTTTCTTTTAAATGTATCGCATTTTGTTGTGCCTTTTCTTAACCAGTGGTACTTGAAACCTTCCAACAAAATTAACACTTCACTGTTCCCATCCTAATTTCTGCTCCCCTTTTGTAGAATTTGTATTTATTGTTGAATTACAAAATGTCAAATATGGTAATACTGTCTTTTTTTGCCTAACTTCTGTTTTAAAAGCTGATCAAAAACTTTAATCTTTTGCTCTGTAACTTCAATTTTGTGATACAGTATCTCATAAAGTAGGACCTCAAAAGTAGTAATCTCGGGATTGCTACCAGTGCCACGTGATAGTCAGAGTAGGAATCGCAGGATAGCGCAGATGAATACGTGGCTTGAGCAGTGGTGCAGCAGGGAAGGATTCAAATTTCTGGGGCATTGGAACCGGTTCTGGGGGAGGTGGGACCAGTACAAACCGGACGGTCTGCACCTGGGCAGGACCGGAACCAATGTCCTAGGGGGAGTGTTTGCTCGTGCTGTTGGGGAGGATTTAAACTAATATGGCAGGGGGATGGGAACCAATGCAGGGAGACAGAGGGAAACAAAAAGGAGGCAAAAGCAAAAGACAGAAAGGAGATGAGGAAAAGTGGAGGGCAGAGAAACCCAAGGCAAAGAACAAAAAGGGCCGCTGTACAGCAAAATTCTAAAAGGACAAAGGGTGTTAAAAAAACAAGCCTGAAGGCTTTGTGTCTTAATGCAAGGAGTATCCGCAATAAGGTGGATGAATTAACTGTGCAAATAGATGTTAACAAATATGATGTGATTGGGATTACGGAGACGTGGCTCCAGGATGATCAGGGCTGGGAACTCAACATCCAGGGGTATTCAACATTCAGGAAAGATAGAATAAAAGGAAAAGGAGGTGGGGTAGCATTGCTAGTTAAGGAGCAAATTAAGGCAATAGTTCGGAAGGACATTAGCTTGGATGATGTGGAATCTATATGGGTAGAGCTGCAGAATACCAAAGGACAAAAAACGTTAGTGGGAGTTGTGTACAGACCGCCAAACAGTAGTAGTGATGTTGGGGAGGGCATCAAACAGGAAATTAGGGGTGCACGCAATAAAGATGCAGCAGTTATCATGGGTGACTTTAATGTGCATATAGATTGGACTAACCAAACTGGAAGCAATACGGTGGAGGAGGATTTCCTAGAGTGCATAAGGGATGATTTTCTAGACCAACATGTCGAGGAACCAACTAGGGGGGAGGCCATCTTAGACTGGGTGTTGTGTAATGAGAGGGGATTAATTAGCAATCTCGTTGTGCGAGGCTACTTGGGGAAGAGTGACCATAATATGGTGGAATTCTGCATTAGGATGGAGAATGAAACAGTTAATTCAGAGACCATGGTCCAGAACTTAAAGAAGGGTAACTTTGAAGGTATGAGGTGTGAATTGGCTAGGATAGATTGGCGAATGATACTGAAGGGGTTGACTGTGGATGGGCAATGGCAGACATTTAGAGACTGCATGGATGAACTACAACAATTGTACATTCCTGTCTGTCGTAAAAATAAAAAAGGGAAGGTGGCTCAGCCGTGGCTATCAAGGGAAATCAGGGATAGCATTAAAGCCAAGGAAGTGGCATACAAATTGGCGAGAAATAGCAGCGAACCCGGGGACTGGGAGAAATTTAGAACTCAGCAGAGGAGGACAAAGGGTTTGATTAGGGCAGGGAAAATGGAGTACGAGAAGAAGCTTGCAGGGAACATTAAGACGGATTGCAAAAGTTTCTATAGATATGTAAAGAGAAAAAGGTTAGTAAAGACAAATATAGGTCCCCTGCAGTCAGAATCAGGGGAAGTCATAACGGGGAACAAAGAAATGGCGGACCAATTAAACAAGTACGTTGGGTCGGTATTCACTGAGGAGGACACAAACAACCTTATTGTTCGCGGTGGTTTTCTCAATGGTTATGGGGAAACAAAGTAAAATAGGCGGTTTAAAAAAAATTTAGTCCAGGGCTGCGGTTGGGCCTGGGGAGGGGGGAGAAACCTTTTTTTAAAATTCACTAAAAAAAAAAGTTAAAAAACATTCCCAAGCCACTTTTACACATAATTGCTGTTTTAAATAATTTTTAAATAAATAAAGAACCTTTAACTTACCTTTCTTTGCAGAGTACTCACCTATCGTCCTGTTTCAGCAGCTTTCACAGGGCGGTTCCCTTGGTGATCTGGACGGGCTTCCGTTGAGGCCAAACTTACGCCCTGGCCATTTTCTCGGCGGTGCACGTCAGTGATTTGGTCCCGGCGGGCATTTTCAGATTTGGGCGATAATATTGAAAAACAAAATTGGAAACTTTCGCCGGGTGAAAAAACAGATGTGCCGCCAAGAAAATCGGCGAGCACTCACCGAAAATGAAAGGAAAGTTTAGCCCTAAGGCTACCAATTTCCACATCTTTCCTGTAAATATAAAAACCTGGTGTATTTAGTTCCCAGTTCTGACCATCTAGCAGCCATGTCTCAGTGATGGCTATCATGTCATACCCTCTATGTTGAATTAGCACCCGCATTCATTTTATTCCTTATACTCCGTGCATTTGTATACAGAATGCTTATTTTGGCCACGCATCCGAACCTGTCCTTCAGCTCTAATGTTTTATTCCCATGTTTATAATTGCTCTCTCCTGGTTTAATCACTTTACATCTTTTAGTTTTCCCACACCTGTAATGCCTGAAGCACAATTTCTGACGGTTACTCTACCCTCTTCCCTTTTGTTTGTTTGTGAACTATTATTTCTACTAAATTTTTCACCTGAGCCCTACCTCGCCCCTCCAATTTACTAGTTTAAAGTCCTTGTGACCGCACTATTTATCCTTTCCACTAGGACCTTGGTGTCAGCCTGGTTCAGGTGGAGCCCATCCCAACGGTACAGCTCCTTCCTGTCCCAATGCTGATGACAATGTCCCATGAAAGGGAACCCCTCTTCCCCAAACCACTCCTTCTAACTGGGTTTAAATGGATTGTGTAATGTATTTGCTTCATAGATTCTTTTATAAGAATTCATAGTAAGATATTGCTATTAAGAACTAGTTGGTTTATTAATAAAGCTTTAACAATCACATTACCAGTTCATCCACTAGACTCACAACTGCATACCTCATCATGGATGACCTAGACCCAACTTATTGAGTCTTGTGAACATCACATGACTCACTAAGCCACTCACAATACAACAGCTCTGCAACTATTTAAGTTACAATCAGTAATCAAGTGTCCCCCGATTAAATGGGGGGCACACTCCAAAAACTTTTCAAGTGCCCCCTTCTTTGTTTTGTTTGTTTTTTGAGGGCACTAAAAACACAAATTATAAAAGTTCCCCCTGGCTAAAAGGGGAGGGGGACACTAAAACTGGGCACCTTATTAGTCGGGAAATTGTGTTGGGGAAATTGATGGGATTGAAGGCCGATAAATCCCCAGGGCCTGTTGGACTGCATTCCAGAGTACTTAAGGAGGTGGCCTTGGAAATAGCGGATGCATTGACAGTCATTTTCCAACATTCCATTGAATCTGGATCAGTTCCTATGGAGTGGAGGGTAGCCAATGTAACCCCACTTTTTAAAAAAGGAGGGAGAGAGAAAACAGGGAATTACAGACCGGTCAGCCTGACATCGGTAGTGGGTAAAATGATGGAATCAATTATTAAGGATGTCATAGCAGTGCATTTGGAAAGAGGTGATATGATAGGCCCAAGTCAGCATGGATTTGTGAAAGGGAAATCATGCTGGACATATCTTCTGGAATTTTTTGAGGATGTTTCCAGTAGAGTGGACAAGGGAGAACCAGTTGCTGTGGTATATTTGGACTTTCAGAAGGCTTTTGACAAGGTCCCACACAAGAGATTAATGTGCAAAGTTAAAGCACATGGGATTGGGGGTAGTGTGCTGACATGGATTGAGAACTGGTTGTCAGACAGGAAGCAAAGAGTAGGAGTAAATGGGGACTTTTCAGAATGGCAGGCAGTGACTAGTGGGGTACCGCAAGGTTCTGTGCTGGGGCCCCAGCTGTTTACACTGTACATTAATGATTTAGACGAGGGGATTAAATGTAGTATCTCCAAATTTGTGGATGACACTAAGTTGGGTGGCAGTGTGAGCTGCGAGGAGGATGCTATGAGGCTGCAGAGCGACTTGGATAGGTTAGGTGAGTGGGCAAATGCATGGCAGATGAAGTATAATGTGGATAAATGTGAGGTTGTCCACTTTGGTGGTAAAAACAGAGAGACAGACTATTATCTGAATGGTGACAGATTAGGAAAAGGGGAGGTGCAAAGAGACCTGGGTGTCATGGTACATCAGTCATTGAAGGTTGGCATGCAGGTACAGCAGGCGGTTAAGAATGCAATTGGCATGTTGGCCTTCATAGCGAGGGGATTTGTGTACAGGAGCAGGGAGGTGTTGGTACAGTTGTACAGGGCCTTGGTGAGGCCACACCTGGAGTATTGTGTACAGTTTTGGTCTCCTAACCTGAGGAAGGACATTCTTGCTATTGAGGGAGTGCAGCGAAGGTTCACCAGACTGATTCCCGGGATGGCGGGACTGACCTATCAAGAAAGACTGGATCAACTGGGCTTGTATTCACTGGAGTTCAGAAGAATGAGAGGGGACCTCATAGAAACGTTTAAAATTCTGAAGGGGTTCGACAGGTTAGATGCATGAAGAATGTTCCCAATGTTGGGGAAGTCCAGAACCAGGGGACACAGTCTAAGGATAAGGGGGAAGCCATTTAGGACCGAGATGAGGAGGAATTTCTTCACCCAGAGAGTGGTGAACCTGTGGAATTCTCTACCACAGAAAGTTGTTGAGGCCAATTCACTTAATATATTCAAAAAGGAGTTAGATGAAGTCCTTACTACTAGGGGAATCAAGGGGTATGGTGAGAAAGCAGGAATGGGGTACTGAAGTTGCATGTTCAGCCATGAACTCATTGAATGGCGGTGCAGGCTAGAAGGGCCGAATGGCCTACTCCTGCACCTATTTTCTATGTTTCTATGTTTCTAAATTACATATTTTTTAAGCTTCAGCTTCTGATGCAGTATGTATACTTTTATTAAAAAGGCTTCCAAACCCAAGATTTTCCAATACAACCAAAATATTTAACAATGAGAATCACCTGAAATATCTCAAAATCTCAATTCAAATATTGTACTGTCAATCATTTTACACATACATACATACATATATTCAGCAGGTGCCTTTGCCTTTGAAATCTCCCTACAACAATGTTCTTGGTGTCATCGGCAAATTTGGAAATGTGGCTTTCTATTCCATCATCTAAATCGTTAATAATTATGGGGAATAGTTGAGGCCGCAACACAGATCCCTGCAGGACACCACTAGTCACATTTGAGTGCCTACCCATTATCGCTACTGTGTGCCCTGTCACTCAGCCAATTTCCCAATCAGGTGCATAAATTGCCTCAAGTCCACAGGCTTCTACCTTAATTAACAGTCATTTATGAGGGACTTTATCAAATGCCTTCTGGAAATCCATATAAATAAAATTCATAGACATTCTATTGTTCACTTCTTTAGTCACTTTTTCAAAAAATTCAATCAGTTTTGTCAGGCATAACTTAGCTTCCATAAATCCATGCTGACTCTCTCTGATAAGCTGACCATTTTCAAGGTGTTAAATCACCCTACC
This sequence comes from Pristiophorus japonicus, assembly GCF_044704955.1. NCBI lineage: Eukaryota > Metazoa > Chordata > Chondrichthyes > Pristiophoridae > Pristiophorus > Pristiophorus japonicus. Next base: position 36,069,576 of record NC_091979.1, read on the forward strand.
CTTAAATCATGAGGCCAAATTTGATCAAGGCCTCCGCCCGCCCAAGTATCACCGAAAGTGCCGCCGAGGTACCTGATGATATTATCCGTGGGATAGTCATGAAGGTGGTCACTCAAAGGTCGGTGGGCGGCAAATGAGGGACTTACACCATCAATCTGGGCGGTAGCTGGCGGGAGCTCCCATTCTCGGCGGCAGTGGTGCTTGCTGCCCAAGTGCCGCCCAGGATGGAGTCGGGCCCATGGAGGGTCGAAGACTTAAAAATAAAAATTAATAACAAAGAATAAAAAAACTATCGGAAGACTGTCAGGGTAAGTCGCTGTAAAAAAAAAAATAAAAAAATGTTCACTAACCTTTTTTTAACAATCTTCATGCTTACAGTCGGGCAGACCAGCCTTCAGCCAGCAGTCTACTCCCGTTCTGGCACCGACTCCCACCCACATCAATATGGGAGCTCGGCGGGCGGGAGCGGAGTTGCCGTCCGCTGATGTCAGCGGGTGATTCCCGGCAGTTCTCCCCTCCCATCTACTCCAGGCCACCTCGAAAGTGGCATTGGGTAGATCTGCAAGAGCAATGTCAGTGGCAGCGGGCGGTGAGTTGATGAATTTCGACCGCATAGACTTTAGAAATTTGCTAACAACAGATGTTAGGCTAACCAGTCTATAATTCCTTGGTTTCCCTCTTAAATAGCAGAGTGACATGGCAACTTTCCAATCTAAAGGAGAGGTTACTGAATCGAGAGAACTTTGGAAGATTATCATTAGGACATCTGCAATGTGCTCACCCACTTCCTTTAAATCCCTGGGATGGAAGCCATCTGGTCCTGGAGACTTGGCATACTTGTCATTATTTTCTTCATTACTGTTATTTCACTTGCGTTAATTTTGTTGAGTCGCTGTCCACGATTCAATATTAATTTCCTTGGGATTTCTGGCATGCTATTCTCTTCCTCTACTGTAACTGTTGACGCAAAATAATTATTCAACATGTTCGCCATTTCCTTATCATTGACAATATCACCATTATCACTTTTCAAGGGGCCAACATTGCTCCTGACCAACTTTTCTTTCCTAATGTAATTGTAAGTTTTTTGTGTTGATTTTGATATCCCTTGCAAGTTTTCTTTCATACTCCCTTTCTTTAGCTCTTACTATCTGTTTTGCTGTTTTTTGTATCTTTCCTATTCTGTGCTGTTTTTTGCATTTTATTACGCTTTTTCTTTTAGTTTTATATTGTCTGTTACCTCTTCAGTGGGCACCCGCATAATGGGTAGCATTCTCTTCTCTGAGTCAGGAGGTTGTGGGTTAAAGTCCCACTCCAGAGACATGAGCACATAAATCTAGGCTGACACTCCAGTGCAGTGCTGAGGGAGTGCTGCACTGTCGGAGGTGCCGTCTTTCGGATGAGACGTTAAACCGAGGACCCATCTGCCATCTCCAGGAGTCCATAAAAGATCCTGTGGCACTATTTTGAAGAAAAGCAGGGGAGTCATCACCAGTGTCCTGGCCAATATTTATCCCTCAATCAACATGACAAAAATAGTTTATCTGGTCATTATCACATTGGTGTTTGTGGGAGTTTGCCATGTGCAAATTGGCTGCCACATTTCCCACATTACAACAGTGACTACACTCCAAAGGTACTTCATTGACTGTAAAGCGCTTTGAGATGGCTGGTGGTCATGAAAGGCGCAATATAAATGCAAGTCTTTCTTTAGTCATCCATGGCTGTTTGTTTCTGGCAAGTAGAGCTCTTGCCTTTTAGATGTATAAACAAGTTCTATATCACTTTCATTTCTTTTTTAAACATCTCCCACTGATAAGGGGATAAGGGGTTATGGGGAGCGGGTGGGGAAGTGAGCTGAATCCATGATCAGATCAGTCATGATCTTATTGAATGGCAGAGCAGGCTCGAGGGGCCGTATGGCCTGCTCCTGTTCCTACTTCTTATGTTCTTATGTTCATATGTATCTTCTGCCATTTTACCCATTAAGAGTTTTGCTCCGTTTACTGTGGACAGTTTCTGCATCATCTCATTGAAGTCAGCCTCACCTAAATCTAGAACTGTTGGAGCTGTTTCGCCTTTCTCCCTTTCAAATAGTATGTTGAACCCGGTCATGTTATGATGGCTATTAGATAAATGTTCACACACCGTTAGGCAGTTAACTAAATCTGGCTCATTACTTATTACTACATCTAACATGGCTGCCCACTTCGTGGTTCTAGGACATATTGTTGAAAAAACTATCACAAACTCACTCAGGACATTCACTACCTTTCTGGCATGTGCTAGTCTGCTCATCCCAATCTATATGAAAGTTAAAATCCCCCATTAAAACATTACTACACACTTGTCTAATCTCTGCATTTATACAATCTAACATTTCACAATTCCTACCAGGGGCCTATACACAACTCCCACAGCAGTTTTAAATCGTTTCCTATTTCTTAATTATACCCATACAGTTTCCACTGGCTGCTTACCTTAGCTCTCGTTATATCTGCTCTTATCATTCAAGTGATTTCGTCCTTCATCACTATGGGCTAGACTTTCCCGAGAGCCCCCCAACACCTGATTGCCCGCCCCCCAAAAAAACGCTAACATTTGGTCAGTAACGCTGGCGAAAATGTCCACTTTAAGTTAAAACTAATCGTCTAGCGAGAAAATGGGTCTTGCATTATTGTTCGCGGTGGTTTTCTCAATGGTTATGGGGAAACTAAGTAAAATAGGCGGTTTAAAAAAAATTTAGTCCAGGGCTGCGGTTGGGCCTGGGGAGGGGGGAGAAACCTTTTTTTAAAAATTCACTAAAAAAAAAGTTAAAAAACATTCCCAAGCCACTTTTACACATAATTGCTGTTTTAAATTATTTTTAAATAAATAAAGAACCTTTAACTTACCTTTCTTTGCAGAGTACTCACCGATCGCCCTGTTTCAGCAGCTTTGACAGGGCGGTTCCCTTGGTGATCTGGACGGGCTTCCTTTGAGGCCAAACTTACGCCCTGGCCATTTCCTTGGCGGTGCACGTCAGTGATTTGGTCCCGGCGGGCGTTTTCAGATTTGGGCGATAACATTGAAAAACAAAATGGGAAACTTTCGCCGGGCGATAAAACAGCTGTACCGCCAAGAAAATCGGCGAGCACTCACCGAAAATGAAAGGAAAGTTTAGCCCTAAGGCTACCAATTTCCCCATCTTTCCTGTAAATATAAAAACCTGGTGTATTTAGTTCCCAGTTCTGACCATCTAGCAGCCATGTCTCAGTGATGGCTACCATGTCATACCCTCTATGTTGAATTAGCACCCGCATTCATTTTATTCCTTATACTCCGTGCATTTGTATACAGAATGCTTATTTTGGCCACGCATCCTAACCTGTCCTTCAGCTCTAATGTTTTATTCCCATGTTTATAATTGCTCTCTCCTGGTTTAATCACTTTACATCTTTTAGTTTTCCCACACCTGTAATGCCTGAAGCACAATTTCTGACGGTTACTCTACCGTCTTCCCTTTTGTTTGTTTGTGAACTATTATTTCTACTAAATTTTTCACCTGAGCCCTACCTCGCCCCTCCAATTTACTAGTTTAAAGTCCTTGTGACCGCACTATTTATCCTTTCCACTCGGACCTTGGTGTCAGCCTGGTTCAGGTGGAACCCATCCCAACGGTACAGCTCCTTCCTGTCCCAATGCTGATGACAATGTCCCATGAAAGGGAACCCCTCTTCCCCAAACCACTCCTTCTAACTGGGTTTAAATGGATTGTGTAATGTATTTGCTTCATAGATTCTTTTATAAGAATTCATAGTAAGATATTGCTATTAAGAACTAGTTGGTTTATTAATAAAGCTTTAACAATCACATTACCAGTTCATCCACTAGACTCACAACTGCATACCTCATCATGGATGACCTAGACCCAACTTATTGAGTCTTGTGAACATCACATGACTCACTAAGCCACTCACAATACAACAGCTCTGCAACTATTTAAGTTACAATCAGTAATCAAGTGTCCCCCGATTAAATGGGGGGCACACTCCAAAAACTTTTCAAGTGCCCCCTTCTTTGTTTTGTTTGTTTTTTGAGGGCACTAAAAACACAAATTATAAAAGTGCCCCCTGGCTAAAAGGGGAGGGGGACACTAAAACTGGGCACAATAAACCAATTAAACTTAAAACATATAAATTTAAATTAAAATTTGGTTGCTGGGGGTGATGATGCACTCCAGTCCCTCCGGCGCCCACTTCTCGCGGAAGGCCGCGAGCGTACCGATGGACATCGCGTGCTCCATCTCCAGGGACACCCTGGCTCGGATGTAACTGCGGAAGAGAGGCAGGCAGTCGGGCTGAACGACCCCCTCGACCGCCCACTGCCTGGACCGGCTGATGGCACCCTTGGCCGTGCCCAGGAGCAGTCCTATGAGGAGGCCCTCGGATCTACCTGCTCCCCTCTGCACAGGGTGCCCAAAGATCAGGAGTGTGGGACTGAAGTGCAACCAGAATTTGAGGAGCAGCCCCTTCAAATAATGGAATAGGGGCTGCAACCTCACAGATTCCATAAAAAACGTGGAACACGGACTCTTCCAGACCACAGAAATTGCAGGTGACCTGGGAGCCCGTGAACCGAATTAAACACTTAATGCACAGGACTGCTCCGTGCACCACCCTCCAGGCCAAGTCCCCAATAAATAGAGGGAGGACTCCCGCTTAGAGTGCACTCCATTGAGGATCCCTGCCTCCTCTGGACAGCAAGATCTGCGCCATGGCGTGTCTGGATGGCAGATGAGGATGGCAAGGTGGAGCATGTGCAAGAGCAGCCCATACAGGAATCCACTCCGCGCAGAACTGGCAACAGCTCTCCAACTATTTTTGTTGAGAAAACAATAAATAAACATTAAATCAATTGCCCCCTGATTAAAGCGGGGGGGGGGGGGGGCGCGGGTTCTCCAAACACTTTTCAAGTGCCCTTTATTTTTGTTTTTTTTGGGGGCACTAAAAAACACAAATTATACAAGTGCCCCCTGGCTAAAAGGGATGGGGGAGCACTAACACCCGGCAATAAAACAAATTAAACTTTAAACATATAAAACCAAATTAAAATTTGGTTGCCGGGGTGATGATGCACTCCAATCTCTGCGGCGTCCACCTCTCGCGGAAGGCTGCAGCAACAGCTCTACAACTCTTTTTGGCTGTGAAACAATTAATCAATTAAATCAAGTGCCACCTGATTAAAGGGGGGGGGGGGACACTCCAGTTTTCAATTGCACTTTTTTGTTTCTTTTTGGAGGGTTTTTTTTGTTTTTTTGGGTTCTTTTTGTGGTTTTATTTGGGCACTAAAACCACAAATTATACAAGTGCCCCTGGCTAAAAGGGGAAGGGGCACTAAAACCGGGCACAATAAATCAATTAAACTTAAAACATATAAAATCAAATTAAAATTTGGTTGCCGGGGGTGATGATGCACTCCAGTCCCTCCGGCGCCCATCTCTCGCGGAAGGCCGCGAGCGTACCGGTGGACATCGCGTGCTCCATCTCCAGGGACACCCTGGCTCAGATGTAACAGCGAAAGAGAGGCAGGCAGTCGGGCTGAACGTCGCCCTCGACTGCCTGCTGCCTGGACCGGCTGATGGCCCCCTTGACCGTGCCCAGGAGCAGTCCTACGAGGAGGCCCTCGGACCTACACACTCCCCTTCGCACAGGGTGCCCAAAGATCAGGAGTGTGGGACTGAAGTGCAACCAGAATTTGAGGAGCAGCCCCTTCAAATAATGAAACAGGGGCTGCAACCTCGCAGATTCCAAAAAAACATGGAACACGGACTCTTCCAGACCGCAGAAATTGCAGGCGGCCTGGGAGCCCGTGAACTGATTTAAAATTTATTGCACGGGACTGCTCCGTGCAACACTCTCCGGTCAAGTCCCCAATAAATAGGGGGAGGACTCCCGCGTAGAGTGCACTGCATTGGGGACCCCCGCCTCCTCCGGACAGCAAGGTGGCGCACCATGGCGTGTCCAGACGACAGACGAGGATGGCAAGGTGGAGAGTGTGCAAGAGCAGCCCGTACAGGAAACCCCTCCACGCAGAACTGGCAACAGCTCTACAACTCTTTATGTTGAGAAACATTAAATCAAGAGCCCCCTGATTAAAGGGGGGGGGGCACTTCAAACACTTTTTAAGTGCCCTTTTTTTTTGTTTTTTTACAGCCCTACAACTCTTTTTGTTGAGAGCACAATAAATAAACATTAAATCAAGTGCCCCCTGATTAAATAGGAGGAGGGGCCCACTCCAAACAGTTTTCAAGTGCCCTTTTTTGATTTTTTTGGGGGGGAGGTTTTAATGGTTTTTTTGGGGGTACTAAAACCGCAAATTATACAAGTGCCCCCTGGCTAAAATGGGAGGGCGACACTAAAAGCCGGCACAATAAACCAATGAAACTTTAAAACATATAAAATCAAATTAAAATTTGGTTGCCAGGGGTGATCATGCACTCCAGTCCCTCCGGCGCCCACCTCTCGTGGCAGGCCGCAACAGCTCTACAGCTCTTTTGTTGCACAACAAAAATAAACATTAAATCATGTGCCCCCTTATTAAATGGGGTCCGGGGGGGGGGGGGGGAATCACAACAAATAGTGTACAAATGCCCTTTTTTTTTCTTTTTTTGTTTTTTTTGGGGGGGTGGGGGCTTTGGGCAGCAAAACCACAAATTATACAAGTGCCCCCTGGCTAAAATGGGAGGGGGACACTAAAACCCGGCAATAAAACAAATTCAACTCTAAAACATGTAAAATCAAATTAAAATTTGGTTGCCGGGAGTGATAATGCACTCTGGTCCCTCCGGCGCCCATCTCTCGCGGAAGGCCGCAAATGCCGCTCCACAACTCTTTTGGAGGGGGGAACAAAATAAACATTAGATCAAGTGCCGCCCCCCCCCCTCCGATCTGGGGAACACTCCAGACACGTTTAACTGCCCTCTTTTGTTATATTTTTTGTTTTTTGGGGTTTTTTTTGTGGGGTTTTTTTGTGATTTTTTTGGGGGCGTTAAAATTATATATTTTACAAGTGCCCCCTATAAAAGGGGAGGAAGACACCAAAAACCCGGCAATTAAAACAAATTAAACTTTAAAACATGTAAAATCAAATTAAAATTTGGTTGCCGGGGGTGATAATGCACTCTGGTCCCTCCGGCGCCCACCTCTCGCGGAAGGCCGCAACTGCAGCTCCACAACTCTTTTGGAGTAAAACAAAATTAAGATTAAATCAAGTGCCCCCTAATCTGGGGGACACTCAAGCCACTTTTCAACTGCCCTTTTTTTTTGTGGTTTTTTTTTTGTGACTTATTTTTTTGTGATTTTTTTTTGGGCATTAAAATCATAAATTTTACAAGTAGAGGGGGACACTCCAGTGCCTCCAGCACCCACCTCTCGCGGAAGGCCGCAACTGCAGCTCCACAACTCTTTTTAGAGACAAAATAAAACATTTAAATCAAGTACCCGCCAATCTGGGGGGCCACTCCAAACATTTCCAATGCCCTTTTTTTTTGTTTGTTTGTGTTTTTTTGTATTTTTGTAATTTTTTTTGTTTTTTTTTTGGGCATTAAAATCGTGAATTTTCCAAGTGCCCCCTATAAAAGGGGAGGGGGACACTAAAACTGGCAATTAAAACAAATTAAACTGTAAAATAAATAAAATCAAATTAAAATTTGGTTGCCGGGGGTTATAATGCACTCCAGTCCCTCCGGTGCCCACCTCTCGCGGAAGGCCGCGAGCGTACCGGTGGACACCGCATGCTCCATCTCCAAGGACACCCTGGCGCCGATGTACGCGCGGAAGAGAGGCAGGCACTCAGGCTGAACGACTCCCTCGACCGCCCGCTGCCTGGACCGGCTGATGGCACCCTTGGCCGTGCCCAGGAGCAGTCCTATGAGGAGGCCCTCGGACCTACTCGCTCCCCTCCGCACAGGGTGCCCAAAGATCAGGAGTGTGGGACTGAAGTGCAGCCAGAATTTCAGGAGCAGCCCCTTTAACTATTGGAACAGGGGCTGCAACCTTGTACATTCGATAAAAACATGGAACACGGACTCTTCCAGACCGCAGAAATTGCAGGCGGCCTGGGAGTCCGTGAACCGGCTTAAAAATTTGTTGCACGGGAATGCTCCGTGCACCACCCTCCAGGCCAAGTCCCCGATGAATAGTGGGAGGACCCCAGCGTAGAGTGCCCTCCATCGGGGACCCCCGCCTCCTCCGGACGGCAAGATGGTACGCCATGGCGTGTCCGGATGGCAGGCGAGGATGGTAAAGTTGAGAGTGTGCAGGAGCAGCCCGTACAGGAAACCCCTCTGCGCGGAACTGAAAGGCAGGGAGTGGATTTCCCCGAGGCGGCTCAAGTTGTGAGGCGCCGGCTCCCGAGGGAGGTTCCGGGGTTTGGCGCCGATGTGGAATTCCATCCGGACGGGGGTCAGTTCGGACGGGATCTCCCCACGTGCTTGAGCCTCCTCGATGCACCTAACGGAGTCAGGGCCCAGAGCTGTTTTTAGCGACTCGATGGCATCGGCCGCGCGGCGGACGTCGGCCTAAGTTAGGCGCCTCGCCAGCGTGTCTGGCGCCATCCAGCCCGCTCCTCCGCCATCGAGCAGGTCCCTGACCCTGGTCACCTCACCAGCCACAGCCCTCTCGTCCGACTGCCACCTAAAACCTCAGTCGTGGAGGTACGGATTCCCGAGCAGCGGCTCCTGCAGGACAGCCGCCACTCCAGCCGGTGGAGATCTGCGCTTGGTGGAGACTTTGTTCCAGACCCTGCTGAGTTCCTTGTAAAAGACAGGCAGCTCCTGGACGGCGGTCCTGCGCCCCCCAAGTTCACAAACAGGAGCTGCGTGTCGTAGTTGAGGCCGTGCTGCTGGCGGAAGAAATACGTCGCCAGCGCACACCACCTAGGAGGGGGCTCGACGTAAAGGTATCTCTGCAGGGTCTGAAGATGGAAAGTCGCGAATTGGGCGCTGATGCACACCAACGACTGACCGCCCTCCCTAAGCGGGAGACCCAAGACCGCGACAGAGACCGAGTGCTTCCTGTTGTTCCAGAAGAAGTCCACCAGCTTCTTCTGTATCTTGGCGACAAACGCAGGGGGAGGGGTCAAAGTGACCAGCCGGTACCACAGCATGGCGGCCACCAGCTGGTTTATGACTAGCGCTCGACCCCTGTAGGACAGCACTCGGAGCAGTCCTGTCCAGCGCCCTAGGCGAGCGGCGAACTTGGCCTCCAGCTCTTGCCAGTTCGCCGGCCAGGCTTCCTCGTCGGGGCTAAGGTAGACTCCCAGATAGAGGAGATGGGCCGTGCTCCAGCAAAAGGCCTGAGCTCCTCTGGCAGGGAGTCCACCCGCCACTGACCCACCAGGAGACTGCAGCTCCACAACTCATTTGGTTGGAAAACAAAACAATTAAGTCAAGTGCCCTCAAATCTGGGGGACAATCCAAACATTTTTCAACTGCACTTTTTTTGTTTTTTTGGGTGGTTTTTTTACTTCTTTTTGGGGGTTTTTTTTTGGTGATTTTTTTGGGCAATAAAATCATAAATTTTTTCAAGTGCCCCCTATAAAAGGGGAGGGGGACACTGAAAACACCGGCAATTAAAATAAATTAAACTTTAAAACATAAAATCAAATTAAAATTTGGTTGCCGGGGGTGATGATGCACTCCAGTCCCTCCGGCTCCCACCTCTCGCGGAAGGCCGCGAGCGTACCGGTGGACATCGCGTGCTCCATCTCCAAGGACACCCTGGCGCCGATGTACGCGCGAAAGAGAGGTAGGCAGTCAGGCTGAACGACCCTCTCGACCGCCCGCTGCCTGGACCGGCTGATGGCACCCTTGGCCGTGCCCAGGAGCAGTCCTACGAGGAGGCCCTCGGACCTACCCGCTCCCCTCCGCACAGGGTGCCCAAAGATCAGGAGTGTGGGACTGAAGTGCAACCAGAATTTCAGGAGCAGCCCCTTTAAATATTGGAACAGGGGCTGCAACCTTGTACATTCAATAAAAACATGGAACACGGACTCTTCCAGACCGCAGAAATTGCAGGTGGTCTGGGAGTCCGTGAACCGGCTTAAAAATTTGTTGCACGGCACTGCTCCGTGCACCACCCTCCAGGCCAAGTCCCCGATAATTCGTGGGAGGACCCCCGCGTAGAGTGCACTCTATCAGGGACCCCCGCCTCCTCCGGATGGCAAGATGTTACGCCATGGCGTGTCCGGACGGCAGACGAGGATGGCAAAGTTGAGAGTGTGCAGGAGCAGCCCGTACAGGAAACCCCTCCGCGCAGAACTGAAAGGCACGGAGGGGATTTCCCCGAGGCGGCTCAAGTTGTGAGGCGCCAGCTCCCGAGGGAGGTTCCGGGGTTTGGCGCTGACGGGGGTCAGTTCGGACGGGATCTCCCCACGTGCTTGAGTCTCCTCGACGCACCTAACGGAGTCAGGGCCCAGAGCTGTTTTTAGCGACTCGATGGCATCGGCCGCGCGGCGGACGTCGGCCGAATTTAGGCGCCGCGCCAGCATGTCTGGCGCCATCCAGCCCGCTCCTCCGCCATTGAGCAGGTCCCTGACCCTGGTCACCTCACCAGCCACAACCCCCTCGTCCGACTGCCACCTAAAACCTCGGTCGTGGAGGTACGGATTCCCGAGCAGCGGCTCCTGCAGGACAGCCGCCACTCCAGCCGGTGGAGAGCTGCGCTTGGTGGAGACTTTGTTCCAGACCCTGGGGAGTTCCTTGTGAAAGACAGGCAGCTCCTGGAAGGCGGTCCTGACGCCCCCCAAGCTCACAAACAGGAGCTGCGTGTCGTAGTTGAGGCCGTGCTGCTGGCGGAAGAAATACGTCGCCAGCGCACGCCACCTAGGAGGGGGCTCGACGTAAAGGTATCTCTGCAGGGTCTGAAGACGGAAAGTCGCGAGCTGGGCGCTGACGCACACCAACGACTGACCGCCCTCCCTAAGCGGGAGACTCAAGACCGCGGCAGAGACTGAGTGCTTCCTGTTGTTCCAGAAGAAGTCCACCAGCATCTTCTGTATCCTGGCGACAAACGCAGGGGGAGGGGTCAAAGTGACCAGCCGATACCACAGCATAGCGGCCACCAGCTAGTTTATGACTAGCGCTCGACCCCTGTAGGACAGCACTCGGAGCAGTCCTGTCCAGCGCCCTAGGTGAGCGGCGACCTTGGCCTCCAGCTCTTGCCAGTTCGCCGGCCAGGCTTCCTCGTCGGGGCTAAGGTAGACTCCCAGATAGAGGAGATGGGTCGTGCTCCAGGCAAAAGGCCTGAGCTCCTCCGGCAGGGAGTCCACCCGCCACTGACCCACCAGGAGACTGCAGCTCCACAAACCTGTGAGCATACTCACAGGTGCATTACAGATTGCTCTTTGAACGAGCTGGTGCAAGCTCGATAGGAGTAATGGCGTCCTTCCGTGCATTACTATTCGTCAAATGTAAACCTGCCCACAATGCATGAGATGGTTCTTTCCTAGATGATGGGACTGAATTAGTTGGCAGAGTAACGCTGAAATGGTATTAGCGATGTCCATGGGGATGTCAACAAGATGAGCCGTGGAAGCAGAACCGTTTCTCTGTTCTCGCCACAGATGCTGCCTGACCTGCTCAGTGTTTGGGGCACATTTTGTGTTTGTTCTCCAATTTCCAGCAGTTTATCTTTTATGTTTTGCCATGGAAGCAGAGTGGAAAAGGGAGACAAGTTTTGGAGTTAGGGAGCGGAGAAGGAAAACCTGTGCAAACAATAAAATATCACATCGATGGAACTGAATTCGAAGCCCGAATGCTTGAATTGTCAGGGTGTCCTTTTACACTTACACTTATAACAGGCAAAGCTTGTGGTTATTAAAAAAAGGCATAAAATCCTGGAAGTACACAGCAAGGCTGTTAGCATCTGTCTAAGGAAAAGATAGGTTAATGATTTAGGTGTGGTTCTGACAATGGATCTACATTTACAATCATTAACCTATGCATTCGCATTGTTGAATATTTTCTGTCCTTTTTATTTTTTTTTTATTTTTCAGCATTTGCAGCTTTATTTTAATATCTTCAGTCCCTTGCTCATCAACGCTTTCATTTATCCATTTGGGATTACACCTGTCCTCCTTAAATGGCCCCGCATCTGTTCTTTCCGCATTTGCAGTGGAGCTGCTTGGATCAGTACCTGCCAGTGAAACGGACCAGTCAGCCCCTGCAAACCGCAGAACCACTTCCAAACCTTATTACTAATGGTTCTGACTGTACCTGGTCTCTCTGAAGTGGTGCCAGTCAAATTCTTTCTCTGTGAGATGTGGGAGCTTAAATCTATTTCTAATTATCTCTGACTGTGATGGGGCTATAAATCCGAACAACCGAATCAATGTGGTGTAAACATTTGTCCAAGAAAGATCAAGTTATGCCATCCGTGTCAGAGTCGATGCCTACGCATATTTCCACTCAAGCACTTTTTGTTTAAAGACCCATCTCCACAAGGTTAATTCTGATTAAAGGTCTCTGATTCTTAGTTAGGAACATAGGAACATTGGAAGATAGCAACAGGAGTAGGCCATTCAGTCCCTCGAGCCCGCTCGGTTAATTCGATCATGGCTGATCTATATTGTAACTCCATCTATCCATAGCCCTGGTGCTGTTGGCAGTGGTTGCAAGTGCTGTTGGGGAGGGGTTAAACTAATATGGCAGGGGGATGGGAACCTATGCAGGGAGACAGAGGTAAGTAGAATGAGGGCAGAAGCAAAAGATAGAAAGAAAAAAGTCAAAGTGGAGGGCAGAGAAACCCAAGACAAAAAGCAAAAAGGGCCACATTATAGCAAAATTCTAAAGGGGCAATGTGTGCTAAAAAAAAGACAAGCCCGAAGATTCTGTGCCTCAATGCGACGAGTATTCGGAATAAGGTGAACGAATTAACTGCGCAGATAATAGTTAATGACTATGATGTAATTGGCATCACGGAGACATGGCTCCAGGGTGATCAAGGCTGAGAATTCAATATCCATGGGTATTCAACATTTAGGAAGGATAGACAGAAAGGAAAAGGAGGTGTGGTGGCATTGCTGGTTAAAGAGGAAATTAATGTAATAGTAAGAAAGGACATTAGCTTGGATGATGTGGAATTAGAATGGGTAGAGCTACGGAATTCCAAAGGGCAGGAAACTCTAGTGGCAATTGTGTACAGACCACCAAACATTAGTAGTGAGGTTGGGGACAGCATCAAACAAAAAATTGGGGATGCGTGCAATAAAGGTACAGCAGTTAGCAGGGGCGACTTTAATCTACATATTGATAGGGCTAACCAAACTGGTAGCAATGCGGTGGAGGAGGATTCCCTACAGTGTATTAGAGATGGTTTTCTAGACCAATATGTCGAGGAACCAACTAGAGGGCTGGCCATCCTAGACTGGGTGATGTTTAATGAGAAATGACTAATTAGCAATCTTGTTGTGCGAGGCCCCTTGGGGAAGAGTGACCATAATATGGTAGAATTCTTCATTAAGATGGAGAGTGGCACAGTTAATTCAGAGACTAGGGTCCTGAAATTAAGGAAAGGTAACTTCGATGGTATGAGACGTGAATTAGCTAGAATACACTGCCGAGTGATATTTAAAGGGTTGACAGTGGATAGGCAATGGCTGGCAAACATTTAAGGATCACATGGATGAACTTCAGCAATTGTACATCCCTGTCTGGAGTAAAAATAAAATGGGGAAGGTGGCTCAACCGTGGCTAACAAGGGAAATTAAGAACAGTGTTAATTCCAAGGAAGAGGTATATAAAGCAGAAAAAGCAGAAAATCTGAGGACTGGGAGAATTTTGTAATACAGCAGAGGAGGACAAAGGGTTTTATTAGGAGGGGGGAAATAGAGTATGAGAGGAAGCTTGCCGGGAACATAAAAACTGATTGCAAAAGTTTCTATCGATATGTGAAGAGAAAAAGATTACTCAAAACAAATTTAGGTCCCATGCAGTCAGATTCAGGTGAATTTATAATGTGGAACAAAGCAATGGCGAACCAGTTAAACATACTTTGGTTCTGTCTTCACAAAGGAAGACACAAATAACCTTCCGTAAATACTAGGGGGCCGAGGGTCTAGTGAGAAGGAGGAACTGAAGGAAATCCTTATTAGGCAGGAAATTGTGTTAGGGCAAATGATGGGATTGAAGGCCGATAAATCCCCGGGGCCTGATGGTCTGCATCCCAGAGTACTTAAGGAAGTAGCCCTAGAAATAGTGAATGCATTGGTGATCATTTTCCAACAGTCTATCGATTCTGGATCGGTTCCTGTGGACTGGAGGGTAGCTAATGTAACACCACTTTTTTAAAAAGGAGGGAGAAAAAACGGGTAATTATAGACTGGTTAGCCTGACATCAGTAGTGGGGAAAATGTTGGAATCAATTATTAAAGATGAAAAAGCAGCACATTTGGAAAGCAGTGACGGGATCGGTCCAAGTCAACATGGATTTATGAAAGGGAAATCCTGCTTGACAAATCTTCTGGAATTTTTTGATGATGTAACTGGTCGAGTGGACAAGGGAGAACCAGTGGATGTGGTGTATTTGGACTTTTAAAAGGCTTTGGACAAGGTCCCACACAAGAGATTGGTGTGCAAAATTAAAGCACATGGTATTGGGGGTAATGTACTGACGTGGATAGAGAACTGGTTGGCAGACAGGAAGCAGAGAGTTGGGATAAACTGATCCATTTCAGAATGGCAGGCAGTGACTAGTGGGGTGCCGCAGGGCTCAGTGCTGGGACCCCAACTCTACAATATACATCAATGATTTGGATGAGGGAATTGAGTATAATATCTCCACGTTTGCGGATAACATTAAGCTGGGTGGCGGTGTGAGCTGTGAGGAGGATGCTGAAAGGCTGCAGGGTGACTTGGACAGGTTAGGTGAGTGGGCAAACACGTGGCAGATGCAGTATAATGTGGATAAATGTGAGGTTATCCACTTTGGTGGCAAAAACATGAAGGCAGAATATTATCTGAATGGCAGCAGATTAGGAAAAGGGGAGGTGCAACGAGACCTGGGTGTCATGGTACATCAGTCATTGAAGGTTGGCATGCAGGTCCAGCAGCAGTGAAGAAGGCAAATGGTATGTTGGCCTTCATAGTGAGGGGATTTGAGTATAGGAGCAGGGAGGTCTTACTGCAGTTGTACAGGGCCTTAGTGAGGCCTCACCTGGAATATTGTGTTCACTTTTGGTCTCCTAATCTGAGGAAGGAGGTTTCTTGCTCTTGAGGGAGTGTAGCGAAGGTTCACCAGATTGATTCCCGGGATAGCAGGACTGACATATGAGGAGAGATTGGATCGACTGGGCTTGTATTCACTGGAGTTTAGAAGGATGAGAAGGGATCTCATAGAAACGTATAAAATTCTGACGGGACTGGACAGGCTAGACGCAGGAAGAATATTGCCGATGTTGGGGAAGTCCAGAACCAGGGGACATAGTCTTAGGATAAGGCGTAGGCCATTTAGGACTGAGATGAGGAGAAACTTCTTCACTCAGAGAGTTGTTAACCTGTGGAATTCCCTACCGCAGAGAGTTGTTGATGCCAGTTCATTGGATATATTCAACAGGCAGTTAAATATGGCTCATATGGCTAGGGGGATCAAGGGATATGGAGAGAAAGCAGGAAAGGGGTACTGAGTGAATGATCAGCCATGATATTGAATGGTGGTGCAGGCTCGAAGGGCTGAATGGCCTATTCCTGCACCTATTTTCTATGTTTCTATGTTTCTATGTAATACCCTGTGTAACAAAAATCCAGCAGTCGCAGTTTTGAAATCTTCAATGGACCTGCAGCCTGAACAGATGTTTGGGGGAGAGTTCCTGATTTACACGACCTGTTGTGTGAAGAAGTGCTTCCTGACATTAGCCTGAGCTCTAATTTTAAGGTTATGCCCCCTTGTTCTGGACTTTGCCACCAAAGCAAATAGTTTCTCTCTATCTACCCTATCAAATCCTTTAATCATGTTAAACACATCAATTATATCACTCCTTTATCTTCTATCTTTAGAGCAGGTCAGAGGCTGGATATTCTGTGGCAAGTGACTCACCTCCTGACTTCCACCATCTACAAGGCCCAAGTCAGGAGGGTGATGGAATTCTCTTCACTTGCCTGGATGAGTGCAGCTCCAACAACACTCAAGAAGCTCAACACCATCCAGGACAAAGCAGTCCGCTTGATTGGTACAACGTACACTCCCTCTACACTGTGGCTACAGTGTGTGCCATCTACAAGATGCACTGCAACAAGTCTTCTTCGGCAGCACCTCACAACCTCTGCAGCTTTACTGCAAATGGGGAAAGAACCTCTGCCATCAAGAAAGACAAGGGCAGCAGGCACATGGGAACACCACCACCTGCAAGTTCCCCTCCAATTCATGCACCAGCCTGACTTGGAATTGTATCGTCACTGGATCAAAATCCTGGAACTCCCTCACTCACAGCACTGTGGGAGTACCGTCATCACACCGATTGCAGCGGTTCAAGAAGGTGGCTCACCACCACTCTCTCAAGGGCGATTAGAGATGGGCAATGTATGCTAGCCTTGCCAGCGACGCCCTCATCCCATGAATGAATAAAAATGAAATACTCAAGGGAATACAAGCCTTGACTGTGCAATTTGCCCTCATAATTCAACCCTCTAAGCACTGGTATCATTCTGGGGCATCTGCACTGCACTCTTTCCAAGGCCAAGGTGTGGTGCCCTGAACTGAATGCAGTACTCCAGGTGCTATCCAAGCAGAGCTTTGTACAAATGTAGCATAACTTCAACCCTTTTGCATTCCAGCCCTCTGGAGATAAAGGCAAAATTCTATTGGCCTTTAAATTTTTTTGCACCTGATACACTAGCTCTTAGTGATTTCTGTACATGGACCCACCTCCTCCCCTCCCCATAAATCTCTCTGCTCCTCTACAGTTCTCCTCCCCACTCCTTACTTTGGTCAGACTTCACCAGTCTGGTCAAGACAGCTCCGATGGAGGGTCCCAGCTGAAATGCTTTTCAAGCATTTTCTGTGTTTATTTGAAAGTTTATTTGTGATTTGACAAACTAATGGTCCAATTTGAACTGTTTCAGATTCCCTACTACAGAATCGAGACATTCTCTGTTCCCAGGGTCTTTTACGTTAATTCAGAAAATGCTCCGACTAATTTAAGTGCCTTCAATCCTATGGTCATTTACACATGCAAGGGGTAATTCTAACCCCCACAATGGATGGGAGAGGGGCAGACATATAAATTAAAACATTTAAAACTGTCCCCAAACTGCCTAGAAAGCGCGCACTTCCTTACGGTTTTAGCAGAGGTGGGGTTGGGGGGGAAAGGCAACTAACCAACTCTCGAGAGGTGCATCAGTTATTTAAATATCCTAATGAGGCTGTGTGCCTCCCGCCAATTGGCCACCCTCCCTGTGATCCGAAGCCCCCCCAACCCCCACAGCGATGTCCCCCGACCTAACATCAACCTGTGGACCGCGATTTCTGCAAACTCTCCCCCCGCCTCTGATTTCCCCACCCCATCATTCCTTCTGTGATTTCCCAACCCACAATCATCGCCTGACCCACGATCTCTTCAATCTCCCCCCGCAGTAATTTCACCCAGCCCACGGTATCTTCTCCATCCCGCGATCTCTCCCCCAAACCCGCAATCTCTTCTCACCCTGACCCGGATCAGTAATCTCAACCCACGACCTGCGATCTCTGCCTCCGACCCGTGATCTCTATCATGATCTGTGATCTCTCCCCCATCTAATATACTGCTCCACCAAGTGGACTACCGATGTAATGCAACCACTGCTGTAAATACAGTAAAAGGACCATGTGACAAGGTCACATGACAAGTTCCTGTAGAGCCATCTTGTGTATGTGTGTGTTTGTGATGTAAAGGATATATCACCTTGGCGAATGAGGATAGGATAAACGGATTCCCTAGTTAAATTTGTTGTTGGTGGATGTTTCTGCTGACTAACAGAGAGACTTTGTTGGGTTCTTTGTTTTGCAGAACTGCTAAAAATTCAAGGTAAATTATAAGCACACTGTTGACATTGCCAGAGTCCAGATGGTGCTTGGTGTGTTCTATCGTGACCGAGAGACTTTCTCCAAGACCGAGAGATGAGGAGTGGTTAGAAATGTTTTTCACAGCAAATAGTATCGTTGAAATTCCTGACGATGTAAAACCATAACCGGGTGATGTTGGAAAGAAAACGAGCTATTATCCTGACTGAAAACCTCGAAAAATGTGCTTGTTCCTGTCATGTATTCAACCAGCATTGTAACCCATGTATAATCTGACCTAAGTTGAACAC
Source organism: Pristiophorus japonicus (assembly GCF_044704955.1). NCBI lineage: Eukaryota > Metazoa > Chordata > Chondrichthyes > Pristiophoridae > Pristiophorus > Pristiophorus japonicus. The sequence continues at coordinate 36,087,901 of NC_091979.1, forward strand.
TGTGAGAACAATGACCACTAGGTGGGAGACACTCCTAACCTGACCTTCAGGTATAAAAGGGGAAGCTCCACCCACCTTCATCACTTGAGTGCTAAGGAATAAAGGACAGGTCACAGACTGACCTTCTCTCAAGCATGGGCCTCGTGTGCATTTATACTGTATAGTAAGGACGTATCAATGGCAACAAGAAACTGGGATTTAAACCACACGAGCATGGCCACTAGCAGAACAGATGAGAGGTACTGTGTTAAGGAATGGTTGGGAGAGAGATTCAACATTGTTAAAGCAGCACACAGTTCTCCAGGCAGACAAGGGCAATCGAGCATGCCCCAACATGTAGTCGAGCCCAGAGGGGGAGTTCGACAGAGACAATGGCAAGCTGAACGGCGATTCATGCCATTGCAGGGGACATTGCGGCCAGTAATGGAGCCATCAACACCTGTTAATGGCACATTCAAGGGCAGTCACAGGGGCAGTCAGGGACGATCGACTGGCAAGGGACCTTTTGTTTCAAACAACAGCTCATGTTGGAGGCGTGGAGGCACATCTCAGCCGGAATTTGCAGAGATGAGCAAAATACCTGCAGAAATTGTAGAAGTGAATGCTGGGGGAAATCGCTGGAAGCTGAAGTTCAGCGAGTTCATGTGGAGCACGTATACAATTCATACATCAGGACGCCACCAATAATGATGAAAGTGCTCCTCAATGGCATCCCAGTATCAATGGAGCTAGACACGGGAGCCAGCCAATCCCTGATGGGTATCAAACAGTTCAAAAAGTTGTGGGCGTCCAAGGCCAGCAGGCCAAAATTATCGCCGATTGACGCACAGCTATGAACTTACACAAAGCAGATCATTCCGGTGCTAGGCAGCGCCATGGTAGTCGTGACCCACAAAGATTCGGAGAACAGGTTGCCACTCTGGATTGTCCCAGGGGATGGTCCCGCACTACTGGGGAGGAGTTGGCTTGCTGTCATGAACTGGAAATGGGGCGACGTCAATGCAATTACCTCTGTGGAGCGAGTATCATACTCACAGGTCCTGGACAAATTTGACTCATTATTTCAACCCGGCATCGGCACTTTCATGGGGGCCAAGGCAGTGATTCACATAAACCCTGACGTCAGGCCAGTACACCACAAGGCCAGAGCGGTGCCGTACATGATGCGGGAAAAGATTGAAGGCGAATTGGACCGCCTACTGAGGGAAGGCATCATCTCGCCAGTCAAATTCAGTGACTGGGCGAGCCCGATCGTGCCGGTGCTCAAGGCGGATGGGTCGGTCAGGATATGTGGTGATTATAAGGCCACCATCAATCGGGTGTCACTCCAAGACCAGTACCCGCTACCGAGAGCGGAGGACCTATTTGCGACGCTATCCGGTGGCAAATTTTTTTCAAAATTGGACCTGACCACAGCTTACATGACCCAGGAGCTGGCGAGTGAGTCGAAGAAGCTGACCACCATCACGACACACAAGGGGTTGTTTGAGTAGAACAAATGTCCGTTCGGGATTCGCTCAGCCGCCGCGACCTTCCAACGAAATATGGAAAGCCTCCTCATGTGGTTTTTCAGGACAACATCCTCATCACAGGTTACGATACTGAAGAACACCTCCACAACCTGGAGGAGGTGCTACGCAGACTGGACCGGGTAGGTCTGCGACTGAAAAAGACGAAGTGCGTCTTCTTAGCTCCAGAGGTAGAATTCCTGGGGATGAGGGTGGCAGCAGACGGGATCAGCGCTACTGCATCCAAGACGGAAGTGATCCAGAGAGCACCCAGACCCATAACACGACGGAGCTGCGTTCGTTCCTGGGGCTCCTGAACTATTTTGGTAACTTTCTTCCCAAATTGAGCACTCTGTTAGAGCCGCTACACGTGCTCCTACGCAAAGGTCGCAAATGGGTCTGGGGGGACAGCCCGGAAAGGGCTTTTAATAGAGCACGCAATTTGTTATGTTCCAACAATCTGTTAACACTATACGACCCATGTCAGAAACTTGTGTTAATGTGCAATGCGTCGTCCTATGGTGTCGGGTGTGTGTTGCAGCATGTCAATGTCAAGGGTCAGTTACAGCCGGTAGCTTATGCCTCCAAGAATCTGTACCAGGCAGAAAGGGGTTACAGGATGGTAGAAAAGGAGGCGCTCGCATGTGTATATGCTGTAAAGAAAATGCACCAGTGCCTGTTTGGCAGGAAATTTGAGCTGGAGACAGATCACAAACCCCTAACATCCCTTTTGGCCGACAACAAGGCCATAAATGCAAACGCATCGGCCCGCATACAGAGGTGGGCACTCACGTTTGCCACCTTGACTAAACAATTCGGCACAGACCGGGCACCGAAAACTGCGCCGTGCACTCAGCAGGCTCCCACTAGCCACCACTGAGGGGGCTACCGAGCATGCTGCTGAGATGGTCATGGCTGTTGAAGCTTTCGGAAGTGAAGGCTCACCCGTGACAGCCCGTCAGATTAAAGTCTGGACAAATAGAGACCCGCTATTGTCTCTAGTCAACAAATGTGTCCTGGATGGGGACTGGGCAGCCACGTACAGGGCATACCCTGAGGAATTTAAACCATTTCACAGGCACAGGGATGAACTCTCAATTCAGGCCGATTGCCTACTGTGGGGAAACCGCGTAGTCATGCCCCAGATGGGCAGAGAGGTGGTCATCAGAGAACTCCACAATGAGCACCCGGGCATTGTCATGATGAAGGCAATTGCCAGGTCACACGTTTGGTGGCCAGGGATAGACGCAGATCTGGAACTTTGTGTTCGCAGGTGCAACACGTGTGCCCAGCTGGGCAATGCGCTCAGGGAAGCCCCCCTTAGCCCCTGGACATGGCCAGCCAAGCCTTGGTCACGCATCCATGTGGACTACGTAGGTCCTTTCATGGGAAAAATGTTTTTGGTTGTAGTAGACGCCTACTCCAAATGGATCGAGTGTGTCATTTTAAATTCAAGCACAGTCTCTGCCACGGTTGAAAGTCTACGGGCAATGTTCACCGCCCATGGTCTACCAGACGTCTTGGTCAGCGACAATGGCCCGTGCTTCACAAGCACTGAATTCCAGGACTTCATGGCAGGCAATGGAATTAACCATGTCAGAACGGCACCGTTCAAGCCGGCCTCAAACGGCAGGCAGAACGAGCAGTGCAGATAATCAAACAGGGGATGTTCAGAATCCAAGGGGGTTCCCTACAAAGGCGCTTATCACGCCTCCTGTTGGCCTATAGATCCCGACCACACTTGCTCACAGGGGTTCCACCCGCAGAGCTGCTAATGAAAAGGACGCTCAAAACCCGGCTATCCCTTATACACTCCACCATGAAAGAAATTGTCGAGAGCAGGCGCCAGCCACAATATGACTACCATGACAGGAATGCGAGGGCGCGATGTATTGATGTAAATGATCCTGTTTTTGTCCTCAACTACACTGCAGGGCCCAAATGGCTCACAGGCACTGTGATTGCCAAAGAGGGAAATAGGATTCTGGTAGTTAAACTTACCAATGGACAAATCTGCCACAAACACGTGGATCAAACAAAAAGGAGGTTCAGCAACCCCATAGAAGAAGCAGAGGAAGAACACGATGTAGAGTTCACTCCACCACAGGTGACCGAACACCGACCGGAACCAAAGGGAGGAGAACCCAATCACTGTGGGCTGTCTGGATAGGCCTGAGGCACCACAAACAGCAGACACTCAGGTCAGCGCCCAACAACCGGAGCTCCAACTCAGGCGCTCTACAAGGGAGTGTAAACCACCAGAGAGACTCAACCTGTGATCCCAATAAGACTTTGGGGGGGGGAGGTGATGTCATGTATTCAACCAGCATTGTAACCCATGTATAATCTGACCTAAGTTGTACAATGTGAGAACAATGACCACTAGGTGGGAGACACTTCTAACCTGGACCTTTAGGTATAAAAGGGGAAGCTCCACCCACCTTCATCACTTGAGTGCTAAGGAATAAAGGACAGGTCACAGTCTGACCTTCTCTCAAGCATGGGCCTCATGTGCATTTATACTGTATAGTAAGGACGTATCAGTTCCCATCAAGTCGAAGGGCATGCCACTGAACCCCTGTAAATTGCTGAAAGTTACTGAGGATATCAGTGAGTGCATTGTAGCTTTAAAAAAGCTATCCATTCAGTGTCATTTTGGAATCTTTCAGGATCGCGCATTGTGTGACCGCTTTGTTTGTGGGATGAAAAATGAAGCAATCAGAAGAAAGTAATTTATTAACACCTAATTTGACATTTGATTTAGCTTGTCAGACAGCTATGTCGATGGATATGGCCGAGTAATACTCAAGAGAATTTTGCTCCATTTCCAATCATCAGACAGCCGAGGTGAATCTCTTGCAGGTTAATAGTAAAAGGCAGTTGGGCCCCAAGGCCTCAGCAACTGACCAAGGTAACAGCGCATTGAAGACGTGCTATCGGTGTCTGGAACAAAACCTCGCACAAATCTGTCCATATGTGAAGGCAGAGTGTTTATAACTACAAGAAAACAGGGCACCTTGCGAAAGCGTTCAATGTTAGAAGTAGAAATTGCCAGACACTACATAGCATTGAAAAGAGGCAACAGGACGAAGAGGTTCTAAATGTCACCAGAAGCACAAAGGTATCTAACAACGATTCTCAATGTATCGTCATCCAAGTAGATGTTGCAGGAACCAGGATACTCATAAAAATCGATGCTGGTGCATCCATGAGCGTAGTAGCAGAATCGCTATATCTCGACAAGTTAAGTGATTTTCCACTGGTGAAGTCGAAGATAGAACTACGAGGTACTCAGGAGAACAAATAATTGTGGGAGGACGTATCACCATACCGGTGAAATACAAGGATCAGTTTTAGAGCTTGCCTCTCTTCATAGTGGCTGGAGACAAGCCTGCCTTAATAGGTAGAAATTAGTTGGGATCACTGACGTTGGATTGGAAGAGATTTTTTATGTTGAAACGAGATTTGGATCGAAGGATGATGTAATCAAACAGTATCCAAAGGTGTTCCGTGAAACAGGCAGTCCGATCCAAGGCTTCAAGGCGGGTGTCAGGATACAGGAGGACGTTAGACCAGTTTACTGCAAGTCACATTCCGTACCATACGCACTCAAGCAGAAAGTTGAGCAAGATCTCAAAGCACTAGAAACTGAGGACATTATCTCTAAGGTAGAAGAAATTTTCTATTTTTCATACATTGATGAACCCAGTCAAAGCTGAAGAGATTGGTAGAGCAACCAAACATGACCGAGTTATGCTAAAAGGTATATGATTACATAACAAATGGCTAGCCAAGCCAGGTATCAGAGGAAGATATTCATCCATACTTCGTTCGTAGGAATGAATTATCAGTGGATAAAGATTGTATCATGTGGGGTGCAAGAATAGTTATTTCAACATTGTTCAGGTCCAAATGTTTAGGAGATCTTCATGACCAGGACCTGGGAATGTGCTCGACCAAGAGTTTTGCACACAGTTACTTATGGTGGCCAGGTCTAGATAAAGATTCTGGGTTAGAATTTCCCCGCCCCACCACCCGATCACTGGCGCCAGATCCTTAGCGGTAATCCGGCGGTTGCGTCTTTTTAACTGCCAGAATACCGCTGGTGCACGCTCCCACAATTTTCAAGTCCTCGATGCTGGCGTTGGCGAAGCCTAGCGATAGCAGACTGGAGCGGGCGGCGAAAACAGGAGAAAACTCGGCGATCTCCTGACCTTTCGTAAGAGAAACAGAACCACTGCAGAAACGGCCGGAAAATCTTCTCTACGCATGCGTGGTCATTCTCCCATGATTTCGGGGTCAAGGGTGACCCTGCACATGCGCAGAGAAGAGTAGGACAGAAGGGTAAAACACAAAAGTATCTGAATTTTCCCTGCTGGAGCTATGCCTTGTTTGAGCTGCACTGTTGCAGGTCATGGTGTTGGTGACCATTTAAGGTCAGATTAGTGTCTAGTTGACTGCTCTTTTAAAGTTTCTGGCATTGTGATGTAAAATAAATTGGAGAAGGCGGAACAGCTGGAGTGAGCAGCCAGCCTGTTATGAGGGTAAAAAGTTTCAAGTAATCTCCACTCTGAATGAAGTTTGTATCCCAGCTGGCAATACTTAATCATGCGTAATGCTGGGCCCAAGTCAGGCCGGAATTTTAAAAACGGGCAGTTGTGATCGGACGGTAGCGGGCGATAGCGGGCCTTAAAAAATAATTTGTGGTGGAAATTAGTGCAGGGGGAGAATTTTGGGCGATTTCAGAGCGACAAATGTGGGCGGATGATTTGCAGCAATGCCGGCGGTAATCGTAGGCCGAAATTACGCCGCCGATAATCGGGAGGTGAAACGGGCGGCACAGGGTGATAATTTACATTTTTTACCAAAACACACGGTAACTGGGCAGTAACTGGGCGTTAAATGGGCGATCCGAGGGGAAGTTCTAACCCTAGAGAGTATATTTTTAGTCAGTGTACATCATCATCATAGGCAGTCCATCGAATCGAGGATGACTTGCTTCCACGCCAAAAAGTTCACAGGTGTTTCACAGCGATAAGGGAGTAAAGGGTTATGGGGAGTGGGCCGGGAAGTGGAACTGTCCATGATCAGATCAGCCATGATCTTATTGAATGGCGGAGCAGGCTCAATGGGCCAACTGGCCCAATACTGCTCCTATTTCTTATGTTCTTACATGTTTCAAAGAAAGACCTAATAGTCCTGGTCCCGAACTAAATCGTGAAGGGTGGAAAGTGCCTGTGCATGGATTTTTTTTAACATCAGCCACCACACGGGCTTGACAGAGCTAAGTCTTGGTCCAGTGGCAAGCATTAACCAAGCCGACTGGAGACCAGCTCTGCTGCATGGACCGAGTGCACACACATATCACAGTGTGGGCTGGCCTGTGCTGCCCCTGGGCGCTCGTCTCTTCCGGGCCCTGAACTCGTGCCTCTCCTGAGTCCCGATCACATCGCTCCGCAATCTCTTTCCGCTCCTTCGACCCGACCTCACTGCTCCTGCTGTATCTGCCCACGCTCCAATCAGTCCAGTCAGTGTACAACATGTCAATCGGTAAGCAAGAAACCACCATCAGTACCATTGCAGCCATGGAAATCTCCTCCCAGGGTGTGGCAAAGATAATGTGTAGTGTTTGCTGAGCTGGAAGGAAAATAATTGTTCATTGTGATTGATAGACATTCGAAAATTCTATAGATTATGGAACAGTTCCTGCAGATTGGAGGGTGGCAAATGTAACCCCACTATTTAAAACAGGAGGGAGAGAGAAAACATGGAAATACAGACCGGTTAGCCTGACATCAGTAGTAGGGAAAATGCTAGAGTCTATGATAAAGGATGTGATAATGGCACACATAGATAATATCAATGGGATTAGACAAAGTCAACATGGATTTATGAAAGGAAAATCGTGTTTGACAAATCTACTGGAGTTTTTTGAGAATGTAACTGAAAGGAGAACAAGTAGAAGTAGTGTATTTGGATTTTCAGAAGGCCTTTGATAAAGTCCCACATAAGAGGTTAGTGTGCAAAATTAAAACACATAGGATTGAGGGTAATATACTGGCATGGATTAAAAATGGGTTAACTGACAGGAAACAGAGTAGGACTAAACGGGTCTTTTTCGGGGTGGCGGAGTGACTTGTGGGGAACCACAGGGATCAATGCTTGGGCCTCAGCTATTCACAATATATATACATTTTTTGGATGAGGGATTCAAGTATAATATTTCCAAGTTTGCTGATGACACAAAACTAGGTGGGATTGTGAGTTGTGAGGAGGATGCAAAGACGCTGCAAGGCGATTTAGATAGGTTTGATGGGCAAACACATGGCAGATACAGTATAATGTGGATAAACATGAAGACAAAGTATTATTTAAATGGTAATAACTTGGGAAATGTCGATGTACAAAGGGACCTGGGTGTCCTTATACATCAGTCATTGAAAGCAAACATGCAGGTGCAACAAGCAGTTCAGAAGGCAAATGGTATATTGGCCTTCATTGCAAGAGGATTTGAGTACAGGAGCAAGGATATCTTACTACAGTTATACAGGGCCTTGGTGAGACCACACCTGGAGTATTGTGCGCAGTTTTGGTCTCCTTACCTAAGAAAGAATAAACTTATCATAGAGGGAGTGCAGCAAAGGTTCACCAGACTGATTCCTCGGATGACAGGATTGTCATATGAGGAGAGATTGGATTGACTAGGCCTGTATTCACTAGGGTTTAGAAGAATGAGAGGGGATCTAATTGAAACGTATAAAATTCTGACGGGGTTGGACAGACTTGGTGCAGAGAGGATATTTCCCCTGGCTGGGAAGTCTAGAACAAGGGGTCACAGTCTCAGGATATCGGGTAGGAAATTTAGGACCGAGATGAGGAGAAATGTTTTCACTCAGAGGGTGGTTTACCTGTGGAATTCTCTACCACAGTAGGCTGTGGAGGCCAAGTCACTGAATATATTTAAGAAGGAGATAGATAGATTTCTAGACACAAAATGCATCAAGGGGTATGGGGCAAAAGTGGGGATATGGTGTTGAGATAGAGGATCAGCCATGATCATATTGAATGCAGGTATGGACTCGAAGGGCCAAATGGTCTACTACTGCTCCTATTTTCTATGTTTCTATGAAGTGGGTAGAAGTGTTTCCGATGCAGAAAATAACAAGTAAAACAATAGACAATTTGCAAAGATCGTTTTCTTCATATGGCCTCCCAGAAAAAATTGTGTCTGATAATGGGCCATAATTTTGTTCAGAAGAATTTGCACAGGTCATGAGCAGAAATGGTGTGAAACATACCAAGGTTCCACCGTACCATCCTGCTTCAAATAGTGCAGCAGAGCGCACAGTACAAATTGTAAAACGTGCCCTCATCAAGCAAATGTTGGATTCAAATCCAAGTAAACGTCAGTTATCGTTGGACTACAAATTAGCAAATGGTCTGATTACTTATCATAATACTCCTCATACAACTACTGATACAATACCACCCAGAGGTGTTTCTCAAATGACAGCCATGAACCAGGTTCACGTTGCTAAAGCCAAACTTGGCACAGTCAGTAGAAGAATCAAGACAGAAACAAAATCATGATAGAGGTGGAGTAAGAGAGAGAAGTGTGAAATTGAATCAGAAGGTTACAGTGAAGAATCATCACCATAAATGTTAAAGTGGTTAGCAGGAAGAGTAGTGAAGATATGTGGCCCTTGCACATATTTGATCAAGCTGTTTTAGAAACATAGAAACATAGAAACATAGAAAATAGGTGCAGGAGTAGGCCATTCGGCCCTTCTAGCCTGCACCGCCATTCAATGAGTTAATGGCTGAACATGCAACTTCAGTACCCCATTCCTGCTTTCTCGCCATACCCCTTGATCCCCCGAGTAGTAAGGACTTCATCTAACTCCTTTTTGAATATATTTAGTGAATTGGCCTCAACAACTTTCTGTGGCAGAGAATTCCACAGGTTCACCACTCTCTGGGTGAAGAAGTTTCTTCTCATCTCGGTCCTAAATGGCTTACCCCTTATCCTTAGACTGTGACCCCTGGTTCTGGACTTCCCCAACATTGGGAACATTCTTCCTGCATCTAACCTGTCTAAACCCATCAGAATTTTAAACGTTTCTATGAGGTCCCCTCTCATTCTTCTGAACTCCAGTGAATACAAGCCCAGTTGATCCAGTCTTTCTTGATAGGTCAGTCCCGCCATCCCGGGAATCAGTCTGGTGAACCTTCGCTGCACTCCCTCAATAGCAAGACTGTCCTTCCTCAGGTTAGGAGACCAAAACTGTACACAATACTCCAGGTGTGGCCTCACCAATGCCCTGTACAACTGTAGCAACACCTCCCTGCCCCTGTACTCAAATCCCCTCGCTATGAAGGCCAACATGCCATTTGCTTTCTTAACCGCCTGTTGTACCTGCATGCCAAACTTCAATGACTGATGTACCATGACACCCAGGTCTTGTTGCACCTCCCCTTTTCCTAATCTGTCACCATTCAGATAATAGTCTGTCTCTCTGTTTTTACCACCAAAGTGGATAACCTCACATTTATCCACATTATACTTCATCTGCCATGCATTTGCCCACTCACCTAACCTATCTAAGTCTCTCTGCAGCCTCATAGCATCCTCCTCGCAGCTCACACTGCCACCCAACTTAGTGTCATCTGCAAATTTGGAGATACTACATTTAATCCCCTCGTCTAAATCATGAATGTACAGTGGGCCCCAGCACAGAACCTTGCGGTCCTCCACTAGTCACTGCCTGCCATTCTGAAAAGTCCCCATTTACTCCTACTCTTTGGTTCCTGTCTGACAACCAGTTCTCAATCCATGTCATGGAAAGGTTACATTTGTTCGCATAGATCATAGTTTATCTACAGATATCGGAGTTGAAAGTTGAAATGATTCGATTATTTCTGATGAGTCAGATAGTCTTGTTACAAGTAGAGTACCAATAGAAAATCCTACATCAGATGTGCTAGAAACAAGACCAGGAGAAAGTCAGAATTTAAGTCTGAGTCTGAGTCATGCAGACAAACAGTCTGAAGTTGGAAAGAATTCAAATGTAGATCAAGGGTTGCTCTTGGAGAAAAATTCTCCTGAGGCTCAGCCAAGAATGAATCTAAGTTCGACACCAAGTTTGAGATGTTCTGTTCGAGAGCAAAGGTATCCTCTTTAAAATAGAAAACAAGTGGTTGAGTTTGATTTGTAAATACTGCAAAATAAGTCCATGCCTTTTGTTCTGTATAACCATGCAAGTTATGTATAATGATTATTTTGTTATGATGACTTCCTCATTAAGGAGGAAGAAGTGTAATATAGTGAACTACTGATGTAATGCAACCACTGCTGTAAATACAATAAAAAGATCATGTGATAAGGTCACATGACAAGTTCCTGTAGAGCCATCTTGTGTATGTGTGTATTTGTGATGTCGTTAGGAATATAACACACCCCAGGCCCGCGATCACTCCCCCCGACCTGCGATCTCTCCACATGACCTGTGATCTCTCCACCCTGATCCAGAACTCTCCCCCCGACCCGTGATCTCTTCAATGTCCCTGCCATCCCCATAATTTCACCCAAGCCATGACATCTTCCGCATCCCGCGATCTCGCCCCCGACCCATGATCTCTCCCCCCCCACCGACCCACAATCTATCCCCCTGACCCATGATCTCTTCCACCGACCCACGATCTCTCCCCCCGACCCACGATTGCTCCCCTGACCCATGATCGCTCCCCCAACTCACGATCTCTCCACCCGACCCGTGACCTCTCCCCGACCCGCGATCTCTCCCCTAACCCATGATCTCCCCCCCCCCAACCCACAGTCTCTCCCACCGACCTCGATCTCTCTCCCCTGAGCCACGATCTCTCCCACCGACCTGCGATCTCTCTCCCCCGACCCACGATCTCCCCACTCTGACCCGAGATCTCTCCTCCGAACCACGATCTCTCCTCCCGACCTGCAATCTCCCCCTGTGACCCGCGATCTCTTCCCTGACCCACGATAGTTCCCCTCGACCCACAATCTCTCCCACCCACTTATGATCTCTCCCTTCCCGACCCACCATCTGCCCCCCGACCTGCGATCTCTCCCTGTGACCCGCGATTATTCCCCCGGACCCGCGATCTCTCCCCCTACCCAAGATCTCTCCCCCGACCCGCGATCTCTCCCCGTGACCCACGATCTCTCCCCGTGACCCACAATCTCTCCCCCGACCCGCGATCTCTCTCCCCCGACACGCAATCTTTCCCTTGACCCGTGCTCTCTTGCCCCACTCCCTCCCCCGCCTAGCCATAAATATCGGGGCCGATAAGTCTCCCTTTTGACATTACAGAATTTAAATCTATGCAGTTTTAGACTCATTTCATCTCTGCAGGTTATGTTTCTCATTTATTTACCATGAAGAGCAATAAGATCTGTCTTATGATGCTCCAAGGTGCATTTCTGGATAAAATGACACTGAAAATCTAGACAGAAATTGCCTCAAAAGCGATAAGCCGAGGCTGGTAATGTGAGCCTTGGTCTTGAGTGCTTTGATTCGGACTGGAACTCAATGGTCTTTTATAAATAATAAAATCCTTTATCATTACATTTCTTCAAACACTAATTTTGAATTGTAAAACATAATTTTCGTGCTTATTAACTGTGGTTCCCCACACTGAATTAAACAGACAGCAGTTTTTATTTTGTTTTCTGGACAGTGCAATGCTCAATCTCTTTTTGCAATTGGATCTTCAGATTTTAATGTGTCGTGATATTTGTGAGTTTTGAATTTTAATGAAAAGTGTTACATGATAAACCCTTGGTGGGTGCCGATGAAAGCACCTGCAATGAGATGCGCAGAAGTGTTTTGACCAGAAAAAGCACACAGGAGGTAAGGAGCCGAAGAAGATCTGATGATCTGCTTTACACATTGTGGACGGACATCAAAGGAAAGTAACATTTCCCACACATTTAATTTGACTTGTGAATGTCAAAAAATAGAAATAAAGCAAAAAATAAATAAAATAATGTTAGAATAATCTTGGTGCCAGGACATCAGAAGTTATGCTAAACTTGTGTTAATCCTTGGTTGGACCACACTTGGAGTACTGCGTAAAATTCTGGTCGCCACTCTATATATAAAAAAGATATGGAAAGAAAGAAAGATTTCCATTTATATAGCGCCTTTCATCACCAACGGACGTCTCAAAGCGCTTTACAGCCAATGAAGTACTTTTGGAGTGTAGTCACTGCTGTAATGTTGGAAACATGGCAGCCAATTTGCGCTCAGCAAATTCTCACAAACAGCAATGTGATAATGGCCAGATAATCTGGGGGCAAAATCACCTTCTTTTATAGCCTTTTTTGGGCCTCCGGGGGTGAAACCAGGTTATCACCGGGGGTAAGGGGTCGATAGCGCCTCCAGGGAAATTGCCCCGGATGTTTGGGGTGGGGCGGGGGGCGGCGTGGTGCTGGTGGCGCTGTGCCCCATGATTTGGCCTGTGGCTGCTGTTGTCGGACCAACTGAAAACTATGGCAGCCCACACTGCAAGCAGCAAGGGGAGCGCCGGTGGCGGATGTCCAGGCAATTTCCCCCATGCAGACACACACACGGGAGCTTATGTCATTGCCGTCCACGCCAACCTCTCGCTGCCCCGCGCCAACCCCTTTGCCCCACATGAGGGAAATTACCTGGACATCCGCCACCAGGGCTCCCCTTGCCGTTTGCAGTGTGGGCCGTCATAGTTTTCAGTTGGTCCGACAACAGCAGCCCTCGCCTGACCGGGTCGCCATCCTGCATCCCGGCTCTCTGTTTTGGGTGCCGGGCTGTTGGCCTGGTCAAGTACATCCCTGGTGGCCCAGCGAAGGCTGCCAAAGGGACGGCAGAGCGCACAGCGGACTCCCCAATAATTGAAGGGGTGGGGCCTTCCACCACGTCAACACTACATGGATCATCCACGGAGCGCTGATGTTACCAACGGGGTGCGCCACCCTACCTCCCTGGGAGTTTAATGGTTCATCTGAAAGACTTCACCTCCGACAGTGCAGCACTCCCTCAGCACTGCACTGGAGTGTCAGCCCAGACTTAAGTGTTCAAGTCTCTGGAGTGGGTCTTGAACCCACAGCCTTCTGACTCAGAGGTGCGTCTGCTACCCATTGAGCCACAGATGGCACTGGAGAGGGTGCAGAGAAGATTTACAAGGATGGTACCAGAGGGTATATATATATATATATCAGGAAAGGATGAACGGAAATGGCTGGGTCTCTTTTCTCTTGAAAATTGAAGGCTGAGGGGTAAACTAATAGAGGTCTTTAAAATGATTAAAGTTTTTGATGGAGTGGATACAGAGAGAATTGTGGGGACGAGAAAAACTAAAAGCCATCAATATAAGTCACCAAGAAATCAAATGGGGAATTCAAAAGAAACCACCCAGAGAGTGGTGAGAATGTGGAACTCGTTACCGCAGAGATTGGTCAAGGTGAATAGTATAGATGCATTTAAGGGCGGTTAGATAAGAACATGAGGGAGAAGAGAGTAGAGGATTATGCTGATAGAGTTAGAAGAGGAGGATGGGAGGAGGCTTGAGAGGATCATAAATGCCTGCGTGGACTGGTTGCGCCGAATGGCCTATTTCTGTACTGTGTATCCGATGTAATGGTGTAAGTGATTTTAGTACACAGACAGTTAGGCCTGGAAATTGCGCAGCACTCCATTTGAGTGCGGTACTATCCATGAGGAGGGAATTCCTGCACCAGGCATGCAAGTCCAGCCCCGCCTGCGAAATTGGGTTTACCGCCCCCGAGAAGAAGTGGAGTACAGAAAAACGCACTCCACTTCCTCTCTGGGGTATTAATGGGACAGAAGCAGAGGGAGCGGGGCGCATCACTAAGTACTGGGCCGCATAGCATTGCCACATAGAAGGGGCCCTCCACTTCATTAAAGGGGAAGGCCGAGCTGCTGACTTCGCGGGGGCCCTAACTGGACGTCATGAGGGAGCTGAGGTGCCGAGCCATCGACCTGGCACTCAAGCGTGTACCGGGCTGCCAGATCGCGGTACAGACACCTTGTCCAAGGAGGCAATGGGCCGCGACAAGTAAGTCGGCCGATTTTCTATTGATCCGCAAGCGGCCTAGTCTTAAATTAGCGGCTTGCGGATCAATCGGCCACCATGTACATGCCCCCTGACGGTGTCGCTGGCATCGACCAGCCAGCTTCATGGGGCAATACCCAATTTTTACTCCGAGGTGAAAACGGGTTGCTGCACATCGTGATGACGTCATCGCCCTGACCACCATTTATCCCTCAACCTACACCACTGAAAATAGATAACTAGTCATTTATTTCATTGCTGTTTGTGGGACCTTGCTGTGTGCAAATTGGCTGCCACATTTCCCCACATTATAACACTAATTACATTTTAGCAGTACTCCACTGTATCTGAAGCATTATGGGATGTCTTGACATCGTGAATAGCGCTAAATAAACAGAGGTTTGTTTGGTCGTATTATAACTCAGTGCACACAGTTGCCTTAATTTATTGCAGAAATTGGTCTTAATTGCAACTAAATGACGACAAGCAGGTGGATACTCCCACAGTTGAAACATCTCATTTCCTATGATGAAGCCATTGTAGAACTCAATGATGATATGCTTTTCGCAAGAATATGCAAGTGTGGGATTCCCCACTGTAGAATGTGAATGTTTCAGAGGTAAAAGGAAAAATATGCCAGGTACTGGCAGGTAATGTGTATTGGTGGCCAATAGTCATTTGGACACTTAATTAGTCATAGGGTTCATTGGTGAAAAATTCTTGGATCAAGGTTTAGTGAAGCTATCTTTCCTGATCCAACCTTCATCAACAGGTGTTGTCCCATATCTTCCCCCCTCCCTTGTGGTCCTGTCAGACCTGGCGTTGAATGGTTAAACTAGTTGTCCGCTACATCCATTCAAGTCTGCGCCCTTTGGATTTGAGGGAGCGAAGATGAGGGCCGTACCAGGGGGAATGGCCAGGGTGAGAGTCAGTAATGATTTTAATGGTGACAAGGGCATCAAATGTGGTGGTGAGGGTGTGGTTGAGCAGATCGGTAGCAGAAATGTCATGGTGCATGGCTGGACGAAGGCTGGACAGTTTCAAGTTGATAAGTGCAGTTTTAAGAGAGTTTGGAGAGAATTTTTTCCAGGGGCAGATACAGGAGGAAGTAGGTGTGGATGGTGGAAGGGGGATGTAGCTGGAGAGCGATACAATGAACCGGTCAGAGATGGCCTTATCGTAATTGGCACAGGCCACAAGAGATGGCAAGGTCGAGAGGGTGGCCGTGAATATGGGTTGCGGAGTTCACATGGAGGGAGAGATTAAGGGAGGATAGGTGTGTAGTGAACTCAAAGGAGAGAGAGTACGATAAGTTGAGATGGATGTTGAAATCACCGAGGATGAGAAGTCGCTTGGTGCATAGGCTGAGGGAGGAAAGCAGTGAAAATATCTCAGTGGTAACATTTTTATCATACTTGAGTGAGCGGTAGAGAACAAGAGTTTCAAATGAGAGGTGAGAAGGGTGGAATAAGGTGAAATGTTCAAAGGAGGAGAAAATGCTGTGGGGTAAGGGGACAGACCAAAGTATGATTTTGTGATGAGAGCCATGCCACCATTACGACGGTTTGGGTGGGGCAAGCGGTGGACAGAGCCAGGTGGGGAGACCTCGTTTAAAGGTAAGGTGTCAACACCCCTCAGCCAAGTTTCCGTCAGGGCTATGATGTCGATGTAATCATCCAGGGTAAGCTCATGGATGGCAAGGGCTTTGTTCACAAGCAAACAGACATTCTGCAAGGAGAAGCGGAGAGGATTGGTAATGGCCGATCCACTGCCAGCATCCACAGGGTCAGCGCTTTGAGGGATGAATTGGATGGGGAGGGGACCATGACAATCATTCCAACATATTCGGCTTCATAGACTTGATGTGGAGGCAGCTCAGAGAAGGTTCACGAGGCTGATCCAGGGGATGAGGGTTTGACTTACGATGAAAGGTTGAGTAGGTTGGGCCTCTACTCATTGGAATTCAGAAGAATGAGAGGTGATCTTATAGAAACGTATAAAATTATGAGGGGGCTTGACAAGGTGGATGCAGAGAGGATGTTTCCACTGGTGTGGGAGACTAGAACTAGAGGGCATGATCTTAGAATAAGAGGCCGCCCATTTAGAACTGAGATGAGGAGACATTTTTTCTCTCAGAGGGTTGTGAATCTGTGAAATTCGCTGCCTCAGAGAGCTGTGGAAACTGGGACATGAAATAAATTTAAGACAGAAATAGACAGTTTCTTAAATGTTAAGGGGATAAGGGGTTATGAGGAGCAGGCAGGGAAGTGGAGCTGAGTCCATGATCAGATCAGCCATGATCTTATTGAATGGCGGAGCAGGCTCGAGGAGCCGTATGGCCTACTCCTGTTCCTATTTCTTATGTTCTTATGTTCTTATATTGTAAAATTCCACCCCCCGAACTGTCTTGGTAGTAGCCTGGGGCTGATTTTAAGTCAATTGAAAGAAAAATGGACAGCTCACCCACTATGTTCCCTTTAATTGTTTTGGGCCCTGTGTGGCACCTTTAAGGTTCCTTGGAACAGTGAGTCAACCACTGTCCCCTGTGTCGTGCCAGCAAGAACAGTTAAAACTGAGCACAGAAGCTTGCAGTTAGGGTCAAATGTGGCCCTCATTGTAAAGGGAAATGGTGCAGTATTGGGCTTCCTTATTGATGACATATGTCATGGTTGCCTGAGATACAACTTGTGGCTGAGATGTTAGCTTTCCATTTTATCCTTGCCGCTGAAATTGAGAAGCACCGTGAATTGCTGCAGAACACCATGGACGTTGCAGGAAAATGGGCATTTGTGTGTTATGTGCTACTGCTGGTCCCAAAATACTTGTACATTACGGGAGTGGAATCCTTTGCGAAAAAGAAAAACATATGTTAGAAACCGATGTTTCCCTGATACTGCTTCCAGGATGAAAGTAATATAGGTTGTAGACAACTAAATAAAGCATCCATCATGTCCCTGATGCAGTGGAAGACAGCAGACTGGCCCATGGAATTGATGTCACCTGCAGGAGACCAGGAGGATCCAATCATGGAAAATTGATGGACAGTAGTCACCCATTCTGAGCCACTTATGGAATTTGAAGAGCAGCGGAAATAACAGCATCTTCCAACTAGAGAGATCCAAGACCATCAGTGGTGATCTACTCGCACTTGAAACTGCCTTTCCAAATGGCGTACTGCCAATACCTGATCTACCTCAACACATTCCATTCTCTGTGCCACTCAGGTGGTGGAGTGTGGCTGCAGATCCCCCCGTAATGGATGACAGATATCTGGCGTGGCAGCCCAAGTTAGCCTCAGTCTCCTCAAAGACTCCTCCTCAGATGTGCTGAGGATATCTCTCTTCTCTTCTTTCTTAGGCGGCCCCGCGAATCGAGGATGACTTGCTTCCACGCCAAAAAGGGATGAGTTCAATGAGCTCACAGTTGTTTCACTGAAGGACCTAATATCCCAGGTGCACAAGATGCCTGCACGTGGATTTTTTTTAACATGTGGTGGCCGTTGCACACCAGCCACCACACACACGGGCTTGACAGAGCTAGGTCTTGGTCCAGTGGCAAGGATTAACCAAGATGACTGGAGACCAGCTCTGCTGCACGGACCTAGTGCGCACACATATCACAGTGTGGGCTGGCCCGTGTTGCCCCTGAGCCCTCGCCTCTTCTGGGCCCCGAACTCACACCTCTCCTGGGGCCCGATCACGACGTGAGGTAGATCAGACATTGCATGGTACACTCTTTGGGATAGGTAGTTTCAAGTGCTGGTAGGTCACCTCTGATGGTCTTGGATTCCTGCAGTTCGAAGTCACTGCTGCCTTTGCTTAAATTAAAGCAATTTAATAGCTTTAATGATGCTTTTAATGATACTTGCTGAGCTCATCAGACAAAGGGGACAGTTTTACTACCTATATTGATAAATTGTTTCAGAGCTGAGTTTAAGGATGGAGTCATCAAATGACAGTGACTTTAGATTAGTATCGTGAACATAAGAAACTGCTACTAAACCACCGTTATCGATATGAGCAGCATGTTTAATGCTATCAATATTATATTATTTAAGAATTGAAGTATTAATACATAGCTCTATATTATGCATAATTTACGACAATGAAATTGTGTTGCTGCAGCACAATTGCACATACTCCCTTAAAATGAAGTGTTACTAAATCCAATTAAGGAAAAACAAGCAGCCTCCGCTCCAATTAGTAACTAGGGAGCAATTTGTAAACTCTAATAGACTTTCCTATCCCTCATCTTGCTGATGCAGTGTTGCTTTGTGTATATGCCATTTAAAAGCATGTTGGAAAATTCCATTTTCACAATGACTATAAATGCTGCGTGCAGCAAGTTAACACACTGCATCAACTTAAACACCAACAAAAGAGTATTGGAATCTGTTAATTGTTCTCCCGATCAATGACTTGAGAAATTAAGTTTTAGATTTTTCAGCAGAAGTTTGGGAAAGAAAAAAAAATGACTTGCTTTTAGATGGCATCTTGTCATGTTTCCCAGAATTGCGTCGACCACAGTGAATTACTTGGAAGCACAGCGACTTTTCTGACGACAGGTCATCGACCTGAAACATTAACTCTGTTTCTCTCTCCACAGCTGCTGCCTGACCT
This sequence comes from Pristiophorus japonicus, assembly GCF_044704955.1. Lineage (NCBI taxonomy): Eukaryota > Metazoa > Chordata > Chondrichthyes > Pristiophoridae > Pristiophorus > Pristiophorus japonicus. Next base: position 36,107,114 of record NC_091979.1, read on the forward strand.
ACTGAGTGTTTCCAGTATTTGCTGTTTTAATTGTACATTTAGAGGAGATATGAGGGAAATTTCTTCACCCAGAGGGGGTCTGGAACTCACTGCCTGAAAGGGTGGTAGAGGCAGAAACCCTCACCACACTTAAAAAATACTTGGATGTGCACTTGAAGTGCCATAACCTACAGGGCTGCGGACCAGTGGGATTAGGCTGGTTAGCTCTCTGTCGGCCGGCGCGGACATAATGGGCCGAAATGGCCTCCTTCCATGCTGTAAATTTCTTTGATTCTACGATTCTATGATTATATTTGTTTCACTCTGGAAGTTTGGCTGTAAATTGATGCACTGCTACTCCAGTTACTACTTGCTCTTCAATCATGCTGCTCCTGACCCAGAAAAACCTTTAACAAAAAATTGCTTGGCTGTTTTTTTAATATCAGCAGCCTGCTGCAGTCCCTTAAAGGGCCATAGGTGAGGCCGATCAATGCCTGGTAATGTCTGCCATTGTTTCCTCAGTGTTCTGCGTAGAACATAGGACCTCGATTAGCATGTTGCAGATAGGTTCCCGCCTCAAGCTAGTGGGCACCTGGGCCCCCATGCAAAGGCTTCAGTGCAAATGACGATGGGTGCAGCGGGAGCGAGAAGGGGGCACTGCCATTTTCAGCCCACTGTCACCCTGTTCCCATTGGGCGGATACCTGTGAAGATTGTCCTCAGAGTCACTGACGAATCTAAAATATCACTTAAAACTGAGGCAGCATCATCTGAGGCCGATGTTCCCTTGCTTAAGGGGGAGGGCAATGTTTGAACTAAGAAGACATATTGGGCCAAAAATTGCAGCCTTGCCGGGTGCGTACGACACCCGAAGAGGCCTTACAAATGTCGGTTCTTGGCCAAAAATTGGCTTTTGCGATCTGTCAAAATTTCTCGTACGCATTCCGAGGAGAAGGACATCCACGGGGCAGAGATTGGGCAATTTGTCCAACTCTTGCCCAACGAATGTCCTTCAAACTCTTATTCCTGGTAAAAGCAGGTGTATAGAAAAACATAGTAAAATTAAATTTACTCAATAATTTTTATATTGTTCATTAAATAAGTTTATTTTTGACCCTATTAAAGCACATTAAAAAAAATTAGGCCTCTGACCGTAATTCTACATTCCTCTGGGACCACCAGATATTTTTGTAAAATGCTTTCTGGTCAGAGGCATTCACCCGAAGGAAGCCTCCAACCGCAATTTTCCCGCAATTGAGTTTCCTTTAATATAGAGGGATCAGATAAGATTTGACCTGCCTTGAAATATGATCGCTATCAATAACTGCGATAGATCAGATCACTTTGATCACTGAGCTCAAAATGAGTCTCATTCTATCGGAACAAAATCATTTCAACTAGGCATTTTAGAACATAATGTTAGAGTAGACGAATAATTAACATTTGCTTTGAATTAAGGAGTTGGTGCCCTTTTGTGAATATGAGATTGCTGTGATCAGAGGCCTTCCATTAGCACCGGAGATTAAAAGAACAAATCAAACTCAATTAACGTAGGAAATGTAAAGGCTGACAAATCACATTTCTTTTTTAAATGTCAGTTATAAACCAGTGAGTTGAAATCGCATTGTGCGATCAGGAACAAATTCGCTAACATGTTGGTTTTGAAATTTATTTATCTGCTATTTTATTATTATGGAGAATAAGGAAATAGCATCAACGTTAAACCAATATTTTGTATCTGTCTTCACAGTAGAAGATGTAAAACGCATTACTAAAATGGTGGGGAACCAAGGATCTAATGAGGGTGAGGAACTTAATGTAATTAATATAAGTATAGAAAAAGCAGTGGAGAAAATAATGGGACTAAAAGCCGACAAATTCCCTGGATCTGACGACCTACATCCTAGGGTTCTAAAAGAGGTGGCTGCAGAGTTAGTGGATGCATTGGTTTTGATCTTTCAAAATTCCCTAGATTCTAGAACGGTCCCAGTGGATTGGAATAAAGCAAATGTAGCACTGCTATTCAAGAAAGGAGGGAGAGAGAAAACAGGGAACTACAGACCAGTTAGCCTGACATCAGTCATCAGGAGAATGCTGGAATTCATTATTAAGGAAGTGGTATCTGGGCACAGGCAATCATAACATGATTAGGTAGAGTCAACATGGTTTTATGAAAGCGAAATCATATTTGACAGATTTATTAGATTTTTTGAGGATGTAACTAGCAGGGTGGATAATGGAGAACTAATGGATGTAGTATATTTGGATTTCCAAAAGGCATATGATAAGGTGCTACATAAAAGGTTATTACACAAGATAAGGGATCATGGGATTGGAGCTAATGTATTAGTATGGATAGAGGATTGGTTAACGGAGAGAAAACAGAGAGTAGGGATAAACGGGTCTTTTACAGGTTGGCAAGCTGTAAATAGTGGGGTGCCGCAAGGATCAGTGTGGGGGCCTCAGTTATTTACAATCTATATTCATGACATAGATGAAGGGACCAAGTGTCCAAGTTTGCTGATGATAAAAAAATAGGTGGGACAGTAAACTGTGAAGAGAATACAAAGCGTCTACAAAGGGATATAGATAGACTAAGTGAGTGGACAGTAAGGTGGCAGATGGAGTATAATATAGGGAAATGTGAGGTTATTCAGTTTGGAAGGAAGAGTAGAAAAACAGGATAATTTTTAAACAATGTTTAACTTTTAAATGTTGGTGTTGAGAGAGATTTGATGTCCTTGTGCAAGAGACACAGAAAGCTAGTATGCAGATACAGCAAGCAATAAGGAAGTATAATGGCATGATGGCATGTTGTCCTTCAATGCAGGGGGTTTGGAGTATAAGAGTAAGGAAGTCTTGCTACAATTGTACAGGGCCTTAGTGAGACCACACCTGAAGTACTATGCACAGTTTTGGTCTCCTTATCTAAGGAAGGATGTATTTGGAGACGGTGCATTGAAGGTTCACTAGATTGATTCCTGGGATGAGAGGACTGTCTTATGATGAGAGATTGTGTAGAATGGGCCTATACTCTCTGGAGTTTAGAAGAACGAGAGGCGATTGCATAGAAATATACAAGAATCTGATGGGGATTGACAGGGTAGATGCTGAGAGGTTGTTTCCCCTGGCTTGAGTGTCTAGAACTAGGGGACACAGTCTCAGAATGAGACCATTTAAGACAGAGATGAGGAAGAATTTCTTCACTCAGAGGGTTGTGAATCTTTGGAATTCTCTGTCTCAGAGGGCTTTGGATGCTAAGTCTCTAATTATATTCAAGGCTGAGATTTTTGGAGTCTAGGGGAACCAAGGGATATTGAGATCGGGTAGGAAAGTGGAGTTGAGGTCGATGATCGGCCATGATCTTATTGAATGGGGAAGCAGGCTCGAGGGGCTATATGACTGACTCCTGTTCCTATTTATTAAGTTCTTAATATTGCACAACTCATTTTTAACCCACGGTAGTTACTCATTGAGTGGAGTAGATGCTCAGAAAAAGTAAACCTAGCTCGTTGCTGAGCACAGATTCATTTTGAACCAGCAATCCACACAGGAATTGTTGCAGCTTGATCGGACCAACCAGGCACCTCCTACAATTTGAACAGTTAAAATCAAACAAGACTCATCATCGTCATCATCATCCTCATAGGCAGTCCCTCGAAACGAGGATGACTTGCTTCTACACCAAAAAGGGATGAGCTCACAGGTGTTTCAATGAAAGACCTAATATTCCAGATCCAGAACTACATCTTGAAGGGTGGAAGATGCCTGTGCGTGGATTTTTTTAACCTGTGGTGGCCGTTGCACGCCAGCCATCACATGGGCTTGACAGATCTAGGCCTTGGTCCAGTGGCAACGATAACCCAAGACGACTGGAGACTAGCTCTGCTGCACGGGCCTAGTGCGCACACATATCGCAGTGTGGGCTGGCTCATGCTGCCCCTGGGCCCTCGCCTCTTCTGGCCCCGAACTCACGCCTCTCCCGGGTACCGGTCACATCCCTCTACATTCTCTCGCCACTCCTTTGTCCCGACCTCACCGCTCCTGCTGTACCTGCCCACGCTCCAATCACCGACCTGGACCTTGATGACATCCCTCTTCACTGCCATCGGCCTCCTGCACCAGCTTGCGCTGTACCTTGAAGTGGTATGGCACCACGCTGTACAGGGGCCGCCACTCGCCGCTCCTTTTATGGCCCTGACCTGCCGCTGATGGTCTCTCACAGGTAGGGGCTGCCACGCTTTTGTACCTATGTCATATTGTAAAACAACTTCAATGATGAAAGGTCATTGTGCTGAAACATTAACGCTGTTTCTTTCTCCACAGATGCTGCCTGACCTGCTGAGTATTTCTCACACTTTCTGTTTTTAACTCTGTATATTAAATGGTTTCATGCTATTCCTGGGCCCTGTTTTATTTATCTGTTCTATGGTTACCAGGATGAAAACCAACTTTCAATAATTTATAAAATCAAACTGAGATGACTGGAATTTGGATGAGGATAGAGTCTCAACAGCAAGGTGTCATAACGGGAATTTGGATTATTTCTGCTGTACAAAATATCTTAGCAGCACCTACTTTTTACACTTTGTTCTGAGTCACAACTTGCAGGACACAACTGAGATGCCTATTTGATGCTCATTGTTCCACTCTGATAATTTAAGATCCACAGGGCTAGACTTTCCCGAGAGCCCCATGTAAAGTCCTGTCCCCTCAGTACAGATTCACACGAGGCATGTAGTGAAGACAAGGTCACTCTGGACCTGCATCTTTATTTCACAGCTCTGGAATGCTGCACTTGCCTGAGACCTGTCCTTATATACCTGTCTCTTGCAAGTGCACCCTGGTGGTAAGGTATGCTGGTGGTTATAGGTCATATCTTATTACAGTCATGTATAGTATGTTAGGATACAGTTATATATAATAATGTAAGATACATGACATCACCCTCCCCCAAGGTCTTATTGTCTTTATGGGTTCAGTCTCTCAGGTGGTCTACGCTCTCGCGTGGAGCGTCTGGGTTGTGGTTCAGTTGTTTGCCTTGGTGTCTGTTTTTCTTTGGGTGTGATTGTTGTTGACTCGCCTGGGCTGTCTGTTGAGATTGTCCTTTCCTCAGGTTGTTCCCTCTGTCTGTCCACCAGGTGTGGTGTGAGTTCCACATTGTAGTCTGCCTCTGGTTCCTCAGTGTTGTTGGTAAATCTACTTTTGACTTGGTCTACATGCCTCCGGCAGGTTTTGCCATTGTCCATTTGGACTACCAGTAGCCTGTTTCCTTCCTTGCCCGTTACTGTCCCTGCAAGCCATTTGGGACCCCTGCCATAGTTTAGTACAAACACTTTGTCCCCTATCTCATTCCATCTCCCCATCGAATTTCTGTCATGGTACTCAGTCAGCCTACAGCCTCAACGATTTTGTGCATGTCTGGGAGGATTAATGAGAGCCTTGTTTTTAAAGTCCTTTTCATCAACAGTTGTGCGGGACGGATACCAGTCAATGAGTGCGGACGAGATCTGTATGCCAGCAGCAGTTGCGACAGGCGACCCTGCAGTGTGGGATCTTGGATTTTAAGCATGCCTTGTTTAATGATTTGCACTGCTCTCTCCGCCTGGCTGTTGGAGGCCGGCTTGAACGGTGCCGTCTTGACGTGATTTATGCCGTGGTCAATTATAAAGTCTTGGAATTCTGCGCTAGTGAAGCACAGACCATTGTCACTGACCAATATGTCAGGGATTCCGTGCGTTGCAAACATGGTTGCGAGGCTCTCCACAGTGGTGGAGGTTGTGCTCGAGTTTAAAATGGTGCATTCGATCCACTTTGAAAATGCATCTACAACTACGAGGAACATTTTACCCATGAATGGACTCGCATAGTCCACGTGCACCCGCGACCACGGTTTGGTAGGCCAGGGCCAGGGGCTCAGTGGAGCCTCGCTGGGGGCATTGCTGAGTTGGGCACAAATGGTGCACCTTCGAATGCAGAGCTCCAAGTCCGCGTCAATACCAGGCCACCAGACGTGGGATCTGGCTATGGCCTTCATGAGAACGATCCCCGGGTGCTCGCGGTGGAGATCCCGGTCAAATGCCTCTCTGCCTCGCAGAGGCATGACTACTCGGCTGCCCCACATCAGGCAGTCTGCTTGTAGTGATAGCTCATGCATGCGCCTGTGAAAGGGTTTTAAGTCCTCGGGGCAGCCATCGCGAGCCTCTGTCCAGTCACCGGTTAGGACACATCTTTTTACTAAGGATAACGTGGGGTCGCTGGCCGTCCAGGCTCTGATCTGACGAGCCATCATGGGCGAACCTGTGGACTCAAAGGCATTGATTGCCATGACTATCTCACAGTCTTGTTCGTCACACCCTTCCGTGGTCGCCAGGGGTAGCCTGCTGAGCGCATCGGCACAGTTGTCTGTGCCTAGTCTGTGCCTTATGGTATAGTCGTAGGACGCCAGCATGAGTGCCCACCATTAAATTTGCGCCGAGGCGTTGGCGTTTATTGCCTTGCTCTCAGATCGGAGGGACATGTGGGGCTTGTGGTCGGTTTCTAATGCGAACTTGGCCCCGAAAAGTTATTGGTGCATCTTTTTGGTACCGTACACGCACGCGAGCGCCTCCTTCTCTATCATTCCGTACCACGCTCCGCCCACGAAAGTGACCTGGAGGCATAAGCTATGGGTTGTAATTTGCCCGCACTATTGACATGTTGCAAAACGCAACCGACCCCATATGCTGACGCATCGCATGTGAGAACTAGCTTTTTACCTGGGTCAAAGAAAGTCAAAACACTGTTGGAACACATTCCGGGGCCTGGGTGCCAGGCAAATTGCTTCTATTTTGGACTCTGTTGGGCGGATTCCATCAGCGGCAATCCTTCTCCCCAAAATTCAACCCGATGCGAGAAACAGGCACTTGGATTTCTTGACTCGTATGCCTACCCGATCCAACCGCTTTAGTACTTCCTCCAAATTACGGAGATGGGAGTCGGTGTCCCTGCCCGTGATAAGTATGTCATCTCGAAATACAACCGTCCCCGGGATGGACTTGAGCAGACTCTCCATGTTGCGCTGGAATATGGCAGCTGCCGACCTGATGCCGAATGGGCATCAATTGTACATGAAAAGGCCTTGATGTGTGTTGATGGTGGTGAGTAGCTTGGATTCCTCAGTCAATTCTTGCATCATATATGCAGATGTGAGGTTTAATTGTGAGAAAAGTTTACCTCCAGCCAATGTGGCAAATAGGTCCTCCGCTCTGGGCAGTGGGTACTGGTCCTGTAGGGAGACTCTGTTTATGGTAGATTTGTAGTCCCCACAGATTCGTACGGATCCATCAGGCTTCATGACTGGGACGATGGGACTTGCCCAGTCGTTAAATTCCACAGGTGATATAACGCCTTCCCACAGAAGCCTGTCTAGTTCGTGTTCAATCTTTTCCCTCATCACATAGGGTACAGCTCTGGCCTTGTGATGGACCGGTCTAGCATCCTGTGTGATGTAGATTTTGACTTTGGCCCCTTTGAAAGTGCCCACACCTGGCTGAAAGAGATGTTCAAATCGCTTTATAACTGTTGAGCAGGAGGTCCATTCTCTAATGACATGGCATGGACATCATCCCATTTCAAGTTTAGTTTTGCCAGCCAGCTGTTCCCCAGCAGTGCTGGGGTGTCTCCGGGGACAATCCACAAGGGAAGTCAGTTCACTGTCCCTTTGTGTGTGACAGAGAGCATGGCGCTGCCGAGGAATGGTACAATTTCTTTGCTATAGGACCTTAGTTTGGTGTCGACCCTTGTGAGTTTTGGTCTGTCTCTTTTATGCGGCCACAGTTGTTCAAATTGTTGAGCCCCTATGAGAGATTGACTCGCTCCCGTATCCAGCTTCATGTTGACAGATATCCCGTTGAGTAGGACCCTCATCATTATCGGAGTGTCCTGTTGTAGGAGCAGTGGCCATTGATCGTGTTGACCCGCTGCACACCGGTGTCCCGGGTACTGTCCCCAGCATCTTCTCGTCCGCTTTCCGACCCATCCGATTCGTATACCAGCCGAGCTGCCGTTTTTTTGCACATGCGGGCCACATGCCCTGTATATTCACAGTTCCTGCAAACAGCCTGCTGAAATTGACATCCCCTTGACGAGTGCCCACCCCCACACCTCCAGCACAGACCTGTTCTATTCTTCAAAGAGTTCCCAAAGAAGGAGCTGCGTCTGGCCGATCTCGCTTGAGCTTCTCTCAGTTTGTAGTTGATTGCTCGCATTATGGGTTGATGAGGTGTGAACGGACGTTCCTGTGGCCCTTGATAGCTGTCGAGAGCCTGTTCCCCCAGTTTTGTCTGTGTGTGGGGGTAGCGGCTTGTTTAGTGCTGTGTACTTCTTGTTCCAATATTTCGTTAGTTGTCGTACCTGCATTGTAAATCAACCTCGTTTCATCTTCCCCTACCAAGAATGTCTGTGCAACCAGTGCAGCTGCCTCTAAGGTCAGGTTCTTGGTTTCTATGAGCTTTCGGAATATGCCTGCGTGGCCTATTCCTTCAATGAAAAAGCCTCTCAGCATTTCTCTCCTCAGTTCATCGGAGAACTCACATAAACTAGCCAACCTCCGAAGTTCCACCACGAAGTCGGGTATGCTCTGGCCCACACAGCGTCTGTAGTTGTAGAACCTGTGTCTGGCCATGTGTAGGCTGCTCACTGGCTTCAGGTTGTCTCTTACCAGTGTGCTCAATTCTTCAAATGACTTGCTTGCTGGTTTCTCGTGTGCCAACAGATCCTTCATTAAAGCGTATGTTTTTGATCCACAGCTGGTCAAGAGATGGGCTCTTCTCTTGTCTGCCTTATCATCACCGAACCAATCTTTGGTTACAAAGCTTTGCTGGAGCCTTTCTATAAAGTCCTCCCAATTGTCTCCAGCATTGTACTTTTCATCTGATCCATTCTTCGCCATTCTGTGGATTCTGTAATCCCGTAACCCGTCGCCACTGTAAAGTCCTGTCCCCTCAGTACAGATTCACAAGAGGCATGTAGTGAAGTCAAGGTCACTCTGGACCTGCACCTTTATTTCACAGCTCTGGAATGCTGCACTTGCCTGAGACCTGTCCTTATATACCTGTCTCTTGCAAGTTCACCCCTGGTGGTAAGGTATGCTGGTGGTTACAGGTCATATCTTATTACAGTCATGCATAGCATGTTGGGATACAGTTATATATAATAATGTAAGATACATGACACACCACAGTGCCCAATTGCCCGCCCAGAAAAATCACTTACGTTTTTTAAGTAAGGCTGGCGAGAATTTCCAATTTTAAGTTAAAAATAATCACCTGGTGAGAAAATAGATGTTGCACCATTATTCTCTGCAGTTATGGGGAAATTAAGGGCTAGACCTTCCACTAGGTGGCTAAGGCCCCAAAAAATGGGCCTTGTTCCAGTGATGTGGGACGTCTCGGACTTGCTGATCGCTGGCACAAGGCCCATTTTATTTTGCAATTTTCCACTCGGCCTTACCCTGGTAATGTCAAATGGGCGATGTGATTTTTCAGCAATCTCACGATCGCCCACTGAAAACGGAAGTAAAAAAAAAGCTTCCCTAGCAACATATTCTGTGCATGTGTGGGATTTTTTTTTGGTTAACTTTCTTTGCCACGTTTTGAGAGGTCAGGGGTCATCATACATGTTCAGAAGGCACAGGGAGGGTCAGAGAGAGAGAGTGGAGACAGAGAGAGTGATGGAAGGCAGAGAGGCAGAGGAGATTTGTTGGGCTGGTTTGATTATCTTGAGATCAAAAATAGTTATTTTTACTTTTAAAAATTTATATTCTTTTACTTATTATTGTGGAAGTGGCCGGAAAGTTCAGAAATTATTTGTAAACTTTAAAATTAAAAGTTATATATCAAAATATCAAAATGGAGGGTGAAACAGAAAGAAAAAGGGCAAAACTCTTCAGCGAGGAGGCCAACAAGGCACTTGTAAATATTGTACACGGTAAATATTGGGACGACTTGACACGGGGTGGGCATGGGAAACCTCCACCCCGTGCCTACCGAAAAATCTGGCAGGAGATTGCCGATATCGTCACATCGGCATCAAATGAGATACGGACACCTGACCAGTGCTGGAAAAGGTGGAACAGCTTTTTGGCAGCAGCCAGAGTAAGTTGCATGTTATATTTAAAATGTTTTATATTTAATATTTTAATGATGCGTGCAAATTTTAATTGGAAGATTGAATTTCATTTCTTTATTGTATTAATTAATTAAATTATGAATTAATTTATGCATCCTAACAGTAAGTTGAATTTTATATTTATGAAATATTGTTCATATGCAATGTAATACAAATTTCTCACCGAACATTGCATCTCCGGCATTGAATTTAAGTCCGTCATTCTTAAATGTTTATTACCAAGTCTATTAGCTTATGCCATACCATGTTCTCTTCTCATTTGCAGAAGAAGGTATCTATCAACCGCTCTGAGCAGAGGAGGACTGGGGGCGGCTCTGCTCAGCTCCAGCCGCTGTCAGAATATGAGGAGCTTGCGGTCGCGCTGGTGGGATATGATAGCCGTTCAGTCACGACCCGTACTGTGGCCAAACCCAGCCTTGAGTCTCGTGAGTAATGGGAACTGTGTAAAGTGTCAAACATTAATAAAGACATCTTAGTTCCACCTGTGATTATAATGCAATATGCAATATACTTTTGATGTACTCTTGATGTACGAATGATGTCATGGCAGCCCTGGTGAACCCTTGTGCATATGGGGTATTGAAAACTATTGTTATGTTATGGATTATTGAGAAATATTGATATGCAATGTTTCCTATTAATGATCACCATTAATGTCCTAATAAGTTGTTTCGAAATGTCATTCATTTTTTTAAGGTCAACCTGATAAGGTCATCTCACTGCAGCCAGACCCATCCACTCCCCCTGCACCATCAGCAGCAGCAACCGCCTCGGAGGAGGAAGAGTTAGAAGATGAACCAATTAGTGTGGAGGAAAAGGAAGAGTAGGAGTAGGAGGAGGAGGAAGCAAACATGTTTGTGGCGGGGGGATGAACCTGCAGTCATGTCTATTGAGATGAATGAGGCACCGGGACCAAGCAGTGTGCAGGTGGCAACGCCAAGGCACGACATTTTGCACATGCTGATCCAACGGAGGTAGACGGAGCGCTTGATATCTCTGTGCAGGGAGACAGTCGCGATCCGTCGCGATCTTATCCAGGGGTTCGATGGGTTCTCCACGAACTGGAGCCAGTTCTCCACGAACTCGAGCCAGTTCCCAACAACCTGGAGCCAGTTCAACATGAACTTCTCCAACTGGTCTTCCGTGCAAACGGAGATAGCACGGGAGATCTTGGGGGCGATCCATGAGCAGACCGCCACAACCAATGCCCTTCGGCATGCATTGCTGGCTGGACACGGCGCTGCACCCCAAGGTGTCGTGTCGGCTCGGAGCGAGACCCCTAGCACTCAAGTGAGTACGGAGGACACAGTTCCTCCTGACTCGGAAATGGAGCCTCAGGCTTCTGCATCCACACTGTCAACTCCACCATGGCAGGATGTCTTGCCGTCCCACGCTGCACACCGCGTTCGTGTCAGTCTGTGTAGACTAAAATGGGTGGGTGGGGTACGAACACAGGGTGGGAAAGGATCTGAAGGGAAACATGACCGCAGGTAGGGAGGGGTGTGTGTTTTCAATTGCATTATTAAATTGTTCATGTTTTGTTCACGATGGTTTGAGGTTTGGGGGAAGGGTGGGTTGACAGGTGTGGGAGGCTGTTGTTAACTAATTTTTTTTAATTCATTCATTGTGTTAATAAAAAAGTTGTGCCTTCTCTCTTAGTTACATTAGTTACATTAAAGATAACATTTTCAGATAACATATTTACAGTTGTTCATCATTATTTGTTCAGACTTTTATTATAGCTGTACTTTACTTAAGCTAAGCATTAATGCAGATGCCGGGCCAGTGCAGGCAAGACAAAAATGAAACCCCACGCAAATGCAACTTTTGATTAACCCTAACTGTAAATGAAAATGTGAATATCCACAATCAAAGTTCATGCAAAGCGTTCATAAATGAACTGCTGATGCAACAGCTTAGCGGCCGTGTGACTGCCACTGGGTACTGGTCTTCGGGCGGGGGGTGGTGATACCGGTGCTAGATCGCCAGGCTGTTTGCGCTCCCCTAGGTCCTCGCCTGCCTGTTCTTCCACTTCTTCCTCCTCTTCATCCTCACCGGCTGGCTCTTCCGTCTCCCCTCCTTCTGGAGGTGGACCTGCAGCCCGATCTGGCATTACTTGTCCTCTCCTTATAGCTAGGTTATGCAGCATGCAACGCTCCACAATAAACTCTGCTACCTGATCAGTGTGGTACTGTAGGCTGCCACTAGAATGATCCAGGCATCTGAAGCGCTGCTTTAGGACTCCAATTGTCTTTTCAACGATGTTGCTATGTGACTTCAGTGACGGGATTATGCAGAGGGGTCATGAGCCAACTGGCAAGGCCATATCCTTTAACCCTAGCATCCAACCGTGACCTTCTGGCTGATTGACAAACAGGTCAGGGATAGCATTCTCACGTAGAATGTGCTCATCATGGATGCTACCACGAATGTAGCATTTACTGTCATGATTATTTGGTTGTGGTCGACCACAAGCTGCACATTTAGGGAGTGGAACCCCTTTCTGATACGAAACACCTCTGCGTTCTTTAAGGGTGCTTTCAGGGCAATGTGCGTGCAGTCTATTGCTCCCTGCACCTTGGGGAAGTGTGATATTCTTTTGAAACCCATAGCCCTCTCGGTCTGTGCCTCCCTGGTCATTGGGAAGCTTATGAAGTCCATCCTGCGAGCAAAAAGGGCTTCAGTCACCTGTCGAATGCAGCAGTGTGTAGCGTGCTGAGAGATATGGCAGATGGCACCAGCTGAAGCCTGAAAATATCCCGATGCTTGGAAGGCTAGGGCAGCAGTAACCTTCACCTCAACGGACAGTGCGGTTCTGATGGTGCTGGAAGGCTACAGATCACCCTTGACGAGTTGGCATATCTCATCGATGATCCCCTTCCGGAATCGCAGCCTCCAAAGACAAGCGTTTTCAGACAAGTTCAGGGAAGATTTCTTTTCCAAATACATTCATTGGCTGTACGGTCGCCTCCTCTGTCTTCGTCTCTGTCTACTCTGCCACCTCTTCGATTGATTCTTTCAGTAACCAGCGTGTGAGCAGTTACAAGTAATGGCAGGGAAAGCATAGGCCCCATCACTATCAATAATTACTTTCACTAAATTAAACTAATCTCTCTACTCTCTACTCGCTAATCACTCTACTCTCTCTACACTGTATACCAGTCAGTCGAATAGGCCCCCAACGATATCAGTAATTATTTTCACTATCTATAAAAGCACTTTTCACAAAAGAAATGCCTATACAATACCTAATATCAATATATATATATCCTAATATAATATTCTGAGTTGATCTATCTATAAATAACTCTCTAAATAACTCACAACTAGCTCCTTCTTTTCTGTTGCCTCCACCCTTCCTCCGATCTTCAAAATGGCGTCCATAGTGCCCATTTCCTTCTGTTAAGTCCAGGAAAAGCAACAGCCTTGCATCAGCCCAGCGAAGTGCAGGCTAGGTGCCGAAAGTTGGGATGGGCCTTGTGTGGGTGATCAGTTCGGCGATCATTTCGGCGAAGTGAGCCGCAACTTGGGCACCTGTTTTTCCAGCAATGTTTTGGGCCTAGTTTCCACTTTATCCTCAAAATGGGCGATAGAGGTCTGTTTTGGGTGATAGATGGGCCTTAGATGGGTGATGTGAAGTGGAAAGTCTAGCCCTAAGTAAAACGGGCGGTTTAAAAAAAAATTTAGTCCGAGGCTTCGGTTGGGCCTAGGGAGGGGGGGGGGGGGAAACTTTTTTTTTTAATTCACAAAAAAAGTTAAAAAAAATATTCCCAAGACACTTTTAAATCTAATCACCGTTTTACAATTTAAAAAAAATAAAGAACCTTTAACTTACCTTTCTTTGCTGAGGGCTCACCTACCGTCCTGTTTAAGCTGCTTTCACAGTGACGGTTCCCTCGGCGATCTGGACGGGCTTTCATTGAGGCCAAACTTGCGCCCTGACGATTTTCTCGGTGGTGCACGTCAACGGGTTGGTCCCGCCGGGTGTTTTGAGATTTGGGCGAAACCATTGAAAAATTAAAGGGGAAACTTTCGCCGGGCGGAAAAACAGCTGTACCGCCGAGAAAATCGTCGAGAACCTGCCGACAATGAGAGGAAAGCTTAGCCCACAGTAACTTATTTATATCGTGTGTTTTTTTTTTTCATTTCACAGAGTAGCATTACAATCTTCAGAAATAGACACTTTTGAACCAAAGTAGCTTCCCTTTCATATTCCTGTTATTTTTTTTGGGTGGGAAAGGTTAAGGACGAAAACAGCAGAGGCAGCTGAACCAATGCTCTCAACCTTAGTGACAAAGAGGACCATTATTGGAGGTTTGGTGGAGAGGGTGGAGGAGCAAGGCTTAAGAAGATGGTTAGTAGCGGGGAAAAGAACCCTGGGGCTATTTTTGTTGCCGAGGATGATCCTAAAGTAGTCGTTTTTGGCAGAGGCGATTGAGGACCAAAAGTGCTTGATGTGGTCCAGCTAAATCATATCATCATCATCATAGGCGGTCCCTCGAACGAGGATGACTTGCTTCCACACCAAAAGGGATGAGTTCACAGATGTTTCAATTGAGGACCCGAAATTCCAGTCCTGAACTCCAGGGGTGGAAGATGCCTGTGCGTGGATTTTTTTAACATGTGGTGACCGTTGCACGTCAGCCACCACATGGGTTTGACAGAGCTAGGTCTTTATCCAGTGGCAAGGGTTAACCAGGACAACTGGAGACCTGCTCTGCTGCATGGACCTTGTGCGCGCACATATCGCAGTGTGGGCTGGCCTGTGATACCCCTGGGCCCTCGGCTCTTCTAGGCCCCGGCTAATATGACTAAACCACTTGTGTAACAGAGGCCCTGACCTGCGTGAAAACACCAGTGGCAGGTCGGGTCCATCAAAGGAGCGGAGGTGCATCGCCTGGGAGCAGCGTGGAGGCATATTACGTCAGAGAGCAGCACGAGCTGCGATGGCAGCGAAGAGTGACGTCATCAAGGTCCAGGTCGGTGATTGGAGCATGGGCAGATACAACAGGAGCGGCGAGAGACTGTGGAAGGATGTGATCGGGGCCCAGCAGAGGCGTGAGTTCTGGGCCAGGGGCCAAGGGGTAGCACGGGTCAGCCCACACTGCGATATGTATGCGCACTTGATCCGTGCAGCAGAGCTGGTCTCCAGTCATCTTGGATAACCCTTGCAACTGGACCAAGACCTAGTTCTGTCAAGCCTGTGTGGTGGCTGGTGTACAACGGTCACCACACGTTAAAAAAATTCACGCACAGACATCTTCAAGATGTAGTTCGGGACCTGGACTATTAGGTCCTTCATTGAAACACCTGTGAACTCATCCTTTTTGGCGTGGAAGAAAGTCATCCTCGTTTCGAGGGACTGCCTATGATGATGTTACAGATGCACTCAAATGTGTGCTCAACTGAACTTGAGGGAGTGAAGGTGGTGGCCACATCAGGGAGAAACACCAGGAAGTAGAGCACATGTATTTGGTTAAAGGGTCACTGCTCAACTGAGAATGCTTGTGAAAACTATTTGCCTTATTTGGACTCACTGCGGGGACTGCAAAACTCATCTCATGTTTATAAACAGGAAGCCTTCCGTTGTATTCCGCACAACCCTTGTGTTGAGTCCTGACTCTAATGTACTGGCTTACACGAGACACATGCTGAAGTCAAGGTCACTCAGCACCTGCACCTTTAATTCACAGCTCTCCAGTGCTGCACTTGCCTGAGACCTCCCTTTATATACCTCAGTGGGACAGGTATGGAGTGTCTCCTGCAAGTGCACCCCTGGTGGTAAGGTATGCTTATTGTTACAGGTCATATCCAATTACAGTCATGTATAGCATGGTAAGATACAGTAATATACAGTAATGTGAGATACATGACATCACCCTCCCCCAAGGTGTTATTGCCTTTATAGATTCAGTTTCTCAGGTGGTCTGCGCTCTCACGTGGAGCATCTTAGTTGTGGTTCAGTTGTTTGCCTTGGTGCCTGTTTTTCGTTGGTGTGATTGCTGGTATCTCGCTTGGGCTGTCTGTTGAGACTGCCCTTTCCTCAGGTTGTTCTACCTGTCTGTCCACCAGGTGTGGTGTGAGTTCCACATTGTAGTCTGCCTCTGGTTCTTCAGTGTTATCGGTGAATCTACTTTTTACTTGGTCTACATGCCTCCGGCAGGTTTGGCCATTGTCCATTTGTATAACCAATAGCCTGTTTTCCTCTTTTTCTGTTACTGTCCTTGCAAGCCATTTGGGACCCCGGCCATAGTTTAGCACAAACACTTTGTCCCCTATCTCATTCCACCTCCCGCTCGAATTTCGGTTATGGTACTCAGTTAGCTTTTGACGCTTAGCCTCAACAATTTCATGCATGTCTGGGAGGATTAACGAGAGCCTGGTCTTTAAGGTTCGTTTCATTAATAGTTGCGCAGGGGGAACCCCAGTCAACGAATGCGGACGAGATCTGTATGCCAGCAGCAGTCGCGACAGGCGGCTCTGCAGCGTGGGACCTTGGATTCTGAGCATGTCTTGTTTAATGATCTGCACTGCTCGCTCCGCCTGGCCATTGGAGGCCGGCTTGAAAGGTGGCGTCTTAACGTGATTTATACCGTGGTCAACTATAAAATCGTGAAATTCTGCGCTGGTGAAGCACGGATCATTATCACTGACCAATATGTCAGGAATGCCGTGCATTGCAAACATGGTTCTAAGGCTCTCCACAGTGGTGGAGGTGGTGCTCGAGTTTAAAATGGTGCACTCGATCCAGTTTAAAAATGCATCAATGACTACGAGGAACATTTTGCCCATGAATGGGCCTGCATAGTCTACATGCACCCGCGACCATCGTTTGGTGGGCCAGGGACTTAGCAGGGCCTCCCTCGGGGCATTACTAAGTTAGGCACAAATGGTGCACTGACGGACGCAGAGCTCCAAGTCCGTGTCAATGCCAGGCCACCAGACATGAGATCTGGCTTTGGCCTTCATAAGGATGATCCCCGGGTGCTCGCAATGGAGCTCCCGGACAAACACCTCCCTGCCTCGTGAGGGCATAACTACTCGGCTGCCCCACATCAGGCAGTCTGCCTGTAGTGAGAGTTCATGCATGCGCCTATGGAAGGATTTGATCTCCTCGGGGCAGGCATCGCGAGCCTCTGCCCAGTCACCGGTTAAAACGCATCTTTTAACTCGAGATAACGTGGGGTCGCTGGTCGTCCAGGCTCTGATTTGGCGAGCCGTCATGGGCGAACCTGTAGATTCAAAGGCATTGATTGCCATGACCATCTCACCATCCTGTTCGTCGGACCCTTCTGTGGTCGCCAGGAGTAGCCTGTTAAGTGCGTCGGCACAGTTGTCTGTGCCTGGTCTGTGCCTTATCGTGTAGTCGTACCCGCCAGCATGAGTGCCCATCACTGAATGCGTGCCGAGGCGTTGGCATTAATTGCCTTGCACTCAGATAGTCGGGGCATGAGGAGTTTGTGGTTGGTTTCTAAAGCAAATTTGGCCCCGAAAAGGTATTGATGCATCTTTTTGACACCGTACACGCATGTGAACGCCTCCTTCTCAACCATACCGTACCCGCGCTCCGCCTGCAAAAGTGACCTGGAGGCATAAGCAACGGGCTGCAATTTACCCGCATCATTGACATGCTGTAAAACGCACCCGACCCCATACGCTGACACATCACACGTAAGGACTAACTTTTTACCTTTGTCAAAAAAGGCTAAAACACTCTTGGAACATAGAAGGTTGCATGCCTTATTGAAGGCCAGTTCTTGGACGTCCCCCCAAAACCAATCACACCCCTTTCTGAGTAGCACATGGAGAGGCTCCAGCAGCGTGCTCAAGTTCTGCATAAAGTTCCCAAAGTAATTGAGTAGCCCGAGAAAGGCGCGCAGTTCCGAGACATTCCGGGGCCTGGGTGCCAGGCGAATCGCTTCGGTTTTGGATTCGGTTGGGCGGATTCCATCAGCGGCAATCCTTCTGCCCAAAAATTCAACCTCAGGCGCGAGAAACAGACACTTGGATTTCTTAACTCTTTGGCCTACCCGATCCAATCGACTTAGTACTTCCTCAAGCTTGCGGAGATGAGAGTCGGTGTCCCTGCCCGTGATGAGTATGTCGTCTTGAAACACAACCGTCCTCGGGATGGACTTGAGCAGACTCTCCATGTTGCGCTGGAATATAGCAGCTGCCGACCTGATGCTCAATGGGCATCGATTGTACACAAAAAAGCCTCGATGTGTGTTGATGGCGGTGAGTAGCTTGGACTCTTCGGTCAGTTCTTGCGCCATATACGCAGATGTGACGTCAAGTTTCGAGAAAAGTTTTCCTCCAGCCAACGTGGCAAATAGGTCCTCTGCTCTGGGCACCGGGTATTGGTCCTTTAGGGAGCCTCTGTTTATGGTAGACTTGTAATCCCCACAGATTCGCACGGATCCATCAGGCTTCATGACGGGGACGATGGGGCTTGCCCAGTCACTGAATTCCACGGGAGAAATTATGCCTTCCCGCAGAAGCCGGTCCAGTTCGTTTTCAATCTTTTCCCTCATCACATAAGGCACAGCTCTAGCCTTGTGATGGACCGGTCTGGCATTTTGTGTAATGTAGATTCTAACTTTAGCCTCTTTGAAGGTGCCCACACCTTGCTGAAAGAGATGTTCAAA
Organism: Pristiophorus japonicus; assembly: GCF_044704955.1. Classification (NCBI taxonomy): domain Eukaryota; kingdom Metazoa; phylum Chordata; class Chondrichthyes; family Pristiophoridae; genus Pristiophorus; species Pristiophorus japonicus. The sequence goes on from NC_091979.1 coordinate 36,125,910, forward strand.
ATGACTTAGAACTGTTGAGCACGAGGTCCGTTCCTCTGACGACATGGCGTGAACATCATCCCATTTCCAATTAAGTTCTGCTAGCCAGCTTCTCTCCAACAGGGCTGGGAGATTCCCGGGGACAATCCACAGGGAAAGTCGGTGCACCATCCCTTTGTGTGTGACCGAGAGCATGGCGCTGCCAAGGACTGGGATGATTTCTTTAGTATAGGTCCTTAGTTTGGTGTCCATCTTTGTGAGTTTTGGTCTATTGCTTTTGTGCGGCCACAGCTGTTCAAATTGTTGGACGCTCATGAGGGATTGACTGGCCCCCGTGTCCAGTTCCATGTTGATGGGTATCCCATTGAGTAGAACCCTCGTTATAATTGGAGGCGTCTTGGTGTAAGAACAGTGGACATTGATCGTGTTAACCCGCTGTACCTCGGCGTCCCGTGCACTGTTCCAACCGTCTTCTGGTCCGCTTTCCGACCCTTCCGATTTGTATACCAGCCGAGCTGCTGTTTTTCTGTATATGCGAGCCAGATGCCCTGTGTAGTTGCAGTTTCTGCAAACGGCATGCTGAAATCGACACAGCCTGGTTGAGTGCCTTCCCCAACATCTCCAACGCAGACTGTTTCCATTGTTTCCGAAGGATGAGCTGCGTCTGGCTGATCTCCCTTGAGCTTCTCTCAATCTGTTGTTGATTGCTCGCATTGTGGGTTGATGAGGTATGATCGGCCGTTCATGTGGCCCTTGATTTTGTGGCTTCTGGCGCCACTGTCTGCTGTTGACAGCCTGCTCTCCTGCCTTTGTCTGTGTGTGGGGGTAGAGGTTTGTTTCACAATGTGAACCCCTTGTTCCGATGCCTCGTTGGTTGTCGTACCCGAAGTATAGATCAGCTTCATTTCTTCTTCGCCTGCCAAGAATGTCTGTGCGACCAGTGCTGCTGCCTCTAGAATCCAGTTCTTAGTCTCTATAAACTTTCGGAATATGCCTGCGTGGCCTGTTCCTTCAATAAAAAAGTCTCTCAGTACTTCTCTCCTCAGTTCATATCGGGGAACTCACATGAATTAGCCAGCCTCCGAAGTTCCGCCACGAAGTCGGGTATGCTTTGGCCCACACAGCGTAAGTAGTTGTTGAACCTGTGTCTGGCCATGTGTAGGATGCTCGCTGGCTTCAGGTGCTCAACTCCTCAAATGACTTGCTTGCTGGTTTCTCGGGTGCCAGAAGGTCTTTCATTAAAGAGTTTGTTTTCGAGCCACAGTTGGTCAAGAGATGGGCTCCTCTCTTGTCTGCCTTATCGTCGCCCAGCCAGTCTTTGGTCACAAAGCTTTGCTGGAGCCTTTCTATAAAGTCATCCCAATTGTCTCCAGCATTGTATTTCTCATCTGAGCTGTTGGTAGCCATTCTGTGGATTCTGTGATCCCGTAACTCATCGCCACTGTAAAGTCCTGACTCTAATGTACTGACTTACATGAGACACATGCTGAAGTCAAAGTCACTCAGGACCTGCACCTTTAATTCCAGCTCTCCAGTGCTGCACTTGCCTGAGACCTCCCTTTATATACCTTAGTGGGACAGGTATGGAGAGTCTCCTGCAAGTGCACCCCTGATGGTAAGGTATGCTTATTGATACAGGTCATAGCCAGTTACAGTCATGTATAGCATGGTAAGATACAGTTATATACAGTAATGTGAGATACATGACACCCTGAAAAGTATTTTGTGCAAATGGTGGGAAAGATAGCGGCACATATCTGAACTGGAGCTAAAGCAATTTAGTTGTGACTGTAGTTCCCGACGTTGAAGACTATAATGTTCTCCAGCCTGGCTTTTGGGATCACTGGCAATTGGGACCTCACTTATCTCAACAGTTACATTAAATGTTTTCTCATTTGGGGGATGCAAAACATGGTTTATCCAAACTTCAGTACTAACAGGTTAATCACAATGTGTTGCTGTGGGTTATGCAAATCCTACATCTTAGTTCTTGTGCTTTACTTATTGCTCAGATTAGGAAAATTCAAAATGTAATTCTACAATGTTGTAAAGAAATCATCGGATTAGTCACGCTGACTTAGAAATTAAATTTTCTCTGTATAATTACAGATATGAATTTAAATTGCATTGCATTCTGGCAATGACATGCAGTGCAGGTGACATTTCTGTTTTAACTTTGATTTTCTTCGTAATTAACGACGCCTCATTAAATTGCATACTCAGAAATCGCACATTTCAAAGGCATATATTCTACTATTTAGTTAGCGGGCTTTAAATTTAAAAGTAAAATTGATTTCCTGCCATTCTTCATTCAAAGAGGAATTTAACATCCAGCTCGTCCATCTTTCGGAAGAGACGTTAAATCAAGGCGCTGTTTGCCCTCACAGGTTGACATAAATATGCCATGGCACTGTTTTGAAGAGAAGTTCTCTCTGGTCTCCTAACCAATATTTATCCCTCAACCAATATTGCTAACCATATTATATGGTCATTATCACATTGCTGTTTGTGGGAGCTTGCTGACTGTGGGATTTCCAACACCAGTGACTATGCTTCAAAAGTACTTGTTGGAGATCTGATGAAGGGTCATCGACCTGAAACGTTAGCTCTGCTTCTCTCTCCACAATGCTGTCTGACCTGCTGAGTATTTCTGGCATTTTCTGTTTTTACTTCAAAAGTACTTCATTGGCTGAAAGGCTTTGGCACATCCTGAGGTCAAGAAAGGAGCTAAATCAAGTTTGTTCTAAAAAGTGTTGCTAAGGGCACCCGCATGGGTCCTAGCTATGCCTACCTTTTCGTTCGTGGGATATGTGGAACATTCCTTTTTCCAATCCTATTCTCAGGTCCCCTCCCTCACCTCTTTTTCCGGTACATTGATGACTGTATTGCTGTCGATTGCTGCTCTTGTCCCGAACCGGAAAATGCCATTCACTTTGCCTCCAATTTCCAACCTTCCCTCTCCTTCACATGGTCCATCTCCAACTCTTCCCTTCCTTCTTTGTCTCCATTTCTGGGAATAGGCTATTGAACAACATCCAATATAAATAAGCCCACTGACTCTCATAGCTACTGAACTATACTTCCTTGCACCCCGCTTCCTGTAAGGACTCTATTCTATTCTCCCAGTTTCTCCGTCTCCGTCGCCTCTGTTCTGACGACGCCACCTACCATACGGATGCTTCCGATATGTCTTTCTTTTTCCTCAACCGAGGTTGACTGTGTCCGTTTACTTCCCGCACTGCTGCTCCCAATCCTCCCTCGCAGAACCACAATAGGGTTCCCCTTGTCCTCACCTTTCACCCCACCAGGCTCCACATTCAACGTATCATCCTCCGCCATCTCTGTCACCTCCAGGTGATCCCACCACCAAACACATCTTCTCTTCCCCTCCACTTTCAGCATTCCGAAGGGGCCATTCCCTCCGTGACACCCTGGTCAACTCCTCAATCACCCCCAACACCCCTCCCCTTCCCACGGCACCATCCCATGCAAGTGCAAGAGATGGAACACCTTCCCTTTTACCTCCTCCCTTCCCACTGTCCAGGATACCAAACATTCCGTCCAGGTAAAACAGCGATTTACCTGTACTTCTTTCAATTTAGTATACTGTATTCGCTGCTCACGATGTGATCTCCTGTACATTGGGGAGACCAAATACAGATTGGGTGACTGCTTTGCGGAACACCTCCGTTCAGTCTGTAAGTGTGACCATGAGCTTCCGGTCGCCTGTCACTTGAATTCTCCGCTCCACTCCCATTCTGACCTCTCTGTCCTCGTCCTTTTGCACTGTTCCAATGAAGTTCAACGTAAGCTTGATAAACAGCAGCTCATTTTTTGATTAGGCACTTTATCATCCATCATCATAGGCAGTGCCTCAGAATCGAGGAAGACTTGTTTCCACTCCCAAAATGAGTCCTTTGGTGGCTGAACAGTCCAATACGAGAGCCACAGACCCTGTTACAGGTGGAACAGATATTCATCGTGGAAAGGGGTGGGTGGGGCTGGTTTGACGCGTGCTATTTCCGCAGCGTGCGCTGGACCTCCTCACACTCTTTGCGTTGAGACTCAAAGAGCTCAAAGCCCTCCGGATGCTCTTTCTCCACCTAGGATAGTCTTCGGCCAGGGTCTCCCAGGTGTCAGTGGTGAGGTTGCATTTTACCAGGGAGGCTTTGAGGGTGTCCTTGTAACGCTTCCGTTGCCCACCTTTGGCTAGTTTACCATGAAGGAGCTCCACATAAAGCAATTGCTTAGGGAGTCTCGTATCTGGCATGCAAACTATGTGGCCTGCCCAACGAAGCTGATTGAGTGTGGTCAGTGCTTCAATACTGGGATGTTAGCCTGGTCGAGGACACTGATGTTGGTGCACCTGTCCTCCCAGGGGAATTGCAGGATCTTGTGGAGACATCGTTGGTGATATATCTCCAGTGACATGAGGTGACTTCTATACATCGTCCATGCCTCAGATCCATACAGGAGGGCGGGTATTACTACAACCCTGCAGACCATGAGCTTGGTGGTAGGTTTGAGGGCCTGGTCTTCAAACACTCTTTTACTCAGACAGCCGAAGGCTGCACTGGCACACTGGAGGCGATGTTGAATCTCCGCATCAATGTCTGCCATTGTTGATAAGAGGCTCCCGAGATATGGGAAATGGTCCATGTTGTCGAGGGCCGCGCTGTGAATCTTGATGATTGGAGGGTAGTGCTGCACAGTGGGGATAGGCTGGTGGAGGACCTTTGCCTTACAGATGTTAAGCGTAAGTCCCATGCTTTCATATGCCTCAGTGAATACATTGAAGATATCCTGGAGTTCAGCCTCAGAATGTGCGCAGATGCAGGTATCGTCCGCGTACTGCAGCTCAACGACAGAGTTTGGGATGATCTTGGACCTGGTCTGGAGGCGACGTAGGTTAAACAGTTTCCCACTGCTTCTGTAGTTTAGGTCTACTCCAGCGGGGAGCTTGTTGATCGTGAGGTGGAGCATGGCGGCGAGGAAGATTGAGAACAGGGTAGGAGTGATGACGCAGTCTTTATAGGCACTTTGTAGTCTTCAGGACTTAACATCGAGTTCAACAATTTCAGGCCATAACTTCGGCCCCCATTTTTTCAGACGGCAGCTTTTGATGATTCTCCTATTCCCATTTACACCCCTTCTAGACCAATCATTTGTTTCTTTACTTGCCCCATTACCATCTCCTTATCTTTTGCACAATCTTACCTTTTGTCATTTAATCTCCTGCCTTCCACCTGATCACAGACCTTCCCTTTTGTTCTTTCCTCCTTTCCTTGCCCCTACACTTGCTTAAAAACTCTAACTTTTCCACTTCTGACAGAAGGTCATCGAACTAAGACGTTAACTCAATTTCTCTCTCCACTGATGCTGCCTGACCTGCTGAGCGCTTCCAGCATTTTCTGTTTTTATTTCAGATTTCAGCATCCGCAGTTTTTTGCTTTTGTATTTGGTCCATCTTTCTCGATATTTTTCACATATATCACATATATCGACAAGCCAAGAGAGCCTTGCTACTCGACCTAAGGCCCCGATCTGCGAGCGAACATCAGCGGCAGGTTGGGGACATAAAAGGAACGGTGAGCGACGGCCATGGGTAGCATGGAGGCCACTTCAAGTTACAGTGCGAGCTGTTGCAGGAGGGTGACGGCTGTGAAGAGTGATGTCATCAAGATCCAGGTTGGTGATTTGGAGCCTGGACAGATACAGCAGGAGCAACGAGGGAAGTGATTGGGGCCCAGGAGAGGCGCAAGTTCAGGGCCAGGGGCCCAGGGGCAGCACGGACCAGCCCACACTGCGATACGTGTGTACACTAGGTCCGTGCAGCAGAGCTGGTCTCCAGTTGTCTTGGGTAATCCTTGCCACTGGACCAAGACCTCGTTCTGTCAAGCCTGTGTGGTGGCTGGTGTGCAACGGTCACCACACGTTAAAAAAATTCACGCACAGGCATATTCCACCCTTCAGGATGTAGTTCGGGTCCTTCATTGAAACACCTGTGAACTCGTCCTTTTTTGGCACGGAAGCAAGTCGTCCTTGTTTCAAAGGACTGCTGTTGTAGGCATTAGGCACCCTAGGGCAACGGCACCTGTAGTATAAGGTTAGAACTATATGTAACTTGTATCATAAAATGGCTACCAGTGAAGACTCAAGGGATTTCTGTTAGCTGAATTAGACTGCATTCCTGGAAACTGATAATTGTTGTTTCCCACACACAGGAATAACAAGCAAATTCTGCAGGTGTCTTTAATCAGCCAGGCCTCAGAACTAAATGTTCTGGTGGAAGTAAGGACAATACGACTCTGTAGCAGGATTAAGATAAGGAGGCTACCAAAGACAGCACCCAAGGACAGTAAGATAAGGGAGGCCTGGAACATGAGTCGTTCCTAGCAACACACCCCTTAGCAACACATCTCTTAGCAACACATTTCTTAGCAACACATGAGCCACTTTATGTTTAGAAACTAACTCTATCTATTGGTCTAATTGAATTTATAATCTATATGATGTAACTGTAGTAAACTGTTGTAAAACATATAAAGATCCATGAAACCCTTTGTTCTGCGGAGTGAAGTGCCTGGATCCAGTCCTGAGGCTTCCTCCCCGCTGGCGTTAATAAAGGCCGCATTGGTATTGGAACCGACTCTGAGTGTTGAGTGATACTTCTGATAAAACACTAACACTAACAGTGGCGTAGTCGGCAGGATTTCCCGGAGTCGCTGGACGCCCTTGGAAAATCCCGGGTGAGTATAAAAAATTATTTTTAATTATAAAGGGTGTGGAAGGTGGAAGCCGGTTGATCGACACGAGGAGACAGTCTAATATCTCAAACGCCTAGCCTGAGCCTGAATTAAGAGGACTTTTGTCCCACGTGACGGCCAGGAACCAAGTAGGCGTAGGGAACACACTTAGATCGTGGGATCGTGATACTGAAAGACATATTCCGGATCCAGTAGTGTGATTTGAAATATACCCCGGGGGAGAACCAAGCGGGTACAGCGGCTAACGGAATCCAAACCTGTGAACAGGGTCGGACCAACGGGCAGAGCGTTGGTCGGTAGTCATTAAGGATATGTAGAGCGCTGCAGGAATTGCTTAAACGTGTTTTAAGAATTGTATAAGTTTGTGTAACAGCAGACTTGTGACCTGACAGCAGCCCAGAGACTGTCTACTACAAGTTGTGTGAGATAAAAGTCAAACCTCTGAGAGTAGATTCCTAACGGTTCTAGTCCTACCCAGGAATGGCCAATAAAGTAGTAAACTCAAGTGGGTATCAGAAGGGTCCCTTACCCGCCATCTGGCTGAAAAGCAAAAGAAACTAATCGAGAAAATGATTAGAGCAGGGTGGGATCCTCAGGACCTGCAAGCAGCCCAACGGGAATGGTGGGAGAAGGAACGGAAAAACCAATACCGGTAGTCCACTACAAAAGTTATGTGAGGAATTATTTTGATAAAACTACGAATTCCCTGAAAGGTCATGGATCCAAAAATCGAGCCGGCCAAAACAATTAATAGCAAAGAAGAGAGACTTTTGTGAACGTCTGTTTTAAATGAGAAGTGCCTGTGTGATTTTTGACTGCGGAATGATTTTTTTTAATGTTTTCATGTTTCCGAAAGCCTGGTTGGAAGAGGAATGCAAGTGTCTGTTTATTTTCGAAACAGAGTGAAAGTTTTTTTTAACCCTTTGTAGTGTTGTCCTGTATGTGGGAAGTTTTAAGACATTTTAAGTTAGAAACGCAGGTGTGAATTTATTCAGATGATAAGTTACGGAGCTAGGAAATGTACAAAGGATAGGTTTGTTGAGCAAAAGATCAAAAAATACATGGTCCCTGTAGTATAAGGTTAGAACTATATGTAACTTGTATCATAAAATGGCTACCAGTGAAGCCTCAAGGGATTTCTGTTAGCTGAATTAGACCGCATTCCTGGAAACTGATAATTGTTGTTTCCCACACACAGGAATAACAAGCAAATTCTGCAGGTATCTTTAATCAGCCAGGCCTCAGGACTAAATGTTCTGGTGGAAGTAAGGACAATACGACTCTGTAGCAGGATTAAGATAAGGAGGCTACCAAAGACAGCACCCAAGGATAGTAAGATAAGGGGGGCCTGGAACATGAGTCGTTCCTAGCAACACACCCCTTAGCAACACATCTCTTAGCAACACATCTCTTAGCAACACATGAGCCACTTTATGTTTAGAAACTAACTCTATCTATTGTTCTAATTGAATTTATAATCTATATGATGTAACTGTAGTAAACTGTTGTAAAACATATAAAGATCCATGAAACCCTTTGTTCTGCGGAGTGAAGTGCCTGGATCCGTCCTGAGGCTTCCTCCCCGCTGGCGTTAATAAAGGCCGCATTGGCGTTGGAACCGACTCTGAGTGTTGAGTGATTCTTCTGATAAAACACTAACACTAACAACTGCCTATGATGATGATATCACTTATGCCACAATCATATAATATATATTGTATATTGCAAGTGTTATTGTAACCCAATACATAATGCTGATGTTGAAGTATCTGAGCAAGTCTACTGGAGCAGATAGTATTTGCCAAATGAATATTCCTGTCCTTTTACACCACGAGTGTGTTCATAAATGTCAGGATATAAGATAAAAGCACACCATTTAAAAGATCGGATTTTATTTGCAATTTAAATTGAAATGTGATATATGTGATACATTGTGCCGATATCGTTTGTAATCAGTTCAGTGCAGAACTGTTTTGAAATCCTCATTATTGGCATTTTGGAAAAGACCCAAAAAAATGGAAAATGTTGGGATAGTTGCACAAAGAGTCATTTGCACTTGTCTGTCAGGCTTCTGATTAACTGTGGTCTTCAGACGATAAGATGAATCTTTCAGAGCAATGCATTTTAGAATGTGGAAATAGCACCAGATGTTTTGGTTTAATCACTGTCTGGGCATTGCTTGGTGAGAGCTACGATGAAGAAATGCGTGTTTTATGTTTCATGACTATAAATCTACAATCAATTAAATTGATAGCTGAAGGAATTGACTCCTACCTGTAAGCCTGCAACACTGGAACCCGTGCAGCAGTAACTACGACTGGGGCCTCATCTGTGACTTTAAACTCTCCTGAATACAGCAGGCTGTGATGAGAGTTTTGCAGGAAAGCATATGGGGACTTGGGTAAGGGATCATCGAATCATAGAATCCTAGAAATTTACAGCATACGAGGAGGCCATTTGTCCCATCGTGTCTGCGCCTGCTGACCAAGAGCTATCCAGACTAATCCCACTTTCCAGCTCTTGGTCCGTAGCCCTGTAGGTTACGGCACTTCAAGTGCATGTCCAAGTGCTTTTTAAATACTATGAGGGTTTCTGCCTCTACCATCCTTTCAGGCAGTGAGTTCTAAACCCCTACCACCCTCTGGGTGAAAAACATTCTCCTCAAATTCCCTCTTAACCTCCTACGACTGCCTGTCCCAACTGACAGAGACTGTAATCCCCGTATTGGACTGTACAGTCACCAGAGAACTCACTTTTAAGTCTTCCTTGATTTCGAGGGACTGCCTATGATGATGATCATGAAACCTCCTACCACTTACTTTAAATCTATGTCCCCTGGTTATTGACCCCTTTGTTGAGGGGAATACATCCTTCCTTTCCACTCTATCCACGCCCCTCATAATTTTATATACCTCAATTAGGTCTCCCCTCAGCCTCCTCTGTTCCAAAGGAAACAACCCCTATCCAATCCTTCCTCATAGCTAAAATTCTCCAGTCCAGTCAACAGCCTCATAAATCTCCTCTGTACCCTCTCTAGTGCAATCACATCATTCCTGTAATGTGGTAACCAGAACTGCATGCAGTACTCCAGTGTGGTCTAACTAATGTTTTATACAGTTCAAGCATAACCTCCCTGCTCTTATATTCTATGCCTCGCTCGGTGTAAGATTTACTGCCTAACAGTTTACAGAGTACAGACTCGTGGAACAGACAACTCAAGACATGGAGATAAGTTTCCCCTCACAAAAAAATCTTTACTTAAAAATCAACAAAAGAGTACAAGTAACGATCCAAAAGCATCAATGCACAACACTTTCTGCATAGATCTAATCTGCACGACGTACTGTCTAACAGTTTATTTACCTTACACTCAAGCAATTTTAAACAAAAACTCACACATAACCAATACTGCCGATGGTCAAGTCATTAGTCCATGGCTCTTTGGTTGGCAACTGACCAAGCTGTCCTTCTCAACTGCAGCGATGTACCGTGATGCCACAGTGTAATTATACCAAAGAATTTGGCAACCGGCCCACTGTGTGCGTGTTCCGGATTATCAAAAGTCTGCAGTTGTTTTTTTCTTTAATTAAATGTGTGTTATGTTCCAATTCAGTGTAACCTCTGTAAGAACGGGTTGATTTTGCAATCTTATTAATCCGTGGGCTCAAGGACGGTTCACAGCTGCAAAAGTTCTTCACATTCAGCAAAGAGTTCTCTTGGCCTCGTAAGATATACTGGGTTATAAGGATTTGGTCAATTTTTAAGTTCAGCCATTTTGAAGCATAGTTACAGTAAAAATAAAGCAGAACATGGTGTATTCATGAAGGCCAGTGTCCCGTATACCTTCTTAACCATTTATCTACCTGGTTTGTTATCTTCAAGTGTCTGTGGACATGAACTCCAAGATCCCTCTGTTCCTCTACACTTCTCGGTAAGCTACCATTTAATGTGTATTCATTTGCATTGCTAGCCCTCCCCAAATGCATTACCTCACATTTCTCCGGATTGAATTACTTGGTCTATTCCTTTCTCCCTTTTTAAACAACGGTACAATGTTAGCAGTCCTCTGGCACCAAGCCTGTAGCCAGAGAGGATTGGAAAATGATGCTCAGAGCCTCTGCCATTATCTCTCTTGCTTCTCTTAACCACATTTCATCTGGGCCTGAGGATTAATCCACTTTCAAAACTGCTAAACCCCTTAATACTTCCTCTCTCACTATGGTTATTTCAATTAATATTTCACACTCTTCCTCCCTGATTACGATGTTCAGATTGTCCCTCTCTTTTGTGGAAACTGATGCAAAGTTTTCATTAAGAACCATAACCACACTCAGGTTAACCTTAGGATCCCTAATAGGCCCCACTCTTTCTTTAGTTATCCTCTTGCTCCTAATGTATTTACAAAACATCTTTGGCTTTTCCTTAATTTTACTTGCCAATATTTTTTATGCCTTCTCTTTACTTTCTGCATTTTCTCTTTGGTTTCTGCAGTATTGAGCCCTCGGTATCTGTCATAAGCTTCCTTTTCTTTTCTTTATCCTACTCTGTATGCCCCTTGACATCCATGGGACTCGAGGTTTGTTAGTCCAGCCCTTTTCTTTAAGGGAATGTAAAGTCCTGTCCCCTCAGTACAGCTTCACACGAGGCATGTAGTGAAGTCAAGGTCACTCTGGACGTGCACCTTTATTTCACAGCTCTGGAATGCTGCACTTGCCTGAGACCTGCCCTTATATACCTGTCTCTTGCAAGTGCGAGTGGTAAGGTATGCTGGTGGTTACAGGTCATATCTTATTACAGTCATGTATAGCATGTTAGGATACAGTTATATATAATAATGTAAGATACATGACATCACCCTCCCTCAAGGTCTTATTGTCTTTATAGGTTCAGTCTCTCAGGTGGTCTACACTCTCGCGTGGAGCGCCTGAGTTGCAGTTCAGTTGTTTGCCTTGGTGTCTGTTTTTCTTTGGGTGTGGTTGCTGGTATCTCGCCTGGGCAGTCTGTTTCGATTGGTGTGATTGTTGTTGACTTGCCTGGGCTGCTTGTTGGGATTGCCCTTTCCTCAGGTTGTTCCCTCTGTCTGTCCACCAGGTGTGGTGCGAGTTCCACATTGTAGTCTGCCTCTGGTTCCGCAGTGTTGTTGGTAAATCTGCTTTTGACTTGGTCTACATGCCTCCGGCAGGTTTGGCCATTGTCCATTTGTACTACCAGTAGCCTGTTTCTTTCCTTGCCCATTACTGTCCCGGCAAGCCATTTGGGACCCCTGCCTAAGTTTATTACAAACACTTTGTCCCCGATCTCATTCTATCTCCCCCTCGAATTTCTGTCATGGTACTCAGTCAACTTACAGCGCTTTGCCTCAACGATTTTGTTGTCTGGGAGGATTAATGAGAACCTTGTTTTTAAAGTCCTTTTCATCAACAGTTGCGCGAGGGGGGGATCCCAGCCAATGATTGCGGACGAGATCTGTATGCCAGCAGCAGTCACGACAGGCGACCCTGCAGCGTGGGACCTTGGATTTTAAGCATGCCTTGTTCCATGATTTGCACTGCTCTCTCCACCTGGCCGTTGGAGGCCGGCTTGAACGGTGTCGTCTTGACGTGATTTATGCCGTGGTCAATTATAAAGTCTTGGAATTCTGCACTGATGAAGCACGGACCATTGTCACTGACCAATATGTCAGGGATTCCGTGCGTTGCAAACATGGTTGCGAGGCTCTCCACAGTGGTGGAGGTTGTGCTCGAGTTTAAAATGGTGCATTTACTTTGAAAATGCATCTACAACTACGAGGAACATTTTGCCCATGAATGGGCCTGCATAGTCTACGTGCACCCGCGACCACGGTTTGGTAGGCCAGGGCCAGGGGCTCAGTGGAGCCTCCCTGGGGGCATTGCTGAGTTGGGCACAAATGGTGCACCTTCGGACGCAGAGCTCCAGGTCCGCGTCAATACCAGGCCACCAGACGTGGGATCTGGCTATGGCCTTCATGAGAACGATCCCCGGGTGCTCGCGGTGGAGCTCCCGGACAAATGCCTCTCTGCCTCGCAGAGGCATGACTACTTGGCTGCCCCACATTAGGCAGTCTGCTTGTAGTGATAGCTCATGCATGTGCCTGTGAAAGGGTTTTAATTCGTTGGGGCAGGCATCGCGAGCCTCTGCCCAGTCACTGGTTAGGACACATCTTTTTACTAGGGATAACGTGGGGTCGCTGGCCGTCCAGGCTCTGATTTGGCGAGCCGTCATGGGCGAACCTGTGGACTCAAAGGTATTGATTGCCATGATTATCTCACAGTCCTGTTCGTCAGATCCTTCCGTGGTCGCCAGGGGTAGCCTGCTGAGCGCATCGGCACTGTTGTCTGTGCCTAGTCTGTGCCTTATGGTATAGTCGTAGGACGCCAGCATAAGTGCCCACCGTTGAATTCGTGCCGAAGCATTGGCGCTTATTGCCTTGCTCTCGGATAGGAGGGACGTGAGGGGCTTGTGGTCGGTTTCTCACGCGAACTTGGCCCCAAAAAGATATTGGTGCATCTTTTTGGCACCGAACATGCACGCGAGCGCCTCCTTCTCTACCATTCCGTACCCGCGCTCCGTCCGCGAAAGTGACCTGGAGGCATAAGCTATGGGTTGTAATTTGCCCGCACTATTGACATGTTGCAAAACGCACCCGACCCCATATGCTGACACATCACATCTGAGAACTAGCTTTTTACCTGGGTCAAAGAAAGTCAAAACACTGTTGGAACACAGAAGGTTGCATGCCTTATTGAAGGCACATTCCTGGGCGTCCCCCCAAAACCAATTGCACCCCTTCCTGAGTAGCACGTGGAGAGGCTCCAGCAGTGTGCTTAAGTTCTGTATAAATTTCCCAAAGTAATTGAGTAGCCCGAGAAAGGCGCGCAGTTCTGAGACATTCCGGGGCCTGTGTGCCAGGCGAATTGCTTCTGTTTTGGACTCTGTTGGGCGGATTCCATCAGCGGCAATCCTTCTGCCCAAAAATTCAACCTCGGGCGTGAGAAACAGGCATTTGGATTTCTTGACTCGTAGGCCTACCCGATCCAACCGCTTTAGTACTTCCTCCAAATTACGGAGATAGGAGTCGGTGTCCCTGCCCGTGATAAGTATGTCATCTTGAAATACAACCGTCCCCGGGATGGACTTGAGCAGACTCTCCATGTTGCGTTGGAATATGGCAGCTGCCGACCTGATGCCGAATGGGCATCGATTGTACATGAAAAGGCCTCGATGTGTGTTGATGGTGGTGAGTAGCTTGGATTCCTCGGTCAATTCTTGCATCATATGCGCAGATGTGAGGTCGAATTTTGAGAAAAGTTTACCTCCAGCCAATGTGGCAAATAAGTCCTCCGCTCTGAGCAGCGGGTACTGGTCCTGCAGGGAGATTCTGTTTATGGTAGATTTGTAGTCCCCACAGATTCGTACGGATCCATCAGCTTCATGACTGGGACGATGGGACTTGCCCAGTCGCTAAATTCCACAGGTGATATAATGCCTTCCCGCAGAAGCCTGTCTAGTTTGTGTTCAATCTTTTCCCTCATCACATAGGGTACAGCTCTGGCCTTGTGATGGACCAGTTCAGCATCCTGTGTGATGTAGATTTTGACTTTGGCCCCTTTGAAAGTGCCCACACCTGGCTGAATGAGATGTTCAAATCGCTTTATAACTGTTGAGCAGGAGGTCCGTTCCTCTAATGACATGGCATGGACATCATCCTATTTCCAGTTTAGTTTTGCCAGCAGTGCTGGGGGGTCTCCGGGGACAATCCACAGGGGAAATCGGTTCACTGTCCCTTTGTGTGTGACAGAGAGCATGGCGCTGCCGAGGTCTGGTACGAGTTCTTTGGTACAGGTCCTTAGTGTGGTGTCGACCCTTGTGAGTTTTGGTCTGTCTCTTTTATGCAGCCACAGTTGTTCAAATTGTTGAGCGCCCATGAAAGATTGACTCGCTCCCGTATCCAGCTCCATGTTGACAGATATCCCGTTGAGTAGGACCCTCATCATTATAGGAGGCGTTCTGTTGTAGGAGCAGCAGCCATTGATCGTGTTGACGCGCTGTACACCGGTGTCCCGGGTAATGTCCCCACCATCTTCGAGTCCGCTTTCCGACCCATCCGATTCGTATACCAGCCAAGCTGCCATTCTTTTGCACATGCGGGCAAAATGCCCTTTATATTCACAATTTCTGCAAACAGCCTGCTGAAATCGACATCCCCTTGCCGAGTGCCCTCCCCCACACATCCAGTACTGATCTGTTCCATTGTTCAAAGAGTTTCCAAAGAATGAGCTGCGTCTGGCTGATCTCTCTTGAGCTTCTCTCAGTTTGTAGTTGATTGCTCGCATTGTGGATTGACGAGGTATGAACGGCCGTTCCTGTGGCCCTTGATGGCTTCTGCCTGCTGTCGAGAGCCTGTTCTCCCGGTTTTGTCTGTGTGTGGGGGTAGCAGCTTGTTTAGTGCTGTGAACTTTTTGTTCCAATATTTAGTTAGTTGTCGTACCTGCATTGTAAATCAACCTCGTTTCTTCTTCCCCGACCAAGAATGTCTGTGCAACCAGTGCTGCTGCCTCTAAGGTCAGGTTCTTGGTCTCTATGAGCTTTTGGAATATGCCTGCATGGCCTATTCCTTCAATGAAAAAGTCTCTCAACATTTCTCTCCTCAGTTCATCGGAGAACTCACATAAACTAGCCAACCTCTGAAATTCCGCCACGAAGTCGGGTATGCTCTGGCCCACACAGCATCTGTAGTTGTAGAACCTGTGTCTGGCCACGTGTAGGCTGCTCGCTGGCTTCAGGTAGTCTCTTACCAGTGTGCTCAATTCTTCAAACGACTTGCTTTCTGGTTTCTGGGGTGCCAACAGATCTTTCATTAAAGCGTATGTTTTCGAGCCACAGCTCGTCAAGAGATGGGCTCTTCTCTTGTCTGCCTTATCGTCGCCTAACCAGTCTTTGGCTACAAAGCTTTGCTGGAGCCTTTCTATAAATTTTTCTCAATTGTCTCCCGCATTGTACTTTTCATCTGATCCGTTGTTTGCCATTCTGTGGATTCTGTAATCCTGTAACCCGTCGCCACTGTAAAGTCCTTCCCCTCAGTACAGATTCACACGAGGCATGTAGTGAAGTCAAGGTCACTCTGGACCTGCACCTTTATTTCACAGCTCTGGAATCCTGCACTTGCCTGAGACCTGCCATTATATACCTGTCTCTTGCAAGTGCAGCTCTGGTATTAAGGTATGCTGGTGGTTACAGGTCATATTTTATTACAGTCATGTATAGCATGATAGGATACAGTTATATATAATAATGTAAGATACATGACAGGGAACATACTTGCTCTGAAGCCTCACTATCTCCTCCTTGAATGCCTGTCACTGCTCTGACATGGATTTACCTTCAAGTAACTGTTTCCAGTCCACTTTGGCTAAATCGCATCTCAGCTTAATAAAATTAGCTTTTCCCTAATTGAGATATGTTATTCCTGGTCATTGTTTGTCCTTTTCCATAACTACCCTAAATCTAACTGAATTATGATCGCTAGCACCAAAGCACTGATACCCCATCCACCTGCCCAGCTTTATTCCCTCAAAATTAGTCCAGAACCACCCACTCTCATGTTGGGCTTGCTACATATTGGCTAAAAGAGTTCTCCTGCATGCATTATAAGAATTCTGCTTCCTCTCTACCTTTCACACTAATGTTATCCCAGTTAATATTAGGGTAGTTGAAATCCCCTATTATTACTGCCCTATTGCTTTTATGCTTCTCAGAAAGTTGCCAACATATTTGTTCTTCTAACTCCATCTGACTGTTTGGGGGTCTATAGGACAGAGTGATCGCCCCTGTTTTGTTCTTGAGTTCAACCCACATGGCCTCATTTGATGATCCTGCCAACATATCATCCCTGCTCACAGTTGTAATTATTTATTTAATCAATATTGTGATCCCCCACTCCTTTGTATTCCCCCTCCCTATCCTGTCTGAAAACTCTGTAACCAGGAATGTTGAGCTGCCATACCTGCCCTCCATTCAGCCATGTCTCATTAATCGTTATAATATCATACTCCCATGTGCCTATCATCTCCATAGTCCCTAGACTCTTTGCATTGAAGTATATACCATTTAGCACTACCAAACTCCCTTGTTCTCTATTTTCTAAACTTTGTTTCCTTTGCCTTCCAAACTCACTTACTAATTTTCTGCCTTCCATTTCCAGCTTTTCTTCATTCCCTTCTGATCTACTCTCAGGTTTCCATCCCCCTGCCAAGCTAATTTAAATCCTCCCCAACAGCACTAGCAATCCTCCCTGCGAGAATATTGATCCCGGCCCTGTTGAGATGCAACCTATCCAGCTTGTACAGTTCACATATCCCCCATAAACAGTTTCAAATGCCTCAGGAATCTAAAGCTCTCCCTCCTGTACCATCTGTTCTATCCTCCTATTTCTGTACTCACTAACACGTGGCACCGGAAGTAACATAGAAACATAGAAACATAGAAAATAGGTGCAGGAGTAGGCCATTACGCTCTTTGAGCCTGCACTGCCATTCAATGAGTTCATGGCTGAACATGCAATTTCAGTACCCCATTCCTGCTTTCTCACCATACCCCTTGATCCCCCTAGTAGTAAGGACTACATCTAACTCTTTTTTGAATATATTTAGTGAATTGACCTCAACAACAGAATTCCACAGGTTCACCACGCTCTGGGTGAAGAAGTTTCTCATTATCTCGGTCCTAAATGGCTTACCCCCTTATCCGTAGACTGTGACCCCTGGTTCTGGACTTCCCCAACATTGGGAACATTCTTCCTGCATCTAACTTGTCCAAACCCATCAGAATTTTAAACGTTTCTATGAGATCCCCTCTCATTCTTCTGAACTCCAGTGAATACAAACCCAGTTGGTCCAGTCTTTCTTGATATGTCAGTCCCTCCATCCCGGGAATCAGTCTGGTGAACCTTCGCTGCACTCCCTCAATAGCAAGAATGTCCTTCCTCAAGTTAGCAGACCAAAACTGTACACAATACTCCAGGTGTGGCCTCACCAAGGCCCTGTACAACTGTAGTAACACCTCCCTGCCCCTTTACTCAAATCCCCTCGCTATGAAGGCCAACATGCCATTTGCTTTCTTAACCGCCTGCTGTACCTGCATGCCAACCTTCAATGACTGATGTACCATGACACCCAGGTCTCATTACACCTCCCCTTTTCCTAATCTGTCACCATTCAGATAATAGTCTGTCTCTCTGTTTTTACCACCAAAGTGGATAACCTCACATTTATCCACATTATACTTCATCTGCCATACATTTGCCCGCTCACCTAACCTATCCAAGTCACTCTGCAACCTCATAGCATCCTCCTCGCAGCTCACACTGCCACCCAACTTAGTGTCATCCGCAAATTTGGAGATACTACATTTAATCCCCTCGTCTAAATCATTAATGTACAATGTAAACAGCTGGTGCCCCAGCAAAGAACCTTGCGGATCCCACTAGTCACTGCCTGCCATTCTGAAAAGTACCCATTTACTCCTACTCTTTGCTTCCTGTCTGCCAACCAGTTCTCAATCCACGTCAGCACACTACCCCCAATCCCATGTGCTTTAATTTTGCATATTAATCTCTTGTGTGGGAACTTGTCAAAAGCCTTCTGAATGTCCAAATACACCACATCAACTGGTTCTCCCTTGTCCACTCTTCTGGAAACATCCTCAAAAAATTCCAGAAGATTTGTCAAGCATGATTTCCCTTTCACAAATCCATGCTGACTTGGACCTATCATGTCACCTCTTTCCAAATGCGCTGCTATGAAATCCTTAATAATTGATTCCATCATTTTACCCACTACCGAGGTCAGGCTGACCGGTCTATAATTCCCTGTTTTCTCTCTCCCTCCTTTTTTAAAAAATGGGGTTACATTGGCTCCCCTCCAGAGATTACTACATTTGTGGTCCTGCTTTTGAATCTCTTTCCTAGTTCCCTAACATCTACCTGCAGGACCTCATCCCTCTTTGTACCTATGTCATCGGTGCCAATATAGGCCACGACCTCTGGCTGTTCACCCTCCCCCCTCAGAATGTCCTGCAGCCGTTCAGTGTCATCCTTGACCCTGGCACCAGGGAGGCAACGTACCATCCTGGAGTCACGTCTGCGGCTGCAGAAATGCCTGTCTGCTCCCCTGACTATTCAATCCTCTTCCACGCTTCTTCTTCCCACCCCCTGTGCAGCTGAGCCACCCATGATGCCGTAGACTTAGCTCTGGCTGCACTCCCTGGAGGAACCAGCACCCTCATCAGTAGCCACAACTGAAAACCGGTTCACGAGTGAGATGCACTCAGGGGACTTCTGCCCTACCTGTCTGGTCCTCCTTGTCTGTCTGGTGGTTTCCCATTTCCTCTCTGCCTGCACACTCTTAAGCTGTGGGGTAACCACCTCCTGAAACGTGCTGTCCACCAAGTTCTCAGCCTTGCGGATGTACTGCGGTGACGCCAGCCACCGCTCAAGCTCCAAAACCCGGGACTCGAGCTGCTCTAGCTGGTGACACTTCCTGTACATGTGGTCATCCATGCAACAAGAAGCATCCAGGACTTTCCACATGGCACAGGATGTGTCTTCCACGGGACTGAGCTACCCTGCCATGCCTCTATTTATAAGAGCATTGACTGAAGTTTTTAGTCTACACCTCTACCCAAAGAGAAGACGACAGTGATATTCACCAACCAATCAGCTACGTGCTGCCCTGTGACATCCCTCCATGATTTTTTACTCATGTTTTGCTCTGTCTTCTCGCTCTCGGGCCTCTGCTGCTCCTTATACCCACACCGCTCTCGCTGCCCTCGCAGCTCTTGCTCCCAGATCCTGCTCAACCAATCAGTTACCAGCTATTCTGTGATGTCATTCCAGCATTTAAAAAAAAATAATTCTCTCCTTCTGTTCCCGACCAGGTTCGCTTCCCTGCGAGTCTGAGGCTTGTCTCCGCCACTCCTTATATCTGCCTCTCCTCTCTGTTCCCAACCATGTTTGCTGCTTTGCCAATAAGAACATAAGAACATAAGAAATAAGAGCAGGAGTAGACCATATGGCCCCTCGAGCCTGCTCCGCCGTTCAATAAGATCATGGCTGATCATCGACCTCAATTCCACTTTCCCGCCCGAACTCCATATCCCTTGATTCCCCTAGATGCCAAAAAGCTATCCATCTCAGCCTTGAATATATTCAGAGAGTCAGCATCCTGAAAGGTCAAAATTCACGGGAAACCCGCCAGTGTTTGGGCTCATTGGAAAGGAAATCTAATTTGGGACTATCTGCCGGAAAGTTTGAAATCCTAAAGTGCTTATGGAAGAAACTATAAACTTTAATCGAATTTTGGACTTTTACAAGACAAATTCAAGTATGTGGGCGAGCCTAAGGAACTAAAGAAGCCAACTTGATTATTGGAACTGTCTGGATGTTGGGACATTGTCTGGAGGAATGGATACTCGAAAACCCTTCTCCACAAGAGACATTAACATTACAACAATAACTCAGAGATGGCCAGCCATCGAACTGAACTGAGAAAAGCTATCTTCAGCATGAATAAGAACAAAGGGCCCCCTACAGCCTGTATGCAAAAACCAAGCACAAAAGGACATTGTGATTACCAAGCTAATATTTCCATCAGGAAACAGATTTAGAAGAGCAACCCACCCAAGGCATATTAACTTTTAACGAGCCTGCCAAAATATTACAAAGAAATGTCAAGCCCACCAAATTTAAACAAATAATTCTGGACTGATTTGGCGTGAAGATCAGGACAACTCATACTTATAACTGGCCCACTGTTTTAACAGAAGGTATGCCATGCCATGCCAGATGCCATACTATGCATGTGCCATTCTGTGCCTACGTCATCAGAAGGGAGAGAAACCAACGCGACAGTTGTAAACTAACTTCTCCAGCCTCGAAGTCCTGAAGCCCAAAAGGAAGGACGAACATCACCATCGCGGCAGCAACCGACCACAGCCAACGTGGTCCCAACGCAAAATCACCGCGATCGACCAAATCCGAAACGAAACTCCGCAAGAAAAAAAACGAAGAATCGAAAGTTTCCATTCCACAATCTTAAGTCCTGACAACCAACAGGAATTTACGTTTGCATGTGGGGATCAAAGAATATTTGTTCCGCAGGCATATCGATCACCTTTGCCAGGCAATGGCAAGATGAAGGGGAAAGGATGGGGTGGGATTCTAGCCTACATGGGTGCGGCCCCAGAATCCCCACTCCCAATTAATGCCACCGAACTAAGAGCATACATTAAGAAACCCCTGCCCACAACCCCGCTAGTACGCACAGTAATAGAAAGGTGTCCCACCACCACCAAGGGATCAGGGAACGGATTAGTATTGGTACCGACTGAAAAGGTGTTATACCAGGGGGTACGTTATGCAGTAGCTTCAGTAATTTTAAACCTTACCGAGGTAAACCTACCTGCAGTGTGTCTGAAGGAAACAGAGCTGCTATACCAGGCCCTAGTTAAAGAAATGTTCAAGAAATGTTATGAGGTAGACAAAGCAGACCTATACACACTCAACGCTAGGGACACCATGGGCTTGGGGAAACCGAGAAGGGGAATCATGAATGACATTTTCACCGCCTACAATACAGGATCGTCTGTAATAAATAGCCTAGATGACATAGAACTGCAAACACAGATAAACGGTTTAAAGAACCAATTGAGGAAAATCCTGAAACAAGAGAATACAGTAGTAGGCTCAGAACTACACGAGGACCAGGCTATGACTGTCCATTTAAAAGAAATAGTGGCTAAGCTGGAAAAACATGCACAGACAGTGAATGCACTTATATGGGAGGATAGAAATGCTTCAGACCAGGCTGCACAGAAGGAGGTGTGCATACTGTATGGGGCATGGTTGTTGGGCGAGGGCCGCAACAATCTGGAGGATTTCAAACAAGGTTTAGTCCCTTCCTGGATCAGTAACAAGCACCTCGCAGCCCTCCACCCGTACAGCAATTCACCAAGCCCGTGCCAGCTCCGTCTAGCCTCTGAAGCATACCCTGTCCCAGTAGACTGTGGGAAATCTAACCACACCATTATGGGAATCGTACTAAGGATGCCGGTCATGGGTGGGGCAGTCTGATCCGCACCGGTATACAGGGTGAAAAACATTGGAGTTATTCAGGGAGGTGCACACATTCGTTTCGCAGTGGTCCCACCCTATGTCATAAAGTGGGAGCACGCTGTAAGGAGTACTGACCTCACCGGGTGCCGGAGCAGGTGTGCACACATAATACTGTGTCCCCAGTAATTGAGTGCCCATTCAAAGTCACAGTGTGGGTTTAAAGCTGCTGGCGCACAGCCTATTAACTGCATCATGGAAGTAATGACACAAGACCATGTCCCTCCACAGGTAACATACATAGCGGGTGGGACCACCAGTGCACCCCACTACCAGCATGGACACTTCTGGTGTCCGGTAAGTGACAGCAGTTTTTGCTTTAAACCTGAAGCATCAGTTCAAGTGGCCCAGAAACGGATTGTCCCCATTCCTGAACCCTCCACTGTCCACCTCACTGTGAAGGAAAATATTACAAACCTGCAGGGTTATGTTGTACATTTTGGCTATGTAATTCCCCCTCTACCCAAACATCTTACCATTCTGCTGAAAGCTTCAATTGTCTCACAAAAACACTTCTACACTCTAGAACAGAAAACAAGTGAGACACTAAAAATATTCTCGAGATCACAATTCTGCCTTGGTGAGACCTTTTCAGAAATACAGAATTCCCAGTCTGGATTCGAATTGCTTCCCACACTTTAGTTACCTGTCAACTTGCGATTATTCTTTACTTATGGTGTTTCACTTGCCGAGTGAAACGCAGAGGCCGTCGGGTCAGGTACCAAAGGGTGCTGTACGCTCCTTGGCCTAACTTGGGAATCGCGCAGGGAGAAGTGACACCATACTACCATGTTTAATTGTGTTGATTTTACCTGCTGTAAAATGCAAATATCGAGTGTTGTAAGAGTGTTACTTAAAATGTGTTTAGCTATGTGCCATTATTTTTAATGAACTTAAAGTTGTGTTTGACTGTTATTTTACCATGAAAACTGAGTAAAGGAGGGGCATCGTACCCCCTCGATGCTGTAACTGAATTGTAGTGATTGTATTCGCCTGTAAATTGCATTGCATTTCAAAGGGGGATGCACATTAATGTTTAGTTAGTATAAATGCGGGGAAGGTTGATTCTCGGGATCAGGAATCTTGCTTACCTTGCTTGATACTCAAGTGTGTAGAGTGTCACAGGGGGGATGCAAAGTCAAAATTCACGGGAACCCCCCCAGTGTTTGGGCTCATTGGAAAGGAAATTTAATTTGGGACTATCTACCGGAAAGTTTGAAATCCTAAAGTGCTTATGGAAGAAATTACAAACTTTAATCGAATTTTGGACTTTTACAAGACAAATTCAAGTCTGTCGGCGGGCCTAAGGAATTACCGAAGCCAACTTGATTATTGAAACTATCTGGGTGTTGGGACTAAGGTAAATTGTCTGGAGAAATGGATACTCAAAAACCCTTCTCCATAAGAGACATTAACATTACAACAATAACTCAGAGATGGCCAGCCATCGAACTGAACCGAGAAAAGCCATCTTCAGCATGAATAAGAACAAAAGGCCCCCTACAGCCTGTCTGCAAAAAACAAGCACAAAAGGATATTGTGATTACCAAGCTAATATTTCCATCAGGAAACAGATTTCGAACAGCAACCCACCCAAGACATAATAACTTTGAACAAACCTGTCAAAATATTACAAAGAAATGTTAAGCCCACCATATTTAAACAAAGAATTCTGGACTAATTTGGCGTGAAGATTAGGACAACTCAAACTTATAATTGGCCCTCTATTTTAACAGAAGATATGCCATACTACACCAGATGCCATACTACATGTGTGCCATACTGTGCCTATGTCATCAGAAGGAAGAGAAACCAACGCGAAAGTTGTAAACTAATTTCGAAGTCCTGAATTCCAAAAGGAAGGAAGAACATCACCAACCCAGCAGCAACCGACCACACCAACGTGGTACCACCGAAAAAACACCGCGATCGACCAATTTCGAAATGAAACTCCACAAGGAAGAAACCGAAGAACCGAAAGTTTCCACTCTATAATCTAAGGCCTAACTACCAACAGGTGAAAACATTACCTGAAGAGATTTTGAACCTATTGCTAATGAAGGAAACCAGGTACTTACCCCATAGATCCAAAACGCGCCTTACCGCATCAGCGGACTCAACCCAACTGAAGATTGCACAGTAAAAAGTCTTCTCCGACATTTGGGGTACGGCAAGCAGAACCTACAGAATTCAACGAACCCCAAAATCGCAAACTACCACGAACTGACCAGAATGGATTGGAAAGCATAGCCCCTGCCTTCCCTGGAGTCTAACCTAGCTAGGATTAGGTAATGGGAGTTGGGAGGTGCAATTTTTACTGTAACCCCCTTTGAATGTGTAATGTATTTTTCTTTATTAGAGTGATTATAAGTTTAACAGTGTACTTTCTTGACTGTAATAAAATCAAAGTTCTTTTGCATCAAACCAGTTGTCCTTTGCACTTTATCACACCTTCCAAATAAATCCAGAGTCTAGAACCCAAGGAAGTGGGAGCAATTCGAACCGCTCAAGTAGGTCAGAGGTGAACCTGACCTCCGGGACCATCCCTTACAATCCACATCCCTCTAGGGCAGAGAATTCCAAAGATTCACAACCCTCTGAGTGAAGAAATTCCTCCTCATCGCTGTCTTTAATGTCTTTAATGATGAACACAGTGACCCAAGCATTCAAGTACGTAATCCCTGAAAGTGCGAATGCAGGTATATAAAGCCCAGATAAGCACCAGCAGCATTTTAGGTTTTATGGAACGGGACAGAGAGTATAAGTATTAAGATGTGAAGCAGATCGTCTGTGTTATGTATGTAAACCTGTAAATACCATATCTAACCACCAGAGGGCTTATCTCCTGGTGTCCCAAGGGATCCCACAATCCCTTGGGAGCACCTGTATATAAGGAGGCCTCACAGGCTGGGGAGGCACTCTGAGATCTGTAATAAAGGACTAAAGTCACACCTTACTTAAAGCTTGCAGTATCTAGTCTGACTCTTTATTCAAGACATAACAACTGGCGATGAGATATAAATGACGAACCCCACCGCAACAATGCAGAGAACTGTGGACATCCTGGAGACATTTTCTGAGGGAGATGATTGGGAAATCTTTGTGGAGCAACTCGACCAATACTTCGTGGCCAACACGCTAGAAGGAGAAGCGAACGCTGCCAAACAACGGGCGGATCCTCCTCACCATTTGCGGGGCACCAACGAATGGCCTCATGAAAAACCTGCTCGCTCCAGCGAAACACACACACAAGTCATACAATGAGTTTTGCACACTGGTCCGGGAGCATCTAAACCCGAAGGAAAGCGTTCTGATGGCGAGGTATCGGTTCTACACGTACAAGAGGTCTGAAGGCCAGGAAGTGGTGAGCTACGTCGCCGAGCTAAGGCGCCTTGCAGGACATTGCGAATTTGAAGGACACATGGAGCACATGCTCAGGGACTTCTTTGCACTTGGCATTGGCCATGAAGTAATACATTTGACTACAGAAACCCCAACCTTGAGTAAAGCCATAGCGATAGCCCAGGCATTTATCGCCACCAGTGACAGTACCAAACAAATTTTTCAGCACACTAGTGCTGCTGCAAGTACTATGAACAAAGTAATGTTGTTTTCAAATCAAAATGTACATGGCAGGACTTACATGCCTGCAGCTACATGTCCGCAGATGACTCAGAGTCCACCATCAAGGGTGTTGAATACAAGGCCATTAACACCTTGTTGGCGCTGCGGGGGGGTGATCATTGTTTCCATTCATGTCGCTTCAAAGGATACGTTTGTAAGGGCTGTGGAACAATGGGACACCTGCAACGCATGTGCAGGTTAGGTGCAAACCCTGCTAATCCTGCAGAGGAGGACAGATCACCAGTGGATCACAATGAACCAGAGCCTCAGACTGAGCAGGCAGAGGTATATGGGGTGCACACATTTACCACAAAGTATCCCCCGATAATGCTGAAGCTTGAATTAAATGGAGCTGAACACGGGCGCAAGCCAGTCCATAATGAGCAAAAAGACTTTCGATAAATTGTGGTGCAGCAAGGATTCAAGGCCAGTCCTGACTCCCATTCGTACTAAACTGAGAACATACACAAAGGAACTGATTCCCGTAATTGGCAGTGCTACCGTAAAGATCTCCTACGATGGAGCGATGCACGAGATACCACTCTGGGTGGTACCAGGCGATGGCCCCACGCTGTTCGGCAGTAGCTGGATGGAAAAAAAATGCTGGAACTGGGATGATGTCCGAGCGCTTTTGTCCGTCGACGACACCTCATGTGCCCAGGTCCTAAGTAAGTTACCCTTGCTGTTCGAACCAGGCATCGGGAAGTTTCAAGGAGCAAAAGTGCAGATCCGTTTGATTCAAGGCGTGCGACCCATCCATCACAAGGCGAGGGCAGTACCTTACATGATGAGTGAGAGGGTGGAGATTGAGCTGGACAGGCTGCAACGAGAGGGCATCATTTCGCTGATCGAATTCAATAAATAGGCCAGTCCGATTGTTCCAGTCCTCAAGGGAGACGGCACGGTCAGAATCTGTGGTGATTACAAAGTAACTATCAATTGTTTCTCACTGCAGGATCAATACCCGCTACCAAAGGCCAACAACCTATTTGCGACGCTCGCGGGAGGGAAAACGTTCATGAAGCTGGACTTGACCTCGGCCTACATGATGCAGGAGCTGGAGGAATCATCGAAAGGCCTCACCTGCATCAACACGCACAAAGGTCTCTTCATTTACAACAGATGCCCGTTTGGGATTTGATCGGCCGCGGCGAAATTCCAGAGGAAGATGGAAAGCTTACTGAAATCGGTCCCGTGCGCCGTGGACTTCCAGGACGACATCTTGGTTACAGGTCAGGACAACGTCGAGCATCAGCAGAAGCTGGAGGTGGTTCTTCGTCGGCTTAATCGTGTGGGGCTCAGGCTAAAATACTCAAAGTGCATTTTCCTGGCACCTAAAGTGGAGTTCCTGGGGAGAAGAATCGTGGCGGACGACATCAGGTCCACCAATTCGAAGATGGAGGCAATCAAGAACACACCGAGACCACAGAATGTGACGGAGCTGCGGTCATTTCTATGACTCCTGAACTATTTTGGTAACTTCTTACCGGGTCTTAACATATTGTTAGAACCCCTGCACTCTTTACTGCGTAAAGGAGATGAATGTGTATAGGGTAAAATCCAAGAAAATGCCTTGGAGAAAGCTAGGAAGCTGTTATGTTCAAACAAATTGCTTGTGTTGTACGATCCATGTAAGCATTTGTTACTAGCATGTGATGCGTCATCGTACGGGGTCGGGTGTGTATTGCAACAAGCTAATGAATTTGGGAAATAGCAACCAGTTGCTTATGCATCCAGAAGTCTGTCTAAGGCTGAGAGGGCCTACAGTATGATCGAAAAAGAAGCGCTAGCGTATGTTTATGGGGTAAAGAAAATGCATCAATATCTGTTCGGGCTCAAATTTGAATTGAAAACCGACCATAAGCCGCTTATATCCCTTTTTTCTGAAAGTAAGGCGATAAAGACGAATGCATCGGCCCGCATCCAGAGATGGGCGCTCACATTGTCCGCATACAAGTATGCCATCCGCCACAGATCAGGCACAGAAAACTGTGCCGATGCTCTTAGTACACTGCCATTGTCCACCACGGGGGTGGAAATGGCACAGCCCGCAGATTTAGTTATGGTAATGGAAGCATTCAAGAGTGAGCAATCACCTGTTACTGCCCGACAGATTAGAACCTGTACGAGCCAGGACCTCTTACTGTTCTTCGTAAAAAACTGTGTGCTCCATGGGAGTTGGTCTAGTATCCCGTTAGAGATGCAGGAAGAAATAAAGCCGTACCAGCGGCACAAAGATGAAATGTCTATACAAGCAGACTGCCTCCTATGGGGTAATCAGGTAGTTGTAACAAAAAAGGGCAAGCGCACCTTCATTCGTGATCTCCACAGCACCCACCCAGGCATCGTAATGATGAAAGCGACAGCCTGATCCCATGTGTGGTGGCCCGGTATCGATGCAGACTTAGAGTCCTGCATTCACAGATGTAATACGTGTTCCCAGTTAAGCAATGTACCCAGGGAGGCGCCCTAAGTTTATGGTCTTGGCCCTCCAAACTGAGGTCTAGGCTCCATGTCGACTATGCAGGCCCATTCTTGGGAAAATGTTTTTAGTGGTTGTAGTTGCGTACTCCAAATGGATTGAATGTGTGATAATGTCGGCAAGCACATCCACTGCCACCATTGAAAGCCTATGGGCCATGTTTGCCACGCACGGCCTGCCTGATGTCCTTGTAAGTGACAATGGGCCGTGCTTTACCAGTGCCGAATTCAAGGAGTTCATGACCCGCAATGGGATCAAACATGTCACGTCTGCCCCGTTTAAACCAGCGTCCAACGGTCAGGCAGAACAAGCAGTTCAAACAATCAAGCAGAGCTTGAAAAGGGTAATTGAAGGCTCACTGCAGACTCGCTTATCCTGAGTCCTGCTTAGTTACCACACTAGACCCCACTCGCTCACTGGGATTCCTCCCGCTGAACTGCTCATGAAAAGGGCACTTAAGACAAGGCTCTCGTTAGTCCACCCTGATCTACACGAACAGGTAGAGAGCAGGTGGCTTCAACAGAATACATATCATGATCACGCAAATGTGTCACGCGAAATTGAAATAAATGATCCTGTATTTGTGTTGAACTATGGACAAGGTCCCAAGTGGCTTGCTGGCACTGTTTTGGCCAAAGAGGGGAGCAGGGTGTTCGTGGTCAAACTCGCAAATTAACTCACCTGCAGAAAACACTTCGACCAAACCAAACTCAGATTTACGGACTATCTAGAACAACCCACAATAGACTCTACGTTTTTCGACCCTCCAACACACACACAATTGACAACCGACCCAACGGTTGACCACGAAGCAGAACCCACCACCTGTAGCAGCCCAGCAAAGGCCCAACAAATGACTCACCAACACCAGCATTTGCACCGAGATGATCAACCAGGGAAAGGAAGGCCAGATCGACTCACATTGTAAATAGTTACACTATTGATTTTGGGGAGAGTGTTGTTATGTATGTAAACCTGTAAATACCATGTCTAACCACCAGAGGGCTTATCCCCTGGTGTCCCAAGGGATCCCAAAATCCCTTGGGAACACCTGTATATAAGGAGGCCTCACAGGCTGGAGAGGCACTCTGAGATCTGTAATAAAGGACTACGGTCACACCTTACTTTGAACTTGCAGTATCTAGTCTGACTCTTTATTCAAGACATAACAATCTGCTCCTATAGAACCCAAGCAGTGAAAATGAAAATTACCCCCATTGGTTAGACAACTGTTAGAGTAGTATGAAGTTTTGAGTTTCCCATTATAGAGAGGACGTTAAAGTTATGGAGAGCATAAGCATATGATGCCAGAGATGAGAAACTGTAGTTATAGAATCATAGCATGGTACAGCAGAGAAGGAGGCCATTCAGATCATTGCCCCTGTGTCGGCTCTTTGAAAGAGCTATCCAATTAGTCACACACCCCTGCCCTTTTCCCATAGTCATGCACATTGTTCCCCTTCAAGTATTGATCCAAATCCTTTTTGAAAGTTATTATTGAATCTGCTTCCACCATCATATCAGGCAGTCAATTCCAAATCATAATAACTCACTGCCTAAAAACCTTTTCCTCATGCCAGCTCTGCTGCTTTTGCCAACACCCTGCAATCTGTGACCTATAGCCACCAACCCATCTCCCACTAGAAATAGTTTCTCCTTTTATTTACTCTATCAAAACCCTTCATGATTATGAAGGAATGCTTTACCGCATGCACACTGGGTCAGCTACTTGGCAAAGAAAGTTGTTCCATAGCCTTACCTTGACAGTTTTATGGGGGTAACATTTGCTGACCAAGGTTGTGCAGACAGCATTAACCAAACTTCCAGGCTTCTTTTTTTTTATTCATTCACAGGATGTGGGCATCGCTGGCAAGGGCAGCATTTATTGCCCATCTCTGATTGCCCTTGGAAAGGTGATGGTGAACCGTCTTCAAGAACCGCTGCAGTCCTTGTGGTGAAGGTACTGCCACAGTACTGAGCCCTGCAGAACCCAACTGGAAACAGCTTTCCAGTCACAAAAACATCCATCGACCATTACCCTTTGCTTCCTGCCTCTGAGCCAATTTTGGATCCAGTTTGCCCAAAAAATCTCTGGCATGAGAACACGTAGATTACTGACAATTCTTCAAGTGCCAGAAGGAAAAAAAAAACTCTATTTCTAACACTAATTTTTTTCTGCTATCATGCTCATCAGCAAGTTAATCAAGTTGTCACCAATCATTTAATTCATTGTTGCTTCAGTGTGAAAAATGCTACAATTCTTGTTCGTTTTGAACCTCTTTCCTCAGCTGTGGCTGTCAGATAAGCTCCTGGCCCTGATGGCATAGTTTCTTGGTTGTCAAAGCCCAATGTGCTGCTCACTGGGCTTATCTGTTTTTTTCTGTCATTGTCAACCATTGTTGCCCTATCTGAGCAGAAAGCAACAAATGCTAGGTCTATCCACAAGAAGGAATAAAAGTCAGACTCCAATAATTACACTGTTATTGCCAATTGAGTCGAAGCTCATGGAACGCATACAGAATGAAGACCAGTTGCAACACTTCTATCACAACCAGTTACAATCTGGTTGCTAATCGGGCAAGGGAGCAAAGGTGGCTAATGTGGCTGCAGAGTTAAACAGTCAATCTGTGACTCTCTCAATCTCCTGGTTTGGAAAATGAAGCGATTCTCCTGATACCAAATCCAAAGTTTAAGCAGTAGCAATTGACATTTCTGACACTCGTTATAAGATATGATGATATACTAACTTCATTCAAATTCTGGCCTTTCTAATACATCTGCCGAGCTGCCGCATTCAATATGCGACAGAAATATCAATCATGATAAGTAGAATCCATCTTCGCATCGCAACATCTATGTGGTGGTCTCTTAGGGAAAGTCTGCTTCTCCCGATGTTGATTCTGCTATTTGCTCAGCTCCCAGTAGAGCACAAATCATATAATTTTATTTTGATGTCACCAATCTCAAGTCTAGTTGTGGGACAGGTTGAGATCTTTGAATAAAATCTTTGACGGAAGCATTAAAAGAGACGAAAGATAATCCAGTGGGTAGCATAATCATATTATTGCAAAATATGTAATTATTTGAATGTATTCTGCCTTATTTTAGCCAGTCGAGATTTTGTTTCAGAAAAAATTGTGAATGAAAAATAAATTCCGAAAACATTTTCAGTGCTTTGTGGGGACCTGGTGATCAGATTACACAACCACAGGGTGATATGCTCTCGCTGTCAAGTAGCAGCCACTATGCGTCACACATTGCGACTCCTTTAACATTGGGAATAACAATCACAGCACCAACTACAGAGGTAATAGGTACTGACCTGCTCAATGAGCTGTGGCTCAGTAGGTAGTGTTCTCCAGGTGGGAGGGGCTAGGAGTGAGCAGGTGCTGCTGATTACTGTAGGAGTTGGAGTGAGTTTGTAAAAAGTTGTTGGTGGGTTTCTTGGTTGTTTTTAAAAAATGGAAGGCCTTTTTGGCCCATAAACAGCAGCCAGATGACTGCTGAGTGGCTCAGAGTGCCAGGCCCCTCAGAGGATAATGTTCCCAGGATGAATTTAATCAGGGGAGAAAATGTTGGGGGAAGGCAGAATAAAAGGCCCTAAGATTTGGGCTGGGACCCCAAGAGGTTTGGAAAACAAAACACGGTGGTGGTTCAGTGCGAGGATAAGGAAATATTGGACTGTACAGTCACCTGAGAACTCACTTTTAGAGTGGAAGCAAGTCTTCCTCAATTTTGAGGGACTGCTGATGATGATGAAGGAGATGCGAGCTTGGGATATTATCCGGGCAGTACATGAGGCCTGCGGCGAGGGAAGCTGCTTTGCCTGCTGACCAAAGTTGAATGTTGGGTTCGAGGTGACGATCAGTGGCCGAGACAGACACTGTAATTCCCGTATTGGACTGTTGTCACCTAACAACTCACTTTTAGAGTGGAAGCAAGTCTTCCTCGATTTCGAGGGACTGAGTTGGCTATTAGGGGCAAGATTCCCATGACAAAATGTGACAAATTTTTGGTAAAATGTGAACCCCATGGACAAAAGTAGTATTTAATAGAGAGATGTTCACATTTATTGTGATCGATTGGGAGGCAGTATAATAGATCATTGTCCTTTCATTTCTGTGATCTAAGCTTAAATTTACCCCAAACCAGTGGTTATATAATACCAAAAGCCCTAATTCTCCCACCTGCACTCACATCTAGCAAGTCTCTTTTCCAGGAATGCAGCCACATTGGATTCGCTCTGACGTGATATGTATGAGGAAATTTTAACACAGTTCCTAGTGATTATGAATCCACAACATAGAATCAGCACAAATTGACACTAAATTGTCAATCACACCCAGAGGAGCTATAAGGATAATTAGTGTTGAATACATTCACTCTGATGCAGAATTATGTACTCCTTTAATACAGTGGTTAAGGCACATTGTGGAGAGTAGAGTAGAGGGGACTTTACTCAGTATCTTGCTTACTCTATACCTAACCTGAGTGTTTGATTCTGATACCAGGTGTTAAAACGTAAGTCATACCTCACTACGTTCAGCACAAGTACCTCATTCAAATACAAAAAGTGAATAAATTAACAAAGGTTTTTTTTAATTCTTTCACGGGTTGTGAGCATCGCTGGCAAGGCCAGCATTTATTGCCCATCCCTAATTGCCCTTGAGAAGGTGGTTGTGAGCTGCTGTCGTGAACCACTGCAGTCCGTGCAGTGAAGATACTCCCACAGTGCTGTTAGGGAGGGAGTGCCTGGATTTTGACCCAACGACGATAAAGGAACGGCCAATATATTTCCAAGTCAGGATAGAGGCAAACTTGGAGGCAAACTTGAAGGTGATGGTGCAATCATGCACCTGCTGCCCTTGTCCTTCAAAATGGTTCACAAATCACAACAATCATTAATTTTGGGACATAGTATAGACCATGTTTAAAAGGTCTGTCAGAGACAAGTGCAGATAAACATCTAAACAAATATTGAAGAAAGAAATTGAATTTATATCCTCAAGACATCCAAAATGTATTATAACCAATTAAATATATTTGCAGTATAAGTTACCAGGTTTGCACACTTATAGAAATCTACATCAGTAAATTGGTTCCTTGAAGTCTATGGGGGGGAAATTTGGTTGTTTAGCACCACCATTAGCGCCAGAGAGGGGCGCTAAGGGGCCGTTAAACACCTATCACCCGAGCGCCCGCACTATGGCAGCCTGCCGCCGAACTTCACTGTGGTTTAGCGGTGGCACTGTCATTTAGCGCTGTGCACTCTAGCACCACCCATTTGTGCCACACACCCTTTGTGACGCAGTTCAGAAATTGACTGCTTTCGCCTGCCGTAACACCTGAATCCCGGAACGATATAATAGGGAAGGAAGAGGTAAGTGTTGAGAGTCAAATTTTTACAATTACTTAACTCTCTTACCTTTGGAAGGCTGTTGGTAGCCTCCCTTCGATTTTTTCCAAGTTTCACATGCTCGATCTCACTTTCTCTTTAGACGCTAAGATGCCGGTATCCTCGCGCCTCAACTGGAGAAGCGCTCCCGTCCGGCGATGGGCCTTTAGCGGCCTAAGAAGATTGTGCAATGTTTCCATTAGTGCTCCACTCTCCTCTTGGGGCGATACAACTGAATATCGTACGTTGAGACGGTGGCCATCGCCCGCACTAATGGTAGCGACCCGGCAGCATCACCACCTCAAAGCGGGCGAAACCGAATTTCTAGCTCAAGATTTCCACCAGAGTTTAACTCTTTCAATGCGGTTGCAAATGTTACAAGCTACTAATAAGTGTATTGCTATTCTGCAGCAGAAACCATCAATTGTAATCCTGTTATTTTGTCGGCAAATGCAGCAGCCAATTTGCACGAATAAAGATCCCGCAAACAGGAAGTGAGATAAATTACCAATTAATCTATTTTAGTGGAATTGGTGGAGAAATGAAAGATGGCAAGCACACCAGGAGAACTCTCTGCTCTTCTTCAAGTAGTGCCATGGGATCTTTAACATCCACCTGAATCATCAGAACAGGCAGACATGACCTTGGATCGCCCTTTAGAATGGCACGTCCAAGAATACAATTTTTCACTGTGGAATATATATTTAATGCTGGGTTGGGGCTTAAATGCACAACCTTCTGACTCAGAGGCACGAATGCTACTCGACAAGCTAACCCGGCCGAAGCTTTTTCTAATCACCACACAGACCCAGAAGTCAGTAAACAACAAATTTATCATTACTATTTTGCTACAGTTTAAGTATTTTGACTATCCATGTAATTATCTTCACTCCGGTCATCAGCATAGCATAATAAAGTAACTAGGAAGCAATAATTTCAAATGTCATACACTGGGATTGTTCCCAAATTAGTTTTTATCTCCCCCTAGTAATACTTGCCTTGTAATGTGAATGAAATGTTTTCATCAGTTCCTTTGCTGCAGGGATCTCCATTTCTCAGAAGGATAATAATAGTGGCCCAAAATTTGCATTTCCATCAGAGCTCAACCCGATATAGCTGAAAACGTTTGACATTGTTTCTAAGTATTCTAAGTATTGCTTCTGCAGCAGAGACCGCCGATTCTAATGTTCTTTAGCAATGCCCAAGTGTAAATGCAGAAATTTTCCCAATTGTATGTGACTGTATCCATGATAACATAGCTCCTTATTACAAGTCCCAGGCTTACCTAAAAGTGAGGTGCCAACCTGATTTGGAAGGAGAAAGGGGAATTTCCCTGGTCAGCCAAGAATGTGCTATTCTGCATTCTGGGGCCCAGAAGAAGCAAGGGCCCAGGGGCAGTACGGGCCAGCTCACACTGTGATATGTGTGCGCACTAGGTCCGGGCAACAGAGCTGGTCTCCAATCGTCTTGGTTAATCCTTGCCACTGGACCAAGTCCTAGCTCTGTCAAGCCCGTGTGGTGGCTGGTGTGCAACGGTCACCACACGTTAAAAAAATCCACACACAGGCATCTTCCACCCTTCAGGGTGTAGTTTGGGATCTGGAATATTAGGTCCTTAATTGAAATACCTGTGAACTCATCCCTTTTTGGCATGGAAGCAAATCACCCTCGATATGAGAGACCACCTATGATGATTCTGCATTAGTGCAAACTGAAATCTTTCTCAACAGAAGCACACATCCGGGTTATTTGTCCCTGAACTAAACCAGATACAGACAGGTAAATTATTTGGAGATAATGCTCCTTTCATGCCCTGGTCACGCCTAACTGAGCTACACAAACCAGAAGCATCCTAAATTAATCGCAAAGTGTTGACTTAGCCAATCTCAGCTGGGTGCTTACAATTAGTCCTACATTCTCACGGGGAAATATAACAGTTCTCACTCTTGCTATCCATTAATTGCTACTGGAAAGACTACGGACTGAATTTTCTGGCGTCCATGCGGGCGCGATTGGAAGCAGGTCTGGAGGGAAATTTGAACTAAATTGAAGCGGGTCTGTAACCTGCCATCACCCCGCCCCCACGCACCTTTCCCTCGGATGCCTTTCCCAGCGCAGCAGCGACCCGAAGAGCAGAGGCGGACGAGGCAATTTTGATGATTATTAGTTACTTGTCAGAGCCTTAAACCTTTTTTTAACCCTAAAATGTTCCTGGATGACCACAGGAACCACGCAGCTCGGGAATCACGTCTGTCAACCTGAAGCAGAAGTTGAGTGGCCATTGATTCAGCTCATTAGTGCACAACGTGAAAAGCACAATAAATACTCCCACCTGATATCTGGTCACTTTCTTCAGCCAGAGCTGTTGATGAGTTCATTGTCTGCACAAATTTAGCATTCTAGAGGTTGCAAGTTCTTTTCAGCAAAGTCAGGATCCACTGTCACCTCATTGGTAGAACC
Organism: Pristiophorus japonicus; assembly: GCF_044704955.1. Taxonomy (NCBI): domain Eukaryota; kingdom Metazoa; phylum Chordata; class Chondrichthyes; family Pristiophoridae; genus Pristiophorus; species Pristiophorus japonicus. The sequence continues at coordinate 36,161,804 of NC_091979.1, forward strand.
TAACACAATATTGACAGCTTCCTTTTGTCATCTCTACTTTACCTGCCATCTATTCCATCAGCATGGGGGTGTTTATACTGTCTCACCTTGTGAAGCGGTGGTCATGCTTTACCAGTGGCTGTCAAAGTCACCAGAGCCTTAACCTCTTTGCCTCCGGCTCCTTCCGGGAAGCTGCAGCTGCGGTATCTCACAGTCGGCCACCCATACATACATCACATAGATCACCGAAGCCCTTGTCAAGTCAGCCAATGATTTAAATTTTGCCACTGGTGAAGCCAGTGTTAGTGAGCGGGCGCTGGGATTTGCCGCTCTGGCTAGCTTCCCACAGGTGCAGGGCATCATTGACTGTGCACATGTGGCCAACAGGGCACCCCATCATCACCCAGGAGTCTTTGTCAACCACAGGGGTTTCCACTCGCTCAATGTTGTAAGACATGTGGAATTACCCCCGCCGCGCCTACAATTTATAGAGTTCGGACTCATGGAACAGACAATTCAAAACAAAGATTTCTGGAATAAGGTTGGCACCACCCGACTGCAACAACATAAAGCTTGCCTACAATGACAAAACCATTTGTTTCACACTGACCACCATTACTGGAGGTACTGTTATGTCTCACCATTCACTCCACTTCCAAAGTTGCAAACAAATTTGGCCAAGACTGAAAAGTGTTGAAAATAAAGATTTTTATCTGTACCATTACAGTAACAAAAACTTTAAGCAAACATCTATTAAAACACTCAAGTAGTTACCCTTGTGCATCTACTTGTGTTTCATCTTTCTCTTATGCGTGCTTCTACGAGGTTCTACCCCTGTGGCTTCAGCAGAGGTAGAGGCGGCTTGCTCTCTTCCCTGCTGCAACTGCTTAGACACTTTTACTGGATGTCCTCTGGGTCTTGGAGCCTCTGATAGCCCCGTCAATGTCTGCTCCTCTTGTGATGGTGCAGGGGCAGACTCAGCCATCACAATCCAAGGAGCCTTCAGGAGCTCTGACTGAAGGGGGTGGGCAATGGGGGAAAAGTGTGAGTGCTTTGAGAGGAGCCCCCACTTCCATGTCCCCTCTCACCAGCAACCCTCTCATGGGCCACCCACGTTTCCCTGCTGGCAAGGAGCTGGAGAGCACCTTGCTGCTCATCAGTGGGACCATGAGGACCCAAGTCTACGTTGACATCCCTCCTAGATAGGAGGTCTATGAATGTCTGCCATCTATTCTCCATAGAGATCATGTGCTCCTGTAAGTATTAGCTGCTCCATGCAGGTGGCCATCCTATCAATGGAAGAGCCGACAATCACCATCGCTTGTGACACGGTGATGCTCATGTTGGAGATGGACTCCTCCATTCTCTGCACATTTGCAGTCATTGTGGTCGCAAAACCTGTCAAAGCCGCCTGCACTTCTTGCTGCACCCCCAGGATCACCCTCTTTTTGCATGGCCCCCAGGGGCTCAGCGTCTGCCTGCAGCTGAATAGAGCTGGGAGCATCCTGCGCCCTCTGGCAAGGAGTTTACATGGCTGTCCCTGTCTTCACCATCTGCTCTTGCTCATTTGTGATGCACCAGGTGACAATACTGCTCTATCTCGCAGTACGAACAGACCTGATAGGGGGGAGAAGTAAAAATAAATCCAAGTGTGATGTCACAGGAATGCAGGGAAGTGATTGGTTATTCTGTATTTTCTTTTTCTTGAGCTAATAAATAAATACAACAGAGATGGCAGGGGAGGCGATGTGTTGCAGCTGCAGCATGTGGGAGCTGGTAGGCACCAGTATGATCCACAACGACCACATCTGCAGCAAGTATCTGCAGCTCGAGGAACTTCGGCTCCGAGTTGATGAGCTGGAATCTGAACTTCAGACACTGCGACACTTCAGGGAGGGGGAGAGTTACCTGGACGCAGAGAGTCACACCGCTTAATTTAAATCATTCAAATTTGGTCTGTGGTCAGGGACAGGAGGGTGTATAAAGGCTTATACAGATGGCAGCGGCCTATAAAGGCTCAGCAGTCGGGCAGTCCGGGGAGCGTCGAGAGAGGCGGGAGTCGGCGAGAGGCAGCGGCCAATAAAGGCTCAGCAGTCGGGCAGTCCGGGGAGAGAGGCGGAGCTTGTGCAGCTCCAGCTGGGAGAGAAAGCAAAAAGAAGTAGAAAGAAATCAAAAGGTGACGTCACAGCCAAGTGGGTAAGTGATTGGCTGGTGATTGGTGAGTAGTTTTTCTTTTTCTTTTTTACATCAGTCAGTAACTTTTAACATTGTTGTTGTCAATTTAAGGGTATCAAAGGGTTAAGTCATGGCAGGAGAGCTCGGTCACGTGATATGCTCCTCCTGTACCATGTGGGAACTCAGGGACGACACCAGTGTCCCTGACAACTACATCTGCGGGGTGTGTAACCACCTCCAGCTCCTGACGGAACGCGTTGCGGAGTTGGAGCTGAGGGTGGATTCACTTTGGAGCATTCACGATGCTGAGAATGATGTGAGTAGCACGTGTAGCGAGTTGGTCTTATCGCAGGGGAAGAGTCCACAGCCAGATAGGGAATGGAAGACCAGCAGGAAGAGCAGTGCAAGGAAGGTAGTGCAGGGGTCCCCTGCGGTCATCCCCCTGCAAAACAAATACACCGTTTTGAGTACTGTTGAGGTGGATGACTCATCAGGGGAGGGCAGCAGCAGCCAAGTTCATGGCACCATGGCTGGCTCTGTTGCACAGGAGGGCAGGAAAAAGAGTGGGAGAGCGATAGTGATAGGGGATTCAATTGTGAGGGGAATAGATAGGCGTTTCTGTGGCTGCAACCGAGACTCCAGGATGGTATGTTGCCTCACTGGTGCAAGGGTCAAGGATGTCTCGGAGCGGGTGCAGGACATTCTAAAAAGGGAGGGAGAACAGCCAGTTGTCATGGTGCACATTGGTACCAACGACATAGATAAAAGAAGGGATGAGGTCCTACAAAACGACTTTAAGGAGCTAGGAGCTAAATTAAAAAGTAGGACCTCAAAAGTAGTAATCTCGGGATTGCTACCAGTGCCACATGCTAGTCAGAGTAGGAATCGCAGGATAGCGCAGATGAATACGTGGCTTGAGCAGTGGTGCAGCAGGGAGAGATTCAAATTCCTGGGGCATTGGAACCGGTTCTGGGGGAGGTGGGACCAGTACAAACCGAATGGTCTGCACCTGGGCAGGACCGGAACCAATTTCCTAGGGGGAGTGTTTGCTAGGGCTGTTGGGGAGGAGTTAAACTAATATGGCAGGGGGATGGGAAAAAATGCAGGGAGACAGAGGGAAACAAAAAGGAGACAAAAGCAAAAGACAGAAAGGAAATAAGGAAAAGTGGAGGGCAGAGAAACCCAAGGCAAAGAACAAAAAGGGCCACTGTACAGCAAAATTCTAAAAGGAAAATGGGTGTTAAAAAAACAAGCCTGAAGGCTTTGTTTCTTAATGCAAGGAGTATCCGTAATAAGGTGGATGAATTAACTGTGCAAATAGATGTTAACAAATATGATGTGATCGGGATTACGGAGACGTGGCTCCAGGATGATCAGGGCTGGGAACTCAACATCCAGGTGTATTCAACATTCAGGAAGGATAGAATAAAAGGAAAAGGAGGTGGGGTAGCATTGCTGGTTAAAGAGGAGATTAATGCAATAGTTAGGAAGGGCATTAGCTTGGATGATGTGGAATCTATATGGGTAGAGCTACAGAACACCAAAGGGCAAAAAACATTAGGGGGAGTTGTGTACTTACCTCCAAACAGTAGTAATGATGTTGGGGAGGGCATCAAACAGGAAATTAGGGGTGCATGCAATAAAGGTGCAGCAGTTATAATGGGTGACTTTAATATGCACATAGATTGGGCTAGCCAAACTGGAAGCAATACAGTAGAGGAGGATTTCCAGGAGTGCATAAAGGATGGTTTTCCAGACCAATATGTCGAGGAACCAACCAGGGGGGAGGCCATCTTAGACTGGGTGTTGTGTAATGAGAAAGGATTAATTAGCAATCTCGTTGTGCGAGGCCCCTTGGGGAAGAGTGACCAAAATATGGTGGAATTCTGCATTAGGATGGAGAATGAAACAGTTAATTCAGAGACCATGGTCCAGAACTTAAAGAAGGGTAACTTTGAAGGTATGAGGCGTGAATTGGCTAGGATAGATTGGCGAATGATACTTAAGGGGTTGACTGTGGATGGGCAATGGCAGACATTTAGAGACCGCATGGATGAACTACAACAATTGTACATCCCTGTCTGGCGTAAAAATAAAAAAGGGAAGGTGGCTCAACCGTGGCTATCTAGGGCAATCAGGGATAGTATTAAAGCCAAGGAAGTGGCATACAAATTGGCCAGAAATAGCAGCTGGGGACTGGGAGAAATTTAGAACTCAGCAGAGGAGGACAAAGGGTTTGATTCGGGCAGGGAAAAGGAGTACGAGAAGAAGCTTGCAGGGAACATTAAGACGGATTGCAAAAGTTTCTATAGATATGTAAAGAGAAAAAGGTTAGTAAAGACAAATATAGGTCCCCTGCAGTCAGAATCAGGGGAAGTCATAACGGGGAACAAAGAAATGGCAGAGCAATTGAACAAGTACTTTGGTTCGGTATTCACTAAGGAGGACACAAACAACCTTCCTGATATAAAAGGGGTCAGAGGGTCTAGTAAGGAGGAGGAACTGAGGGAAATCCTTATTAGTCGGGAAATTGTGTTGGGGAAATTGATGGGATTGAAGGCCAATAAATCCCCAGGGCCTGATGGACTGCATCCCAGAGTACTTAAGGAGGTGGCCTTGGAAATAGTGGATGCATTGACAGTCATTTTCCAACATTCCATTGATTCTGGATCAGTTTCTATCGAGTGGAGGGTAGCCAATGTAACCCCACTTTTTAGCCACAAAATGGAAACTGACGCCATTATTCAGACACTTATCACCGAACGTTACTTTCCCCATGTGTGTGTGGAGCCGGAAAAAATAATACCGCCCGCCCACTTTTTTTGGGCGGAATCATCAGAATGGGCGAAACCAATGCCCATAATATCACCCAGAGTTACTTTACGCACGTAATTAATGCTGAGATTCAATAATACTTAATTTTGTCGTAAAGATCACATTTGCTGAAACTAATGCCTAGGAGACCGCCCAGCCTCACTTTCAGCACCTCGCACATATCTCGCCCACAATATCGCTCGCCCAAAAAACCGCCAGGAAAAAGTGGAACTAACCGGAACTATTCACGGCGATATGGGCGCCATGTTTTAAATCACATATCACATCATTTAAAAGGCTGCTCTACTTCAACCTCGGGGAAGTTCGTATGTACTCTGGAGGTCTTTGGAGGTGATGTGAACATCTGAACAAACATCTTTATCATACTATGAACGATTGGAAGTTAATAGGTGTCTTCATCGGGGTATTCATTCTTTGTGACCAATCGGTGGAAAACAGATAGCTATTGGAATGGTGCCTGTCCTTTCTCGCCCTCTCTTGATGACCAATTACATGCTGCAGACTCGAGATGGCAGAAGGAACGCTCTACAACATTATGTGCCCAATGTAAGACGTGCCAGACTGATGAGGAGGACCAGATGTTACACACCCCGCAAGTACAGGGAGAAGCGGTCTTACCTCAACTTGTCCGACACCACCTGCCTTCGGAGACTGTGCTTCCACAAAGAGGTTATCACTGAGGTATGCCAACTCATAAGGGCAGATCTGCAGCCTGCCAGCACCATCAGTACTGCAATGTCCGTTGAGGTCAAAGTCACTGCGGCACTGCCGTTCTACACCTCGGGTTCTTTTCAGGTCACAGTTGGAGACATTTGCGGACTGTCCCAGCATGCCACACATTGCTGCATTATGGCAGTGAATGCTAAATTTCAAGGCAGCATCCATGATGCTCACATCCTGCGTGAGAGCACTGTATCTGACTTGTTTAACAATCAGCAACAAGGTCACTGAAGCCCTGTACGCACACAGGATGGACTTTATCAGCTTCCCTATGACCAGGGAGACGCAGACTGAGAGGGCTCTAGGATTCTCCAGAATTGCAAACTTCCCCAAGGTGTATGCACATCGCGATGCTGCACCTTTTCAGGATGCAGAGATTTTCAGGAACCGCAAGGGATTCCACTCCCTGAATGTGCAACTCGTTGTCGACCACTAGCAAATTATTATGGCAGTGAATGCTCAATGATGCTCACATCCTGCGTGAGAGCACTTTATCTGACTTGTTTAACAATCAGCCACAAGGTCAATGCTGGATGCTTGGTGACAAAGGCTATGGCCTCACCACCTGGCTGATGAACCCCCTGCGTGACACCCACACCAAAGCCGAGAAGCGATACAACGAGAACCACAGAGCCACTAGCAATTTCGTGGAGAAAACCATTTGAGTGCTTAAGCAACGCTTTAGATGCCTGAACCACTCAGGAGGCGAGCTCCAATACTGCCCTGAGCAGGTAGCTCAATTCGTGGTCGTGTGCTCCATCCTGCACAACTTGGCTATCAGGAGGGGACAAGATGAGTCTGACAGTCCACCTCACCAGAGAGAGGAAGAGTAGGATGAGGAGGCAGGCGCTGACTGCGGGCCAGACAATCAGGCTGACGCTGAAGCCATGCCCCCGCCCCTCTGTAGACCGCATGAAAAGGCCCATGGTGGCATGATAGCTGCAAGGCTGTTGCATCAGGAGCTCATAAATGAGCGCTTTGCCTGAAAGAACATTGGTGGTATTTACAAGGCTGACACACTGCTGGGTGTGCAGGTGATACATCAATGGTGGGCATCATCTTGGTGACAGTTAAAGTTTAAGTTGATTGAAGTTAAGTGTAATTATATCCTTTGATGTTAAGGAATCACCAGCGTGTAACGGTGCAGCTATCTGAACCAATGCGCAACTAGGTTTTGTTAAATAAAAAACATTTAAACCAAACATTTGTCTGAAATCATAAGTATTTCTGTAAAAACCAACCCTTCTTCTTCCCCCCTCCTTATCCTCCCAACCTCTACCCCTTCCCCTTCTCCTCCTGACTCCAAGTCACCTGGTCGAGGAGTTCCTCAGGTGATGCTTCATTGGCGGAGTGCAGGGGGGGGGGGAGGTGATGACAGCTGAATGACTGCTTGGACGGATACGGGAGGGGTCGGTCCTGAGGTGAGAACGTGCTCCAAGCCAGAAGCAAGATGTTGCTGCTGGCTCTCATGTATATTTGGCAATGGGGATGCGGCACCTTGGGGTACAGTGCCACGCTCTGGGACCACTGGGAGCCCTCTGCCATCAGTGTTCCTGGCTACCAGCTCCAGGGCCTCCTCCATCCCTTCCATGTTATATCTTATTTGTTGGACAACAACTCAGTGCCAGCTATGTTCTTGGTGCTTAGTAGGCTTTTTGCTGCTGGTGAATCTCCCTCATGCCTCCCACAACAGCCAAACAAGAACACACCTCAGCCACACATGCTTTCAGTCCCTCTCTGCTCCCTCTCTCTCTGTCTCCTCTTCTGTGCATGTAGTGATGACCTTTGACCTTCTGAATCACGGGAAATGAGCGTTGTCATGTTGTTGCTAAGGATGGCAATACTTTACGGCAGAAGGTTTGACAGATTTAACGCTACCGCCCCTTTCATATCGCTCGTGGTAACGCCCAATTTTAAAAATGGAGACTAGGGTCTTTGAGAATGGGTGACAAGCCGGCAATTTGAAAACCCAGTTTTACCACCCACGCCGGAAATAACGGCAATTTTTGGGCGATCTGCACAAAAGTGTAAAATCTAGCCTAGAGCATTTAAACATAAGAGTACATCAAAAAGTGGGGTCAGAGTAGGGAAAAATGGTAAAGAGACAAATTTAAAAGCTCTTTATCTGAATGCACACAACATTTGTAAGAAGATGTGGTTGCAAGATGACCAAGGCTGGGAACTGAATATTCAGGGTTATTTGCCATTTCAGAGGGATAGGCAGAAAGGAAAAGGAGGTGGCATAGCTCTGTTAATAAAGGATGAGATCAATGCAATAGTGTGAAATCATATTGGCTCAGGAGATCAAGATGTAGAATCAGTTTGGGTGGAGATAAGAAATACATCACAACAATGGCTCCGGTTGGGGTGGAGTGTAGAATGTTTTAGTATAACATTTTAGTACAGTTGTGTGAGGCGGACTGGTTGGGCTGAGTGCTCTTTGCCATTCATAGGTTTATATGTAACTTTTAGGGCTGCTGACCAAGGGCCGTGCGGCTCTTTGTCGGCCGGCGAAGACATGATGGGTTAAAATGGCCTTCTTCTGCGCTGTAAATTTCTATGTTTCTATGTTCTATATTTCTATGTTTCTATAATAAGGGGAGGAAGTCACTGGTGGGAGTGGATTACAGGCCCCCTAACAGGAGCCACATTGTAGGACAGAATTTAAATCATGACATAATGGAGGTTTGTAAGAAAGGTATGGCAATAAGTGGGTGGCAATGCCAAATGGCCTCCTTGTGTGGTGTTAGTTGGTATGATTTCATTAGAATTAGTGTGAGTGTGAGGGGTGGTTTTTCAGGATGGGGATGTGAATATGTAGATAGATAGTGAGGGATGGGTAGATGTGAAAGGTATGTTAGTGTGAGTAATGATGGGCAGGAGTAGGATTACTACTTTCCAACCCGTTGTGATATATTCTTACAACATCACTAACAAACACACTGTATAAGATGGCGCTAATACAGAAACCTGTTATTGGGTGACTTTGTCACATGACCCTTTTATTGTATTTGCATCAGTAGTTGCACTACCACAGTAGTCCACTAGATGTAGGGGGAGCTCTATTACACTACCCTATTCCAATTAGCTTTGAAAGACATTGGTGAGGGGGCTTGCAATCTCATCTGTCAAGTCCCCACCATCCATTGATAGAGACTTTTAGAATCCAGAGCCTTCTTTATCTTCAGCTTCCTAAAACAACAACAACTTCCATTTAGACAGCGCTTTCAACAGAGTAAAATATCTCAAGGACCTTCAAAGGAGCTTAACAGAATCATAGAATCATAGAAATTTACAGCACAGATGGAGGCCATTTCTGCCCATCGCCCATCCAGCCTAATCCCACTTTCCAGCTCTTGGTGCGTAGCCCTGTAGGTTACGGCACTTTAAGTGCACATCCAAGTATTTTTAAATGTGGTGAGGGTTTCTGCCTCTACCACTCTTTCAGGCAGGGAGTTCCAGACCCCCACCACCCTCTGGGTGGAGAAATTTCCCCTCATATCTCCTCTAAACCACCTCCCAGTTACTTTAAATTTATGTCCCCTGGTTGTTGACCTCTCTGCCAAGGGAAACAGGTCCTTCCTATCCACTCTATTTTATACACCTTAATCAAGTCTCCCCTTAGCCTCCTCTGTTCCAAAGAAAACAGACCCAGCATCTCCAATCTTTCCTCAAAGCAAAAATTCTCCAGTCCAGGCAACATTCTTGTAAATCTCCTCTGCCAGTTCATTAGATATATTCAAAAGGGAGTTAGATGTGGCCCTTATGGCTAAAGGGATCAAGGGGTATGGAGAGAAAGCAGGAATTCGGTACTAAAGTTGCAAAAATGATCAGCCATGATCATATTGAGTGGTGGTGCAGGTTCGAATGGCCTACTCCTGCACCTATTTTCTATGGTTCTATATGTTTCTATGCACCCTTTCCAATGCAATCACATCTTTCCTGTAATGTGGTGACCAGAACTGCACACAGTACTCCAGCTGCAGCCTAACTAATGTTTCACACAGTTCAAGCTCCTTGCTCTTGTATTCCATGGCTCAACTTATAAAGGCAAGTATTCCATATGACTTTTTAACCAACTTATCTACCTGGCCTGCTACCTTCAGGGATCTGTGCACCTGCACTCCAAGCTCCCTTTGTTCCTCTACACTTTTCAATATCATACCATTTAATGTTTATTCCCTTGCCTTGTTAGACCTCCCCAAATGCATTACCTCACAATTATCCAGATTGAATTCGACGGTTTGTCGATTCACTTTCACCCATTTTCGACTATCGCTCAAAGGCAAAATTACCCACATTGAGTTTATAGTTCTCCCGATCAGGGTCTTTCAACTGTACATTCCAGAATTTTATATCTCCTTTTTTCCCAAAACGCCAGTTTGATTCTCCTGGACCGTTTCTATGATAAACTGCACTGCAATATAAATATATCTCCATAAAGCTCTCCAATTTTCATTCCATATCCTTGCCTTTAAATAGTTCTTCCAATGTTATTCGGCTGCCCGTGTCCTAACTCGCACCAAGTCCAGTTCGCCCATCACCCCTGTGCTCGCTGGCCTACATTGACTCCCGGATAAGCAATGCCTCGATTTCAAAATTCTTATCCTTGTTCACGAATCCCTCCGTGGCCTCGCCCCTTCCTAGCTCTATAATTTCCTTCAACCTCACAACCCCCTGAGATGTCTCAAATTTCTCAAATTCTTCTCTCTTGAGCATCCCTGATTATAACTGCTCAACCATCGGTGGCCGTGCCTTCAGCTGCCTGGTCCCTAAGCTCTGGAACTCCTTCACTAAACCTCTCCACCCCTCTACCTCACTTTCCTCCTTGAAGACGCTCTTTTAGTCTTCTACCGTAATTTCTTTTTACGTGGCTTGGTGCCGAATTTATTTAAATTGTCTTGTAACACTGCTGTGAAGCACTTTGGGATGATTTACTACATTAAAGGCGCTATATAAATACAAATAGTTGTTGTTATTATTCATTTACGTAGCATTTTAACCCCTCAAAGTCCCTCTGAAATCTAATTTCGATTGTTTTTTTTATGATGGGCTTTCCTCATTTAAACCTTAAAGTTAACAACTTCTTGGTCACTAGACCTCAAATGACATCTACTTTCAATGTGTTTGATTAATCTCCACATTAGTTAGGAGCAAACCCAACACTGTCTTCCCTTTTGAAAATTCCCTCAAGCACTGATTAAAAAAGGATTCATGAAGTGCTTCAGTGAATTGCCTCACACATACAGATTAACTCCTTGTAAATTCCAGTCTCTGTAAAAAGGATTAAAATGCACCCTCCCATGCCTCTATTTTCAATTGAGGCATTAGTGCTAATTATGTGGCCGCCACAACATTATCCCTACCTCCTTTTTATTTTGTGGTGACCTGTAACATGTTCCTGTCACCAATATTATCCCCTTTCCAGCTTCTGAATTTACCCAGACAGAGTTTGCACCAATTCCCAGTACCTCCCATTCAGCGATGTTTAGACATTCTCTGATAAACCTTGTCATCCATCCACTTTCTTCCTTTCTCCATCCGCCCTGAAGTACACACAGCCTACTCATCCTCTTTAAAATAGTTTTAAGTACCTCCTACAATATCTATTAGCTTTCGATATGATATCATTTCTAACTTATCTATTTAAAGTTTTTACACTCCTGTCTTTCATAAAAATACAGCTTTGATCATTCCTCCTCCTTGCTGTATTCAAGTGACTTATTCCCCGTAACTGGTCCACATTGTTATCTCCTCCAGCTCAAATCCTTTTCAACAATTTTACTTATACTATCAGCCAAGATGAATGTGTCTCCTTGGTTAGGTGAAGCCAATTCCAATGCTGTGGCCTTCCCTTTGTCCAGAGGTTGACTCAGTGGACCAATAATCTGGACCACTCTCTCGTAGGTCCAGCGCATGGCATGGGGAATAAAAGATTATTAATCTGGGTGATCTTTTCTTCAATCTTTAGCCCAACTCCTGAAATTTCCCTTGTAAGACCTCCACTCCACACCGATGTATCTCAATGGTTTCCATGGGAAATGTGACCTTTGGTTTCTGCCATTCCTTCCACCTTTACCCCACCTTCAGTTAAGTCCTAAACCCTAGCACCTTGGAAGCAGTGTATCAATTGGGATTCCAGGCCATGTTTGCAGAAGCTTCTAACAAGGAAGACCCCTTGCAACAACAGTGTTACCTTTTATCGGTTCTCTGTACCCTGAAGAAAGCACTTTTTGCCCTGTGCCATTGGTTTGCCTGTGGTTACCATCCCCTGTGATTCCATCCTCATCCACACCCAGTACTGAAAATCGGTTGGGCAACTCGAGTTCCTCTGTTTTCGCCTAAGCTTTTCACATGTCCTCGGGGCAACTACCTTTCTCTTCCTGTTTGCTGCACTGTCTTCATCTATCTATGTCATAAGCTTAGCTTCCACAGCAGTCTTCTGAACTCAGGTGTGTGGCAAAGGGTCTTTGGTTTCAAATGTTTTTACAATGTGCCATGTTCCTAAATCCTCAGCTCGAACTTCCTCCAAGTGGTGACTCTTCACCTGTGATTCCAGCCAGTGAGTCAGAGTGGGGCTTGAAGAGCCATGCCTGGTCCAGTGTCCTTACATATGGGCCGGAGTATTCCGTACCTGGGTGGGTTGGATGTGGGCGGTTGGCGTGGCGGGTCACGATCCCATTCTTAATTTCATCTTGTCCTGAGATCGACTTTACCTTAATGGCGTAAAGTAGCAAAATGACCCCATCATTAACAAATGGACAAGGGATCAATCCTTGATTGTGGGGAAAGCATTGGAGATGTTGATGAAGGGTAGCATAAAATATGATGTGGAAGGAAACAGCATGGGTTGAGAAGTGCCTTGTGACGGTTCCACTTCTCACTCTCTGGTGGTGCAGTGAAAGGTACATTTCCACCCTGATGGTCTAATGATGAGTATATGATAGTTTAAGGAAGCCTATTGCTAGTATGCTTCTGAGTCCTTTGAAGTCTTGTGATGGGTACCTGCCACACTGCCTTAAGAACATAAGAACATAACAAATAGGAGCAGGAGTAGGCCATACTGCCCCTCGAGCCTGCTCCGCCATTTAATACGATCGTGGCTGATCCGATCATGGACTCAGCTCCACTTCCCTGCCTGCTCTCCATAACCCCTTATTCCCTTATCGGTTAAGAAACTGTCTATCTATGTCTTAAATTTATTCAATGTTCCAGCTTTCACAGTTTTCTGAGGCAGCGAATTCCACAGATTTACAACCTTCTGAGAGAAGAAATTCCTCCTCATCTCAGTTTTAAATGGGCAGCCCCTTATTCTAAGATTATGCCCCCTAGATCTAGTCTCTCCTATCAGTGGAAACATCCTCTCTGCATCCACCTTGTCAAGCTCCTTCATAATCTTATACGTTTTGATAAGATCACCTCTCATTCTTCTGAATTCCAATGAGTAGAGGCCCGACCTTTCCTCATAAGTCAACCCCCTCATTTCTGGAATCAACCTAGTGAACCTTCTCTGAACTGCCTCCAAAGCAAGTATATCCTTTCTTATAAATGGAAACCAAAACTGCACGTGGTATTCCAGGTGTGGCCTCACCAATACCCTGTATAACTGTAGCAAGACTTCCCTGCTTTTATACTCCATCCCCTTTGCAATAAAGGCCAAGATTCCATTGGCCTTCCTGATCACTTGCTGTACCTGCATACTATCCTTTTGTGTTTCATGCACAAGTACCCCCAGGTCCTGCTGTACTGCAGCACTTTGCAATTTTTCTCCATTTAAATAATAATTTGCTCTTTGATTTTTTTCTTCCAAAGTGCATGAACTCACACTTTCCAATATTATACTCTTTGTAGTGTAAGGGGGTTGAGTTTGAGGCTCGAGTAACTCGGTTGTTGACAAATATCCGTCTCTGGTGGTCCAGTGGAGATGCTTCGCTCCTCATGCAATGACCTCATTCAATTTATGATTTGGATCCAACAATCAACATTTAGGACCCTGTGAATCTGAAGACAGAAATCTTCCCAATGCTCTCCCCATTTGCACAATTTGTAGTTCTGATCCAAAACTTTCTTCATCAGTTAGAATAAATATGAACTATTACAATAGGCTCAGATTCTATTTCACTGAATCTAATAAAGTCTAATATATCACTAAATTCTCCAGATTTTAGCACCTTCAGCAATTGCATCATTCCACTCATTTATTAAGATTGCAGTGGCTGCGAGAGATTTTGTTGCGTGTTCATAATCCATTAATGATTAATAATCTCCTAATCAGTCCACCATTATATTTGGTTCGAAGGGAATATCGGCCTCTTGAGCTCGGCAGTTACATTTTAATTGAATGATAGAAAAAGTGAAAGCAATAGGCAGCTCATGAATTAAAAATGTAAAGTGAATTTTAATATGAAATCGCACAGATGTCCAAATTCTACGGCTCCCTCAGCTCATTGGCAGCTCCAAACACACCTTACTGGCTGACTCCTTGGAGACGAGAGCTATCCACTGAAGCCACCCTTGAGGAGGTCAAGTACTGAGGCCCAGAAGTGATATAATGAAAACACATTTCCAGCAGAAGTGTCATAGATCAAACAATAGGCATGCTGAAAGTGCTCTCCAGATGCTTTGACAATTCTGGAGGAGCCCTTCAGTACGCACCAGCCAGAGTCTCCAGAATGATCATCGTGGTTTGCTGTGCACTGCATCACATAGCGCAGCAGCGAGGATTAATGCTGCATGAGGAGCGCTCAGACTGAGCGCACAGACGCTACAGAGGACCATCAGCTGGAAGACAAGGAGCAGCAGAAGGAACCTGAGGTCCAGATGCCAGCAGCACACGTGTGTATTGCTGCACGGGAGGCCGGGCCAGATTTACTTCACTTTCTGCATTACACCCATGTGGCTGCCACATGCTGTGCCAGGCTCCCCTACCTAGCAACACAATAAAGCATCCCTACACAGACCAAGCCATTCCTTTCATACTGACCCCCATTTGCTGGAGATAACATTCCTCCAATTCCTCACCATTCACTCCAACTCATTAATTCACTTCCAAAGTAACAGACAAAAATGAGCAAGACCGGAAAGTGGCGAAAATAAATAGTTTTATGTGTGACATAACAATAACGGAATCTTACACAAACACTTCTCTAAACACACAAGTTACTACCCTTGTGCAGCTACTTGTGTTTCATCTTTGTCTTACGCGTGTTTCGATGAGGTGCTTCTCCTGTGGCCTCAGCAGAGGTAGAGGCAGCCTGCTCACTTCCCTACTGTGAGCACATAAACACTTTTGGCAGACATCCTCTGGGTCTTGGAGCCTGTGAGGGCCCCGACAAAATCTGCTGCTCCTGCGACTGTGCAGGGGCAGGCTCGGGCATCGCGATCCGAGGAAGCATCTGGAGCTCTGACTGAGGGGGGCTGGGCAATGGGGGAGAAGTGTGAGCGCTTTGAGAGGAGTCCCCATTTCCATGTCCCCTCTCACCATCATCCCTCTCATGGGCCACCTGCATTTCCCTGCTGGCAAGGAGCTGGGGAGCACCTTGCTGCACATCAGTGGGGCCATGAGAACCCAAGTCTACATTGTCATCCCTCTGGAGAGGAGATCTATGAGCCTTCGCATCTGTTCTCTATAGATAGAATGTGCTCCAGTCAGTGGTGCATTGCTGCCATCCTTTCCATGGAAAAGCCCACTTTCGCCATCGCCTGCAACACGGTGATGCTCATGTTGGAGACGGACTCTTCCATTTTCTGCACATTTGCTGACATCACGGTCGCAAAACCTGTCAAAGCCCCCTGCACTTCTTGCTGCTCCTCCAGGATCGCCCCCTAGGCTGAGCGTCTGCATGCAACCGAGCAGAGCTGAGAGTTTCCTGTGTCCTCCGGCGAGGAGTCTTCACTGCTGCCCTGTCTCCAACATCTGCTCTTGCTCACTTGTGAGTTGTGATACACCAGGTGACAACACTACTCTATCTCGCGTGTGTTATGTGTGCAATAAAGGTACAAACTGAGTACTGTTTAACTGAACAAGGTACACCCTTGACTCTGCTTTATTACGGCCCAAAAACCTGACTCACAAAATGGCTGGCCTTTTATACCAGAGCAGCACCTTGTGCGTGCTGCTCAGTGGCCTCCAACAATGACACCATCTGGTGGCTACAAACTGCATGTACATACATGACAGCGTGGGACCCACCGAGTTGTGCATATCTGCGCTTTTGCTGGGTGTGCTTATGTCTTGTGACGATGTACCTTCAGAGATTGAAGGCTCCTCTGAGGAATCGTCTTCCTCCTGGACCGTGGAGGGAGCTCAATTGATCTACGGGAGAATAAAGAGATGGATACCGATACCATTATGCACACAATGAAAATTCACTGACTGTTGACATCAGTCCCCATATAAGTGACTGCTGAATGCCATGTGGCTGTATGAGATGTAATTTCTGTCACCAGGTTTCTGAACAATCCCCCTCTCTTTGTCACCCACCATCAGCAGCTCCACAACTCCTGAGACCTCCAGGGTGACCTCCTCTGCCTCGGTCAAAGTGGCGAAGGTTGGAGGGCCACCTCTGGTTCTCTCCCTCTTCCTGTTATTGTGGGCTCACTTCTCCTGCAATGAGGGAAAGACATTTTGAGTGAAAGTGATGGCATCAGTGTAAGGAAGGTGTGGATTACATCTTTAGAGGTTGACTATGAGGGAGTGTGGTGCCAATGCCAAAGTGCCAATGCCAAATGGCCTCCTTGTGTGGTATTAGTTGGTATGATTGCATTAGGATGAGGGTAAGTGTGAGGGGTGATTAGTCAGAAGGGGATGTGAGTATATAGATAAAGAGAGGGGGATGGGTAGACGTGCAAGGTATGTTGGTGTGAATAATGATATGCAGGAGTAGGCTTGGGAAGGCAGAGTGATGGGGATGTGATGACAGGCATAGCAAGATGAAGCTGAGTGTGACTTTGCACTCACCTTTCCTGATCTCATCAGATCATTGAAGTTCTTCTGGCACTGCACCCAGTACCTCCTCACCACATCCCTGCTGTTGACCTCAACTGCAATTTGGAATCAGGTTCTTTTAGTTTCCTGGGGAGGTCTCTTGCGCCCATCAGCAGGGATGAGGACTTCCCTGCATGCTCTGACTCCCTCCACAAGAATATGTGGGGAGTCATTTGAAAACCTGGGTACAGCCCTCTGTCTATGTGAGTGGGAGAGCGACAGTAATAGGGGATTCAATTGTAAGGGGAATAGATAGGCGTTTCTGCGGCCGCAACCGAGACTCCAGGATGGTATGTTGCCTCCCTGGTGCAAGGATCAAGGATGTCTCGGAGCGGGTGCAGGACATTCTAAGAAGGGAGGGAGAACAGCCAGTTGTCGTGGTGCACATTGTACCAACAACATAGGTAAAAAAAAGGGATGAGGTCCTACAAAACGAATTTAAGGAGCTAGGAGCTAAATTAAAAAGTAGGACTTCAAAAGTAGTAACCTCGGGATTGCTACCAGTGCCACATGCTAGTCAGAGTAGGAATCGCAGGATAGCGCAGATGAATACGTGGCTTGAGCAGTGGTGCAGCAGGGAGGGATTCAAATTCCTGGGGCATTGGAACCGGTTCTGGGGGAGGTGGGACCAGTACAAACAGGAGGGTCTGCATCTGGGCAGGACCGGAACCAATGTCCTAGGGGTAGTGTTTGCTAGTGCTGTTGGGGAGGGGTTAAACTAATATGGCAGGCGGATGGGAACCAATGCAGGGAGACAGAGGGAAACAAAAAGGAGACGAAAGCAAAAGACAGAAAGGAGATGAGGAAAAGTGGAAGGCAAAGAACAAAAAGGGCCACTGTACAGCAAAATTCTAAAAGGACAAAGGGTGTTAAAAAAACAAGCCTGAAGGCTTTGTGTCTTAATGCAAGGAGAATCCGTAATAAGGTGGATGAATTAACTGTGCAAATAGATGTTAACAAATATGATGGAGACGTGGCTCCAGGATGATCAAGGCTGGGAACTCAACATCCAGGGGTATTCAACATTCAGGAAGGATAGAATAAAAGGAAAAGGAGGTGGGGTAGCATTGCTGGTTAAGGAGGAGATTAATGCAATAGTTAGGAAGGACATTAGCTTGGATGATGTGGAATCTATATGGGTGGAGCTGCAGAACACCAAAGGGCAAAAAACGTTAGTGGGAGTTGTGTACAGACCTCCAAATAGTAGTAGTGATGTTGGGGAGGGCATCAAACAGGAAATTAGGGGTGCATGCAATAAAGGTGCAGCAGTTATAATGGGTGACTTTAATATGCACATAGATTGGGCTAACCAAACTGGAAGCAATACGGTGGAGGAGGGTTTCCTGGAGTGCATAAGGGATGGTTTTCTAGACCAATATGTTGAGGAACCAACTAGGGGGGAGGCCATCTTAGACTGGGTGTTGTGTAATGAGAGAGGATTAATTAGCAATCTCGTTGTGCGAGGCTCCTTGGGGAAGAGTGACCATAATATTGTGGAATTCTGCATTAGGATGGAGAATGAAACAGTTAATTCAGAGACCATGGTCCAGAACTTAAAGAAGGGTAACATTGAAGGTATGAGGCGTGAATTGGCTAGGATAGATTGGCGAATGATACTGTGGATGGGCAATGGCAGACATTTTGAGACCGCATGGATGAACTACAACATTTGTACATTCCTGTCTGGCGTAAAAATAAAAAAGTGAAGGTGGCTCAACCGTGGCTATCAAGGGAAATCAGGAATAGTATTGAAGCCAAGGAAGTGGCATACAAATTGGCCAGAAATAAGCAGAGAACCCGGGGACTGGGAGAAGTTTAGAACTCAGCAGAGGAGGACAAAAGGTTTGATTAGGGCAGGGAAAATGGAGTACGAGAAGAAGTATGCAGGGAACATTAAGACGGATTGCAAAAGTTTCTATAGATAGATAAAGAGAAAAATGTTAGTTAAGACAAACGTAGGTCCCCTGCAGTCAGAATCAGGGGAAGTCATAACGGGGAACAAAGAAATGGCAGACCAATTGAGCAAGTACTTTGGTTCGGTATTCACTCAGGAGGACACAAACAACCTTCCGGATATAAAAGGGGTCAGAGGGTCTAGGAGGAAGAACTGAGGGAAATCCTTATTAGTCGGGAAATTGTGTTGGAGATATTGATGGGATTCAAGGCCAATAAATCCCCAGGGCCTGATGGACTGCATCCCAGAGTACTTAAGGTGGCCTTGGAAATAGCGGATGCATTGACAGTCATTTTCCAACATTCCATTGACTCTGGATCAGTTCCTATGGAGTGGAGGGTGGCCAATGTAACCCCACTTTTTAAAAAAGGAGGGAGAGAGAAAACAGGGAATTATAGACCGGTCAGCCTGACATCGGTAGTGAGTAAAATGATGTAATCAATTATTAAAGCAGTGCATTTGGAAAGAGGTGACATGATAGGTCCAAGTCAGCATGGATTTGTGAAAGGGAAATCATGCTTGACAAATCTCCTGGAATTTTTTGAGGATGTTTCCAGTACAGTGGACAAGGGAGAACCAGTTGATGTGGTATATTTGGACTTTCAGAAGGCTTTCGACAAGGTCCCACACAAGAGATTAATGTGCAAAGTTAAAGCACATTGGATTGCG
Organism: Pristiophorus japonicus; assembly: GCF_044704955.1. Taxonomy (NCBI): domain Eukaryota; kingdom Metazoa; phylum Chordata; class Chondrichthyes; family Pristiophoridae; genus Pristiophorus; species Pristiophorus japonicus. The sequence goes on from NC_091979.1 coordinate 36,181,123, forward strand.
GGTAGTGTGCTGACATGGATTGAGAACTGGTTGTCAGACAGGAAGCAAAGAGTAGGAGTAAATGGGGACTTTTCAGAATGGCAGGCAGTGACTAGTGGGGTACCGCAAGGTTCTGTGCTGGGACCCCAGCTTTTTACACTGTACATTAATGATTTAGACGAGGGGATTAAATGTAGTATCTCCAAATTTGCGGATGACACTAAGTTGGGTGGCAGTGTGAGCTGCGAGGAGGATGCTATGAGGCTGCAGATCGACTTGGATAGGTTAGGTGAGTGGGCAAATGCATGGCAGATGAAGTATAATGTGGATAAATGTAAGGTTATCCACTTTGGTGGTAAAAACTGAGAGGCAGACTATTATCTGAATGGTGACAGATTAGGAAAAGGGGAGGTGCAATGAGACCTGGGTGTCATGGTACATCAGTCATTGAAGGTTGGCATGCAGGTACAGCAGGCGGTTAAGAAAGCAAATGGCATGTTGGCCTTCATAGCGAGGGGATTTGAGTACAGGGGCAGGGAGGTGTTGCTACAGTTGTACAGGGCCTTGGTGAGGCCACATCTGGAGTATTGTGTACAGTTTTGGTCTCCTAACCTGAGGAAGGACATTCTTGCTATTGAGGGAGTGCAGCGAAGGTTCACCAGACTGATTCCCAGATGGCGGGACTGACCTATCAAGAAAGACTGGATCAACTGGGCTTTTATTCACTGGAGTTCAGAAGAATGAGAGGGGACCTCATAGAAACGTTTAAAATTCTGATGGTGTTAGACAGGTTAAATGCAGGAAGAATGTTCCCAATGTTGGGGAAGTCCAGAACCAGGGGACACAGTCTAAGGATAAGGGGTAAGCCATTTAGGACCGAGATGAGGAGAAACTTCTTCACCCAGAGAGTGGTGAACCTGTGGAATTCTCTACCACAGAAAGTTGTTGAGGCCAATTCACTAAATATATTCAAAAAGGAGTTAGATGTAGTCCTTACTACTAGAGGGATCAAGGGGTATGGCGAGAAAGCAGGAATGGGGTACTGAAGTTGCATGTTCAGCCATGAAACTAATTGAATGGCGGTGCACGCTAGAAGGGCCGAATGGCCTACTCCTGAACCTATTTTCTAAGCCATCTGTACATGGCTCAGCAATTAGGTACCGCATGCACACTCCCAGACTAATCTTCAAATGCAATATGGGCAAGGCTGCTTTAAATATTCCCGCTGGAACTGAGTCATCCATGACTTCATCAGACACGCACCATTTAATAGGGCAGGAAACGCGCCTGCCTTATTAGGCGCCATTAACGGAAAGTTGCTCTGAGGAGCGGGCTGAAAAGGAGAATCGATTTACAACCCGCCCCGCCAATCGCCCGCGCCGACCTGCACAGGTCATGAAAATTCCGGCCTACGATTTCTAAATAAATGCAATGGGGTGGAAATTCAGTTGTGTCTTTGTTGTGGCGTTTATCCAGGAAGCGCAAAATTATGTGCTGGGAAATGGTTTGCGTCTCCAGCCGTAAAATTCACTAGCTGGGCCCAGAGTGTGGAGCGGAGTGCTAAGGGAGGCGTTCCACACCTCTTTTAAGATACTTTGCCAGCTGAGCAACTGAAAATCCAGAGCTAAACAGCCGGCCTCAGAGTGCCCTAAGAGAGGCTTCCGTGGAAAAAAAAAAATCTGGAAAAAAACACCAAAAATATTTCCAATACATTTCTAACTCCACAACAACATTAATCGCAAAAATAAACAATCATACTTACCTCAGGTTGACATTATTTCACTCACTCAGCTCGGACCGCCAGCTATCACAGGCAGTCCCACTAGAGGGCGCTACAGATCACGTGTGAAACAAATATCGAGATGGTGTCACAACCAGGGGCGTTTCACACCGGCTCCCGTCTCCTGTGCGATACTGCTCCGCGCCCCCGCAAACCCGGCACCGAATGTTCCAGCGGAGTGCTGGAGGCTGGCCACCTGCCCGCCCGGAAATGCTTTCCACCACCACTGCTGCCTCTCCGGGGTGAAAACAGGCGGCAAAATGCCAAAAACCCAGCCCCACGTTTTTAATTTTAAAAAGTTGTTCAAACTATATTTCCTTCATTCCACAATCGAATGAACACAATTTGCTGTTTCTCGCAAACATGTGCAGTACAAATGATTCATTTCTTGAATTAAATAAAAATATACTCATTTGCATTATTACAAATATTAATGTTATAAAACATTCATGGTGTTGTTACCCAGGGAAACTTTTATTTCCTTTGCCACATTGATATATAATTTTAAGATTGTGATCATTTAGAAGGAGAGTACAAAGCAGTTACATGGAATAGCAAGGCAGGTGAATGGTGGTGTGAAATATTTACAATAGATGTGATTGTACCCCTTTCGAAAGGCACCCATTTTCAGACATTATTTTTCCAAATATTATACTGTTCTTGCAGCCCCAACTCCCTCAACCACTTTTTATCTTCTCTTTTATAACTGGGCTGGGACAAAGACAAAATGATGGCTTTAATGTTAACTCCCAGCTCATTCCTTCCTCATGCAGTGGTGTTAATGGCTGAGCCACTAATGTAGAGGAACATTGCAATTTAAAACCTTCTTCGGTATAGCTTCATGGTCATTTACAGGGGATCGTGTTTGTTGTTTTACTTTCTTTCAGCCTGTCACCCATCCTGGGTCATTGTCAAAGGGTAAAAATCACATCCTGCCACTCCTTCTCTGCATTTACCTTCAAAAAGAAAGAAAGAGTTGGATTTATATAGCGCCTTTCATGACCACCAGACGTTCCAAAGTACTTAACAGCAAATTAAGTACTTTTGGAGTGTAGTCACTGTTGTAATATAGGAAACACGGCAACCAATTTGCACACAGCAACACCCACAAACACCAATGTGATAATGACCATATAATCTGTTTTTTTCTTATGTTGATTGAGGGATAACTATTTGCCAGGACAAACCAGGGATAACTTCCCAGCTCTTCTTCAAAATAATGTTGTGGGATCTTTTACGTCCACCCGAGAGAGCAGACAGGACCTCGGTTTAACCTCTCATCTGAAAAACGGCACATCCAACACTCCCTCAGCACTGCACTGGAGTGTCAGCCATAGATTTATGTGCTTAAGTCCCTGAAATGGGACTTGAACGCACAACCGCCTGACTCAGAGACAAGAGTGCTGACAACTGAGCCACAGCTGATACTTTAATCACGAACATTTTTAGAATAGGCAGGGACCATGCCAAGGCAGGTAAAAGCCACGTTCCCATCTCATGAAGGATTCTCAGCTTGGTAAACTTACAGTCTGTCACACTTCAGAACACATCAGATGTTGTCAAATTGCAGAAACCTTCTGACAACTCAGTAACTAGATTTGAATAAAAGGGAATTTTTTTCCCACTAATTTAAGATCTCCACTCAAATGAAAGTGAGAGACAATTAAAACTTTTGTTTGTGAATTAAGGACCAGGGCTCTAACTCTGTTGAACGGGTCACAGTGACTTGGGGCTAGACTTTCCCAAGAGTCCCTCACCGCCCGATTGCCGCCCAGAAAAAATGCTAATGTTTTGCCACTAATGCTGGCGAGAATTTCCATAATTAAGGTAAAAAAATAATCGCCTGGCGAGAAAATGGACTTCGCACCAGTATTCTCGATGATTTTCTCGGCAGTTAAAGGTGAAACTAAGTGAAATGGGCAGTTCTTAAATTTAAAAAAATTTACTCCGAGGCTGCTGTTGGGCCTAGAGAGGGGGAAAACTTTTTTTTTTTAATTTTCACTTATAAAAAAGTTAAAAAAACATTCCCAAGACAATTTTACAGCTAATTGCCGTTTTACAATTAAAACATAAATAAAGAACCTTTTCCTTTTATTGCAGAGTACCCACCTACCGCCCGGTTTAAGCAGCTTTCATAGGGGGGGGTTCCCTCGGCAATCTGGGCGGGCTTCCGTTGAGGCCAAACTTACGCCCTGGCGATTCTCTCGACGGTGCACCTCGGCTGTTTGCTTCCAGCGGGCGTTTCGAGATGTGGGCGGTACCATTCAAAAAGTAAGGCGGAAACTTTCGCCGGATGGTTTTTCTCACAAAAACAGCTGTACCACTGAGAAAACTGCCGAAAATGAAGGTGAACGTCTCCCCCTAGGTGTCAACGGCGAGTGAAACCTATAAGTTTCTGTTAAGTACCCTCCTTTCTCCTCTGGTTCACAACAACATGTTTCGAGTAAGCATGAGACACTTCATACTGGAGGATGTCATGTATGTCTGCTTGAGGTTACTAGCCACCAGGTGGCGCCACTGTTGGAGGTCATTGGGCTGTACGCATGTGTGTGCAGCCCAGTTATAAAAGGCAAGCCATCATGTAATTTAATCACTTTGGGCCCTAATAAAGCAGAGCCAAGTTTGTACCTGTGTTAGTTTACAGTGTTCAGTCTATCGAGTTATTACACACATAACTCTCGCCTGCAGGTCCAATGGACAAGGACTGTGAGGAATTGTATTTTCTGGTACGTTACTGTTGTGTATGGAGAAAGAGTCAGACTGAACACTGTGAGCTCAAAGTAAAGTGTGACCTTAGTCTTTTATTGCAGGTCTCCAGAGTGCCTCTCCAATCTGTGAAGCCCTCTTAAGTACCTGTGCTCCCAAGAGATTATGGGATCCCTTGGAACTCCGGGGGATGAGCCCTCTGGTGACTGTACAGAATAAATACAAGTTCACTTATATAACAACATTCCCCCCCAAAGTCAATAGTGTAACTATTTACAATGTGAGTCGACCTGGGACCCTTCTTGCCCTGGTTGATCGTCTCGGTGTGAAAGCTGGTGTTGTTGAATCATTTGTTAGGCCCTCGCTGGGCTGCTGTGTAGCTGGCCTTGCTGGGCTGCCTGGTGTGTTGGGCCCTGCAGGGCTGCTGTGGATGAAGGGTTCTGCTTCGTGGTCAACCGTGGTGTCGGTTGCCACTGGTGTGTATGTTGGGGGATCAAAAAAGGTGGGGTCCAAGGTGGGTTGCTCAGGATAGTCCGTAAATCTGAGTATGATTTGGTCCAAGTGTTTCTGGTGAATGAGTCCATTTGAAAGTTTGACGAGAAACACCATGCTCCCCTCTTTGGCCATGACAGTGCCGGGAAGCCACTTGGGACCTTGTCCATAACTTAATATAAATACAGGATCATTGACTTCAATCTCACGTGACACATTTGCGCTATCATGTTAGCATTATCTCTTCCTGCATTTCTACTTGGACACTTGAGCAGCTCCCTTGAAGCACACAGCTTTTGACTGGAGATAATAAGGGGTCTTGGCTTGTCCAGGTTTTGAACTGCCAGGCAGTGACGGGTGATTGCTCACTCTCAAATGCTTCCACAACCATGGCTAGATCTGTGGGCTGCGCCATTTCCACCCCCGTGGTGGACAATGGCAGCCTACTGAGAGCATCGGCGCAGTTTTCTGTGCCTGGCCTGTGGCGGATGGCATAGTTGTATGCGCACAATGTGAGCGCCCATCTCTGGATGCGGGCTGATGCGTTGGTATTTATCCCTTTACTCTCGGAAAACAGGGATATAAGTGGCTTATGGTCAGTTTACAAATTGAATTTTAGCCCAAACAGGTATTGATGCATTTTCTTTACCCTATAGGCACACGCTAACGCTTCTTTTTCAATCATGCTGTAGGCTCTCTTGGCCTTAGACAGACTCCTGGATGCATAAGCAACCAGTTGCAGTTTTCCAAAATCATTAGCCTGTTGCAATACACACCCGAAGCCATATGATGACGCATCACATGCTAGTACCAAACGCTTACATGGATCATACAACACAAGCAATTTGTTTGAGCATAACAATTTTCTCACTTTTACAAAGGCATTTTCTTGGCTTTTGCCCCAAACCCATTTGCCCCCTTTTTGTAGTAAGACATGCAGTGGTTCTAGCAGGGTGCTGAGACCCGGTAAGAAGTTACCAAAGTAGTTCAAGAGCCCCAGAAACGACCGCAGCACCATCATGTTCTGTGGCCTCGGTGCGTTCTCGATTGCCTCTGTCTACGCGTTGGTGGGACTGATGCCATCCGCCGCAATCCTCGTTCCCAGGAACTCCACTTCAGGCGCCAGGAAAACGCACTTCAAGCGTTTTAACCTGAGCCCCATGCGGTTGAGTCGACTAAGAACATCCTCCAGGTTCTGCAGGTGCTCGACTGTGTTCCGACCTGTGACCAAGATGTCATCCTGGAAGACCACGCTGTGCGGGACTGACTTCAGTAAACTTTCCATGTTTCTCTGGAATATCGCCGCGCTGATCGGATTCCAAACTAACATCTGTTATAAACAAAAAGACCTTTGTGCACGTTGATGCAGGTGAGGGCCTTCGATGATTCCTCCAGTTCCTGCGTCATAGGTTGAAGTCAGATCCAGCTTTCCTCCCGCCAGTGTTGCAAAACGTTGTCGGCTTTTGGTAGTGGGTATTGGTCCTGCAGGGAGAAACGATTGATAGTTACTTTGTAATCACCACAGATTCTGACAGTGCCATCTCCTTTGAGGACTGGGACAATAGGACTTGCCCACTCGCTGAACTCGATCGGTGAAATGATGCCCTCTCTTTGTAGCCGGTCCAGCTCGATCTCTACCCTTTCTCTCATCATGTACGGTACTGCTCTCGCCTTGTGATGAATGGGTCGCGCCCCTGGAATTAGGTGGATCTGTACTTTTGCTCCTTGGAATTTCCCGGTGCCTGGTTCGAACAGCGAAGGAAATTTGTTTAAGACCTGGGCACTCGAAATGTCGATAGCGCTCGGATATCGTCCCAGTTCCAGCGTATCTTTCCCAGCCAGCTCCTGCCGAGCAGCGTGGGACCCTCACCCGGTACCACCCAGAGTGGTAGCTTGTGCACCGCTCCATCATAGGATACCTTTACGGTAGCACTGCCGATTACAGGAATCAGTTCTTTTGTGTAAGTTCTTAGTTTTGTGCGAATTGGAGTTCAGACTGGCCTTGAGGCCTTGTTGCACCACAACCTTTCGAAAGTCTTTTTGCCCATGATGGACTGGCTCGCGCCCGTGTACATTGACACCGAGAGTCCATTTAGTTCAACATTCAGCATTATTGGGGGATAATTCGTGGTGAATATATGTACCCCATGTACCTCTGCCTCCTCTATCTGAGGCTCTGTTTTGTTGTGATCCTCCTCTGCAACATGGTGGTTTGCAGGTTTAACAGGCTTAGCAGCTGGCCTGCACATTCGTTGGAGGTGTCCCATTGTTCCACCGCCCTTGCAAACGTACCCTTTGAATCGGCATGAATGGAAGCGATGATCACCCCCGCAACGCCAACAAGGTGTTAATGGCCTTGCATTCATCACCCTTGATGGTGGACTCTGAGACATCTGTGGACGTGCAGCTGCAGGTATGTGGGGCCTGCCCTGTATGTTAAGATTCGAAAACAACATCACTTTGTTCACAGTACTTGTAGCAGCACTTGTATGCTGAAAGATTTGCTTAGTATGTCACTGGTGGCAATGAACGCCTGGGCTATCGCTATGGCCTTACTCAAGGTTGGGATCTCTACAGCCAAAAGCTTGCGAAGTATGGTTCCGTGGCCAATGCCAAGTACAAAAAAGTCTCTGAGCATGTGCTCCAAATGTCCTTCAAATTCGCAATGTCCTGCAGTGCGTCTTAGCTCGGTGACATAACTCGCCACTTCCTGGCCTTCAGACCTTTTGTGGGTGTAGAACCGGTACCTCTCCATCAGAACGCTTTCCTTCAGGTTCAAATGCTCTTGGACCAGTGTACACAAATCGGCATACGATTTCTCCGTGGGTTTCGCTGGAGTGAACAGATTCTTCATGAGGCCATACGTTGGTGTCCCACAGACGGTGAGGAGAATCGTCCTTCATTTGGCAGCGCTCTCTTCCCCATCTAGCTCGTTGGCCAAGTCGCTCCACAAAAGTTTCCCAATCATCTCCCTCTGAAAATTTCTCCAGGTTGGCCACTGTTCTCTGCATCTTTGGGTTCGCTATCTGTATCTCATCACCAGTTGTTGTCTATGGAGAAAGAGTCAGACTGAACACTGTGAGCTCAAAGTAAAGTGTGACCGTAGTCTTTTATTGCAGGCCTCTCCAACCTGTGAAGCCCTCTTAAGTACCTGTGCTCCCAAGGGATTATGGGATCTCTTGGGACTCCGGGGGATGAGCACTCTGGTGGCTGTACAGAGTAAATACATGTCCACATATGTAACAGTGACCATCTCAAACCAGAAGAAGGCATCATCTTCTCACGATATTGATTCTACAAGCATGTTCGTTCTAACGGCTAGGATGTGTCAGATTCGTTGCCAACCTAAGACGTCTAGCTGGACTGTGTAAGTTCGAAAACGCGTTGGGAGACATGCTGCGGGGCTTCTTTGTAATCGGCATCAACCACGAGGTGATCCTGCATAAGCTACTGGTGGCGGATTCGCTGGATTTGAGCAAGGCCATCACGATTGCCCAGGCATGCATGACGACGGACAAAAACTTAAAGCAGATATCATCGAAAAATCCGAACTCGGCAAGTACTGTAAACAAGATTATATCGTCGTTTGGCAGAGCTGCATATGGCAGGGCCTACTCGACTGCATATGCGAAATCTGTGGCTACCCAAAGTCCGCTAATGGGAATAAATCTAATTTCACTGTGTTGGCGTTATGGATGCATTCATCGGCCTCATCAGTGTCGGTTTAACCAGTACATTTGTAAAGGCAGTTCGAGACTGGGGCTTCTCCAGCGCATGTGCCCGCAACTGAGCAAACGTGCTGCGACACACCACGTGGAAGATGATGATCAGTATAGCGCGGACCTGGATATGCAATCCGCAATCCGAGATACCAGAGGAGGAAGTGTATGGATTGTGTTTGTTTCTAACAACGAGCCAATTGATAATGATTAATGTAAAATTTAATGGTGTGCTGGTATTGATGGAATTGGACATGGATGCGAGTCAATCAATAATGAGCCAGAGGACATTCAACAAGCTGTGGGATACTAAGGCTGTGAGGCCTAAGCTGAGTCCAATCAATGCCAAGTTGCATACGTACACTAAAGAACTCTTAATGGTGATTGGCAGTGCAATAGTCAAGGTGTTGTAAGAGGGTGTGGTTCATGATTTACTGTTATGGATTGTTCCAGGCAATGATCCAACGCTGTTATTCAGGAATTGGCTAGAAAAAAAATCAAAAGGAATTGTAACAATATCAAAGCGTTGTCGTCTGAGGTTGATACTCCATGTGCTCAAGTGCTGAGCAAGTTCCCCTCGCTGTTTGAACCAGGCATTGGTAATTTCACGGGAGCCAACGTGCAGATCCACATGGACTCGGATGCAAGACCCGTCCATCATAAAGCTCGGGCGGTTCCGTACATGATGAGGGAGAAGGTCAAAATCGAACTGGAAAGACTCCAGCGTGAAGGGGTCATATCATCGGTCAAATTTAACGAATGGGCCAGCCCCATTGTTCCTGTGTTGAAGAGTGATGGTACTGTCAGGATTTGTGGAGACTACAAGGTTACGATCAACCGAGTTTTGAAACAGGATCAATACCTGTTACCGAAGACTGATGACCTGTTTGCAACGCTAGCCAGGGGGAAGGTGTTCACTAAACTGGATCTGACGTCAGCCTACATGATACAGGAGCTGGTCGAGATGTCGAAGAAACTTATATGCATTAGCATTCATAAAGGACTGTTTATCTACAACAGGTGTCCTTTGGGAATTCGCTCGGCTGCAGTCATATTTCAGAGGAACATGGAGAGTCGACTGAAGTCTGTCCCTAGAACCGTGGTGTTCCAAGATGACATCCTGCTCACAGATCATGATACCACCAAACATCTGAACAACCTGGAAGATGTTCTACATCGTCTGGACAAAGTGGGACTCAGACTGAAACGTTCGAAGTGTGTCTTCATGGCACCGGAAGTCGAATTCCTGGGGAGGAAAATTGCTGCTGATTGCCTTGGTTTTTGAGTCCGTAGGCTTAACGCCATCAAAAATGCACCCAAGCCTCAGAATGTTACGGAGCTGTGTTCGTTCCTTGGTCTACTCAACTACTTCGGTAATTTCCTACCTAGATTGAGCACTTCATTAGAGCCACTGCACATGCTGCTAAGAAAAGGCGACAACTGGGTTTGCGGTGTGTCTCAAGATAGAGCTTTTGACAAAGCTACTAATCTGCTTTGCTCTAACAAGCTGCTGGTACATTATGATCCATGTAAACGCCTAGTATTGGCCTGTGATGCTTCGTCAAATGGAGTTGGTTGCATACTCCAACAAGCTAACAAGTCAGGTAAACTACAACCTGTTGCATATGCTTCTAAAAGTTTGTCAAAGGCGGAAAGAGCCTACAGCATGGTAGAGAAAGAAGCATCAGCCTGTGGATATGGGGTTAAAAAGATGCATCAATACCTGTTTGGTCTTCGGTTTGAACTGGAAACAGATCACAAGCCACTCGTTTCATTGTTTTCGGAAAACAAAGGTATTGTCCCGCATCCAGAGATGGGCGCTGACATTATCTGCTTATGATTTTATCAATCGCCATAGACCTGGCACCAAGAATTGTACTGATGCACTGAGCCATCTGCAGTTGCGCACACTGGAGGTGGAGATACCACAACCTGCAGACCTACCGCTGTTGAAAGTGAAGGAACTCCTGTCACGACTCAACAAGTTAAGACCTGGACCAGCCAGGACCCGATATTATCGGTTGTGAAACATTGTGTCCTTAGTGGTGATTGGTCTGCCATATCCAAGCAAAGGTCACTGTTACTTTAACCTCCCTGAGTGCAGTCTCATCTGTGTTAGGAACATAATAACTGGCGACAAATATACGAATCCAAAGCAAAAATGCAGCAAACTATGGGCATCCTGGAGAAGATCTCAGAGGGTGCGGACTGGGAAGCCTATGTCGAACGACTAGACCAGTACTTGTAGCCAACAAGCTGGACGGAGAAGGAAGCGCTGCAAAAAGGACAGCAATCCTCCTCACAGTCTGCGGGGCACCGACCTACAGCCTCATGAAGAATCTTCTGCCTCCGGTGAAACCCACAGATAAGTCGTGAAATAATGTCAGGAAGCACCGCCACCGCCACCATTGAAAGTCTGAAGGCCATGTTTGCCACCCGCGGCCTGCCTGACATACTGGTCAGTGAGAATGGGCCATGTTTCACCAGTGCCGAATTTAAAGATTTCATGACCCGCAATGGGATCAAACATGTCACCTCTGCCCCATTTAAACCAGCCTCCAATGGGCAGGCAGAGCGGGCAGTACAAACCATCAAACAGAGCCTTAAACGAGTCACAGAAGGCTCACTCCAAATCCGCCTGTCCCGAGTACTGCTCACCTACCGCACGAGACCCCACTCGCTCATAGGGGTGCCCGCGGCTGAGCTAATCATGAAAAGGACACTTAAAACCAGACTCTCGCTGTTTCACCCCAATCTGCATGATCAGGTAGAGAGCAGGCGGCAGCAATAAAATGTAAACGATGGTCGCACCACTGTGTCACGGGAAATTGATCTGAATGACCCTGTGTATGTGCTAAACTATGGACATGGTCCCATGATCGCGGACACGGTGATAGCTAGTCAAATTAGATAATGGACCAATTTGCAGAAAGCACCTGGATCAAACGAGGCTGCAGTTTACAGACTGCAGACACCACCTTTTTCGAGCCCGCAATACACACCCAACGGATCAACAACACCACCCCGGACCAGGAAATCGAACCCATCATGCCCAACAGCCCAGCAAGGCCAGGCTCACCCAGCAGCCCTGCAGGGCCAACAACACGCCAGCCCAGCGAGGGCACAGTCAACACACCAGAACAGGCATTTGTACCGAGGCGGTCCACCAGGGAAAGAAAGGCTCCCGACTGCCTCACCTTGTAAATAGTTTTCACTTTGACTTTGTGGGGAAGTGATGTTGTGTATCTGTAAAGCATGCACTCCCATGTTCTGCCACCAGGGAGTGCATCCCCAGAAGTCCCAAGGGATCCCAGCATTCCTTGGGAGCACTGTATATAAGCCGACCCCGAAGGACTATCCTCACAGTGGAGTGTCTTAATAAAGACTGAGGTCACTGTTACTTTAACCTCCTTTTGTGCAGTCTCATCTGTGTTAGGAACACAATAGAAGCCATTTCCAAGTCTCATGTATGGTGGCCTGGAATTGATTCTGATCTGGAATCATGTGTGCATTAGTGCAACACTTGCATGCAGCTAAGTAAAGCACCAGTGGAATCGCCGCTGAGTCTGTGGTCATGGCCATTTAACCATGGTCCAGGATCCACATCGACTTTGTAGCTCCCTTCCTGGAAAAGATGTTTTTTGTTGTGGTGGATGCATATTCCAAGTGGATAGAATGTATAATCATGTCATCCAGTACATCCACAGCTATCATTGAGAGCCTTCAGGTCATGTTTGCCACTCATGGTCTGCCTGACATCATTGTAAGTGACAACGGACCTTGCTTCACTAGCCTGGAGTTTCAAGAGTTCATGAAACTCAATGGTATCAAACATGCGAAGGCAGCACCATTCAAACCCGAATCCATTGGTCAAGCAGTGCGTGCTGTCCAAACCATCAAGCAGAGTATGAAACGTGCAACTGAAGGTTCATTGAGACTCGCTTGTCATGCATATTGCTTAGTTACAGGACAAGACCCCACACATTTACCGGGGTCCCCCCTGCTAAACGATTGATAAAGAGAGGTCTCAAGACCAAGCTCTCTCTTGTCCACCCTGACTAGAATGATCATGTTGAATACAGACGTCAAAGTCAGCAGTGGTATCATGATCGCGCTGCTTTGTCACATGACATTTCTGTTAACAATCATGTGCATGTATCCAATTATAGAAACATAAACATAGAAATTAGGTGCAGGAGCAGGCCATTCGGCCCTTCGAGCCTGCACCGCCATTCAATGAGTTCCTGGCTGAACATGCAACTTCAGTACCCCATTCCTGCTTTCTCTCCATACCCCTTGATCTCCCTAGTAGTAAGGACTACATCTAACTCCTTTTTGAATATATTTCGTGAATTGGCCTCAACAACTTTCTGTGGTAGAGAATTCCACAGGTTCACCACTCTCTGGGTGAAGAAGTTTCTCCTCATCTCGGTCCTAAATGGCTTTCCCCTTATCCTTAGACTGTGACCCCTGGTTCTGGACTTCCCCAACATTGGGAACATTCTTCCTGCATCTAACCTGTCAAAACCCATCAGAATTTTTAACGTTTCCAGAGATCCCCTCTCATTCTTCTGAACTCCAGTGAATACAAGCCCAGTTGATCCAGTCTTTCTTGATATGTCAATCCCGCCATCCCGGGAATCAGTCTGGTGAACCTTCGCTGCACTCCCTCAATAGCAAGAATGTCCTTCCTCAAGTTAGGAGATCAAAACTGTACACAATACTCCAGGTGTGGCCTCACCAAGGCCCTGTACAACTGTAGTAACACCTCCCTGCCCCTGTACACAAATCCCCTCGCTATGAAGGCCAACATGCCATTTGCTTTCTTCACGGTCTGCTGTACCTGCATGCCAACCTTCAGTGACTGATGTACCATGACAGCCAGGTCTCGTTGCACCTCCCTTTTTCCTAATCTGTCATCATTCAGATAAAAGTCTGTCTCTCTGTTTTTACAACCAAAGCGGATAACCTCACATTTATCCACATTATATTTCATCTGCCATGCATTTTCCCACTCACCTAACCTATCCAAGTCAATCTGCAGCCTCATAGCATCCTTCTCGCAGCTCACACTGCCACCCAACTTAGTGTCATCCGCAAATTTGGAGATACTACATTCAATCCCCTCGTCTAAATCATTAATGTACAATGTAAACAGCTGGGGCCCCAGCACAAAACCTTGCGGTGCCCCACTAGTCACTGCCTGCCATTCTGAAAAGTACCCATTTACTCCTACTCTTTGCTTCCTGTCTGCCAACCGGTTGTCAATCCACGTCAGCACACTACCCCCAATCCCATGTGCTTTAACTTTGCACATTAATCTCTTGTGTGGGACCTTGTCGAAAGCCTTCTGAAAGTCCAAATACACCACATCAACTGGTTTCCCCTTGTCCACTCTACTGGAAACATCCTCAAAAAATTCCTGAAGGTTTGTCAAGCATGATTTCCCTTTCACAAATCCATGCTGACTTGGACCTATCATGTCACCTCTTTCCAAATGTGCTGCTATGACATCCTTAATAATTGATTCCATCATTTTATCCACTACCGATGTCAGGCTGACCGGTCTATAATTTCCTGTTTTCTCTCTCCCTCCTTTTTTTAAAAAGTGGGGTTACATTGGCTACCCTCCACTCCATAGGAACTGATCCAGAGTCTATGGAATGTTGGAAAATGACTGTCAATGCATCCACTATTTCCAAGGCCACCTCCTTAAGTACTCTGGGATGCAGACCATCAGGCCCTGGGGATTTATCGGCCTTCAATCCCATCAATTTCTCCAACACAATTTCCCGACTAATAACGATTTCCCTGAGTTCCTCCTTCTTACTGGACCCTCTGACCACTTTTATATCCGGAAGGTTGTTTGTGTCATCCTTAGTGAATACTGAACCAAAGTACTTGTTCAATTGGACTGCTATTTCTTTATTCCCAGTTATGACTTCCCCTGATTCTGACTGCAGGGGACCTACGTTTGTCTTTACTAACCTTTTTCTCTTTACATATCTATCGAAGCTTTTGCAATCCATTTTAATGTTCCCTGCAAGCTTCCTCTCGTACTCTATTTTCCCTGCCCTAATCAAACCCTTTGTCCTCCTCTGCTGAGTTCAAAATTTCTCCCAGTCCCCGGGTTCGCTGCCTTTTCTGGCCAATTTGTATGCCACATCCTTGGCTTTAATACTATCCCTATATTCAATGTTCCAAGTGGGTCACCTGTGTCATGTATTCAACTATCATTGTTACCCATGTATAAGCTGACTTAAGTTGTATACCTTGAGAACATTGACCACAAGGGATGAACTTGTGTGAGACACTCCTCACCTGGACTCTCAGGTATAAAGGGGGAAGTTCCACCCACCTTCATCACTTGAGGTCTTTGTAATAAAGGTAACTGGTCACAAAGTGACCTTCTCTCAAGTATGTGCCTTGTGTGCAATTATGCTGTTTCCTAAGGACATATTATTGGCGACGAGAAACTAGGATTCAAACCACGCGAACGTGGCCACTAGCAGCACAGAAGAGAGGATGCTGTGTTGGTGATGATTGGGACGACTTTAAAGAGAGACTACAGCAAGATTTTGTCACTAAGGAATGGTTGGGACAAGATTTGGCCGACAAACGCAGGGCTCATTTCCTGACGGTTTGTGGATCCAGAACGTATGCCCTGATGAAGCACCTTCTAGCACCAGAGAAGCCAGCGGACAAGACATTCGAAGAGCTCAGTAAGTTGATCGGGGAACACCTTAAACCGGCGAGCAGCATGCACAAGGCGAGACACTGGTTTTACACGCAACGGCGGCGAGAAGGGCAAACCGTTCCAGACTTCGTGGCAGATCTCCGGCGACTGGCGAGCCAATGTCAGTTTCCAATTGCATGCAGAGCGGAGATGCTGCGAGAGTTTTTTATGGAGGGCATCGGGCACGCTGGGGTTTTCAGGAAACTGATTGACACCAAAGACTTGACCTTGGAAGTGGCAGCTCTGTTAGCCCAGACATTTATATTATGGGCAGAAGAGACCAGAATGATGTATGATAAAAATCTTGGCTCAAATGCGGCAAACAAACAGGGAGTCAACATTGTTAACACGGCACACAGTTCTCTAGGCAGACAAGGGCAATCGGACATGTCCCAGCATGTAGTCGAACCCAAAGGGGGAATTAAACAGAGAAAATGGCTAGCTGAACGGCGATTCATGCCATTGCAATGGAAAATGCGGCTAGTAATGAGGCCATCAACACCTGTTAATGGTGCGCTTAAGAACAGTTACAGAGACAGTCAGAGACGATCGACTGGAAATGGACCTTTTGTTTCCAACAACGGGGCCTCCAGCTCATGCTGGAGGTGTGGAGGCAAACACCAAGCCAGAGCTTGCAGGTTTCAGCAATATACCTGCAGAAACTGCGACGTCAGTGGTCACTTGGCGCTTATGTGCAGGAAACCTGCAGCCAGGTTGATGTACGAGGAGGATGGGCCCGATGTAAGCTCTACGAGCCCAAAGGAATACTGGGGGAAATCTCTGGAAGCTGAAGTTCAGCGAGTTCATGTGGAGCACATATACAGTTCATATACCAGGACGCCACCGATAATGATGAAAGTGCTCCTCAATGGCATCCCAGTATTAATGGAGCTAGACCCAGGGGCCAGCCCCTGATGAGTATCAAACAATTCGCAAGTTTATGGGTGTCCAAGGCCAGGAGGCCAAAATTATTGCTGATTGACGCACAGCTACGGACATACACAAAGGAGATCATTCCGGTGCTAGGCAGCGCCACGGTAGTCGTGACACACAAAGCTTCGGAGAACAGGTTGCCACTCTGGATTGTCCTGGGGGACGGTCCCGCGCTACTGGGGAGGAGTTGGCTTGCTGTCATGAACTGGAAATGGGGCGATGTCAATGCAATTTCTTCTGTGGAGCGAGTATCATGCTCACAGGTCCTGGACAAATTTCACTAATTATTTCAATCCGGCATTGGCACTTTCATGGGGGCCAAGGTAGTGATTCACATCAACCCGGATGCCAGGCCAGTACACCACAAGGCCAGAGTGATGCTGTTCGTGATGCGGGAAAAGATAGAATGCGAATTGGACCGCCTGCTGAGGGAAGGCATCATCTCGCCAGGCGAATTCAGCGACTGGGCAAGCCCGATCATGCCGGTGCTCAAGGCGGATGGGTCGGTCAGGATATGTGGCGATTACAAGGCCACCATCAATCGGGTGTCACTGCAAGACCAGTACTCGCTACTGAGAGCGGAGGACCTCTTTGTGACGCTATCCGGTGGCAAACTTTTTTCAAAATTTGATATGACCTCAGCTTACATGAGCCAGGAGCTGGCGAGTGAGTCGAAGAAGCTGACCACCATCACGACTCACAAGGGGTTGTTTGAGTATAACCAATGTCCGTTCAGAATTCGTTCGCCCGCCGCGATCTTTCAGTGAAATATGGAAAGCCTCCTTAAGTCGATTCCAAGGACGGTGGTTTTTCAAGACGACATCCTCATCACGGGTCGCGATACTGAAGAACACCTCCACAACCTGGAGGAGGTGCTACGCTGATTGGACCGGGTAGGGCTGCGACTGAAAAAGGCGAAGTGCGTCTTCTTAGCTCCAGAGGTAGAATTCCTGGGGAGGAGGGTAGCAGCAAACGGGATCAGACTGACTGCGTCCAAAACGGAAGTGGTCCAGAGAGCACCCAGACACCGTAACACGACGGAGCTGTGTTCGTTCCTGGGGCTCCTGAACTTTTTTGATAACTTTCTTCCCAAATCGAGCACGCTGTTAGAGCCGCTACACATGCTCCTACGCAAAGTTCGCGATTGGGTCTGGGGGGATAGCCAGGAAAGGGCTTTTGATAGAGCACGCAATTTGTTATGCTCCAACAAACTTTTAACTTTATATGACCCGTGTTTTAACGTACGATGCGTCGTCCTATGGGGTTGGGTGTGTGTTGCAGCATGTGAATGCCAATGGTAAGTTACAACCGGTAGCTTATGCCTCCAGAAGTCTGTCCCAAGCAGAAAGGGGCTACTGGATGGTAGAAAAGGAAGCGCTAGCATGTGTATATGCAGTAAAAAAAAGTCACCAGTACCTGTTTGGCAGGAAATTTGAGCTGGAGACAGGTCACAAACCCCTAACGTCCCTTTTGGCCGACAACAAGGCCATAAATGTGAATGCATCAGCCCACATACAGAGGTGGGCCCTTATGTTAGCCGCCTATGACTACACAATTCAGCATAGACCGAGCACTGAAAACTGCGCCGATGCACTCAGCAGGCTCCCACTAGCCACCACTGAGGGGGCAACTGAGCATGATGCTGAGATGGTCATGGCTGTTGAAGCTTTCGAAAGCGAAGGCTCACCTGTGACAGCCCATCAGATTAAAGTCTGGACAAATAAATACCTGCTACTGTCTTTAGTTAAGAAATATGTCCTGAATGGGGACTGGGCAGCCAGGTATGCGGCATACCCTGAGGAATTTAAACGGTTTCATAGGTGCAAGGATGAACTCTCGATTCAGGCCGATTGCCTACTGTGGGGAAACTGAGTAGTCATGCCCCAGATGGGCAGAGAGGTGTTTATCAGAGAACTTCACAATGAACACCCGGGCATTACCAGGATGAAGGCAATTGCCAGGTCACACGTTTGGTGACCAGGGATAGATGCAGACCTGGAACTTTGTGTTCGCAGGTGCAACACATGTGCTCAGCTGGGCAACGCACCGAGGGAAGCCCCCCTTAGCCCCTGGTCCTGGCCCGCCAAGCCATGGTCAAGCATCCATGTGGACTGCGCAGGTCCTTTCATGGGAAAAATGTTTTTGGTTGTAGTAGACGCCTACTCCAAATGGATTGAGTGTGCCATTTTAAATTCAAGCACATCCTCTGCCATGGTAGAAAGTCTATGGACAATGATCGCCGCCCATGGTCTACTGGATATCTTGGTCAGCGACAAAGGCCCGTGCTTCACAAGTACTGAATTCCAGGACTTCATGGCAGGCAATGGAATCAAGTATGTCAGAACGGCACCGTTCAAGCCGGCCTCAAACGGCCAGGCGGCACGAGCAGTGCAGATAATCAAACAGGGGATGGAGAATCCAAGGGGGTTCCCTACAAAGCCGCTTATCACGCCTCCTGTTGGCCAATAGATTCCGACCATACTTGCTCACAGGGGTTCCACCCGCTGAGCTGCGAATGAAAAGGATGCTCAAAACCAGGATATGCCTTATACACCCCACTATGAAAGAAATTGTTGAGAGCAGGCGTCAGTCACAATGTGACTACCATGACAGGAATGCAAGGGCGCGATGTATTGATGTCAATGACCCTGTTTTATTCTGCAGGGCCCAAATGGCTTGCAGGCACTGTGATTGCCAAAGAGCGGGATCGGGTTTTGGTAGTTAAACTTACCAATGGACAAATCTGACGCAAACACGTGGATCAAACTAAAAGGAGGTTCAGCAACCCCATAAAAGAAGCAGAGGAAAAACACGACGTAGTGTTTACTCCACCACAGGTGACCGAACACCGGAACCAAGTGGAGGAGAGCCCAGTGACTGTGGGCAGTCTGGACAGGCCTGAAACACCGCAACCAGCAGACACTCAGGCCAGTGGCCAACAACTGGAGCCCCAACTCAGGCACTCTATAAGGGAGCATAAACCACCAGAGAGATTTAACCTGTGATCCCAATAAGACTTTGGGGGGGAGGTGATATCATGTATTCAACTATCATTATACCCCATGTATAAGCTGACCTAAGTTGTACACCTTGAGAACATTGACCACAAGGGGTGAACTTGTGGGAGACACTCCTAGCCTGGACTCTCAGGTATAAAAGGGGAAGCTCCACCCACCTTCATCATTTGAGGTCTTGGTAACAAAGGTAACTGGTCACAGAGTGACCTTCTCTCAAGTGTGGGCCTCGTGTGCATTTATGCTGTATAGTAAGAACATATCAACCTGTACTGTTATGGCCAAGGAGGGTAACAGAGTGTTTATTTCAAGGTCAAGAATGGGCAAACATGCAGGAAACATGTTGATCAGATAAAGCTGTGGCACATGGATGAACCGGAAGGGTCTGTGGAAGACACAATCAGTGACCAACCAACCTACCCTCAGTCATCAGAGGACTCCACTGTCATCAATGAATCTGGACTTTCAATCACTGACGTGGTCATTGCCACTCCCATCAGATCGGCTACCCAGTCCCCAGTCATAACAGACTCAGAACTCTCGCTTAAGGCTGGAGTTGAACTGAGACGATCAACTCGGGAGTGTCTTAATTTGTAAAAAGACTAATATCGTAAAGGGGGATATTGTCATGTATGTATGCTTGGGGTTACTAGCCACCAGGTAGCGCCACTCTCAGAAGTCATTGGGCTGTACGCACGTGTGTGCATCCCAGGTATAAAAGGCAAACCATCATGTACTGTAATCACTTTGGGCCCTAATAAAGCAGAGCCAGGTTTGTACCTGTGTTAGTTTATAGTATTCAGTCTATCGAGTTATTACTTACATAATAAAGGATACAGAACAGACTTTATTGATACACAGAAAGGTGATCGGCCTTTAACTGTCGGCAGAGAGTGATTTTACTGGTTTCTGTATCTTTCGAGTACACTCTGAGATATTACTGAAAACCCGGCTCCTTTATACACCATATTTTAACTACATCAAAAGAAAATGTCAAAATGATGTATCTATTTAACAAATCCTCTGAAAACAGATTATCTATGTAAACAGTTTGCAAGTGTTTATCTCAGAACCACTTCCGTTAAACAAGGCTTCCTTCACTGACTACAAAAGCAAAATACTGCGGATGCTGGAAATCTGAAATTAAAACAGAAAATGCTGGAAACACTCAGCAGTTCAGGCAGCATCCGTGGAGAGAGAAACCGAGTTAACGTTTCAGGTCTGTGACCCTTCATCAGAACTCAACAGATACTGCCTGACCTGCTGAGTATTTCCAGCATGTTCTGTTTCTATTCCTTTACCTACTGTTGTCTTTAGCAAAAGGACTCACTACCCCAGCTTTATTACTAATACTTATTTCCTTACACAAGCACTTTACATCTCAGAAGACAAACCAGGTTTTCTCCTTCAATGTCATCCTGCTTATATTGGAAGGCTTGTTGCTTTAAGATACTGCTAAACTTTTAACTTTCCCAATATGTCCAGCATACATCTCTCCAGCATGCCGAACAATTTCCAATTGCAGATTATCAGGTAAGGAAGGAACTTGCACATCTATAGTGCCTTTCATGTCCTCAAGACATCCTAAAGTGTTTCACAACCAATAAATTATTGTTATGTTGTAGTCTCTCTTGCAGAATGGATAGCTCGCTGGATGTAGGGCAGAAAGCAGAGAGTCGGGGTAAAGGGTAGCTGTTCAGAGTGGCAGGCGGTGGAAAATGGGGTCCCACAAGAATCAGTGCTGGGACCACTGTTGTTGATGATTTATATTACGGAGTGACCGCCGCTAACGGATTGGAAGCTTCCGGAAGCTGCGCAGAACCATTCTGCGCATAACTGTCAGGTCCCATATTTGATAAAGTAACATTCAGCACAACAGACGGAGAAGCTGATAGCGATAAGCGCACTCAGCAACGGTACAATAAACCTCTCGCAATCTGACAACATCCTCGTTAAATTGTACTGGAAGGTTTAGCAGTACATTCTGATGAATTAATCACACCGCTGCCGCTCTCTCCCTTCTCGTCTGACTTCTCCACCCTCCGTCTCATTTTTCTTAACAGTCTCTGAACGGACAGAAGACCTGGTAGTGATAAACACACTCCGTGAGAGTACAACAACATTCTCACAAGCTGACAACATCCTAATAATACCTTCAATCACATCACAGACACTCAATACCTGAAATTTCCAGCCCTCACCTTTCTCTCTCAGTAATCTGTGGGAAATCTGTGGCGACAACAAACAAAATAAATACTTGAACCGCACCTGCGCAACTACTTCTGATTCATTGGCAGCTGTCATAGAATCATAGAACATAAGAACATAAGAAATAGGAGCAGGAGTAGGCCATACGGCCCATCAAGCCTGCTCCGCCATTCAATAAGATCATGGCTGATCCGATCATGGACTCAAGTCCACTTCCCCGCCCGCTCCCCATAACCCCTTATTCCCTTATCGGTGAAGAAACTGTCTATCTACGCCTTAAATGTATTCAATGTCCCAACTTCCACAGCACTCTGAGGCAGTGAATTCCACAGATTTACAACCCTCTGAGAGAAGAAATTCCTCCTCAGAGATGTTTTCACTTGTGGAGAAGTGCAAAACCAGAGGTCATCACTATAAGATAGTCACCAAGGAATCAAATAAAGAATTCGGAAGAAATGCTTTACCCAGAAAGTGGTGAGAGTGTGGAACTCACTGCCACAAAGAGTGGTTGAGGTGAATAGTATAGATGCATTTAAGGGCAGGTTAGATAAGCATATGAGGGAGAATGGATTAGAGGGTTATGCTGATAGGGTTAGATGAGGAAGGACGGGAGAAGGCTCGAGTGGAGCATAAATGCCGGTATGGACTGGTTGGCCCGAATGGCCTGTTTCTGTATTGTATATCCTATGCAACGGAAGGAAAGCTCCAATGCATGCTTAAATTTATCACGACCCTATCTTTGATACCTTCAGGCATTCCAAATTCTGAGTTGTTACTGCAGCTGTTTTTTTATCTGCCGCTGAGCCACCATCACGGGCCAAAGCGTGCTCCATCCTCAGCATAAGTCTAACATCACATTGATCAGTAACAGTTAATCTCACCCCCATTTCCACTAAGCCTATCTCCTTACTTTCTATTGCTGCTGGAATGTTTTTGATCTCCGACCTTGCAGCAATGAGCAGCAGCAAAATATCTATTGTAAAATTCTTAATCTGTTCAACTATCCTCGCTATGTCAGTCAACCTTGGATCTTGCATACAGCCGCTGTTATCTCTGTCAGCCATTGCCCTGGGCTGGCATGGAGGTCAGTTGGTTTGCATTTCCTGTACCTTGGGTGATAAATTCATTCTTTCTTGTTCACAGGTCATGTCCAGATTTAAATTCAGTAGCAGTGGGAGAGCTACAAGGGATTTTGCTCACATAAAATAACTAGTTTTGGAATCCGTTTCCAACAGCTTAGTGTCAGCCATGGGTAGCACACTTGCCTCTGAGTCAGAAGGTTCAAATCCCACTCCAGGGACTTGAACACATAAATCTAGGCTGACGCTTCAGTGCAGTGCTGAGGGAGTGCTGCACTGTCGGTGGTGCTGTCTTTTGGATGAGGCATTAAACCGAGGCCCCATCTGCTATCTCAGGTGCACATAAAAGATCCCATGGCACTATTTCAAAGAAGAGCAGGGGAGTTATCCCCAGAGTCCTGGCCAATATTTATCCCTCAATCAACATCACCAAAACTGATTATCTGGTCATTATCACATTGCAGTTTGTGGGAGCTTGCTTTGTGCAAATTGGCTGCCGCATTACCCACATTACAACAGTCCAAATGTACTGCTCTGGCTGTTAAGTGCTTTGAGACATCCGGTTGTCGGGAAAGGTGCTATATGATGAAAGTATTTCTTTCTTTTATATCGCACGTGCCTCTAACAGTAGATGCCACTGGGTCTCTGGTAAATAGGTTTGACATCTGAAGTCTGAAGAGAGATATACATTATCTCATAATAATAGATTCAATGACACACTTATCAAAAGCTGATGAACAAGGCAGCAGACCTAATTCAGCTCCACTGCATATATAGAAAAATTGTCAGCCGAGATTTATAGAAGTTTGGAAAGCATGCCATACTTTGATCGATTTGGTTATTACCCATCTACCAGTTACAGGGCAGCAAGAAATACAATAAGACCTCGGAAATAACCTGAACATGCAACCTGAAATAGGATTATTAGCACATTCTGCAATTCATCGCCAGCAAGACAACTAATAACATCTGCCCATTAAATGGCTAAGTGCATAATCATCAGAAATTAATTGAGAATAAATTAAAAAGCCATCAAATTTCTATGGAGGTCACACTATGCAGAGTTTGAACAGAGTTTATTTCTAGAAGAACTAATAGTAATTCAAAACAAGTATGAACAACGACAGCCTACCAGACTGTATAATGCAGCAGGACAGCATTGTCACTTCAAGGACCAGGGTCCAGATTGAAAGGATAAAAGTCTCTCTCGAACAAGATGTCAGGACCCAAGCTGACATGTCTTTGTGAAAGATTTCTAAATCTCTGGCATTAAATTGACAGCGAGACTAATTATTTTAAAACAATTTGGAATAGTTTAATAAACACACACATGTACATCTATCAGCAGTCATAAGAACATAAGAAATAGGGACAGGAGTAGGTCATACAGTCCCTTGAGCCTGCTCCGCCATTCAATAAGATCATGGCTGATCTGATCATGGACTCAGCTCCATTTCCCCACCCATTCCCCATAACCCCTTATCCCCTTATTGTTTAAGAAACTGTCTATTTCTGTCTTAAATTCATTCAATATCCCAGCTTCCACAGCTCTCTGAGGCAGCAAATTCGACAGATTTACAACCCTCTAAAAGAAGAAATTTCTCCTCATCTCAGTTTTAAATGGGCGTCCCCTTATTCTAAGATCATGCCCTCTAGTTCTAGTCTCCCTCATCAGTGGAAACATCCTCTCTGCATCCACCTTGTCAAGCCCCCTCATAATCATATACGTTTCGATAAGATCACCTCTCATTCTTCTGAATCTCAATGATCAGAGGCCCAACCTACTCAACCTTTCCTCAGAGGTTAACCCCCTCATCACTGGAATCAACCTAGTGAACCTTCTCTGAACTGCCTCCAAAGCAAGTATATCCTTTCGTAAATATGGAAACCAAAACTGCACGCAGTATTCCAGGTGTGGCCTCACCAATACTCTGTATAGCTGTAGCAAGACTTCCCTGCTTTTATACTCCATCCCCTTTGCAATAAAGACCAAGATTCCATTGGCCTTCCTGATCACTTGCTGTACCTGCATACTATCCTTTTGTGTTTCATGCACAAGTACCCCCAGGTCCCACTGTACTGCAGCACTTTGCAATCTTTCTCCATTTAAATAATAACTTGCTCTTTGATTTTTTTCTGCCAAAGTGCATGACCTCACACTTTTCAACATTATACTCCATCTGCCAAATTTTTGCCCACTCACTTAGCCTGTCTATGTCCTTTTGCAGATTTTTCGTGTTCTCCTCACACATTGCTTTTCCTCCCAGCTTTGTATCGTCAGCAAACTTGGCTACATTACACTCAGTCCCTTCTTCCAAGTCGTTAATATAGATTGTAAATAGTTGGGGTCCCTGCACTGATTCCTGCAGCACCCCATGAGTTACTCGTTGCCAACCAGAGAATGAACCATTTATCCCAACTCTCTGTTTTCTGTTAGTTAGCCAATCCTCTATCCATGCTAATATATTACCCCCAACCCCGTGAACTTTTATCTTGTGCAGTAACCTTTTATGTGGCACCTTGTCAAATGCCTTCTGGAAGTCCAAATACACCACATCCACTGGTTCCCCTTTATCCACCCTGTTTGTTACATCCTCAAAGAATTCCAGCAAATTTGTCAAACATGACTTCCCCTTCATAAATCCATGCTGACTCTACCTGACTGAATTTTGCTTTTCCAAATGTCCTGCTACTGCTTCTTTAATAATGGACTCCAACGTTTTCCCTACCACAGATGTTAGGCTAACTGGTCCGTAGGATAGTCGTCAGCTATCCTATGGATCGACTTAGTTACAACAGATACAATGACATTACAATAAAAACGGTATTCTTTACTTCCCTCTGGTAAAGCACAAAGGCCTGCTTCTTTATCTGTAGAGGGAGGTCCTGCTTTTGCCATGTGCTAAGGAGAAGAGGGGAGAAATAGCAATCTGTGCTTGGGTTTTTATATCCCTTAACTGCATTGTTCCTCAGAAAGCCCCAGGATTGTGTCTTGGTGCCAGGGCCGTTCCTGATTGGCTTTTCCTCATACATGTGTCTGTCTGGAGGGCCGGTGCCATCCCTTGACTAGGTTAATGGATTTCCAATTAACATCTTTTGGTGATTTTCACAGCTATGGAAACATGAACTTGGAGAAGGTATCCATTTTGTCTCTTCAAACTGCAGCCTTTCCATATAATCTATACTTTCAACATTTATACATATACAGAATCAGTTTTGTCATTATGAAACACTTTTATTCTTACAAACTCCCCACCTTGAGGGGAAAATATCCTTATTGACTCCTCATATGGTTTATCTCCTCAGGGCTCACATGTCATAAACATGAGAGAGTTCTGATAGCTCTGCTGTTTATGTTCCTGTGAGTTTTAAAATTAGAGGGAGAGAAAAGTGCATGGCCTGATTCGATCTCTGCTCGAAAGGTGTATGCCACACATAGGGGATTTACTACAATACAATCTTCAGTGCACCATCGCTTCTCAAAGCACGTTGATGATTGATGATGTTCGTGAGTCATGCTGCAGCTCCCGCTTCTCCATCTTCCCTCGGCTTCGGTCGTGGCCAGTATCGTCCTGACAATCATGAGGATCCGTAACATGGTCTGTGGGAAACAAGATCAGTGCAGTATTTACTCTTTAGCAGTTTTTAACTGATTAATGTGAAAACACTTCTTGTACTTAACGCCCTTTTTCCACGGTAACTGAATCAAATAAACCGCGGGGTTCAATCGGTCTATAATCTTATGCGGTCACCGGCACCTGGGCTCAAAGACAGCTTCTTTTTCCCATCATTTGGAATAATTACTGAATCTCCCACCTCGTAGTCAAAGGGACGTACTTTCTGGTCAAATGTAAGCGGTTTTGATCCTAGCCCAATTGCTAGATGGACGGCTCGAATCGCCATGCCTTACGAAAATTCTATACCCGGGGATTATTATTCAGAGTATAAATGGAATAAGTCACGGACAGGAATGCTTCGGTGAAAAATCGTACTTATATTTATTTAGTCTAACATACACTGGCTAAAACATGCACTACTAAGCAAAAATCACTGTCTCTGTGGAGATTAAGATCCAGGTTACAAACAACATACATACAGTACAAAACTGAGGACCGCTAATATGGCCCCCTTCCTTTAGCCAGGACTGGCAGGTGAACCCGTACATTCTGGATGACTGACAGTTCTTTTGTCACAACCAACTGCCATGCAGTCTCTCTGCCCAGGGTGATCCCATCACCGGGAAAAGTACCCTGAGAAAAATCCCATAAAGTCCATGAAATATTCTTGACTGAGTCCATTTTTTAAACAGAGATTTTGCGATCTCTTCACAAAGTACATTTTAATTTGTCTTTTTGACTTCCCCAATTTGGTGGCCACAAATCGATTGATCTGATCGGTGTGATCTACCACTTGTTCCAGCCACTTGGAACGACATGGTTTCATTGTCAGGGGACTCATCCCTGTTAGTGTTAGCTGGCCTGGCATTCTCATGAGCCTCCCCATCATGGCCTGATATAGGGAGACCCCTGTTGCTCTATGAGGTGTGGACCTCATTGCCATTAAGAACATTGGCAGCCTGTTAGCCCATTGAGTGAGGTGGTCCACGCACAATTTTTTTAACATTAACTTGAGGGTCCTGTTCCCCCTTTTGACCCGTCCGGACGACTGGGGGTGGTGAGCAATATGCAATTTTGTGTTTTATCCCCAACATTTCCTGCAAGTGGGTAAAAATGTTACCGGTAAAGTGTGAACCTTGATTGCTGTCCACTTGTACTGGTGCTCCCCACCTACAAAACACATGATTCAATAGTGTTTTAGCTGCTGTGATTGCGGTGTTGGAGTGGCAGGGGAATGCTTTCATCCATTTAGTGAATTGATCCACCACCACTAGGGCATGCTGAAAATTGCCTTGCGCCTGTGGAAGTGGCCCAATGAAGTCTATCTGGAGGTGAGTCCATGGCCCTTGAAGTGGTGCTGCGCTTTGAAGCAAGGCTCAGTTAGTGCATGCGGGAGGATTGTGTTGCAGGCATGGTCGGCATCGTGCCACGTATTGGTTGATTGTTTCCATCATGGAAGGCCACCAAGCTGTGGATGCTACTTTGTAGAAGGTTACCAAGGCCGAATAGTGCCCTGCTGTGGGGTGGGAGTGAAAGAGGGAAAGCAGTTCCTGACCCACCTCTGGTGGAACACAAACCACCGGGCAGGTCTTTGGCTTTCTTTTGAACATCAGCAACTGTTCATCTGAGTCAGGGGCAGTGGCTAGTATGGTATTGGGAGCCCAGGCTGTTGGTTGAGGAAGGGGTCTGTCTTCCTCGTGCCAGGTGCTTACAACAGCATATGACCAGTATTGCTGCTGCAGGGATTTTAAATCTAGGTGATCTGTTGGGGAGGCCTTGCTAACAGCATTGCAGGGCTCAACAACTATATCCTCTATCTCCCCATCAATCACAGCATCCTTGGCTGCTCTGTCTGCTCTGGAATTTTCCTCACTTTGTGGACCCACTTTTCTATGGGCTGCTACCTTTCATATGAAGCAGGGCTGGGATCGCTGTTTAAGGTATGACCACAGCAGGTGTAACCAGGGCCCATGGACCAGGGCCTTACCGTCTATCATACGATAGTCATTTTTGTGTTATAGGGGCAAGGATAGCATGGTGTTTATAGCATAGGCACTATCGGAACAAATATTCACAGGTCTATATGTGGTTTCCTTCACAGCGGTTAGAAGTGCGGCGATTTCTGCATATTGTGAAGATTGTCTATTGCAAATTCGCTGGATGGTTCTTTCTGGCAAAACTACAGCATATCCAGTGTGAGGGGATCCTTCAATGTATATGAGGACCCATCGATGTAGACATCTGGAGCACCCTGTATGGGTTCTTTCTGCACAGGATGGGTCTCAAAGTTAATCGGGGTAGCGGACATTCATTCAGGTCCCCCTCATAGATCAGAAATTGTGGCAGCGAGGTGGTGGGTTTGGAAATGGTATCAATGTCTCTTTCCATAAATTCCAATGTCCATTTGCTGAGGCGCTGCGAGGAAACTAGCGAATCTCCAGGTTTCATCTGTAGTTCCAGAGGTGTGTGTTCGCTGTGCAGGATACTGTAACCCAGTACCCAGTACCCAGTAATAAAGGTAAAGTGATGTACTGACCAGAAGACAGCCAGTAGGTGGCGCTCGCATGTGGTATACGTCTTTTCTGCCCCCTGCAGGATTCGAGATGCATATGCAATTGGTTGTAGTCGATCAGCTCGCATTTGGCTCAGGACTGCAGTGCGGCTTTGCTCTTTGGCCCCGACCTCCAAATGGAAGGGCTGTGTGGAGTCAGGAGGGATCAGGCATGCGGCCTGTATCACTTCAGTTTTTATTTTAGCCATGGATTGGGTGTGGGTATCAGTCCATGCCAGGCGTATGTCATCACCCTGCACTTTTATTAAATCATACAAGGGCTTTGCACACTTTGCATTCTCCATCTTGTGAGAGTCGGGGGATGATCCCTCTGGAGAAATGGACACTCCTAGAAAGGTGACCCGTTCTTTTACTAATTGAGCCTTACGGGGATTCATCTTTAGTCCCGCCTGAGCCAACAATGTCAAAAGTTCGTGCAAAAGAACAGAAGCTCCTCCATGCTGTCGGTTGCCAGCAGTAGGTTGTCTACATACTGCAGCAAGAAGGTAGGGCGGGAAAAGTCTTTTAAAATTGCAGCCATTATTTTGTGGAATATTGTGGGAGCATTGTGGAACCCCTGAGGCAAGCATGTCCAGGTGTAGCTCTGGTCCTCAAATGTGAATGCAAATTTGTACTGGTCTTCCCTCTTAACAGGGATACTCCAGAATCGATTGGCAATGTCGAGGATCAAGAAGTACTTGGAACCAGCAGGAATTTGAGATAATATGGTGGGAGTTTCTCTTACTACCAGTGAGCAGGCTGGTGTTACAGAATTTAACTTTCTGTAATCAATAGTCAGTCGCCAGCTGCTATCAGGTTTTTTAACAGGCCATGCGGGTGAATTGGTTGTGAAAGTGCCTGTCCTAAGAAGACCCTGCTCGACTAGGGATTTTATGGTGTCTCGGATGTAAGGGTGACTCTCCCTTGGGATGGGGTACTGTTTCGTGAATGAGTGGGGAGGTCCCTCAATAGATTCTTCACCTGCCATTTTCCACAGTCATACTTGCACGTGGCAAACACCACTAGGTTTCCTTAATTAGTTTTGCCACAGCTTCATTTTCGCTCCCCGGAGGGTCATACTCAGATGGCTTTTTAATAGCAAAAACCGAGTGAGCATTTGAAATTTCTATCACTCCTGCCTTATCTGTCAATCCCATCCAAACGCAGTCTTGATTATAATCTATCACCGCGCCATACTGATCCAACACATCAGTTCCTACAATTCCCCTTCTGTCGGGGGTGGAAATCAGCATCGGCACTGGGGCCTTTCCTGTATATCCGGTGATTGTATCTCTGTTAAACCCTTTAAGGGCCATACAACCCTTGCCCGCCGCTGCATTGAATTCATGGTATGGGGTGTGGCTGAGCCGGTATCGATAAGCATATTCTGCTGCCTGCTCCCTTTTAAGACAACAACAACTACTGATCGCCCGCTACCATCATGTAGGAACCCCACTTCCGACCAATCGTTGGGGGCCGATCCCTGTCATAGGGTCTCTCTAATGAGTGTGCATCGGCGATTGTGTACACCGGTAAATGATTTTGCATCTTCCCCGTGGCAATTTGGGTTTGTAGGAGGTTATCAACTGGTCCAGTCGTTGATCTGTCCCACAGGGCTTGGATTCATCTTTCTTTCGAAGGGTTACTAACTGAGCCAATTGTTGTTCCATCTCAGAGGGTTTGGGTTCGTCCCTCGGGAGATATCTATGCGTTGCACCATGGTTCGGTGCCTGTCTGGGTCTGCTGCAGTCTTTTGCTAGGTGGCCTACCTTCTTACAATTAAAGCACTGTTCCCTTAAAGGGGTAGTTTCGAGATCCCTCCACCGTTGACATTGGTTTATTTGCAGTGGGTGGTGACTTCCTCTTGAACTGGTCTTTTACCATCTCCCAGGCTGTTTAAGCGTTGGTCTCTATATCTGTCCACTGATTGGTGGGCCTCTTGGCTATGCCCAGGGCGGTTTTAACTAAAGAGTGGAGTTGGGTTGCAATCATCGATTTCAATTGATCCTGAATCTTTCCTACTGTAGCATTTGCGGGTGCCTCATTCTACCTACGTTGATAGATATCGTACAGGTGATTACTGAAGGCTCTAGGGATCTCTTCTGGGCACTGCTTGGTCTGATTAAGCAGAGCCACTAAGTTCAAGTTTTGGATCCCTAAATGGTTTAGGATCTCGGTCATGACTACATCGGCCGGTGCAGCAGGCTGGAGGACTGCTTCTGGCAGATTATCTTTTAGGGAAGTGGAACAGGCCAAGAGGAGGACTCGTGTTAAGTCTCTCTCTTCCAGCTCGGGGTGACCCCTCCTGAAATTTGCCCACCTCTTATTAACTTCCAGTGGGTCGTCCCCATCATTAATGGGCCCAACTCGTGGCTACATGCCGTAGCGTCAGCACCAGATATAGGCTGTGAGTCGGTATGGTTACTGGTGATGTGACCGTGCATATTACGTCGTAAAGAAATGGTTACTACGGCTACGATTGGCTCTTGTGTCTCCAAGGTATCCCATTCTACACTACTCTCCTGGGATTATATTGACTGCCTTCCTCTTTCCAATCAGTCTCCCCCTTGTCCCCTTCTGCTGTCTCTATTATGGCTCCCCATGTTACCGCGTATACCAGGGCCTTTTGCTTCCCTAACTTACTTTTTAGCCTCGCTATTTCTAGTTGGTACTGGGAGTGATCTGCCTCCCTATGTGGCTTCTTAATTACTTCCCTTAATGCCACCCTAGCATCTTCTATCTCTTGCTGGAGCCCCAAGTTTTCCAATTTATATTTTTTTAAACTCTAATTTGCTTTCATTTGCTTCAACGGCGGCTGCTGTGGCATTTAAATGTGAGAGGCTTTGTTGTTGTAGCAATGAAGCTGCTTGTTCGGCCCTTCTTTCTAATTGCCTAATATTTGGTTTAATTGACCAATTTCTTGTCTTAAATGCTGTATTTCTCCCTTTTTTAACTGCTTCATGAGTTGGAGGCCTTCTTCCTTTTGTTGTTTTATAACTTGAATCTCTTTTTTCTTTTAGTTGAATCTCTTTTACTTGCAATTCTTTTAAATTCTGTATCTCTTTTGCCCTTTGTTCTTTTAAATCTTGGATCACTTTGGCGTCCTGCCTCATTAATTCCTCATCTCTCCGGGCACAATAAAATGCGCTGAATGCCAAGAGACCGTTTGCCCGTTTTGGCCTTAGTTCTCCCTGATCTACTTTCTCCTGGATAAATGCCACTAGCTCCCCAAAGGACACATGTTGGCCCTTATGGAAGTATGGTGCCTGTGCCTGTAACTCTTCTATATGCATTATGGATACTGTTTTGGATAAGTTCTCCTGATAAACTATCTGAACATTTCTTTTTGTTGGCTTTGTGTTTATGACCGATCCCTTCATTCTGTGTCTTTTGAATTTAACGACTTGCGTGTCCCCACTTAAACAGTTACAACTATCGAGACAACTGCTCCTTAAGACACAACTCTCCCGATCCGTTTAACCGTTTATAGTTTATACTTCGCAACATAGGTTAGAATCGCAACTCCCGTAATTTCCAATTCTTCAAAAGAATCATCAACAGCTGTCTCGCCAGATCCCGGACGAGCTCCCAATTTGTAAGATTTCTAAACCTCTGGCATTAAATTGACAGTGAGACTGATTCTTTTAAAATAATTTGGAATAGTTTATTAAACACACTCACATGTACATCTATCAGCAGTCGTGAGGCTGAAGGAGAATACAGAGATACGGAGGGGTAAGGCCAAAGAGGGATTTGTAAACAAAGATGAGATGTTTGAAATCGAGGCGTTGCTTAACGGGAAGCCAATGTGGGTCATCGAGCATAGGGGTGATGGGTGAGCGGAACTTGGTGTGAATTAGGACACGCCAGCCGAGGTCAAAGCACATTCGGGCCGATCTTCCCAGTTCGTGCTGCCAACCAGGAGCGTTGTCTGCTGACTGGGCATATCAGGAAATCGCAGTCACTGCCCTCGATTTGCTGTCCATTATTAATCACGGGCAACACCCTCGCAATTTCCTGATATGCCAAAAGGCAAGGATCCCTGCTTGCAGTGCCTCATTGGAACATCACCCCAGTTCAGCAGCTTTACTGTTAAAACTCAAACCGATTAAAAGGATTTGAAGTCCAACTACATTCCCACAAAACTGCGACTGTGTGGGTGTTAATTCGGCATCGATGCCTGATAAAGACACAGAGTAGTTCATGCAGCTCGTTATACATACAGTTTAATCCATGGGTTATCGATATCTTTCCTGTGATCTCCGCAACAGTACAAAGTGCATGCGATGGAGCATCTGTTGATGCTCAGGCCTGTGCTTCAGAGCCATGAGGTGAATGTATTGGAGGCAGTTCAGAGAAGGTTCACTCGGTCGATTCCTGAGATGAAGGGATTGACTTATGAAGAAAGGTTGAGCAGGTTGGGCCTATATTCATTGGAGTTCAGAAGAATGAGAGGAGGTCATATTGAAACATATAAAATGTTGAGGGGGCTTAATAGCATAGATACAGAGAGGATGTTTCCCCTCGTGGGGGAATCTAAAACTAGGGGGCATAGTTTCAGAATAAGGGGTCGCCCATTTAGAATTGAGATGAGGAGGAATTTCTACTCTCAGCGGGTCGTAAATCTGTGGAATTCTCTGCCCCAGAGAGCTGTGGAGGCTGGGTCATTGAATATATTTAAGGTGGAGATAGATAGATTTTTGAATGATAAAGGAATAAAGGGTTATGGGGAGTGGGCAGGGAAGTGAAGCTAAGTCCATCATCAGATCAGCTCGAGGAGCCAAATAGCCAACTCCTGCTCCTATTTCTTATGTTCTTATGTTCTTATGTATCCGTTTGTTTTTTAATCTCCCGAAATGCTTGCTGACGAGTACTGATCCAATTTATTTTTACAAAGCAGACAACCTGTTTACACTGCTTTATGAATTTACCAAGTTGGTTCACCAATGCCCACTAATCATCGCACTTCAGAGACAGGTTGATGATTGTCATGTATCTTCTGAGGGTCAGCCTTAACTACTGATGAGTTCTTAAAAGCTTTACACTGAATTCACACTTGTCATTCAGAATAATTCTTTCATCTTAGAGCTTCTCAAGGATTGCCTTAGGTCAGTGATCATTTTCTGCTTGTATCTTTCAAGATATTATACTTCCTTCCAACCGTTCGAAGAACTAACACATGCACTTCTGAAAAACTGCCAGTACTGAAGCAACATAAGTCTCTAGAAGCAGAACCACCTGAACAGCTGAATCAATATTGTTGACAGGTCTAAATTTCGAAGGTAGCGCCTTGAAAAAGTTTGCGCCTCCCGCCCAGAAATTCGTCAGAATCGTTTGAAGAGCTGACAGAGGAGCTAGATCAGCCTTTGCTGGGGGGGCACTAACGAAAATGCTGGTGCTAAATTTAACCGAGCAATTGCGCATGCGCCGAACTCCGATTCAGATCCCGGGAAACACCAAGTCTTAAAGGCGCGGCATAGTAATGCACCTATTAATGTTTCCAAAATCACTTTTTCTCAAGCTGAACTCTAACTTCTGTCTGCCGCTGCAAACTCGGAGGCTCATGCACCGTGCCGTGTGTAAACGTTACATTGACTGTGACCTCCAAGGGAAGCGCTTCTTCTTCCCTTTCAGTCAGTCAGTCATAGGCAGTCCCACAAAACGAGGATGACTTGCTTCCACGCAAAAAAAGGATGAGTTCACAGGTGTTTCAATGAAGGACCCGAACGACATCCTCAAGGGTGGAAGATGCCTGTGGGTGGAGTTTTTTAACGTGTGGTGGCCGTTGCACACCAGCCACCAAATGGGCTTGACAGAGCTCGGTCTTGTTCCAGTGGCAAGGATTAATCAAGACGACTGGAGACCAGCTCTGCTGCACGGACCTAGTGCACATACATATCGCTGTGTGGGCTGGCCCGTGCTGCCCCTGAGCCCCTGGCCCTGAACTCATGCCTCCCTTGGGCCCCGATCACACCCTTCTACAGTCGCTCGCTGCTCCTGCTATATCTGCCCACACTCCAATCACCGACCTGGACCTTGATATTTTCCCTTTAAGCAACCACCAGTTAATGGCTCTGCCAACCTGTACCAACTTTTTTTCTGACGTTCTTCTTGGCGGCCGCTTCTTGACATCAGAATCACACTGATCGGCAGCAGCCGGGCGCTACTGGTTTGTGCCCCCGGTGTATTTTCGGTCGAGAACCTAAAAGCTGCGCTCCCAGTCAGTAACTACTTATGCTCCCATTAACGCCCCCTCTGGCCATTAACTGAGGCATTAGGCAACTGAAAATCCAGCCCAAGCTTAATTGCCATTGGATTTGGAGAACCTGTTTACTTGACCCAGCAAGGCTAAAGCCTGTTCTACTGATAATATTTCACAGATCTCATGGCATTAATTTTCATTAGGCTTAATCAAATCTGCACAGATTTGTACTCTGCTACCAGTCTGTGGATGAAGCCCCTGGAAAACAATCTATTCTGGCATGCTCCTCTTTCACTCTCAGTGCCATTGTAATGGTTATATCATAGAATCATAGAATGACGCAGCAAAGGAGCAGGCCACTCGGCCCATCATGTCTGTGCCAGCTATTTGGTAGAGCTATCCAACTAATCCCATACCCATGCTCTTTCCCCACAGTCCTGTAAACTTTTCCCTTCAAGTATTTATCAAATTCCCTTTTGAAAGTTACTGTTGAATCTGCTTCCACCACCCTTTAAGGCAGTGCATTCCAGATCACAACAACTCGCTGAAAGAAAAAAGTGAAATAGAACAGTTTTGCACTGGGTTTCAGTTTAATTTGGTTTCTATGATCGTTATGAAAGGGTACCAAGAGATATGGTGCAAAGGCAGGTAAATACAGCTGAGGTACAGACCAGGTCTGATCTAACTGAATGACGGAACAGGCTTGAGGAGCTGAATGGCCTCCTCCTTTTCCTATGAGAGTTGTTCAGACCATTCAATAGTTTGCGATTAGAGTCAACGGGGCTGAAATTCTACGAGGTGCCACAATCCTCCGCTGCAATTTCGGCAGGGCCATGAAATTTCAGCCCCAAGATTCCTCATTTCCACCCC
The DNA here is from genome assembly GCF_044704955.1 of Pristiophorus japonicus. Classification (NCBI taxonomy): domain Eukaryota; kingdom Metazoa; phylum Chordata; class Chondrichthyes; family Pristiophoridae; genus Pristiophorus; species Pristiophorus japonicus. Next base: position 36,217,009 of record NC_091979.1, read on the forward strand.
ACATACTCTGGGCACTTAGTCAAGAGCCTGAAGTGCAACATGGCCTAATGGCGCATGCTAAAAGCCTTGCACAGCATATTTCTGTTTTAATTCTTCTATTATCTTTCATTTAGCTTGTGTGATCTAGTGAATTATTGAGCCAAATGTAGGCAGAGGAAATGTTACAAGGACACCCTCAAAACCTCCCTGATAGAGTGCGACATCCCCACTGACACCTGGGAGTCCCTGGCCAAAGACCGCCCTAAGTGGAGGAAGTGCATCCGAGAGGGCACTGAGCACCTTGAGTCTCATCGCCGAGAGCATGCAGAAAACAAGTGCAGGCAGCAGAAAGAGCGTGCGGCAAACCTGTCCCACCCTCCCTGACCCTCAACGACAATCTGCCCCACCTGCGACAGAGTATGTGGCTCCCGTATCGGACTGTTCAGCCACCTAAGGACTTATTTTAAGAGTGGAAGCAAGTCCTCCTTGATTGCGAGGGACTGCCTACAATGATGATGATGATGATGGTTCAGAATTTTGATGCACCGAAAAATTGTGCAATCCTAGCCCATGATTAACTGTTTAACTTTCATGGACAGAAAATTGTGGACTGGGAATGTGCAATTTTGCAACATGTGCTCCCAGTGTGCGACAGGAATGGATAGTTTGGATCCATTTCTACATCTTGGTCCAACGCTGACTTTGGTGGCTTTCCAAAGTACAGTCTTTTGTTTTTCCAGAAGCTGGGATTCTTGAATTGCTGTCATGTGCGATACTGTGTCAATGTTGAAATCGAGTGGAGTGCAATTAAGGAGCAACCTCATTGTCCAGGACTTTTGTCATTTTGTGGCATTTCATTCAGTTTTACATATTCTTGTACATACTCTTAAATAGGGCTGAAGCCTTTCTTTTTCAGGCATAATGCCTTGAAACGCCGTTTCCTCTGACACGCATGGCAGTTTGCACACATCTCTGAGTTGTGCTAGTGAGCGGCCATACTTGACATCGGCATTTAATTCCTCAGTGGGCTTCTCCCTACATTTGTGGCTTTGCTTCAGAGGTACCCAAAACAAAGTCAGCCTTTTGAGGTCAAACGTTACACATAAAGGTAAGATGAGTGACCCTCGTGCAAGGTCAGGGCCATCCAGAAAACACACTGACCCTGAATTCACGGTCCCTGTGGGCATGTACGAAGTGCACACATACCCGTGGGGCCCTGCAAGGTCCGGGTTTAAGCACGCGAACCGCACGCACCTGAACACGGAACTTGCGATCTGTCAAGAATCCTCGAGACAGATCACAAGCATCCGGAAGTGAAGGACCTCCGCGGGCAGAGAGTTGGGCTATTTGACTGTTTTTAACAGCATAAGACTTTCAAAAAGACAGAAAAATTAATTTATTTCAATAATTTTAACATTTAAAATCCTATTAAATAAGGTAGATTTATTTTTAGACCCTTTACAATATGTAAATGTATTTTTCAAAACATTACATTTTTATTTTAAATAATTAATTTAATTCCATTTTAATTCATTTTAAATATTTGATGTTTTAAAAAAAATGTATTTTAAGTGTTTGTGTGTTTTGGGGACACTCCCAATCACACTTATGGTGGTTCCGAATATATAGAACTCACTGTCATGTATTCAACGATCATTGTAACCCATGTATAAGCTGACCGAAGTTGTACACCTTGAGAACATTGACCACAAGGGGTGCACTTGTGGGAGACTATCCTAATCTGGACTTTCAGGTATAAAAGGGGAATCTCCACCCAACTTCATCACTTGAGGTCTTGGTAATAAAGATAACTGGTCACAGAGTGACCTTCTCTCAAGTATGGGCCTCGTGTGCATTTATACTGTATAGTAAGGACATATCATTGGCGATGAGAAACTGGGATTTAAACCACGTGAGCATGGCTACTAGCAGCACAGAAGAGAGGTACTGTGTTGGTGATGATTGGGACGACTTTATTGTGAGAAGACAGCAAAGTTTTGTCACTAAGGAATGGTTGGGACAGGATTTGGCCGACAAACGCAGGGCTCATCTCCTGACGGTTTGTGGATCCAGAACGTACTCCCTGATGAAGGACCTTCTATCGCCAGAGAAGCTGGCGGACAAGATGTTCGAAGAGCAGAGTAAGTTGATTGGGGAACACCTTAAACCGGCGAGCAGCATGCACATGGCGAGACACCATTTTACACGAACCGGCGATGAGAAGGGCAAAGCGTTCCAGACTTCGTGGCAGATCTCCTGCGACTGGTGAGCCTATGTAAGTTCCCAGATGCATGCAGAGCGGAGATGCTGCGAGACTTTTTTATTGAGGGCATCGGGCACGCTGGGGTTTTCAGGAAACTGATTGAAACCAAAGACTTGACCTTGGAAGCGACGGCTCTGATAGCCCAGACTTTTATCTCAGGGGAGGAAGAGACCAGAATGATGTATGACAAAAATCTTGGCTCAACTGCGGCAAACGACCAGGGAATCAACATTGCTAACACGGCACACAGTTCTCGAGATAGACAAGGGCAATCGGACATGCCCCAGCATGTAGTCGAACCCAGAGGGGAAATTCAACAGAGACAATGGCTAGCTGAATAGCGATTCATGCCATTGCAATGGACAATGCGGCCAGTAATGGGGCCATCAACACCTGTTAATGGGTGCACGTAAGGACAGTTACAGAGTCAGTCAGAGACGATCGACTGGTAATGGACCTTTAGTTTCCAACAACGGGTCCTCCAGCTCATGCTGGAGGTGTGGAGGCAAATACCCAGCCAGAGCTTGCAGGTATCAGCAGTATAAATGCAGAAACTGCAACGTCAGCAGTCACTTGGCGCGTATGTGCAGGAAGCCTGCAGCCAGGTTGAGGTACAAGGAGGACGGGCCCGATGTAAGCCCTACGAGGCCAAATGAATACTGGGGGAAATCGATAGAAGTTGAAGTTCATGTGGAGCACATAGATAGTTCATATACCAGGACGCCACTGATAATGATGAAAGTGCTCCTCAATGGCATCCCAGTATTAATGGAGCTAGACACGGGGGCCAGCCAGTCCCTGATGAGTATCAAACAGTTCGAAAGGTTGTGGGTGTCCAAGGCCAGGAGGCCAAAATTATTGACGATTGATGCAGAGCTATGGACATATATAAAGGAGATCATTCTTTATATATGTAGTCGTGACACACAAAGATTCGGAGAACAGGTTGCCACTCTGGATTGTCCTGGGGGACGGTCCCGCACTACTGGGGAGGAGTTGGCTTGCTGTCATGAACTGGAAATGGGGCGATGTCAATGCAATTTCTTCTGTGGAGCGAGTATCATGCTCAAAGGTCTTGGACAAATTTGACTCATTATTTCAACCCGGCATCGGCACTTTCATGGGAGCCAAGGTAGTGATTCACAGAAACCTGGACGCCAGGCCAGTACACCACAAGGCGAGAGCGGTGCCGTACGTGATGCGGGAAAAGATAGAATGCGAATTGGACCGCCTGCTGAGGGAAGGCATCATCTTGCCAGTCAAATTCAGTGACTGGGCGAGCCCGATCATGCCGGTGCTCAAGACGGATGGGTCGGTCAGGATATGTGACGATTACAAGGGCACCATCAATTGGGTGTCACTCCAAGACCAGTACCCATTACCAAGAGCGGAGGACCTCTTTGAGACACTATCTGGTGGCAAACTTTTTTCAAAATTGGACCCGACCTCAGCTTACATGACCCAGGAGCTGGCGAGTAATTCGAAGAAGCTGACCACCATCACGACACACAAGGGGTTGTTTGAGTATAGAAACATAGAAACATAGAAACATAGAAAATAGGTGCAGGAGTAGGCCATTCGGCCCTTCTAGCCTGCACCGCCATTCAATGAGTTCATGGCTGAACATGCAACTTCAGTACCCCATTCCTGCTTTCTCACCATACCCCTTGATTCCCCTAGTAGTAAGGACTTCATCTAACTCCTTTTTGAATATATTTAGTGAATTGGCCTCAACAACTTTCTGTGGTAGAGAATTCCACAGGTTCACCACTCTCTGGGTGAAGAAATTCCTCCTCATCTCGGTCCTAAATGGCTTACCCCTTTATCCTTAGACTGTGTCCCCTGGTTCTGGACTTCCCCAACATTGGGAACATTCTTCCTGCATCTAACCTGTCTAACCCCGTCAGAATTTTAAACGTTTCTATGAGGTCCCCTCTCATTCTTCTGAACTCCAGTGAATACAAACCCAGTTGATCCAGTCTTTCTTGATAGGTCAGTCCCGCCATCCCGGGAATCAGTCTGGTGAACCTTCGCTGCACTCCCTCAATAGCAAGAATGTCCTTCCTCAGGTTAGGAGACCAAAATTGTACACAATACTCCAGGTGTGGCCTCACCAAGGCCCTGTACAACTGTAGCAACACCTCCCTGCCCCTGTACTCAAATGCCCTTGCTATGAAGGCCAACATGCCATTTGCTTTCTTAACCGCCTGCTGTACCTGCATGCCAACCTTCAATGACTGATGTACCATGACACCCAGGTCTCGTTGCACCTCCCCTTTTCCTAATCTGTCACCATTCAGATAATAGTCTGTCTCTCTGTTTTTACCACCAAAGTGGATAGCCTCACATTTATCCACATTATACTTCATCTGCCATGCATTTGCCCACTCACCTAACCTATTCAAGTCGCTCTGCAGCCTCATAGCATCCTCCTCGCAGCTCACACTGCCACCCAACTTAGTGTCATCCGCAAATTTGGAGATACTACATTTAATCCCCTCGTCTAAATCATTAATATACAGTGTAAACAGCTGGGGCCCCAGCACAGAACCTTGAGGTACCCCACTAGTCACTGCCTGCCATTCTGAAAAGTCCCCATTTACTCCTACTCTTTGCTTCCTGTCTGACAACCAGTTCTCAATCCATGTCAGCACACTACCCCAAATCCCATGTGCTTTAACTTTGCACATTAATCTCTTGTGTGGGACCTTGTCGAAAGCCTTCTGAAAGTCCAAATATACCACATCAACTGGTTCTCCCTTGTCCACTCTACTGGAAACATCCTCAAAAAATTCCAGAAGATATGTCAAGCATGATTTCCCTTTCACAAATCCATGCCGACTTGGACCTATCATATCACCTCTTTCCAAATGCACTGCTATGACATCCTTAATAATTGATTCCATCATTTTACCCACTACCGATGTCAGGCTGACCAGTCTATAATTCCCTGTTATCTCTCTCCCTCCTTTTTTTAAAAGTGGGGTTACATTGGCTACCCTCCACTCCATAGGAACTGATCCAGAGTCAATGGAATGTTGGAAAATGACTGTCAATGCATCCACTATTTCCAAGGCCATCTCCTTAAGTACTCTGGGATGCAGTCCATCAGGCCCTGGGGATTTATCGGCCTTCAATCCCATCAATTTCCCCAACACAATTTCCCGACTAATAAGGATTTCCCTCAGTTCCTCCTCCTGACTAGACCCTCCGACCCCTTTTATATCCGGAAGGTTGTTTGTGTCCTCCTCAGTGAATACCGAACCAAAGTACTTGTTCAATTGGTCCGCCATTTCTTTGTTCCCCGTTATGACTTCCCCTGATTCTGACTGCAGGGGACCTACGTTTGTCTTTACTAACCTTTTTCTCTTTACATATCTATAGAAACTTTTGCAATCCGTCTTAAGTGTTCCCTGCAAGCTTCTTCTCGTACTCCATTTTCCCTGCCCTAATCAAACCCTTTGTCCTCCTCTGCTGAGTTCTAAATTTCTCCCAGTCCCCGGGTTCACTGCTATTTCTGGCCAATTTGTATGCCACTTCCTTGGCTTTAATACTATCCCTGATTTCCCTTGATAGCCACGGTTGAGCCACCTTCCCTTTTTTATTTTTACGCCAGACAGGAATGTCCGTTCGGGATTCGTTCAGCCGCTACGATCTTTCAGCGAAATATGGAAAGCCTCCTCAAGTTGATTCCAAGGATGGTGGTTTTTCAAGACGGACATCCTCATCACGGGTCACAATACTGAAGAACACCTGCACAACCTGGAGGAGGTGCTACGCAGACTGGGCCGGGTAGGGCTGCAACTGAAAAAGGCAAAGTGCGTCCTCTTAGCTCGAGAGGTAGAATTCCTGGGGAGGTGGGTAGCATCAGACGGGATCAGACCCACTGCGTCCAAAATGGAAGCGATCCAGAGAGCACCCAGACCCTGTAACACGGAGGAGCTGCGTTCGTTCCTGGGGCTCCTAAACTATTTTGGTACCTTTCTTCCCTAATTGAGCACGCTGTTAGAGCTGCTACACATGCTCCTACGCAAAAGTCGCGATTGGGTCTGGGGGGAGAGCCAGGAAAGGGCTTTTGATAGAGCACGCAATTTGTTATGCTCCAACAAACAGTTAACGTTATATGACCCGTGTAAGAAACTTGTTTTAACGTGCGATGCATCGTCCTATGGGGTCAGTTGTGTGTTGCAGCATGTGAATGCCAATGGTCAGTTATAGGCGGTAGCTTATGCCTCCAGAAGTCTGTCCCAAGCAGAAAGGGGCTACAGGATGGTAGAAAAGGAAGCGCTAGCATGTGTATATGCAGTAAAAACAATGCATCAGAACCTGTTTGGCAAGAAATTTGAGCTGGAGACAGATCACAAACCCCTAACATCCCTTTTGGCCGACAACAAGGCCATAAATGCGAATGCATCGGCCCGCGTCCACAGGTGAGCACTTACATTAGCCGCCTATGACTAAAGAATTTGGCAGTAGACCGGGCACTAAAAACTGCGCCGATGCACTCAGCAGGCCCCCACTAGCCACCAATGAGGGGGCAACTGAGCATAATGCTGAGATGGTCATGGCTGTTGAAGCTTTCAAAAGCAAAGGCTCACCTGTGACAGCCTGTCAGATTAAAGTCTGGACAAATAAAGACCCGCTACTGTCTTTAGTTAAGAAATGTGTCCTTATTGGGGACTGGGCAGCCACGTATGGGGCATGCCCTGATGAATTTAAACCGTTTCATAGGCGCAAGGATGAACTCTCAATTCAGGCCGATTGCCTACAGTGAGGAAACCAAGTAGTCATGCCCCAGAAGGGCAGAGAGGTGTTTATCAGAGAACTTCACAAGGAGCACCCGGGCATTGTCATGATGAAGGCAATTGCCAGGTCACACGTTTGGTGGCCAGGGATAGATGCAGACCTGGAACTTTGTGTTCGCAGGTGCAACACATGTTCTCAGCTGGGCAACGCACCCAGGGAAGCCCCCCTTAGCCCCTGGTCCTGGCCCGCCAAGCCATGGTCACGCATCCATGTGGACTGCGCATGTCCTTTCATGGGAAAAATGTTTTTGGTTGTAGTAGACGCCTACTCCAAATGGATTGAGCGTGCCATTTTAATTTCAAGCACATCCTCTGCCAAGGTAGAAAGTCTACGGACAATGTTCGCCGCTCATGGTCTACTGGACATCTTGATGAGCGACAATGGCCCATGCTTCACAAGCACTGAATTCCAGGACTTCATGGCAGGCAATGGAATCAACCATATCAGAACGGCACCGTTCAAGCCGGCCTCAAATGGCCAGGCAGAACAAGCAGTGCAGATAATCAAACAGGGGATGCTCAGAATCCAAGGGGGTTCCCTACAAAGCAACTTATCACGCCTCCTGTTCGCCAATAGATCCCAACCACACTCGCTCACAGGGGTTCCACTCACAGAGCTGCTAATGAAAAGGATGCTCAAAACCAGGTTGTCCCTTATACACCCTACTATGAAAGAAATTGTCGAGAGCAGGCGTCAGTCACAATGTGACTACCATAACAGGAATGCAAGGGCGCGATGTATTGATGTCAATTACCCTGTTTTTGTCCTTAATTACGCTGCAGGGCCCAAATGGCTTGCAGGCACTGTGATTGCCAAAGAGGGGGATAGGGTTTTGGTAGTTAAACTTACCAATGGACAAATCTGCCGCAAACACGTGGATCAAACTAAAAGGAGGTTCAGCAACCCCATAGAAGAAACAGAGGAAGAACACGATGTAGAGTTTAATCCACCACAGGTGACCGAACACCGGAACCAAGTGGAGGAGAGCTTAGCCACTGTGGGCAGTCCGGACAGGCCTGAAACACCGCAAACAGCGGACATTCAGGCCAGCGTCCAACAACTGGACTCAGGCGCTCTACAAGGGAGCGTCAACCACCAGAGCGACTTAACCTGTGATCCCAATAAGACTTTGGGGGGAGGCGATGTTAAGTTATTCACCTATCATTGTAACCCATGTCTAAGCTGAACTAAGTTGTACACCTTGAGAACATTGACCACAAGGGGTGCACTTGTGGGAGTCACTCCTAACCTGGACTTTCAGGTATAAAAGGGGAAGCTCCACCCACCTTCATCAGTTGAGGTCTTGGTAATGAAGGCAACTGGTCACAGAGTGAACTTCTCTAAAGTATGGGCCTCGTGTGCATTTATACTGTATAGTCAGGACATATCACTCACCATAGGTATGAATGGGGATTCGCCTACTTTGAACGGTTGGGCCGGCCCACATAATCCCAGTGATGTGTGCGAAGAGCATGCTTCCCTGGAATACGTGGACCTCTACGCAGGCCTTCGTTTATAGGCGCAGCTCCGCAAGTCTCCAAACCTCCCGGACCACCAGCTAAGTGCATAGAAATGTTTCAGGCCGGAGGCATCCACCCGCGGGAAGCCTCCGACCGCAATTTCTGGGCCAATCATTTTTTTAAATTGGGCCTCCCTTTCAGAGGAGTAGCTGGAATGATGCTCAGGCGTATTACATAAGAAATAGGTATTATGGTCGGCCGTCCGAATTCACCTAGGTTCTGCAGATTTAAAGAGCCGAGCACACTATTGGTGGGGAGGCTTCTAGTGCGCTACCTGTTAGCCACATTGGGGCACAACAGACATAATAGGTATGATGTAGGCCTCAGGCCTCTGTGCCCAACAATGTAAATACCTGGCAAAAACATCTGAAAACACATATTAGCTGCACCCCACTCCCATCCTTCCTTGATCAGTCTGACTTTCCTGTAAGTAAAGTTCTAAGTATAGAATTTGAATGACTTAACATGGAAAAAAAAAATTGTTGCTAATTCTCCCCGAGCCCCCGCCCCTCAAAAGAACCCTGCCAATCCGATAAACATTCAATTATGTTTAATGTTAAAATTGATGGAACCTTTAATTTAAACAAATTTCAAAACAAATGCATGGCAGATGAAGTATAATGTGGATAAATGTGAGGTTATCCACTTTGGTGGTAAAAACAGAGAGACAGACTATTATCTGAATGGTGACAGATTAGGAAAAGGGGAGGTGCAAAGAGACCTGGGTGTCATGGTACATCAGTCATTGAAGGTTGGCATGCAGGTGCAGCAGGCGGTTAAGAAAGCAAATGGCATGTTGGCCTTCATAGCAAGGGGATTTGAGTACAGGGGCAGGGAGGTGTTGCTACAGTTGTACAGGGCATTGGTGAGGCCACACCTGGAGTATTGTGTACAGTTTTGGTCTCCTAACCTGAGGAAGGACATTCTTGCTATTGAGGGAGTGCAGCGAAGGTTCACCAGACTGATTCCCGGGATGGCGGGACTGACCTATCAAGAAAGACTGGATCAACTGGGCTTGTATTCACTGGAGTTCAGAAGAATGAGAGGGGACCTCATAGAAACATATAAAATTCTGACGGGGTTAGACAGGTTAGATGCAGGAAGAATGTTCCCAATGTTGGGGAAGTCCAGAACCAGGGGTCACAGTCTAAGGATAAGGGGTAAGCCATTTAGGACCGAGATGCGGAGGAACTTCTTCACCCAGAGAGTGGTGAACCTGTGGAATTCTCTACCACAGAAAGTTGTTGAGGCCAATTCACTAAATATATTCAAAAAGGAGTTAGATGAGGTCCTTACTGCTAGGGGGATCAAGGGGTATGGTGAGAAAGCAGGAATGGGGTACTGAAGTTGAATGTTCAGCCATGAACTCATTGAATGGCGGTGCAGGCTAGAAGGGCCGAATGGCCTACTCCTGCACCTATTTTCTATGTTTCTATGTTTCTATTAAGTCGCAGCACTTGGTAATTAACATTACAATTTTTTTTTAATTGAGGTATTTAGTTGAAGAAAGGGTTTGTAATGCTAAAATTATATTTTTTTAAAAAGAGGGGAAAAACTGATAAATCAAGAAATATTGGTTCGATAATGCCACTTTGTTGTTTAAAAAACAAATTTTACAAAGAGGTGTGTAGGATGTAATGTACGGACCATTGAGTTCAAATCAGTAAACATCTTGACAAAATATCCTGGGTTTTTATCTGGTTTTTGCCTCTCCCAGGAGATCACATGGCTCCGGGTCAAGTGGAGTATAGAATGTTTCAGCATAAGGGGTGTCGCAGTTGTGTGAGGCGGACTGGTTGGGCTGGGTGCTCTTTGCTGTTTCGTCATTGTTCATAGGTTTGTATGTAACCTTTAGGGCTGCTGACCAAGGGCCGTGTGGCTCTTTGTCGGCTGGCAAGGACATGATGGGCCAGAATGGCTTCCTTCTGCGCTGTAAATTTCTATGTTTCTATGTTTCCATGTTTCTAAATCAGATAAATGTTAAGCGCACATAAATCCGATTAATTTAGTACCATCGGATCCTTTTGATATTCATGTTGATGGCCCTCAGCACACTCATTCACCACTAATTGGCAGTCCACAACACTGTGTTGCTTTGCAAAGCTGGTTTTAGTACAGTGATGATGAATAATGACTTGCCTACTTACACAGGAAGTACCTGAACATTGATAATATGTCATGTTAAAAGACAGCTTCCAGTAGATGTATGCAAACATTCAAACCTTCAACGAGCTGTACGTCAACACAAACAGTCATCATCATAGCCGGTCCCGTGAACGAGGATGACTTGCTTCCACAAGAGGTCACAGATGTTTCAATGAAGGACCCGATGTTCCAGTCCTGAACTCCAATTGAGGGGGTGGAAGATGCCTGTGCGTTGATTTTTTTTAACATATGGTGGCTGTTGCACATCTGCCACCACACAGGCTTGACAGAGCTAGGCCTTTATCCAGTGGGCAAGGGTTAACCAGTATGACTGGAGACCTGCTCCGCTGCACGGACCTAGTGCGAACACGCGCAGTGTGGGCCGGCCCATGCTGCCCTTGGGCCCTCGGCTCTTCTGGCCCTGCACCCTCATTTGCCGCACCACCGCAACGATCTCTCGCCGCTCCTGTGGAAAGTATTTTTATCTAAGCTGATACCATACGGTATTTGTGTGCCTTTTGATTAAAATGGAGTCCTGGCCCTTCCAGAACTTTCTGCATTTTAGCAGTCAGCTTGCATAAACAGCTAAACCTGCTGTTAGATGGCTGATGGCCATCAGACAGCTAGGAGACAAGTCATGCTGAGACAAGTAACCCCCCATGGTGCTCTCCTATTGTCTACACTACAGGAGTTCCATGTCACCCCACCCTTATCTTCTAGCCATTATCTCTTTCCGAGACCTCATCCATTTGATGCAAACAGATAAACTGACCAGGAAATTGAAACAATCCTGACACAATACAAGACAGGTGATAGCCCATTACCTATGACTCATGGAGTAATGGCCGTTTGGCTTTCTGATAACCCTGACAAAAGGAAATATCTGGACACCATGTCAGGACCAGGATATAGTAATTAACTCTTTATCTGTATTCACTGACTGTGAGACAGAGCAATACACAGGGAGAGGCCAGAACTTTGGTTTTACTGTATAAATATCTTGTTAAACTGAACCATTTCGGAGGTGTTCATTTAGCCCTTGACTGAGTGAAACCTACCCCTTGCGAGCAAGTAAATTAAAAAGGAAACTTCTACCGGAGCTGTAAGTGTCGGAGTCATTCTTTTCGGAGGTCGAGATTTCGACACTCCTCCACCACAAACATTCGCCGCACCTCGGCCACGATCTCTCGCTGCTCATCCACCCCGACCTTCCCGCTCTTCCGCTGTACCTGGGCCCCACCGATGTTCTTCCCACGCTACAAATGGCGACCTGGGTTTTGATGACATCACCCAGTTACGCACCTCGAAATCGTCGCAGACTTGGAGCAGCTCGCGCTTCAGAAAGCTCGAGGTCGAACTCGGATAATTTTACCTTCACATCGCGAGGGAGGCTGGGTGTTTCCATGCCGGCCGTGGACCCCTGCTCGCTTTTCTCGGTATCTCCGTCTCTCACGCTCTCCTCAGTGCTGCCATAGTGCCAGCACACACCACCGTCATTCCTTCGCCGGCCGGCGCCACACAAACAGTAGCTCACGGGTAGCCATGGTTGTGTGCGTGTTTGCGTCTTTCTGTATTTTTTATCAATAGCGATACAAAGCAATTTACTAAAACTGTTGTATCACTTCCAGTAGGCCAGTAAAAATAGTGTTTATTAATTGTTAAAATCAAAAACATTCAACAACAATAACAACAACTTGTATTTATATAAGCGCCTTTAACGTAGTGAAACGTCCCAAGGTGCTTCACAGAAGTGTTATGAGATAAAACAGTTTGGCACCGAGCCACATAAGTAGAAATTAATGCAGGTGACCAAAAGCTTGCTCAAAGAGGTAGGTTTTAAAGAGTGTCTTGAAGGAGGAAAGAGAAGCAGGGAGGTTTAGGGAGGCAGTTCCAGAGCTTAGGGCCGAGGCAATAGGAGGCACAGCCACCAATGGTTGAGCGATAATAATCAGGGATGCTCAAGAGGGCAGAATAAGAGGATAACAGACATCTCGGGAGGTTGTGGGGCTGGATGAGATTACAGAGTTACAGAGATAGGGAGGAGTGAAGCCATGAAGGGATTTAAAAATAAGGATGAGAATTCAAATTAATGGGCCTGAATTTGTGGTCGGAGGCTTGCGATGGACGAATGCTTCCGAACTGGAAGAAAATTACGAAGCTGCCCGATAGTACCGGAGGTTCGTAGATTTGCGCTCCTGGGTCTCTGTGTGTACGCCTGCGTAAAGGCCCATGGATCCCAGGGGCACAGGTGGTTCGCAAGCGTCCTTGGGATCATGTGGGCTGACCCAACCAATCAGAAAGGGGATTCCCATTATGCTTATGGGGATTCCATTTACGTATGGAATCTCCATAAGCATGGAAAGAAAGAAGGAAAGAAAGAAAGAAAGAAAGAAAGAAAGAAAGAAAGAAAGAAAGAAAGAAAGAAAGACTTCCATTTATATAGCACATTTCACGACCACCGAACGTCTCAAAGAGTTTTACAGCTAATTAAGTACTGTTGGAGTGTAGTCCCTGTTGTAGTGTGGGAACACATAGGGGCTGAAATTGGCAGGCATACCGCCACATACAGCCCGCGAACCACCGACATACCGCCCAAAATCATGAAATTGATTAAAATATACCTACATACCGCCCGGCAGGAAATTCATCAGCGAAATACTGCCGGGCAGTATGCATACCGTCCGCCCACACAGAGCACCCTACAGACCGGCCAAAAGTCCGACATTGGTTGCATACCGCCAACATACCACCGGAGCTGCACACCGTCTAAAAACAGGTGGTGTTATACCGATGGTATGTCAGAGGTATAAAAATTACAATCTTCCTTCCCCCAGAGATCTATTCCTTCCCCCCAGTGATCTAATCCCCCTCCAGAGATATATAAACCCCCCCCAGAGATCTATTTCACTCCCCCCAGTGATCTAGTCTTCCCCGGAGAGATCTAATCCCCCCGGAGATCTAATCCCCCCAGAGATCTAATAAGAACATAAGAAATAGGAACAGGAGTAGGCCTTATGGCCCCTCGAGCCTGCTCCGCCATTTAACAAGATCATGGCTGATCTGATCATGGACTCAGCTCCACTTCCCCACCTGCTCCTCATAACCCCTTACTCCCTTATCGGTGAAGAAACTGTCTATTTCAGTTTAAATTTATTCAATGTCCCAGCTTCCACTGTTCTCTAAGGCAGCGAATTCCACAGATTCACAACCCTCTGAGAGAAGAAATTTATCTTCATAAGAACATAAGAACATAAGAATTAGGAACAGGAGTAGGCCATCTAGCCCTTCGAGCTTGCTCTGCCATTCAATAAGATCATGGCTGATCTGGCCGTGGACTCAACTCCACTTACCCGCCCACTCCCCGTAACCATTAATTCCCTTATTGGTTAAAAATCTATTTATCTGTGATTTGAATACATTCAATGAGCTAGCCTCAACTGCTTCCTTGGGCAGAGAATTCCAGAGATTCACAACCCTCTGGGAGAAGAAATTCCTTCTCAACTCGGTTTTAAATTGTCTCCCCCGTATTTTGAGGCTGTGTTCCCTAGTTCTCGTCTCCCTCACCAATGGAAACAACCTCTCTCCCTCTATCTTGTCTATCCCTTTCATTATTTTAAATGTTTCTATAAGATCACCCCTCATCCTTCTGAACTCCAATGAGTAAAGACCCAGTCTACTCAATCTATCATCATAAGGTAACCCTCTCATCTCCGGAATCAGCCTAGTGAATCGTCTCTGTACCCTCTCCAAGGCTAGTATATCCTTCCTTAAGTAAGGTGATCAAAACAGCACGCAGTACTCCAGGAGCGGCCTCACCAATACCCTGTACAGTTGCAGCAGGACCTCCCTGCTTTTGTACTCCATCACTCTCGCAATGAAGGCCAACATTCCATTCGCCTTCCTGATTACCTGCTGCACCTGTAAACTAACTTTTTGGGATTCATGCACAAGGACCCCCAGGTCCCTCTGCACCGCAGCATGTTGTAATTTCTCCCCATTCAAATAATGTTCCCTTTTACTGTTTTTTTTTCCAAGGTGGATGACCTCACATTTTCCGACATTGTATTCCATCTGCCAAATCTGCCAAATCGCTTAACCTATCTAAATCTCTTTGCAGCCTCTCTGTGTCCTCTACACAACCCGCTTTCCCACTAATCTTTGTGTCATCTGCAAATTTTGTTACACTACACTCTGTCCCCTCTTCCAGGTCATCTATGTATATGTAAACAGTTGTGGTCCCAGCACCAATCCCTGTGGCACACCACTAACCACCGATTTCCAACCCGAAATGGACCCATTTATCCCGACTCTCTGCTTTCTGTTAGCCAGCCAATTCTCTATCCATTCTAATACATTTCCTCTGACTCCGCGTACCTTTATCTTCTGCAGTAACCTTTTGAGTGGCTCCTTATCGAATGCCGTTTGGAAATCTAAACACACCACATCCATCATTACACCTCTATCCACCATGCTCGTTATATCCTCAAAGAATTCCAGTAAATTATTTAAACATGATTTCCCCTTCATGAATCCTTGTTGCGTCTGCTTGATTGCACTATTCCAATCTAGATGTCCCGCTATTTCTTCCTTAATGATAGCTTCAAGCATTTTCCCCACTACAGGTGTTAAACTAACCGGCCTATAGTTACCTGCCTTTTGTCTGCCCCCTTTTTTAAACAGAGGCGTTACATTAGCTGCTTTCCAATCCGCTGGTACCTCCCCAGAGTCCAGAGAATTTTGGTAGATTATAACGAATGCATCTCTATTTTAAATGGCCGGCCCCTTATTCTAAGATCATGCCCTCTAGTTCTAGTCTCCCCATCAGTGGAAACATCCTCTCTGCATCCACCTTGTTAAGCCCCCTCATTATCTTATCCGTTACAATAATGACACCTCCAGAGATATATTCCGCCCACCCCACCCTCCCCCCACCGAAAAACACGAAAATAAATAAATAAATAATAAATCAATCAATCAATCAATCAAAAACACTGCACAAAACAATTAAAAATCTAAACCTACCTGCAGGCACTTATCTGCAACCCGACGTCGACAGTCTCTGGGCTCCAGACTGCACTTCTCGGCGGGCAGGGATGGATGTCGATGGAAGAGCGCGCGTGCACAGAACTCAGGACCTGAAGAGTCCCGCGTCCCAGACAACTTACGCTGAACCACCAGAGCAGACCGTCTGTCGCACTCCGCTGTCGCACCCCGCTCAGGACCAGCCGCACCAGTGTTGCCAGCACTCCGCCTCAGCGGTACCGACTACCACCGACCACCGACCGACCTCCGACAATTGGGCGGTTCACCAACATCGGGCCCTCAAAGATGTAAGTTTTAAGGCGCAAGTTATAAGAACATAACAACATAAGAAATAGGAGCAGGAGTTGACCATTTGGCCCCTCGAGCCTGCTCCACCATTCAATAAGATCATGTCTGATCTGACCATGGACTTAGCTCCACTTCCCTAACCGTTTCCTCCCTTATCGCTCAAAAATCTGTCTATCTTCGCTTTAAATATATTCAATGACCCAGCCTTCACAGCTCTCTGGGGCAGAGAATTCCATAGATTTATAACCCTCTGAAAGAATAAATTTATCCTCATCTTAGTTTTAAATGGGCAGCCCCTTATTCTAAGACCAGTCTCCTAGTTTTAGTTTCACCTATGAGTGGAAATTCACTCTCCCACTCACTCACTCACTCATTCACTCACTCACTCACACTCACCAAATCACGCACTCACTCACTCTCCCATTCACTCTCCCACTCATCACTCACTCACTCACTCACTCCGATGTTGGGAAAGTCCAGAACCAGGGGACACAGTCTTAGGATAAGGGGTAGGCCATTTAGGACTGAGATGAGGAGAAACTTCTTCACTCAGAGAGTTGTGAATCTGTGGAATTCTCTACCACAGAAAGTTGTTGGGGCCAGTTCATTAGATGTATTGAACAGGGAGTTAGATGTGGCCCTTATGGCTAAAGGGATCAAGGGGTATGGAGAGAAATCAGGAAAGGGGTACTGAGGGAATGATCAGCTATGATCTTAATGAATGGTGGTGCAGGCTCGAAGGGCCGAATGGCCTACTCCTGCACTCATTTTCTATGTTTCTATGAAATATCCACTCATAGGTGAATATAAGTTTCAATAAGATCACCTCTCATTCTTCTGAACTCCAATGAGCATAGGCCCAACCTACTCAACCTATCTTCATAAGTCAAAACCCCTCATCTCCGGAATCAACCTAGTAAACCTTCTCTGAACAGCCTCCAATACAAGTATATCCTTCCTTTAATATGGAGACCAAACCTGCACGCAGTACTCCAGGTGTAGCCTCACCAATACCCTGTACAGTTGTAGCAGGACCTCTCTACTTTTATACTCCATCCCCCTTGCAATAAAGGACGTAACAAGGCGGCGAGGTTTCAGGAGGGAATTCAAGAAATTAGGGCCTTCAATCACAGTTCCTTCATCTACCTATCTTGAAAGTTGAGATAGTTTCTGACTTAACTCCACAAAGTGTATTCCACAGCTTCACAACTCTGTATGTGAAGAAGTTTGTCCTGCGCTGTGTTCTAAATCTCTTGCATTTAATTTCATATCTATGGCCCCACAATCTTGACCCCTCAACTACTGGAAACAGTGTGTTTCTCTCCACCTAGTCCCATGCTTTCGTAGTTTTAAGCATATCTTTTATATCATCCTATAATGTGCATAGTTGTAATGAAAAAAGACTCGATTTTTGATTTATTTTCTTCATCTTTATATTTCCTCATATCAGCCATTGTCCTAGTGATTTTATTGCACCATCTCTAAAAGCTTAATATCCTTCGCATAGTGTGAAGTGCAATACTGTACAAGGTATTCTAACTGAGGTCTTATATAGGCTCATTATTACCTCTTGGCTTTTCGGTTCTATCCCTCAGAATTTGAAACGAGCACTTTAAATCTTCCTTTAATAACATTACGACAAGACATCTCAGGCTCAAACATTTCCTTAGGAAATAACTGCACTATCATCTATTTATAAAATGCAATCACACATCAGTGGTGATTTTTAAATTACTTTTTTACATCCCTACCTATTTATAACTTTCGTCATGGAGCTGGCTTAGGTCACTTCGAAGACAGATACATAAAAGAATCCAAACAAAGCACTGGACTACAGAATTTGCACCATTCACATTCCACTAACTGCTTTCCCTTTTGTTTTGAAGCTTTTTAACTCACATTTTGCCTTTCTAATCCCTTTGACATATCTAACTAATATGGCCTTCTACACTTATTTCCATGCATTTTAACATCTGTTCATTGGCTATTGAACCATCCTACACCAATGTTTTTGTGAATGTAATTAGCATGTCTTATTTCTGGGCCTTTACCCATCATTCCTCTCTTTATTTTGGTCATTCCTTTGAAGCGGTTTTACCTCAGACATCGTCAGTGGTGATGAAGGCCCTCAAAATGTCATCTGTTTTTCTCCTTCTGACATTGCAACAGTGACTACACTTCAAAATTACTTCATTGACTGTAAAGCACTTTGGGGCATCCTGAGGTCGTGAATGATGCTACTTAAATTAAAGTCTTTCTTTCTTTTGGCTAACAACTGACCTTCACTGTATATCTAGGATTTTACAGTTTTACCATAGTGCTTTAGCTTATATCAGAAGAAAAAATTATAATGACTACTTTAAAGGCAGTCATAGAATATAATATTTGCTTGAACATGTTCGTAGATGTTTTTTCACCATAATGACAAGAGGTTTTCTACCTATAAACTAATGCTTCATGATCACCACTGTCAAAGAATCTAGAAACTCCCTCACGATATGATAAGCTTCTATGATACTAGACTTTAATTCACTCAAGCAATGACATTCACTGAACCTTGTAAAAGTCTGTAGTGCTTCCTATACCACTGGGTCCCTTTATTCCCAGCTAATGACAACACAGCATAATGAGCTTTCTTTAAAAGTTATAAATTATATTCTACAACATTTCCACTGAGAGATAAAATATGCCAAAAAAAACAATCTAGGAGCAACTATCTGCGTCAACAGACTTTTGTTTGTGTGCACTTTGAAAGAAAGAAAGACCTGCATTTATATAGCGTCTTTCATGACCTCAGGACATCCCAAAGCACTTTAAGGCCAATGAAGTACTTTTGAAGTGTAGTCACTGTTGCGGTGTAGGAAACACGCAGCACAGCAAGCTCCCACAAACAGCAATGTGGTAATGACCAGATAATCAGGTTTTTTAGTGATGTTGGTTAAGGGATAAATATTGGCCAGGACACCGCGGATAACTCCCCCACTCTTCTTCGAAATAGTGCCATGGGATTTTTTACGTCCACCTGAAAGGGCAGACAGGGCCTCGGTTTAATGTCTCACCCAGAAGACGACACCTCTGTCAGTGCAGCGGAGCTCCCTCAGCATTGCACTGGAGGGTTGTAAATCTGTGGAATACGCTGCCTCAGAGAGCAGTGGAAGCTGGGTCATTGAATAAATTTAAGACAGAGTCAGACAGTTTCTTAACCGATAAGGGAATAAGGGGTTATGGGGAGCGGGCAGGGAAATGGACCTGAGTCCATGATCGGATCAGCCATGATCGTATTAAATGGCGGAGCAGGCTCGAGGGGCCGTATGGTCTGCTCCTGCTCCTATTTCTTACGTTCTTATGTTCTTAAACCTTACCTTTGCTAAAGAAACTCCTGAAACATGACCTTTTTCAGTGCTTACAGGGTAAAGGCTCACAGTTGTGGATTATTCAAATTTCTCCTTTTTTACATCTGTGAACACTAACCAACCATCTGCTCCCGACAGTGAAGGATGTCAGTTGGCTCATTTTGGAATTACGCGTCCCTCTGGACTGTAAGATTTACCAGTCTTGGCATCAAGCCAGTGTTGGGCATGTTGGAGAATCAACATTCAGAAGTTGTGTTATAGTTATAGGCACCAGGACGTGCATTACTAATTCCATGGGGTGGGAGATAGATGATGCCCTAAACTGCGATAACGCAAGATGAGCAGTTAATGAACGTCATGCAAACCTATCGGCGGGATTGAAGTCTTTAATTCACTTACGGAAACATATCAAAATGTGTTCTTTAGCACATTAATTAGCTCATTTTATTACTCGAAGCTGCACTGATTGTTTTTGCTGCAGAATATCAATATGTGGCATGATAGTGTTGGGAAGCAAAGGAAGCAACATCATCAGTTGAACAGCTACTACGACATACAATTTGCTCCTGAACACATTACTGTAAAACAGCACAAACAATAGATGTTATACCAATATTTTGGGTGCCTGTGTAGAGGATAAGTTAAGAATGAACTGCACTCGTGTGGATTTTCTTGGTGCTCCAATGCTTCCCATCAAGGAGCCTTCCTTCTCTTTCCACACAGACTGCAGCGGTTCAAGAATGCAGCTCACCACCACCTTCTCAAGGGCAATTAGGGGTGGGCAATAAAAGCTGGCCTTGCCAATGACGGCCACATCCCGTAAACGAATGCAAAAAATTTGCTGCTGACTATCCCACTCAAAATGTTCTTTCGTTGGAGTGATAAGGGGAGTCAACTGGACAATTTTCCAAACTCAGGTGGGCACTGCGAAATTGCCGGGCGCGGGCAGTTCCGCCCCAAGTCGGTTACTGCCCCCAATTCAATCCGCAAGCATGTCCTCGAGCTTCCGGTTGCCTGTCATTTTAATTCTCCGGATCACTCCCTGCTGACCTCTCTGTCTTCGGCCTCCTACATAGAAACATAGAAACATAGAAACATAGAAAATAGGTGCAGGAGTAGGCCATTCGGCCCTTCGAGCTTGCACCATCATTCAATAGATCATGGCTGATCATTCCCTCAGTACCCCTTTCCTGCTTTCTCTCCATACCCCTTGATCCCTTTAGCCGTAAGGGCCATGTCCAACTCTCTCTTGAATATATCCAATGAACTGGCATCAACAACTCTCTGCGATAAGGAATTCCACAGGTTAACAACTCTCTGAGTGAAGCTCGACATAAGCTCGAGGAACGGCACCTCACCTTTTTATCAACCACTTTACAGCCTTCCGGACTCAACATCGAGTTCAACAATTTCAGATCATAACCTCAGCCCCCATTCTTTCGGACGGCAGCTGTTGCTGACGTTTCTGCCATTCCGATTTACACCTCCTCTGGACCCATCTTTTGTTTCTTTACTTGTCCCGTTGTCATCTCCTTTCACCTTGCCCCATCATCCCTTTTGTCATTTAATCTCTCCTGCCCTATCACAGACCTGCCCTTCTGATCTCTAATCTTTTCCAGTTCTCACGAAGGGTCATCGACCTGAAACGTTAACTCTGTTTCTCTCCACAGGTGCTGCCTGACCTGTTGAGTATTTCCAGCATTTTCTGTTTTTATTTCCAATATCTATTTATGTGGCTCAGAGTTGAATGTTGTTTGTTAACGTTGCTGTGAAGTGCCTTGAGACGTTTTATTATGTTAAAGGCGCTATACAAATGCAATTTGCTGATATTATGGGAATTTTAGTAACCAGCTGAACTACCAGGGCCTCAAGTTATTGTCTCATCTAATGACCGACACCTCCAGCCGGATTTTCATTTGGAAATGGTGAGTTCTGTTAGCGTGTATAATTATTGAAATAAATTACAGCAATTTTCTTTTACATCTGCCGTAGAAATTCGGTAATGTGTCAAGAAAGTACCCTTCATTATTTGACCTATGCTTAAACAGTAATGATATGCCATTTGAACAAGCAAATGAAAATGGATAGGTACTCTGGGGGAGAAATTCCCCAGCACCCCAATTTGGGGCGGTAACCAGCTTAGAGCGGGTTTTCCAGCGCCGGGCGCAGAAGTCCCGCCCCGGCCGCGAAATTGCAGTTTCCGCCCCTCAGAGGAAGTGGAGCGCAATCTAGCGCACTCCACTTCCTGTCAGGGTGGGTTTTGCGGCGATGCTGGGATGCTCCGTGTAGCGCAGTCGTGGTTCAATGCCCCTCACCTTCGCTTAAAGGGGAAGGCTGCTGTGCACACTGCACAGCCTCTGATGGCCTCCTCTCGGCCATCAGGGCAGTGTAGTGCCAAGGCCTCAGCCTGGCACCCAAAACGGAGCACCAGGTTGCACGATGGCAGCCCGGACCATGCAAGTGGCGAAGAAGTCAGGCCGACCGGTGAGTTGGCAAAACCCCCAAGATGACGGCGCTGGGCGCTCCTGACCTCCTCTTTAACTTCCGCCCCACGAGCAGGTCAGCCCAGTCCGTGATCCACGAGGCACGAATGGGCATCACAAAAAGGGACAATTTCAACCCTTCTTATTTGTACTGAATTGGCTTGGAATTTGTTTGCATCTTTGTTAAAGATAGCACAATAAAATATCATAATTATTTTATCGAAGGGGTGGTACATTGATAATTTAGCATAAAAATATGCTAAACATGAGGTGATAAGGATAATACACAATGCAACATTACACTTGGATTTTATGATATACGTTGTCAAATACAGAATCATCTTCTAGTGGCCTATCGAGTTAATATTGAGTCTCTGGCCAACAGCAATTTGTTAATAATTTGTTCAATATTGACAATTACAAAGTACCACATGATAGACTCATGAATAATGTCAGGGAATGCAGTGTCAGGGGACAAGTAGCAGAATGGATCGCGAGTTGGCTTCAATGCAGAACACAGAGAGTAGTGATAAAGGGTAGCTATTCACAGTGGCAGAAGGTGGAAAGTGCGGTTCCCACAAGGATTAGTGATGGGACCACTGTTATTCAAAATTTATATCAGCGATTTAGACTTTGGAATCAAAAACACAATTTCTAAATTTGCTGATGACACCAATATTGGTGGGGATAGTCAATACTGAGGAGGACTGCAACAAATTACAGGAGGACATTGATAAACTTGCAGAATGGGCATATAATTGGCAAATGAAATTCAACACAAATAAATGTAACGTATTACATTTTGGTAAAAGAATAGAGAAGTCACTTATAACTTGGAGGGTGCGGGTCTGGGTGGGGAAGAGGAACAAGGGGATCTCGGAGTACATACACACAAATCACTAAAAGTAGCGACACAGGTTAACAAGGCCATAAAACAAGCAAACATAGAAACATAGAAACATAGAAAATAGGTGCAGGAGTAGGCCATTCGGCCCTTCGAGCCTGCACCACCATTCAATATGATCATGGCTGATCATGCAACTTCAGTACCCCATTCCTGTTTTCTCTCCATATCCCTTGATCCCTTAAGCCATAAGGGCCACATCTAACTCCCTCTTGAATATATCTAACGAGCTAGCCTTAATAACTTTCTGTGGTAGAGAATTCCACAGGTTCACAATTCTCTGAGTGAAGAAGTTTCTCCTCATCTCAGTCCTAAATGGCTTACCCCTTATCCTTAGACTGTGACCCCTGGTTCTGGACTTCCCCAACATCGGGAACATTCTTCCTGCATCTAACCTGTCCAATCCCATCAGAATTTTATATGTTTCTATGAGATCCCCTCTCATTCTTCTAAATTCCAGTGAATATAAGCCTAGTCGATCCAGTCTTTCTTCATAACTCAGTCCTGCCATCCCGGGAACCAAGCAGTAGGGCTTATTTCGAGTAGTGAAGTTATTGCTAAACTTGTACCGAACCTTGGTTAGACTACACTTGGAGTACTGCGTACAATTCTGGTCACCATATTATAAAAAGGATATAGAGACACTGGAAATGGCACAGAGAAGATTTACAAGGACAGAAATGTGAGGATATACCTATCAGGAGAGGATGAACAGGCTGGATCTCTTTTCTTTTTGAAAAGAGGAGGCTGAGGGGTGACCTCATAGAGGTCTTTAAAATTCTGAAATTGTTTGCTAGAATAGATACAGAGAGAGTGATTCCACTTGTGGGGAAGAACATAACTGAAGGCCATCAATATAAGATAGTCACCAAGAAATCCAATAGGGAATTCAGAAGGAACTTCTTCACCCAGAGAGTGGTGAGAATGTGGAACTCGCTATCACAGGGTGTGGTTGAAGTGAATAGTATAGATATATTGAAGGAGCAGTTGGAGATGAGGGAGAAGGGAATAGAGGGTTATGCTAATAGAGTTAGATCAGGAAAGAAGGAGGAGGTTTAAGTAGAGCATAAACACTGGCATGGACTGGTTAGGCCCAATGACCTGTTTCTGTGCTGTATATCCGATGTAATCCTATGTTACAATTAAGAACGATACATAGTTACGGGCTTTTAACTTTTAGTGGTTTGGATGCAAAGCTGGAAGTTTAGCACCGGCTGTTGAGGCCGGTTTTGCAGAAAGAATGGTGGCTGCCTTGCTTCCCACTTCGGGCACGGAATGTGGCGGCCGCTATTTCGGGCAGATCGGCAGGGCTGCCACTGTCTGTGCTCGCTGTCCACATTTAAATGATGCAGATCATGTCCTAATTGGCGTGAAATGCCTAACGATCTGTGATTTTCGACGTCGCCACTCTGGACACCGCACATGCCAAGCAATGCACAAAATAACCTATATGCGGCACTGCATCAGAGTTGCTGCCAATGCTTCTTAAAGGGACACACACACAACTTTCAGGTCAATTTAGATTTTGCTTTCGGACTGTGTTTTTTTACATTTTATTGAAACAGTAGCTTGGTGCAATACACTTAAAAAGTTGTTGAAGTGTGCAGGGAGTGCTACTGGATGTTTGCAAGGCTTTGGTTGTTAAAGGAAGGCCTCTGAGAAGACCACTTGCTCCCAGTTCTGGGGGCTCTGGTTGCAGTCCCCCTAGGATCCCTTATTCAGGACCAAATCATCCGCCTGGGGAACCAGTGACCACAACACCCAATTCCCCTTTCAACAGTTGTCTCACACATTACCTTCCCTCTGTTTATGAAAGCAAAATACCGCGGATGCTGGAATCTGAAATAAAAGAGAATGTTCAAAATCTCAGCGGGTCAGGCAGCATCTGTGGAGAGAAAAACAGAGTTAACATTTCGGGTCGACGACTCTTCATCAGAACTTTCCCCCTGTTACTGACCCTCACAAATTCCCCATGGCCATGATGCTGAAATAAAAGCCATCACAAGGCAAACTTAACAATCCAACTTTATTCATATATGCATTCAATATTACATCAAAATATTAACTCATTATCTTTGTGCATTCCCTTTGTGACTTTCTTGCACCTATCCTAGTGATGTCATGCAGTTCTACACCAGTGGCTGCATCATAAGAACATAAGAAGTAGGAACAGGAGTAGGCCATACGGCCCCTCGAGCCTGCTCCACCATTCAATAAAATCATGGCTGATCTGATCATGGACTCAGCTCCACTTCCCTGCCCACTCCCCATAACCCCTTATTCACTGAGCGATTAAGAAACTGTCTATTTCTGTCTCAAATTTATTCAATGACCCAGCTTCCACAGCTCTCTGAGGCAGCGAATTCCACAGATTTACAACCCTCTGAGAGAAGAAATTTCTTCTCATCTCTGTTTTAAATGGGCGGCCCCTTATTCTAAGATCATGCCCCCGAGTTCTAGTCTGCCCCATCAGTGGAAACATCCTCTCTGCATCCACCTTGTCAAGCCCCCTCATAATCTTATATATTTCGATAAGATCACCGCTCATTCTCCTGAATTCCAATGAGTAGAGGCTCATAAGCCAACCCCTCATCCCCGGAATCAACCTAGTGAACCTTTTCTGAACTGCCTCCAAAGCAAGTATATCCTTTCAGAAATATGGAAACCAAAACTGTATGCAGTATTCCAGGTATGGCCTTACCAATACCCTGTACAACTGTAGTGAGACTTCCCTGCTTTTATACTCCATCCCCTTTGCAATGAAGGCCAAGGTACCATTGGCCTTCCTGATCACTTGCTGTACCTGCATGGATGGTGGAAGACTGCTGGCATTCAGTGCAGGACACTGCAGAAGGCCTTGCAGAACAAACTAGAGGAGCTGGTGAATGGGAATGTGAAATCGAGTGAGGTGCATCTTCTTCTTCTTCTTCATTCTCCTCTCCCTCTTCTTAGTCAACCACTGGCTGGGCAGGCTGGATTTCTTGGGTGACGGAAATCAGGAAGGCACAAGTGTAGGGTTGTGGTGAGGGAGGTGGGTAAAGCAAGAAGTGCATGTTTACACCATGTACAGCTTGTAAGCCAGAAGAGATTGTGGAATAAGGGGGGAGTGGGATGTCAGAAGGAGGATAACATATCAATCTACTGGTCAGGCGGGCAGAGCAGTGGCAAGTGGAATTTAATTCAGAGAAGTGTGAGGTGATGTACTTTGGGAGGGCTAATAAGGAAAGGGTATACACATTAAGTGGTAGGCCACCTAATAGTGTTGATGAACAAAGGGACCTTGGAGTGCTTGTCCACAGATCCCTGAAAGTAGCAGGCCGTGGATAAGGTGGTTAAGAAGGCATATGGAATGCTTGCCTTTATTGACCGAGGCATAGAATATAAGAGCAGGGAGGTTATGCTTAAATTGTATAATACTTTGACTAGGCCACAGCTGGAGTACTGCTTGCAGTTCTGGTTGCCGTATTATAGGAAGGACATGATTGCACGAGAGAGGGTATAGAGGAGATTTACTAGGATGCTGCCTGGAATGGAGAATCTTAGTTATAAGTGCAGATTGGATAGGCTGGGTTTGTTCTCATTGAAACAGAAGAGGTTGAGGGGAGACCTCATTGAGGTGTATAAAATATTGAGGGGCCTGGACATAGTGGATAGTAAGGGTCTATTTCCTTGGTAGAGGGGTCTATTACGAGGGGTATAGTTTTAAGGTGGTTGGTGGAAGGTTTGGGGGGGGGCTTCTTTACGCAGAGGGTTGTGGGGATCTGGAACTTGCTGCCTGAAAGATTGGCGAATGCAGAAACCGTCACCACTTTTAAGAGATGGTTGGATGGGCACTAAAGTGCAGTAACCTGCAGGATTACGGACCTCGAGCTGGTAATTGGGATTAGACTGGATGACCTTTTGTTGGCTGGCGCAGATACTATGGTAAGTACGTCAGGGAATCGAATACTGCCAGGGTGATCTCCTGGACTAGTTTCGATCGACTGGATGGGTCGGAGAGGAATTTTCCCAGATTTTTTCTCCCTAAATTGGCCTGGGTTTTTATCTGGTTTTTGCCTCTCCCAGGAGATCACATGGCTCCGGTTGGGGTGGAGTGTAGAATGTTTCAGCATAAGAGGTGCCGCGGTTGTGTGAGGTAGACCGGTTGGGCTGGGTGCTCCATGCCTTTCCGTCATTGTTCATAGGTTTATATGTAACCTTTAGGGCTGCTGACCAAGGGCCGTGTGGCTCTTCTCAAGGTAGTAGAAGACTAGAGAGGTCACTTATAACTTGGAGGGTGCGGGTCTGGGTGGGGAAGAGGAACAAGGGGATCTCGGAGTACAAACACACAAATCACTAAAAGTAGCGATTCAGGTTAACAAGGCCATAAAAAAGCAAACATAGAAACAAAGAAAATAGGTGCAGAATTAGGCCATTCGGACCTTTGAGCCTGCACCGCCATTCAATATGATCATGGCTGATCATGCAACTTTCAGTACCCCATTTCTGCTTTCTCTCCATACCCCTTGATCCCTATACCCCTCGTAATCATGCTTCACAAAACTTCTGGAATTTTTTGAGGATGTTTCCAGTAGAGTGGACAAGGGAGAACCAGTTGATGTGGTATATTTGGACTTTCAGAAGGCGTTCGACAAGGTCCCACACAAGAGATTGATGTGCAAAGTTAGAGCACATGGGATTGGAGGTAGTGTGCTGACATGGATTGAGAACTGGTTGTCAGACAGGAAGCAAAGAGTAGGAGTAAATGGGTACTTTTCAGAATGGCAGGCAGTGACTTGTGGGGTACCGGAAGGTTCTGTGCTGGGGCCCCAGCTGTTTACACTGTACATTAATGATTTAGATGAGGGGATTAAATGTAGTATCTCCAAATTTGCGGATGACACTAAGTTGGGTGGCAGTGTGAGCTGCGAGGAGGATGCTGTGAGGCTGCAGAGCGACTTGGATAGGTTAGGTGAGTGGGCAAATGCATGGCAGATGAAGTATAATGTGGATAAATGTGAGGTTATCCACTTTGGTGGTAAAAACAGAGAGGCAGACTATTATCTGAATGGTGACAGATTAGGAAAAGGGGAGGTGCAACGAGACCTGGATGTCATGGTACATCAGTCATTGAAGGTTGGCATGCAGGTGCAGCAGGCGATTAAGAAAGCAAATGGCATGTTGGCCTTCATAGCAAGGGGATTTGAGTACAGGGGCAGGGAGGTGTTGCTACAGTTGTACAGGGCATTGGTGAGGCCACACCTGGAGTATTGTGTACAGTTTTGGTCTCCTAACCTGAGGAAGGACATTCTTGCTATTGAGGGAGTGCAGCGAAGGTTCACCAGACTGATTCCCGGGATGGCGGGACTGACCTATCAAGAAAGACTGGATCAACTGGGCTTGTATTCACTGGAGTTCAGAAGAATGAGAGGGGACCTCATAGAAACATTTAAAATTCTGACGGGGTTAGACAGGTTCGATGCAGGAAGAATATTTCCAATGTTGGGGAAGTCCAGAACCAGAGGTCACAGTCTAAGGATAAGGGGTAAGCCATTTAGGACCGAGATGCGGAGGAACTTCTTCACCCAGAGAGTGGTGAACCTGTGGAATTCTCTACCACAGAAAGTTGTTGAGGCCAATTCACTAAATATATTCAAAAAGGAGTTAGATGAGGTCCTTACTACTAGGGGGATCAAGGGGTATGCCGAGAAAGCAGGAATGGGGTACTGAAGTTGAATGTTCAGCCATGAACTCATTGAATGGCGGTGCAGGCTAGAAGGGCCGAATGGCCTACTCCTGCACCTATTTTCTATGTTTCTATGTTTCTATGTTTCTAACTCCCTCTTGAATATATTTAACAAACTGGCATCAACAACTCACTGCGGTCGAGAATTCCACAGGTTAACAACTCTCTGAGTGAAGAGGTTTCTCCTCATCTCGGTTCTAAATGGCTTTCCCCTTATCCTAAGACTGTATCACCTGGTTCTGGACATCCCCAACATCGAGAACATTCTTCCTGCATCTAACCTGTCCAGTCCCATTAGAATTTTATGTTTCTATGAGATCCCCTCTCATTCTTCTAAACACCAGTGAATACAGGCCCAGTCGATCCAGTCTCTCCTCATATGTCAGTCCCGCCATCCCTGGAAGCAGTCTGGTGAACCTTCGCCGCACTCCCTCAAGAGCAACAATGTCCTTCCTTAGATTAGGAGACCAAAACTGAACACAATATTCCAGCTGCGGCCTCACCAAGGCCCTGTACAACTGCATTAAGACCTCCCTGCTCCTATACTCAAACTCCCTAGCTATGAAGGTCAACATGCCATTTGCCTTCTTCACCGCCTGCAGTACCTGCATGCCAACTTTAAATGACTGATGTACCATGACATTCAGTTCTCATTGCACCTCCCCTTTTCCTAATCTGCTGCTATTCAGATAATATTCTGCCTTCATGTTTTTGCCACCAAAGTGGATAACCTCACATTTATCCACATTATACTGCATCTGCCATGCATTTGCCCACTCACCTAACCTGTCCAAGTCACCCTGCAGCCTCTTTGCATCCTGCTCACAGCTCACACCGCCACCCAGTTTAGTGTCATCTGCAAACCTGGAGATATTACACTCAATTCCTTCATCTAAATCATTGATGTATATTGTAAATAGCTGGGGTCCAGCACTGAGCCCTGCGGCACCCCACTAGTCACTGCCTGCCATTCTGAAAAGCACCCGTTTATTCCTACTCTTTGCTTCCTGTCTGCCAACTAGTTCTCAATCCATGTCAATCCATTACCCCCAATACCATGTGCTTTAATTTTGCACACTAATCTCTTGTGTGGGACCTTGTCAAAAGCCTTTTGAAAGTCCAAATACACCACATCCACTGGTTCTCCCTTGTCCACTCTACTAGTTACATCCTCAAAAAATACTGGAAGATTTGTCAAGCATGATTTCCCTTTCTTAAATCCATGCTGACCTGGACCGATCCTGTCACTGCTTTCCAAATGCGCTGCTATTTCATCTTTAACAATTGATTCCAACATTTTCCTCACTACTGATGTCAGGGTAACCGGTCTATAATTACCCATTTTCTCTCTCCCTCCTTTTTAAAAAAGTGGTGTTATATTGGAAAATGACTGTTGGAAAATGATCACCAATGCATCCACTATTTCTAGGGCCACTTCCTTAATTACTCTGGGATGCAGACTATCAGGCCCCGGGGATTTATCGGTCTTCAATCCCATCAATTTCCCTTACACAATTTCCCGCTTTATCAGGATATCCTTCAGTTCCTCCTTCTTACTAGACCCACTGTCCCCTAGTATTTCCGGAAGGTTATATGTGTCTTCCTTCGGGAAGACAGAACCAAAGTATTTGTTCAATTGGTCTGCCATTTCTTTGTTCCCCATTATAAATTCACCTGAATCTGACTGCAAGGTACCTACGTTTGTCTTCACTAATCTTTTTCTCTTC
The DNA here is from genome assembly GCF_044704955.1 of Pristiophorus japonicus. Classification (NCBI taxonomy): domain Eukaryota; kingdom Metazoa; phylum Chordata; class Chondrichthyes; family Pristiophoridae; genus Pristiophorus; species Pristiophorus japonicus. Next base: position 36,247,245 of record NC_091979.1, read on the forward strand.
ACATATCTATATAAGATTTTGCAGTCAATTTTATGTTCCCAGCAAGCTTCCTTTCAATCTCTATTTTCCCCCTCCAAATTAAACCCTTTGGCCTCCTCTCCTGAATTCAAAATTGTTCCCAGTCTTCAGGTTTGCTGCTTTTTCTGGCTAATTTATATGCCTCTTCCTTGGATTTAACACTATCCTTAATTTCCCTTGTTAGCCATGGTTGAGCCACCTTCCCCGTTTTGTTTTTACTCCAGACAGGAATGTACAATTGTTGAAGTTCATCCATGTGATCTTTAAATGTTTGCCATTGCCTATCCACCGTCAACCCTTGACGTATCCTTTGCCAGTCTATTCTAGCCAATTCACGTCTCATACCATCGAAGTTACCTTTCCTTAAGTTCATGACCCTAGTCTCTGAATTAACTGTGTCACTCTTCATCTTAATAAAGAATTCTGCCATATTATGGTCACTCTTCCCCAAGGGGCCTCGCACAACAAGGTTGCTAATTAATCCATTCTCATTACACATCACCCAGTCCAGGATGGCTCGCCATCTAGTTGACTCCTCGACATATTGGTCTCGAATACCATCCCTAATACACTCCAGGAAATTCTCCTCCACCGTATTGCTACCGGTTTGGTTAGCCCAATCTATATGTTGCTTAAAGTCGCCCATGATAACTGCTCTACCTTTATTGCATGCATCCCTAATTTCTTGTTTGATTCTGTCCCCAGCCTCACTACTAATGTTTGGTGGTCTGTACACAACTCCCACTCGAGTTTTCTGCCCTTTGGTATTCCGCAACTCTACCCATACAGATTCCACATCATCCAAGCTAATGTCCTTCCTTACTATTGCGTTAATTTCCTCTTTAACCAGCAACACCACCCCACCTCCTTTTCCTTTCTCTCTATCCTTCCTGAATGTTGAATACCCCTGGATGTTGAGTTCCCTGCCTTGGGCACCCTGGAGCCATGTATCCGTAATGCCAATTACATCATATCCGTTAATGGCTGCTGTGCGCAGTTACTTCGTCCACCTTATTACAAATACTCCTCGCATTGAGGCACAGAGCCTTCAGGCTTGTCTTTAAAACCCACTTTGTACCTTTAGAATTTTGCTCTAATGTGGCCCTTTTTACTTTTTGCCTTGGGTTTCTCTGCCCTCCACTTTTACTTTTCTTCTTTCTATCTTTTGCTTCTGCTACCCTTTTACTTCCCTCTGTCTCCCTGCATAGGTTCCCATCCCCCTGCCATATTAGTTTAACCCCTCCCCAATAGCACTAGCAAATACTCTCCCTAGGACATTGGTTCTGACCCTGCCCACGTGCAGACCGTCCGGTTTGTATTGGTCCCACCTCCCCCAGAACCGGTTCCTATGTCCCAGGAATTTGCATCCCTCCCTCCTGCACAACTCCTCAATCCACATATTCGTCTTAGCTATCCTGCAATTCCTACTCTGACTTGCATGTGGTACTAGCAGCAATCCTGAGGTTACTACCTTTGAGGTCCTAATTTTTAATTTAACTCCGAGCTCCCTAAACTCAGCTTGCAGGACCTCATCCCATTTTTCCCTATATCGTTGGTACCTATATGTACCACAACAGCTGGCTGTTTACCCTCCCCTTCCAGAATGCGCTGCAGCCGCTCTGAGAGATCCTTGACCCTTGTACCAGGGAGGCAACATACCATCCTGGAGTCTCATTTGCGGCTGCAGAAATGCCTATCTATTCCCCTTACAATAGAATCCCCTATCACTATAGCTCTCCCACTCTTTTTCCTGCCCTCCTGTGCAACAGAGCCACTCCTGGTGCCATGGACTTGGCTGCAGCTGCCTTCTCCTGATGAGTCTTTTCCCCCAACAATACCCAAGGTGGTGTATCTGTTTTGGAGGGAGATGCCCGCAGGGGTCCCCTGCACTACCTGCCTTCCACTGCTCTGCCTGATGGTCACCCATTCCTTATCTGCCTGAGTAACCTTTACTTGCGGTGTGACCAACTCACTAAACATGCTATTCACAACATGCTCAGTATCGCGGATGCTCCAGAGTGAATCCATGTGCAGCTCCAGTGCCACAATGCGGTCTGCTAGGAGCTGTAGCTGGATACACTTCCTGCACATGTAGTCATTAGGGACACTAGAAGCATCCCTGTCTTCTCACATAGCACAAGAGAAGCATGGCACGGGTCTCGGCTCTCCTGCCATGACTTAAACCTTAGATTACTTAACTTGGCAACAATGACAAGGTTTCTTACTGCTAAGCACAAGAAGAAAGATAAATAAAAACAAAACTACTCACCGCTCAACCAGCCAATCACTTACCCTCTTGGCTGTGACATCACCCTTCGATTACTTTTTACTTCTCTCTTACTTCTGACCCAGCTGCAGCTAGCTGCTCAACTGCTGCTGATCCCCGGACTCCCGCTGGGCCTTTATAGGCCGCTCCTTGCTCCACCTCCGGCCGCTGCTCGACTGCCGCTGATCCCCGAACTCCCGCTGGGCCTTTATAGGCCGCTCCTTGCGCCACCTCCGGCCGCTGCTCGACTGCCACTGATCCCCGAACTCCCGCTGGACCTTTACACATCTCCAGAAAATGTGCCCACAATTGAGCAAGCGTGCTGCTGCTGCTCATCATCATATTGTTGATGATGACCAGTCCGGTGCTGACTTTGATCAACAATCTCCAGGAAGTTCTACTTCATCTGGACAAATTGGGACTCAGGCTGAAATGTTTGAAGTTTGCCTTCATGGCACCTGAAGTTGAATTCCTTGGTAGGAAAATTTCTGCTGATGGAATCAGGACTACTGATTCAAAAACCAAGGCCATCAAAAATGCACCCAAGCCTCAGAATGTGTCAGAGCTGTGTTTGTTCCTTGGGCTACTCAACTACTTTGGTCATTTCTTACACAGGTTGAGCACTTTATTAGAGCCACTGCATTTGCTACTCAGAAAAGGTAACAATTGGGTTTGGGGTATGTCTCAAGATGGAGCCTTTGAGAAAGCTCAGAGTCTGTTCTGTTCAAACAAGTTGCTTGTTCATTATGATCCATGTAAGCGTCTTGTATTTGCCTGTGATGTTTCATCATATGGTGTTGGTTGTATAGTCCAACAAGCCAATGAGTCGGGTAAGCTATAAGCTGTTGTGTATGCTTCGAGAAGTTTATCAAAAGTGGAAAGAGCTCACAACATTGTAGACAAAGAAGCTTTGGCCTGTGTGTATGGTGTAACAAAGATGCATCAGTACCTGTTTGGTCTTCGGCTTGAACTAGAAACGGATCACAAGCCACTCATTTCATTGTTTTCTGAAAAAAAAGTATTAATACCAATGCATCGTCTCGTATTCAGAGGTGGCTGGCTATAATTACATTATTCATCATAGACCTGGCAATGAAAATTGTGCTGATGCTCTGAGTTGTTTGCCTACACCTGATGTGAAAATGCCTCAATCTGCAGATTTAATGTTGGTAATGGATGCTTTTGAGTGTGAAGGAACTCCTGTCACTGCTCAACAAGTTAGGATCTGGACCAGCTATGACCCTATTTTGTCGGTTGTGAGATGTTGTGTCCTCAGTGGTGATTGGTCTGAAATACCTACGGAGGTGTGTGAAGAGACCAAACCTTACACCCGTCGCAAGGATGAGCTGTCCATTCAGTCAGATTGTTTACTGTGGGGTAATCATGTCATCATGCCTAAGAAAGGTAGAGAAAGATTTGTACATGAGCGACATAGCACTCATCCTGGTATTGTTATGATGAAAGCCATTGCTAGGTCCCATGTATGGTGGCCTGGAATTGACTCTGATCTGGAATCATGTGTGCATCAGTGTAATATTTGCATACAGCTAAGTAAAGTACCAGCGGAATCTCCGTTGAGTCTTTGGTCGTGGCCATCTAAACCATTGTCAAGGATCCACGTCGATTTTTCGGGTCCATTCCTTGGAAAGATGTTTTTTGTTGTGGTGGATGCATATTCAAAGTGGATAGAGTGTATTATTATGTCATCCAGTACATCTACAGCCACTATTGAGAGCCTACTTGCCATGTTTGCTACTCATGGTTTACCTGACATTGTTGTGAGCGACAACGGATCTTGTTTCACAAGTTTTGAGTTTCAGGAGTTCATGAAGCTCAATGGTATTAGACATATGAGGTCAGCTCCATTCTAACCTGCTTCTAATGGTCAAGCAGTTTGTGCGGTTCAAACTATCAAACAAAGCATGAAACGTGTAACTCAGGGTTCATTTCAAACTCGTTTGTCATGTAAATTACTCAGTTATAGGCCAAGACCTCATACTGTTACTGGTGTTTCCCCTGCTGAACTACTGATGAAGAGAAATCTCAAGACCAAGCTTTCATTTGTTCATCCTAATTTGAATGATCGTGTTGAAAACAGACATAAAAGTCAGCAATTGTATCATGATTGTACTGCTACGTCACGAGATATCTGTCAATGATCCAGTGTCTGTACTGAACTATGGTTGAGGTGCAAAATGGATCGCTGGTACTGTTACAGCTAAGGAGGGTAATAGAGTGTTCATTGTCGTGCTCAAGAATGGCCAAACATGCAGAAAACATGTTGACCAGGTAAAACTGCGGTACATAGATGAACTGGAACCATTTGAGGAAGATCCAGTCAGTGACCAATCAACTATCGTTCATTCACCAGGAGCCTCTGTTGTCATTTCTGAACCCGGACCTTCAGTCTCTGATGTTGTTATTACCACTCCCAACAGAACTGTTACTCAACCTCCAGTCACAACTGATTTGGAACATTCACCTAGAACTTATGTTGAACCGAGATGATCAACTCATGAGTGGAAAGCCCCAGATCGTCTTGTATTGTAAAGTGACTGATACTAAGGTCTTGAAAGGGGGCTGTTATAATATATTTATGCGTGGGGTCACCTGACACCAGAGGGCGCCACAGTCAGATGTCATGCAGGCAATACAGGAAGTTGGATCTTGTTCTTATCCGAAGTGGGAATAAAAGAGATCGGGTACACACCCGAGGCAGTTTATAATAACAGGACTTTTGTTTTATTATAGCTTTAAGAGCTGAAGATTGCTTAGTACTGAAGGATTTTTAATTTTGTTTTTGCGGAAGGCAGTTTGGCTTTCAGAAATACAGACTGCCTAGTTCCGAAGGATTTAATTTTTTTTAACAGAAGGCAATTACAGCAAAATTCTAAAGGGGCAAAGTGTGTTAAAAAGACAAGCCTGAAGGCTCTGTGCTTCAATGTGAGGAGTATTCGGAATAAGGTGGACGAATCAACTGCGCAGATAGCAGTTAAAGGATATGATGTAATTGGCATCACGGAGACATGGCTCCAATGTGACCAAGGCTGGGAACTCAACATCCAGGGGTAGTCAACATTTAGGAAGGATAGACAGAGAGGAAAAGGAGGCGGGGCGGCGCTGCTGGTTAAAGAGGAAATTAATGCAATAGTAAGGAAGGACATTAGCCTGGATGATGTGGAATCAGTATGGGTGGAGCTGCGGAATACAAAGGGCAGAAAACGTGGGAGTTGTGTAGAGACCATCAAACAGTAGTAGTGAGGTTGGGGACAGCATCAAACAAGAAATATGGGATGTGTGCAATAAAGATACAGCAGTTATCATGGGCGACTTTAATCTACATATTGATTGGGATAACCAAACTGGTAGCAATGCGGTGGAGAAGGATTTTCTGGAGTGTATTAGGGATGGTTATCTCGACCAATATGTCGAGGAACCAACGAGAGAGCTGGTCATCCTAGACAGGGTGATGTGTAATGAGAAGGGACTAATTAGCCACCTTGTTGTGCGAGGCCCCTTGGGGAAGAATGAACAAAATATGGTAGAATTCTTTATTAAGATGGATAGCGACACAGTTAATTCGGAAACTAGGGTCTTGAACTTAAGGAAAGGTAACTTTGACGGTATGAGGCGTGAATTGGCTAGAATAGACTGGCAAAGGATACTGAAAGGCATGACGGTGGATAAACAATGGCAAACATTTAAAGATCACATGGATGAACTTCAGCAATTGTACATCCCTGTCTGGAGTAAAAATAAAACGGGGAAGGTGGCTCAACTGTGGCTAACAAGGGAAATTAAAGATAGTGTTAAAACCAAGGAAGAGGCATAAAAATTGGCCAGAAAAAGCAACAAACCTGAGGACTGGGAGAAATTTAGAATTCAACAGAGGAGGACTAAGGGTTTAATTAAGAGGGGGAAAATAGAGTAGGAGAGGAAGCTTGCAGGGAACATAAAAACTGACTGCAAAAGCTTCTATAAATATGTGAAGAGAAAAAGATGAGTGAAGACAAACGTAGGTCCCATGCAGTCGGATTCAGGTGAATTTATAATGGGGAACAAGGAAATGGCAGACCAATTGAAAAATACTTCGGTTTTGTCTTCACGAAGGAAGACACAAATAACCTTCCGAATGTACTAGGGGACAGTGGGTCTAGTGAGAAGGAGGAACTGAAGGATATCCTTATAAAGCGGGAAATTGTGAAAGGGAAATTGATGGGATTGAAGGCCGATAAATCCCTGGAGCCTGATAGTCTGCATCCCAGAGTAATTAAAGAAGTGGCCCTAGAAATAGTGGATGCATTGGTGATCATTTTCCAACAGTCTATCGACTCTGGATCAGTTCCTATGGACTGGAAGGTAGCTAATGTAACACCATGTTTTAAAAAAGGAGGGAGAGAGAAAACGGGTAATTATAGATCGGTTAGCCTGACATCAGTAGTGGGGAAAATGTTGGAATCAATCATTAAGGATTAAAATAGCAGCGCATTTGGAAAGCAGTGACAGGATTGGTCCAAGTCAGCATGGATTTATGAAAGGGAAATCATGCTTGTCGAATCTTCTGGAATTTTTTGAGGATGTAACTAGCAGAGTGGACAAGGGAGAACAAGTGGATGTGGTATATTTGGACTTTCAAAAGGCTTTTGACAAGGTCTTGCACAAGAGATTGGTGTGCAAAATCAAAGCACATGGTATTGGGGGTAATGTACTGATGTGGATAGAGAACTGGTTGGCAGACAGGAAGCAGAGAATCGGGATAAACGGGTCCTTTTCAGAATGGCAGTCAGTGACTAGTGGAGTGCTGCAGGGCTCAGTGCTGGGACCCCAGCTCTTTACAATATACATTAACGATTTAGATGAAGGAATTGAGTGTAATATCTCCAAGTTTGCAGATGACACTAAACTGGGTGGCAGTGTGAGCTGTGAGGAGGACGCTAAGAGGCTGCAGGGTGACTTGGACAGGTTAGGTGAGTGGGCAAATGCATGGCAGATGCAGTATATTGTGGATAAATGTGAGGTTATCCATTTTGGGGGCAAAAACACAAAGACAGAATATTATCTGAATGGTGGCAGATTAGGAAAAGGGGAGGTGCATCGAGACCTGGGTGTCATGGTTCATCAGTCACTGAAAGTTGGCATGCAGCTACAGCAGGCGGTGAAGAAGGCAAATGGTATGTTGGCCTTCATAGCTAGTGGATTTGAGTATAGGAGCAGGGAGGTCTTACTGCTGTTGTACAGGGCCTTGGTGAAGCCTCACTTGCAATATTGTGTTCAGTTTTGGTCTCCTAATCTGTGGAAGGTCGTTCTTGCTATTGAGGGAGTGCAGCGAAGGTTCACCAGACTGATTCCAGGGATGGCTGGACTGACATATGAGGAGTGACTGGATCAACTGGGCCTGTATTCACTGGGGTTTAGAAGGATGAGAGGGGACCTCATAGAAACGTATAAGATTCTGACGGGACTGGACAGGTTAGATGCAGGCAGAATGTTCCCGATGTTGGGGAAGTCCAGAACCAGAGGGCATAGTCTTAGGATAAGGGGTAGGCCATTTAGGACTGAGATGAGGAAAAACTTCTTCACTCAGAGAGTTGTTAACCTGTGGAATTCCCTGCCTCAGTGAGTTATTGATGCTAGTTCATTAGATATATTCAAGAGGGAGTTAGATATGGCCCTTACGGCTAAAGGTATCAAGGGGTATGGAGAGAAAGCAGGAAAGGGAATGATTATCCATGATCTTATTGAATGGCATTGCAGGCTAGAAGGGCCGAATGGCCTACTCCCGCACCTATTTTCTATGTTTCTCTGTTTCTATGTTTAAGAGCTAGCGACCTGCCTTTGAAAGGAGCAGGCTAACTTTAAGTAAAGCCTGCCTCGTTCCACTGGTGCAAACTTGGGCCCCCTGCTGAGCGCATTTTCGGGCATGTTTTCGGGCCTTATTGAATTTCACCCGACATATCTCCTATATGCGGTAAATGTTGAATTGAGTAGAAAATTTCCTTTTTCTTTCAATGTGGCCCTCCTCTAACCCGTAGATTTGATCAGGAAAAAAGATACCCTATGTTAATATAAAATGGCAATCCAAATTAAACCCAAAAAGGTTGACGTCTTTGTTAATATTACAGATAAAAGGACTTTCATGCATGCGTCAGCGCATTCCTTATTAATATTGCATGGTTGAATTTCAAACTAAAATGTAAATTATTTTATTATGCAGGCTATGCAGATGTTCCAGCTAATTATGTGGTCTTCCGGGGTTAGAAGACAGTCCAGTACCACCAAAGATCTACTCAAAGAGTTTTACAGACTTGATACAATAATTTACATTGAGACTTCAGTGTAGTAAAGAGGGAGGGCTACATTGTTGGACCGTCTTTCAAAGGAGACAATAAACTGAGGCCCCATCTATCTGCTCCAGTAGACATAAAAGATTTCACAGCACGATTAGAGGCAGTGCAGTGTGTTCTTTTGCTGGCCTGCCAATCTTGCCCCCCTCAAACAACACTACCACAACAATAGATTATCTGGTCATATTTGATTTGTTGTTTGCGGGATCTTACCATGCACAAATTGGCTACTGTGTTTCGCCTACATAACAAATGTGGATATATTTCAAAAAATTATTCATTTCCTGTAAATTGCTTTGGGCTGGCCAGACGAGGTGATAATGTGCTGCATAAATGCAACCTCTTTCTTTCCATGTCTTTTGGGCTCGAGGATTTCTGAGGGTTTGCTCTGCCAGTGCAACTGCAGTGGAGTGGAACTCTTTTCTGCCCTAGCCCGCTACCAGAGACCCTGTCGCAAACCCCAGCGATGAGGTAATTTGAATTGCTGGTGTTAGCGGCAGGCGTTTACACAGACACTTCAGCGGTGCCTCAATTTGTCCTTATATAGTGGAGCGAACAATGGAAAATATGCCCTCAATCAACCATACTAGAATTTAAAAGTTCAGGTCAAACGAGATGTAATCCCAGTATAATCATTTGTAATGTATTTGCTTCATGGGTTCTTTACGTAAGTATTCATAGCAACACATTGCTATTAAGAGCTATTTGGTTTATTGACAAAGGTTTTACAATCACACTGCACATTACCTGTTCATCCACTAGGCTCACAACTGCATACCTCTTCGTGGATGACCTGGACCCAACTGGCTGGGGTTTTATTGAGTCTTGTGCACATCACGTGACTGGCTAAGCCACTCACAATGCAACAGCTCTACAACTATTTTAGTTGTATCAGCAATCAAGTGCTCCCTTGGTTTTTTTTGAGGGCACTAGAAACACAAATTATACAAGTGCACCCTGGCTAAAAGGAGGGGGTGGGGGGGGCACGAAAACTGACAACTTAAACAAATTAAATATTAGACATTAAAATCAAATTAAAATTTGGTTGCCGGGGGTGATGATGCACTCCAGTCCCTCCGGCACCCAGCTCTCGCGGAAGGCCGTGAGCGTACCGGTGGACACCGTGTGCTCCATCTCCAGGGACACCCTGGCTCGGATGTAACCGCGGAAGAGAGGCAGGCAGTCGGGCTGAATGACAACCCTCGACAGCCCGTTGCCTGGACCGGCTGATGGCCCCCTTGGCCGTGCCCAGGAGCAGTCCTTCGAGTAGGCCTTCCGACCTGCCCGCTCCCCTCTGCACAGGGTGCCCAAAGATCAGGAGTGTGGGACTGAAATGCAACCAGAATTTGAGAAACAGCCCCTTCAGATATTGGAAGAGGGGCTGCAACCTCCCACATTCCATAAAATCGTGGAACCGCGGACTCTTCCAGACCGCAGAAATTGCAGGCGGTCTGGGAGCCTGTGAACCGACTTAAAAACTTATTGCACGGGACTGCTCCGTGCAACACCCTCCAGGGGGATAAATAAGAGGAGGACTCCCGCGTAGAGTGCACTTCATTTGGGGCAACAGCTCTACAACTCTTTTTAGGAGACAAAATAAATATTTAAATCAAGTGCCCCCCCAAATATTTTTCAAGGCCATTTTTTTCCTTTTTTTTTGTTTTTTGGGGGTTTTTTTTTTTTGCTTTTGTTTTTTTTTGGGCACTAAAATCATACATTTTATAAGTGCCCCCTATAAAAGGGGAGGGGGACACTAAACCGGCAATTAAAACAAATTAAACTTTAAAACATATAAAATCAAATTAAAATTTGTTTGCCGGGGGTAATAATGCACTCCAGTCCCTCCGGCACCCACCTCTCGCGGAAGGTTGCGAGCGTACTGGGGGACACCGCGTGCTCCATCTCCAAGGACACCCTGGCGTGGATGTAGGCGCGGAAGAGAAGCAGGCAGTCGGGCTGAACGACCCCCTCGACCGCCCGCTGCCTGGACCGGCTGATGGCACACTTGGCCGTGCCCAGGAGCAGTCCTACGAGGAGGCCCTCGGACCTACCCGCTCCCCTCCACACAGGGTGCCCAAAGATCAGGAGTGTGGGACTGAAGTGCAACCAGAATTTGAGGAGCAGCCCCTTCAAATAATGGAACAGGGGCTGCAACTTCGCACATTCAATAAAAACGTGGAATGCGGACTCTTCCAGTCCGCAGAAATTGCAGGCGGCCTGGGAGCCCGTGAACCGACTTAAAAACTTATTGCACGGGACTGCTCCGTGCAACACCCTCCAGGCCAAGTCCCCGATAAATAAGGGGACTCCCGCGTAGAGTGCACTTCACTTGGGGCAACAGCTCTACAAACCTGTGAGCATACTCACAGCTGCATAGATTACACCAGTTTTTCCCCAAAAAATGTGGGCTTACTGTGAGGAGATTACACTCAATCAGCATAAATAAAACAATTTTATCTGGTCATTATCACATTGCTGTTTGTGGGAGCTGCTGTGCATAACTTGGCTGCCACGTTTCCCACATTACAACAGGTACTACACTCCAAAAGTACTTCATTGACTATAAAGTGCTTTGTGACGTCCGGTGGTCGTGAAAAGCACTATATAAATGTAAGTCTTTCTTTCTTTTCACCCTCTCCAGCCACAAGAATTTGGGACCTTGGCATTAGAACACCTAAAAAAAATTCTACACAATTTATAATTTTCTTCGACAATATGAGAAAGTACTTTGAATAATATTCATGCCACCTTGACTCTCCTAACCTAAAATGTTACTTCCATTTCTGGGAGGGACTTTTGGATGATTGGCCACATCTTGCAGCCTGGGCAGTTTAAGAACATAAGAACTTGGAGCAGGAGTAGACCATAAGGCCTGCTCTGCCATTTAATACGATCATGGCTACTCCTCCTGGGAGCGGGTTGGCTGTTGTCCCCGTCCCCCCCCCCACCCCCACCCCCGCCTTCTGTTAAAACCGGGTTGGAGGCTGGGTTGGGGTCGGAATTCAGATTTTTAACTCTTTAACTTCCCACCCAAACCACCCATTTTTTGGGATTAAAATTCCCAAGGTCTGATAGTTAATATTGGAAAAGGCAGCGTTGTTCTTGCGGAATTAGCTACTGCTTTGACTGTTCTGTGTAGTTGTTACACTTTATTGCCTGCATCTGAAATGACCGCAAGGGAACCACTTCTTAAAAATGACAGCTCAGAATTTCCCTACTGTGGTACATCATCCTAATGCTTTGATTCTAGATTTGAACTGCTGCATGCTGAAGTATTAAAATAGAAAACTCTGTGAAGTACAACTAATTCCTTGGTGGTCTTTTAATACACCCGAGTTCTGCTCTGATACATTTGGAAGTTGTCTCATTAATACACACTGCATTATTTCAGCTTTTTAAAATAAAATTGTCTCTTCTTCTTTAACTCCACAACTGATAGCAATTTCCAGGCAGGGAATTGTGGAGGCAATTTGCCCTCAGGTCTCTCCCGGCAATCTTACTTGGAGGTGTACAAGAGCAATCCGGTAGTTTGATGGTCTCCATTACTGATACTAACTTTTTTTTATTTCCAGATTTATTTAATTAACTGAATTTGAAATCATGTCTCTGGGTCATCCGTCCAGGCCTCTGGATTACTAGTCCAGTAACATAATCACTACGTTACCATTCCAAGCTTGGCGACATCACCCAAATCCCAAAGAACAATTTTTTTAAAGATAATTCTTGGGGATAAACACATTAGAACACTGGATGCTTTGTGCCAAGAACAAGTGTTAGAAAATGCTTTTGTCTCACAAGCTACCACAAGAGGAGATTTTCTGTTTCGGTGCGAGACGCGCTGAAAATGAAAATCTTCTTTATTGGAAATTGCTGTCAGTTGTTCTTGCTCCTATTTCTATGTTCTTATGTTCATATAGCACAGCAGATGCAGAGTAAATCCCGCCCCCCCACCACTCCACCCCACTCCATCCAATCATTCCCAACAACGAGCTTCAGCTTCAATCTCAGAAGAGGGCCTCCGAATGACATTTTTTGCCATTTCTCACAGCATCCATCCTGTGACCTCTTTAAGTGAGACTGCCAATTAATGCCAAATAAAGAGCAGTTTTTTACATTAAGTAAGTCCTTATTTTACCGGTCCGCATTTTATTTGGTGGATGCAATAATGCTCAGTGAACTTTCAGATTTCTTTTGAGACCCAAAATGAATTACATTCTGCTGGGCTTTGTACCTTTTAATTAGAAAGACTTTGTGAAAAGGAAATTGATTATCTAGTTCTTCCGTGCAGACTATCCTTTATTTCTTCTGACTTATTCCACGTCCACACTTCTACTCCTGCCGCCGTGAGAATTTATGACTCCTAATAAATACTGTCCTAATAAATACATGTGTCACATAGCCTTCATTCACTTTCCCATTCCCTTGTACAGTTTTTAACCATTGTTATGCTTCATGGTTCTTTAAATTTGCTGCCTTTTGTATGAATATTTCTTTGCAAATTGATGCAGTTTTTATTGAGCGGAGAGACAGGTTCATGTTTTGAAGTGGTGCAGAATTTTGGATCTGTACCACTTTGGAAAATAAGTTGATTATTGGTCATTCTGGAGATTAGATCAATGTCTCATCAAGTTCCAAAGTGCTGAACACCACCAATATTAAAAAGAATAAAACAGAAGAAAAAGTAAAGCAGGCAGTATTGATTGGATGAGGCTGAGCTTGGGTTTTGAAGGCCCATTGGAATAGAATCAAACAGAAGAGAAGGAGGTCATTCGGCCCATCGTCCCTGATCAGACTCTTTAAAAGAGATATACAATTCATCCCACTAATTGTAGGAGAGGAGAATTCCACAGATTCATGGTCTTGAAACAAAATTAGTTTTGGAGGGTGAAATTCCTTGGCGTTCCGTTTGGGGGCGGTAACATTCGGGAGGTGGGACATTTTGCGGCAGACACGGAAATCCCGCCCAGCTCCAAACATTTGGGCTAGCGCCACCGAAAGGAAATGGAGCAAAAAATAATGTTGCGGACGGGGCGGGAGCGGGATGCAGCACTACGCACTAGGCCGCATAGCGCTACCGCGTAGGAGGGGCTCATCCCTTCATTAAAGGTGCAAACGCTGTAGTGAAGAAATGGGCCTTCCTGGACCACTGGGGAGCAGGGTGCCATGCCAAAAGCCCGGCACTCTGACTAATCGCTGCATGACCCCCTACGATCGAAGCGCCAACAGAGTGTGGAAGAAATTCGGCATTTTGTATTTACATGGCCGCCAACTCCCCTTTATGTATCACCCTGCAAGCAGCCTACCGCCTGGTTCATGTCCCATGAAGCTGTTGCCGGCATCGTCCAGCACAGCTCCAGGGGGCGAAACCCAAGTAAACTCCCGTGGAATTTAGCGGGAGTCAACAACGGCGCCCTGACGAAACGTCATTTGCGCCCCATTAGAACCCCCCGGGGTCATTAACTGGAGGTGCAAACGACCCCAATTTCTAGGCCTTGATGTCGACACTTTCAGCATGCAGGGAGTTAAAGTGCAGGTAGAAAGGTGTATTTTTACCTCAGGAGAAGCAAGAAAGAAACATTCCGAAAATGATTGACCATCGATTAATTAAAAGCTCACAGGGGATTAGGCACCTTAGGCTGGAAATTGCGTCCCGTTGGGGCAACAGCTTTTGAAGGAGCACAAAATTATCACCATGCTTAAAGGATTTGCTGCTCCCGGAAACTTCAGCTTAAGTGCTCCAAGAGGGATGTGGAGGGCTAAATCAAAGGTTACCACTTCCCTTCAAGCGCTAAAGAGTGTGAGGGGGCTGTTGTGTATGGAGAAAGAGTCAGACTGAACACTGTGAGCTCAAAGTAAAGTGTGACCTTAGTCTTTTATTGCAGGTCTCCAGAGTGTCTCTTCAACCTCTGAAGCCTCCTTAAATACCTGTGCTCCCAAGGGATTATGTGATCCCTTGGGACTCCAGGGAATGAGCGCTCTGGTGGCTGTACAGAGTAAATACAAGTCCACATATATAACAACATTCCCCCAAAAGTCAATAATGTAACTATTTACAATGTGAGTCGATCTGGGGGCCTTCTTGCCCTGGTTTATCGTCTCGGTGTGAAAGCTGGTGTTGTTGAATCATTTGTTGGGCTGCGCAGCTGGCCTTGCTGGGCTGCCTGGTGTGTTGGGCCCTGCACGGCTGCTGTGGATGATGGGTTCTGCTTCATGGTCAACCGTGGTGTCGGTTGCCACTGGGTGTGCGTGCTGGGGGATCAAAAAAGGTAGGGTCCAAGGTGGGTTGCTCAGGGTAGTCCGTGAATCTGAGTTTGATTTGGTCCAGGTGTTTCCGGTGAATGAGTCCATTTGAAAGTTTGACCCGAAACACCCTGCTCCCCTCTTTGATCATGACAGTGCCGGGAAGCCACTTGGGACATTGTCCATGATTTAATACAAATACAGGATCATTGACTTCAATCTCGCGTGACACATTTACTCTATCATGGTATGCACTTTGTTGAAGCTGCCTGCTCTCTACCTGTTCATGTAGATCATGGTAAACTAATGAGAGCCTTGTCTTAAGTGCTCATTTCATGAGCAGTTCAGCAGATGGGATCCCAGTGAGTGAGTGTGGTCTTGTGCGGTAGCAAAGCAGGATTCAGGATAGGCGAGTCTGCAGTGAGCCTTCAGTTACCCTCTTCAAGCCTTGCTTGATGGTTTGCACTGCTCTCTCTGCCTGACCATTGGACGCTGGTTTAAACAGGGCAGATGTGACATGATTGATCCCGTTACGGGTCATGAATTCTTTGAACTCAGCACTGGTAAAACATGGTCTGTTGTCGCTCACTAAGACATCGGGTAAGCCGTGTGTGGCAAACATGGCCCGCAGGCTTTCAGTGGTGGCAGCGGACGTGCTAGCTGACATTATCTTACATTCAATCCACTTGGAGTACGCGTCTACAACCACAAGGAACATTTTACCCAAGAACGGGCCTGCATAGTCGACATGTACCATTGACCATGGTTTGGAGGGCCAAGACCATAAACTTAGTGGCGCCTCCCTGGGTACATTGCTTAACTCGAGCATGTATTACATCTGTGAACACAGGACTCTAAGTCCGCATCGATACCGGGCCACTACACGTGGGATCTGGCTATCGCTTTCATCATTACGATGCCTGGGTGGATACTGTGGAGGTCATTGATGAAGGTGTCTCTGCCCTTCTTGGGGACAATTACTTGATTGCCCCAGAGAAGGCAGTCTGCCTGTATAGACATTTCATCTTTGCACCGCTGGAACAGCTTTATCTCTTCCTGCATTTCCACTGGGATACTGGACCAGCTCCCGTGAAGTACACAGCTTTTGACTAGAGATAATAAGGGGTCCTGGCTTGGCCAGGTTTTGATCTGCCGGGCAGTGACGGGAGATTGCTCACTCTCAAATGCTTCCATAACCATGGCTAGATCTGCGGGCTGCACCATTTCCACCCCTGTGATGGGCAATGGCAGCCTACTGAGAGCATCGGCGCAGTTTTCTGTGCCTGGCCTGTGGCGGATGGCGTAGTTGTATGCGGACAACGTGAGCGGGCCGATACGTTGGTATTTATCCATTTACTCTCGGAAAACAGGGATATAAGTGGCTTATGGTCAATTTCCAATTCAAATTTTAGCCCAAACAGGTATTGATGCATTTTCTTTACCCCATAGACACATGTTGACGCTTCTTTCTCAATCATGCTGTTGGCTCTCTCGGCCTGAGACAGACTCCTGGATGCATAAGCAACTGGTTGCAGTCTCCCGAAATCATTAGTTTGTTGCAATACACACCTGACGCCATATGACTACGCATCACATGCTAGTACCAAACGCTTACATGGATTATACAACACAAGCAATTTGTAAAGAGCATAACAATTTTCTCGCTTTTACAAAGGCATTTTCTTGGCTTTTGCCCCAAATCTTTTTGCCCCCTTTTCATAGTAAGACATGTAGTGGTTCTAGCAGGGTGCTGAGACCCGGTAAGAAGTTACCAAAGTAGTTCAAGAGTCCCAGAAATGACCGCAGCTCTGACACGTTCTGTGGTCTCGGTGCATTCTCGATTGCCTCCGTCTTCGCGTTGGTGGGCCTGATGCCATCCGCCGCGATCCTCCTTCCCAGGAACTCCACTTCAGGCACCAGGAAAATGCACTTCGAGCATTTTAACCTGAGCCCCACGCGGTTGAGTCGACTAAGAACCTCCTCCAGGTTCTGCAGGTGCTTGACTGTGTTCCGACCTGTGACCAAGGTGTCGTCCTGGAAGATCACGGTGTGCAGGACCGACTTCAGTAAACTTTCCATGTTTCTCTGGACTATCACCGCCACTGATCGGATTCCAAACGGGCATCTGTTATAAACAAAAGGACCTTTGTGCGTGTTGTGGGCCTTCGATGATTCCTCCAGTTCCTGCGTCACGTTGGCTGAAGTCAGATCCAGCTTCGTGAACGTCTTTCCTCCCGCCAGCGTTGCAAAGAGGTCATCGGCTTTTGGTAGTGGGTATTGGTCCTGCAGGGAGAAACAATTGATAGTTACTTTATAATCGCCACAGATTCTGACGGTGTCGTCTCCCTTGAGGACTGGGATAATAGAACTGGCTCACTCGCTGAACTCAATCGGTGAAATGATGCCCACTCGTTGCAGCCGGTCTAGCTTAGTCTCTACCCTTTCTCTCATCATGTACGGTACTGCTCTCGCCTTGTGATGGAATTGGTCGCACCCCCGGAACTAGGTGGATCTGCACTTTTGCTCCTTGGAATTTCCCGATGCCTGGTTCGAACAGCGAAGGAAATTTGTTTAAGACCTGGGCACACAAAGTGTCGTCAACAGGCAATAGCGCTCAGACATCGTCCCAGTTCCGGCGTATCTTTCCCAGCCAGCTCCTGCCGAGCAGCGTGGGACCATCGCCCGGTACCACCCAGAATGGTAGCTTGCTTTACGGTAGCACTGCCGATTACAGGAATCAGTTCTTTAGTGTAAGTTCTTAGTCTCGTGCGAACTGGAGTGAAGACTGGCCTTGAGGCCTTGTTGCACCACAACCTTTTGAAAGTCTTTTTGTGCATGATGGACTGGCTCGCGCCCGTGTCCAGCTCCATTGACACCGGGAGTCTATTTAGTTCAACATTCAGCATTATCGGTGGACAATTCGTGGTGAATATGTGCACTCCATGTACCTCTGCCTCCTCTATCTGAGGCTCTGGTTCGTAGTGATCCTCTGTGGATCTGTCCTCCTCTGCAATCTCCTCTGCAATGTGTGGTTTGCAGGTTTAACAGGCTTAGCAGCTCGCCTGCACACTCATTGGAGGTGTCCCATTGTTCCACAGCCCTTGCAAATGTACTCTTTGAATCGGCATGAATGGAAATGATGATCACCCCTGCAGCGCCAACAAGGTGTTAATGGCCTTGCCTTCATCACCCTTGATTGTGGACTCTGAGACATCTGTGGACGTGTAGCTGCAGGTATGTGTGACCTGCCCTGTACGTTACGATTCGAAAACAACATCACTTTGTTCATAGTACTTGTAGCAGCACTTGTGTGCTGAGAGATTTGCTTAGTCTTGTCACTGGTGCCAATGAATGCCTGGGATATCGCTATGGCCTTACTCAAGGTTGGGGTCTCTACAGTCAAAAGCTTGTGAAGTATGGTTTCATGGCCAATGGCAAGTACGAAAAATTCTCTGAGCATGTGCTCCAAATGTCCTTCAAATTCGCAATGTCCTGCAAAGCGTCTCAGCTCGGCAACATAACTCGCCACTTCCTGGCCTTCAGACCTTTTGTAGGTTTACAACTGGTACCTCGCCATCAGAACACTTTCCTTCGGGTTCAAATGCTCTCGGACCAGTTTGCACAAATCGTCGTACGATTTCTCCGTGGGTTTCGATGGAGTGAGCAGATTCTTCATGGGGCCATACGTTGGCGCCACACAGACGGTGAGGAGGATCGCTCTATGTTTGGCAGCGCTCTCTTCCCCATCTAGCTCGTTGGCCACAAAGTATTGGTTGAGTCGCTCCACTAAAGTTTCCCAATCATCTCCCTCTGAAAATGTCTCCAGGATGCCCACTGTTCTCTGCATCTTTGGGTTCGCTATCTGTATCTCGTCACCAGTTGTTGTGTATGGAGAAAGAGTCAGACTGAACACTGTGAGCTCAAAGTAAAGTGTGATCTTAGTCTTTTATGGCAGGTCTCCAGAATGTCTCTCCAACCTGTGAAGCCTTCTTAAATACCTGTGCTCCCAAGGGATTATGGGATCCCTTGGGATGCCGGGGAATGAGCCCTCTGGTGGCTGTACAGAGTAAATACAAGTTCACATATATAACCGGGGCGCTATTGGCAGAGTGTTGGACAAAGTTCAGTGGAGCGCTGCTGTGTTTAGTGGCTCCTTCCCTCATTTAAAGGGAAGGACCAATGATGGGTTTAATCACTCTTCATGCTCTGTCTGTTGGGCCACGGGACCAGCGCTGCATGCAAAACAGCCCCAAGCACTCCAAGAGATTGCAGAGCTGAGGAATCGTGGGTTCAAAAGAAATCAGGGGGCACCAGACTGGGGAGAGAATTAAATTTTGCCCTACCTGACCACCATGGCCTTTAAATATCGCTCCCTAAGGAGCCAGGTGGGGGGACAACGCCTCCTGCAGCTGCTGTTGTTGACGACCAGCGATGCTGCAAGGTGCGGGAGCGAATATTGCATCTGGGGTGTTGCGCACAGGATGATATACGAGGGGGAGCAAGAGAACAAGGCGGTAAGTGTTAGCGCCAGCGCAAAACCGCCAGGGAAGTTCGCGGGCGTCATTGAATTCACCACCACTCTCGGTGACTCTTTAGCGCTCAGTTACCACCCTCCTCAGGCACTATGGAGAGGCACACACGAGGTGAATTTTTCCCCCTTTGAATTTCCAGAATGAGTCTGACCAGTTTGAGTAGATAGTGTGCATTGTGTTTTAGCATTTGTTACCTTCCTTCATTCGCCCTCTCACTCTCTCTATCTCAATGAGAGAGTCAGCCAAGTGTGATTAAAAACACCTTTTAGTTGCCACTGAATTGATTTGATTAAGTTGATCAGACTTGTAGAAAATGGTCATTTCCCAGTGAACCAAACCAATAGTCACAGTGAATAAATAATCTGGCGGGGGGGGCGGGGTCAGGGAATTCCAATTCTCCACAATGTTGTGCACAGTCAGCAGGTGATCATGGGCTGAGGTGATGAATATTGCCATCTGTGTTCTTAGCGTATGCTAGGGACACACAAGTGGAATTTTGTAAGCTTCTTACATTTTTTCATTTTATTTATTCATTCATGGGATGTAGCCATTGCTGGCAAGGCCAGCATTTATTGCCCATTCCTAATTGCCCTTGAGAAGGTACTGGTGAGCGACCTTCTTGAACTGCTGCAGTCCATGTGGTGAAGTTACTCCCACAGTGCTGTTCAGGAAAGAATTTCAGGATTTTGATCCAGCGACGATGAAGGAACGGAGATATACTTCCAAGACAGAATGGTGTGTAACTTGGAGGGGAACTTGGAGGTGGTGGTGTTCCCATGCATCTGCTGCCCTTGTCCTTCTAGGTGGTCGAGGTCACGGATTTGGGAAGTGCTGCGGAAGAAGCCTTGGCAGTTTAGAGGTTCAAATATAATGTTCTGAACAAAATTAATATAAATTATTCCAGTGAGAATGAAGAAACTGGTTCCAACATACAAAAACCAAACAAACCGACTAATCCTTCGGTTTACAGGTTGAGTTTCTATACTGAAAATCAATAACTCCCAAATGCAAGAAAATATTAAATTACATTTTTCCTTCCTCACCAACACCTCTTGCTATTAAAGCACTTCTGTTCATCTGCCAGGTTTAGACGCAATACTAGAATCATCGAACGGTTTCAGCACAGAAGGAGGACATTCGGCCTGTTGAGTTCATGCCGGCTCTCTACAAGAGCACTTCAGCTCGTCCCACTCCCGCGCCCTTTCCCTGTAGCCCTACAAATTTTTTTCCTTCAGGTACTTATCCAATTCCCTTATGAAAGTCACAATTGAGTCTGCCTCCACCACCCTTTCAGGCTGTGCATTCCAGATCCTAACCACTCGCTGCACAAAAAAGTTTTTTCTTACATCACCTTTGGTTCTTTTGCCAATCACTTTAAATCTGTGTCCTCTGGTTCTCGGCCCTTCTGTCAATGGGAACAGTTTCTCTCCATCTATTCTGTCTAGACCCTTCATGACTTTGAACACCTCTGTCAAATCTCCTCTCACACTTCTCTGCTCCAAGGAGAACAGCCCCAGCTTCTCTAGTCTATCCATACCCTTTAAGGAACACTGGTTAGGTCACTCAAGACCTGGTACAACTAGTTCCAATGGGGGAGAAATTTGACTTGCAACCAAAACGGGCGACAAGTTAACGGAGCGATTGCCCCCTGATCGTACAAGGTCCAAGCCAAATTTGGCATCAGGTCTCCTCCTTTGAATGGCATTAAGAGTAAAGGGGGCGCGAAATTGCCTCTCTCGTTAAAGCCTGTTACCACAGCAAATCGGCGGCCACGCTGTGGAGTGGAGTGGCTGCTGGCTTTTCGTGGAATGGCCCAATTGCCGTCCCAGTTTTCCCGGCAGTGCCCCGATCCACCTCTACCGCTCCACTGCTGCCGATCTGTCTTATGTACGTCATCACTGTGCGCACCACCGATCTCATCATCATAGGCAGTCCCTCAGAATGGAGGAGGACTTGCTTCCACTCTTAAAGTGAGTTCTTAGGTGGCTGAACAGTCCAATACGAGAACCATAGTTCCTGTCACAGGTTCTAACCACCCCCAGAAAATCTTCTGCCCACCCGGCGGTGCCAAAACAAGTTTTTTCCCGGCGGTCCAGTGAGGCTGTGGCCTTCTGCAGCGGGGGTGCGGCTTCCCTTAAAGGGGAGGGCGCACTGCCGCTGCTGCCATGTTTTCGTTTTCAGCCGACCGCTGTGTTGGCCCGACAATTATGTCCCCGGGTTCAGCCGGGCCGCCAACAGGGTGCCAAGCCACTCGTCTGGCCGAAACCCTCCCAGGCGGCCCAGTGGCCCAAAGTTTAAAAATCACGGAGGCTCTCCTTGTTAAGTGAGGGGAGAGCCATGGTGACGTGGCGCCGTGATTACCTCATCGCGGTGGTGCCTCCGCACCGCACCCAGCTTCCGCCCCTCCATTGCTGTCACCACCGCGTATCCACCCCTCAGATGTAGTCACCACCCCCCATTATGATCGCGTTCCAGATGCATGGGAAAAAAAAACAACAAAGAGCTGAATGTCGCACAAGCGTTGACTTGAACCGCAGCTGCGATAAAAACCATTAAAACGTTTCGGGCTTGGGGCAATTTCTACACCAAGATGTCTTATTGCAATTATATAGGCCCTGGCGAGAACGCACCTGGAGTATTGTGTGCAGTTTTTGTCTCCTTACCTAAGGAAAGATATACTTGCCATAGAGGGAGTGCAGCGAATGTTCACCAGACTAATTCCTAGGATGGGGGGATTGTTTTATGAGGAGAGATTGAGTAGACTAGGCCTGTGTTGTCTAGAGCTTAGAAGAATGAGAGGTGATCTCATTGAAACACTGATCTGGGTGCTCAGCAGTTGAGTATATTCAAGATAGAGAGCACTAGATTTTTGGACTCTAGGGGAACCAAGGCATATGGGGATAGTGCAGGAAATTGGAGTTGAGGTGGAAGATCAGCCATGATCTCGTTGAATGGCAGAGCAGGCTCGAGCAGCCGAATGACTCCTGCTCGTAATTCTTATGTTCTTTATGTAATGCTGAGATTCTGGCACCAAACTGGTGAGCCTGATGCAGCTCACCGGTCAAGGCCTGGCAAATCCCCGTCAGCTCCGATGCCGAGCCGGCCCGCAGACAGGTCGTGGGATGTTGCGGGGGTCGGGGGAGTGGGGGCGGGGGGGAGTGCGTGGTGTGGTGCGAGGGAGCTGTGGAGCTGAGTCCGGCACGGCAGCGGCCTGGCCCGCTCAATTTTTGTGGAGCTGGGAGCAGCTCTCCTGCTTCCTTAAGCTCCGGAGAAAAATATAACTTTGAAACAATGCTGTGGCCGCTTTTTGGGGCATCCCTCCAGCGGGTCTTTTATGGAGCACTCAAGCCCTGGTTCAACTAGGCAAAGCTAGGACGCCTCAAGGTCAGCCCATTTGTCCCTGCATTTTGCGTCAGTGTCCGACAACCAGAATAGGACCCGATTTGAATATTTAAGCCTGATTCAGGCGGATGGGCTGCTCGCCCACTTACCGGCCCACCTGAATATGGCAGCAGGAGGTGGTCGCCATCACACCCCAATTTTCAAATCCTGGCTGCCCCTTTTTGATGTGCAAATGGATGGCCGATATTTCAATTCCAGAGGTGAGGTGAGAGTGACTGCCCTTGACATCACGGCAATATTTGACCAAGTTAAGCTGAAGTCAATGGAAATCAGGAGGAAAACTCTCCACTGGCTGGAGTCATACCCAGCACAAAGGAAGATGGTTGTGGTTGTCGGAGGTCAATCATCACAGACCTGGGACATCCCTGCAGGAGTTCCTCAGCGCAGTGACCTCGCCCCAACCATCTTCAGCTTCTTCATCACTGACCTTTCCTCCATCATAAGCTCAGAAGTGGGGATGTTCGCTGATGACTGCACAGTGTTCAGTGCCATTCGCAACTCCTCAGATAATGAAGCAGTCCATACCCGCATGCAGCAAGACCTGGACAACATTCAGGCTTGGGCTGATAAGTGGCAAATAACTTTCGCACCACACAAGTGTCAGGCAATGAATGTCTGCAACAAGTGAGAGTCTAACCATTTCCCCTTGATATTCAACAGCATTTCCATCAACAAATGCCCCATCAACATCCTGGAGGTCACCACTGACCAAAAAGAGGTTGGGTTTTCTGTTGCGAGAGACTCACCTCCTGACTCCCCAAAGCTTTCCACCATCTACAAGGCACAAGTTAGGAGCGTGATGGAATACTCTCCACTTGCCTGGATGAGTACAGCTCCCACAACACTCAAGAAGCTCGACACCATCCAGAACAAAGTAGCCTCCAGTGGTACCAGTGATCACAACCCCAATTCCACTTTCAACATAAGTCTCACACCTGACCTTCCCTCTGTTACTGACCATCGCAATGTCCTCTTGATTATGATGCTGAAATAAAAGCCACCAGAAAGATAAATTTACAATCCAACTTATACTTCTATCCATCCACTATGACATCAGAAAGCAACTCATCACCCTTATCCAGTTTCTTAGTGACAGTCTTGTGTGTGCCTTTGCCTATCCTACTGATGTCATGCAGTTGTCTTCTTCTTCTTTGGCAGTCCCCTGGAGTTGAGAATCACTTGCTTCCACACGAAAATGAGTTCGAAGGTGTCTGATATGACCAATGTGGGATGTACAGTCTCTGTCACAGGTGGGCAGACAGTGGTTGGAGGGAAGGGTGGGTGGGGTGCTTGATTTGTCGTAGTCTCCTTCCGCTGTTTGTACTTGGCTTCCGCGTGCTCCCGGCAAAGAGACTCAAACTGTTCAGCCCCTTCCTGGATACATTGAGCGGTCTTGGGCCAGGGATTCCCAAGAGTCGGGCTCCTCCTGCTCTCTCAGGTGGATGTAGAAGATCCCGTGGCACTATTTCGAAGAAGAGCAGGAGAGTTATCCCCGGTGTCCTGGCCAATATTTATCCCTCAATCAACAGAACAAAAACAGTTTATCTGGTCATTATTGATGCTTCTGGGAACAGTATGCAAATTGGCTGCCGCGTTTCCCACATTACCACAGTGACTACACTCCAAAATTACTTTATTGGCTGTAAAGTGCATTGAGACATCCGGTGGTCATGACATTGAATTATGTCTTTCTTTCGTTATCCATGGCTACACTAACGCCACCAAACGGCCGTTACACAGTAAGTTAGGACTGGGCTAAAAATTGTTTGGGTGACACAGGCAACTCTCATGGCAGCCACGGATTTTTCACCCTGATGCTTTATGGAGAGTTAGAAGGTTTTCCTTCGCTTTACCCCCAATAGAACACTGGCAAATGGTTTTATGGACATTTGGAGCCTTTGTTTTATTAATATTTGACAAAAAAATAGAGAGTGATACAAGGTACTGCAATCTCTCTAAGGTTTCACATAACTTCTGAAATATATATTCCAAATGCATTGCCAATGAAACTTTGGAGAATGTGCTTCTGTTCTGATTGCAGTTTTTTCACATCCTTACAGATACTGTCGGTGGATGTTGCCCATATCTAGCCAGCCATCGCAAACCCAAATGGCCGGACTTTTTAACAGGGCTATCAAAATTCTGTTCCATGAATCTTTGTGACACATCTTACTGGAAAATTTATACCCTTTACTCATTCTAGTGAACTCCAAAGGGGTGTTCTTCATTTCAGTTGCTGCTGGCAACTTGACGAGTCATATCTGTCACTTTCAGACCTTTCTAACTGCAGAGCAAGGTCTATTTTAGAAAGGAACTGAGTATGGCTCGCAACCCCGAGTAAAAATAGAACTTGCATTAAAGAACATTTTGTACTTAGCGACAGAGCAAGGGGTGTTTTGTTTCCTTGTACATTTAAGGGTAGATTTTGCCAATTCATGCTCACAGCTTGACGTTAAGTGTAATGGATGGAAAATCATCCAGACCCCATTGACTTCTATGCTTGAATCCCTGATACACACTTGCCATACATGAAGCTCCATGCTGGAACTGTGAAACAGTTAGTGCTATGATGTTTCGCCCACATAATTGAGCATTAAAGGTTTTGTGCTTCACCGAGAAAATGATTTTTCATGCGTATTTCTGTTAAATGTATACTAATCGATCAATTATACAAAATTGCACAATTCATTTAGAGCTGTTCTTTCCCTCTGTTTGACATTCATGACTCACTAACAAAATTGTAGTAAGGCACACTTTTGAAATATATTGGGTTATAAATCCATTTGAGGCAGTAATGCAAAACAGGTGGGGGCTGAAATTGCCCACCGTCGGAAACGGGGCAGACCTACCCTGTTTCAGTTGTTTTTACTGGCGCAGTGGATGCGGAGGCCTCTTGAGCGAAATTCCGCTCTTTGGCTTTTTTTTCTCAGCAGACCGGAAGTCGGCCATAATGGAGGCGGATGTGCGGTGGTGAGCCAAAGTTCGCAGTACAGAGAGGCGGAAGTTGGGGGGCAGGCGGAGTGTCCACCGCTGTCAGTCATCAGCGCAGCGCTGATGATGTCATCATGGTGCCGCGTCACCACGGCTCTCCCCTTCACTTCAAGGGGAGAGACGCTGCGATTCTTTAGGTTAGGTCCATTGGGCCACCAGGGAGGGTTTCGGCTGGACCAGCAGCCTAGTACTCAAGAGGGGGTGCTAGACTGCCTGCTGGCAGCCCCGCCCAACCCCGGGGGCATATTTGTTGGACTGACACGGCAGTCGGCCGCCAAAAAAATAGATGGCGGCCGCGGCAGTCGGTCCTCTCCTTTAATGGCAGCCACACCGCCATTTTGCAAGCACTCCAAGTACAGTGTACCGTCAGAAAATGCTCACTTAGGACGGATCGGCAGCAGTGGAGTGGTAGTGGGGGGAGCGGGTCATCGCCGGGATACCACAGTAGCATAAGTTTCAAAATGGCGGCCATTCCACGAACAATCGCCAGCCATCGACTCCACAGTGTGGCCGCAGATTTCCGGCAGTAACAGGCCTTAAGGGACGGGGGAATTTTGGCCCCGTGGTGTCACATCAGTTACCTGTTATAAGCCCTGCTTGATATTAAAACATTTTTTTATTCGTTCATGAGGTGTGGGCATCTGTGTTCATGTCTAGTTGAGAAGATGGTAGTGAGTCACCTTCATGAACTGCTGCAGTCTATTGTAGAGTTTTGTTACAACTGAGTGGCTAGCTAGGCCAGTTAAGAGTCAACCACATTGCTGTGAGTCTGGAGTCACATATAACCAGATTTCCTTCCCGAAAGGACATTAGTGAACCAGATGGGTTTTTACGACAATCTGGTATTTTCACAGTCACCATTACTGATACAGGTTGAACCTCCCTTATCAAAAAC
The DNA here is from genome assembly GCF_044704955.1 of Pristiophorus japonicus. Taxonomy (NCBI): domain Eukaryota; kingdom Metazoa; phylum Chordata; class Chondrichthyes; family Pristiophoridae; genus Pristiophorus; species Pristiophorus japonicus. Next base: position 36,273,933 of record NC_091979.1, read on the forward strand.
TCCCTTATCCAGAACCACCCCTCGTCTGGAACCATTCCCGGTTACCAGATGGCGCATGAGCAGAACTCCGACATGAACAAATTGAAGACCGCCCTCGCTGCCAACTCCTGCAAATGTTGGCTTGACCCCGTAATCCACCGCCCCCCCACACTCTCCATGATCTCTCTGCCCCAGCCCTAGCCCTAGCCCCAAGCCAGCCAGCCCCGATATCCCCTTGCTCAGTACCTGTACCATCCAATTTAACGTGACCACTCCTCGTCCAGAAAATTTCCTTTTCTGGAACAGGCCAGGTCCTAAGGGTTCCGGATATGGGAGGCTCAATCTGTACTAGTTTTTTATTCCATATTTTTATTCAATTGAATTTAAATTTCCCAGCTGCCATGGTGAGGATTTGAACTCACGTCCCTGGATCATTAGTCCAGACCTCTGGATCACTTGTCCAGTAACAGAACCACTATGCTACCGTCCCAGGCTCTATTTGAGCTCCATTGAAGACAAAGGAACTGAATATCAGACCTGGTGTATAACGGGCCGGCGATCCGATACCGCCCACTTGGCGCTTCCGCCCGAGATGAATTTTTGCCCGAAGGTTCCTAAGACCACATATTTAGTTGTGGTAGCCAGTGATATCCAGTCAGTGGTCCTGCAGTCACTTGTGGTATCCAAGTCCTGGCCACCTGGGCTTGAAAACCCCGGTAACTGGGTCCTATTTATGCCAAATTCCTGATTTGTCCAGTCTGCATTTTGTGGGCTTGGAGGTTTTGAAAGAGTTGTTTTTTTATAGACTGTTGCCTCATTGGTAGGTTAAGCCAAAATCAGAACACCAAGTTTTGTTATTATCAGCAACTTGATATATATATATATATGTATATATATATACACAAATTAATTGGAATATGGATTTTGTGATATAGCTGTAGTCCAACCAAATAATTTAATTCCCTTATGTGACTAGTATTCAGACTAAATGACAGTTCATTACATGTAGAAGCTGATGGTTTTGACCAAGCAAAGAAGGATGCTTCTCATTTAGCCTCTGTACGCTTTGGATATAAACTATGAATGAACAGCCTCGTGCCTGAAGGCAACGTGCAAGTGTCCTTGTGACTCCATGATCAGTATAGCGTGCTAACTTGCTAATGGTCCTGCAGGCTGACAATTACAACCGTTGAAATTTACAGTATCGCTCGTATGGTTAAATCTGCATGGAAAAATAACTGACTAATACAACATGAAATAATTCAGTAAGCATGCAGTAGTTAAATTTATTTCCACAAGGATCAGTGCTGGGACCACTGCTGTTCAAAATGTACATTAACGATTTAGATCTGGAATCAAAAACACAATTTCTAAATTTGCAGATGACACCAATATTGGAGGGGACAGTCAATACTGAGGAGGACTGCAACAAATTACAAGAGGGCATTAATAAACTTGCAGAATGGGCAAATAATTGTGAAGTTCAACACAAATAAATGTGAGGTATTACATTTTGGTAGGAAGAATACGGAGGTCACTTATTACTTGGAGGGTGCGAGTCTCGGTGGGGTAGACGAACAAAGGGACCTCGGCGTACAAATACACAAATCATTAAACATTGCGACACAGGTTAGCGAGGCCATAAAAAAGGAGCAAACCAAGCATTAGGGGTTATTTGTAGAGGGATAGAATTGAAATGTAGGGAAGTAATGCTAAACCTGTATTGAACCTTGGTTAGACCACACTTAGAGCACTGCATGCAGTTCTGGTCGCCATATTATAAAAAGGATATAGAGGCACTGGAGAGGATGCAGAGAAGATTTACAAGGGTATACATGTCAGGAAAGAATGAACAGGCTGGGTCTCCTTTCTCTTGAAAAAAGAAGGCTGGGGGGTGACCTAATCGAGGTCTTTAAAATTAGGGAAGCTTTTGATAGAGTGGATACAGAGAAAATGTTTCCACTTGTGGGGAAGAGCATAACCAGAGGACATCAATATAAGATAGTCACCAAGAAATTCAATAGGGAATTCAGAAGAAACTTGTTTACCCAGAGTGGTGAGAATATGGAACTCATTACCATAGGGAGTGGTTGAAACAAATAGTATAGATGCATTTAAGGGGCAATTAGATAAGCATATGAGGGAGAAGGAAGTAGAGGGTTATGCTGATAAGGTTAGAATAGGAAAGCTGGGAGGAGGCTCAAGTGACATATAAATGCCACCATGGACTGGTTGGGTCTAATGGCCTGTTTCTGTGCCATATATCCTGTGTAATCCTATGTATGTAAATATTAATTTGAAGTTATTCAATCAGAAGATCACAAGCTAACAAGATATGCTTACATAAAGAAGCCATTCTGCTCACATGACTGCATCTATCTAGGATAGCAACTGTACCATCTCCTCATTACAGCTTTTAATGTCCACCTGATCGAACAAATGGGACATCAGTTTTTCACATGATGCAAGCCAATTTTAATTTTTTTGGAAAAGTGGGCTAGAAATTCATTATAGCTGAGGAATGGGCAGTGTTTAACCTATAAATGGTTAAGAAGCGCCATCTGAAAATCATTTTGCATGCATGCAAAATTCATGCTCACTCCTCATTAAAATGATTTTAGTCATGAATCTAATTGAAAAACCCAAGTTCATTCGCATTACACTGAGTGGGACTGTATTTGCCTAGTTCCATTCTAACATAGAAACATAGAAACATAGAAAATAGGTGCAGCAGTAGGCCATTCGGCCCTTCGAGCCTGAGGAAGAGAGTGTTCGAAAATCAGACCCTCAAATCTGGCACCAAACTTATAGTCTACAAGGCTGTAGTGATACCCACCCTCCTGAGACGTGGCCCATATAGAAACATAGAAACATAGAAAATAGGTGCAGCAGTAGGCCATACGGCCCTTCGAGCCTGCACCACCATTCAATAAGATCATGGCTGATCATTCCCTCAGTAGCCCTTTCCCGCTTTCTCTCCATATTCCTTGATCCCTTTAGCCGTAAGGGCCATATTAACTCCCTCTCGAATGAACTGGCATCAACAACTCTCTGCGGCAGGGAATTCTACAGGTTAACAACTCTCTAAGTGAAGAAGTTTCTCCTCATCTCAGTCCTAAATGGCCTACCCCTTATCCTAAGACTATGTTCCCTGGTTCTGGACTTCTCCAACATCGGGAACATTCTTCCCACATCTAACCTGCCCAGTCCCATCAGAATCTTATACGTTTCTATGAGATCCCCTCTCATCCTTCTAAACTCCAGTGTATAAAGGCCCAGTCGATCCAGTTTCTCCTTTTATGTCAGTTCAGCCATCCCTGGAATCAGTCTGGTGAGCCTTCGCTGCACTCCCTCAATAGCAAGAACGTCCTTCCTCAGATTAGGAGACCAAAACTGAACACAATATTCCAGGTGAGGTCTCACCAAGGTCTTGTACAACTGCAGTAAGACCTCCCTGCTCCTCTACTCAAATCCCCTAGCTATGAAGGCCAACATACCAATTGTCTTCTTCACCACCTACTGTACCTGCATGCCAACTTTCAATGACTGATGTACCATGACACCCAGGTCTCGTTGCACTTCCCCTTTTCCTAATCTGTCGCCATTCAGATAATATTCTGCCTTCACGTTTTTGCCACCATAGCCAGAGAATCACCTGCAACGGCTTCTTTTCCCGCCCCCGCATCATTACCTCTGGTGTCCACCAAGGATCTATTCTTGGTCCCCGCCTAAGTCTCATCTACATGTTGCCCCTTGACAACATCATCTGAAAACACAGCATCAGTTTCTACATGTACACTGATGACACCCAGCTCTACGTCAAAACCACTTCTCTCGACCCCTCCACGGTCTCTAACTTGTCAGACTGCTTGTCCGACATCCAATTCTGGATGAGCAGAAATTTCTCCAATTAAATATTGGGAAGACCAAAGCCATTTTTTTCAGTCCCCACCACAAACTCCATTACCTAGCCACTGATTCCATCCCTCTTCCCAACTTCAGCCTGATGCTGAACCAGGCTGTTCACATTTGACCCTGAAATGAGCCATCGATCACATATCCGAAGCATAACTAAGAACGCTTATTTCCACCACTATAACATCGTCCGTCTCCGCTCCTGTCTCAGCTCATCTGCTGCTGAAACCCTCATCCATGCATTTGTTACCTCTAGACTTGACTATTCCAATGCACTCCTGGCTGGCCTCCCACATTCTATCCTATGTAAACTAGAGGTGTTCCACAACTCGGTTGCCCGTGACTTAACTCGCACCAAGTCCCGCTCACCCAACACCCCTCTGCTCGTTGACTTACACTGGCTTCCGGTTAAGCAACGCCTCGATTTCAAAACTCAGATCCTTAATTGCAAATCCCTCCATGGCCTCGCCGCTCCCTATCTCTGTAATCTTCTCCAGCACCACAATCCCTCCTCGATGTCTGCACTCCTCTAATTCTGCCCTCTTGAGTATCCCTGATTATAATCGCTCAACCATTGGTGGCCGTACCTCCTATTGCCTAGGACCCAAGCTCTGGAACTCCGTGCCAAAACCTTTCCACTTCTCTACCTCTCTTTCCTCCTTCAAGATGTTCCTTAAAAAATACCTCTCCTGCGCTAATTTCTATTTATGCAGCTCGGTGCCAAATTGTTTTATCTCATAATACTCCTGTGAAGCACCTTGGGATGTTTCACTATGTTAAAGGTGCTATATAAATACAAGTTGTTGTTGTTGTTGTAGTCTAATTGCAAGTCATGATTGCTAGAGGCTTTTTCCACTACTTAAAGGGGAGGTTTATTGATGCTGCAGCACCTCATTCACAGGATTGTTGGCTGTGCAGCTGCCCCAACAGCAAATCAAACACTAGTTAGAAGACATCCATAGGAACGACAGCAAACTGGAGATGGAGGACGTGAGCCCGTAGGTTCTCAGAGGAAGCTCTTGGGACATTGGTTTTTGTGTTGGAGAGAAGGCGGGTGGCAGGAGGTCCTCACCTCAAGTCTGCCACACTATGTGGAGGGAGATAGCTGACCATGTCACTGTGGTCCCCAGGACCCATAGCTGGGGCAGGAAGAAGTCTAGCGACCTCACACGGGTGGTCAGGGTGAGTGAAGGCTGCAACAAATGCTACATACCACACTCTGTACCACAGTCTTCACGCACTGCTCAGTGTACCACATCCCCAGCACTTGCCCAGCAACAATCTCTACCCAGCAACACTCACACCCACATCTCACACCTTGCACACAATGGCAGCTATTCAAGTATGGCAGGCACACATTGCTCCACACTCACACACACACTTTCCTTTCTCTTGCAGGCCAAGGTGGCTCACAACAGGAGGGAGCAGGAGCAGCCAGGCATGGACCACGCCCACATTGAACATGTGAGTGAACTGAAGAATAGAGTGCTGCAGATCATTGGGTCAGGTCATGGGCATCGTGGCCACCCGCGACATTGTCCCCTTTCGGGACAACAATGGTAGTATGTTCATCCCTACGGCTTCTTCCCACAACCCACTTCCCCCTCAGCCCACAATCTTTTCTCACTTTCACTGTTGCTCACGCTGTATGCTTGCATTTCTGCCTTCCTGGCCCCTGCCCCTCTCCTCACCTTAACCTGACTCTTGTTCCTTTACGCTTTCAGATAATCAGCAAGCACCTGAGCAGCCTGTCCCTGAAGGCACCGCATGGAGCGAGGTGGGACGCGAGGAGCAGCAAGTGCATCTGTCACTCGCAGACACCAACTCAGATACTGGCACTATATGTTGTTTCGAAGCTAGTGTAGTCATGGGATCTGCACTGGGTGAGGCACCGGGCACGAGTGGGCTGCAGTAAAGCCGGGGGAAAGGGTAGCTCGGGGGCCAGCTCCCCGGAGGATGATTTCACGCTCGAGTTGTGCTGCACTCAGATGACGACCTCGATGGGGAGGCTTTTAGAAGAAGGGTGATCGGCATGTACAGGGAGATGATAGATGCAATGGCAAGGGTGCCCAAGAGCCTCTCCGCAATAGCAAGGATTGAGGAGGAGTCCGCCTCCAACAATGCACAAAGTTCTGCACAGAGCATGGAGCCCATCATTTCCAGTCTGCAAATGATGGTACACTCCCAGAGTGTGAGCATGAGCAGCAATGTTGCAGATTTCATTTCAGCACAGGCAGAAGTGACCGAACATCTTAGTGCTGCACCAGAAGCTCTGGCTGCTCTCATACAGTCTCACCATGATGCCAACCAAGCTCTGACTGCTGCTATCGTGGCTATGTCTACCACCGTCGACCAGGGCTTTCACATTGTCGCAGCAGGCCAGTAATCTGAGCTCCAACAGATTGCTAGGGATGCTGAGGTACCACCCGGTGCAGTGGCAGTGGGTCAGTGGAGCAGGAACCTGCTATCCTCCATCAGGATGACAGCATTCCTGATCCCACCACTGCCACTCCGCCATTGCACTTGTCGCTGCCTGTCATCCAGCCAGCTCAGATTGCCGCCACCCAGGCTGAGGTGGTGCAATCTACAGGTGAGCCTTCCAGGTCCAGTGCTGGTCGAGGTCATTCTGCAAGGCCATCTGTAGTCTCTGGCCCCGACACTAAGCAGCCTTCCACCAACCCTGCTGCAGCCACTGGGGGCACACTGCGTAGGAGCACTAGAGCAGGAAAAGGCACACGAACATCAGGCACTAAGGGATTGCACAAGGGTTATTAGCTAATAGTGTTAATGTAATATGTATGCAGATCAATTTATTAATTGTGTTTGGAATTTATTGTAGAGTCTTTCATTTCAACTTTGCACCCAGGAGAACCCTGTGATATGGCCTGCAGCAGGGATTGTATGATGGAGATGTGGTAAGCAACGGAGATCTGGGCTTTCATTCATTCGAGTCGGAGTCTGATGAGCCGGTCATAGACCACCCGTCCGGAAGGTCGACTGTCTGGCTGCCTCCTCCCTCCCACCTGTTCCTGTCCCTCATCCTCATCCTCCTCTCCCTTATCCTCCTTTGGAGGTGGTCTCGCAATCCCTGGTTGCAAGGGCTGCGCCGTCACGATGGGCAAGTTGAGAAGCATGCAGCAGACCACCATGAAATGGGACACCCGCTCTGGCAAGTACTGGAGGGCTTCTCCCGAGCAATCAAGGCAGTGGAACCGATGCTTCAGTAAGCCTGCTCGATGATGATCCTGATGGCAGCAAGGCTGTCATTATATGAGTGCTGGGCACGAGTGTTGGGCTTGCGCAGGGGAATAAAGAGCCAGCTGGAGAGCGGATGGCCCTTGTCTCTAAGTAGCCACCCACGAGCTTGTTGAAGGAGGATAAAGGCACCGTGGCTGCTGCCAGGATAGCAGGCATTGGCTTTGAGGATTCGCTGTGTGTGGTCGCACACCAACTGCATATTTAGTGAGTGGTAGGATCGCGAAGCCAATGCAGTCCCTTCTCCTGGTGTAGAGAGCCTCAGTGAAATCCTGGATGGAGCAACCGATGGCGAACTGTGAGATGTTAGCTGTGTCTCCTTGCTGCAGACTGGAAGGATCCACTGGCGAAGAAATTGAGGCCCACAGAGACCTTGACTATCACTGGGAGAGCCGTGGTCGCCCTGGTCTGAGGCTGGAGGTCTGGTTGTCGGAGGCGGCAGAGTTCTGTGACCACCTCCTTGGTGAAGCCAAGCCTCCTAATGCACTGCTCCTTGTTTAATTGAAGGTAGGAGAAGTGATGGCGGAAGACAAGGCCTCCTGTTGAGAGCCCTGATGGCCCTCTTCCTCCCTCTGTGCACATGTTCCCGTCTTTCTCGCTGCCTCTGCTCCCTCCGCTGTAGATCCTGGAGGGCGAGGTCGACTGCCAGTACAGCCCCCGCCCCCTCCGCCCCATGACTTTTAGTAAGTGTTTGAAGCATTTCAAAAATAATGTACTTGCCAGAACACTACCTGATACCAAACAACCTTGAAATGACTATAGAAAACTCTTGCAGTAGCAGGAATTAGCACACAGCCATTCAAACTTCAGAACCCTGTCAGGTGTGAATGATTGCTTAGATCCCTTTAAATAATGTCACAGGAGATAGCTTCCTGCTGCTGCACACCACCTCAACCTGTCGTTGCTTTCTCCAGCCGGTAGGTTCAATGGCCAAAATGAAGTTGGGAGATCGGGCATCAAGTGAGTATTGCACACTCAATGACATCATAATCTCCGTAATTTTGATAACCCTGGCAATCGAGTTTACCGGCAGCGCTACCGGCAAGATGGATATAGCATGCGGTGTGGGAACCGGCATCAGGTGACGTTAGAGGTCTCAGTGACGATTTAGCTCCATCTCGTGGTGCTAACATGTGGCGCTAAACAGAAGAATTTATCCCCATTAATATTCAGATTAATGCTAAACATTGGCAATCATCAACGTGCACTTTTCTCAACATAGCAACACTTTTTACTGAGGTCTACTTTACTGTTAAAATTAGCAAAAGGAGGAAAGTAAGGCACTTCATCCCTCTACACATAAGCATGAGCATTTTTCTAAAGGGTAGGTCATCTCAAATCTTGAACTGAACAAAATTCACTCATTTTAAAGATAAGGATTTGGGGAGATAGCAGTGAAGTGAGATTAGTTTTGAATTGTGTTAACAAAGAGCGGGCAGAAAACTTCTATGCCTCATCCAAAGGACAATACTTACCAAATCTTAAATACGACTTCATGTGTGTAAACTCTATATGCTGTGGCTAGATAAAATCAAGGATAGCTGTGACTATTGTTTTGTCGACAGTATCTGATTATTTGTCATTCAAATGTCTCTTCGGTGTCAAAAGGTTTTTCTAGAACTAGGGGTCAGAGTCTCAGGATAAGGGGTCGGCCATTTCGGACTGAGAAGAGGAAAAATGTCTTCACTCAAAGGGTTGTGAGTCTTTGGAATTCTCTACACCAGAGGGCTGTGGATGCTCAGTCGTTGAGTATATTCAAGATAGAGATCGCTAGATTTTTGGGCACTATGGAATCAAGCGATATGGAGATCGTGCAGGAAAGTGGAGCTGAGGTAGAATATCAGTCATGATCTTATTGAATGGCGGAGCAGACTCAAGGGGCCATATGGCCTACTCCTACTCCTAATTATTATGTTCTTATGTTCACTGCAATAGAAAGAAGAAGAAAGACTTGCATTTATATAATGCCTTTCATGACCACTGGACATCTCAAAATGCTTTACAGCCAATGAAGTACTTTTGGAATGTCGTCATTGTTGTAATGTGGGAAATGCGGCAGCCAATTTGCGCATAACAAGCTCCCACAAACAGCAATGTGATAATGACCAGATAATCTGTTGTTTTTTGTTATGTTGATTGAGGGATAAATATTGGCCAAGATACCGTGGAGAATTCCCCTGCTTTTCTTCGAAATAGTGCCATGGGATCTTTTACATCCAGCTGAAGGTGCAGATTTAACATCTCTTCCAAAAGATGGCTCAACTGACAATGCAGTACTCTGTTAGCACTGCACTGGAGTGTCAGCCTTAATTTTTGTGCTTAGGTCCCTGGAGTGGGATTTGAACCCACAACTTTCTGGCTTAGAGGCAAGTGTGCTACTCACGGAGCCACGGCTGACATCTTAATAGAGCACAAAGATGGACTGTATGAAAAACAGAAATGTCACAAGGATGCAGTAAAGCATGCTTTACTGATGTTGAATTTGAGGGCAATGTTGGTGCAATGTAGTATCCCATACACTCTGTTGATTTTGCGTGTAAAATGGGATGAGTTAAACTAATATGGCAGGGGGATGGGAACTAATGCAGGGAGATAGAGGGAAACAAAATGAAGACAAAAGCAAAAGACAGAAAGGAGATGAGTAAAAGTGGAGGGCAGAGAAACCCAAGGCAAAAAACAAAAAGGGCCACATACAGCAAAGTTCTAAAGGGTCAAAGTGTAATAAAAAGGCAAGCATGAAAGCTCGGTGCCTCAATGCAAGGAGTATTCGGAACCCAGGAGAGGGCTCTGAGCTAGTTAGAGTGGGTGAGAACTCAGATGAACAGGACCCCAAGAAAGAATGCAAAAGGCAGGAGGCAACAGAGCAGAGTAGCACTGGGGTAAGAGTAAACCACAAGGTGACAGGAAGGGACAATATATATGAATATAAAGGGGCTGCAGGAGTGGTCAAAACTAAAAATCATGGTTTCAAAACTAGTATTAAAACACTCTACCTAAACGCACGCAGCATTCGAAATAAAGTTAATGAGTTGATGGCACAAATCATTATGAATGGGTATGATTTGGTGGCCATTACAGAAACATGGTTGCAGGGGGGCCAAGATGGGAATGAAACATTCAGAGATATCTGACAATTCGGAAAGATAGACAAGAAGGGAAAGGAGGTGGGGTAGCTCTGTTAATAAAGGATGATATCAGGGTAGTTGCGAGAGACGATATTGGCTCGAATGAACAAAATGTTGAATCATTGTGGGTGGAGATTAGAGATAGTAAGGGGAAAAAGTCACTGGTGGGTGTAGTTTATAGGCCCCCAAATAATAACTTCATGGTGGGGCGGGCAATAATCAAGGGAATAATAGAGGCATGTGAAAAAGGAACGGCAGTAATCATGGGGTATTTTAACCTACATATCAATTGGTCAAATCAAATCGCACGGGGTAGCCTTGAGGAGGAAGTCATAGAATGCATACGGAATTGTTTCTTAGAACAGTATGTTACAGAACCTACAAGGGAGCAAGCTATCTTAGATCTGGTCCTGTGTAATGAGACAGGAATAATAAACGATCTTCCAGTAAAAGATCCTCTCGGAATGAGTGATCACAATATGGTTGAATTTGTAATACAGATTGAGGGTGAGGAAGTAGTGTCTCAAACGAGCGTACTATGCTTAAACAAAGGGGACTACAGTGGGATGAGGGCAGAGTTGGCTAAACTAGACTGGAAACACAGACTAAACGATGGCACAATTGAGGAACAGTGGAGGACTTTTAAGGAGCTCTTTCATAATGCTCAACAAAAATATATTCCAGTGAAAAAGAAGGGCGGTAAGAGAAGGGATAACCAGCCGTGGATAACCAAGGAAATAAAGGAGAGTATCAAATTAAAAACCAATGCGTATAAGGTGGCCAAGGTTAGTGGGAAACTAGAAGATTGGGAAAATTTTAAACGACAGCAATGAATGACTAAGAAAGCAATAAAGAAAGGAAAGATAGATTACGAAAGTAAACTTGTGCAAAACATAAAAACAGATAGTAAAAGCTTTTACCGATGTATGAAACGGAAAAGAGTGACTAAAGTAAATGTTGGTCCCTTAGAAGATGAGAAGGGGGATTTAATAATGGGAAATGTGGAAATGGCTGAGACCTTAAACAATTATTTTGCTATGGTCTTCACAGTGGAAGACCCAAAAACCATGCCAAAAATTGCTGGTCACGGGAATGTGGGAAGGGAGGACCTTGAGATAATCACTATCACTAGGGGGGTAGTGCTGGATAGGCTTAAGGACTCCAGGTAGACAAGTCCTCTGGTCCAGATTAAATGCATCCCAGGGTATTAAAAGAGATGGCGGAAGTTATAGCAGATTCATTCGTTATAATCTACCAAAATTCTCTGGACTCTGGGGAGGTACCAGCGGATTGGAAAGCAGCTAATGTATCGCCTCTGTTTAAAAAAGGGGGCAGACAAAAAGCAGGTAACTATAGGCCGGTTAGTTTAACATCTGTAGTGGGGAAAATGCTTGAAACTATCATTAAGGAAGAAATAGCGGGACATCTAGATAGGAATAGTGCAATCAAGCAGACAGAATATGGATTCATGAAGGGGAAATCATGCTTAACTAATTTACTGGAATTCTTTGAGGATATAACGAGCATGGTGGATAGAGGTGTACCGATGGATGTGGTGTATTTAGATTTCCAAAAGGCATTCGATAAGGTGCCACACAAAAGGTAACTGCAGAAGATAAAGGTACGCGGAGTCAGAGGAAATGTATTAGCATGGATCGAGAATTGGCTGGCTAACAGAAAGCAGAGAGTCAGGATAAATGGGTCATTTTCGGGTTGGAAATCCGTGGTTAGTGGTGTGCCACAGGGATCGGTGCTGGGACCACAACTGTTTACAGTATACATAGATGACCTGGAAGAGGGGACAGAGTGTAGTGTAACAACATTTTCAGATGACACAAAGATTAATGGGAAAGCGGGTTGTGTAGAGGACACAGAGAGGCTGCAAAGAGATTTAGATAGGTTAAACGAATGGGCTAAGGTTTGGCAGATGGAATACAATGTCGGAAAATGTGAGGTCATCCACCTTGGAAAAAAAAACAGTAAAAGGGAACATTATTTGAATGGGGAGAAATTACAACATGCTGCGGTGCAGAGGCATCTGGGGGTCCTTGTGCATGAAACTCTTTTAGAGTCTACCTGCAAAACATAAACATTAAACTGTGCCACCCGACCTGGGTGACACACCAGACATTTACAAGGCCCTTTTTTTCCCCCCTTTTTTTTTTTTGGTTTTTTTTTTGTGTTTTTCTTTTTTTTTGGTTTTTTTTTTTTGGGCACTAAAATCACAATTTTCCCCAGTGCCCCCTATAAAAGGGAAGGGGGACACTAAAAGCACCGGCAATTAAAACAAATTAAACTTTAAAACGTAAAATCAAATTAAAATTTGGTTGCCGGGCGTGATGATGCACTCCAGTCCCTCCAGTGCCCACCTCTCGCGGAAGGCCGCGAGCGTACCGGTGGACACCGCGTGCTCCATCTCCAAGGACACCCTGGACCGGATGTAAGAGCGGAAGAGAGGCAGGCAGTCAGGTTGAACGACCCCCTCGACCGCCCGCTGCCTGGACCGGCTGATGGCACCCTTGGCCGTGCCCAGGAGCAGTCCTACGAGGAGGCCTTCGGACCTACCCGCTCCCCTCCGCACAGGGTGCCCAAAGATCAGGAGAGTGGGACTGAAGTGCAGCCAGAATTTCAGGAGCAGCCCCTTCAAATAGTGGAACAGGGGCTGCAACCTCGTGCATTCAATAAAAACATGGAACACGGACTCCTCCAGACCGCAGAAATTGCAGGCGGCCTGGGAGTCCGTGAACCGGCTTAAAAATTTATTGCACGGCACTGCTCCGTGCACCACCCTCCAGGCCAAGTCCCCGATGAATAGTGGGAGGACCCCTGCGTAGAGTGCCCTCCATCGGGGACCCCCGCCTCCTCCGGACGGCAAGATGGTACGCCATGGCGTGTCCGGACGGCCGGCGAGGATGGCAAAGTTGAGGGTGTGCAGGAGCAGCCCGTACAGGAAACCCCTCCGCGCGGAACTGAAAGGCACGGAGGGGATTTCCCCGAGGCGGCTCAAGTTGTGAGGCGCCGGCCCCCGAGGGAGGTTCCGGGGTTTGGCGCCGATGAGGAATTCCGTCCGGACGGGGGTCAGTTCGGACGGGATCTCCCCACGTGCTTGAGCCTCCTCGATACACCTAACGGAGTCAGGGCCCAGAGCTGTTTTTAGCGACTCGATGGCATCGGCCGCGCGGCGGACGTTGGCAGAATTTAGGCGCCGTGCCAGCGTGACTGGCGCCATCCAGCCCGCTCCTCCGCCATCGAGCAGGTCCCTGACCCTGGTCACCTCACCAGCCACAGCCCTCTCTTCCGACCGCCACATAAAACCTCGGCCGTGGAGGTACGGATTCCCGAGCAGCGGCTCCTGCAGGACGGCCGCCACTCCAGCCGGTGGAGAGCTGCGCTTGGTGGAGACTTTGTTCCAGACCCTGATGAGTTCCCTGTAAAAGACAGGCAGCTCCCGGAGGGCGGTCCTGGCACCCCCCAAGTTCACAAACAGGAGCTGCGTGTCATAATTGAGGTCGAGCTGCTGGCGGAAGAAATACCTCGCCAGAGCACACCACCTAGGAGGGGGCTCGACGTAAAGGTATCTCTGCAGGGTCTGAAGACGGAAAGTCGCGAGCTGGGCGCTGACGCACACCAACGACTGACCGTCCTCCTCAAGCGGGAGACTCAAGACCGCGGCAGAGACCCAGTGCTTCCTGTTGTTCCAGAAGAAGTCCACCAGCTTCTTCTGTATCTTGGCGACAAACGCAGGGGGAGGGGTCAAAGTGACCAGCCGGTACCACAGCATTGCGGCCACCAGCTGGTTTATAACTAGCGCTCGACCCCTGTAGGACAGCACTCGGAGCAGTCCTGTCCAGCGCCCTAGGCGAGCGGCGACCTTGGCCTCCAGCTCCTGCCAGTTCGCCGGCCAGGCTCCCTCGTCGGGGCTAAGGTAGACTCCCAGATAGAGGAGATGGGTCGTGCTCCAGGCAAAAGGCCTGAGCTCCTCCGGCAGGGAGTCCACCCGCCACTGACCCACCAGGAGTCCGGAACATTTCTCCCAGTTGATCCTGGCGGAGGACACGGCCGAGTAAATCTCCTGGCACTCACGCATCCTCCGCAGGTCAGCGGGATCCTCTACCGCGAGGAGCACGTCATCGGCGTAAGCCGAGAGGACGACCTCCACGCCCGGCCCTTGCAGAGCCAGTCCCGTCAACCTCGTCCGCAAGAGGCGCAGGAAAGGCTCCACGCAAACGGCGTATAACTGGCCGGACATGGGGCATCCCTGGCGCACCCCTCTCCTAAAGCGAAGGGGCGCCGTCAAGGACCCGTTAACCTTAATCAGACACTCCGCGGCGGCGTACAAAAGTCGGATCCGGGCGACGAAATGCGTCCCGAACCCGAAAGCGCGCAGAGTTCCGAGCAGATAGTCGTGATCCACCCTGTCGAACGCCTTCTCTTGGTCGAGGGATAGGAAGGCGACCGACAGACCAGCCTCCTGGGAGCAATGGATGAGGTCCCGGACCAGATGGATGTTGTCGTGGATCGTCCGGCCCGGGACCGTGTATGACTGGTCGGGGTGGATCATGTGGTCCAGCACGGCACCAAGGCGAGCAGACATCGCCCTGGCGAAGATTTTGTAGTCCGTGCTGAGGAGGGAGACCGGGCGCCAGTTCTTAAGGAGGCGGAGATCGCCCTTCTTAGGCAGCAGGACGATGACTGCCCTGCGCCAAGAGAGGGGCATCTCCCCGGTCGCCAGACTTTCCCCCAGGACCCGCGCGTAGTCGCTCCCCAGGACGTCCCAGAACGCCCTGTGGAACTCCACGGTCAGCCCGTCCAGCCCCGGGGATTTTCCCCTCGAGAGCCGGGCGAGGGCACCGGTCAGCTCCGCCAGGCTTAGCGGAGCTTCCAGATTTTCGGCGCCCTCCGGGCTGACCTTCGGCAGGTCCTCCCACAAAACTCTACGCGCTTCCTCGCTGGACGGATCTGGAGAGAACAGAGCCCCGTAATATTCACGGACCCTGTTGTTGACGCCCTCCGGATCCGAGACGAGAGAGCCGTCGTCGGCCAGCAGCGTCAAGAGCTGCTTACGGACACTCTGCCTTTTTTCCAGCGAGTAGAAGAAGGGGGAGCCGCGGTCCAGATCCCGCAGGAACCGGATCCGCGACCTCACGAACGCGCCTCGGGACCCGACGAGCTGCAGGTCCTTCAGCGCGGCCTTCTTCGCTTCGTACACCGTCCGCAGGGCCGGGTCCTGGACGACTTGACCGAGACGGGCTTCCAGGTCGAGCACCTCTTTTTCTAGGCGCCCGACTCTGGCCGCCCGCCTCTTGGTCGACCCCCTCGCGTACTCTTGACAGAAGACGCGGACGTGAGCCTTGCCCACGTCCCACCATAGCCTCAAGGAGGGGAAGCCCCCCTGCTTCCTTCTCCAGTCGGACCAGAATCGACGGAACGAGTCCTGGAACCGCACGTCCTCCAGCAGCCGGTTGTTAAAGTGCCAGTACGCGGACCCCGTCCTCGCGCGGAGCGAAGCGAGCTCCGCCCACACCAGGTGGTGGTCCGAACACGGCACCGGCCGCATGGAGGCCGCCGGGACGCAGGAAACGTACGCCCGAGACACGTAAAGGCGGTCGACTCTAGACCATCCAACTCCAGGCCTCACCCAAGTAAAGGCGCTGGAGTCGGGGTGGAGATTTCGCCAGACGTCCACCAAGTCGAAGGACCCGACCAGGTCCCTCAACTTCTCCATCGCCGTCATGCACTGCGGGGCACCGGAGCGGTCCCTCGCCTCGAGGGTGCAGTTAAAATCCCCCCCGAGGACAATGCAGTCGCCGACGTCGACGGAGCCAAGAAGAGCGGACACCTCTTCAAAGAAGCGCGTTTGCTGCGGGCCGGGATGAGGGGCGTACACGTTCACGAGATGGAGCGGCACGTCCCCCAGGCGAACCGTTACGTGCAGCAAGCGGCCTGGCACGGGCTCCTCGACCCCCAAGATCTCCGGCTGAAAATGCGGGCCCAGCAAGATGGCCACCCCACTAGAAATGGCGGTGAGGTGGCTCATGCGGACCTCTCCTTGCCATTCCAGGAGCCACGTGGCTTCGTCTCCCGGAACGGTGTGGGTTTCTTGCAGGAAGCACACCGCATATTTCCCCTCCCGCAGGAGCGAAAAATTGTCAAATCTACGGCGTGCCCCTCTGCCGCCGTTGATGTTGAGGCTGGCTATGGTTATCTTCATGGCAAAAGCATAGTGCAACCTCTACCTTAACCTATTGTGGGGGAGGGAGCGGAGTCTTTTGTTGAACTCCGCTCCCTCCGCAGCCCAGCGAGGAGTCCCTCGAGCTCGCGCAGCTCAAGGTGCTGCTCCTTTGTCAAGGGCCCGCCCGCGGCCAAGGTTTTAACGGCGGCGCGGACGGACCCCTTGATCAGCTCCGGCTCGGACCATTTTTCCAGGGCCAGTCGGGCTTGGTCGCGGCGACCCCGGCTCTGGGCCAAAAAGTCCCGGAGTTCCTTTGCAGGAATGAGGAGGGCCTCAGCGGCGGCCGCGAGCAGATCCACCGCCTCCCTGGCGGTGGTCTCTAGTTCTTCTCCCGCGTCCCCCACCGAGTCCCCGTCCTCCTCCGGGAGGTGGCCGCCAGCAGCCGGCCCATCGACCGCACAAGGTACGGCAAATGAACCGGCCGCTCCAACCGGCCCTGGCTCTGCCCCGATCCCACCCCCAGGATCGTCGGCAGAGGAGTCCCCACTGGGCTCTTTTAAAATTGGTGCTGGGTCGGGAAATGACAGCGGAAGGGGTTCCCCCTCCGCCCCAGGAACCGGGGAACAAGGAGAGACCCGGCCATAGGAAATCCCCAGGCCCTCCAAGTGCACCAGCTCCAAAGTAAGGGGCGAGGGTGGGTGTTCCTCCCCCTCCCCGCTGCCACCCCCCGGCCCAGCATCTACAGTTTCATTAAAATCAATATATTGTGTTTCTGCCGGGTCGAGCAACTCCCGGGGGAAGTTGGGTAATAGCTGGGCGGGCTCAGGTTCGGCCTTTTCGGCCTCGCCCGCCTCAGTCCCCGGGACGCCCGGCCCGGCGGCTACGCATTCCTCCGCGGTCCCCACGCCCCCCACGACAGGCAGATCTTCCACTCCATCCCCGGGAGGCAGAGGCTGGGCAGCCTCAACTGTCTCACCCTCCCCGGGGAAAGACTCCTCGCGCCTGCAGCGCAATTTGGGGGCGCTGGTGGGGGACGCGGGACACGCGGCGGGCACCGACTCCTCCGCGGCGGGATGTTGTTCCCCCTCCGCGTCATTGGGGCGGTGCCTCTTTTTGTTCCTGGGGGCGCGCGGAGTCAGGGAGACCCCCATGTCTGCCGAGGCCTCCCGCTCCGCCCCCCCCTTTTCCTTTTCTTGCCCGCGCCCGGGCCCCTCTGTGGTGTTGTTCAAGGGCTCGGGCACGGGCTCGGGGCACCCCGCGCTCGCCGGTGACGGGGTTGGGCTGAGCGCGGTGGTCAAATTATCCGGCGCACTGAGGGGACCCGCCTCTTGATGTTTTGTCTTCTTCCGCGCCTTCTTTCCGGTCGGACGCTCTCCCTCCCCCCCGCCGGAGGCCCTGAAAACAAAGGTCTCCGACGATGCCCGCGCACCCATGGCTCCCGGCACGCGGACGCAACTAGGGGGAGGGGTGGCGGCGGCGCCAGCCTTGGCCGCCTTCGGTGGTTTGGCGGCCTTGGAGGCGGGGCAGTTCTTGCGAACGTGCCCCACCTCCCTGCAGGCATGGCACCGCACGCCGTCCGACGTCCAGAAGACGCGGTAGGCAGTCCCCTCGTGCACCACATTAAAAGATCCCTCCGTCGTCTCCTCCCGCGCCAGCCGGACAAAGAGCTGGCGGCGGAAGGAGAACACGTGGCGCAGGCTGTTCTCCCTGAGGCCGAGCGGTATGGGGTTGATCCCTGACCTTACCTCCCCCAGTTGTTGTAGGTGAGGGAGGAGGAGCTCAGCGGAAACAAAGGGCGGGACGTTTGAAATGATGACCCTCTGCGCGGTGGCCTCGAGAGGGTCCACCGGCAGGAACGTCCCGCCCACCGTGAGCCCCTTTTCAAGGGCCAGGGACACCGCCCGCTCCGACCCCAGGAAGAACACGGCCTTCCCAGACATCTTGGAGGCTGCGACAATGGCCGAGGGGCCGACTACCCCAGCCATCGCCCGCACGCACTCCTCAATGCTCATTGTGGGGTGAGTGTAGCTCTTGACCCCGTGTTTCCTGGTTATAAGTCTGAACGGTGGCAGGGCAGCGGGTGGCGCAGGAGGTGCCGTGGATGTGGACACCGCCTGCGCATACGTCCTTGCTGGCCCTGCCACCGGCGTGGATGGGGTCGCCATCACGGGGTCCCTTTAAGGGCTACACCCACCCCAAAGTCACAGGCCTTAATGGTCTTTAATGGCCTCGTATGTTAACTGAGCAGAGGAGCCCTTAACGAGGCACCTCTCCCCTCGTTGACAATTGGGGAGAGGCCTTGCTCCCTCTGCTCAGTTGTCTTAATTGGTTTTTTTTTAAAAATTCGGAAGAAAAGGGCTCTCAGAGAGAGAGGGGAGAAACAGAGAGTAACGGAGAAAGAGAGAGGGGGGTGGGAAGGGGGGGCGGCTGCGAGGGCAGGTCTCCCCTCGCAGCTGTGGGTGGGTGCACTCCCCAGATGGCAAAACACACAAAAAACACAGTCTTTGGGTTGGTCTTCAGGTGGGGGGAGAAGACGTCTTCACCTGGGGTAGCTAGAGCCACCAGGCACACAATCCCAAACGATCTTTAATAGGGTGATTTAAAGAATCTTCAGCCTGGTAGCTCCAGCTATCCCAGGCTAGGCAAATGTGGGGGGTGGGGGGGGTTCCAATTGTGGGGGGGGCCTAGTTGTAAGCAAGGCCCCCACACACACTACCACACACACACACACCCCCCGCGATGTTCCGGCCCTCAGTGGTCTTCTTTCCTCCCCCCACCGATACAACAAAGTCTGTTTGGGGAAATGCACCCACACCCACCTGTAGAATTGTAGAGTCTCCCTCCTTCCACACTGGATGTTGTTGGTCTTTCCCCCTCTCTCCAACTCTTTGCAGGATGGTAAAAATTTTAAAAGTTTTCTGCTTTTTCCTCCTCTCCCTCTGGGTAAAGTTGGTGTTGAAGCCCCTTCCTTCCTTCTCTTCCTGGGCTGGTCTCAGGGCTCTCCAGGCAGGAGCTCAAGTTGCTAGCAGCTCCACTCACTGCTCACAGCTCCAACTGAGCAGGACACGCCTCTACTGCTCCACAATTGGTCCTTGTGCATGAAACTCTTTTGAGTTCACCTGTGAAAACATAAAAACAATAAACGGTGCCACCCGACCTGGGTGACACTCCAGACATTTTCAAGGCCCTTTTTTTCCCCCCTTTTTTTTTTTTGGTTTTTTTTTTGTGTTTTTCTTTTTTTTTGGTTTTTTTTTTTTGGGCACTAAAATCACAATTTTCCCCAGTGCCCCCTATAAAAGGGAAGGGGGACACTAAAAGCACCGGCAATTAAAACAAATTAAACTTTAAAACGTAAAATCAAATTAAAATTTGGTTGCCGGGCGTGATGATGCACTCCAGTCCCTCCAGTGCCCACCTCTCGCGGAAGGCCGCGAGCGTACCGGTGGACACCGCGTGCTCCATCTCCAAGGACACCCTGGACCGGATGTAAGAGCGGAAGAGAGGCAGGCAGTCAGGTTGAACGACCCCCTCGACCGCCCGCTGCCTGGACCGGCTGATGGCACCCTTGGCCGTGCCCAGGAGCAGTCCTACGAGGAGGCCTTCGGACCTACCCGCTCCCCTCCGCACAGGGTGCCCAAAGATCAGGAGAGTGGGACTGAAGTGCAGCCAGAATTTCAGGAGCAGCCCCTTCAAATAGTGGAACAGGGGCTGCAACCTCGTGCATTCAATAAAAACATGGAACACGGACTCCTCCAGACCGCAGAAATTGCAGGCGGCCTGGGAGTCCGTGAACCGGCTTAAAAATTTATTGCACGGCACTGCTCCGTGCACCACCCTCCAGGCCAAGTCCCCGATGAATAGTGGGAGGACCCCTGCGTAGAGTGCCCTCCATCGGGGACCCCCGCCTCCTCCGGACGGCAAGATGGTACGCCATGGCGTGTCCGGACGGCCGGCGAGGATGGCAAAGTTGAGGGTGTGCAGGAGCAGCCCGTACAGGAAACCCCTCCGCGCGGAACTGAAAGGCACGGAGGGGATTTCCCCGAGGCGGCTCAAGTTGTGAGGCGCCAGCCCCCGAGGGAGGTTCCGGGGTTTGGCGCCGATGAGGAATTCCGTCCGGACGGGGGTCAGTTCGGACGGGATCTCCCCACGTGCTTGAGCCTCCTCGATACACCTAACGGAGTCAGGGCCCAGAGCTGTTTTTAGCGACTCGATGGCATCGGCCGCGCGGCGGACGTTGGCAGAATTTAGGCGCCGCGCCAGCGTGACTGGCGCCATCCAGCCCGCTCCTCCGCCATCGAGCAGGTCCCTGACCCTGGTCACCTCACCAGCCACAGCCCTCTCTTCCGACCGCCACATAAAACCTCGGCCGTGGAGGTACGGATTCCCGAGCAGCGGCTCCTGCAGGACGGCCGCCACTCCAGCCGGTGGAGAGCTGCGCTTGGTGGAGACTTTGTTCCAGACCCTGATGAGTTCCCTGTAAAAGACAGGCAGCTCCCGGAGGGCGGTCCTGGCACCCCCCAAGTTCACAAACAGGAGCTGCGTGTCATAATTGAGGTCGAGCTGCTGGCGGAAGAAATACCTCGCCAGAGCACACCACCTAGGAGGGGGCTCGACGTAAAGGTATCTCTGCAGGGTCTGAAGACGGAAAGTCGCGAGCTGGGCGCTGACGCACACCAACGACTGACCGCCCTCCTCAAGCGGGAGACTCAAGACCGCGGCAGAGACCCAGTGCTTCCTGTTGTTCCAGAAGAAGTCCACCAGCTTCTTCTGTATCTTGGCGACAAACGCAGGGGGAGGGGTCAAAGTGACCAGCCGGTACCACAGCATTGCGGCCACCAGCTGGTTTATAACTAGCGCTCGACCCCTGTAGGACAGCACTCGGAGCAGTCCTGTCCAGCGCCCTAGGCGAGCGGCGACCTTGGCCTCCAGCTCCTGCCAGTTCGCCGGCCAGGCTCCCTCGTCGGGGCTAAGGTAGACTCCCAGATAGAGGAGATGGGTCGTGCTCCAGGCAAAAGGCCTGAGCTCCTCCGGCAGGGAGTCCACCCGCCACTGACCCACCAGGAGTCCGGAACATTTCTCCCAGTTGATCCTGGCGGAGGACGCGGCCGAGTAAATCTCCTGGCACTCACGCATCCTCCGCAGGTCAGCGGGATCCTCTACCGCGAGGAGCACGTCATCGGCGTAAGCCGAGAGGACGACCTCCACGCCCGGCCCTTGCAGAGCCAGTCCCGTCAACCTCGTCCGCAAGAGGCGCAGGAAAGGCTCCACGCAAACGGCGTATAACTGGCCGGACATGGGGCATCCCTGGCGCACCCCTCTCCTAAAGCGAAGGGGCGCCGTCAAGGACCCGTTAACCTTAATCAGACACTCCGCGGCGGCGTACAAAAGTCGGATCCGGGCGACGAAATGCGTCCCGAACCCGAAAGCGCGCAGAGTTCCGAGCAGATAGTCGTGATCCACCCTGTCGAACGCCTTCTCTTGGTCGAGGGATAGGAAGGCGACCGACAGACCAGCCTCCTGGGAGCAATGGATGAGGTCCCGGACCAGATGGATGTTGTCGTGGATCGTCCGGCCCGGGACCGTGTATGACTGGTCGGGGTGGATCATGTGGTCCAGCACGGCACCAAGGCGAGCAGACATCGCCCTGGCGAAGATTTTGTAGTCCGTGCTGAGGAGGGAGACCGGGCGCCAGTTCTTAAGGAGGCGGAGATCGCCCTTCTTAGGCAGCAGGACGATGACTGCCCTGCGCCAAGAGAGGGGCATCTCCCCGGTCGCCAGACTTTCCCCCAGGACCCGCGCGTAGTCGCTCCCCAGGACGTCCCAGAACGCCCTGTGGAACTCCACGGTCAGCCCGTCCAGCCCCGGGGATTTACCCCTCGAGAGCCGGGCGAGGGCACCGGTCAGTTCCGCCAGGCTTAGCGGAGCTTCCAGATTTTCGGCGCCCTCCGGGCCGACCTTCGGCAGGTCCTCCCACAAAACTCTACGCGCTTCCTCGCTGGACGGATCCGGAGAGAACAGAGCCCCGTAATATTCACGGACCCTGTTGTTGACGCCCTCCGGATCCGAGACGAGAGAGCCGTCGTCGGCCAGCAGCGTCAAGAGCTGCTTACGGACACTCTGCCTTTTTTCCAGCGAGTAGAAGAAGGGGGAGCCGCGGTCCAGATCCCGCAGGAACCGGATCCGCGACCTCACGAACGCGCCTCGGGACCCGACGAGCTGCAGGTCCTTCAGCGCGGCCTTCTTCGCTTCGTACACCGTCCGCAGGGCCGGGTCCTGGACGACTTGACCGAGACGGGCTTCCAGGTCGAGCACCTCTTTTTCTAGGCGCCCGACTCTGGCCGCCCGCCTCTTGGTCGACCCCCTCGCGTACTCTTGACAGAAGACGCGGACGTGAGCCTTGCCCACGTCCCACCATAGCCTCAAGGAGGGGAAGCCCCCCTGCTTCCTTCTCCAGTCGGACCAGAATCGACGGAACGAGTCCTGGAACCGCACGTCCTCCAGCAGCCGGTTGTTAAAGTGCCAGTACGCGGACCCCGTCCTCGCGCGGAGCGAAGCGAGCTCCGCCCACACCAGGTGGTGGTCCGAACACGGCACCGGCCGCATGGAGGCCGCCGGGACGCAGGAAACGTACGCCCGAGACACGTAAAGGCGGTCGACTCTAGACCATCCAACTCCAGGCCTCACCCAAGTAAAGGCGCTGGAGTCGGGGTGGAGATTTCGCCAGACGTTCACCAAGTCGAAGGACCCGACCAGGTCCCTCAACTTCTCCATCGCCGTCATGCACTGCGGGGCACCGGAGCGGTCCCTCGCCTCGAGGGTGCAGTTAAAATCCCCCCCGA
The DNA here is from genome assembly GCF_044704955.1 of Pristiophorus japonicus. Classification (NCBI taxonomy): domain Eukaryota; kingdom Metazoa; phylum Chordata; class Chondrichthyes; family Pristiophoridae; genus Pristiophorus; species Pristiophorus japonicus. The sequence continues at coordinate 36,297,218 of NC_091979.1, forward strand.
GGACAATGCAGTCGCCGACGTCGACGGAGCCAAGAAGAGCGGACACCTCTTCAAAGAAGCGCGTTTGCTGCGGGCCGGGATGAGGGGCGTACACGTTCACGAGATGGAGCGGCACGTCCCCCAGGCGAACCGTTACGTGCAGCAAGCGGCCTGGCACGGGCTCCTCGACCCCCAAGATCTCCGGCTGAAAATGCGGGCCCAGCAAGATGGCCACCCCACTAGAAATGGCGGTGAGGTGGCTCATGCGGACCTCTCCTTGCCATTCCAGGAGCCACGTGGCTTCGTCTCCCGGAACGGTGTGGGTTTCTTGCAGGAAGCACACCGCATATTTCCCCTCCCGCAGGAGCGAAAAATTGTCAAATCTACGGCGTGCCCCTCTGCCGCCGTTGATGTTGAGGCTGGCTATGGTTATCTTCATGGCAAAAGCATAGTGCAACCTCTACCTTAACCTATTGTGGGGGAGGGAGCGGAGTCTTTTGTTGAACTCCGCTCCCTCCGCAGCCCAGCGAGGAGTCCCTCGAGCTCGCGCAGCTCAAGGTGCTGCTCCTTTGTCAAGGGCCCGCCCGCGGCCAAGGTTTTAACGGCGGCGCGGACGGACCCCTTGATCAGCTCCGGCTCGGACCATTTTTCCAGGGCCAGTCGGGCTTGGTCGCGGCGACCCCGGCTCTGGGCCAAAAAGTCCCGGAGTTCCTTTGCAGGAATGAGGAGGGCCTCAGCGGCGGCCGCGAGCAGATCCACCGCCTCCCTGGCGGTGGTCTCTAGTTCTTCTCCCGCGTCCCCCACCGAGTCCCCGTCCTCCTCCGGGAGGTGGCCGCCAGCAGCCGGCCCATCGACCGCACAAGGTACGGCAAATGAACCGGCCGCTCCAACCGGCCCTGGCTCTGCCCCGATCCCACCCCCAGGATCGTCGGCAGAGGAGTCCCCACTGGGCTCTTTTAAAATTGGTGCTGGGTCGGGAAATGACAGCGGAAGGGGTTCCCCCTCCGCCCCAGGAACCGGGGAACAAGGAGAGACCCGGCCATAGGAAATCCCCAGGCCCTCCAAGTGCACCAGCTCCAAAGTAAGGGGCGAGGGTGGGTGTTCCTCCCCCTCCCCGCTGCCACCCCCCGGCCCAGCATCTACAGTTTCATTAAAATCAATATATTGTGTTTCTGCCGGGTCGAGCAACTCCCGGGGGAAGTTGGGTAATAGCTGGGCGGGCTCAGGTTCGGCCTTTTCGGCCTCGCCCGCCTCAGTCCCCGGGACGCCCGGCCCGGCGGCTACGCATTCCTCCGCGGTCCCCACGCCCCCCACGACAGGCAGATCTTCCACTCCATCCCCGGGAGGCAGAGGCTGGGCAGCCTCAACTGTCTCACCCTCCCCGGGGAAAGACTCCTCGCGCCTGCAGCGCAATTTGGGGGCGCTGGTGGGGGACGCGGGACACGCGGCGGGCACCGACTCCTCCGCGGAGGGATGTTGTTCCCCCTCCGCGTCATTGGGGCGGTGCCTCTTTTTGTTCCTGGGGGCGCGCGGAGTCAGGGAGACCCCCATGTCTGCCGAGGCCTCCCGCTCCGCCCCCCCCTTTTCCTTTTCTTGCCCGCGCCCGGGCCCCTCTGTGGTGTTGTTCAAGGGCTCGGGCACGGGCTCGGGGCACCCCGCGCTCGCCGGTGACGGGGTTGGGCTGAGCGCAGTGGTCAAATTATCCGGCGCACTGAGGGGACCCGCCTCTTGATGTTTTGTCTTCTTCCGCGCCTTCTTTCCGGTCGGACGCTCTCCCTCCCCCCCGCCGGAGGCCCTGAAAACAAAGGTCTCCGACGATGCCCGCGCACCCATGGCTCCCGGCACGCGGACGCAACTAGGGGGAGGGGTGGCGGCGGCGCCAGCCTTGGCCGCCTTCGGTGGTTTGGCGGCCTTGGAGGCGGGGCAGTTCTTGCGAACGTGCCCCACCTCCCTGCAGGCATGGCACCGCACGCCGTCCGACGTCCAGAAGACGCGGTAGGCAGTCCCCTCGTGCACCACATTAAAAGATCCCTCCGTCGTCTCCTCCCGCGCCAGCCGGACAAAGAGCTGGCGGCGGAAGGAGAACACGTGGCGCAGGCTGTTCTCCCTGAGGCCGAGCGGTATGGGGTTGATCCCTGACCTTACCTCCCCCAGTTGTTGTAGGTGAGGGAGGAGGAGCTCAGCGGAAACAAAGGGCGGGACGTTTGAAATGATGACCCTCTGCGCGGTGGCCTCGAGAGGGTCCACCGGCAGGAACGTCCCGCCCACCGTGAGCCCCTTTTCAAGGGCCAGGGACACCGCCCGCTCCGACCCCAGGAAGAACACGGCCTTCCCAGACATCTTGGAGGCTGCGACAATGGCCGAGGGGCCGACTACCCCAGCCATCGCCCGCACGCACTCCTCGATGGTCATTGTGGGGTGAGTGTAGCTCTTGACCCCGTGTTTCCTGGTTATAAGTCTGAACGGTGGCAGGGCAGCGGGTGGCGCAGGAGGTGCCGTGGATGTGGACACCGCCTGCGCATACGTCCTTGCTGGCCCTGCCACCGGCGTGGATGGGGTCGCCATCACGGGGTCCCTTTAAGGGCCACACCCACCCCAGAGTCACAGGCCTTAATGGTCTTTAATGGCCTCGTATGTTAACTGAGCAGAGGAGCCCTTAACGAGGCACCTCTCCCCTCGTTGACAATTGGGGAGAGGCCTTGCTCCCTCTGCTCAGTTGTCTTAATTGGGTTTTTTTTTTTTTAAATTCGGAAGAAAAGGGCTCTCAGAGAGAGAGGGGAGAAACAGAGAGTAACGGAGAAAGAGAGAGGGGGGTGGGAAGGGGGGGGGGCTGCGAGGGCAGGTCTCCCCTCGCAGCTGTGGGTGGGTGCACTCCCCAGATGGCAAAACACACAAAAAACACAGTCTTTGGGTTGGTCTTCAGGTGGGGGGAGAAGACGTCTTCACCTGGGGTAGCTAGAGCCACCAGGCACACAATCCCAAACGATCTTTAATAGGGTGATTTAAAGAATCTTCAGCCTGGTAGCTCCAGCTATCCCAGGCTAGGCAAATGTGGGGGGTGGGGGGGGTTCCAATTGTGGGGGGGGCCTAGTTGTAAGCAAGGCCCCCACACACACACACACCCCCCGCGATGTTCCGGCCCTCAGTGGTCTTCTTTCCTCCCCCCACCGATACAACAAAGTCTGTTTGGGGAAATGCACCCACACCCACCTGTAGAATGTTGGGTCTCCCTCCTTCCACACTGGATGTTGTTGGTCTTTTCCCCCTCTCTCCAACTCCTTGCAGAATGGTAAAGTTGTTTAAAAGTTTTCTGTTCTCCTCCTCTCCCTCTGGGTAAAGTTGAAGGTGAAGCCCCTTTCTTCCTTCTATTCCTGGGCTGGTCTCAGGGCTCTCCAGGCAGGAGCTCAAGTTGCTAGCTGCTTCCTCACTGCTCACAGCTCCAACTGAGCAGGACACGCCTCCACTGCTGCACAATTGGTCCTTGTGCATGAAACTCTTTTGAGTTTATCTGTGAAAACATAAAACATTAAACGGTGCCACCCGACCTGGGTGACACTCCAGACATTTACAAGGCCCATTTTTTTTTTCCCCCTTTTTTGTGTTTTTTTTTTTGGGTTTTTTCTTTTTTTTTTTGTTTTTTTTTTGGGCACTAAAATCACAATTTTTCCCCAGTGCCCCCTATAAAAGGGAAGGGGACACTAAAAGCACCGGCAATTAAAACAAATTAACTTTAAAACGTAAAATCAAATTAAAATTTGGTTGCCGGGCGTGATGATGCACTCCAGTCCCTCCGGTGCCCACCTCTCGCGGAAGGCCGCGAGCGTACCGGTGGACACCGCGTGCTCCATCTCCAAGGACACCCTGGCCCGGATGTAAGAGCGGAAGAGAGGCAGGCAGTCAGGTTGAACGACCCCCTCGACCGCCCGCTGCCTGGACCGGCTGATGGCACCCTTGGCCGTGCCCAGGAGCAGTCCTACGAGGAGGCCTTCGGACCTACCCGCTCCCCTCCGCACAGGGTGCCCAAAGATCAGGAGAGTGGGACTGAAGTGCAGCCAGAATTTCAGGAGCAGCCCCTTCAAATAATGGAACAGGGGCTGCAACCTTGTGCACTCAATAAAAACATGGAACACGGACTCCTCCAGACCGCAGAAATTGCAGGCGGCCTGGGAGTCCGTGAACCGGCTTAAAAATTTGTTGCACGGCACTGCTCCGTGCACCACCCTCCAGGCCAAGTCCCCGATGAATAGTGGGAGGACCCCCGCGTAGAGTGCCCTCCATCGGGGACCCCCGCCTCCTCCGGACGGCAAGATGGTACGCCATGGCGTGTCCGGACGGCCGGCGAGGATGGCAAAGTTGAGGGTGTGCAGGAGCAGCCCGTACAGGAAACCCCTCCGCGCGGAACTGAAAGGCACGGAGGGGATTTCCCCGAGGCGGCTCAAGTTGTGAGGCGCCGGCCCCCGAGGGAGGTTCCGGGGTTTGGCGCCGATGAGGAATTCCGTCCGGACGGGGGTCAGTTCGGACGGGATCTCCCCACGTGCTTGAGCCTCCTCGATGCACCTAACGGAGTCAGGGCCCAGAGCTGTTTTTAGCGACTCGATGGCATCGGCCGCGCGGCGGACGTTGGCAGAATTTAGGCGCCGCGCCAGCGTGACTGGCGCCATCCAGCCCGCTCCTCCGCCATCGAGCAGGTCCCTGACCCTGGTCACCTCACCAGCCACAGCCCTCTCTTCCGACCGCCACATGAAGCCTCGGCCGTGGAGGTACGGATTCCCGAGCAGCGGCTCCTGCAGGACGGCCGCCACTCCAGCCGGCGGAGAGCTGCGCTTGGTGGAGACTTTGTTCCAGACCCTGATGAGTTCCCTGTAAAAGACAGGCAGCTCCCGGAGGGCGGTCCTGGCACCCCCCAAGTTCACAAACAGGAGCTGCGTGTCATAATTGAGGTCGAGCTGCTGGCGGAAGAAATACCTCGCCAGAGCACACCACCTAGGAGGGGGCTCGACGTAAAGGTATCTCTGCAGGGTCTGAAGACGGAAAGTCGCGAGCTGGGCGCTGACGCACACCAACGACTGACCGCCCTCCTCAAGCGGGAGACTCAAGACCGCGACAGAGACCCAGTGCTTCCTGTTGTTCCAGAAGAAGTCCACCAGCTTCTTCTGTATCTTGGCGACAAACGCAGGGGGAGGGGTCAAAGTGACCAGCCGGTACCACAGCATTGCGGCCACCAGCTGGTTTATGACTAGCGCTCGACCCCTGTAGGACAGCACTCGGAGCAGTCCTGTCCAGCGCCCTAGGCGAGCGGCGACCTTGGCCTCCAGCTCCTGCCAGTTCGCCGGCCAGGCTTCCTCGTCGGGGCTAAGGTAGACTCCCAGATAGAGGAGATGGGTCGTGCTCCAGGCAAAAGGCCTGAGCTCCTCCGGCAGGGAGTCCACCCGCCACTGACCCACCAGGAGTCCGGAACATTTCTCCCAGTTGATCCTGGCGGAGGACGCGGCCGAGTAAATCTCCTGGCACTCACGCATCCTCCGCAGGTCAGCGGGATCCTCTACCGCGAGGAGCACGTCATCGGCGTAAGCCGAGAGGACGACCTCCACGCCCGGCCCTTGCAGAGCCAGTCCCGTCAACCTCGTCCGCAAGAGGCGCAGGAAAGGCTCCACGCAAACGGCGTATAACTGGCCGGACATGGGGCATCCCTGGCGCACCCCTCTCCTAAAGCGAAGGGGCGCCGTCAAGGACCCGTTAACCTTAATCAGACACTCCGCGGCGGCGTACAAAAGTCGGATCCGGGCGACGAAATGCGTCCCGAACCCGAAAGCGCGCAGAGTTCCGAGCAGATAGTCGTGATCCACCCTGTCGAACGCCTTCTCTTGGTCGAGGGATAGGAAGGCGACCGACAGACCAGCCTCCTGGGAACAATGGATGAGGTCCCGGACCAGATGGATGTTGTCGTGGATTGTCCGGCCCGGGACCGTGTATGACTGGTCGGGGTGGATCATGTGGTCCAGCACGGCACCAAGGCGAGCAGACATCGCCCTGGCGAAGATTTTGTAGTCCGTGCTGAGGAGGGAGACCGGGCGCCAGTTCTTAAGGAGGCGGAGATCGCCCTTCTTAGGCAGCAGGACGATGACTGCCCTGCGCCAAGAGAGGGGCATCTCCCCGGTCGCCAGACTTTCCCCCAGGACCCGCGCGTAGTCGCTCCCCAGGACGTCCCAGAACGCCCTGTGGAACTCCACGGTCAGCCCGTCCAGCCCCGGGGATTTTCCCCTCGAGAGCCGGGCGAGGGCACCGGTCAGCTCCGCCAGGCTTAGCGGAGCTTCCAGATTTTCGGCGCCCTCCGGGCCGACCTTCGGCAGGTCCTCCCACAAAACTCTACGCGCTTCCTCGCTGGACGGATCCGGAGAGAACAGAGCCCCGTAATATTCACGGACCCTGTTGTTGACGCCCTCCGGATCCAAGACGAGAGAGCCGTCGTCGGCCAGCAGCGTCAAGAGCTGCTTACGGACACTCTGCCTTTTTTCCAGCGAGTAGAAGAAGGGGGAGCCGCGGTCCAGATCCCGCAGGAACCGGATCCGCGACCTCACGAACGCGCCTCGGGACCCGACGAGCTGCAGGTCCTTCAGCGCGGCCTTCTTCGCTTCGTACACCGTCCGCAGGGCCGGGTCCTGGACGACTTGACCGAGACGGGCTTCCAGGTCGAGCACCTCTTTTTCTAGGCGCCCGACTCTGGCCGCCCGCCTCTTGGTCGACCCCCTCGCGTACTCTTGACAGAAGACGCGGACGTGAGCCTTGCCCACGTCCCACCATAGCCTCAAGGAGGGGAAGCCCCCCTGCTTCCTTCTCCAGTCGGACCAGAATCGACGGAACGAGTCCTGGAACCGCACGTCCTCCAGCAGCCGGTTGTTAAAGTGCCAGTACGCGGACCCCGCCCTCGCGCGGAGCGAAGCGAGCTCCGCCCACACCAGGTGGTGGTCCGAACACGGCACCGGCCGCATGGAGGCCGCCGGGACGCAGGAAACGTACGCCCGAGACACGTAAAGGCGGTCGACTCTAGACCATCCAACTCCAGGCCTCACCCAAGTAAAGGCGCTGGAGTCGGGGTGGAGATTTCGCCAGACGTCCACCAAGTCGAAGGACCCGACCAGGTCCCTCAACTTCTCCATCGCCGTCATGCACTGCGGGGCACCGGAGCGGTCCCTCGCCTCGAGGGTGCAGTTAAAATCCCCCCCGAGGACAATGCAGTCGCCGACGTCGACGGAGCCAAGAAGAGCGGACACCTCTTCAAAGAAGCGCGTTTGCTGCGGGCCGGGATGAGGGGCGTACACGTTCACGAGATGGAGCGGCACGTCCCCCAGGCGAACCGTTACGTGCAGCAAGCGGCCTGGCACGGGCTCCTCGACCCCCAAGATCTCCGGCTGAAAATGCGGGCCCAGCAAGATGGCCACCCCACTAGAAATGGCGGTGAGGTGGCTCATGCGGACCTCTCCTTGCCATTCCAGGAGCCACGTGGCTTCGTCTCCCGGAACGGTGTGGGTTTCTTGCAGGAAGCACACCGCATATTTCCCCTCCCGCAGGAGCGAAAAATTGTCAAATCTACGGCGTGCCCCTCTGCCGCCGTTGATGTTGAGGCTGGCTATGGTTATCTTCATGGCAAAAGCATAGTGCAACCTCTACCTTAACCTATTGTGGGGGAGGGAGCGGAGTCTTTTGTTGAACTCCGCTCCCTCCGCAGCCCAGCGAGGAGTCCCTCGAGCTCGCGCAGCTCAAGGTGCTGCTCCTTTGTCAAGGGCCCGCCCGCGGCCAAGGTTTTAACGGCGGCGCGGACGGACCCCTTGATCAGCTCCGGCTCGGACCATTTTTCCAGGGCCAGTCGGGCTTGGTCGCGGCGACCCCGGCTCTGGGCCAAAAAGTCCCGGAGTTCCTTTGCAGGAATGAGGAGGGCCTCAGCGGCGGCCGCGAGCAGATCCACCGCCTCCCTGGCGGTGGTCTCTAGTTCTTCTCCCGCGTCCCCCACCGAGTCCCCGTCCTCCTCCGGGAGGTGGCCGCCAGCAGCCGGCCCATCGACCGCACAAGGTACGGCAAATGAACCGGCCGCTCCAACCGGCCCTGGCTCTGCCCCGATCCCACCCCCAGGATCGTCGGCAGAGGAGTCCCCACTGGGCTCTTTTAAAATTGGTGCTGGGTCGGGAAATGACAGCGGAAGGGGTTCCCCCTCCGCCCCAGGAACCGGGGAACAAGGAGAGACCCGGCCATAGGAAATCCCCAGGCCCTCCAAGTGCACCAGCTCCAAAGTAAGGGGCGAGGGTGGGTGTTCCTCCCCCTCCCCGCTGCCACCCCCCGGCCCAGCATCTACAGTTTCATTAAAATCAATATATTGTGTTTCTGCCGGGTCGAGCAACTCCCGGGGGAAGTTGGGTAATAGCTGGGCGGGCTCAGGTTCGGCCTTTTCGGCCTCGCCCGCCTCAGTCCCCGGGACGCCCGGCCCGGCGGCTACGCATTCCTCCGCGGTCCCCACGCCCCCCACGACAGGCAGATCTTCCACTCCATCCCCGGGAGGCAGAGGCTGGGCAGCCTCGACTGCCTCACCCTCCCCGGGGAAAGACTCCTCGCGCCTGCAGCGCAATTTGGGGGCGCTGGTGGGGGACGCGGGACACGCGGCGGGCACCGACTCCTCCGCGGAGGGATATTGTTCCCCCTCCGCCTCATTGGGGCGGTGCCTCTTTTTGTTCCTGGGGGCGCGCGGAGTCAGGGAGACCTCCATGTCTGCCGAGGCCTCCCGCTCCGCCCCCCCCTTTTCCTTTTCTTGCCCGCGCCTGGGCCCCTCTGTGGTGGTATTCAAGGGCCCGGGCACGGGCTCGGGGCACCCCGCGCTCGCCGGTGACTGGGTTGGGCTGAGCGCGGTGGTCAGACTTTCCGGCGCACCGAGGGGACCCGCCTCTAGATGTTTCTCCTTCTTCCGCGCCTTCTTTCCGCTCGGACGCTCTCCCTCCCCCCCGCCGGAGGCCCTGAAAACAAAGGCCTCCGACGATGCCCGCGCACCCATGGCTCCCGGCACGCGGACGCAACTAGGGGGAGGGGTGGCGGCAGCGCCAGCCTTGGCCGCCTTCGGTGGTTTGGCGGCCTTGGAGGCGGGGCAGTTCTTACGAACATGCCCCACCTCCCTGCAGGCATGGCACCGCACGCCGTCCGACGTCCAGAAGACGCGGTAGGCAGTCCCCTCGTGCACCACATTAAAGTGCCCTTCTGTCACGTCCTCCCGCGCCAGCCGGACAAAGAGCTGGCGGCGGAAGGAGAACACGTGGCGCAGGCTGTTCTCCCTGAGGCCGAGCGGTATGGGGTTGATCCCTGACCTTACCTCCCCCAGTTGTTGTAGGTGAGGGAGGAGGAGCTCAGCGGGAACAAAGGGCGGGACGTTCGACACGATGACCCTCTGCGCGGTGGCCTCGAGAGGATCCACCGGCAGGAACGTCCCGCCCACCGTGAGCCCCTTTTCGAGGGCCAGGGACACCGCCCGCTCCGACCCCAGGAAGAAAACAGCCTTCCCAGACATCTTGGAGGCTGCGACAATGGCCGAGGGGCCGACTACCCCAGCCATCGCCCGCACGCACTCCTCAATGCTCATTGTGGGGTGAGTGTAGCTCTTGACCCCGTGTTTCCTGGTTATAAGTCTGAACGGTGGCAGGGCAGCGGGTGGCGCAGGAGGTGCCGTGGATGTGGACACCGCCTGCGCATACGTCCTTGCTGGCCCTGCCACCGGCGTGGATGGGGTCGCCATCACGGGGTCCCTTTAAGGGCTACACCCACCCCAAAGTCACAGGCCTTAATGGTCTTTAATGGCCTCTTATGTTAACTGAGCAGAGGAGCCCTTAACGAGGCACCTCTCCCCTCGTTGACAATTGGGGAGAGGCCTTGCTCCCTCTGCTCAGTTGTCTTAATTGGGTTTTTTTTTATTAATTTGGAAGGAAAGGGTTCTCAGAGAGAGAGGGGAGAAAACGAGGGTAACGGAGAAAGAGAGAGGGGGGTGGGAAGGGGGGGGGGGCTGCGAGGGCAGGTCTCTCCTCGCAGCTGTGGGTGGGTGCACTCCCCAGATGGCAAAACACAAAAGTCTTTGAGGTGGTCTTCAGGTGGGGGGAGAAGATGTCTTCACCTGGGGTAGCTGGAGCCACCAGGCACTCCTAACGATCTTTAATTGGGTGATTAATAACAATCTTCAGCCTGGTAGCTCCAGCTATCCCAGGCTAGGCAAATGTGGGGGGTGGGGGGGGTTCCAATTGTGGGGGGGGGCCCTAGTTGTAAGCACGGCCCCCACGCACACTACCACACACACACACACCCCCCGCGATGTTCCGGCCCTCAGTGGTCTTCTTTCCTCCCCCCACCGATACAACAAAGTCTGTTTGGGGAAATGCACCCACACCCACCTGTAGAAATGTTGAGTCTCCCTCCTTCCACACTGGATGGTTGTTGTGGTTTTTCCCCCTCTCTCCAACTCCTTGCAGAAATGGAAAAGTTGTTGAAATGTTTTCTGCTTTCTCCTCCTCTCCCTCTGGGTTAAAGTTGTAGTGAAGCCCCTTCCTTCCTTCTGTTCCTGGGCTGGTCTCAGGGCTCTCCAGGCAGGAGCTCAAGTTGATAGCAGCTTCCCTCACTGCTCACAGCTCCAACTGAGCAGGACACGCCTCCACTGCTGCACAATTGGTCCTTGTGCATGAAACTCTTTTGAGTTCACCTGTGAAAACATAAAAACAATAAACGGTGCCACCCGACCTGGGTGACACTCCAGACATTTTCAAGGCCCTTTTTTTTCCCCCTTTTTTTTTTTGGTTTTTTTTTTGTGTTTTTCTTTTTTTTTTTTTGGTTTTTTTTTTTGGGCACTAAAATCACAATTTTCCCCAGTGCCCCCTATAAAAGGGAAGGGGGACACTAAAAGCACCGGCAATTAAAACAAATTAAACTTTAAAACGTAAAATCAAATTAAAATTTGGTTGCCGGGCGTGATGATGCACTCCAGTCCCTCCGGTGCCCACCTCTCGCGGAAGGCCGCGAGCGTACCGGTGGACACCGCTTGCTCCATCTCCAAGGACACCCTGGACCGGATGTAAGAGCGGAAGAGAGGCAGGCAGTCAGGTTGAACGACCCCCTCGACCGCCCGCTGCCTGGACCGGCTGATGGCACCCTTGGCCGTGCCCAGGAGCAGTCCTACGAGGAGGCCTTCGGACCTACCCGCTCCCCTCCGCACAGGGTGCCCAAAGATCAGGAGAGTGGGACTGAAGTGCAGCCAGAATTTCAGGAGCAGCCCCTTCAAATAGTGGAACAGGGGCTGCAACCTCGTGCATTCAATAAAAACATGGAACACGGACTCCTCCAGACCGCAGAAATTGCAGGCGGCCTGGGAGTCCGTGAACCGGCTTAAAAATTTATTGCACGGCACTGCTCCGTGCACCACCCTCCAGGCCAAGTCCCCGATGAATAGTGGGAGGACCCCTGCGTAGAGTGCCCTCCATCGGGGACCCCCGCCTCCTCCGGACGGCAAGATGGTACGCCATGGCGTGTCCGGACGGCCGGCGAGGATGGCAAAGTTGAGGGTGTGCAGGAGCAGCCCGTACAGGAAACCCCTCCGCGCGGAACTGAAAGGCACGGAGGGGATTTCCCCGAGGCGGCTCAAGTTGTGAGGCGCCGGCCCCCGAGGGAGGTTCCGGGGTTTGGCGCCGATGAGGAATTCCGTCCGGACGGGGGTCAGTTCGGACGGGATCTCCCCACGTGCTTGAGCCTCCTCGATACACCTAACGGAGTCAGGGCCCAGAGCTGTTTTTAGCGACTCGATGGCATCGGCCGCGCGGCGGACGTTGGCAGAATTTAGGCGCCGCGCCAGCGTGACTGGCGCCATCCAGCCCGCTCCTCCGCCATCGAGCAGGTCCCTGACTCTGGTCACCTCACCAGCCACAGCCCTCTCTTCCGACCGCCACATAAAACCTCGGCCGTGGAGGTACGGATTCCCGAGCAGCGGCTCCTGCAGGACGGCCGCCACTCCAGCCGGTGGAGAGCTGCGCTTGGTGGAGACTTTGTTCCAGACCCTGATGAGTTCCCTGTAAAAGACAGGCAGCTCCCGGAGGGCGGTCCTGGCACCCCCCAAGTTCACAAACAGGAGCTGCGTGTCATAATTGAGGTCGAGCTGCTGGCGGAAGAAATACCTCGCCAGAGCGCACCACCTAGGAGGGGGCTCGACGTAAAGGTATCTCTGCAGGGTCTGAAGACGGAAAGTCGCGAGCTGGGCGCTGACGCACACCAACGACTGACCGCCCTCCTCAAGCGGGAGACTCAAGACCGCGGCAGAGACCCAGTGCTTCCTGTTGTTCCAGAAGAAGTCCACCAGCTTCTTCTGTATCTTGGCGACAAACGCAGGGGGAGGGGTCAAAGTGACCAGCCGGTACCACAGCATTGCGGCCACCAGCTGGTTTATGACTAGCGCTCGACCCCTGTAGGACAGCACTCGGAGCAGTCCTGTCCAGCGCCCTAGGCGAGCGGCGACCTTGGCCTCCAGCTCCTGCCAGTTCGCCGGCCAGGCTCCCTCGTCGGGGCTAAGGTAGACTCCCAGATAGAGGAGATGGGTCGTGCTCCAGGCAAAAGGCCTGAGCTCCTCCGGCAGGGAGTCCACCCGCCACTGACCCACCAGGAGTCCGGAACATTTCTCCCAGTTGATCCTGGCGGAGGACGCGGCCGAGTAAATCTCCTGGCACTCACGCATCCTCCGCAGGTCAGCGGGATCCTCTACCGCGAGGAGCACGTCATCGGCGTAAGCCGAGAGGACGACCTCCACGCCCGGCCCTTGCAGAGCCAGTCCCGTCAACCTCGTCCGCAAGAGGCGCAGGAAAGGCTCCACGCAAACGGCGTATAACTGGCCGGACATGGGGCATCCCTGGCGCACCCCTCTCCTAAAGCGAAGGGGCGCCGTCAAGGACCCGTTAACCTTAATCAGACACTCCGCGGCGGCGTACAAAAGTCGGATCCGGGCGACGAAATGCGTCCCGAACCCGAAAGCGCGCAGAGTTCCGAGCAGATAGTCGTGATCCACCCTGTCGAACGCCTTCTCTTGGTCGAGGGATAGGAAGGCGACCGACAGACCAGCCTCCTGGGAGCAATGGATGAGGTCCCGGACCAGATGGATGTTGTCGTGGATTGTCCGGCCCGGGACCGTGTATGACTGGTCGGGGTGGATCATGTGGTCCAGCACGGCACCAAGGCGAGCAGACATCGCCCTGGCGAAGATTTTGTAGTCCGTGCTGAGGAGGGAGACCGGGCGCCAGTTCTTAAGGAGGCGGAGATCGCCCTTCTTAGGCAGCAGGACGATGACTGCCCTGCGCCAAGAGAGGGGCATCTCCCCGGTCGCCAGACTTTCCCCCAGGACCCGCGCGTAGTCGCTCCCCAGGACGTCCCAGAACGCCCTGTGGAACTCCACGGTCAGCCCGTCCAGCCCCGGGGATTTTCCCCTTGAGAGCCGGGCGAGGGCACCGGTCAGCTCCGCCAGGCTTAGCGGAGCTTCCAGATTTTCGGCGCCCTCCGGGCCGACCTTCGACAGGTCCTCCCACAAAACTCTACGCGCTTCCTCGCTGGACGGATCCGGAGAGAACAGAGCCCCGTAATATTCACGGACCCTGTTGTTGACGCCCTCCGGATCCGAGACGAGAGAGCCGTCGTCGGCCAGCAGCGTCAAGAGCTGCTTACGGACACTCTGCCTTTTTTCCAGCGAGTAGAAGAAGGGGGAGCCGCGGTCCAGATCCCGCAGGAACCGGATCCGCGACCTCACGAACGCGCCTCGGGACCCGACGAGCTGCAGGTCCTTCAGCGCGGCCTTCTTCGCTTCGTACACCGTCCGCAGGGCCGGGTCCTGGACGACTTGACCGAGACGGGCTTCCAGGTCGAGCACCTCTTTTTCTAGGCGCCCGACTCTGGCCGCCCGCCTCTTGGTCGACCCCCTCGCGTACTCTTGACAGAAGACGCGGACGTGAGCCTTGCCCACGTCCCACCATAGCCTCAAGGAGGGGAAGCCCCCCTGCTTCCTTCTCCAGTCGGACCAGAATCGACGGAACGAGTCCTGGAACCGCACGTCCTCCAGCAGCCGGTTGTTAAAGTGCCAGTACGCGGACCCCGTCCTCGCGCGGAGCGAAGCGAGCTCCGCCCACACCAGGTGGTGGTCCGAACACGGCACCGGCCGCATGGAGGCCGCCGGGACGCAGGAAACGTACGCCCGAGACACGTAAAGGCGGTCGACTCTAGACCATCCAACTCCAGGCCTCACCCAAGTAAAGGCGCTGGAGTCGGGGTGGAGATTTCGCCAGACGTCCACCAAGTCGAAGGACCCGACCAGGTCCCTCAACTTCTCCATCGCCGTCATGCACTGAGGGGCACCGGAGCGGTCCCTCGCCTCGAGGGTGCAGTTAAAGTCCCCCCCGAGGACAATGCAGTCGCCGACGTCGACGGAGCCAAGAAGAGCGGACACCTCTTCAAAGAAGCGCGTTTGCTGCGGGCCGGGATGAGGGGCGTACACGTTCACGAGATGGAGCGGCACGTCCCCCAGGCGAACCGTTACGTGCAGCAAGCGGCCTGGCACGGGCTCCTCGACCCCCAAGATCTCCGGCTGAAAATGCGGGCCCAGCAAGATGGCCACCCCACTTGAAATGGCGGTGAGGTGGCTCATGCGGACCTCTCCTTGCCATTCCAGGAGCCACGTGGCTTCGTCTCCCGGAACGGTGTGGGTTTCTTGCAGGAAGCACACCGCATATTTCCCCTCCCGCAGGAGCGAAAAATTGTCAAATCTACGGCGTGCCCCTCTGCCGCCGTTGATGTTGAGGCTGGCTATGGTTATCTTCATGGCAAAAGCATAGTGCAACCTCTACCTTAACCTATTGTGGGGGAGGGAGCGGAGTCTTTTGTTGAACTCCGCTCCCTCCGCAGCCCAGCGAGGAGTCCCTCGAGCTCGCGCAGCTCAAGGTGCTGCTCCTTTGTCAAGGGCCCGCCCGCGGCCAAGGTTTTAACGGCGGCGCGGACGGACCCCTTGATCAGCTCCGGCTCGGACCATTTTTCCAGGGCCAGTCGGGCTTGGTCGCGGCGACCCCGGCTCTGGGCCAAAAAGTCCCGGAGTTCCTTTGCAGGAATGAGGAGGGCCTCAGCGGCGGCCGCGAGCAGATCCACCGCCTCCCTGGCGGTGGTCTCTAGTTCTTCTCCCGCGTCCCCCACCGAGTCCCCGTCCTCCTCCGGGAGGTGGCCGCCAGCAGCCGGCCCATCGACCGCACAAGGTACGGCAAATGAACCGGCCGCTCCAACCGGCCCTGGCTCTGCCCCGATCCCACCCCCAGGATCGTCGGCAGAGGAGTCCCCACTGGGCTCTTTTAAAATTGGTGCTGGGTCGGGAAATGACAGCGGAAGGGGTTCCCCCTCCGCCCCAGGAACCGGGGAACAAGGAGAGACCCGGCCATAGGAAATCCCCAGGCCCTCCAAGTGCACCAGCTCCAAAGTAAGGGGCGAGGGTGGGTGTTCCTCCCCCTCCCCGCTGCCACCCCCCGGCCCAGCATCTACAGTTTCATTAAAATCAATATATTGTGTTTCTGCCGGGTCGAGCAACTCCCGGGGGAAGTTGGGTAATAGCTGGGCGGGCTCAGGTTCGGCCTTTTCGGCCTCGCCCGCCTCAGTCCCCGGGACGCCCGGCCCGGCGGCTACGCATTCCTCCGCGGTCCCCACGCCCCCCACGACAGGCAGATCTTCCACTCCATCCCCGGGAGGCAGAGGCTGGGCAGCCTCAACTGTCTCACCCTCCCCGGGGAAAGACTCCTCGCGCCTGCAGCGCAATTTGGGGGCGCTGGTGGGGGACGCGGGACACGCGGCGGGCACCGACTCCTCCGCGGAGGGATGTTGTTCCCCCTCCGCGTCATTGGGGCGGTGCCTCTTTTTGTTCCTGGGGGCGCGCGGAGTCAGGGAGACCCCCATGTCTGCCGAGGCCTCCCGCTCCGCCCCCCCCTTTTCCTTTTCTTGCCCGCGCCCGGGCCCCTCTGTGGTGTTGTTCAAGGGCTCGGGCACGGGCTCGGGGCACCCCGCGCTCGCCGGTGACGGGGTTGGGCTGAGCGCAGTGGTCAAATTATCCGGCGCACTGAGGGGACCCGCCTCTTGATGTTTTGTCTTCTTCCGCGCCTTCTTTCCGGTCGGACGCTCTCCCTCCCCCCCGCCGGAGGCCCTGAAAACAAAGGTCTCCGACGATGCCCGCGCACCCATGGCTCCCGGCACGCGGACGCAACTAGGGGGAGGGGTGGCGGCGGCGCCAGCCTTGGCCGCCTTCGGTGGTTTGGCGGCCTTGGAGGCGGGGCAGTTCTTGCGAACGTGCCCCACCTCCCTGCAGGCATGGCACCGCACGCCGTCCGACGTCCAGAAGACGCGGTAGGCAGTCCCCTCGTGCACCACATTAAAAGATCCCTCCGTCGTCTCCTCCCGCGCCAGCCGGACAAAGAGCTGGCGGCGGAAGGAGAACACGTGGCGCAGGCTGTTCTCCCTGAGGCCGAGCGGTATGGGGTTGATCCCTGACCTTACCTCCCCCAGTTGTTGTAGGTGAGGGAGGAGGAGCTCAGCGGAAACAAAGGGCGGGACGTTTGAAATGATGACCCTCTGCGCGGTGGCCTCGAGAGGGTCCACCGGCAGGAACGTCCCGCCCACCGTGAGCCCCTTTTCAAGGGCCAGGGACACCGCCCGCTCCGACCCCAGGAAGAACACGGCCTTCCCAGACATCTTGGAGGCTGCGACAATGGCCGAGGGGCCGACTACCCCAGCCATCGCCCGCACGCACTCCTCGATGGTCATTGTGGGGTGAGTGTAGCTCTTGACCCCGTGTTTCCTGGTTATAAGTCTGAACGGTGGCAGGGCAGCGGGTGGCGCAGGAGGTGCCGTGGATGTGGACACCGCCTGCGCATACGTCCTTGCTGGCCCTGCCACCGGCGTGGATGGGGTCGCCATCACGGGGTCCCTTTAAGGGCCACACCCACCCCAGAGTCACAGGCCTTAATGGTCTTTAATGGCCTCGTATGTTAACTGAGCAGAGGAGCCCTTAACGAGGCACCTCTCCCCTCGTTGACAATTGGGGAGAGGCCTTGCTCCCTCTGCTCAGTTGTCTTAATTGGGTTTTTTTTTTTTAAAATTCGGAAGAAAAGGGCTCTCAGAGAGAGAGGGGAGAAACAGAGAGTAACGGAGAAAGAGAGAGGGGGGTGGGAAGGGGGGGGGGCTGCGAGGGCAGGTCTCCCCTCGCAGCTGTGGGTGGGTGCACTCCCCAGATGGCAAAACACACAAAAAACACAGTCTTTGGGTTGGTCTTCAGGTGGGGGGAGAAGACGTCTTCACCTGGGGTAGCTAGAGCCACCAGGCACACAATCCCAAACGATCTTTAATAGGGTGATTTAAAGAATCTTCAGCCTGGTAGCTCCAGCTATCCCAGGCTAGGCAAATGTGGGGGGTGGGGGGGGTTCCAATTGTGGGGGGGGCCTAGTTGTAAGCAAGGCCCCCACACACACTACCACACACACACACACCCCCCGCGATGTTCCGGCCCTCAGTGGTCTTCTTTCCTCCCCCCACCGATACAACAAAGTCTGTTTGGGGAAATGCACCCACACCCACCTGTAGAATGTTGGGTCTCCCTCCTTCCACACTGGATGTTGTTGGTCTTTTCCCCCTCTCTCCAACTCCTTGCAGAATGGTAAAGTTGTTTAAAAGTTTTCTGTTCTCCTCCTCTCCCTCTGGGTAAAGTTGAAGGTGAAGCCCCTTTCTTCCTTCTATTCCTGGGCTGGTCTCAGGGCTCTCCAGGCAGGAGCTCAAGTTGCTAGCTGCTTCCTCACTGCTCACAGCTCCAACTGAGCAGGACACGCCTCCACTGCTGCACAATTGGTCCTTGTGCATGAAACTCTTTTAGAGTCTACCTGCGAAAACATAAACATTAAACTGTGCCACCCGACCTGGGTGACACTCCAGACATTTACAAGGCCCATTTTTTTTTCCCCCCTTTTTTGTGTTTTTTTTTTTGTTTTTTTTTTTTGGGCACTAAAATCACAATTTTTCCCCAGTGCCCCCTATAAAAGGGAAGGGGACACTAAAAGCACCGGCAATTAAAACAAATTAACTTTAAAACGTAAAATCAAATTAAAATTTGGTTGCCGGGCGTGATGATGCACTCCAGTCCCTCCGGTGCCCACCTCTCGCGGAAGGCCGCGAGCGTACCGGTGGACACCGCGTGCTCCATCTCCAAGGACACCCTGGACCGGATGTAAGAGCGGAAGAGAGGCAGGCAGTCAGGTTGAACGACCCCCTCGACCGCCCGCTGCCTGGACCGGCTGATGGCACCCTTGGCCGTGCCCAGGAGCAGTCCTACGAGGAGGCCTTCGGACCTACCCGCTCCCCTCCGCACAGGGTGCCCAAAGATCAGGAGAGTGGGACTGAAGTGCAGCCAGAATTTCAGGAGCAGCCCCTTCAAATAATGGAACAGGGGCTGCAACCTTGTGCACTCAATAAAAACATGGAACACGGACTCCTCCAGACCGCAGAAATTGCAGGCGGCCTGGGAGTCCGTGAACCGGCTTAAAAATTTGTTGCACGGCACTGCTCCGTGCACCACCCTCCAGGCCAAGTCCCCGATGAATAGTGGGAGGACCCCTGCGTAGAGTGCCCTCCATCGGGGACCCCCGCCTCCTCCGGACGGCAAGATGGTGCGCCATGGCGTGTCCGGACGGCCGGCGAGGATGGCAAAGTTGAGGGTGTGCAGGAGCAGCCCGTACAGGAAACCCCTCCGCGCGGAACTGAAAGGCACGGAGGGGATTTCCCCGAGGCGGCTCAAGTTGTGAGGCGCCGGCCCCCGAGGGAGGTTCCGGGGTTTGGCGCCGATGAGGAATTCCGTCCGGACGGGGGTCAGTTCGGACGGGATCTCCCCACGTGCTTGAGCCTCCTCGATACACCTAACGGAGTCAGGGCCCAGAGCTGTTTTTAGCGACTCGATGGCATCGGCCGCGCGGCGGACGTTGGCAGAATTTAGGCGCCGCGCCAGCGTGACTGGCGCCATCCAGCCCGCTCCTCCGCCATCGAGCAGGTCCCTGACCCTGGTCACCTCACCAGCCACAGCCCTCTCTTCCGACCGCCACATGAAGCCTCGGCCGTGGAGGTACGGATTCCCGAGCAGCGGCTCCTGCAGGACGGCCGCCACTCCAGCCGGCGGAGAGCTGCGCTTGGTGGAGACTTTGTTCCAGACCCTGATGAGTTCCCTGTAAAAGACAGGCAGCTCCCGGAGGGCGGTCCTGGCACCCCCCAAGTTCACAAACAGGAGCTGCGTGTCATAATTGAGGTCGAGCTGCTGGCGGAAGAAATACCTCGCCAGAGCACACCACCTAGGAGGGGGCTCGACGTAAAGGTATCTCTGCAGGGTCTGAAGACGGAAAGTCGCGAGCTGGGCGCTGACGCACACCAACGACTGACCGCCCTCCTCAAGCGGGAGACTCAAGACCGCGGCAGAGACCCAGTGCTTCCTGTTGTTCCAGAAGAAGTCCACCAGCTTCTTCTGTATCTTGGCGACAAACGCAGGGGGAGGGGTCAAAGTGACCAGCCGGTACCACAGCATTGCGGCCACCAGCTGGTTTATGACTAGCGCTCGACCCCTGTAGGACAGCACTCGGAGCAGTCCTGTCCAGCGCCCTAGGCGAGCGGCGACCTTGGCCTCCAGCTCCTGCCAGTTCGCCGGCCAGGCTTCCTCGTCGGGGCTAAGGTAGACTCCCAGATAGAGGAGATGGGTCGTGCTCCAGGCAAAAGGCCTGAGCTCCTCCGGCAGGGAGTCCACCCGCCACTGACCCACCAGGAGTCCGGAACATTTCTCCCAGTTGATCCTGGCGGAGGACGCGGCCGAGTAAATCTCCTGGCACTCACGCATCCTCCGCAGGTCAGCGGGATCCTCTACCGCGAGGAGCACGTCATCGGCGTAAGCCGAGAGGACGACCTCCACGCCCGGCCCTTGCAGAGCCAGTCCCGTCAACCTCGTCCGCAAGAGGCGCAGGAAAGGCTCCACGCAAACGGCGTATAACTGGCCGGACATGGGGCATCCCTGGCGCACCCCTCTCCTAAAGCGAAGGGGCGCCGTCAAGGACCCGTTAACCTTAATCAGACACTCCGCGGCGGCGTACAAAAGTCGGATCCGGGCGACGAAATGCGTCCCGAACCCGAAAGCGCGCAGAGTTCCGAGCAGATAGTCGTGATCCACCCTGTCGAACGCCTTCTCTTGGTCGAGGGATAGGAAGGCGACCGACAGACCAGCCTCCTGGGAACAATGGATGAGGTCCCGGACCAGATGGATGTTGTCGTGGATTGTCCGGCCCGGGACCGTGTATGACTGGTCGGGGTGGATCATGTGGTCCAGCACGGCACCAAGGCGAGCAGACATCGCCCTGGCGAAGATTTTGTAGTCCGTGCTGAGGAGGGAGACCGGGCGCCAGTTCTTAAGGAGGCGGAGATCGCCCTTCTTAGGCAGCAGGACGATGACTGCCCTGCGCCAAGAGAGGGGCATCTCCCCGGTCGCCAGACTTTCCCCCAGGACCCGCGCGTAGTCGCTCCCCAGGACGTCCCAGAACGCCCTGTGGAACTCCACGGTCAGCCCGTCCAGCCCCGGGGATTTTCCCCTCGAGAGCCGGGCGAGGGCACCGGTCAGCTCCGCCAGGCTTAGCGGAGCTTCCAGATTTTCGGCGCCCTCCGGGCCGACCTTCGGCAGGTCCTCCCACAAAACTCTACGTGCTTCCTCGCTGGACGGATCCGGAGAGAACAGAGCCCCGTAATATTCTCGGACCCTGTTGTTGACGCCCTCCGGATCCGAGACGAGAGAGCCGTCGTCGGCCAGCAGCGTCAAGAGCTGCTTACGGACACTCTGCCTTTTTTCCAGCGAGTAGAAGAAGGGGGAGCCGCGGTCCAGATCCCGCAGGAACCGGATCCGCGACCTCACGAACGCGCCTCGGGACCCGACGAGCTGCAGGTCCTTCAGCGCGGCCTTCTTCGCTTCGTACACCGTCCGCAGGGCCGGGTCCTGGACGACTTGACCGAGACGGGCTTCCAGGTCGAGCACCTCTTTTTCTAGGCGCCCGACTCTGGCCGCCCGCCTCTTGGTCGACCCCCTCGCGTACTCTTGACAGAAGACGCGGACGTGAGCCTTGCCCACGTCCCACCATAGCCTCAAGGAGGGGAAGCCCCCCTGCTTCCTTCTCCAGTCGGACCAGAATCGACGGAACGAGTCCTGGAACCGCACGTCCTCCAGCAGCCGGTTGTTAAAGTGCCAGTACGCGGACCCCGTCCTCGCGCGGAGCGAAGCGAGCTCCGCCCACACCAGGTGGTGGTCCGAACACGGCACCGGCCGCATGGAGGCCGCCGGGACGCAGGAAACGTACGCCCGAGACACGTAAAGGCGGTCGACTCTAGACCATCCAACTCCAGGCCTCACCCAAGTAAAGGCGCTGGAGTCGGGGTGGAGATTTCGCCAGACGTCCACCAAGTCGAAGGACCCGACCAGGTCCCTCAACTTCTCCATCGCCGTCATGCACTGCGGGGCACCGGAGCGGTCCCTCGCCTCGAGGGTGCAGTTAAAATCCCCCCCGAGGACAATGCAGTCGCCGACGTCGACGGAGCCAAGAAGAGCGGACACCTCTTCAAAGAAGCGCGTTTGCTGCGGGCCGGGATGAGGGGCGTACACGTTCACGAGATGGAGCGGCACGTCCCCCAGGCGAACCGTTACGTGCAGCAAGCGGCCTGGCACGGGCTCCTCGACCCCCAAGATCTCCGGCTGAAAATGCGGGCCCAGCAAGATGGCCACCCCACTAGAAATGGCGGTGAGGTGGCTCATGCGGACCTCTCCTTGCCATTCCAGGAGCCACGTGGCTTCGTCTCCCGGAACGGTGTGGGTTTCTTGCAGGAAGCACACCGCATATTTCCCCTCCCGCAGGAGCGAAAAATTGTCAAATCTACGGCGTGCCCCTCTGCCGCCGTTGATGTTGAGGCTGGCTATGGTTATCTTCATGACAAAAGCATAGTGCAACCTCTACCTTAACCTATTGTGGGGGAGGGAGCGGAGTCTTTTGTTGAACTCCGCTCCCTCCGCAGCCCAGCGAGGAGTCCCTCGAGCTCGCGCAGCTCAAGGTGCTGCTCCTTTGTCAAGGGCCCGCCCGCGGCCAAGGTTTTAACGGCGGCGCGGACGGACCCCTTGATCAGCTCCGGCTCGGACCATTTTTCCAGGGCCAGTCGGGCTTGGTCGCGGCGACCCCGGCTCTGGGCCAAAAAGTCCCGGAGTTCCTTTGCAGGAACGAGGAGGGCCTCAGCGGCGGCCGCGAGCAGATCCACCGCCTCCCTGGCGGTGGTCTCTAGGTCTTCACCCGCGTCCCCCACCGAGTCCCCGTCCTCCTCCGGGAGGTGGCCGCCAGCAGCCGGCCCATCGACCGCACAAGGTACGGCAAATGAACCGGCCGCTCCAACCGGCCCTGGCACTGCCCCGATCCCACCCCCAGGATCGTCGGCAGAGGAGTCCCCACTGGGCTCTTTTAAAAATGGTGCTGGGTCGGGAAATGACAGCGGAAGGGGTTCCCCCTCCGCCCCAGGAACCGGAGAACAAGGAGAGACCCGGCCATAGGAAATCCCCAGGCCCTCCAAGTGCACCAGCTCCAAAGTAAGGGGCGAGGGTGGGTGTTCCTCCCCCTCCCCGCTGCCACCCCCCGGCCCAGCATCTACAGTTTCATTAAAATCAATATATTGTGTTTCTGCCGGGTCGAGCAACTCCCGGGGGAAGTTGGGTAATAGCTGGGCGGGCTCAGGTTCGGCCTTTTCGGCCTCGCCCGCCTCAGTCCCCGGGACGCCCGGCCCGGCGGCTACGCATTCCTCCGCGGTCCCCACGCCCCCCACGACAGGCAGATCTTCCACTCCATCCCCGGGAGGCAGAGGCTGGGCAGCCTCAACTGTCTCACCCTCCCCGGGGAAAGACTCCTCGCGCCTGCAGCGCAATTTGGGGGCGCTGGTGGGGGACGCGGGACACGCGGCGGGCACCGACTCCTCCGCGGAGGGATGTTGTTCCCCCTCCGCGTCATTGGGGCGGTGCCTCTTTTTGTTCCTGGGGGCGCGCGGAGTCAGGGAGACCCCCATGTCTGCCGAGGCCTCCCGCTCCGCCCCCCCCTTTTCCTTTTCTTGCCCGCGCCCGGGCCCCTCTGTGGTGTTGTTCAAGGGCTCGGGCACGGGCTCGGGGCACCCCGCGCTCGCCGGTGACGGGGTTGGGCTGAGCGCAGTGGTCAAATTATCCGGCGCACTGAGGGGACCCGCCTCTTGATGTTTTGTCTTCTTCCGCGCCTTCTTTCCGGTCGGACGCTCTCCCTCCCCCCCGCCGGAGGCCCTGAAAACAAAGGTCTCCGACGATGCCCGCGCACCCATGGCTCCCGGCACGCGGACGCAACTAGGGGGAGGGGTGGCGGCGGCGCCAGCCTTGGCCGCCTTCGGTGGTTTGGCGGCCTTGGAGGCGGGGCAGTTCTTGCGAACGTGCCCCACCTCCCTGCAGGCATGGCACCGCACGCCGTCCGACGTCCAGAAGACGCGGTAGGCAGTCCCCTCGTGCACCACATTAAAAGATCCCTCCGTCGTCTCCTCCCGCGCCAGCCGGACAAAGAGCTGGCGGCGGAAGGAGAACACGTGGCGCAGGCTGTTCTCCCTGAGGCCGAGCGGTATGGGGTTGATCCCTGACCTTACCTCCCCCAGTTGTTGTAGGTGAGGGAGGAGGAGCTCAGCGGAAACAAAGGGCGGGACGTTTGAAATGATGACCCTCTGCGCGGTGGCCTCGAGAGGGTCCACCGGCAGGAACGTCCCGCCCACCGTGAGCCCCTTTTCAAGGGCCAGGGACACCGCCCGCTCCGACCCCAGGAAGAACACGGCCTTCCCAGACATCTTGGAGGCTGCGACAATGGCCGAGGGGCCGACTACCCCAGCCATCGCCCGCACGCACTCCTCGATGGTCATTGTGGGGTGAGTGTAGCTCTTGACCCCGTGTTTCCTGGTTATAAGTCTGAACGGTGGCAGGGCAGCGGGTGGCGCAGGAGGTGCCGTGGATGTGGACACCGCCTGCGCATACGTCCTTGCTGGCCCTGCCACCGGCATGGATGGGGTCGCCATCACGGGGTCCCTTTAAGGGCCACACCCACCCCAGAGTCACAGGCCTTAATGGTCTTTAATGGCCTCGTATGTTAACTGAGCAGAGGAGCCCTTAACGAGGCACCTCTCCCCTCGTTGACAATTGGGGAGAGGCCTTGCTCCCTCTGCTCAGTTGTCTTAATTGGGTTTTTTTTTTTTTAAATTCGGAAGAAAAGGGCTCTCAGAGAGAGAGGGGAGAAACAGAGAGTAACGGAGAAAGAGAGAGGGGGGTGGGAAGGGGGGGGGGCTGCGAGGGCAGGTCTCCCCTCGCAGCTGTGGGTGGGTGCACTCCCCAGATGGCAAAACACACAAAAAACACAGTCTTTGGGTTGGTCTTCAGGTGGGGGGAGAAGACGTCTTCACCTGGGGTAGCTAGAGCCACCAGGCACACAATCCCAAACGATCTTTAATAGGGTGATTTAAAGAATCTTCAGCCTGGTAGCTCCAGCTATCCCAGGCTAGGCAAATGTGGGGGGTGGGGGGGGTTCCAATTGTGGGGGGGGCCTAGTTGTAAGCAAGGCCCCCACACACACTACCACACACACACACACCCCCCGCGATGTTCCGGCCCTCAGTGGTCTTCTTTCCTCCCCCCACCGATACAACAAAGTCTGTTTGGGGAAATGCACCCACACCCACCTGTAGAATGTTGGGTCTCCCTCCTTCCACACTGGATGTTGTTGGTCTTTTCCCCCTCTCTCCAACTCCTTGCAGAATGGTAAAGTTGTTTAAAAGTTTTCTGTTCTCCTCCTCTCCCTCTGGGTAAAGTTGAAGGTGAAGCCCCTTTCTTCCTTCTATTCCTGGGCTGGTCTCAGGGCTCTCCAGGCAGGAGCTCAAGTTGCTAGCTGCTTCCTCACTGCTCACAGCTCCAACTGAGCAGGACACGCCTCCACTGCTGCACAATTGGTCCTTGTGCATGAATCCCAAAAAGTTAGTTTGCAGGTGCAGCAGGTAATCAGGAAGGCGAATAGAATGTTGGCCTTCATTGCGAGAGGGATGGAGTACAAAAGCAGGGAGGTCCTGCTGCAACTGTAAAGGGTATTAGTAAGGCCGCACCTGGAGTACTGCGTGCAGTTTGGTCACCTTAGTTAAGGAAAGATATACTAGCTTTGGAGGGGGTACAGAGACGATTCACTTGGCTGATTCCGGAGATGAGGGGGTTACCTTATGATGATAGATTGAGCAGACTGGGTCTTTACTTGTTGGAGTTCAGAAGGATGAGGGGGGATCTTATAGAAACATTTAAAATAATGAAAGGGATAGACAAGATAGAGGAAGAGAGGTTGTTTCCACTGGTCGGGGAGACTAGAACTAGGGGGCACAGCCTCAAAATACGGGGGAGCCAATTTAAAACCGAGTTGAGAAGGAATTCCTTCTCCCAGAGGGTTGTGAATCTGTGGAATTCTCTGCCCAAGGAAGCAGTTGAGGCTAGCTCATTGAATGTATTCAAATCACAGATAGATAGATTTTTAACCAATTAGGGAATTAAGGGTTATGGGGAGCGGGCGGGTAAGTGGAGCTGAGTCCACGGCCAGATCAGCCATGATCTTGTTGGATGGCGGAGCAGGCTCAAGGGACTAGATGGCCTACTCCTGTTCCTAATTCTTATGTTCTTATGTTCTTATGAGAAAATATCCTGTTGCTTAAAACCTTAATCCTCATCTCATGAATCTCAGCTCACCTCTCTAAACAACAAAACGGAAGGTTGTACTTTAAATACTTACATTTTATACATTCTATAGTATTCCCGATATCAAAATTATTTGTGCTTTCTTGTGATTTAATTTTGGTTGATTGTGTTTACATTTTTAAAATATCTATCATTTTTCTGTGAATTAATTATTAACACCCCTTGAATAAAGTGAAGAAAATTAAAATCGTTACAGGTCTCAATTCTTCAATCATTACCTCTTTTAAAAATCAAGTAAAATAAATCTTGATCCATTTGGAAATCTTTCTAGCAGAAACCTCTGCTTCTTTTTCTGCAATTTTTATGAATATGTCTGATTCAGCCATGTTTCACGATTACATCATTGGGGCAATCGATTTGGAGCAGTTATCAGGGAACAATTACTGACCTGGTGGTGTCGGCATGTGGAGCCTCACTCACCAGAAACACATAGCAGAAATTTAGACACATATACGGACATACCGAGAGGTCCATCCAGCCAGTAATTGTAACAGCTTCTGCATCACAATATATATGTGGGCCCCGAAATTGCGGTCGGAGGCTTCCCGCGGGCAGATGCCTCCGGCTTGAAACATTTCTATGAATTTACCTGGTAGTATGGAGACTTGTGGTCTTGGGGCGCTACGCAAAGGCCTGCGTAGAGGCTCACGTATGCCAGGCACGTATGCACTACGTGCGCATCGGGATCAGGTGGGCCGGCCCAACCAATCAAAGTAGGGGGATTCCCATTCATATGTATGGCGAGTTCTGTATATAGGGATCTCAACATAAGTATGAATGGGAATACCCCCAAAACACACAAGCACTTAAAATATATATATTTTAAAAATCACATAATTAAAATTAATCAAAATGGAATTTAATTAATTATTTAAAACAAAATACATTTTTTTAAAGAGTCTAAACATAAATTCACCTTATTTAATAGGATTTTAAATGTTTAAATTATTGAAATAAAGTTATTTTTCTGTCCTTTAAAAGACTTACGCCTGCTTTTATCAGTCGTACGAATTCCAAGGGCATTTGCTGTGCAGAAGTTGGGCAAATAGCCCGCGGAGGCCCTTTGCCTTCGGATGCGTGCGATCTGTCACGAGGATTCGTGACAGATCGCAAGTTCCGGGTTAAGGCGCATATGCTTCGCGTACCGAAACCCAGAACCTGCGGGGCCCCTACGGGTCCATGCGCACCTTGTACGCGCCCGTAAGGTCTGCAAATTCAGGGCCATTATGATCAGAAAGTAGTGCACAGCTTAGTTGGGGTCTTTGATTTAATGAAGATCTGGTATAGTGAGTAGATACATTGACATAGGTTTCACAAACAGGAAGATGCTCAAGTTGCCAATATGGCTTCCCGGAGGATGAGGCTCCTCACCAGAAGCACAAGGTCAGAAAACTGACCCCTGCTATGTGGAAGAATCAGGTTCCAGTGAGTAGCTCAAAGAAGCACCAGGGCTAATGTCTGATCGATTGATGTTTAATTCAGTCAACTCACATAACTTGCATCATTTCAATCACCTTCCATCGGTCTTGATCATTTTCTTTCATTATCACAGGTGTTAACAGTGTTCTCAGGTCTGTGCTCAGCAGCAGACACTGTAAATTCCAGGAACGCTTTGTTGTATGGCAATAAAAAAAAAACACAATGTTCCCTATGGGTAAGCTCCGGCAGAACTAATGGACTGGAACGCGAGAGCCTAATGCATAGGCTTTAAGAAGCTCCCGGACTGATAGTAAGTAATGTCTGCAGCATGAAGCTGTAACAAACAGACCTACACAACATGCTGTGCTTCTGTGCTGAAATACACAGGAAAACAATGACAGTTACATTTACTAAAGGTTATGGAACCATTCCCAAGGGATGTCTTGCCCAATGGAATGAATCAACATCTCATTTATTTATATAGTCGACTGCACTCACACTAAATTTAGCATGACAAGATACCCTTCACATAATGAAAACCCATTAAAACCACACTTGTATAGAAGATAACATTTACCAGTACTCAAACACTGCCTGCAACAATGGGAACATAATTTAATCATAAACTTTACGAACAGGAAAAAAAAAATCACCATGACTCTTGTCATCAGGCTTGGGCAAATGAGATCCTGATGTCGAAAATGGTATGTGAAAACAATCCCTCTGCTTGCTATATGTAGCAACCTTATAAATATGTGGGGATTTCTAAAGGGATAGGTTTATTATTCCTCTGGAAATAGTGAACAGTAGAATTCTTCACTAATGTTCACTACACATAGCATCCAATGAAGCTCCGATTCCTTGGTCTTTCAGTTTTGTCTTTAAAATCCCTTCACGTTTCAGCTCTTGCCTCTGACTTAGATATTGACATTTGATTTGCTTTGCTACTGCCATATGAAAGAAGAAGAATAGGGATCAAACAAATAGGTAACAACATCCATCACTTGTTCTTGTTATTTGTGAAACCGATATTGATGTGTCTACTCACTGTAACAGGTCTTCATTAAATCAAAGGCCCCAACTAAAATTTAATTTCAAACGGATGTCAAATACATTTTAACGCTTATCTATATAACTGACATATTTTTCAATCCTTCTCACATTAAACGAGCAGACAGCCTTAGCATAACAAATGCTATCTAAAATGGTTAAAAATGACTTCCTCGCAAGTAACTTATTTTTGGTTGTCACGCAACATCTTAAAATAATGACTGCAGCTTGCAAGAAGAAGCATTGTATGGCACATGCTCCTCAAGTACTGCTGCAGTCCCCTTTCACTTTCCTCTATTGAAAGGGAGTTCAAATACTTTACTTTAGTTCTACTTTATTGTCACTTTAATTCTCTGCTCCACTCCCACTCTGATTTCTCTGTCCTTCGCCAAAGAAGCTCAACGCAGGCTCAAGGAACAGCACCTCGTTTAGGCACTTTACAGCCTGCTGGACTCAACATCGAGTTCAACAATTTCAGATCGTAACTTCTGCCCTTATTTCTTTTCTTTTTTCTGTTTTTTTCTCTTTCCCATGGCAGCTGTTGGTGATTCTGCCATCTCCATTTATACCCTATCTAGACTCATCTTTTGTTTCTTAACTTGTCCCATTACCATCTATTTTTGACTTGCAACTTTATCCGTTTTGTCTCTTAGGGTTAGACTTTTGCCTTCATTTTTGGCGTTTTTTTTTCCGGCGGTACAGCTGTCTTTTGATGAGAAACCGCCCGGTGAAAGTTTCCTCTTTATTTTTTAAAGCGCTCCGCCGGGGAGCAAACCGCCCACATGCCTCTGCGTGCACCGCCGAGAAAACCGCCAGGATCTAAATTTGGCCTCAACGGGACCCCTTACACATCGCCGAGGAAACTGCCCACAGAAACTGCTTGAAACAGGGCGGCAGGCGAATACCTGCAAAGAAAGGTAAGTTGGAGGTTTTTTATTATTATTTTTAAAATTCTAAAACGGCGATTACGTTAAAAACTGTCTTGAGAATGTTTTATAACTTCTTTTTTAAAGTGAGAAAATATTTTTTAAGTTCTCCCCCCCTCCCTACGCCCAAACGCAGCCTCGGACTAAATCTTTAGTATTTACTGTCCATTCCGATAAGAACCGCCCGTTTCACCTAATTTCGCCTTTAACCACCGAGAAACTGCCGAGAATCCTGGTGCAAGATCCATTTCCTCGTCGGGAGGTATTTCTTAACTTTATTATGGAAATTAGTTGCAAAACCTTCGCAATGTTTCTGGGCGGCAATCGGGCGGTGAGAGGGTTTAGGGAAAGCCTAGTCCTTAATCTCGTCTGCCTTCTACCCTATCACAGACCGTCCCTTTTGTTTTCCCCTCTCCTCCTCCCTTTCCCTGCCCCACCACTTGCTTAAAAACCTGTTACATCGCTGTCTTTTTCCAGTTCTGATGAAGGGTCATCGACCTGAAACGTTAACTCTGTTTCTCGCTGCACAGATGCTGCCTGACCTGCTGAGTTTTTCCAGCATTTTCTGTTTTCATTTGAGTTCAAACAATTATTTGAGTAACTCCCTCACACGTATAAGATGATTCCCTTCTTATCTAAGTACTCTGACCACTTTATGGCTATCCATACATATTTCAATATCTTTAATTATGTTACTGTGGATTCTGACTCTACTAAAAGCAGCATTCACATTGCAAAGCAAGTGTTAGTCGAGAGCAAAATGTATCAAAACCTGTATTAATAAATACCACGTTTAGTCCACTGCATCAATTGAGTGATGATTTTGGAATTAAGATAATAATACTGAACACTTGAACAAAATTGTGATGGCACTCAAGTCAAGAAGTACTAAGTCATTCTGAAATTCAAAAATTACCACAGTAGTATCATCAGTAGGTAGTTAGCTCCAGAGGCAATCAGTTGCATAATCTCCTTACCTTTAACTCTCTCTCTCTCATTCTCCTGTGACTAGAAAGCAGAAAATTGATGAGTGACCAAAGCATAGCAAGAGCTGGCCAAGTACTGTTGCTTCCAAAAATACACAGCTCTTTGGGATCTGCGAGCTTGTAACCTCCAAACACATGGCCGGAGTTTTCTGAGGTAAGAGGCAGTGGGTTGGAGGAGTGGGGGTGGAGGGAGGTGAAATCTGAAAAAATTTGAACACTGACCCCAACCCGCCCACTTTCACCTTTTACTCAGGCGGGACCTGTAGGAGGGGGTTGAGACGAGTCGGCAATTTGTACATAATAATGAGGCCTGAAGCCTCTACTTCAACCTGCTTTACAGCAGGAGCAGCCGGGGATCCCAGGCCTCAGCCTCAGGGAGCAATGCTTGGTGGGCCGGGAGGGCAGAAGTACTTCCTACCAGCCCCCCCCCCAAGCTCCCCCACCATCTGCCTGGCCCTCCCCCAGGTCAGAGATCAAACCCTCCCCGCCCCCCCCCACTCCCCCCACTGCAGATTTGGCCTCGGGGTCGGGGATCGCAATTACCCCCCCATCCCCGCACCCTGGGGACAGGGATCAGAGCACCCGCCCCCCCCCACCCCCAGGCTTAGGGCCCACCCCACTTCCTCCCGTCAGCATCCTGGGCCCAGTACTTACTTGTTGCTGTGGCCTCCTGGTCCGCATTCACTGCACATCTTGAGACCAGTCTGTCAATCATGTTAAAGCTCTACAGTGTGCCAGGTGGTAGAGGCAGAAACCCTCATCACATTATAAAAGTACTTGGATGTGCACTAAAAGAGCCGTGACTACAGGGCTACAGACATAGTGCTGGAAGATGGGAGTAGGCTGGATAACTCTTTATCGACCGGCACGGACACGATGGGCCAAATGGCCTCCTTCTGTGTCATAATTTTTCTATGATTCCAATGAACCCGACCTTCCCATCTTCTATTGGGTCCCCCCCACACCATGCGGGTGGTTCCTGGGAAAATCTAGCCTATTGTAATATAGAGGATAAAAGGATCCAGAGATAGATTACATTTTCACAACTGAGATCCTCTGTTCCTTGGAGATTTTCTTATTCTTAGTATCAGAAAAGTACTTTTTTGTGATATATTCTTTACGACATCACAAACACAGACTTACACAAGATGGCTCCACAGGAACTTGTCGTGTGACCTTATCACATGATCTTTTTATTATCTACATCATTATTGGCATTACCACAGTAGACCACTAGGTGGAGCAGTAGTCCACTAGGGGGAGCTATATTACACTTTTACTAACTAAAGAGGCAGAGAAGATGTTTTCACAGGGTCACTGACATGTAGACTAGCTGTTCACTGAACTACTTCTCATTAATGACTCCTGATTGTATCACCTTCCAGCCACAGTACGCCTGATTCTTTAGTAATGATTAATGAAGATAGTCTCCATTCAATATTACTGCATTTACAGAGCCAAATCTTAGGAGAAGCAGAGACCAAAATGCATCACAGCTATTATAGATGCTTTTATTAATCTGTGAAACTCACAGCACAGCTGAAAAAATATACAACATACTGCGAAGAGATATTACGACCATGAAACTCATGTTGGGAGTGTTTAGTGGCCAATTATAGGCCATACGTTACACAGCAAGAGGGGCAGAAAGTTTACACGCCCACATTATATGAAAGTCAATTTGCTGATATTTTCGTTGTATATTTGTTTCAGCTGTGCTGTGAGTTTCACAGATTAACGAAAGCATGACCAGATTCAATCTACAACAGCTCTGATACATTTTGGTCTCTGCTTCTCCTAAGATTTGGCTCTGCAAATGCAGTAATATTGAATGGAAACTATCCTCATTAATCATTACTAAAAATTTCTGGAATTTTTTGAGGATGTTTCGAGTAGAGTAGACAAGGGAGAACCAGTTGATGTGGTGTATTTGGACTTTCAGAAGGCTTTCGACAAGGTCCCACACAAGAGATTAATGTGCAAAGTTAAAGCACATGGAATTGGGGGTAGTGTGCTGACATGGATTGAGAACTGGTTGGCAGACAGGAAGCAAAGAGGAGGAGTAAATGGGTACTTTTCAGAATGGCAGGCAGTGACTAGTGGGGTACCGCAAGGTTCTGTGCTGGGGCCCCAGCTGTTTACATTGTATATTAATGATTTAGACTAGGGGATTAAATGTAGTATCTCCAAATTTGCGGACGACACTAAGTTGGGTGGCAGTGTGAGTTGCGAGGAGGATACTATGAGGCTGCAGAGTGACTTGGATAGGCTAGGTGAGTGGGCAAATGCATGGCAGATGAAGTATAATGTGGCTATATGTGAGGTTATCCACTTTGGTGGTAAAAACAGAGAGACAGACTATTATCTGAATGATGACAGATTAGGAAAAGGGGAGGTGCAACGAGACCTGTGTGTCATGGTACATCAGTCATTGAAGGTTGGCATGCAGGTACAGCAGGCGGTTAAGAAAGCAAATGGCATGTTGGCCTTCATAGCGAGGGGATTTGAGTACAGGGGCAGGGAGGTGTTACTATAGTTGTACAGGGCCTTGGTGAGGCAACACCTGGAGTATTGCGTACAGTTTTGATCTCCTAACTTGAGGAAGGACATTCTTGCTATTGAGGGAGTGCAGCGAAGGTTCACCAGGATGGCGGGACTGACATATCAAGAAAGACTGGATCAACTGGGCTTGTACTCACTGGAGTTCAGAAGAATGAGAGGGGATCTCATAGAAACATTTAAAATTCTGACAGGTTTAGACAGGTTAGATGCAGGAAGAATATTCCCAATGTTGGGGAAGTCCAGAATCAGGGGTCACAGTCTAAGGATAAGGGGTAAACCATTTAGGACCGAGATGAGGAGAAACTTCTTCACCCAGAGAGTGGTGAACCTGTGGAATTCTCTACCACAGAAAGTTGTTGAGGCCAATTCACTAAATATATTCCAAAAAGGAGTTAGGTGTAGTCCTTACTACTAGGGGGATCAAGGGGAATGCGAGAAATCAGGAATGGGGTACTGAAGTTGCATGTTCAGCCATGAACTCATTGAATGGTGGTGCAGGCTCGAAGGGCCGAATGGCCTACTCCTGCACCTATTTTCTATGTTTCTATGTTTCTATTGCTTCAGACCCTTGTAAAAAATACACTGAAGTTTTGACATGTGCTTAGTCTGCTCAGCCAAGTTATTCTGATGACAAACACACTTCAGTATGTAACAGGTGATTTTGGAAAGAAAATTCCTTTGATCAATCCTGTGGTAACCGGTGGTAAAAATGGAATTCGTTACGATGGGTTACACATCACCCGGCTCGCCTTTGATCCCATCACTTTGAACCTGGCTGCGACCTTTCACCCCTCCACCTCAATCTGCATGATTTTTGTCAACACTGGTCAAAGTCATATTAGGTCAACGATCAATAGATTAATGCTTCAGAAAATAGAAGTAGTCTTTTTGAAACATTTTTCAAAACTGTGGGGGAGAAACCCCCAGCGCCCCGATTGGGGGCAGTAACCGACTCGTCGTCGTACTTCCTGCGCCCAGCATGTAAGTTCTGCCCCGGCTGCAAAATTGCGGTTACCGCCCTTCAGAAGGAGTTCATGCAATCTAACGCGCCCCACTCCCTCTTGGGCGGGTTCCGGTGTGATAATGGGACGCGATCGGCAGCACTTCGCATACTGTTGGCGCGTTTCAACGCCACCCCACCAGTTAAAGGGGAGGGTCGCTGTGCACTCTGCCGGGTCTCTGATGGCCTCCACTAGGCAACAGAGCAAGAAATATAGAAACATAGAAAATAGCTGCAGGTGTAGGCCATTCGGCCCTTCGAACCTGCACTACCATTCAATAAGATCATGGCTGATCATTCACCTCAGTACCCCTTTCCTGCTTTCGATCCATACCCCTTGATCCCTTTAGCCATAAGGGCCATATCTAACTCCCTCTCGAATATATCCAATGAACTGGCATCAACAACTTTCTGCGGTAGAGAATTCCACAGGTTAACAACTCTCTGAGTGAAGAAGTTTCTCCTCATCTCAGTCCTAAATGGCTTACCCCTTATCCTTAGACTGCATCCACTGGTTCTGGACTTCCCCAACATTGGGAACAGTCTTCATGCATCTAACCTGTCCAGTCCCTTCAGAATTTTATACGTTTCTATGAGATTTCCTCTCATCCTTCTAAACTCCAGTGAATAGAGACCCAGTTGATCCAGTCTCTCCTCATATGCCAGTCCTGCCATCCCAGGAATCAGTCTGGTGAACCTTTGCTGCACTCTCTCAATAGCAAGAACGTCCTTCCTCAGATTAGGGGACCAAAATTGAACACAATATTCCAGATGAGGCCTCACCAAGGGCCTGTACAAATGCAGTAAGACCTTCCTGCTCCTACACTCAAATTCCCTAGCTGTGAAGGCCAACATACCATTTGCCTTCCTCACTGCCTATTTTGTACCTGCATGCCAACTTTCGTTGACTGATGTACCATGACACCCAGGTCTCATTGCACCTCCTCTTTTCCTAATCTGCTGCCATTCAGCTAATATTCTGCTTTCATGTTTTTGCCACCAAAGTGGATAACCTTACATTTATCCACATTATACTGCATCTGCCATGCACTTGCCCACTCACCTAACCTGTCCAAGTCACCCTGCAGCCTCTTAGCATCATCCTCACAACTCACACCACCACCCAGCTTAGTGTCATCTGCAAACTTGGAGATATTACACTCAATTCCTTCATCTAAATCATTGATGTATATTGTAAATAGCTGGGGTCCCAGTACTGAGCCCTGCGGCACCCCACTAGTCACTGCCTGCTATTCTGAAAAGGACCCATTTATCCCAACTCTCTGCTTCCTGTCTACCAACCAGTTCTCTATCCACATCAATACATTGTGCTTTAATTCTGCAAACCAATCTCTTGTGTGGGACCTTGTCAAAAGCCTTTTGAAAGTCCAAATACACCACATCCACTGGTTCTCCCTTGTCCACTCTATTAGTTACATCCTTAAAAAATTCCAGAAGATTTGTCAAGCATGATTTCTCTTTCATAAATCCATGCTGACTTGGACCGATCCTGTCACTGCTTTCCAAATGCGTTGCTATTTCATTCTTTATGATTGATTCCAACATTTTCCCCACTACTGATGTCAAGCCAACCAGTCTAAAATTACCCTTTTTCTCTCTCCCTCCTTTCTTAAAAAGAGGCGTTACATTAGCTACCCTCCAGCCATAGGAACTGATCCAGAGTTGATAGACTGTTGGAAAATGATCACCTATGCATCCACTATTTCTATGGTCACTTCCTTAAGTACTCTGGGATGCAGACTATTAGGCCCTGTGGATTTATGGGCCTTCAATCCCATCAATATCCCTAACACAATTTCCTGACTAATAAGGATTTCCTTCAGTTCCTCCTTCTCACTAGACCCTCGGTTCCCTCGTATTTCCAGAAGGTTATTTGTGTCTTACTTCGTGAAGTATTTGTTCAATTGGTCTGCCATTTCTTGTTCCCCATTATAAATTCACCTGACTCTGACTGCAAGGGACCTACGTTTGTCTTCACGAATCTTTTTCTCTTCACATATCTGTAGAAGCTTTTGCAGTCAATTTTTCTGTTCTCAGCAAGCTTCCTCTCATACTCTATTTTCCCCCTCCTAATTAAAACCTTTGTCCTCCTCTGCTGAATTCTAAATCTCTCCCAGTCCTCAGGTTTGCTGCTTTTTCTGGCCAATTGATATGCCTCTTCCTTGGATTTAACACTATCCTTAATTTCCCTTGCTAGCCACAGTTGAACCACTTCCCCGTTTTATTTTTACTCCAGACCGGGATGTACAATTGTTGAAGTTCATCCATGTGATCTTTAAATGTTTGCCATTGCCTATCCACCGTCAAACCATTAAGTATCATTCGCCAATGTATTCTAACCAATTCACATCTCATACCATCGAAGTTACCTTTCCTTAAGTTCAGGATCTTAGTTTCTGAATTAACTGTGTCACTCTCCATCTTAATAAAGAATTCTACCATATTATGGTCACTCTTCCCCAAGGGGCCTCGCACAACAAAATTGCTATTTAGTCCTTTTTCATTACACATCACCCAGTCTAGGATGGCCAGCCCTCTAGTTGGTTCCTCGACATATTGGTCCAGAAAACCATCCCTAATACACACCAGGAAATCCTCCTCCACCGCATTGCTGCCATTTTGAATCGGCCAAACAGGTAAGATGGCAAGGCTCCTGCCATCCCCTTTAACTTCCACCCCGCGAGCAGATGTCGGCCCAGTTCGCGACCTGTGAGGCTGGCGCTGACACTGCTGGCGGCAGCCAGGCGGGGCATGGGTCAATTTCTGCCATGGGGCAGGCAGGTGTCGGCGAGTGGCAGTTAAGGTGCATCATGCCCGGCGATGATATAATTGTCAGTTACTTGGCAGCCTGACACGCTTCCGGCGGTGCGCGCGCTAACCGTGGGAACACCTCCACTAACTCCCTCCATGCAATTTCACGGGAGCCGGTTGCATCCCCCCTCCCAGGTAGAAACTGTTTTGTGCCCCATTAACATCCCTGGGTATCGTAAAAAAGAGCAATTTTGATCGCTGCATCTCTACATCTCAAAGTCTTTAGATGTCCAATTTTGAAACTGAACTTGCTTTGCCCATTATTTCTGCTGTGCTGCGATGGGTCTCTGATTTCTCTGATATCCAGTACTGTGGCTTCCAAAGAGACTTTCTCTCTCCCAATTCCTTTCTGTACTGTTACCCAGAGGACCCCGGCCATGACAGTCCCAACAAAGCCACAGCTCCCAAAATCAACTTGCCACCACAGTTGCTTTTCCCACTCAAGGAGAACTTTCTCATGGTCTTAGGTTAAGAAGTACAGCAAGATGAGGAGCAGGCTATCGACATGTGTAGGCAAGTTGCATGGGATTATGGGCCTTAGAATTGGCCTCCTTAGCGCTAAGCACTTACCGACCAGACGTGGCGAGAGGATCGACTCCCACCATATTCAGCAGGAGGTTTGGGCTGGCGTTATGGCGTTGTGCCCCAATCTCCTTCACCCGGATATTGTGACATCATCATGTTGCACATCGCCCTGGTTGTGCCCCGGACCCGAACTTCGGTTCCGCCCCTTGCAGCATCGCCGGGAGAAAACATCGGCAGAAAAGAAGGGAAGGTCTCTGATAGGGTGGAAGGCAGAAGATATTACGAGGCCAAAATCGCCCACCGCTGGAACCGGGGCACCTACCCTGTTTCTCTTGTTTTTACCGGCGTGGTGGATGCGGCGTCCTCTTGAGCGAAACTTTGGAATTTTTTTCCGGCGGACCGGCGGTTGGTCATAATGGAGGCGGATGTGCGGCGGTAAGCGGAAGTTCGCAGTCTAGAGGGGCGGAAGTTGGGGGACGGGTGGCGTGTCCGCTGCTGTCAGTCATCCCAAGAGGTGGGGTCAGGCTGCCCAACATGGCAGTCGGCCAACAAAAAAGTAAACATGGTAGCAGCGGCAGTAGATCCTCCCGTTTAATGGGAGGCGCACCGCCATTTTAGTAGGGTTAAACCCTCACTGCACGGCAGAAAAAGCTGCTTTTGGCAGCGCACAGCAGGAGCAAGATTTTTTCGGCAGGATTTCTCCATCGGGGGGGGAACATCGGTGGTGCATGTTCTTATGATGCACTTGGGACACATCGGCAGCAGCAGAACGGTGGGGGGGGGGGGGGAGCAGGTTACCGTCGGGATACCGCAGGAGAGGAATTTTCAAAATGGCGGCCATTAAGCGAAAAATCGGCGGCCATTGCACTCCACAGTGTGCCCAGGTAACAGGTCTTAGGGGAAGGGGAAATTTCAGCCCCTGAGTGACAAAAGGGATGATGGTGCAAGACAAAAGGAGATGGTAAGTTAAGAAAACAAAAGATGAATCTAGATAGGGTGTAAATGGCAGATCCACCAACAGCTCCCGTGGGAAAGAGAGAAACATAGAAACATAGAAACATAGAAAATAGGTGCAGGAGTAGGCCATTCGGCCCTTCGAGTCTGCACCGCCATTCAATGAGTTCATGGCTGAACATGCAACTTCAGTACCCCATTCCTGCTTTCTCGCCATACCCCTTGATCCCCCTCGTAGTAAGGACTTCATCTAACTCCTTTTTGAATATATTTAGTGAATTGGCCTCAACAACTTTCTGTGGTAGAGAATTCCACAGGTTCACCACTCTCTGGGTGAAGAAGTTCCTCCTCATCTCGGTCCTAAATGGCTTACCCCTTATCCTTAGACTGTGTCCCCTGGTTCTGGACTTCCCCAAGAAATAAGAGAAAAAAAGAAAACAAATAGCGGAAGAGGTAATGGTTTGAAACTGTTGAACTCAATATTGAGTCCAGAAGGCTGTAAAGTGCCTAAACCAAAGATGAGGTACTGGTCCTCGAGCTTAATGCCTCTGACAAAGGATCATCGACCTGAAAAGTTAACTCTGTTTCTCTCTCCACAGATGCTGCCTGACCTACTGAGTGTTTTCAGCATTTTCTGTTTTTATTTTTCTGTCACTAATTGCTTTGTATTTCTTTTGCTGTTCTTATTCATCAGATTATCGCCAACAACATGCCAGTCTCTAGCATCATCATCATCATCATCATAGGAAGTTCCTCGAAATCGAGGCAGACTTGCTTCCACTCTAAAAGTGAGTTCTCAGGTCACTGTACAGTCCAATACGGGAATTACAGTCTCTGTCGCAGGTGGGACAGACAGTCGTTGAAGGAAATGGTGGGTGGGGAGTCTGGTTTGCTGCACGCTCCTCCCACTGCCTGCGCTTGTTTTCTTCATGCTCTTGGCGACGAGACTCGCTGTGCTCAGTGCCTTCCCAGATGCTCTTTCGCTACTTAGGATGTTCTTTGGCCAGGGACTCTCAAATGTCGATAGGGATGTTGCACTTTATCAAGGAGGCTTTGAAGGTGACTTTGAAACATTTCCTCTGCCAACCTAAGGCTCGCTTGCCTGGTAGGAGTTCTGAGTAGAGCACTTGTTTTGGGAGTCTTGTGTCGTGCATGCGAATAATGTGGCCCACCCAACGGAGCTGGTTGAGTGTGGTCAGTGCTTCAATGCTGGGAATGTTGGACTGATCTGGAACACTGACGTTGGTGCGTCTGTCCTCTCAGAAAATTTGCAGGATCTTGCAGAGACATCGTTGGTGATATTTCTCCAGCGATTTGAGGTGTCTACTGTATATGAATACGTGGCTTGAGGAGTGGTGCAGAAGGGATAGTTTCAAATTCCTGGGACATTGGAACCAGTTCTGGGGGAGGTGGGACCAGTACAAACCGGACGGTCTGCATCTGGGCAGGACCGGAACCAATGACCAAGGGGGAGTGTTTGCTAGCGTTGTTGGGGAGGAGTTAAACTAATATGGCAGGGGGAATGGGAACCTATGCAGGGAGACAGAGGGAAATAAAATGGAAGCAGAAGCACAAGATAGAAAGGAGAATAGTAAAAGTGGAGGGCAGAGAAACCTAAGGCAAAAAACAAAAAGGGCCACATTACACCAAAGTTTTAAAGGGGCAAAGTATGTTAAAAAGACAAGCCTGAAGACTCTGTGCCTCAATGCAAGGAGTATTCGGAATAAGGTGGACGAATTAACTGCGCAGATAGCAGTTAACAGATATGATGTAATTGGCATCATGGAGACATGGCTCCAGAGTGACCAAAGCTGTGAACTCAACATCCAGGGGAATTCAACATTTAGGAAGGATAGACAGAAAGGAAAAGGAGGCTGGGTGTTGTTGCAGGTTAAAGAGGAAATTAATGCAATTGTAAGGAGGGACATTAGCTTGGATGATGTGGAATCGGTATGGGTGGAGCTGCGGAATACCAAAGGACAGAAAACGCTAGTGGGATTTGTGTACAGACCACCAAACAGTAGTAGTGAGGCTGGGGACAGCATCAAACAAGAAATAAGGGATGAGTGCAATAAAGATACAGCAGTTATCATGGGCGACTTTAATCTACATATTGATTGGGCTAACCAAACTGGTAGCAATGCCGTGGAGAAGGATTTTCTGGAGTGTATTAGGGATGGTTTTCTAGACCAATATGTCGAGGAACCAACTAGAGAACTGCCCATCCTAAACTGGGTGATGTGTAATGAGAAAGGACTAATTAGCAAGCTTGTTGTGCGAGGTCCCTTGGGGAAGAGTGACCATAACATGGTAGAATTCTTTATTATGATGGAGAGTGACAGACTTAATTCAGAAACTAGGGTCCTGAACTTAAGAAAAGATATGAGGCGCGAATTGGCTTCAATAGACTGGTAAATGATACTTACAGGGTTGACGATTGATAAGCAATGGAAAACATTTAAAGATCACATGAATGAACTTCAACAATTGTACATCCCTGTCTGGAGTAAAAATAAAATGGGGAAGGTTCTCAATCGTGGCTAACAAGGGAAGTTAAGGATAGTGTTAAATCTAAGGAAGAGGCAGATAAATTGGCCAGAAAATGCAACAAACCTGAGGTCTGGGAGAAATTTCGAATTCAGCAGAGGAGGACTAAGGGTTTAATTAAGAGGGGGAAAATAGAGTACGAGAGGAAGCTTGCCAGAAACATAAAAGCTGACTGCAAAAGCTTCTATAGATATGTGAAGAGAAAAAGATTAGTGAAGACAAACGTAGGTCCCTTGTTGTCAGATTCAGTGAATTTATAATGGGGAACAAAGAAATGGCAGACCAATTGAACAAATACTTTGGTTCTGTCTTCACGAAGTAAGACACAAATAATCTTCCAGAAATACTAGAGGACCGAGAGTCGAGTGAGAAGGAGGAACTGAAGAAAATTGTGTTCGGGATATTGATGGGGTTGAAGGCCGATAAATCCGTAGGGCCTGATAGTCTGCATCCCAGAGTACTTAAGGAAGTGGTCATAGAAATAGTGGCTGAATTGGTGATCATTTTCCAACAGTTTATCGACTCTGGATCAGTTCCTATAGACTGGAGGGTAGCTAATGTAACACCACTTTTAAAAAAGAAGGGAGAGAGAAAACGGATAATT
Organism: Pristiophorus japonicus; assembly: GCF_044704955.1. Taxonomy (NCBI): domain Eukaryota; kingdom Metazoa; phylum Chordata; class Chondrichthyes; family Pristiophoridae; genus Pristiophorus; species Pristiophorus japonicus. The sequence goes on from NC_091979.1 coordinate 36,338,493, forward strand.
ATAGACCGGTTAGCCTGAAATCAGTAGTGGCGAAAATGTTGGAATCAATCATTAAGGATGAAATAGCAGCGCATTTGGAAAGCAGTGACAGGATCGGTCCAACTCAGCAGGGATTTTTGAAAGGGGAATCATGCTTGACGAATCTTCTGGAGTTTTTTGAGGATATAACTGGTAGAGTGGACAAGAGAGAACCAGTGGATGTGGTGTGTTTGGACTTTCAAAAGGCTTTTGACAAGGTCCCACACAAGAGATTGGTCTGCAACTCAAAGCACATGGTATTGGGGGTTATGTACTGACATGGATAGAGAACTGGTTGGCAGATAGGAGGCAGAGAGTCGGGATAAACGGGTCCTTTTCAGAATGGCAGGCAGTGACGAATGGAGTGCCGCAGGTCTCAGTACTGGGATCCCAGCTCTTTATAGTATACATTAATGATTTAGATAAAGGAATCATGTGTAATATCTCCAAGTTTGCAGATGACACTAAACTGGGTGGAGGTGTGAGTTGTGAGGAGGACACTCAGAGGCTGCAGGGTGACTTGGACAGGTTAGGTGAGTGGGCAAATGCATGGCAGATGCGGTATAATGTGTATAAATGTGAGGTTATCCACTTTGGGTCAAAAACACGAAGGCAGACTATTATCTGAATGGTGGAAGATTAGGAAAATGGGAGGTGCAACGAGACCTGGGTATCATGGTTAATCAGTCATTGAAAGTTGCCATGCACGTACAGCAGGTGGTGAAGAAGGCAAATGGTATGTTGGCCTTCATAGCTAGGGGATTTGAGTATAGGAGCAGGGAGGTCTTACTGCAGTTGTACAGGGCCTTGGTGAGACCTCACCTGGAATATTGTGTTCAGTTTTGGTCTCCTAATCTGAGGAAGGACGTTCTTGCTATTGAGGGAGTGCAGCGAAGGCTCACCAGACTGATTCCAGGCATGGCTGAACTGACATAAAAGGATAAACTGGATCGACTGGGCCTTTATATACTGGAGTTTAGAAGGATGAGAGGGGATCTCATAGAAACGTATAAGATTCTGATGGGACTGGACAGGTTAGATGCGGGAAGAATGTTCCCGATGTTGGAGAAGTCCAGAACCAGGGAACATAGTCTTAGGATAAGGGGTAGGCCATTTAGGACTGAGATGAGGAGAAACTTCTTCACTTAGAGAGTTGTTAACCTGTGGAATTCCCTGCCACAGAGAGTTGTTGATGCCAGTTCATTCGAGAGGGAGTTAATATGGCCCTTACGGCTGAAGGGATCAAGGAATATGGAGAGAAAGCGGGAAAGGGCTACTGAGGGAATGATCAGCCATGATCTTATTGAATGGTGGTGCAGGCTCGAAGGGCTGTATGGCCTACTTCTGTACCTATTTTCTATGTTTCTATATGGGCCACGTCTCAGGAGGGTAGGTATCACTACAGCCCTGTAGACCATAAGCTTGGTGCCAGATTTGAGGGTCTGATTTTCGAACACTCTCTTCCTCAGGTGATCGAAGGCTGCATTGGCGTACTGGAGGCGGTGTTGAACCTTGTCGTCGATGTTTGCCCTTGCTGATAATAGGTTCACAAGTTCTGGAAAGTGGTCCACGTTGTCCAGGGCCGCGCCGTGGATCTTGATGACTGGGGGGCAGTGCTGTGTGGCGGGGTCAGCTTGGTGGAGGATCTTTGTCTTACGGATGTTTAGTGTAAGGCCCATGCTTTCGTACGCCTTGGTGTAGATGTTGACGATGACTTGGAGCTCAGCCTCGGAATGTACACAGAGGATGGGACAATCTTGGATCTAGCCTGGAGCTGACGAAGGTTGAACAGGTTCCCACTGGTTCTATAATTTAGTTCCACTCCAACGGGGAGCATGTTGAACGTGAGATGGAGCATTGCAGCGAGGAACATGCCAGTCTGTAGCATCAAGGTTAGCATGCAATGCTTGTCCCTAACCTGGAATCGGATGGTCTATAATAGTGACTCAAACCAGAGGCATTCACTCAAGTCGGTTCCTTTGTGGAAATGCCTGGGCTCTGCCTGCATTAACTCACTTCCTCCACTCCATGTCAAGGAACTACAATGGCCTTGAATTTGCGGTCGGAGGATTCCCACAATGCCATCTATTCGCGAATGAAATGCCCGCATACCTGATGGTCCAGGAGATATGGAGGCACGCGGTTCTGGCACTCTCCGGGAATGTGCTGGCAGAGGCCCACGTACCTCAAGGCACACGCGGTTCGCAAGCGCCCCTGGGATCATATGAGCCTGCCCAACGAATGACAGAAGGGGAATCCCATTCATGCTTATGAAGATTCTGTATGTACCAGGCATAAGAATTTCACAGGCATTCACTGGGCAGAAATTGAGCAAGTCGCCCAACTCTCTGCCCGCGAATGCCCGTTTCGTGGGGATTCGTAAGATCTGACAAGAGAATTCTTGAGAGATCGCATGTTCCGGTTTTTAGCGCATGCGCAGCGCACACCTGAGCCTGGACCTTGTGTGGTCCCTCTGGACACATGTGCAGATCATGGCCCAATGTGTCACGACAGCAAATTGCACGTAAAACAGCCTCCGCAAGGTAGAAAGTAGCCATCGGTACTACCTGGATGAGCAAATGGAATTAAATGCCAGAGATAAACTGTGCGACCAGTCTACACAAATCAACAGTGGAAGTAAAATAGCAATCTGTTCTGTAACTTTTCTTGGCTCCAGTCTGCCATTTTGACCCACCTGTCAATTCACTTGTTGTACAACACTGAACACTTGAATTATCTTGTAGCCAAGACTGGATATAACTAACAGAAAGCTGTTGGAAAAGTGCCTCCTTAAATGTTTGAAATGTTTGTTTTATTGCAATTTAGGTTGCTTTTATGGAAATGCCAGATTGTGGCATTAATTTTTGATAACATGGAGCAATGGTTTTCTTAATAATTTCCTGTAAATTCTATTGAACTTTCACTAATTGACTTTGATGCAGCCCTTTTGAAACAAGGAATACATCTATCTATAATAATATATTCATACTTTTACATTGGCAGGTATGGCCTGTCTGCACCACTTCACTTTCTATTTTTGTCACAATTTTGATGTCAACTTTTCTGTTATAAATTCTTATCGTCACATTTATAATACTATGAAGCCCCTGAATAAATTTGTCACTCTGATTGTGCAATGGGTTCTCACATTTCTCCCAGAATATTCTCTGAATTTTTTCTCCATTCCTCATGTCTTTCCTCAGGAAGAGACATTTGTTGCTTCATTACTTCAATTTTCACTTGAAAGACTGCTCATTTCCATCTCTGAAATATTGTCCGCCTGTTCAGCTACCTCTGCTCCGCCGCTGCTGAAACTCTCATCCATACCTTTACCATCTCATGGCTCATTTGCTCCAATACTCTTTTTAATGATCTCCCAACTCCAACATAAACTCCAACTGATTCCTATGGTTTATGCCTTAGTGTCAGCTGTGGCTCAGTTGGTAGCACTTTCGTCTCTTAAATAAATCTTTTTTAGGGAGGGAATTCCAAACCTTAGAGTGTTCGCAGCTGAATATACAACAAAAACAACAACTTGTATTCATGTAGCACCTTTAACGTAGTGAAGTATCCCATGGCGCTTCACAGGAGTATTATGAGATTTTTTTTAAAAATTTACACCGAGCCACTTAAATGGAAATTAGTGCAAGTGACCAAAAGCTTGGTCAAAGCAGTAAGTTTTAAGGAGCGTCTTGAAGGAGGAAAGAGAGGTAGAGAGGCGGAGAGGTTTAGACAGGGAGTTCCAGAGCTTGGGGCCCAGGCAACAGAAGGCACAGCCACCAATGGTCGAGCGATTATAATCAGGGATGTTCAAGAGGGCAGAATTAGAGGAGCGCAGACATCTCGGGGGGATGTGGCGTTGGAGGAGATTATAGAGATATGGAGGGATTTGAAAATAAGGAAGCGAATTTTGAAATCGAGGCATTGCTTAACCAGAAGCCAATGGAGGTCAGCGTGCATAGGGGTGATGGATGAGCGCGAGTTAGGACACGGCAGCCAAGTTTTGAATCACCTCTAGTTTACCGAGGGTAGAATGTGGGAGGCCAGCCAGGAGTGCGTTGGAATAGGCAAGTCTAGAGTAACAAAGGCATGGATGAGGGCTTCAGAAGTGGATGAGCTGAGACAAGGGCAGAGACAGGCGATGTTACAGAGGAGGAAATAGGCGGTCTTAGTTATGCTGCAGATATGTGGTCAAAAGTTCATTTCAGGGTCAAATATGACACTAAGGTTGCGAACAGTCTGGTTCAGCCTCAGACAGAAGTTGGGGAGCGGGATGGAGTCAGTGGCTAAGGAACGGAGTTTGTGGCGGGGACCAAAGACAATGGCTTCAGTCATCCCAATATTCAATTGGAGAAAATGTCTGCTTCTCCAAAACAGATAGGAACTTAAGAATTGTTAGACGCACAAAGACCAAGGTCCATCTAGTTTGCTTCTGACTCTCCTGGTAGTCGCATGATACAATGATAATGGAGTTATTGACTAATCATAGCAATCCATCTATATTAATTAGTCTACAACAGACCCAGATGTAAGGTGAGGAAACCCCCATTGGTGGAGAACTTTGCGAACCATAGCTCCAAAGTCATCTCTTCCTCCCAAACAAGCAACATTTACCACGTTGTGTCACAAATTACTCATATAACCTATCCCAAAATGTTATTTTCTGAAAGAAATCTATCTAAGTTTCATTTGACTGAATCAATATTAACTGCTTTCACCTCGGGAGCCTATTTCACTCGTTCTCTGACATATTGTTTTCACAGATTAGTTTTGAATATATCCCCTTTCAAATTAGGGGCAAGGATGCCAATGGTGCCAGTACCATTTAACAGTTCATCCCATTTTTGCTATTCTCTTAAAACCAGGCTTACATTGTATAATAGCAGTGGACATATGAGATTATTCATTCTAACTCACACTGCTGGGAGTGGGGAATATGAAATATTGAAGTGGAATATCCTATTTATCTACAAGAATTTCACATCCATTACAGTGCATAACCCTTGAGTTCTCAATAGTGATTGATAGTTTATCTGATGTATAATTCATATTTTTGACTGAGGGCATGCACATCACAATTGGCCAGATAGCTCGAGGGCTGAGCAACAATCTTCAAAACTTTGTATTCCTCATCTTGTCACTTCTGATCTTGCTTCAGATGCTTCTTTTTCCGGGCAAAAAGGTAATATTTTCAAGAAGTATCAATTTTTCCAAAAGAACTTAATTCGTAATTGGAAAAGAAAAGAACACTAGATATAATAGATTTGTGCTGGATCTGGCCACGTACCCTCAGAGTACGCTGTCATTCCACCTTTGAAATGGGCCGCAAGTTCAGGTTTTGTGCATGCGCTCACGACTTGACAGATCCTCTGCTCCATCTTGGATATAAGAACATAAGAAATAGGAGCAGGAGGAGGCCATTTGGTATCTTAAGCCTGCTCCGCCATTCAATAAGATCATCGCCCTCAACTCCACTTTCCTGCACTATCCCTATATACCTTGATTCTCTCAATACCCAAAAATCTATCGATCTCTGTCTTGAATATACTCAATGACTAAGCCTCCACAGCCCTCTGGGGGAGAGAACACAAAAGATTCACCACCCTCTGAGTGAAGAAGTTTTTCCTCATCTCAGTCCTAAATGGCCGACCGCTTATTTGGAGACTGTGACCCCTAGTTCTAGACTCCTCAGCCACAGGAAACATCCTCCCTGCATCTACCCTATCAAGCCCTGTAAGAATTTTGTATGTTTCAATGAGATCACCTCTCATTCTTCTAATCTCTGGAGAATATAGGCCTAGTCTACTCAATCTCTCCTCAAGGGACAATCACCCCATCCCAGGAATCAGTCTGATGAACCTTCGTTGCACACCCTCTATGGCAAGTATATCCTTCCTTAGGTAAGGAGATCAAAACTACACACAATACTTGAGGTGTAATCTCACCAGGGCCCGATATAATTGCAATAAGACGTCTTTACTTTTACACTCCAATCCTCTTGTAATAGTTTCAGAATAAGGAGTCACCCATTTAAAATGGAGATGAGGAGGAATTTCTTCTCTCAGAGGGTTGTGACTCTTTGGAATTCTCTACCCCAGAGAGCTGTGAAAGCTGGGTCACTGAATATATTTAAGGTTTTTGTATATGTATCGACAGATTTTTGAATGACAGGGGAGTCATGGGTTATGGGAAGCGGGCAGGAAAGTGGAGTTGAGGCCAAGATCAGATCAGCCATGATTTTATTGAATGGTGGAGCAGGCTCGAGGGGCCAAATGGCCTACTCCTGCTCCTATTTCTTATATTCTTATGAAATATATTTCTGCTACCAATGATTCTTCTACATAACATGTTGAAAATAACTTTGACAGTTTTCTGCTCGAAAAGAGAACATGGGGAAAACAAGTAAGCTAACTAGATCATTCCAAGCAAGAAATTTCAGTATGTACTCACTCTATGGGCCCAAGTTTGCCCCCACCCGGTTAAAACAGCGCACTTCCATGAGGTGCGCTGACTTTCTACACTAAAAACAACGCTGAAAACTTACCTAGGAATTCTCCCCACTCCTTGGAGAATCGCAGGCCTTGGTGTGGTGCAGCACAAGCAGTGGTGGAGCCAGGTCCTGGCGCTGAAAATAGTGTCGGGACCTCTGCACATGCGCGCTAGAGTGTGCACGCATGTGCAGTAGCTCCTCGCCCACACAATTTCTGCGTGTGCTCTGCAGGCTGTGTGGGAGGGGCTGCCCCTAGCCCTGGCCGAATGGGCTCCCTCATCGGCGGCCAGATTAGCTACCAGAATATCTGTATTTGTAAATAAAATTGAAATTATTTTGACATATAGCAAAGTACTTGAGGGTTGGCGCTTGAGGTGTTTTATCAGAATGCTGGCAGAAATCCTCTGGCATAGTTGCTAGAGTACGTAATTCTTGAATGTGCATAATTTTGTCTAACATAAATGCTCAGTCCAAAATAAAAGCCCAAAATCAATCAAGTCATAATGTTGGGTTATAATATTTTCAGATAATTGATGAGAATTAAAAATGGACTTGGAATAAAACTAATCTGAGTCATAAATATGTAAATCTATCTCAACGGCTTCACATTTAAGAAGAAAGTTACATTGCTCTGGATAAATTAAATTCCCCTCCCCATTAACATTTTTTTTTAACATTACAAACCAGAAGCTGCATCCGCTCATATGCAGTAAATATTTAAAAAAACAAAGCTTGATTGTTAGATCTTGGGAGAGGTAGTGTAAGCCAAATCCAACAGCAAAACCTGTCAGACTGGAACAAAAGACCAAACAAGACAAACAACAAACACAGAGATTTAGAGTATATGGCCCCAAGTTTCCACATGATTTGCTCCTGATTTTTAGGAGCAACTGGTGTAGAACGGAGTATCTTAGAAATCGGAATTCTCCACATTTAGTTTCTTCCAGTTCTAGTCAGGTAGAACAGTTTCACTTTGGAACTGAATTCTTTTTTCAAAAGGGGGCGTGTCGGCCACTTACGCCTGATTTCAAAGTTTCGTGAGTGAAAACGTACTCCAAACTAACTTAGAATGGAGTAAGTGAAGATTTTTGTAAGCTTGAAAAAACCTTGTCTACACTTTAAAAAATCAGGCTCAGGTTACAAATTAGGCGTAGGGAACGAGGTGGTGGGGGGGGCGAGGGGGGGAAGGGAAGTCATTAAATTCTACAATCAATCCTTAGTTATACTTATACAAATATTAAACAAATAAATCCAACCTGAATAAAAATTTATAAGCAAAGAAAAGATAAAATAAACCATGTTCCTACCTGTGTGAAAGTGCTTCAGGCAGGCCTTTCAGGCAGCGGTGTGGCGTCAGTGTCTCGACGGCAGTGGCAGCAAGCAGCCTTCGAGCTGAGCTGCAGTGCTTCAGGCAGGCCTTCATTCTCTTCGTGGCTGGCTGCGAAGAAGCAGCACCGGATGGACCCGAGGCCATTCGGCCATGAGATATCAGCGGCATCAGTGACTGGCCGGCAGCCGTAGAATCAGCGGATCGATGTGAGGCTATTCGGCCATGAGATAGCAGCGGCGTCAGTGGCTGGCCGGCAGCCGAAGAATCAACGCAGGACACACGCAGCTCATTAAGGTTCTTGAGGCCATTCGGCCACGCTTTAGGGGCGGCGTCAGTGGCTGGCCGGCAGCCAAAGATACAGCAGCAGCCTTCGAGCTGTGAGGGGGACTGAGGCCATTTGGACAGGGAGAGGCAGCCACATCGACAGTTTTATATTTAAATTTGCAGAATGGGTGCTGCATTGTCAACACCACGTATTATGCAATGGTTCACCATCAATTCACCGCACCAGGAACGTCATAGCCCGTAGGTTGATGAGCAGGAGACCTTACCCACGTCGACAATATCGAACCAGGCGCTCGTACCTGGACATGAGCGAGGCTGATTGTGTGAAAAGGCTGCGTTTTCGCAGAGAAGTTGTCACTGAGATCTGTGATATGGTGAGAGCAGATTTGCAGCCCAGAAGCAGAAGGACAACTACCCTGTCTGTTGAAGTGAAGGTAACAGCTGCACTTTCTTTCTATGCCTCGGGATCGTTTCAGGCTACAACTGGAGATGTGTGTGCCATCTCTCAACGTGCAATACATGCCTGCGTTTACCAGGTCACGGCTGCACTTTATGCGCGAAGGAATGACTTCATCAATTTCCCAATGACCGCACAAGCGATCCATGAGAGGGCTGTGGGCTTCTTCAGGATTGCCGGCTTCCCAAAGGTACAGGGCTGCATTGATTGTACCCACATAGCCCTGCGAGCACCCGTGGAGGAATCTGAGCAGTACCGAAATAGGAAAGATTTCCACTCTATCAATGTGCAGCCCATGTGTGACGACAAGCAGCGCATCATGTCAGTCGATGCGAGATACCCTGGCAGCACCCACGATGCGTTCATCCTACGTGACAGCGTTCTATCTGACATGTTTGAGCAGCAGCCAGAAGGGCAGAGCTGGCTACTGGGAGACAAAGGGTACGGCCTGACCACCTGGCTCATGACGCCCATACGTGTGACACGGACAGAAGCTGACCGTCAATACAACATGGCGCACATTGCGATGCGCAGCATCATTGAGAGGACCATTGGCACATTGAAACAGCGATTCCGATGCCTGGACCATTCCGGAGGACAGTAGCAATACTCTCCTCAGATTGTCGGTCACTTCACTGTTGTGTGCTGTATGCTCCATAACTTAGCCATCATGAGGCAGCAGGAGCTGGTAGTGGAACCCGAAGACCGACGTGAGGGTCCAGTGCATGATGATAGTATTACGGAAGACCAGGATGTGGATGATAACGACAATCAGGAAAGCATGCAAGTGCCTGATGCCGGAGCACGAGGTCGGAGGAGGGTCGTCCATCGTGCCCCTTTAACGATTGCTCGAGACTTGCGCCAGCAGCTCATCCGTGAACGCTTCAACTACTGATGCCTGAGGGCTCTGCGACCACTTTTGCATATGGACATGTTTATTCTTTGCAGTTGTTCCTACGTTGTGTTGTGTTAATGGAACATGAAACAGTTTTAATGAAAAAATATTTTATTGAAAAGTTAACGACACTCTAATAAAATATTTGTTGTATCAAACTATACTTTTTAATATGACTCTTGAAGATCACTTAAAAATTTTAAGATCACTTATAAACTTGTAAAGCTAAAAAAGTTACAAAACACTTTCTATGTGAAAAATTTTACACTCTAAGATCACTTACACTTCAAGATCACTTTTTGATGCAAAATTAAATAATTTACAGAATGTGAGAGCATTTACACTATAAGATCACTTAAAAACCATAAGATCCCTTATAAGTTGTAAAGTTACAAAACTTACAAACAGTTTCATTGTGAAAAATCTTACACTCTGAAGAACACTTGAACTTCAGGATCACTTTTTAGGTGCAAAATTAAATAAGATACAAAAAAATGTGAGAGCATTTACACTATAAGATCACTTAAAAACCATAAGATCACTTATAAGTTGTAAAGTTACAAAACTTACAAAACAATTTCAATTTGAAAAACACTACTACAGCTACATCAAGAACAAGAACAAAAGCAGCAAAGAAAGGCTGCAACCATGTCTCATCCATATCTCAGTGAATGTTCACTTCTTCATGGAGGTGTCATTTGATTGGCTGGGCAGTGCGCCCTTATTGCAGCAGTTACCTCAACCAGGCCCTCCCTGATGGCCTGTGCCGTCGATTGCACTCCCTCGGACATTCCCTCCCCAAGTTCCCGTGTCATTACTGCTATTTCTCCCGTCAGGACCGTCAACTCTTCACCCACTGCATTGACGCCACCGATGAGCGATCGGGTAAGCTCATCGGTCTCCATACCCAATGCCACAACCTGAGTCGCATCTGTTGCACGCTGCATCTCAGGAGAGCGTGTCTCCAATCTCCTTCTCCTCTGCCTGGGTCTGCCTCGTGGCACCGCTACACTGGGAGGCGCGGGCACGGACGGTGGGATGCTCGGTGTTGCAAGCGGCACCACTACACAGGGAGGCGCAGGCTGGGACTGTGGGACGCTCTGTGTTCCAGACGGCAGAACTAGAGGGAGAGGCTCGGGCTGGAATGGTGAGATGCTCTGTGTTGCAGACGGCAGCACTCGAGTGCGTGCCGTGGGCTGGGATGGTGGGTGAATGGGTGTAAACTGCTTCATGATATCAGCAGCAACACTGGGACCCGAAGCGTCGGAATCAAAACCATAGTAGGTGGAACCAGAACCTATGCGAGAGGGAGGCGCAGGCTGGGACGGTAGTGCAGTGACTGTAGAAAGCTGCATTATACCAGCAGCACCACTGGGACCCGCAACATCAGAAGCGAAACCATGGAAGGTGGAACCAAGACCTATGCTAGGGGTTAAAACTCTGATGCCCCTTGATGGGGGCTCATAAACATTAAATTGGAAGCTCTCCCCTGCAGACATTTCAGTCATCGCTGCCATCATCCAGTCTGGATTGTCTGCAGCTGGTTGTACTGGTTCTTGTTCTGTACCCTCAGGATCCTCAGGGTTGGCAGCAGCATCGTCATCATCATCATCATCATCATCAACATCATCATGTTCTGCAAAATACATCAGAACAGTCAAATGCTTAACAGCAAGGGAGGGGGCCGGATGGGTGGCATGAGTACTCTCACACATAGCAGGCCAGGCAGCAGGTTGATTTAAAGGGCCATGATGCATTTTCAGGACATACCCTCTTCCTCGCGTGCGGGCCCAGCTTGTGCTGTACCAATTGCTTTTCTCCATGTACAACTCATCATAGCAGCTACCCTTTGTTCCAAAGGTGTCAGTGGATGCAGATTGGGCATGCCTCCTCTTGTCCGAGTTGCCTCCCTTTTGTTGTGGGCCAATTTCTTCTGCAAAGAGTAAAATATAACTTTTTACAGAGTGTGTCAGTCTGCAAGGTGGGACATACAGATAGCCAGGTTACAATTACGATTAAATTAAAAATGGGAAATATTACTTACACTAACTACTTGACCAAGGTCGTGCCATTTCTTTTTACACTGACTTCCAGATCTCCTGGTATGCACCACTGCGCAGTAATCTTCTGCAACTTGGTTCCAGCGTTTCTTCATTTCTTTTGGTGGCACTTTTATGCGACCTCTGTTGCTGGTATCTAGCTCCTGCCATCTCTGCTCAATTACGTTGACTAATATCTCCACTTCCTCATGCAAGAAATTCTTTGTTCTTGGTGGACGTTGATCCATTGCAAAGTTGAATTGGCACTCTTATTTCTCCAAACACACAGTCCTTAATTTGCATGTACCAATGCAGCACCGGTTCTGCAAGTTTAGCAGTGAAAAGCTGAACTCACTGATTTCAGCAGGTGATTTATTCAGCAGTGCTGCTAAAAGCACTCCCTCACACACAGAAATATCAAAAAAAATTAAATTACAAGCCTTTACAGGGGTCCAAGAAACAAATCTTCACTTTTTCTGCAGTATTTTTAAAAATGGCCGAGTGCCAATGTTTGTGTGAGACTGCGCGCACGCTCCAACGCGCACGCGCAGGGTTGCCAGCACCATGAAGGCTAATTTAAATTGTACCCGCCCCCTGCTGCTTAGAAAATCAGCGCGAGTGTTAGGCTCCACCCCCTGCTGCGAAGAGCGCGCCGCGCCAAGCAGACATCGAGCTGCAAGGAGCTCGAGAATATTGGATTTTTTTTTAGGCGTAGTTTTCGGCGCGAAAAACAGACGCCCAGCTCGGAGGTGCGCCGTTTTCACCGCGGCACGAAACTTGGGGCCTAAAATTCTAAACAAACAGATAGTTTAAATGTCATATAAAACATTCTTGTAACCTTTTGATAGTTGGTACAAGAATACCATAAAAACACACACTGCAAGGAAATAAAACACACTGTGTTTCAGTGGATAGAATAAACCTGCTCATCAAAATGTCCTTCGGAAAACTCATTTACAGGACTTGCTATAATGTATTTGCTAGAGTCGGCGAGGTCGGCAACCGAGTCGGGAGGTCGGTGAGTCGGTAGGTCCTGAGGTCAGTGAGTCGGTCGGCCCTGTGAGGTCGCCGAGTCGGTAGGCCCTGTGAGGTCGCCGTGTCGGTAGGCCCTGTGAGGTCACCGAGTTGGTAGGCCCTGAGGTCAGTGAGTCAGTAGGCCCTGAGGTCAGTGAGTCAGTAGGCCCTGAGGTCAGTGAGTCAGTAGGCTCTGAGGTCAGTGAGTCAGTAGGCTCTGAGGTCAGTGAGTCAGTAGGCTCTGAGGTCAGTGAGTCGGTAGGCCTTGAGGTCAGTGAGTCGGTAGGCTCTGAGGTCAGTGAGTCAGTAGGCCCTGAGGTCAGTGAGTCAGTAGGCTCTGAGGTCAGTGAGTCAGTAGGCTCTGAGGTCAGTGAGTCAGTAGGCTCTGAGGTCAGTGAGTCGGTAGGCCCTGAGGTCAGTGAGTCGGTAGGCTCTGAGGTCAGTGAGTCAGTAGGCCCTGAGGTCAGTGAGTCAGTAGGCTCTGAGGTCAGTGAGTCAGTAGGCTCTGAGGTCAGTGAGTCAGTAGGCTCTGAGGTCAGTGAGTCGGTAGGCCCTGAGGTCAGTGAGTCAGTAGGCTCTGAGGTCAGTGAGTCAGTAGGCTCTGAGGTCAGTGAGTCAGTAGGCTCTGAGGTCAGTGAGTCGGTAGGCCCTGAGGTCAGTGAGTCAGTAGGCTCTGAGGTCAGTGAGTCAGTAGGCTCTGAGGTCGGTGAGTTGGTAGGCTCTGAGGTCAGTGAGTCAGTAGGCCCTGTGAAGTCGGCGAGTCGGTAGGCCCTGAGGTCGGTGAGTTGGTAGGCTCTGAGGTCGGTGAGTTGGTAGGCCCTGAGGTCGGTGAGTTGGTAGGCTCTGAGGTCGGTGAGTTGGTAGGCCCTGAGGTCAGTGAGTTGGTAGGCTCTGAGGTCGGTGAGTCGGTAGGCCCTGAGGTCGGTGAGTTGGTAGGCTCTGAGGTCGGTGAGTCGGTAGGCCCTGAGGTCGGTGAGTCGGTAGGCTCTGAGGTCGGTCAGTCGGTAGGCCCTGAGATCAGTGAGTCAGTAGGCTCTGAGGTCAGTGAGTCAGTACGCTCTGAGGTCAGTGAGTCAGTAGGCCCTGAGGTCAGTGAGTCAGTAGGCCCTGAGGTCAGTGAGTCAGTAGGCTCTGAGGTCAGTGAGTCAGTAGGCTCTGAGGTCAGTGAGTCAGTAGGCTCTGAGGTCAGTGAGTCAGTAGGCCCTGAGGTCAGTGAGTCAGTAGGCTCTGAGGTCAGTGAGTCAGTAGGCCCTGAGGTCAGTGAGTCAGTAGGCCCTGAGGTCAGTGAGTCAGTAGGCTCTGAGGTCAGTGAGTCAGTAGGCCCTGAGGTCAGTGAGTCAGTAGGCTCTGAGGTCAGTGAGTCAGTAGGCTCTGAGGTCAGTGAGTCAGTAGGCTCTGAGGTCAGTGAGTCAGTAGGCTCTGAGGTCAGTGAGTCAGTAGGCCCTGAGGTCAGTGAGTCAGTAGGCCCTGAGGTCAGTGAGTCAGTAGGCTCTGAGGTCAGTGAGTCAGTAGGCTCTGAGGTCAGTGAGTCAGTAGGCCCTGAGGTCAGTGAGTCAGTAGGCTCAGAGGTCAGTGAGTCAGTAGGCTCTGAGGTCAGTGAGTCAGTAGGCTCTGAGGTCAGTGAGTCAGTAGGCCCTGAGGTCAGTGAGTCAGTAGTCCCTGAGGTCAGTGAGTCAGTAGGCTCTGAGGTCAGTGAGTCAGTAGGCCCTGAGGTCAGTGAGTCAGTAGGCCCTGAGGTCAGTGAGTCAGTAGGCCCTGAGGTCAGTGAGTCAGTAGGCTCTGAGGTCAGTGAGTCAGTAGGCCCTGAGGTCAGTGAGTCAGTAGGCTCTGAGGTCAGCGAGTCAGTAGGCTCTGATGTCGGCGCGTTAGTAGGCCTTGTGAGGTCGGTGAGTCGGTAGGCCCTGAGGTCGGTGAGTTGGTAGGCCTTGTGAGGTCGGTGAGTTGGTAGGCCCTGAGGTCGGTGAGTTGGTAGGCCCTGTGAAGTCGGCGAGTCGGTAGGCTCTGAGGTCGGTGAGTTGGTAGGCCCTGTGAAGTTGGCGAGTCGGTAGGCCTTGTGAGGTCGGTGAGTTGGTAGGCCCTGAGGTCGGTGAGTTGGTAGGGCCTGTGAAGTCGGCGAGTCGGTAGGCTCTGAGGTTGGCGAGTCGGTAGGCCCTGTGAAGTTGGCGAGTCGGTAGGCCCTGTGAGGTCGGTGAGTCGGTAGGCCCTGTGAGGTCGCCGAGTCGGTCGGCCCTGTGAGGTCGCCGAGTCGGTAGGCCCTGAGGTCGGTGAGTCGGTAGGCCCTGAGGTCAGTGAGTCAGTAGGCTCTGAGGTCAGTGAGTCAGTAGGCTCTGAGGTCGGTGAGTTGGTATGCCTTGTGAGGTCGGTGAGTCAGTAGGCCCTGTGAGGTTGGCGAGTCGGTCGGCCCTGTGAGGTCGCCGACACGGTAGGCCCTGAGGTCAGTGAGTCAGTAGGCTCTGAGGTCGGTGAGTCGGTAGCCTCTGAGGTCGGTGAGTCGGTAGGCTCTGAGGTCGGTGAGTCGGTAGGCTCTGAGGTCGGTGAGTCGGTAGGCCTTGTGAGGTCGGTGAGTCGGTAGGCCCTGTGAGGTTGGCGAGTCGGTAGGCCCTGTGAGGTCGCCGAGTCGGTCGGCCCTGTGAGGTCGCCGACACGGTAGGCCCTGAGGTCAGTGAGTCAGTAGGCTCTGAGGTCGGTGAGTCGGTAGGCTCTGAGGTCGGTGAGTCGGTAGGCCTTGTGAGGTCGGTGAGTCGGTAGGCTCTGAGGTCGGTGAGTCGGTAGGCTCTGAGGTCGGTGAGTCGGTAGGCCCTGAGGTCGGTGAGTCGGTAGGCTCTGAGGTCGGTGAGTCGGTAGGCTCTGAGGTCGGTGAGTCGGTAGGCTCTGAGGTCGGTGAGTCGGTAGGCCTTGTGAGGTCGGTGAGTCGGTAGGCCCTGTGAGGTTGGCGAGTTGGTAGGCCCCATGAGGTCGGCGAGTCGGGAGTTCGGAGGCCGTGAGTTCGGAGGCCTCCCGAGGTCGATAAGGTCAGTTGGTGCTCTCTTTTCTCTATTTCTTTTTAAGTAGGTCAGGAGTTCGGAAGCCGAGAGATCGGGAGGCCACAGAGGTCGGTGAGTTCAGGAGGCCACAGAGGTCGGTGAGTTGGTCAGTAGCTCTGTTTCTCTATTTCTTTTTAAGTAGATTTTAAACTAGATAAGGCTAACCAGAGGGATGGCAGTACAGCTCAGTCCTATGGAATGCACATCCTGCAGCATGTGGGAAGTCCTGGATGTTTCGCACATCCTAGACAACTTTGTGTGCAGGAGGTGTCTCCAGATTCAACTGCTCGAGCTCTGCGGAGCTGGAGCAGCGGGTGGAGTCAACAAGGTGCATCCGCGAGGCTGAGAACGACGTGGATAGCACGTTTCAGGAGGTGGTCACCCGGCAGCTTAAAGGCGTGCAGGTAGAGGGGAAGTGGGTGACCACCAGACGTAGTAAGTGTGCTTGGCAGGCAGTGCAGGAGTTCTCCCGTGAGTCCATCTCGCTTTCAAACCAATATTCACTTCTGAGTATCGGTAAGGACAATTATGCCTCTGGGGAGTACAGCCAGAGCCAATTGCAAGGCACCATGGGTGGCTCAGCTGCACAGCGGGAAGGGACGAAGAACAAAAGAGCCCTAGTGAAAGGGGATTTTATAGTTAGGGGAACAGACAGGCATTTCTGCGGCCGTAGACGTGACTCCTGAATGGTTTTGTGCCTCCCTGGTGCCAGGGTCAAGAATGTCACAGAGCGGACGCAAGGCATCCTGGTGGGGGGGCGGGGGGCGGAGGGTAAACAGCTAGAAGTCGTGGTCCGTGTTGGGACCAACGACATAGGTAAAATAAGGGATGAGGTCCTAAAGGAAGAATTCAGGGAGCTTGGAAGAAAATTGAAGGGTAGGACCTCAAAGGTAGTAATCTCCAGGTTACTACCGGCGCCACATGTTAATGAGTATAAAATTAGAAGGATAAAGAGGATGAACACGTGGCTGGAAAGTTGGTGTAGGAGGGAGGGCTTTAAATTCTTGAGGCATTTGGACCACTTCTGGGGGAGATGGGACCTGTACAAACCGGACGGGTTGCACTTCAACAGTGCCAGGACCAATATCCATGCAGGGAGTTTTGCTAGTGCTGTTGGGGAGAGTTTAAACTATCTTGGCAGGGGGATGGGAACCTGAGAACGAATTCAAAAGGGAAGGAAGTAAAGCTGAAATTGGATAACAAGAATCTAGAAAGCGAATCTGTAAGACAGAGGAAACAGGGTTTAGTATGTAGTAAGCAAGGAGGTCTTCCTGTGCTGAATGGTATATACTTTAATCTAAGGAGTATAGCAAATAAGGCGGATGAGCTAAGAGCACAGGTAGTCACTTGGGAGTATAACATTATAGCCATTACAGAAACATGGCTGAAAGAGGAGCGGGTTTGGCAGATCAATATTCCTGGATACAGGTTTTTAGACAAGATAGAGAGGAGGGTAAAAAGGGGGGGGGGGGTTGCGGGGGGGTGGTTTGCTGTACTGATTAAAGAAAATATTACAGCGGTGAGGAGGGATGATATGTTAGAGGGATCATCATATGGGTCAAATTGAAAAATAAAAAAGGGGCGATCACACTGCTGGCCATGTAATATAAACCCCAAACAGTGGGAGGGAGATAGAGGAGCAAATATTCAGACAAACTGCTGTGAAGTCCATAAACCACAGGGTAGTAATAGTAGGGGATTTTAACTATCCAAATATTATTTGGGAAAAATTTAGTGTGAAGGGTATAGAGGATGAGGAATTCTAGAAATGCATTCAAGAGAACTTTTTTAGTCAGTATGTAGCAAGCCCAACACAAGAGGGGGCGGTCTTGGATTTAGTTTTGGGGAATGAAGCTGGGCAGGTTGAAGGGGTATTAGTGGGAGAGCACTTGGGTGCCAGTGATCATAATTCAGTCAGATTCAAGTTGGTTATGGATAAGGACAAGAATAGGCCTGGAATAAAAGTTCCGAATTGGGGAAAAGCTAATTTTGATAATTTAAGGAGTGATTTGGCCATGGTGGACTGGAAACAACTACTTGTGGGTAAATTAATGCCAGAACAGTGGGAGGCATTTAAGGAGGAGATCCAGAAGGCTCAGTCCAAACATGTGCCCTTAAAGAAAAAGGCTGGAAAAATAATCCTAGAGCCCCCTGGATGTCTTGGGACTTACAGGGGAGGATTAAGAAAAAAAGGGATGCTTATGTCATATATCAACAGCTAAATACCATAGAATCTTTAGAGGAATATAGAAAGTTAAGAGACAAAATTAAAAAGGATATTAGGAATGCTGAGAGAGAGCATGGGAAATTCTTGCCCAGCAAAATTAAGGAAAACCCTAAGATGTTCTTTAAATATATTAAGAGTAAGCGGGTAACTAAAGAAAGGGTAGGGCCTATTAGAAACCATGAGGGTAATCTTTGTGTGGAGGCGAAAGATGTTGGGAGGTTTCTTAACGAATACTTTGCATCTGTTTTCACAAAAGAAAGGGGCAATGCAGATACAGGAGGAATGTGATATTCTGGATGAAATAAATATAGTGAGAGAGGAAGTATTAAGGGGTTTAGCAGCTTTGAAAGTAGATAAGTCCCCAGGCCCGAATGAAATGCATCCCAGACTGTTGAGCGAAGTAAAAGAGGAAGTAGCAGAGGCCTTGACCATCATTTTCCAATCCTCTTTGGATCTGGGCATGGTGCCGGAGTATTGGAGGACTGCTAATGTAGTATCCTTGTTTAAGAAGGGAGAAAGGAATAAGCCGAGTAATTACAGGTCTGTCAGTCTAACTTCAGTGGTGGGAAAATTATTGGAAAAATTCCTGAAAGACAGGATAAATCTGCATTTGGAAAGGCAAGGATTAATTAGGGAGAGTCAGCATGGATTTGTTAAGGGAAGATCATGTCTGACTGACCTGATTGAATTTTTTGAGGAGATAACCGAGAGAGTCGATGAGGGTAGTGTATACGATGTAGTATACATGGACTTTAGCAAAGCTTTTGATAAGGTCCCACATTGTGGACTGGTCATGAAGGTTAAAGCCCATGGAATACAAGGAAAAGTGGCAAGTTGGATCCAAAATTAGCTTGGAGGTAATGATTGATGGATGTTTTTGTGACTGGAAGGATGTTTCCAGTGGGGTTCCGCAGGGCTCAGTACTGGGACACTTGCTTTTTGTGGTATATATCAATGATTTAGATTTGAATATTGGGAGTATGATTAAGAAGTTTGCAGACGACACTAATATTGGCTGTGTGGTTAATAATGAAGAGGAAAGTCATGGGCTGCAGTAGGATATCAATCTACTTTTCAGGTGGGCAGAGCAGTGGCAAATGGAATTTAATTCAGAGAAGTGTGAGGTAATGCACTTTGGGATGGCTAATAAGGAAAGAGTATACACATTAAGCAGTAGGCCACTTAATAGTGTAGATGAACAAAGGGACTTTGGAGTGCTAGTCCAAAGATCCCTGAAAGTAGCAGGCCAGGTGGATAAGGTGGTTAACAAGATATACGGAATGCTTGCCTTTATTGGCCGAGGTATAGAATATAAAAGCAGGGATGTTATGCTTAAATTGTATAATACTTCGGTTAGGCCACAGCTGGAGTATTACGTGCAGTTCTGGTCGCCATATTATAGGAAGGACGTGATTGCACTAGAGAGGGTGCAGAGGAGATTTACTAGAATGCTGCCGAGAATGGAGAATCTTAGATATGAGGACAGATTGGATAGGCTGGATTTGTTCTCATTGGAACAGAGGATGTTGAGAGGAGACTTCATTGAGGTATACAAAATATTGAGTGGCCTGGACATAGTGGATAGTGAGGGTCTATTTCCATTGGTGGATGGGTCTATTACAAGGGCATAGTTTTAAGGTGGAGGGTGGAAGGTGTAGAACGGATTTGAGGATGGGGTTCTTTACGCAGAGGGTTGTGGGGATCTGGAACTCGCTGCCTGGAAGAGTAGTGGATGCAGAAACCCTCACCGCTTTTAAGAGATGGTTGCATGGGCACTTAAAGTGTAGTAACCTGTAGGGTTACGGATCTAGAGCTGGTATTTGGGATTAGACTGGATGACCCTTTGTTGGACAGAGCAGATATAATGGTAGGTACTGCAGGGAATAATATGGCCAGGGTAATCTCCTGGACTAGTTTTGCTTGCCTGGATGGGTCGGAGAAGATTTTATCTCCCTAAATCGGCCTGGGTTTTTATCTGGTTTTTGCCTCTCCCAGGAGATCACATGGCTCCAGTTGGGGTGGAGTGTAGAATGTTTTAGTATAAGGGGTGTCACAGTTGTGGTGAAGCGAATTGGTTGTGCTGGGTGCTCTTTGCCTTTCCGTCATTGTTCATAGGTTTATAGGTTCCTATGGGCTGGAGGGTAGTCCAATGATCTGGAGGGTAGCTAATGTAACACCACTTTTTAAAAAAGGAGGGAGAGAGAAAATGGGTAATTATAGACCAGTTAGCCTGACATCAGTAGTGGGGAAAATGTTGGAATCAATTATTAAAGGTGAAATAGGAGCGCATTTGGAAAGCAGTGGCAGGATCGGTCCAAATCAGCATGGATTTATGAAATCATGCTTGACAAATCTTCTCGAATTTTTTGAGGATGTAACTAGTAGAGTAGACAAGGGAGAACCAGTAGATGTGGTGTATTTGGACTTTCAAAAGGCTTTTGACAAGGTCTCACACAAGAGATTGGTGTGCAAAATTAAAGCGCATGGTATTGGGGGCAATGGACTGACATGGATAGAGAACTGGTTGGCAGACAGGAAGCAGAGAGTCAGGATAAATGGGTCCTTTTCAGAATGGCAGGCAGTGACTAGTGGGGTGCCGCAGGGTTCAGTGCTGGGACCCCAGCTATTTACAATATACATCAATGATTTAGATGAAGGAGTTGAGTGTAATGTCTCCAAGTTTGCAGATGACACTAAGCTGGGTGGCAGTGTGAGCTGTGAGAAAGACGCTAAGAGGCTGCAGGGTGACATGGACAATTTAGGTAAGTGGGCAAATGCATGGCAGATGCAGTATAATGTAGATAAATGTGAGGTTATTCACTTTGGTGGCAAAAACACGAAGGCAGAATATTATCTGAATGGCGGCAGATTAGGAAAAGGGGAGGTTCAACGAGACCTGGGTGTCATGGTATATCAGTCATTGAAAGTTTCATGCAGGTACAGCAGGCGGTGAAGACAGCAAATGATATGTTGGCCTTCATAGCGAGGGGATTTGAGTATAGGAACATGGTGGTCTTAGTGCAGTTGTACAGGGCCTTGGTGAGGCCTCACCTGGGATAGTGTTCAGTTTTGGTCTCCTAATCTGAGGAAAGATTGAAACATAGAAACATAGAAACATAGAAAATAGGTGCAGGAGTAGGCCATTCGGCCCTTCGAGCCCGCACCACCTTTCAATAAGATCATGGCTGAACTTTCACCTCAGTACCCCTTTCCTGCTTTCTCTCCATACCCCTTGATCCCTTTAGCCATAAGGGCCACATCTAACTCCCTCTTGAATATATCCAACGAACTGGCATCAACAACTCTCTGCGGTAGGGAATTCCACAGGTTAACAACACTCTGAGTGAAGAAGTTTCTCCTCATCTCAGTCCTAAATGGCTTACCCCTTATCCTTAGATTCAGTCTCTTGGTTCTGGACTTCCTCAACATCGGGAACATTCTTCCTGCCTCTAACCTGTCCAGTCCCGTCAGAATTTTATATGATTCTATAAGATTCCCTCTCATTCTTCTAAACTCCAGTGAATAAAGGCCCAATTGATCCAGTCTCTCCTCACATGTCAGCCCAGCCATCCCAGGAATCAGTCTGGTGAACCTTCGCTACACTCCTTCAATAGCAAGAACATCCTTCCTCAGATTAGGAGACCAAAAACTGAACACAATATTCCAGGTGAGGCCTCACCAAGGCCCTGTACAACTGCAGTAAGACCTCCCTGCTCCTATATTCAAAACCACTAGCTATGAAGGCCAACATACGATTTGTTTTCTTCACCGTCTGCTGTACCTGCATGCCAACTTTCAATGACTGATGAACCATGACACCCAGGTCTCATTGCACCTCCACTTTTCCTAATCTGCCGCCATTCAGATAATATTCTGCCTTCGTGTTTTTGCCCCCAAAATGGAAAACCTCACATTTATCCACATTATACTGCATCTGTCATGCATTTGCCCACTCACCTAACCTGTCCAAGTCACCCTGCAGCCTCTTAGCATCCTCCTTGCAGCTCACAACGCCACCCAGTTTAGTGCCATCTGCAAACTTGGAGATATTACACTCAATTCCTTCATCAAAATCATTAATATATATTGTAAAGAGCTGGGGTCCCAGCACTGAGCCGCGCGGCACTCCACTCGTCACTGCCTGCCATTCTGAAAAGGATCCGTTTATCCCAACTCTCTGCTTCCTGTCAGCCAACCAGTTCTCTATCCACATCAGTACATTACCCTAATACCATGTGCTTTAATTTTGCACACCAATCTCTTGTGTGGGACCTTGTCAAAAGCTTTTTGAAAGTCCAAATATACCACATCCACTGGTTCTCCCTTGTCCACTCTATTAGTTACATCCTCAAAAAATTCCAGAAGATTCGTCAAGCATGATTTCCCTTTCATAAATCCATGTTGACTTGGACCGATCCTGTCACTGCTTTCCAAATGCGCTGTTATTTCATCTTTAATAATTGATTCCAACATTTTCCCCTCAACTGATGTCAGGCTAACCAGTCTATAATTAACCGTTTTCTCTCACCCTCCTTTTTGAAAAAGTGGTGTTACATTAGCTACCCTCCAGTCCATAGGAACTGATCCAGAGTCGATAGACTGTTGGAAAATGATCGCCAATGCATCCACTATTTCGAGGGCCACTTCCTTAAGTACTCTGGGATGCAAACTATCAGGCCCCAGGGATTTATCGGCCTTCAATCCCATCAATTTCCCCAAAACAATTTCCCGCCTAATCCTTCAGTTCCTCCTTCTCATTAGACCCTCAGTCCCACAGTACATCCTTTGTGAAGACAGAACCAAAGTATTTGTTCAACTGGTCTGTCATTTCTTTGTTCTCCATTATAAATTCACCTGATTCTGACTGCAAGGGACCTACGTTTGTCCTCACTAACCTTTTTCTCTTCACAAATCTATAGAAGTTTTTGCTTTCAGTTTTTATGTTCCCAGCATGTTTCCTCTCATACTCTATTTTCCCCCTCCTAATTAATCCCTTTATCCTCCTCTGCTGAATTCTAAATTTCTCCCAGTATTCAGGTTTGCTGCTTTTTCTGGCCAATTTATATGCCTCTTCCTTGGATTTAACACTATCCTTAATTTCCCTTGTTAGCCATGGTTGAGCCACCTACCCCGTTTTATTTTTACTCCAGACAGGGATGTACAATTGTTGAAGTTCATCCACATGATCTTTAAATGTTTGCCATTGCCTATCCACCGTCAACCCTCTAAATATCATTTGCCAGTCTATTCTAGTCAATTCAAGTCTCATACCATCGAAGTTAACTTTCCTTAAGTTTAGGACCTTAGTCTCTGTGTCACTCTCCAGTTAATAAGGAATTCAACTTTTTTTATGGTCACTCTTCCCCAAGGGGCCTCGCACAACAAGATTGCTAATTAGTGCTTTCTCATTACACATCACCCGGTCTAGGATGGCCAGCCCTCTAGTTGGTTCCTCAACATATTGGTCCAGAAAACCATCCCTAATACACTCAAGGAAATCCTCCCCCATCATATTGCTACCAGTTTGGTTAGCCCAATCTTTATGTAGATTGAAGTCACCCATGATAACTGCCATACCTGTATTGCATGCATCCCTAATTTCTTGTTTGATGCTGTCTCCAACCTCACTACTACTGTTTGGTGGTCTGTACACAACTCCCCCTAACGTTTTCTGCCCTTTGGTATTCCGCAGCTCCACCCATACAGATTCCACATTATCCAAGCCAATGTCCTTCCTTACTATTGCGTTAATTTCCTCTAAAACCAGCAACGCTACCCCACCTCCTTTTCCCTTCTGTCTATCCTTCCTGAATGTTGAATACCCCTGGATGTTGAGTTCCCAGCCTTGGTCACCTTGGAGCCATGTCTCCATGATGCCTATGATATCATATTCATTAATTGCTTTCTGTGCAGTTAATTCATCCACCTTATTATGAATACTCCTCGCATTGAGGCACAGAGCCTTCAGGCTTGTCTATTTAACACACTTTGCCCTTCTTGAAATTTGCTGCAATGTGGCCCTTTTTGATTTTTGCCCTCCACTTTTACTTTTCTTCTTTCTATCTTTTATTCTGCCCCTATTTTACTTCCCTCTGTCTCCTTGCATAGGTTCCCATCTCCCTGCTATATTAGTTTAACCCCTCCGCAACAGCACTAGCAAACACTAACGCTAGGACATTGGTTCCAGTCCTGCCCAGGTGCATACTGTCCGGTTTGTCCCACCTCCCCCAGAACTGGTTCCAATAGCAAGGAAGGACATTCTTGCTATTGAGGGAATGCAGCGAAGATTCACCAGACTAATTCCCAGGACGGCAGGACTGACATATGAGGAGAGACTGGATCGACTGGGACTGTATTCACTGGAGTTTAGAAGGATGAGAAGGGATCTCATAGAAACATATAAAATTCTGACGGGACTGGACAGGTTAGATGCAGGAAGAATGTACCTGATGTTGGGGAAGTCCAGAACCAGGGGACACAGTCTAAGGATAAGGGGTAAGCCATTTAGGACTGAGATGAGGAGAAACGTCTTCACTCAGAGAGTTGTTAACCTGTGGAATTCCCTACTGCAGAGAGTTGTTGATGCCAGTTCATTGGATATATTCAAGAGGGAGTTAGATGTGGCCCTTACGGCTAAAGGAATCAAGGGTATGGAGAGAAAGCAGGAAAGGGGTACTGAGGTAAATGATCAGCCATGATCTTATTGAATGGTGGTGCAGGCTAGAAGGGCCGAATAGCCTACTCCTGCACCTATTTTCTATGTTTCTATGTTTCTATGTAACCTTTAGGGCTGCTGACCAAGGGCCATGTGACTCTTTGTTGGCCGGCGTGGACACGATGGGCCGAAATGGCCTCCTTCTGCGCTGTAAATTTCCATGTTTCTATGTTTCTATGTTTCCATGTTTACCAATCCATTTTTAATCTAATTGTTTTGTGATTTGTACGCCTTGGTGCTAGGTGCAGTCTTGCAGCTTCTTTGCCTTTTTTATTTGTTATTGAATGCTTATTTTTGTGCTTTGTTTAGTGCTTGGTGCTTTAAATGTACTTATGTTTATTTAATGTTGTTGTGAAGGTGTTTAGTGCTTTGCAAGGTCCTCTCATTTCCCTTCCCCCCCCACCACCACCCCACCGCCGCCCCCCCCCCCCCACCCCCAGGCTATCTCTGGCTACCTATGCTGATTTCTTAACTCACCATGAGGTTTTTCTGTGCAGCCACAAGTGGCCACATACGCTGGCCTAAGTTAGTTTGGAGTAACTTTTAGCTGTCTGAACTTGTTTAAATGGCCAAAACAGGCGTAAGTGGCTGGTAACGCCCCCTTTTGAAAAAAAAAATAAACTAAAAAAATCCTAACGAACTCACTTACACTGGAGCAAATTAAATGTGCAGAATTGCGATTTTTAAGATACTTCAAAAAAATCTAGTTGCTCCAAAATAAACGGAGCAACACCTGGTGAAACTTGGGCCCATATGTGACTAATAGAGGCAGGATGGTTGTTCTTCGAGTGCTGCAAATGCCTGCAGTGCACTTAGCTACCCTTTTAAGGTCAGACCATTAAATAAGGTCAAACCACAAACACTATATATGCTGCCATCATGAGATACCTACATGTGCACAGTGTCATGTCAGGTAACTGCTGGGCTGGCACTTGAGTGACTCACATTTATCTCAGATTCCAACATGCGTTCAATTTTTTTATCCACTTGTAAGAGAAGGTCACAACAAGGAGTATATGTAAACCAGAGGTTGTTCAATGACATAGGACCCTTTACTTTTAACGAGGAGAGGGCCCTATAGATTCAGGGCATGGAAGCAATATAGGGAGTGTGGGTGAGAGCAATCTCCAGATTATGGCTATTATCATCCTTTGCTTTTATTCATTATTTATTGTCTCCGTCACTCATTCACTCTCCCACGCAGACTTGTGCTGCAGCATTGTACACGAGAATGAGTTAGCATGTAAGCTCTTTGCCAAGGGTGTCTTGCTGCCAGCATACTAAAATCTGTTCTTCTCCTAAGGTGATTGAACCCAAAAGGCAGCCTCAACCAAGCACCTTACAGAGCCTTGAATCACCCACACTTATAGTGGTGAGCACGATCGCAGATATGTTGACTTTGCGGGGAGGGGTAAGGGGGCGGTGGGGAAGGGGAGTCACCTAACGAGTTGTAGGAGAGAGCACTTGGAGAAGCACAGATTATGAATGAGGAGGAGCAACTGCAGTTGGAATTGGAGAAGCTGCAACATTCTGGCTCGAGGGTAATGAGTAAAGGAATGCAGGGGCTGACTATATGAGTGCCCGACACCCCCACCCCAGCTATCTCTCCTCTGAGAAGTGCCTGGTACCTTCAACATCGGAGGGAGGTGGCAAAAAGGGTCAATGCTGTTCCTTGTACCTACAGAACCTAGAAAACAAAGAAATAAGAAAGACTTACATTTATATAGCACCTTTCACAACCACCGCATGCCACAAAGTGCTTTACAGCCAATTAAGTACTTTTGGAATGTAGTCACTGTTGTAATGTGGGAAGGCTAACTAAGGTATCAGATTGGAGCTTTTCGAACATAAGCCAAAAGTACCATTCATAGAAACATAGAAAATAGAAGCAGTAGTAGGCCATTCGGTCCTTCGAGTCTGCACCACCATTCAATATGATCATGGCTGATCCTCTATCTCAACACCATATACCTGCATTTTCCCCATACCCCTTGAATACTTTTGTTTCTAGAAATCTATCTATCTCTCTCTTAAATATATTCAGTGAGTTGGCCTCCACAGCCTTCTGTTGTAGAGAATTCCACAGGTTCACCACCCTCTGAGTGAAAACATTTCTCCTCATCTCAGTCCTAAATTTCCTACCCCGTATCCTGAGACTGTGACCCCTTGTTCTAGACTTCCCAGCCAGGGGAAACATCCTCCCCGCATCCAGTCTGTCCAACCCAGTCAGAATTTTATACGTTTCAATGAGATCCCCTCTCATTCTTCTAAACTCTAGTGAATACAGGCCTAGTCAACCCAATCTCTCCTCATACGACAGTCCTGCTATCCCAGGAATCAGTCTGGTGAACCTTCGTTGCACTCCCTCTATAGCAAGTGTATCCATTCGTAGGTAAGGAGACCAAACCTGCATACAATACTCCAGGTGTGGTCTCACTAAGGCCCTATATAACTGTGGTAAGATATCCTTGCCCCTGTATCAAATCCTCTTGCAATGAAGGCCAACATACCATTTGCCTTCCTAACTGCTTGCTGCACCTGCATGTTTGCTTTCAAAGACTGGTGGTACACGACAATGCCGCAAACAAGAAAGCCATTGCAGCTGATATTTTCATTTTGCATCACTGGAAAATGTTAAATAGTCACAGAACATTGCCCAGATAGAGTCCTGACAATGTAGAGCCACACCAAGGAATGCCTTGTCCTCTTCAAAAAAGAGGCCACTGGGAAAGTCATCGCAAGAATCCTCCTCAACCGTCTTCTCCCAGTGGTGAAGAGCTCCTCCCAAAGTCACAATGTGGATTCCGTCCACTAAGGGATACATCGGACATGATCTTCACTGCGCGACAACTACAAGAAAAATGCAGGCAACAGTACTGACCCTTGTACATGGCCTTCTTTGAACTCACAAAGGCTTTTGACACTGTCAACCATGAGGGATTATGGAGCTTCCTCCTCCGTTTCGGTTGCCCCCAAAAGTTTGTCACCATCCTCCGCCTGCTCCACGACGACATGCAAGCCATGATCCTGACCAACGATCCACCACACCCAATCCACATCTGGACCAGGGTCAAGCAGAGCCGCATCATTGCATCAATGCTCCATCTCACTATCAACCATTGCAACTAAACTATAGAACAAATGGGAACCTGTTCAACCTACAACGTCTCCAGGCTAGATCCAAGGTTGTTCCATCCTCTGTCATCAAACTACAGTATGCGGACGACTCAACATCAAGTTCAAAAATTTCAGAACGTAACCGCTGCCAGTCTTTGGCTACTTCCCCACACCCCCCCCCCCCAGCCCCTTTTTCTAACTCCTGCCATTACCATTTGAATTTGGGCCATCATCCCTTTTGTCTTTCTAATCTCTCCTATCTTCCAACCTATCATAGACCTTCCGTTTTCTTTCTTCCCCTCCCCCTTTCAGTGCTTGTTAAGAATCTGTTCTTTCGGAACACTCTCCAGATCTGACGAATGGTCAACGACCAGAAACATTAACTCTGCTTTCTCTCCACAGATGCTGCCTAACCCGCTGAGAGTTCTAACATTTTCTGTTTTTTTTCCAGATTCCAGCATCCGCAGTATTTTGCTTTTGCCTTCTCCTTATTCTTTGATTTTTTAAATATCCACTCACCTACACCCTCCCCCCCACTAATTAGTTTAAAGCCCTCTCTACAGCCCTAGGCATTGAATTCGCCAGGACCCTGGTCCCAACACAGTCGAAGTGGAGCCCCTCCCAGTGCAACATCTCCCTCTTACCCCAGTACTGGTGCCAGTGTCCAAAAAAACAAAACCCATTTCTTCCACACCAGTCTTTGAGCCAGTTGTTTAACTCTCTGATCTTATTTACCTTATGCAAATATGCACGTGGCTCAAGCAGTAATCCAGAGATTATTACCTTTGTGGTTTTGCTTTTTAATTTGACCCCTAGCTGCTCATAATCCCTCAGCAGAACCTCTTTGTTTGTCTGGCACCGGCAGGCAATACATTCTTCGGGACTCACGCTCTCGGCTGCAGAGAAGCGTATCTATCCCCCATTCTGTCCCCTACCAGTGCAACATTTCTTTTTACTCCCCCCGACTTGAATGGCCCCCTGTACCACGGTGCAGTGGTCAATTTGCTCATCCTCCCTGCAGTCCCTGTTCCTGTCCACACAGGGAGTAAGAGACTCAAACCTGTTGGACAAGAGCAAGGGCTCCTCCATCATTACCTCCTTGGTCCCCATATCTGCCTCACTTGCAATCACATCTTCCTGTCCCTGACCACGGACCAAATTTGAATGAATTAATCTAAGGGGTGTGACTGCCTCCTGGAACACAGCGTCCAGGTAACTCTTCCCCTCCCTGATGTGTCATAGTGGCTGCAGCTCGGACTCCAGCTCATCAACACAGAGCCGAAGTTCCTCAAGCAGCAGACATTTACTGCAGATGTGGTCGCTGTGAACATCAATGGGGTCAAGCAGCTCCCACAGGCAACAGTGGAACCACATTGCCTGTCCTGCCATCTCTAATATATTTAATTAATTGTTATCAAGTTTTGTTTTTACTCCCAGCTCTTAATTCAAACCAATGCTCCAGAAAAGAGAGGAAAACTCATCAACCAATCACTTCCCTTCTTTCCTGTGATGTCACATGTTGATTTTGGTACTTTTACTTCTTGTCTTCAGATGAGTTGGTGCTGTTTGGGCTGTTTATCGATTCTCCCAACTCTCGGCTGTTTCAGCAATGACTCTCCAGTCTTTATGCTGCTTCTGGATAGAAAAGAAACATGCAGATGGAAGGTATGTACAATTAGCCTAACATCTGCCGTTGGGAAAATGCTGGAGTCCATTATTAAGGAAGCGGTAGCGGGACATATGGAAAATCATACTGCAGTTAAGCAGAGTCAGCATGGTTTTATGAAAGGGAAATCATGTTTGACAAATTTGCTCGAGTTCTTTGAGGATGTTATGAGCAGGGTGGATAAGGGGGAACCAGTGGAGTATTTGGATTTCCAGAAGGCATTGATAAGCTGCCACATAGAAGGCTACTGCACAAGATAAAAGTTCACTGGGTTGGGGGTAATATATTAGCATGGATAGAAGATTGACTAACTAACAGAAAACAGAGAGTCGGGATAAATGGGTCATTTTACAGTTGGCAAACGGTAACTAGTGGGGTGCCCCAGGGATCAGTGCTGGGGCCCCAACTATTTACAATCTATATTAATGACTTGGATGAAGGGACCAAGAGTCATCTAGCCAAGTTTGCTGATGAGACATAGGTGGGTGGGAAAACAAGT
Source organism: Pristiophorus japonicus (assembly GCF_044704955.1). Taxonomy (NCBI): domain Eukaryota; kingdom Metazoa; phylum Chordata; class Chondrichthyes; family Pristiophoridae; genus Pristiophorus; species Pristiophorus japonicus. The sequence continues at coordinate 36,368,268 of NC_091979.1, forward strand.
TGTGAGGGGGACACAAAGGGCGAGAAATTCGAATTTTTGGTCATAGCGGTATTTTTTCGCCTATGATTCCGAGGCCTAAATTTTGGTCTTAAATGCGCCCAGCGGTAAAAATCGGCATTGCACGAGGATTCGTGGTGAAAACCACAAATTTTCTGCAACTTTTCTCTGAGGCCGATACCGCTGCGAGTTGGGCCTAGGGAGGGGGGAAAACACCAAAATAAAATTGTGTAAAACAAACAATAAAAAAATCAAAACATTCACAAGACACTTAACTATCGAATCGCTGCAAAATAATAAAAAATTAAAAACTTTAACTTACGCTTTTTGCAGGTCTTCATAGCTACTGCTGTTCCAAGGGCTACAACGCAGGTTTTTCCCGGGCAATTTTTTTCCATCCTATCTACAGGTGCGCTGTGAGCCAGATTTTTGGCGAAAGCGCTATTTCCAGTCTTGCACGCCGGCAATCCACTCCCCAGCGGCACGTAAAAACCGTCGGTGCAAGACTTCTCTGAATTTCCCGGTTCGTCGTTTTTCTCTAAAAACGGCAAAATATCGCTGAAAAAACGGGCGCAACGTTGGCTAATTTCCAGCCAAAATAAATCTGCAAAGGAATATAGACCAGCTCAGTGAGTGGGAAAACATTTGGCAGATGGAGTATAATGTGGGAAAGTGTGAGGTTATCCACTTTGGCAGGAAAAATAAAAAAGCAAATTATTATTTCAATGGAGAAAGATTACAAAATGTTGCAGTACAGAGGGACCTGGGGGTCCTTGTGCATGAAACACAAAAAGTAGTATGCAGGTACAGCAAGTAATCAGGAAGGCAAACGGAATGTTGACCTTTATTGCAAGGGGGATAAAGTATAAAAGCAGAGAAGTCCTACTACAACTGCATGTGGTATTGGTGAGACCACACCTGGAGTACTGCGAACAGTTTTGGTCTCCTTATTTAAGGAGGGATCTATTTGCATTGGAGACAGTTCAGAGAAGGTTCACTAGGTTGATTCCAGAGATGAAGGGGTTTACTTATGAAGAAAGATTGAGCAGGTTGGGCCTATACTCATTGGAGTTTTGAAGAATGAAAGATATAAGATACTGAGGGGGCTCGACAAGGTAGATGCAGAGAGAATGTTTCCATTCGTGGGGGAATCTAGAACTGGGGGCGTAGTTTAAGAATAAGCAGTCGCCCATTTAGAACTGAGATGAGGAGGAATTTATTATCGCGGAGGGTTGTAAATCTGTGGAATTCTCTGCCCTGGAGGCTGGGTCATTTGAATATATTTAAGGTGGAGATAGACAGATATTTGAACAATAAGGGAGTGAAGGGTTATGGGGAGCGGGCAGCGAAGTGGAGCTGAGCCCAAGATCAGATCAGCCATGATCTTATTAAATGCCAGGCAGGCTCGAGGGGCCAAATGGCCAACTCCTGCTCCTGTTTCTTATGTTCTTTCTTATAAAGGAATGCTATTAAATTCAGATTTATGGTCTACATTGGGAAAAAAAACAGATAGATAAATAAAGGGCTAAGGTACCTACATTAACACATTAATAACCAATAATATGGTAATTGTTAGAAGTATCTTTCATCTGTATTCTCCAATCATGCTATCCGCTGCATCCTTTTCTGGTCTTTCTATTATGGTTGTTGCTCCTCCGAACTTTTCTCTCTTGTTCCATCTAAGCTCTATCCTCACTCTGTTGAAATGAAGGACTTCCCCTTGTGGATAGTGCACACAGTGTTGGGGCTGACTGCCGCTTCCTGCCAGGCACGCTACCTGACTGTCCTCTGGGGAGGATGTCCTGGAGCATCAAATGGCCAAGCCTCCTGCCTTCAGTGGTATCCAAGCCATCACATGCAGCCCCACTCCGCTACACCAAACATGAAATAGGGGTAATTTTGACTTTGAACAATAATGTAAAACACACAATATCAGCTCACACTTTTGATTTTTGTTTCCAAATCAAAAGAGGAAATCAGGAGAGTTGTTTAATGGCTGGTCCAGCCAGTATCATGTGTTTTATACTGGCATCAAAATTAAAAAATTACCCTCAGGGTGTATGCATACTGCATCACTCCACTACTTGCTCACACATCCTCTTTCCTTCCTCAACTTTTCTTTTCAACTTTTCTTTCTTTTTGCAAGATCTATTTCACTGCCGCTGTTCTCTGATAGCTACTTCTGATGCTACAGACAACAATCAGGAAAGTTTAGAAATCAATGTTGATATATTTAGAGCCATCGTATAGGATGAAAAGATTGTTCCTCCCAATATATGTAACCATTTACCTTTAAGTGGCTGCATCCCGCAAAATCTCCCACAATCTCCTTTGGCAATTGTTCAGCACCAGGCCCAATATGGGCCAGGCATGCACTATCAATGTTTAAATAGGCACAATCAGGGATCTTCCATTCTAAGAGCAAGAACTCCCGCTCTACTCCTCTCTTGCATGAACAACAGTAACAACTTGTATTTATATAGCGCCTTTAAGGTAATAAAGCATCTCGAGGTGCTTCACAGGAGCATTATTAAACAAAATTTGACACCGAGCCACATCAGGAGATATTGGGGCAGAGGACCAAAAGTTTGGTCAAAGAGGTAGATTTTAAGGAGCGTTTGAAAGGAGGAGAGAGAGGTGGAGAGGCGGAGCGGTTTCGGGAGGGAATTCCGGAGCTGAAAGCACGGACGCCAATGGTGGAGCAATTAAAATGGAGGATGTGCAAAAGGCCAGAATTGGAGGAGCACAGAGATCGCGGAGGGTTGTAAACATAAGAACATAAGAAATAGGAACAGGCCCCTCGAGCCTGCACCGCCATTCAATAAGATCATGGCTGATCTGATCATGGACTCAGTTCCACTTCCCTGCCCTCTCCCCATAAACCCTTGTCCCCTTATCGTTTAAGAAACTGTCTATTTCTGTCTTAAATTTATTCAATGTCCCGGCTTCCACAGCTCTCTGAGGCAGCGAGTTCCACAGAGAAGCAATTTCTCCTCATCTCTGTTTTAAATGGGAGGCCCCTTAATCTAAGATCATGCCTGGAGGAGGTTACAGAATCACTCAGGATCCACCCCAGTGTAAATACCTTAAACACAGGTGAATGTTAATAGGTTCAGCGGTATTCAGTTAACACAGAGTTGGAATTAATCTGGAAGAGGTTGGTGAAACCCTGGCTATCACATTCTAGTAGCCAACTGAAACCCCTTCCTCCTTCACAACAAAATGCGAACAGACATTCTAATTAGCATTGATATTTTTACCAAAGCCAAATATATTCACTTTGTCTATTTGCAGATGTGACTGCCTGAGTTTTTTTTCTATAACCTTTAAATGTCAATTCTTTCCTATTTCCTTCTTACATTTTTGTACAGAAAACAGATGGATCTATCTTCCACCTGCTTTTACAATTTATTGTGCTTTGAAAGGTTTCATTTTTTCCATCAAATTTAATAAATTCCTTGCATTGTGTTCTGCTCCTTACAATTTTCTCGTTGAATATTCCTGACTCGATGTTTGCTTTGTCAAAATAATTGGCAATTTTCTCCACGGCTTCTCCTAAAGGTCTCTACCCGCCAATACTTCAACCAAATGGCCCTTCATGTCTGCATGTAGGCAGTGAATGTTGCCAGGCTATTCAGTCATGGAGGGTGAATGGCTATAGCTGAGCCCAATCCTTATCCAGCATCCACACACATGCATTTACCAGTGAGCATGAATGATCAGGGGCAAGTACCCTGGGTCATTTACCCCTCCCTAACCCAGGGACACACTGAGGCCAATTGCCATGACCCTAGCTAGGATCAGCAAATGCAGTGTAAATTTTGTATAGGTTCTGTAACACTTCAAGTTGACTTAATGAACTGAGCTATCCAGAGAGCTCTCCAATCTTTCAATGAAAATCTGATTGCACCTCCATTTCTACAACTTTTAAATAGTTTTCTATTGTTAATCTTAGTTTCATTTTTCCAATTTTTTCCCCTTGTACTTCCTTAACATTTCTCTGCACTAATTTCCCTTTTGATGGATTCTTTGGGCCGATTTCTATGATTCTTGTCTATTCTATAGTTCTAAAACTATAATAGTTACCATTTTTCGCCTCTACCTATATAATTATAATCTCTTATTCTTCAATTTAATCTAATCTGTGTTATTCCTCTCTGCTCATGACATGGTATTCTTCACATCGGCCGCTATTGTCTATTTCCTATTGGCCATCCAATCATCATCATCGTCATAGGCAGTTCCTCAAAATCGAGGAAGACTTGCTTCCACTCTAAAAGTGAGTTCTCAGGTGACTGAACAGTCCAAATGGGGAATTACAGCCTGTCACAGGTGGGACAGACAGTGGTTGAAGGAAAGAAAGGGTGGGGAGTCTGGTTTGCCGTACGCTCCTTCCGCTGCTTGCGTTTGTTTTCTGCATGCTCTCGGCAATGAGACTCGAGGTGCTCAGTGCCCTCCCAGATGCTCTTCCTCCACTTAGGGTGGTCTTTGGTCTTCGGTCACCTGAGGAAAAGAGTGTTTGAAGATCAGGCCCTCAAATCTGGCACCAAGCTTATGGTTCACAGGGCTGTAGTGATACCCGCCCTCCTGTATGGCTCAAAGACGTGGACCATAGACAGTAGACACCTCAAATCGCTGGAGAAATACCACCACCGATGTCTCTGCAAGGTCGTGCAAATCCCCTGGGAGGACAGATGCACCAACGTCAGTGTTCGCAATCAGGCCAACAGCCCCAGCATCGAAGCACTGACCACACTCGACCAGCTCCGTTGGGTGGGCCACATTGTCCGCATGCCCAACACAAGACTCCCAAAGCATAGAAACATAGAAACATAGAAAATAGGTGCAGAGAAGGCCATTCGGCCCTTCGAGCCTGCACCACCATTCAATAAGATCATGGCTGATCATTTCCTAGGTACCTCTTTCCTGCTTTCTCTCCATACCCCTTGATCCCCTTAGCCGTAAGGGCCAAATCTAACTCCCACTTGAATATATCCAATGAACTGGCATCAACAACTCTCTGCGGCACGGAATTTCACAGATTAACAACTCTCTGAGTGAAGAAGTTTCTCCTCATCTCAGTCCTAAATGGCCTACACCTTATCCTAAGACTGTGTCCCCTGGTTCTGGACTTCCCCAACATCGGGAACATTCTACCCACATCTAACCTGTCCTGTCCCGTCAGAATCTTATATGTTTCTATGAGATCCCCTCTCATCCTTCAAAACTCCAAAGTATAAAGCCCCAGTTGATCCAGTCTCTCCTCATATGTCAGTCCAGCCATTCCAGGAATCAGTCTGGTGAACCTTCGCTGCATTCCCTCAATAGCAAGAATGTCCTTCCTCAAGTTAGGAGACCAAAACTGTACACAATACTCCAGGTGTGGCCTCACCAAGGCCCTGTACAACTGTAGCAACACCTCCCTGCCCCTGTACTCAAATCCCCTCGCTGTGAAGGCCAACATGCCATTTGCTTTCTTAACCGCCTGCTGTACTTGCATGCCAACCTTCCATGACTGATGAACCATGACACCCAGGTCTCATTGCACCTCCCCTTTTCCTAATCTGCCGCCATTCAGATAATATTCTGTCTTCGCGTTTTTGCCCCCATAGTGGATAACCTCACATTTATCCACATTATACTGCATCTGCCATGCATTTGCCCACTCACCTAACCTGTCCAAGGCACCCTGCAACCTCCTAGCGTCCTCCTCACAGTTCACACCGCCACTCAGCTTAGTGTCATCTGCAAACTTGGAGATATTACATTCAATTCCTTCATCTAAATCATTGATGTACACTGTAAAGAGCTGGGGTGCCAGCACTGAGCCCTGCGGCACTCCACTAGTCACTTCCTGCCATTCTGAAAAGGACCCGTTTATCCTGACACTCTGCATTCTGTCTGCCAACCAGTTCTCTATCCACGTCTGTATATTACCCCCAATACCATGTGCTTTGATTTTGCACACCAATCTCTTGTGTGGGACCTATAAGTCCAAATACACCACATCCATTGGTTTTCCTTTGTCCACTCTACCAGTTACATCCTCAAAAAACTCTAGAAGATTTGTCAAGCAGGATTTCCCCTTCATAAATCCATGCTGACTTGGACCGATCCTGTCACTGCTTCCCAAATGCGCTGCTATTTCATTTTTAATAATTGATTCCAACATTTTCCCCACTACTGATGTCAGGCTAACCAGTCTATAATTACCCGCTTTCTCTCTACCTCCCCTTTTAAAAAGTGGTGTTACATTAGCTACCCTCCAGTCAATAGGAACTGATCCAGAGTCGCTCGACTGTTGGAAATGATCACCAATGCATCCACTATTTCTAGGGCCACTTCCTTAAGTACTCTGGGATGCAGACTATCAGGCCACGGAGATTTATCGGCCTTCAATCCCATCAATTTCCCTAACACAATTTCCCACCTAATAAGGATATCCTTCAGTTGCTCCTTCTCACTGGACCCTCTGTCCCCTAGTTCTTCCGGAAGGTTATTTGTGTCTTCCTTCGTGAAAACAGAACTAAAGTATTTGTTCAATTGGTTTGCCATTTCTTTGTTCCCCATTATAAATTCACCTGAATCCAACTGCAAGAGACCAACGTTTGCCTTCACTAATCTTTTTCTCTTCACTTATCTATAGAAGCTTTTGCAGTCAGTTTTTATGTTTCCGGAAAGCTTCTTCTCGTACTCTAGTTCCTCTCTCTTAATTAAACCCTTTATCCTCCTCTGCCGAATTCTAAATTTCTCCCAGTCCTCAGGTTTGCTGCTTTTTCTGGCCAATTGATATGCCTCTTCTTTGGATTTAACACTATCCTTAATTTCCCTTGTTAGCGACGGTTGAGCCACCTTCCCCGTTTTATTTTTACTCCAGACAGGAATGTATAATTGCTGAAGTTCATCCATGTGATCCTTAAATGTTCGCCATTGCCTATCCACTGTCAACCCTTTAATTATCATTTGCCAGTCTATTCTAGCCAATTCATGCCTTAAACCATCAAAGTTACCTTTCCTTAAGTTCAGGTCCCTAGGTTCTGAATTAACTCTGTCACTCTCCATCTTAATAAAGAATTTTACCATGTTATGGTCACTCTTCCCCAAGGGCCTCGCACAACAAGCTTGCTAATTAGTCCTTTCTCATTACACATCACCCAGTCTATGATGACCAGCTCCCTTGTTGGTTCCTCGACATATTGGTCTCGAAAACCATCCCTAATACACTCCAGGAAATCCTCCTCCACTGCATTGCTACCAGTTTGGTTAGCCCAATCAATATGTTGATTAAAGTCACCCATGATAACTGCTGTACCTTTATTGCATGCATCCATTCTTTCTTGTTTGATGCTATCCCTCAACTTACTACTATTGTTTGGTGGTCTGCACACAACTTCCACTAGCGTTTTCTGCCCATTGGTATTCAGTAGCTCCACCCATACCGATTCCACATCATCCAAGCTAATGTCCTTTCTTACTATTGCATTAATTTCCTCTTTAACTAGCAATGCAACCCTGCCTCCTTTACCTTTCTGTCTATCCTTTGAAAATGTTGAATACCCCTGGATGTTGAGTTCCCAGCCTTGGTCACCCTGGAGCCATGTCTCCGTGATGCCAATTACATCATATCCGTTAACTGCTATCTGCGCAGTTAATTCATCCACCTTATTCCGAATACTCCTCGTATTGAGGCACAGAGCCTTCAGGCTTGTCTTTTCTAACACACTTTGCCCCTTTAGAATTTTTCTGTAATGTGGCCCTTTTTGCTTTTTGCCTTACGTTTCTCTGCCCTCCACTTTTACTTTTCTTCATTCTATCTTTTGCTTCTGCCCCCATTCTACTTCCCTCTGTCTCCCTGGATAGGTTCCCTTCCCCCTGCCATATTCGTTTAACTCCTCCCCAACAGCACTAGCAAACACTCCCCCTAGGACATTGGTTCTGGTCCTTCCCAGGTGCAGACCGTCCGCTTTGTACTGGTCCCACCTCCCCCAGAACCGGTTCCAATGTCCCAGGAATTTGAATCCCTCTCTTCTGCACCATTCCGCAAGCCACATAATCATCTGAGCTATCCTGCGATTCCTACTCTGACTAGCATGTTGCACTGGTAGCAATCCTGAGATTACTACTTTTGAGGCCCTACTTTTTAATTTAGCTCCTAGTTCCCTAAATTCGTCTTGTAGGACCTCATCCTGTTTTTTACCTATATCGTTGGTACCTATCTGCACCACGACAACTGGCTGTTCACCCTCCCTTTTCAGAATGCCCTGCACCCGCTCCAAGACATGCTTGACCCTTGCACCAGGGCAACAACATACCATCCTGGTGTCTCGGTTGCAGCCGCAGAAAAGTCTATCTATTCCCCTTACAATTGAATCCCCTATCACTATCGCTCTCCCACTCTTTTTCCTGCACTCCTGTGCAGCAGAGCCACCCACAGTGCCATGCAGTTGTACAGAGCCTCGGTGAGGCCACACCTGGAATATTGTGTTCAGTTTTGGTCTCCTAATCTGAGGAAGGATGTTCTTGCTATTGAGGGAGTACAGCGAAGGTTCACCAGATTAATTCCAGGGATGGCAGGACTGACATATGAGGAGAGACTGGATCAACTGGGCTTGTATCCACTGGAGTTTAGAAGAATGAAAGGGGATCTCACAGAAACATCTAAAATTCTGATGGGATTGGACAGGTTAGAGCCAGGAAGAATGTTCCCGTTGCTGGAGAGTTCCAGAACCAGAGGTCACAGTCTAAGAATAAGGGGTAGGCCATTTAGGACCGAGATGAGGAGAAACTTCTTCACTCAGTGCGTGGTTATCCTGTGGAATTCTCTACTGCAGAAAGTTGTTGAGGCCAGTTCGTTAGATATATTCAAGAGGGAGTTAGATATGGCCCGTACGGCCAAAGGGATCAAGGGGTATGGAGAGAAAGCAGGAAAGGGATACTGAAGTTGAATGATCAGCCATGATCTTATTGAATGGCGGTGCAGGCTCAAAGGGCCAAATGGCCTACTCCTGCACCTAATTTCTATGTTTCTATGTTTCTATGTTTCTAAAGCAAGCATTCGACTCGGAACTCCTACATGGGAAGCGAGCCTCAGGTGGACAGAGGGATTATTTCAAGAATACCCTCAAAGCCTCCTTGATAAAGTGCAACATCCTCATCGAAATCTGGGAATCCCTGGCCAAAGACAAACCTAAATGGAGGAAGAGCATCTGGCCATCTAATGGTGGTTACCTAGCTCTCTCTCTCGAGCAGCTATTCTTGGTTTTCAATTAAAACAAAATAAATATTTTGAAATGCCTTTGCCCCCTTTCAGATCTAATAAACCTCCCTTCAAATTTAAAATAGTTAGGGGGAGAAATTTGGGTCATTTGCACCTCCCATTAGCACTTCCGGGAGGTGCTAACAGGACACAAACAGCTTTTCACCCGGGCGCGGCACTGGTATGACTCCCGCTAAATCCCGCGAGAGTTAGCGCCGGCGGTAACCGGTAGCGCCCCGCTCTGCTGCGCCGGCGATCCGTGCACAGCAACCAATTCTCACCCCGGAGCCAAAATTCAGGAGCGTTCCCTGAAGCTGCACCAGGCAATGCCAGTGACAGCTTCGGGCTGCTCGTGGAGCGCTACGTTAAAAGGGAGGTGGCACTTGAAAAAAAAATCGGCCAACTTACCGGTCGCGACCCATTGCATAATGGATCGCAGCCCGGTTCTTCACTTGAGTGCTGGGCTGATGCCATGACACCCAGCTTCCCACTGGTCCAGGTAGGGACCCACAGAGTCCTTTAATGAGGGGAGGGCTTTTTCTACATGGCAGCACTACGTGTCCCACCACAGAGCACTGCACCTCTCTCGGATTCCTCCCGCCCTGCTCGCTTCCCGCAGAGAAAGTGGCATGCGTTAATTGGTGCTCCACTTGCTCTCGGGGGCGGTAACACCAATATCGTGAGCGGTCTGGCACAAGAATCCCCGCCCCTCTGCTGTTACTGCCAAACGGGGTGCAACACAATTTCCCCCTATTAGTGTCTTAAATATTACTGCTCACAACTACTTTTCCATAGGTCATGGGAACGGTAGCATAGTGGTAATGTTACTGGACTAGTCGTGTCTTGAATTAGTAATCTGGAGATGTGTGTTCAAATCCCATGCCTTGTAGCTGGGGAATTTAAATTCAGTTAAATTAATCTGCAATTATCAGTAATAGTGATCATGAAACTTCTGGATTGTTGTTAAAACCCATCTGGTTTACTTATTGTCCTTTAGGGAAGGAAATCTGTCATCCTTACCCAGTCTGGCCTATATGTGATTCAAGACCCACAGCAATGTGGTTGAGCTGGGCAATAAATGTGGGCCTTGCCAGCGATGCACACATCCCGTGAATGATTTTTTTTTAAATTGCCAATAGGGTATTGACACTAAGGATGTGAGGTAATCAGATTTCAACAAGAATTGACTCAATCACCTTCACTGACCTTCAACAACCATGGATGAGTCCCCCACCATAAACATCTTGGGTCACCACCAATATTCCCTTGAATAGTTTTTCCCATCGTGGGCCCTTTATCTTTGCTGTGCTATATCTCTTCCAGGGGCAGCAGCTGGTGAGTGGCCTGCGCAGGACCTTTGCCATCGTCCCGCACCTTTGGGGGAACATTGGTCCAGAAGCTGAACTTGAAAAAGCCGTATCAACAATGTCGCCGCAAGGACAGGGTGGAGAGTGTGCATTCCATGACCCGTGGTTCACGTCCTCTCCTCCATCTATAAGGCTCCAGTCAGGAGTGGAATGGTATGCTCACTAGTCACCTTGAAGGTGGCGAATGCAGCCCTCAAGAAGCTTGACACTATCCAGGACACAGCAGTCTGTTTGACTGCTATCTCTGCCACTGGATTCAATATCCACAATTTAATAACATTTATTAAAAGCTCATGAATCCATAATCTGCTCGAGGCACCACTGATAAGGACGTCTGGTTTTGGATCAGTAGTTGCTTAAGTGTTTAAATGCCACTTGTAACTCATGTCCATTTTTTCACTAGAGAAGAATTTAACTTCTGTTGTACTGTACATTCAAATATCCAGCTGCATTTCCTGTATTCCTGTGATAAGGCTGTCAATGGGCAGAAAATCTAGCCCCCATCTGGGTCTAACAGATACATTCTTGGAAATTTCATTGAGTAATGTTATCGTATGAACATAATTAAATTGCACTCTCTGCTATTTTAACAGAGGCAGCAGCTGATTTAAAGTAAAAGGGCTAATGCTTTGGTTAAAGTAGCAGAGACAGGAATTTGATATAACCCTGTTAACCTTTCATATAGTAACATCACTCACGGTCATTTCCAGGCTCTAGTTGCAGAGATCTACAATCTTCTTTTCCTTCTTCAGCAGTCCCCCAGAGTCAAGGATGACTTGCTTCCACATTAAGGTGAAAATAATGATCTACTATAATGGCAGTGTGCCCAACAGTTTAAGACATTCAGTTATGAAGCGATGCATTCAGATAGCTTCCATTTTAAACAACAACTTTAACGTATTAAAACACCCCAAGGCACTTCACAGGAACGTAGTCAGAAAAATAATTGTCACCGAACCAAGGACGGAGACATTAGGACAGGTGAGCAAAAGCTGGGTCAAAGACGTAGGTTTTTAGGAGTATCTTAAAGGAGGAGAGATTGTTGGAGAGGCGGAGAGGTTTAGGGAGTGAATTCCAGACCTTAGCACCGAGACTGTTCAAGACACAACAATAAAACAGTGTCTTAATTGGATACAAAGATAATTTTTAGATACATCATTTCAGTAAAAAGACTTTTGAATTGATTAGATTCCTTATCTTTCCTTACTAAGGAGTGAATGTGCCAAAAATTCCGGCCTCGCCGGGTCGGTACAAAGTGCACACAAATCTGGCGAGGTCTCGCAAAAGCCGTTTTTTAGGGCACGATGTGCATGTGCCGAAAACCGACTTTTCCGATGTCATAATTTTTCCATACAGATCCTCCGCATCCCCGGGAGAAGGACACTCGTGCGGGAGAGATTGGGCTATTTGCCCAACTCAGGTCCAGTGAATGTCCTTCAAACTTTTACTTTTACCAGTGTAAGAGTTTTAAAATATATAAAAATTACATTTAAACACTCATTTTTATGTTAAAACCCCTGTCCATTAAGGTAAACTTATTTTTAACCCAACTAAAACACATTAAAAAAAAAACAAGTATTGTTTTTCTAAATCATTTAATTACATTTAATTTCAATTAATTTTAAATATGAGAGGTGTTTTTTTTATTTATTATGTTGTGTTTCTTGTTTTATGGAGTTATTCTTATTGATAGTGATGGGAACTCGTAAAAACGGTGTTCCCATTAATATCAGTGAGAATACTGCATCGTGATTGGTGGTCCGGACCCATGTGACTGCAGCATTACCGTACGTATGGGGAAATCATCTCCCCGTATGCTGTGCATCGAATGAAGACCTCCGACCGGAATCGAAGGCACCTCCATGACCACCAGGTATTTTCGTAAAACATTTTTGGGTGTTTGGAATTTTTGGAGGCATTCATCCGAAGGAAGCCTCCGACCGCAATTTTCCCCCCATTGATTCTTACGGTCCTGCATTATAGTTAATTTCCAACACGTGGAAATGAAAGTCACGTGGTTTGACTGGCGTTTTCTATATTGTTATCCATCATGATGTATGTTTTATGTCACAGTCATGTAAGGAATCAGAGTCACTAACCCCCAAAGGCAGTATCCAACGTGAAACTGTGTCATATGAACCAGGAAGATTCCATGTTGGATCCCCAGTAAAGTAAAAAAGAACAAGCATTTATATGGTACCTTACACGACCTCAGGACATTCCAATACGTTTTATAGTGGATGAAGTACTTTTAAAGTGTAGTCACTGTTATAATGTAGGGAAACACGGCAGCCAAATTGCACAGTATGTGGTGAATCATCTGACCTAGATATAGTTTAAAAAGAGGCAGCTCGTGCAGAGCACGGAGTGCAGCAGCAAAGAGTGGTATTCGTGAGTTTGGTAAGTGGGTGAGTTTTAAGGGTTATTCTCTTTAAATCATTTGGAGGTTGGAGTGAATTGTTAGTGGCAATTTCCAGTAGTTTCTAAGTAAGTGGCAGTTTAATTTAAAGGGGAAAAGTTAAATAGTTGGGAATCTTTCAGGTTTAGGCAGAGAAAAACAAGGCAACTCTCCAGTAGAAGGCAATTAGCAGCTAGTTAAAATCAGTTCTGTAAACAACTGACCAGTAGTGAGTCATCTGACCTAGATACAGTTTAAAAAGAGGCAGCTCGTGCAGAGCACGGAGTGCAGCAGCAAAGAGTGGCATTCATGAGTTTGGTAAGTGGGTGAGTTTGGGCAAGTGGGGATGGCAGGTGCTGTTTTTCCTACCAGTGCTGACACTAGAGCAGCTGATAAGGAGTGCGAGAGTAGGAGACGGAGGCCCAGAGACCAGCCCAACCAGCTGCAGACAAAGATAGAGGGGTGCGAAATTGAGAAGTGACATCACAGCCAAGCTGGTAAGTGGTTGGCGGATCGACTGGTAAGTATAACTCTATTTTAGACTGACTTTTAGATTGGTTTAATTGACAGAGAACTACTAAGTAGCTGTTTGGTGTTTAAGTAAATTTTAGTAAGTAAATTAATTTAAAGTAAATTAATTTAAGGGTTAAGTCATGACAGGAGAGCTCGGACCCATGTCATGCTCCTCCTGTGCTATGTGGGAAGTCAGAGACACTTCCAGTGTCCCTGATTACTATGTGTGTGGGAAGTGTGTCCAGCAGCAGCTCCTGACAAACTGCATGACGGCACTGGAGCTGCGGATGGACTCACTCTGGAGCATGCGCGATGCTGAAAATGTTGAGGATAGCACATTTAGTGAGTTGGTCACACCGTAGGTAAGGGTTAGGAAAGATAGTAAATGGGTGACCAAGAGACAAGGCAAGAGCAGGAAGGTAGTGCAGGAGTCCCCAAGGGAAGGCACCAGCAGCCAAGTTCATGGCATCATGGGTGGCTCTGCTGCAGAGAAGGGCGGGAAAAAGAATGGGAGAGCTATAGTGATAGGAGACTCTATTGTAAGGGGAATAGATAGGAGTTTTTGCGGCCAAACCGAGACTCCAGGATGGTATGTTGCTTCCCTGGTGCAAGGGTCAAGGATGTCTCGGAGCGGCTGCAGAGCATTCTGGAGAGGAAGAGTGAACAGCCAGTTGTCATGGTACATGTAGGTACCAACAATATAGGTAAGAAGTGGGAAGTGGTCCTATAAGCTGAATTTAGAGAGCTGGGAGTTAAATTAAAAAATAGGACCTCAAAGATAATAATATCTGGATTGCGACCAGTGCCACGTGCTAATCAGAGTAGAGCGAGCAGGATAGTTAGAATAAATACGTGGCTTGAGCAGTGGTGCAAGAGGGAGGGATTCAAATTCCTGGGTCATTGGAACCAGTTCTGGGGAAGTGGGACCTGTACAAAAGGGACGGTCTGCATTGGGCAGGACTGGAACTGATGTCCTGGGGGTAACATTTGCTAATGCAGTTTGGCAGTATTTAAACTAATATCGCAGGGGGATGGAAACCTATGCAGCGAGACAGGGCGAAGTAATATGGAGACAGAAACAGATGGTAGAAAGGTAAAAAGCAATAGTAGAAGGCTGAGTAAACAAAGGCAAGAAACAAAAAAGGGCCACACTACATCATAATTTTAAAAGAACAAAGGGTGTTAAAAAAACAAGCCTGAAGGCTTTGTGTCTTAATCCAAGGAGTATCCGTAATAAAGTGGATGAATTAACTGTGCTAATAGATGTTAACAGATATGATGTGATTGGGATTACAGAGACGTGGCTCCAGGATGATCAGGACTGGGAACTCAACATCCATGGGTATTCATCATTCAGGAAGGATAGAATAAAAGGAAAAGGAGGTGGGGTAGCATTGCTGGTTAAAGAGGAGAGTAATGCAATAGTTAAGAAGGACATTAGCTTGGAATATGGGTAGAGCTGCAGAACACAAAAGGGCAAAAAACATTAGTGGGTGTTGTGTACAGACTTCAAAACAGTAGTAGTGAACATTAAAATGGACTGCAAAAGCTTCTATAGATATGTAAAGAGAGAAAGGTTAGTAAGGACAAATGTAGGTCCCCTGCAGTCAGAATCAGGGGAAGTCACAACGGGGAACAAAGAAATGGCAGACCAATTGAACAAGTACTTTGGTTCGGTATTCACTAAGGAGAACGGATACAAACAACCTTCCGGATATAAAAGGGGTCAGAGGGTCTAGTAAGAAGGAGGAACTGAGGGAAATCCTTATTAGTTGGGAAATTGTGTTGGGGAAATTGATGGGATTGAAGGCCGATAAATCCCCAGGGCCTGATGGACTGCATCCCAGAGTACTTAAGGAGGTGGCCTTGGAAATAGCGGATGCATTGACAGTCATTTTCCAATATTCCATAGAATCTGGATCAGTTCCTATGGAGTGGAGGGTAGCCAATGTAACCCCACTTTTTAAAAAAGGAGGGAGAGAGAAAACAGGGAATTATAGACGGTCAGCCTGACATCAGTAGTGGGTAAAATGATGGAATCAATTATTAAGGATGTCATAGCAGCGCATTTGGAAAGAGGTGACATGATAGGTCCAAGTCAGCATGGATTTGTGAAAGGGAAATCATGCTTGACAAATCTTCTGGAATTTTTTGAGGATGTTTCCGGTAGAGTGGACAAGGGATAACCAGTTGATGTTGTGTATTTAGACTTTCAGAAGGCTTTCGACAAGGTCCCACACAAGAGATTAATGTGCAAAGTTAAAGCACATGGGATTGGGGGTAATGTGCTGACGTTGATTGAGAACTGGTTGGCAAACAGAAAGCAAAGAGTAGGAGTAAATGGATACTTTTCACAATGGCAGGCAGTGACTAGTGGGTTACCGCAAGATTCTGTGCTGGGGCCCCACCTATTTACATTGTACATTAATGATTTAGATGAGGGGATTAAATGTAGTATCTCCAAATTTGTGGATGACACTAAGTTGGGTGGCAGTGTGAGCTGTGAGGAGGATGCAATGAGGCTGCAGAGCGACTTCGATACATTAGGTGAATGGGCAAATGCATGGCTGATGAAGTATAATGTGAATAAATGTGAAGTTATCCACTTTGGTGGTAAAAACAGAGAGAGACAGACTATTATCTGAATGTTGACAAATTAGGAAAAGGGGAGGTGCAACGAGACCTGGGTGTCATGGTACATCAGTCATTGAAAGTTGGCATGCAGGTACAGCAGGCGGTTAAGAAAGCAAATGGCATGTTGGCCTTCATAGCGAGGGGATTTGAGTACAGGAGCAGTGAGGTGTTACTACAGTTGTACAGGGCCTTGGTGAGGCCACACCTGGAGTATTGTGTACAGTTTTGGTCTCCTAACTTGAGGAAGGACATTCTTGCTATTGAGGGAGTGCTGCGAAGGTTCACCAGACTGATTCCCGGGATGGCGGGACTGACATATCAAGAAAGACTGGATCAACTGGACTGGTATTCACTGGAGTTCAGAAGAATGAGAGGGGATCTCAAAGAAACGTTTAAAATTCTGACGGGTTTAGACAAGTTAGATGCAGGAAGAATGTTCCCAGTGTAGGGGAAGTCCAGAACCAGGGGTCACAGTTTAAGGATAAGGGGGAAGCCATTTAGGACCGAGATGAGGAGAAACTTCTTCACCCAGAGAATGGTGAACCTGTGGAATTCTCTACCACAGAAAGTTGTTGAGGCCAATTCATTATATATATTCAAAAAGGAGTTAGATGTAGTCCTTACTACTCGGGAGATCAAGGGGTATGGTGAGAAAGCAGGAATGGGGTACTGAAGTTGCATGTTCAGCCATGAACTCATTGAATGGCGGTGCAGACTCGAAGGGCCGAATGGCCTACTCCTGCACCTATTTTCTATGTTCCTATGTTTCTATGAATTCACTGCTATCAGCTGAGGGAGGGGATAGTACAGGTGTTACAGTTGGCCCGAGCTCCCAGCGATCAATTGGAAAAAATGTCAGACACTATTCCCACTCCTCAACTCTACTAAATCATAGAATCATTGAGTGACACAGCACAAGAAGGAGGCCCATCAGTCCATCATGCCTTTGAAAGAACTATCCCACTCGGAGGCTCTGACCCCATAGCTCTGCAATTTTTTTCCCTTCAAGTATTTATCCAATTCCCTTTTGAAATTTATAAAGCTATTGAATCTGCTTCCACCGCCCTTTCAGGCAGTGCATTCCAGATCACAACAATGCGCTGTTTAAAAAAAAAAGGCAGCTCTGGTTCCTTGCCTTTGTGTCCTCTGGTTACCGACCCTTCTGCCACTTGAACCAGTTTTTCCTTATTTACTCTATCAAAAACGTTCATGATTTTGAACACCTCGATCAAATCTGTTCTTAACCTTCTCTGCACTAAAAAGAACAACCCAGCTTCTCCGGTCTCTCCACGCAACTGAAGTCCCTAATCCCTGGTACCATTCTAGTAAACGTCTTCCACACCCTCTCCAAGGCCTTGACAGCCTTGATGCCCAGAATTGAACACAATATTTCACCTGAATTTGAACTGGTGTCTTATAAAGGCTAAACACAACTTCCTTGCTTTTGTAGGCTACGCCTCTATTAATAAAGCCAATGATCCTGTATACTTTTTAAATTACCTTCTCAAGTTGTCCTGCCACCTTCAAAGATTTGTGTACATATACCCCCAGGTCTCTGTGTTCCTAAACCCCCTTTAAAATTCTACCATTTGGCTTATATTCCCACTCCTCATTCTTCCGACCAAAATGTATCACTTCACATTTTTCTGCATTAAATTCCATCTGCCATGCATCTGCCGATTTCCCCAGACTGTCTATGTCCTCCTGAAGTCTGTTAATATCCTCTTCACTATTTACTACATTTCCGAGTTTCGTGTCATCTGCAAATTTTGAAATGATGCCCTGTATATCCAAGTCCGGGTTATTAATATATATCAACAAGAGCAGTGGTCCTAATATCAATCCTTGGGAACACTACTGTATACTTCCCTCCAGTCTGAAAACAACCGTTCACCATTACTCTCTGCTTTCTGTCCCTTAGCCAATTCCATATCCACGCTGCCACTGTCCCTTTAATCCCATGGGCCGTCCCGTCCTGTGTGAGAACACCACCGCAGGTCGGGGCTATAAATAGAGCTGGAGCGCCGGGCTCTGGAATATCGTGAGCCGCCCCGACCTGTGTTAGAACACCACCGCAGGTCGGGGCTATAAATAGGGCTGGAGCGCCGGGCCCTGGAACATCATGGCTGAGGGTACGGGGCCCAAAAGAGCCAAGGGCCCAGGGGCAGCACAGACCTGCCCACACTGCGATATGTGTGCGCACTAGGTCTGTGCAGCAGAGCAGGTCTCCAGTCATCCTGGTTAACCCTTGCCACTGGATAAAGACCTAGGTCTGTCAAGCCCGTGTGGTGGCTGGTGTGCAATGGTCACCACACGTTAAAAAAATCCATGCACAGGCATCTTCCACCCCCTCGACTGGATTTCAGGACTGGAGCATCGGGTCATTCATTGAAACACCTGTGAACTCTCGTGGAAGCAAGCCATCCTCGTTCGAGGGACCGTCTATGATGAATCCCATGGACTTTAATTTTGCTTGCAAAACATGCATGTGATGTAGATGCTAGGTGAAGATAGGATCATGCACAGCTAAGATTTCTCACAGTTGATTAGATGCCCAAATAACCGAATGAAGAAAGCTCACTTGGGTGAGGTACTGAGAGGAAGTGTTGTCCACAGAATCATAACCCAGTGTGTGCCAGCACCTTTAGGAGAGGCGGGGAGAAAATTGTACTCGAAAAGTAAGAGATATTATTCCGAAATTGAGCCAACATTAAACTCCAAACATAAGCTGTGACAGGGACTAAACGGGTTAAAAATGAAATTGCCTCTTCTAAAACTATAACTTTTGCACACATATGGGGCAGCTTTGCATATATTCAAGCCCGACTTTCTTCACATCAGATTAATCTTGACAGCTGCCAAAAGGGATTCCAGTCCCACTTGCAGCCATGCCTAACACGACAAAAAGAAGAGCAGGCTGCATGCTAAGAACCTCTGCCTGAGTACTTTACATGTGTAATGCTGTGGCTTGCATAACCACAGCAATGCTAAAAAGAAACTTTTCAATACAAATGATCATGAATGTAAAAGAAAGTTCAGGAGCATAGAAAGACTAACACTGCTAGTCTAATATTGCAGCAAAGTGATTCAAGAGACCAATAAACAGTTTGGATTTAACTCTTCCACATTTCAATCGCATGCCCTTAACAACAGCAACATAGAAAATACACTAAGTTTTTATAGAATCATAGAATCGTAGAAATTTACAGCATGGAAGGAGGCCATTTCAGCCCACCGTGTCCGCGCCTGCCGACAAAGTGCTATCCAGCCTAATCCCACTTTCCAGCTCTTGGTCCGTATCCCTATAGGTTATAGCACTTCAAGTGCATATCCACATACTCTTTAAATGTAGTGAGGGTTTCTGCCTCTACCATCCTTTCAGGCAATGAGTTCCAGACCCCCACCACCCGTTATATTTTAATCTCATCCTTGTGAAAGGTTTATATAGAAGGATATCATGCAGTGTGTACTATCTACAAGATGCACTGCAGCAACTCACCAAGGCTTCTTCGACAGCATCTCTCAAACCCACGACCTCTCCCACCTAGGAGGATAAGGGCAGCTGGCGCATGGGAACACCACTGCCTGCATGTTCCCCTCCAAGTCACACACCATGCTGACATCTAAATACATCACTGCTTCTTCATCATCGCTGGGTCAAAATCCTGGAACTCCCTCCCCAACAGCACTGTGGGAGTACCTTCATCACACAAACTGCAGCGGTTTAAGAAGGCAGCTCACCACCACCTTCTCAAGGGCAATTAGGGATGGGCAATAAATGATGGCCCTGCCAGTGATGCCCACATGAATAAAAACAATATTTGCTTGTTCATTTTTCTTGTATTTTTAAGCAAAGATTTATGATCATAATCTATAAAGAAATTATGAAAAGGTTGGTTCACATCCATAAAAAGGATATTAAGATCAATCATCTGTTCTGGTCACTGACATCTGAACGATGATTTTCTACAATAAATTTTAAAGGTCTGAGAGTGGATGGTGTAGCCCGATATTGGTTCAGCTCTCTCAAACCTGACCCTGACAGAGGAGATTGAAGCCATCTCTTTCTGCTGACCTCATGGGTTGTACATATCAATTTCAATCCTAATCCTCCTACAAAATTGCCAGGGAATTAACAGTTAAAGAGCACAACAAAATGTTATAATTCGAAACAAAAATCCCAGGATCTAGGTAAAAGAATAACCTTTATACAAAATACAAATCCAAAGTATTGAAACTGAGGACCCATTTTGTTTTCTTCAAGAAACCTTCACATATGTTTCCATCATGTAATCTTTTTTTTTGCCTTCGTTTAATCTAATGACACGTTAAGTGACAACATATAAATGGAAAGGTATATAGAGGGATATCATGCAGACTGGAATGTGTTATAAGGCAGCAACACACTGAAAGGTTGAGCTGAAGATCAGCTATGAAAGCTCATCAGCTTCATCTCCAATCCTGAGCACACCATACAGAATGAATTATTCTGCATCGCGCACAGAAGCATAAAAGTACATTTTCTGATCTGTTGTACTGATTATGCTGGATAGGGGCACGGGGATCAGGATATCGAACTAGTTGATTTAGACTTGTTCCTTACCCAGTGCCGAAGGATTGCAGTTTTCTGATGGGGATGTTAAATGGGCTAAAAGCGCTCTCAGAAAATGTGTGAGAGCCTACATGAGACTCTGAACTTCATACAAATTGATGATAATTGCTGTCAGCCACGATTTCCCTCGGTTTTTTGTCATGCATTTGCTGATAGCTTTGAAATGAGTGTTACATTTTAAATGGTTCCCTCTCCTCAGGTACTGTTCCTCTCCCTTTCAAAACTGCCATATTACACCAAAATTCTAAAAGGGCAAAATGTGGTGAAAAGACAAGCCTAAAGGCTCTGTGCCTCAATGCGAGGAGTATTCGGAATAAGGTGGACGATTTAACTGTGCAGATAGCAGTTAACGGGTATGACATAAT
Source organism: Pristiophorus japonicus (assembly GCF_044704955.1). Taxonomy (NCBI): domain Eukaryota; kingdom Metazoa; phylum Chordata; class Chondrichthyes; family Pristiophoridae; genus Pristiophorus; species Pristiophorus japonicus. The sequence goes on from NC_091979.1 coordinate 36,389,410, forward strand.
TGGCATCACGGAGACATGGCTCCAGGGTGACCAAGGCTGGGAACTCAACACCCAGGGGTATTCAACATTTAGGAAGGATAGACAGAAAGGAAAAGGGGGGTGGCGGGGTGGCATTGCTGGTTAAAGAGGAAATTAATGCAATAGTAAGAAAGGACATTAGCTTGGATGATGTGGAATTGGTATGGGTGGAGCTAGGAATACCAAGGGGCAGAAAATGCAAGTGGGAGTTGTATACAGACCATCAAACAGTTGTAGTGAGGTTGTGGACATCACCAACAAGAAATAAGGGATGTGTGCAATAAAGGTACAGCAGTTATCATGGGCGACTTTAATCTACATATTGGTTGGGCTAACCAAACTGGTAGCAATGCGGTGGAGGAGGATTTCCTGGAGTGTATTAGGGATGGTTTTCTAGACCAATATGTCGAGGAACCAACTAGGGAGCGGCCATCCTAGACTGGGTGATGTGTAATGAGAAATTACTAATTAGCAAGTTTGTTGTGCGAGGTCCCTTGGGGAAGAGTGACCATAATATGGTAGAATTCTTTATTAAGATGGAGAGTGACACAGTTAATTCAGAGACTAGTGTCCTGAACTTAAGGAAAGGTAACTTCGATGGTATGAGACGTGAATTGGCTCGAATTGACTGGCGAATGACACTGAAAGGGTAGATGGTGGATAGGCAATGGCAAACATTTAAGGATCACATGGATTAACTTCAGCAATTGTACATCCCTGTTTGGAGTAAAAATAAAACGGGGAAGGTGGCTCAACCGTGGCTGACAAGGGAAATTAAGGATAGTGTTAAATCCAAGGAAGAGGCATATACATTGGCCAGAAAAAGCAACAAACCTGAGGACTGGGAGAAATTTAGAATTCAGCAGAGGAGGACAAAGGGTTTAATTAAGAGGGGGAAAATAGAGTACAAGAAGAAGCTTGCCGGAACATAAAAACTGACTGCAACAGCTTTTATAGATATGTGATGAGAAACATAGGTCCCTTGCAGTCAGACTCAGGTGAATTTATAATAGGGAACAAAGAAATGGCAGACCAATTGATCAAATACTTTGGTTCTGTCTTCATGAAGGAAGACACAAATAACCTTCCGGAAGTACTAGGGGACCGAGGGTCTAGTGAGAAGGAGGAACTGAAGGATATCCTTATTAGGTGGGAAATTGTGTTCAGGAAATTGATGGGATTGAAGGCCGATAATTCCCCGGGGCCTGATAGTCTGCATCCCAGAGTACTGAAGGAAGTGACCTTAGAAATAGTGGATGCATTGGTGATCATTTTCCAACATTTTTCGACAAGGTCCCACACAAGAGATTAATGTGCAAAGTTAAAGCACATGGGATTGGGGGTAGTGTGCTGACGTGGATTGAGAACTGGTTGTCAGACAGGAAGCAAAGAGTAGGAGTAAACGGGTACTTTTCAGAATGGCAGGCAGTGACTAGTGGAGTGCCGCAAGGTTCTGTGCTAGGGCCCCAGCTGTTTACATTGTACATTAATGATTTAGACGAGGGGATTAAATGCAATATCTCCAAATTTGCGGATGATACTAAGTTGGGTGGCAGTGTGAGCTGCGAGGAGGATGCTATGAGGTTGCAGAGTGACTTGGATAGGTTAGGTGAGTGGGCAAATGCATGGCAGATGAAGTATAATGTGGATAAATGTGAGGTTATCCACTTTGGTGGTAAAAACAGAGAGACAGACTATTATCTGAATGGTGACAGATTAGGAAAAGGAAAGGTGCAACGAGACCTGGGTGTCATGGTACATCAGTCATTGAAGGTTAGCATGCAGGTACAGCAGGCGGTTAAGAAAGCAAATGGCATGTTGGCCTTCATAGCGAGGGGATTTGAATACAGGGGCAGGGAGGTGTTGCTACAGTTGTACAGGGCCTTGGTGAGGCCACACCTGGAGTATTGTGTACAGTTTTGGTCTCCTAACTTGAGGAAGGACATTCTTGCTATTGAGGGAGTGCAGCAAAGGTTCACCAGACTGATTCCCGGGATGGCGGGACTGACCTATCAAGAAAGATTGGATCAACTGGGCTTGTATTCACTGGAGTTCAGAAGAATGAGAGGGGACCTCATAGAAACGTTTAAAATTCTGACGGGTTTAGACAGGTTAGATGCAGAAAGAATGTTCCCAATGTTGGGGAAGTCCAGAACCAGGGGTCACAGTCTGAGGATAAGGGGTAAGCCATTTAGGACCGAGATGAGGAGAAACTTCTTCACCCAGAGAGTGGTGAACCTGTGGAATTCTCTACCACAGAAAGTAGTTGAGGCCAATTCACTAAATATATTCAAAAGGGAGTTAGATGAAGTCCTTACTACTCGGGGGATCAAGGGTTATGGTGAGAAAGCAGGAAGGGGGTACTGAAGTTTCATGTTCAGCCATGAACTCATTGAATGGCGGTGCAGGCTAGAAGGGCTGAATGGCCTGCTCCTGCACCTATTTTCTATGTTTCTATGTTTCTATGTTTCTAACAGTCTATCGACTCTGGATCAGTTCCTATGAACTGGAGGGTAGCTAATGTCACACCACTTTTTAAAAGGGGAGGGAGAGAGAAAGCAGGTAATTATAGACCGGTTAGCCTGACATCAGTAGTGGGGAAAATGTTGGATCAATTATTAAGGGTGAAATAGCAGCGCATTTGGAAAGCAGTGACAGGATTGGTTCAAGTCAGCATGGATATATGAAAGGAAAATCATGCTTGACAAATCTTCTGGAATTTTTTGAGGAAGTAACTTGTCGAGTGGACAAGGGAGAACCAGTGGATGTGATGTATTTGGACTTTCAAAAGGCTTTTGACAAGGTCCCACACAAGAGATTGGTGTGTAAAATCAAAGCACATGGTATTGGGGGTACTATACTGTCATGGATAGAGAACTGGTTGACAGACAGGAAGCAGAGAGTCAGGATAAACGGGTCCTTTTCAGAATGGCAGGCAGTGACTAGTGGAGTGCGGCAGGGCTCAGTGCTGGGACCCCAGCTCTTTACAATATACATCAATGATTTAGATGAAGGAATTGAGTGTAATATCTCCAAGTTTGCAGATGACACTAAACTGGGTGGCTTTGTGAGCTGTGAGGGGGATGCTAGGAGGCTGCAGGGTGACTTGGACAGGTTAGGTGAGTGGGCAAATGCATGCCAAATGCAGTATAATGTGAATAAATATGAGGTTATCTACTTTGGGGGCAAAAATGCGAAGACAGAATATTATCTGAATGGCGGCAGATTAGGAAAAGAGGAGATGCAACGAAACTTGGGTGTTATAGTTAATCAGTCATTAAAAGTTGGCATACAGGTACAGCAGGCGATGAAGAAGGCAAATGGTATGTTGGCCTTCATAGCTAGGGGATTTGAGTATAGGAACAGGGAGTCTTACTGCAGTTGTATCGGGCCTTGGTGAGGCCTCACCTGGAATATTTTGTTCAGTTTTGGTCTCCTAATCTGAGGAAGGACGATTTTGCTATTGAGGGAGTGCAGCGAAGGTTCACCAGACTGATTCCCGGGATGGTTGGACTGACATATGAGGAGAGACTGGATCAGCTGGGCCTTTATACATTGGCGTTTAGAAGGATGAGAGGGGATCTCATAGAAACTGTCATGTATTCAACTATCATTGTAACCCATGTATAAGCTGGCCTAAGTTGTACACCTTGAGAACATTGACGACAAGGTGCAAACTTGTGGAAGACACTCCTAACCTGGACTTTCAGGTATAAAAGGGGAAGCTCCACTCACCTTCATCACTTGAAGTCTTGGTAATAAAGGTAACTGGTCACAGAGTGACCTTCTCTCAAGTATGGGCCTCGTGTGCATTTATATTGTATAGTAAGGACATATCATTGGCGACAAGAAACTGGGATTTAAACCACGCGAGCATGGCCACTAGCAGCACAGAAGAGAGGTACTGTGTTGCTGATGATTGGGACAACTTTATTGAGAGACTACAGCAAAGTTTTGTCACTAAGGAATGGTTGGGACAGGATTCGGCCGACAAACGCAGGGCTCATTTCCTGACAGTTTGTGGATCCAGAACGTATTCCCTGATGAAGGACCTTCTAGCGCCAGAGAAGCCGGCGGACAAGACGTTCGAAGAGCTCAGTAAGTTGATCAGGGAACACCTTAAACCAGCGAGCAGCATGCACATGGTGAGACACCGGTTTTACACGCACCAGCGGCGAGAAGGGTGAAGCGTTCCAGACTTCATGCAGATCTCCGGCGACTGGTGAGCCTATGTAAGTTCCCAGATGCATGCAGAGTGGAGATGCAGCGAGACTTTTTTATTGAGGGCATCGGGCACGCTGGGGTTTTCAGGAAACTGATTGAGACCAAAGATTTGACCTTGGAAGCGGTGGCTCTGATAGCCCAGACATTTATCTCAGGGGAGGAGGAGACCAGAATGATGTATGATAAAAAATCTTGGCTCAAATGCGGCAAACGACCAGGGAATCAATATTGCTAACGCAGCACACAGTTCTCTAGGCAGACAAGGGCAATCAGACATGCCCCAGCATGTAGTCGAACCCAAAGGGGGAATTCAACAGAGACAATGGCTAGCTGAACGGCGATTCATGCCATCACAATGGACAATGCGGCCAGTAATGGGGCCACCAACACCTGTTAATGGTGCGCTTAAGGACAGTTACAGAGACAGTCAGAGACGATCGACTGGTAATGTACCTTTTGTTTCCAACAACGGGGCCTCCAGCTCATGCTGGCGGTGTGGAGGCGAACACCCAGCCAGAGCTTGCAGGTATCAGCAATATATCTGCAGAAACTGCAACGTCAGCGGTCACTTGGCGCATATGTGCAGGAAGCCTGCAGCCAGGTTGATGTACGAAGAGGACGGGCCCGATGTAAGCCCTACAAGGCCAAATGAATACTGGGGGAAATCGCTGGAAGCTGAAGTTCAGCGAGTTCATGTGGAGCACATATACAGTTCATATACGAGGACGCCACCGATAATGATGAAAGTGCTCCTCAATGGCATCCCAGTATTAATGGAGCTAGACACGGGGGCCAGCCAGTCCCTGATGAATATCAAACAGTTCGAAAGGTTGTAGGTGTCCAAGGACAGGAGGCCAAAATTATTGCCGATTGACATATACAAAGGAGATCATTCCGGTGCTCGGCAGCGCCATGGCAGTCGTGACCCACAAAGATTCGGAGTACAGGTTGCCAGTCTGGATTGTCCCGGGGGATGGTCCCGCACTACTGGGGAGAAGTTGGCTTGCTGTCATGAACTGGAAATAGGGCGATGTCAATGCAATTTCTTCTGTGGAGCGAGTATCATGCTCACAGGTCCTGGACAAATTATTTCAACCCGGCATCGGCACTTTCATGATTCATATTCATATAAACCCGGACGCCAGGCCAGTACACCACAAGGCCAGAGCGGTGCCGTACATGATGCGAGAAAAGATAGAATGCGAATTGGACCACCTGCTGAGAGAAGGCATCATCTCGCCAATCGAATTCAGTGACTGGGCGAGCCCGATCGTGCCGGTGCTCAAGGCAGTTGGGTCGGTCAGGATATGTGGCGATTACAAGGCCACCATAGAAACATAGAAACACAGAAAATAGGTGCAGGAGGAGGCCATTCGGCCCTTCAAGCCTGCACCGCCATTCAACAAGATCATGGCTGATCACCCACGCCAGCAGCTCCCCCCCACGCCCCCTCCACACCCCCCGACCCCCCAGCCGCAAGGACCACATCCAACTCCCTCCCGAACACATCCAATGAACTGGCATCAACAACTCTCCACGGCAGGGAACCCCACAGGCCAACAACACCCGAATGAAGAAGTCTCTTCCAATCCCAGCCCCAAACAGCCCACCCCCCATTCCAAGAGTGTGCCACCCCCCCGGCTCCGGACCCACCCAACACCAGGAACACTCCCCCCGCACCCAACTCACCCCATCCCGTCAGAATCCTTCCCAAAGGCCGAACACCCCCGGATGTCGAGCCCCCAGCCCCGGCCACCCCGGAGCCACGCCCCCGCGACGCCAACCACACCACATCCACCAACCGCCATCTGCGCAGTCAACCCATCCACCCCACTCTGAACACTCCCCGCACCGAGGCACAGAGCCCCCAGGCCCGCCCCTCCAACACACTTCGCCCCCCCAGACCCTCGCTGCAATGTGGCCCCTCCTGTCCCCCGCCCTGGGTTTCTCCGCCCCCACCTCCATCACTCTCCCCTCCATCCCCTGCCCCTGTCTCCCCTCATCTTCCCTCTACCTCCCCGCACAGGCTCCCATCTTGGGGGCGGTAACCTTCTGGGGCAGGGAATTTTAGCCCCCAGCGTGGAGGTCCTGCTCCTGCCGCAGAATTGGCCTTACCACCCCTCAATGGAAGCGGACTGCAATTACCCACACTCCATTTCCCTTGGGGGCAGTTACCGGGGCACGACTGGATGCTCCTGTGTCAATCGGGTGTCACTCCAAGACCAGTACCTGCTACCGAGAGCGGAGGACCTCTTTGCGACGCTATCCGGTGGCAAACTTTTTTCAAAATTGTACCTGACCTCAGCTTACATGACCCACGAGCTGGCAAGTGAGTCGAAGAAGCTGACCACCATCACGACACACAAAGGGTTGTTTGAGAATACAGATGTCCGTTTGGGATTCGTTCGGCAGCCACGATCTTTCAGCGAAATATGGAAAGCCTCCTCAAGTCGATTCCCAGGATGGTGGTTTTACAAGACGACATCCTCATCACGGGTCGCAATACTGAAGACCACCTCCACAACCTGGAGGAGGTGCTACGCAGACTGGACTGGGTAGGGCTGTGACTGCAAAAGGCGAAGTGCATCTTCTTAGCTCCAGAGGTAGAATTCCTGGGGAGGAGTGTAGCAGCAGACGGGATCAGACCTACTGCGTCCAAAACGGAAGCGATCCAGAGAGCACCCAGGCCCTGTAACACGGCGGAGCTGCTTTCGTTCCTGGGGCTCCTGAACTATTTTGGTAACTTTCTTCCCAAATTGAGCACGCTGTTAGAACCGCTACACGTGCTCCTATGCAAAGGTTGCGATTGGGTCTGGGGGGACAGCCAGGAAAGGGCTTTTGATAGAGCACGCAATTTGTTGTGGTCCAACAAATTGTTAACGTTATATGACCCGTGTAAGAAACTTGTTTTAACGTGCGATGCGTCGTCCAATGGGATTGGGTGTGTGTTGTAGCATGTGAATGCCAATGGTCAGTTACAGCCGGTAGCTTATGCCTCCAGAAGTCTGTCCCAAGCAGAAAGGGGCTACGCGAAGGTAGAAAAGGAAGTGCTAGCATGTGTATATGCAGTAAAAAAAATGCACCAGTAGCTGTTTGGCAGGAAATTTGAGCTGGAGACAGATCACAAACCCCTTACATTCCTTTTGGCCGACAACTAGGCCATAAATGCAAATGCATTGGCCCGCATACAGAGGTGGGCACTCACGTTAGCCGCCTATGACTACACAATTCGGCACAGACTGGGCACTAAAAACTGCGCCAATGCACTCAGCAGGCTCCCACTAGCCACCACTGAGGGGGTAACTGAGCATGATGCTGAGATGGTCATGGCTGTTGAAGCTTTCGAAAGCGAAGGCTCACCTGTGAGAGCTCGTCAGAATAAAGTCTGTACAAATATAGACCCGCTACTGTCTTTAGTTAAGAAATGTGTCCTGAATGGGGACTGGGCAGCCACGTACGGGGTATGCCCTGAGGAATTTAAACCATTTCATAGGTGCAAGGATGAACTCTCGATTCAGGCCAATTGCCTACTGTGAGGAAACCGAGTAATCATGCCCCAGATGGGCGAGAGGTGTTGATCAGTGAACTTCACAATGAGCACCCGGGCATTGTCATGATGAAGGCAATTGCCAGGTCACACGTTTGGTGGCCAGGGATAGATGCAGACCTGGAACTTTGTGTTCGCAGGTGCAACACATGTGCTCAGCTGGGCAACGCACCCAGGGAAGCCTGCCTTAGCCCCTGGTCCTGGACCGCCAAGCCGTGGTCACGCATCCATGTGGACTACGCAGGTCCTTTCATGGGAAAAATGTTTTTGGTTGTAGTAGACGCCTACTCCAAATGGATTGAGTGTGCCATTTTAAATTCAAGCACATCCTCTGCCACGGTAGAAAGTCTACGGGCAATTTTCGCCACCCATGGTCTACTGGACGTCTTGGTCAGCGACAATGGCCCGTGCTTCACAAGCACTGAATTTCAGGACTTCATGGCAGGCAATGGAATCAACCATGTCAGAACGGCACCGTTCAAGCCGGCCTCAAACGGCCAGGCGGAGCGAGCAGTGCAGATAATCAAACAGGGGATGCTCAGAATCCAAGGGGGTTCCCTACAAAGCCGCTTATCACACCTACTGTTGGCCAATAGATCCTGACCACACTCGCTCACAGGAGTTCCACCCGCAGAGCTGCTAATGAAAAGGATGCTCAAAACCAGGTTATCCCTTATACACCCTACTATGAAAGAAATTGTTGAGAGCAGGCGTCATCACAATGTGACTACCATGACAGGAATGCGAGTGCACGATGTATTGATGTCAATGACCCTGTTTTTGTCCTTAATTACGCTGCAGGGCCCAAATGCCTTACAGGCACTGTGATTGCCAAAGAGGGGAATAAGGTTTTGGTAGTTAAACTTACCAATGGACAAATCTGCCACAAACACTTGGATCAAACAAAAAGGAAATTCAGCAACCCCATAGCAGAAGCAGAGGAAGAACACAACATAGAGTTTACTCCACCACAGGTGAATGAACACCGGAACCAAGTGGAGGAGAGCCCAGTTACTGCAGGCAGTCCGGACAGGCACCGCAAACAGCAGACACTCAGGACAGCGCCCAACTACCGGAGCCCCAACTCAGGCGCTCCACAAGGGAGTGTCAACCACCAGAGAAACTTAACCTGTGATTCCAATAAGATTTTGGAGGGGAGTTGATGTCATGTATTCAACTATCATTATAACCCATGTATAAGTTGATCTAAGTTGTACACCTTGAGAACATTGACCACAAGGGGCGAACTTGTGGGAGACACTCCTAACCTGCACTCTCAGGTATAAAAGGGGAAGCTCCATCCACCTTCATCACTTGAGGTCTTGGTAGTAAAGGTAACTGGTCACAGAGTGACCTTCTCTCAAGTATGGGCCTTGTGTGCATTTATATTGTACAATAAGAACATATCATATCAGAAACATATAAGATTCTGACAGGATGCGACAGGTTAGATGCGGGTAGAATATTCCTGATGTTGGGGAAGTCCAGAACCAGGGGACACGGTCTTAGGATAAGGAGTAGGCCATTTGGGACTGAGATGAGTAGAAACTTCTTCACTCAGAGAGTTTTTAACCTGTGGAATTCCCTGCCGCAGAGAGTTGTTGATGCCAGTTCATTGGATATATGCAAGTGGGAGTTAGATATGGCCCTTATGGCTAAGGGGATCAAGGGGTATGGAGAGAAAGCAGGAAGGGGTACTGAGGGAATGATCAGCCATGGTCTTATTGAACAGTGGTGCAGGCTCGAAGGGCCGAATGGCCTACTCCTGCACCTATTTTCTATGTTTCTATGTTTCTATGTCATCATTGCCCCCTACCCTCAAATTACCTATGGTCAACCACTCTGTCCTTGCAAACTACTGCCCCATCTCTAACTTCCTCTTTTCCTTTCCAAAGTTGGAGAGAGGAAGGGAGGGAGGGAAGAGAAGAGGAGGGGGGGAATGGAGGGCAGGGAAAGGGAGGGAAAGGGAAGGGAAGGGAAGGGAGGAAGGAAGGAAGGAAAGGGAAGAAAGGAAGGAAGGAAGGAAGGAAGGAAGGAAGGAAGGAAGGAAGGAAGGAAGGAAGGAAGGAAGGAAGGAAGGAAGGAAGGAAGGAAGGAAGGGAGAGAGGGAGGGAGGGATGAATTTATCTATGAGCAATACATTTATGAGCAGTACATCAACATAGAGTTTCCCATATGACAACAGTGACTACACTTCAAAAGTACTTCTTTGGTTGTAAAGCGCTTGCAGACATCCGGTGGTCGTGAATGGCGCTATATAAATCCAAGTCTTTATTTCTTTCTTTTTTTAAACATAGCTAGATAGAATTATTGCTCAAATCTGTTCAGCAAAACAGGGAATTTAACTGTAAAAAAAAGTCTTGCTGAATTACTGAATTAATCTTTGGCATTGAGTATAACTCTATTCTGTATTAAGTAGTGTTCAGCTGATGCGGAGTTGTTGTGATACACTTAAACAATGACTGAGCCTTTAACGATTCCAATTCTATCAGTTAATAGCTACTCAAATACTTTGGGCACTGTTTAATCCTTATTTTTGGTCATGATAATATTAATCATCTTTCCACAGATGTTATTAATAAAATGGTGATTATTTATGTATATTTGTGGTTGTTTTAACTTTATATGACTCAAAGAGCAAGTTATTTAATTTACAAGCACCATTCCTGCTGTGGTTGTCTTCGTTGGTTCATATGCTCTGTACTGGTGAATATAAGGCACAGTACATGAGTTAAACAGCAGCCATCTACTACATCTTGGACTTGAAATGTGAATCTCTAAGACTTTTCTCTGATGTACAGTTGAAGAAAAGAGTTTCAAGATTGACCATAAAAACAGAAAATGCCAAACAAATATTCAACAGGTCAGGCAGCATCTGTGGAGAGAGAGAGAGAGAAAGAAGGGTAGAGTTTCTATTTTGGGCACAATCGGCGATTTTGGCACAAATTGCATCCCAAATTGCGGCTGTTTTGAAAAGTGTTTCTTTCCCCCACTCGAGTTTCCGCTCAAATTCATTTCCATATCACCAAGTGCAAAATCAGCCATGAACCACTGCAATCGGGCAGCGTTTTAAACGTTTTTTGTTTTACAACAACATTTCTCTTTAAAAAACATTCAATGATATATTTAAGAGCATGAACTTGGTAAAGTTTGATTAATACAGCTGAAAACGGATTTATCACAAAAAATAAGCATTTTTAACCACATTACCAATCTACCACCTGTGAGTAAACTCGATTTAAAAAATACTATAACTGATTCTTAAAAAATATGCAAACCTGTTTCGTAATCAGATTGGGGAACAGTAGTCAGTTCCTTAGTAAATTTTAAAAAAATTCAAAACCTTTGAAAATGTACCTATTAGTATCCTTGTGCCCAAAAATTCCAGCTTAATTTTTGAATCATCCTCACAGGCCTGTAAACGAGCGTGATCAACAGAAACTTCCAATGGTGATTGATTTATGCTGGGGGCATGGCTAGTTTGTGGGCAGGGCCTGCTTCCAGCGCGATGTTTTTAAAACTAGCGTAAAAGATCGTAGAAACTCAATTGCGCTGATCGCAATTTGCACTTAAAATGCCGTGATCTTTTGCGCTGGTTATGCCAATATCAGGGGAATTTCACGGTTAAAAACAATGCAATTGAGTGGAAACTCCAGGCCAGAAAGTTTCAGGTTGATGAACTTTCATCAGAACTAGAAGAAGTTAGAGATTTAACAGTTTATAAGCAAATACAGAGCCTGGGGAAAAGGCAAGATCTTACAGTGCAGTTGGTAAGGCACTGGTTCGGCCCCAGCTGCAGTATTGTCTCCAATTCTGGGCACCACACTTTAGGGAGGAAGCCAAGGACTTGGAGATGGGACAGAGGAGATTTACCAGGATGATACCAGAGCTGAGGGACTTCAGTTATGTGGAGAGGTTGTGGAAGCTAGGACTGTTCTTTTTAGAGAAGGTTAAGGAGATACCTAATAGAGGTATTCACAATTATGAAACGTTTTGATGGAGCAAGCAAGTTTCCTCTGACAAGTGAGTCAGTAACCAGAGGCCATAGATTTAAAATAACTAGAATTAGAGGGGAAATGAGGAGAGGGCTGTTAAGATCTGGAATTCACTACCTGAAAGAGTGGTGGAATCAAATTCCATAGGAACTTTCAAAAGGCAATTGGATGGAGAAGGAGATAGATAGATTTCTAGACACAAAAGGCATCAAGGGGTATGGGGGAAAAGTGGGAATATGGTGTTGTGATAGAGGATCGGCCATGATCATATTGAATGGCGGCACAGGCTCGAAGGGTCTAATAGCCTACTACTGCTCCTATTTTCTGTATTTGAAGAGAACTAATTTGCAGGGTTATGGTAGAAAAGGTGAGGTGTGGGACTAATTTGGACAGCTCTTTCATAGAGCTGGCACAGGTATAACAGGCCGAATGGCCTCCTTCTGTGCTATAAGATTCTATTTATGATATGTGCTAGGGTGGAGGGCAGGAGCGATTACATTATTAAATGGATGATGGTGCAAGACAAATTTTTGGCACCTGCTGAGAACATGGGAGTGGTGGTTATAACCTGAAGTTGTTAAACTCAATGTTGAGGTGGAAGGTTGAAAAATGCCTCTTCAAAATTTGCGATCCTGTCCCTTGAGCTTGCGTTGGGCTTCGTTGGAACAGTGTAGGAGGCCGAGGACAGACAGCTCAGAGTGGGAGTGGGATGGAGAATTAAAGTGGCAAGCAACTGGAAGCTCAGGCCTGAATGGAGGTGTTCAGCAAAGTGAGCACCCAACCTGTGTTTGGTCTCCCCAATTTAAACACAGTGAATGCAGTATGCTAACTTGAATTCAGTTATTCGCTCATAAGTAACAACAACAACTTGTATTTATATAGCATCTTCAACATAGTAAAACGTCCCAAGGCGCTTCACAGGAGTGTTACAAAACAAAATTTGACACCGAGCCACATAGGGAGATATTAGGGCCTCTTAAAGGAGGAAAGAAAGGTGGAGAGGTTTAGGGAGGGAATTCCAGAGCTTGGGATCTTGGCAGCTGAAGGCACGACCACCAATAGCTGAGCGATTAAAATCAGGGATGCTCAAGGGGTCAGAATTAGAGAAGGGATAATGCATTAGTATTAGCTCATTATAAACAATTCAAGTGGTGGGTAGTGTCTGGATTTAGCACTGTTAAACATTTATCTGAAATTATTTCTTATAAATTGAAAAATGCATATTTTTCTATTTGCTTGGTACCTTTTATCATTATTTTAACACGCAATATGGAAAGGGAGAGTCTCCCGATGGGGAATCGAATATGTAAGTAAATGCTATAATATTGCACACTTGAGATGCAGATAGATTGTCTTTCATTGACTGATCACAATTCAAAAGCTTTGTGCCAAGTGCCTGAAATTCCTGTAACGGCTCTGCTCCCCCACACATCCCACCTCACACACACATCAAAGCAGAAAAAATAGAAAAGCTAATTATAATTTAAGTGGAGAAAAATTGCAAAGTGCTGCAGTACAGAGGGACCTGGGGGTCCTTGTGCATGAAACACAAAAAGTTAGTATGCAGGTACAGCAAGTAATCAGGAAGGCAAATGGAATGTTGGCCTTTACTGCAATAGAGATAGAGTATGAAAGCAGAGCGGTCCTGCTACATAGGTACAGGGTATTGGTGAGGCCACACCTAGAATACTGCGTACAATTTTGATCTCTGTATTTAAGGAAGGATATACTTGCATTGGAGGCTGTTCAGAGAAGGTTCACTAGGTTGATTCCAGAGATGAGGGGGTTGACTTTTGAAGAAAGGTTGAGTAGGTTGGGCCTATACATATTGGTGTTCAGAAGAATGAGAGGTGATCTTATCAAAACATATAAGATAATAAGGGGGCTCGACAAGGTGGATGCAGAGAGGATATTTCCATTCATAGGAAAAACTAAAACCAGGGGACATAGTCTCAGAATAAGGGGCCACCCATTTAAAACTGAGATGAGGAGAAATTTCTTCTCTCAGATGTAAATCTATGGAATTCTCTGCCCCAGAGAGCTGTGGAGGCTGGATCATTGAATATATTTAAGGTGGAGGTCGACAGATTTTTGAATGATAAGGGAGTGAAGGATTATGGGGAGCAGGCAGAGAAGTGGAGATGAGTCCATGATCAGATCAGCCATGATCTTATTAAATGGCGGAGCAGGCTCGAGGAGCCAAATGGCCTACTCCTGCTTCTATTTCTTATCTTCTTATGTATCTAGGGGCATTCATAGGTTATCCTAGAAATTCTTCCCTTTAAAAGGTCACAACGGAATGCCCCCTACCAGCTGAGTGTGTCTCTTTGAGCTATTGAAAGAAAGAAAAAGACTTGGATTTATATAGCACCTTTCACAACAACCGGACATCTCAAAGCGCTTTACAGCTAATGAATTACTTTTGGAGCGTAGTTAGTGTTGTAATGTAGGAAATGTGGCAGCCAATTTGCGCACAGCAAGCTCCCACAAACAGCAATGTGATAACGACCAGATAATCTGTTCTTTGTTATGTTGATTGAGGGCTAAATATTGGCCAGGACAGCGGGGATAACTCCACTGCTCTTCTTCGAAATAGTACCATGGGATCTTTTACATCCATTTGAGAGGGGGGATGGTGCCTCGGTTTAACGTCTCATCTGAAAGACGGCACGTCCAACATTGCAGTGTTCCCTCAGCGCTGCATTGGAGTGCCAGCCAAGATTTTTTGTGCTCAATCCCTGGAGTGGGACTTGAACCCTCAACCTTCTGACTCAGAGGCACAGCTGACACTTAGGCCCCAAGCTTGGTCAGACTGAGATGATCAGCCCCAAAGATGATCAACTGCCCTCTGTCCACAGGTAAAATGGATCCTTTTCAAGCTGAAAAAGCAGCCAGTTTCTATCTTCGGCCCACAACTTCTCGCCTTATAAGAGATGATCGGGACAGTTAAATAATGTCCTTGCAGGCACTACCGCCCTGCACTGACCATACTACTGACCCCACTTCCACAATTAGGTACAGTCTGGGGTTCCAAATCCATCACTGCCACTGGCGGAGTGACACCCATGGAATATCTGGGCCTAACTCGCTATCGTATGCCATTAAAAATTTAAGAACTCAGCTCAAATCCCTGAATAAAGACAATCCATTGAAAACCGCCAGAGAATCTATGGGCTTGAACCTCCACTGTTTTTGCATGCTTAACGCCCACTTTAGGCCATTTTACCGCTTAAATGATGTATGACGCCCATATATTGCCTATTTTGGCACAAAATGTAAACTGGCGGACATTTTTCGGAAACTTATCGCCGAGCGTTACTTTCCTCATGTGCTTAATGCCGGGAAAAAATATTACTGCCCACCCACTTTTTTTGGGCGGAATCAGCAGAATGGGCGAATTCAACTCCCATAATATCGCCCAGCTTTACTTTCTGTAGGGATTTAAAGCCAAGATTCAATATTAACGCCCGCCCACTGTTTTTGTCGTAAAGAGCATATTTACCAAAACTAACGGTCATGAGATCGCCCTGCGTCAATTTCACCACCTCGCACACATATCGCCCACAATATCGCTCGCCCAAAAAAACGCCGAGAAAAAGTGGAACTAACCGGAACGAATCACAGCGTTATGGACGCCATGTTCTAGATCACGTGTCACGTCCTTCAAAAGGCTGCTGTGCTTCAACCTCGGTGGAATTCGGATGTACTCTGCAGGTCTTTGGAGTTGATGTGAACATCTGTAAAAACATCTTGACCACACTGTGACCAATTGGAATTGAATAGGTGTCTTTGTCGGGGCATTCCTTATTTATGACCAATTGGTGGAAAACAGAGATCTACTACAATGGGGCCTCTCCTTTCTCACCCTCTCTTGCTGAGCAATTACATGCAGCAGACTCGACATCGCCGAAGGAACGCTCCACCACATTATGTGTCTAATGTATGACGTGACAGACAGATGAGGAGGACCAGACGTTACAACCCCCGCAAGTACAAAGAGAAGTATTCTCACCTCGACTTGCCTGACTTCGGACACTGCGCTTCCACAAAGAGGTTATCACTGAGGCATGCCAGCTGATAAGGGCAGATCTGCAGTCTGCCAGCACCATCAGTATTGCACTGTCCGTCGAAGTCAAAGTTATTGCAGCACTGTCGTTCTACGCCTCGGGTTCTTTTCAGGCCACAGCTGGAGACATTTGCGGACTTTTTCAGCATGCCACACATCGCTGCATTAGACAGGTCACTGAAGCCCTGTATGCATGCAGGAGGGACTTGATCAGCTTCCCTATGACCAGGGAGGCACAGAGTGAGAGGGCGCGAGGATTTTCCAGAATTGCAAACTTCCCCAAGATGCAGGGAGCATTAGACTGTACGCACATCGCGATATGAGCACCTTTTCATGATGCTGAGGTTTTCAGGAACCGCAAGGGATTTCACCCCCTGAATGTCCAACTGGTTGTTGACCACCAGCAAATTATACTGGCTGTGAATGCTCAATTTCCAGGCAGCATCCATGATGCTCACATTCTGCGTAAGAGCACTGTATCTGACTTGTTTAACAATCAGCCGCAAGGTCAATGCTGGATGCTTGGTGACAAAGGATATGGCCTCGCCAACTAGCTGATGACCCCCCTGCGTGACACCCACACCGAAAGGCAATACAACGAGAGCCACAGAGCAACTCGCAATATCGTGGAGAAAACCATTGGAGTGCTGAAGCAACGCTTTAGATGCCTGGACCACTCAGGAGGCGAGCTCCAATACCACCTTGAGCATGTAGCTAAATTTGTGGTGGTGTGCTCCATGCTGCACAACTTGGCTATCAGGAGCAGACAAGAATTGCCTGATGAGTCTGACAGTCCACCTCACAAGAGAGAGGAAGAGGAGGACGAGGAGGCGGACGCTGACGTCTGCCCAGACAATCAGGCTGACACTGAAGTCATGCCCCCACCCCCCCTGTAGACTACATGAAAGGGCCCATGGTGGCATGATAGCTGCAAAAGCCTTATGTCAGGAGCTCATCAATGATTGCTTTGCCTGAAAGAACACTGGTGTTATTTCCAAGGCTGACACACTGCTGGTCATACATCAATGGTGGGCATCACCTTGGTGACAGTTAAAGTTTACGTTGATTGAAGTTAAGTGTGATTATACTCTTTGATGTAAAGGAATCACCAGCGTGTAATGGTGCAGCTATCTGAGACAATGTTTTATTAAATAAAAAACATTTAAATCGAACATTAGTCTGAAATCATCAGTATTTCTGTACAAACTAACCCTTCCACCTCACCGCCCCCCCCACCCGCTTCTCCTCCCCACCTCTACCCCTTCCCCTTCCCCTTCTGACTCCAAGCCACCTAGCCGAGGAGGTCCTCAGGCAATGCTTCATTGCAGGGGGCAGCGGGGGTGACAGCCAAAGTGCTGCTTGGATGGATACGGGAGGGGACAGTCCCAAGGTGGGAACATGCTCCGAGCCTGAAACAAGATGTTGCTGCTGGCTCTCATGTGTGGCTGGCAATGGGGGTGTGGCACCTTGGGGTGCAATGCGGCACTCAGGGACCACTGGGAGGCCTCTGCCACCAGTGTTCCTGGCTACCAGCTCCAGGGCCTTCTCCATCCCTTCCATGTTATATCTTATTTGTTGGACAAAAACTCGGTGACAACTATGTTCTTGGTGCTTAGTAGGCTTTTTGCTGCTGGTGAATCTCTGTCGTTCCTCCCACAACAGCCAGACAAGCACACACCACAGCCATACATGCTTTCAGTGCCTCTGAGCTCCCTCGCTCTCTGTCTCCTCTTCTACGCATGTCATGATGACCCTTGACCTCCTGAATCGTGGGAATCGAGCGTTGCCATGCCATTGCTAAGGATGGACACACTTTATGGCAGAAGGTCAAAAAAATTTAATGCTACCGCCCATTTGATATCGCTTACGATAACGCCCATTTTCAAAAATAGAAACTAAGTGTTTTGAGAATGGACGAGAAGCCGACAATCTGAAAACCCTTTTTTAATGCCCATGCCGGAAATAACATCCATTTTGGGGCGATAAGCACAAAAGTGGAGGTTCTAGCCCATAGAATTTTAGAAATTTACGGCACGGAATTAGGCCATTTCGGCCCATCGTGTCTGCGCCGGCCGACCAAGGGCCATCCAGCCTAATTCCACTTTCTGCCTCTTGGTCCATAGCCTTGTAGGTTACGGCACTTCAAATGCACATCCAAGTACTTTTTAAGTGTGGTGAGGGTTTCTGCCTCTACCACCCTTTCAGGCAGTGAGTTCCAGACCCCCACCACCCTATGGGTGAAGAAATTTCCCCTCATTTCTCCTCTAAACCTCCCCCCAATCACTTTAAATCTATGCACCCTGTTTATTGACCCTCCTACTAAGGGAAATAGGCCCTTACTATCTGTTCTTTCGAGGACCTTCATAATTCTATACACCTCAATAAGTTCTTCCCTCAGTCTCCCCTGTTACAAAGAAAACAAACCCAGCCTCTCCAATCTTTATAAATAACATGGGAGCCATACTCACTCAATGAATAGTTCACAATAGATTGATGAGTTCACGTGCTTATATAATGCAATCACAGAATGCAACAAAGGAAATATTTCTGCTGAAAGCAACAAAGTTAAAATTAACATCTCACAAGGTTAAAATAAATCTTGATTTCAAAAAGTTTTTAAAGCATTGTGACATATACAATTGTGTCTAAAAAACATTGTAATGGATTAGATGCAGCTGAAATGAACCCATCGTTCATTAGATTACAGGAAGTGCGGTTCTCACAGACTCGGGTTGGTTGCCAGGGCTACTCTGCTCGGGAGTGGGGAATAAGCACATCTTCAAACTGAATCAATAAAAAAATGCATTTTGTTGACATGACTGTCCACAAACTCTCTCCTCTCAGCAATTGTAGAAATGACTATATTGACAGACTGACCATGGTGTGCATTACATTCTCCTGAGGAACCATCATTTTCTGAGCGTCCATTTTCCTCACCTCCAGTTTGTTGAATCTTAAGATTTGTGACCATTCTTTACAATGAAGTGACGAGGTTGTTTTTGATTCCTCTGTCATGGCTTGTATTCATAGCATTTAGGAGTACTTTGGAAGGATGTTTATTCTACATATCTACCACTCTGTGAGGAGGGCAAATTCTTCTAATGTTTAACTGTGATTGAGGCCAGACAATTTTGGATATTTATACATTTATCCAAAAACAATAGCAAATTGCATTTATTTAGCGCCTTCACAGGAGCATTATCAGACAAAATATAACACGGAGCCACATAGGAGATATGAGGACAGAGAACCAAAAGCTTGGCCTTATAAGTAGGTTCGAAGGACTGCTTTAAAGGAGGAGAAAGAAGAAAGAATTGCATTTATATTGCACCTTTCACAACCACTGGACGTCTCAAAGCGCTTTATAGCCAATTAAGTACTTTTGGAGTGTAGTCGCTGTTGTAATGTGGGAAACATGGCAGCCAACTTGCACACAGCAAACAGATAATGAGTTTTAGTGATATTGGCCAAGACACCAGGGATAACTCTCCTGCTCTTCTTCAAAACAGTGCCATGGGATATTTTACATCAACCTGAGAGAGCAGATGTGGCCTCTGTTTAACGTCTCATCCAAAAGACTGCACCTCCGACAGTGCAGAACTCCCTCAACACTGCACTGGAGTGTCAGCCTAGAATTATGTGCTCAAGTTCCTGGAGTGGGACTTGAATTCATAACCTTCTTAACATAAGAATATAAGAACATAAGAACATAAGAATTAGGAACAGGAGTAGGCCATCTAGCCCCTCGAGCCTGCTCCATTATTCAATAAGATCATGGCTGATCTGGCCGTGGACTCAGCTCCACTTACCCGCCCGCTCCCCGTAACCCTTAATTCCCTTATTGGTTAAAAATCTATCTATCTGTGACTTGAATACATTCAATGAGCTAGCCTCAACTGCTTCCTTGGGCAGAGAATTTCACAGATTCACAACCCTCTGGGAGAAGAAATTCCTTCTCAACTCGGTTTTAAATTGGCTCCCCCGTATTTTGAGGCTGTGCCCCCTAGTTCTAGTCTCCCCGACCAGTAGAAACAACCTCTCCGCCCCTATCTTGTCTATCCCTTTCATTATTTTAAATGTTTCTATAAGATCACCCCTCATCCTTCTGAACTCCAACGAGTAAAGACCCAGTCTACTCAATCTATCATCATAAGGTAACCCCCTCATCTCCGGAATCAGCCTAGTGATTCAGAGGCAAGTGTGCTACTCACTAAGCCATAGCTGACACAGAGAGAAGTAGAGAGACAGAGAGATTTAGGGAGAGATTTCCATAACTTCGGACCTGAACAGTTGAAGGCACGGCCGCCGATGCTGGAGCAATTAAAATCGGGGATACTCAAGGTGCCAGGATCGGAGGAGCACAGAGATCTCAGTGTGTTAACAGACCCTCATAAAAAGCAACATTTTAGGTCCGAGAACCATCCTTCCTGAACCTCTCTGAAATCTCTCCAATACATTAATAGTCTTTTGAAGAAAGCAGTATTCAAAGTTGTGCGCAGCGTTTCAAATGTGATCATAGCAATGAATGGTACTGCGTTACACTAATCTGTTTAGACATGACTTTGAATGGCTATGTCTTCACTTGTCAAGCCAGTAACTGAAAAATCAAAAGTGGCAGGTCTGTCAAGAATCTGTGCTGTTCAAAAGTTTACATGGTGATTTGTAATACTTTAGTGTTGTATGAGATTGATTTTTAAGATGAGACTGACTCTAAGCATATTTTTCCTCAGCGCATGCTACTGAATGGGATCACAACGATATTTGTAATTTTTGTTAAGATAAGCAGTCCTTTGATGGAGTTCTATCAACCAGCAAGATATCATGCAACACCTACAGAGTCTTGGGCAAATATATGATGGTTGGCACTGATGATATCAGTACATTTGTTGAGAGACAAATAAAATAAAAAATGATGGCGTAATTATGGGATTATTTCACAAGCTCTACTCCCACGCAGAGCCTTGATAGTGATAAATACAGTCAGAGAATCAGGGCTGTAATACTTTAACCCTATTTCTGAGCTGTGCTCACATCTCGGACTGATACTGCAGCCTGATGAAATTACCCCTGGACACGAGCAGGGTAATGCAATGGTTTTCTACACACATACACCACCCCCAACAGATGTTACAAGCTTGTGATCTAAAAACAGAAAATGCTGGAAATCTCAGCGGGACAGGCAGCATTTGTGGAGAGAAACGCAGAGTTAATGTTTCAGGTCGACGACCCTTCGTCAGGACTGGCGAGTGTTCGAAAAGAACATATTCTTAAGAAGCACTGAAAGCGGGAGGGGAAGAAATAACTAAAGGGAAGGTCGGTGATAGTGTGGAAGGCAGGAGAGATTAGAGAGACAAAAGAGATGATGAGCCGAATTGAAATGATAATGGCAGGAATTAGAAAAACGTTAGTCAAGATAGGGTGTGAATGGCATAATAATGACCAACTGCCATTAGAGACATGGAAAAAAAAACATGAGCTCGGGTGGTGGGGTGGGGGAGCTTGGGTAAAAGGAGCCAGAGATTGGCAGCTGTTATGCTCTGAAATTGTTGAATTCGATGTTGAGTCCAGAAGGCTGTAAAGTGCCTAAATGAAAGATGAGGTGCTGTTCCTCAAGCCTGCTTTGTTGGAATAGTGTAGGAGGCTGAGGATGGAGAGGTCAGAATGGGAGTGGAGCTTGTGATTTACTTGCATTTCTAATATGATTATTGGAAAGCAGGGCCCTTCAACAATACACTTTGAGAGTATTACCTTAATCTATGAATGTAACAGAGCCATTCAAAGTCATCTTTTCCCATTTTACAAAAGTGACTACACTTCAAAAGTACTTCTTTGGCTGTAAAGCGCTTTGAGACATCCGGTGGTTGTGAAAGGCGCTATATAAATGCAAGCCTTTCTTTCTATGTTTTTGTGGAATACCATTGCTCTAAATCGTTGTAAAAGAATGACTTAATATATGTCAACAGTTAAAATTCACCGAGGTTGGAGAAGGACAGAACAATCTGGTCCATGCTGTAGGTAACAGGGGTTGGTGTGCTTGGAGATCACCGACATGCAAAAGAGGACAGTTCATCTTCTGACCTGGAAATGGTGTTGGAGTTTCAACAACAACAATTTGTGTTTATATAGCGCCTTTAACATAGTAAAACAACTCAAGGCACTTCACAGAAGTGTTATAAAACAAAATTTGGCACCGAGCCCCATAAGGAGAAATTAGGGCAATAGGAACAGGAGTTCAGCCCCTCGAGCCTGTACCACCATTCATTTGGATCATGGATGAATCTTAACTCCATCGACCGGTTTTGGCTCCATAATGCTTAATACCTAACAAAAATGTATTCATCTTTATCCATCTGTGCCTTAGAATGAATAGTTTGCAAGAAATCAGTCGCAGCATCCTTATTTAGGGTTAGGGTTAGGGTTGTGCCAAAGGAGGTGTGTCCGAAGTTTCGAGAAAGTTGCAAGAAGTTCCATTCTCCTTTATAGCACAGGAATCTGTGAACAGTCCTGGGAAAATGATCATTTCTGCAGATATTAATGCTGACAATATGATAATAGCTCTTCTCTAGTGAAATATAATACTGCAGTTAAGGAATGCTAATTTGTCCACATAGTGAATGTCCGGACTTATCTGAGGCGTTTGGAAGTGCTGGTGGGCTAGAAATTGACCTCTTTTGTGCTCCCCCCATTAGCACCTCTGGGGCGGGGCAATAATAGGGTGCTACATGCTCTGCGACCGGGCGCGGTGAGAGTACCGACACCCGTGAAATTCCTGTGGAGGTTTGCGGAGGTGGTAGCCCCGAGTGCCAGGATCTCCTACGCCCCAGAGATCGTGATGTCATCATGTTGCGCATCGCCCCGAACCCGAACATCAGTTCCGTCCCCGCAGCATCGGCGGGCGTCAACACCGGCAGCTGCAGGAGGCGTTGTTCGAGAGGCCGGCCGCTTGGGAGCGTTATTTAAAGGTAAGGCCGCTAGTGTCAATAAAAAATGTTTTTCAAATCCTTAGACAAATTTTTCACCATTTTCTTAGGCCGCGATTGTCCAGCCCTGCACTCTGTTAGAGTGCTTGATGTCATGTATCTCACATTACTCTATGTAATTGTATCTTACCATGCTATATATGACTGTAACTGGACATGACCTGTAACAATAAGCATAGTTTACCACCAGGGGTGCACTTGCAGGAGACACTCCATACCTGTCCCACTGAGGTATATAAAGGGAGGTCTCAGGCAAGTGCAGCACTGGAGAGCTGTGAATTAAAGGTGCAGGTCCTGAATGACCTTGACTTCAGCATGTGTCTCATGTAAGTCAGTACATTAGAGTCAGGACTTAACACTTAGGGCTGATCGTCATGGATCGCGGCTGCCGACTGCGCCGAGGAACATGAACTTCATGCCGAGCCTGCGGCATTGGCCCTTCCCTTTAAGGGAGGGGAGGAGATTACGATCACAGCAGCGCTGCCCTAGACATTGGGCAGCGTTGCACCGCTACAGCCCCTCTTGCCGGCTTTAGCGCTCCAAGGGAAGTTGGTTGCAAGTCGCTTGATTTAGAGTGCAACTTCCTTTGTGGGGCGCTAAACCGAAAGTTCACGCCGGAGTCAGTCACATAGCGCCCAGCAAAACTTCTACGCTACCGCAACAGTTAGCGCACCAAACGGGCGCTATGCAATTTCTCCCCCAAAGCATTTCCACTGAGGAAGAGAGGAAAGATTATAGAGTGACTCCAGGCTTGTTTTTAAAAAAAAAACTATTGGCCAAGATCATGGAATAGGTTAGCTGGCTGCACTTGAAGTTTGGGGAGAATATTGTTCATTTTCTGGTCCTGGCACTCAGGTTATGGGACTGGTGCAGAGTGAGCTTTGCACAATCGAGGATTGGCCAGTCTCGCCATATCTTCCAGTAGCAGCCGAATGATATATTTAATGTGAGCTCTTGACATGTATCGGGCCTGCCAACAGAGCTGCAGTTCCTAAAGTATTGCAGCTGTCATTTGAAGGAAAATAGCCACCGTGAAGGCCAAAAAAACTGCTGCATAATATGGGAGTTTCTCAAAAGAAGGGCAGACATGTACAAGGATCACAATATCTAGCTCGTATAACATGCGGGTTTCAGTTACACCTATGGTTTTGGGATATTGGATATCAAAACTAAGTTCCTGATTGTGAGTTCAATTATCATGGTAGACAATAGCTAAAATCGAGAGCATGTCTAAGCAGCCTTAAAAATTAGCAACGGTGATAATTCATGTTGACGAAGGTATATTCGGTTAATGCACTATATACAGGTGGACAAGGCTGTTAGTGAATTGGACAGATAAAGCACTTAGTCGAAGGTCTCGTCTGTGAGAGCCGGCTGTATAACTTTAACAGGGGTATCGTCTGGGTCCTGCTCTGTGCCTGTCTGCAGGTGGCCTCCTATTTTTCCATCTGTTCTATGGTTAGTTGTGTTTGCATGGCAACGTTTAGTAGCTTGCAGCAGAAAACAATGCTCTTGCATACACTGGCGGGACTGTTCTGGAATAGATCCCAATCTTTCCATTCATCACGAGCACTGCTTCAACACAACAGTGGCACACTTAATCATTGTCCTGGTCAAAAGGCCAAGGGGGCGAAATTTGGTTCGTTTGCGCCTCCCGTTAGCATCACTGGAGGGGCGCTAACAGAGTGCAAACTACTTTTCACCTGTGCGTGGTGGTGCTAATGACTCCCACTAAATTCCGTGGGAGTTTAGCGGCGGCAGTAACAGGCAGCGCCCCATTCCGCTGCGCCGGCGATGACAGCGTCATCACCGTGCGCAGCGACCCGTTTTTGCCCTGGAGCGAAATTTCGGGAGCGCTTCCTGAAGCTGCGGCGGGCAATGCCAGTGACAGCTACAGGGGGCGCGTACCAGGCTGTAGGGCGCTCGCGGGGGCGCTACTTAAAGGGGAGGTGGCGCTCGCGCTAAAAAAATTAATCGGCCCAATTACCGGTCGCAGCCCATTGAATCGTGCCCATTGAAGCGGGGAACATGCTGTGATCTTGCAGCCCGGCACTCTGACTGAGTGCAGGGCTGATGCAACGGTACCCCGCTCCCCGGTGTTCCAGGTAGGGACCAGCGGAATCGGCAGCTTGGCGCTCCCCTTTAATGAAGGGTTGAGCCCCTTCTATGTGGCCCCTCTCATTGTGATTCCACCCTGCTCGCACACCACAGAGCAAGTGGAATGCATTATTTTGCGCTCCACTTGCTCCTGGGGGTGATAACCCCAATATCCCGCCTCGTGGCTGTTACCGCCCTCAAGTGGGGCACTACGCAATCCAGCCCCCCTTTCCTTCCGCCGCCCCCTATGTCTTCATTCAACTGATCGTCCTGGCTGTCATGTTTGTGTCATGAAGCAGAGCTAAATAGGATGGACTTTGTCTTCTAGATTCTGTTCATCCGAACTGGGTTCTCCTTGAAATGCCCAGGCAGAAAGGATTGTCTTAATATAAAAAAATCATGATGGTGGAGCATGCATTGACCTGCCTGATCCACTGTTCCTGGTCGCTGGAAACCTTGACATTGATGGAATGATGCCATGGAATTGTATATAAAGGTGCAGAGGGCCATATGGGAGCCATCAATAATGCTCTGATCGTCGGGGAACCTTGTGATGCAGAAAGATTGCAGTGCTTTTTCATGCTTTTGCCAGTTTTCCCTGAGGAAAGTGATAAAGGTGGTTTATTAATTAATTAATTGTTATTAATGACGGTGGTTGTACTGATAAACAACGCAACCCTGAACTGCTTGATGCATCTGTGCATTGCAGTTTATCTGACGCTGCTGATGTCCCCCCGTGGGTACTTGGAATGAGCCAGAGGCATCAAAGCTCAGAGCTGCGGTGGTCTTTGCTGCCACTGGCAGTGCCAGTCCTGTGGTTGGCAGTGTCTGCAGGTCACATTCCAGAAGACAACACAATCCTGTCGCTATTTCCCTGCCCGTGAAGACAGTTGTCCTTGGACATTCCGATGTTGTTGGGCGTGAGACTGTACATACGGCTGCAGAGGTGCTTGCGGGAATGCAGAGTGCTGGGGAGGGGGTTGGCTTCTGGTGTGAGTGAACCTGTCTCGAATGAAATGAATGGGGCTGGGGGGGGTGGTGAAATCGCACATTTGCGCTTAAGTGGAAATCACTGGGAATTGACTTCCTACACTGCAGTGATGCGGTCCATATGTTAACTCTGTTGATTTCCTGCACTGCTTTTCCCAATTTCAGATGACCCGTGTTGGGATGCTGTAAGTCGAAGCAAGGACTTTTCCAAAGAGAAGGTGGAGAAACCAGGTTGAGGATCAATTATCTGGCTCTCACGCACCTTCAAACATCTGGAACAAGAATTGAATTACCAAAGATTGGATCAGGTTGATTAACTGCCCTCTCAGGCAGAAAATGATGTATGGCATAAGGAGACTTAAAAAACGGGAAAACATGCCTTAACAGCACCGTTGGAAATGTATTTACATGGGCCAATAGCTCTCATCAAGGTCAAAAAGTCTAAACTTTATTTAGTGCATATTGACTTGGCATTATTGAATTTCCATCCTAATGTACTTAAATGATCAAGTAATCATTCGGCTGCATGTGAACACTTACAGAAGCTTAAAGACAATTAAAGATGAATAGCATGCATTGTAAATTTTTGGTTGGTTAGAATGCCAAACTATGTCTATTTTTGTACTGTGGCTGCCCGTGATCCATCAGAAGAATTGCCAACAATTAAACATCCTTCTGCTCATCTGACGTATCAATTTGTTAAGCTGTCAGGAGGAGTAATTTGTTGTTATATATTATTATTAGTCTGATAAACCATTTCAAAATAATTAACATTGGCATTCTATCCAATTTTGGAGTGTCAGTATAAACAAAACCTACATATAATAGACAAAACACAAAAGCGAAATACTGCAGATACTGGAATCTGAAATAAAAACAGAAAATGCTGGAAATCTCAACGGGTTAGAAATCTGTGGAAAGAAACAGAGTTAACGTTTCGGGTCTGTGACCCTTTATCAGACCTGGAAAAGTTCAAAATTAACAGATTCTTAAGGAGCACTGAAAGGGGGAGGGCCCAACTTTTTCTAATTTCTGCCATTATCATCTCAAGTTGGTCCATCATCCCTTTTGTCTTTCAAATCTCTCCTGTCTTCCACCCCATCACAGACCTTCCCCTTTGTTCTTTCCTCCCCTCCTGCTTTTTTTCAGCATAAAGCCTAGCAGTTCGAACGCATTGCCCCAAGCTCACAAACTTCTATAACGATGTAGCACATCGGTTTTGTCATTATAAACATATGCAATAATATCTTACAAAGACAAAATACTGCGGATGCTGGAAGTCTGAAATAAAATATATAATGCTGGAAACACTCAGCGGGTCAGGCAGCATCTGTGTCGAGAGAATCAGAGTTAGCCATAACTCATCAACGTGAAACGTTAACTCTGATTCGCTCTCCATAAATGCTACCTGACCTGTTGAGTATTTCCAGCATTTGCTGCAAGAATACTTGCTCCTTTGAACAATAAATAATGTTAAGGTGACATTTGGTTGCAGGATGAAGCAAGTTGCTTAAATCCTTTTTAACCCACTGATATGAAAACAGTGGCAGTGGGTTGTCCAATTCTGGGCATCTTAACTTCAAAGAACGATGAAGACTGAGGGGGACATATATCTGAAATGCATGGATAATATCAGGGTATTTAGCCAAACTATTAATATGGGTCTAGGGACTAGAAGTACAATTATAGAGTTTAAAGAGCACTATAGCTATGGTCACATTCATATTATAGCTGTTTAACTGTGGAATGCAAGAGATTAGCACTAAGTAATTTTCGAATGATATCGAAGAATATTTCACTTAATTACTCTCAGGGCCTGGAAAAAACACATTTTCTCTTCTCAGGAGGTTGAATAAATTTGGGAAAAACTACAGCAATGCAAATTGCTCCTGGCCCATTTCCAAGAGCCGGTTTAATGGGACCCAGGTTTTTTTTAATCTAATACTCTAATGTAATATTTAAATATATAATTTTTTTAACCTAATGTAAGAGCTAACCATACTTGATTATATCCTTGTCTGATTTCAACAGGCATTAGAGATCTGAAATATATGTTTGGTCATAAGCGCCCGAGGAATTATGTCAAAGTAGATAAGATGCAAAAGAGATATGGGTATTCTGATCGATCAATATTGATTGTGTCCAGTCATTGCAGAGCAACAATCAGTAATTAGAGCCGTTAATTATTTTGACAGCTGACAAAAAAACATTATTGAAAAGTATAATTTCCCTGTATGTATCATTAATTGGGATCAGAATATATATTGAAAGAAACTAAGAAAGGAATTGAAAGAAGCTAAGAAAGGAATTAATTCCGAGATCACACTTTATTAATAAGGGTGTGGGTGCCATCTGTCTAACTCTGATTGAATGCAGAGCTATACTGCTAAATCAGTAGATTATAAGGTGAGAGCCATTTTGCTGAAATATAGAAACATAGAAAATAGGTGCAGGAGTAGGCCATTCGGCCCTTCGATCCTGCACCACCCATTCAATAAGATCAAGGCTGATCATTCACTTCAGTACCCCTTTCCTGCTTTATCTCCATACCTCTTGATCCCTTAAGCCGTAAAAGCCATATCTAACTCCCTCTTGAATATATCCAATGAAATGGCATCAACAACTCTCTGCGGTAGGGAATTCTACAGGTTAATAACTCTCTGAGTGAAGAAGTTTCTCTTCAGCTCAGTCCTAAATGGTTTACCCCTTATCCTTAGACTATGTCCCCTGGTTCTGGACTTCCCCAACATCGGGAACATTCTTCCTGCATCTAACCTGTCCAGTTCCATCAGATTTTAAATAGTTCTAAGAGATCCCTTCTCATCCTTCTAAACTCCAGTGAATACAGGCCCAGTCGATCCAGTCTCTCCTCATATGTCAGTCCTGCCATCTCGGGAATCAGTCTGGTGAACCTTCGCTGCACTCCCTCAATAGCAAGAATGTCCTTCC
This sequence comes from Pristiophorus japonicus, assembly GCF_044704955.1. Lineage (NCBI taxonomy): Eukaryota > Metazoa > Chordata > Chondrichthyes > Pristiophoridae > Pristiophorus > Pristiophorus japonicus. The sequence goes on from NC_091979.1 coordinate 36,418,276, forward strand.
TCAGATTATGAGAACAAACTGAACACAATATTGCAGGTGAGGCCTCACTAAGGCCTGTACAACAGCAGTAAGACCTCCCTGCTCCTATACTCAAATCCCCTAGCTATGAAGGTCAACATACCATTTGTCTTCTTCACCACCTGTTGTACCTACATGCCAACTCTCAATGACTGATGTACCATGACACCCAGGTCTCGTTTCACTTCCTCTTTTCCTAATCTGACACCATTTAGATAATATTCTGTCTTCGTGTTTTTGCCACCAAAGAGGATAACCTCATATTTATCCACATTATGATGCATCTGCCACACATTTACCCACTCACCTAACCTGTCCAAGTCACCCTGCAGCCTTTTAGCGTCCTCCTCACAGCTCACACCGCCACCCAGCTTAGTATCATCTGAAAACTTGGAGATATTAAACTCAATTCCCTCATCCAAATCATTAATGTATATTGTAAATAGCTGGGGTCCCAGCACTGAGTCCTGCGGCACCCCGCTAGTCACTGCCTGCCATTCTGGAAAGGACCCGTTTATCTCGACTTTCTGCTTCCTGTCTGCCAACCAGTTCTCTATCCACGTCAGTATATTATCCCCAATATCATGTGTTTTAATTTTGCACGCCAATCTCTTGTGTGGGACCTTGTCAAAAACCTTTTGAAAGTCCAAATACACCACATCCACTGGTTCTCCCTTGTCCACTCTACCAGTTACATCTCAAAAAATTGTAGAAGATTTGTCAAGCAGGATTCCCCTTTCATAAATCCATGCTGACTTGGACCGATCCCGTCACTGCTTTCCAAATGTGCTGCTATTTCATCTCTAATCATTGATTCCAACACTTTCCCCACTACTGATGTCAGGCTAACTAGTCTATAATTACCCGTTTCCTCTCTCCCTTCTTTCTTAAAAATTGGTGTTACATTAGAACATAATAAGAACATAAGAAATAGAAACAGGAGTAGGCCATTTGGCCCCTCGAGCCTGCTCCGCCATTCAATAAGATCATGGCTGATCTGATCCTGGCCTGAATTCCACTTCCCTGCCCGCTCCCCTCCAATCCATAGGAACCAATCCAGAGTCGATAGACTGTTGGAAAATGATCACCAAGGCAGCCACTATTTCAAAGGCTACTTTCTTAAGTACTCTGGGATGCAGACTATCAGGCCCCGGGGATTTATCAGCCTTCAATCCCATCAATTTCCCGAACACAATTTCCCGCCTAATAAGGATTTCCTTCAGTTCCTCCTTCTCACTAGATCCACTGTGCCCTTGTATTTCCAGAAGGTTATTTGTGTCTTCATTCGTGAAGACAGAACCAAAGTATTTCTTTAACTGGTCCGCCATTTCTTTGTTCACCATTATAAATTCACCTGAATCTGTCTGCAAGGGACTTCTGTTTGTTTTCACTAATCTTTTTCTCTTCACATATCTATGGAAGCTTTTGCAGTCAGTTTTTATGTTCCCGGCAAGCTTCCTCTCATACTCTATTTTCCTCCTCCTAATTAAACCCTTTGTCTTCCTCTGCTGTATTACAAAATTCTCCCAGTCCTCAGGTTTGCTGCTTTTTCTGTCCAATTATATGCTTCTTCCATGGATTTAACACTATCCTTAATTTTCCTTCTTAGCCACGGTTGAGCCACCTTCCCTGTTTTATTTTTACTCCAGACAGGGATGTACAATTGTTGAAGTTCATCCATGTGATCTTTAAATGTTTGCCATTGCCTATCCACCATCAACCTTTAAGTATCACTTGCCAGTCTATTCTAGCCAATTCACGTCTCATACCATCAAAGTTACCTTTCCTTAAGTTCAGGACCCTAGTCCCTGAAGTAACTGTGTCACTCTCCATCGTAATAAGGAATTCTACCATATTATGGTCACTATTCCACAAGGGGCCTCGCACAACAACATTGTTAATTAGTCCTTTCTCATTACACATCATCCAGTCTAGGATGGCCAGCCCTCTAATTGGTTCCTCGACATATTGGTCTAGAAAACCAGCCCTAATACACTCCAGGAAATCCTTCTCCACCGCATTGCTACCATTGGTTAGCCCAATCAATATGTAGATTAAAGTCACCCATGATAACTGCTGTACCTTTATTGCATGCATCCCTACCTTAGAAACATAGAAAAATAGAAAGTAGGTGCAGGAGTAGGCCATTCAGCCCTTCGAGCCTGCACCACCATTCAATGAGTTCATGGCTGAACATGCAACTTCAGTCCCCATTCCTGCTTTCTCGCCATACCCCTTGATACCCCGAGTAGTAAGGACGACATCTAACTCCTTTTTGAATATATTTAGTGAATTGGCCTCAACAACTCTCTGCAGTAGAGAATTCCACAGGTTCACCACTCTCTTGGTGAAGAAGTTTCTCCTCATTTCGGTCCTAAATAGCTTACCCCTTATTCTTAGACTGTGACCCCTGGTTCTGGACTTCCCCAACATTGGGAACATTCTTCCTGCATCTAACCTGTCTAAACCCATCAGAATTTTAAACGTTTCTATGAGATCCCCTCTCATTCTTCTGAATGCCAGTGAATATAAGCCCAGTTAATCCAGTCTTTCTTGGTATGTCAGCCTCGCCATCCCTTCTTGTTTGATGCTGTCCCCAACCTCACTTCAACTGTTTGGTGGTCTGTACACAACTCCCACTAGCGGTTTTGCCCTTTGGTATTTCGTAGCTCCACCCATATGGATTCCACATCATCCAAGCTAATGTCCTTCCTTACTATTGTATTAATTTCCTCTTTAACCAGCAACATCACCTCACCTCCTTTTGCTTTCTGTCTATCCTTCCTAAATGTTGAATATCCCTGGATGTTGAGTCCCCAGCCTGTCTATTGATCGAATAATGCCAAACTTTGAGTTCAGTGATCAGTTCTGGCTACCGAAGCACAATGGAAGCAGCCAAACCTGGAATTGGTGCAGAGAAAATCCACTAGGCTGATCCCCAGGCAAGAATCCTCCCAGCCTGCAAATGCGGGTTTGGAGGTGGGTCTGCTGTCAAAATGGCCGTGATTGACAGCGGGACGGGATCCCGCTCTGAACCCGCCTCCTTGTCAGTTTCTATAGTGCCGGGTTTGGCTGCAGTTCACAGACCCGACACCAAGCGGCGGGCCACCCAGTTTACATCATTAAGAGGTAGTTTAGATGTATTATAAAAGAATTTTACCAGGCACTTACCATTTTTCCAAGCTTTTCAGCAGCTTCCCATCCCTCGGGTTTCATGTCAGGTAAGTGTGTCGGGTTCTCAATGACTCTCCTTTGCTTTGACGAGCTGACAGCTGCAGAAGTGGAATAAAAGCTACCATTTCACAGCTGTTCACGTTCCTTTCTCTGAGGCTGAAGACGGCAGGATTATTAAGACACATTTGAGCTGTATGCAGTTTGGAAGTGTCTGCAGTGAACTCTCTATCTACTGTCACTTCCTTGGAGCAACCTCTCTCGCCATTGACAGACCGCTTTATCTCCTCAACCTCATCTGCCATCTATTACATTAGCAGCGGTGCCCTTGAGAAAATTTCACCTTGGTCCTCAGAATGCCATCACGATCAGCCCCAACACCAACATCACTAAACATACCAGCATCACCACCAATACCAAACTTGTGCGCAATCACTTGATGATGCACAGGATACAGGGCATCAGCACATGAACACATTGTTGCCCGGGACACCAAGGATGGTTTCACCATGGCCACATTTACTTCCCTTGATGCTGTACACTCTGGCTGCTACATGATGCACCAGGTTGGCACCACCCCACATTAACATCATAAGGCATCCCTGCAATGACCAAGCCTTTGCTTTCACACTTATCAGCATTGTGGGAGGGTACCTTTGTGTCTCACCATTCATAACAACTCACTAAGTCACTTCCAAAGGTGCACATACATCTATCCAAAAACACAAAGTGTTCAGAATAAAGATTTAAATGTTTCACCACACATTAGCAGAAAGTCTACATGAATATTGGCTAAAAGACCCACGTGCCTACCCTTGTGTGTTATATGTTTGGACCAGGATGAGGGCGAGTGTGAGGTGTGGCTAGCGAGATACGGATGTAACAATGCAGATAAAGAGAGAGGGATGGGCGGAGGGGCAAGGTAAGTTGGTGTGAGTAAGGATGTGCAGGAGCAGGGTAGGGAAGGCAGAGTGATGGGGATGTGATGAATGACACAGCAGGATGTGGTTGAGTGTGGCTTTGCAGTAACGTTTCGTGATCTACTGAGATAATTGAAAGGTTTGCGCTACTACAGCCTGGTCCTTTGATGACATCCCTGCTTGTGTCCTCCTGTGCAATGTGCAACCAGATTACATTGGTGTCCTGGGCAGGTCTCTTCCACCAATTAGAAGGGAGGGGACCTCCCTGCATGCTGTGCCTCCCTCCATAATCATCTAGAGTGAGTCATGGGAGAGCCTGGGTGCAGCTGTGCACCTCTTGTTAATGTTTGCAGCACTTCAATGCTGTAGAACACTGACAGCGCAACTGCCAAAATCAATGCGGCCATGGTCCCTGTAAGGAAACTGACTGATGACACAACATCTGGTGACATCATCAGATCTGCTTCCTGTTAGTTGGCCAGGAACCTCAAAAGGGCGGGCTTAACCAGCCCTAACAACGGAAGGTTCTTCATACAGTGTGGGTTGGAGCCAGGAACGGCTTCACTGCCCGCCATCTTGCCCAGCCGTCCCGGACTCGCCACGGTTGGTGAGATTGCGGCCATAGTGTCGGAGTGATGAGGAAAAGATTTTTTTAAACTCAGGTGGGTTGGAAACTGGCAGTAGCAATTCGGCGGCTTGTTATACAACCTGCTTGATTACCATCACTGAAATGGAACAGCGGGTGGCATGTCTAAGAGATGGCTGATCCACCACCGCCAGTTCTCTGTGCATTGCAATGTTTAAAATCGCCCTTTAAGCCTCTTCACCTTGAAAGAAAGTGAATGAGAAGGGACCTTAATGCCGGTATGTAAAATTCAAAAAGGGGCTGGCTGTGGAGGGTGGACAGCAGATGGATTATCTGTTGGGTTGGGGCAATTCTGCCTGGATTCCACCACACATTTTGTTGGGGGAGGGACTTGGTGAGTCTGTTGCTCTCCCCACTACATCTAGGGTGTGTCTAGGTGAAGTTGAGGCCAAGATCAGATCAGCCATGATCTTATTGAATGGCGGAGCAGGCTCAAGAGGCCAAATGGCCTACTCCTGCTCCTATTTCTTACGTTCTTATGTTCTTGTGTAAGTTCCTGGGCTACACTAGCAATTTCAACAATAATGCACCCCTCATTCAGCCCAAATGAGCTCTCCTCAACAAAGTGAGTTCTGTTGAGGCCTAGTAATGGCCTCTAGACTGCACCAGGGAAAGAAACTTGATCCCCACTTGCTTGGATGGGTGAATGAGCAATAATGCGACCTTGCCAAGGTCAACAGTGTCAGGGGAATAAACAAAAAATAATTCACCCTCATTAAGAAAGTAGAATCTTTGAGTTAATCTCTTCCTTCATTTCTTTAAATAAATATTCTGGTCCCAGTTCATGATAAATACATTCCCAGACTAATTATACTCATTAATAACATGTTTTTTTTGGCCAGCTGTCAAGTTAGTTAATGCTTATAATTACTAATAGGCACACCTTCAGAATGAATTATAATCATAGGCAAATTTAGTAACCACTCTTCTATATATTTCAATCTAGCTTAGAATATAAGGTTTCCAAAATAATTTTGAATAATCCCATGTTTTATGTTTTTGCCCAATAATTTAATTCTAAGGCAGTCTTCTGCAACCGATCTTTTGGGTTATTTAATTTGGTGTTGAGTATTGCCTCAAGTCAACTGATGGATAAAAAATGGTGAAGATTAGATCTAAGAAGGTGACAATTCTCAAGTTTGCCAATGACACATAAATGTGTGAGGGAATTAGGAATGTAGATGAAAATAAAATAAGTGCAAGCTGATTGATATAGATCAGGGGAATTGGCCGATATGAGGCAAATGTCCATCAATGTGGATATGTAGTAAAACAAATAGGGTCTTGGGTTTATTGCTAGTACAGTATAGCATAAAACTAGGAATACAGTAATAGTTTATACAAGACCTTGATATGGCCGCAGTTCGAGTACTATGGTGAGTTTTGGTCTCTTCCCTTGGTGGGGGATATTATGCTCTGTCGAATATTGTTTTAGAGCTCTTAGCTATTAGGATAGTCTCAAAGAATTGGGCTTTTTCATTGGAGAAAAGACTTCAAGGAAATATGATTGAGGTTCGTAAAAGGGAATAGATTCTGTCCAAGTGGATAGGACATTTGAACTAGATAAGCATAAGGAAAATAGGGATATGAGTATAAATTGTTAAACGCAAATTTAGGCTAGATGCCAGGAGTCACAGAGAGCCATCGACCTCTGGAATATCTTACCAAAACATATGGGCCTGGAGTTTCCGCTCGGGGCTCAATAAGCAAATTGCATTCCAGAATGTATCCTTTTGCCGAGGTGAAGTTACGCCCAAGTTTCCACACAAGCTCATTAACAGAAACCGAATCGCAAAACCTCCCCCAAATCAGCACAATCAAGCAACGTAATCGCACATAATCGATTTGTGACTGGAACCGGACCAATGCTGCCTCAAGGTGCTCGAGTGGGATACTATAAAAGGCAAATGAGAAAAGATTCCCCTTCAGAGTGAGGCTGGAGACCACAAGGTAAGAAGCACTTTTCTCTCTGTTTAAACTAATTGATGGGTTTCTGCAGCAGCAGGGCAGGCCTGTGACTCCAACTGATTGCTGGTCACTGGTGATTGACACTGGGTATGTGTGACAACGGGTGGTTGTACATCTAGGAATCTGAGCGCAATGTGATGAATATCTCTGAATGAGCGCAATGGGAAGGATCTTCATTTTCTGACCTGGGTTGGTGACCAGTTTTTGAGTGGAGACGGCTTTGCGTGACAGGACTGTTGAACTAGCGTAAAGGTTTGTGGAGATTCGAGCGTAAAGTAGCTATGGGAGCAGCACACTTGCGCTTAAAATTCCGCGATCTTTGTGCCCAGATTAAGCTGTTATCTGGGTGGAATTCATGCGGGATTCTGGGGCTCACTGCATCCTTCAAAGGGAGCTGGAGGAGTTCCTGAGAGGGGAGGACATCTCGAGTTATAGAAGGTAGAGGAGGGGTAGCTATACAAGACTTTTCAAAGATTTATTTTCCTAAATTGGCTTCTGTTTTAATTTCCCCTACCCAGGAGCTTTTACGATGGTGCAAGTAAGCTGCAGATCAGATGATCTTTTCCTGGCCTTTTCGATATGGGGCTGTGGCCAGTTTGACCCGGTAAGTACATCTAGTGTTAGCTCGTGGCCAATCTAAAGCCCAGTGGACTGAGCGATCTTATCATTTAGAGATGAGACTCTAGTTATGAAGGCAAATTCAAAGCAAGCATTAAAACCTTTATTAACATTGCGATGAAGTTAAGCTAGCGACACAAAAAAACCCAGATTATTTTGGTCATTATCACCTTGCTGTGTGCAATTTGGCTCTTGTGATTCCCCGTATTACAATAGTGACTACACTTCAAAAAATAACTCAGTGGCTGTAAAGCGCTTTGGGATGTCCTGAGGTCATGAAAATTGCTGTAGTTTTTTCTTTCTTACTATTGAAAGAGAAACAAATGAACAAACATTCTTTATTTATGTGTATTTGCGAACGAGGGAAAAGAAAGGAGAATAAAATATTCTAAGGTAAATGTAAGGACCAGAATGAGTTTGCTGTTAACGTCCTATGGGATGCAATTAATTATTTAATGACCCATTAACAAAAACAGTCATAAATGTCACACTTTAAAACAGTGAACACCTGGAGTTTCAACAGTACATCATTCATTATGGAGGATACGGGAGATTCTTCCATTTTTAGTTTGTTACCAACTTTACATTGTTTCATTAATGCACACCTTCATTTACTGTGCATGCCTTTGTAAACCACCCCAATTGTGTGCACCAACCCAGCAGAGAGAAAGAGAGAGAACTTGCATTTATATAGCGCCTTTCACGACTTCCGCTCCATCACATTCAGGGGCCTGGGTGCATTTTTGATGGTCTCTGTTTTCACATCTGTAGGCATGATTCTGTCTGAAGCAATCTTTCATCCTAGGAATTCGACCTCTGGTGCCATGAAAACGCACTTCGAACGTTTCAGCATGAGTCCCACTTTGTCTAGACGACGCTAAACCTCTTCCAGATTGTGCAGGTGCTCGGCGGTGTCACGACCTGTGACTAGGATGTCGTCTTGGAATACCACGATTCTGGGGACGGATTTCAATAGGCTCGCCATGTTTCTCTGAAATATGGCTGCCGCCGAACGAATGCCAAAAGGGCACCTGTTGTAAATAAATAGTCCTTTGCGCTTGTTGATGCACGTAAGTTTCTTTGATGATTCAACCAGTTCCTGTGTCATGTAGGCTGATGTTAGATCCAATTTGGTGAATGATTTTCCCCCGGCTCGATTTGCAAGCAGATCATCAGCTTTCGGTAGCAGGTACTGATCTTGTTTTGAAACTCGGTTGATCGTGACCTTGTAGTCTCCACAAATCCTGACCGTGCCGTCGCTCTTTAACACCGGAACAATGGGGCTGGCCCATTCATTAAATTCGACCAGTGAGATGATCCCCTCGCGTTGTAGCCTGTCCAATTTCTCTCATCATGTGCGGGACCGCCCTGGCTTTGTGATGGATGCGCCTTGCGTCTGGTCCTAGGTGAATCTGCACCTTGGCTCCCTTGAAGCTGCCAATTCCCGGTTCAAACAGTGAGGGAAATTTGCTCAGCACTTGAGCACACAAATCATCAGCAGCTTTGATATCATACCATTTCCATTTTATTTTCTCGAGCCAACTCCTGCCGAATAACGATGGGCCATTGCCTGGGATAATCCATGAAGGTAGATCATGAACCGCTGCCTCGTACGACACTCTTACTGCTGCACTACTGATCACTGGTATGAGCTCAATGGTGTCGGTATGCAACTTCCCATTTATCGTACTCAGCTTGGGTCTCTCTGCCTTGGTCTCCCGCAGCTTTTCGAAAGTCCTCTGGCTCATTATCGATTGACTCGCACCAGTGTCTCATTCCATGTCTACCAGCACGCCGTTTAATTTTACCTCCATCATTATCGGTTGGTTCTTTGTTAGGAACACATGTACGCTATGCACTTCCTCCTCGGAGCTCTCAAATGCCTCGGCCTGCATCGCCAGATCCATGCTGAATTGATCATCATCCACGTGGTGTGTTGCAGCTCGCTTGCTCTGCTGTGGACACATCCGCTGAAGATGCCCTGTCTTCGCGCGCTCTCTGCATACACACTGCCTGAAGCGGCACTGATGGGGTCGGTGATTGCCCCTGCAACGCCAACACATTGAGCTCGGATTTGCGCCCGATGGCAGCTTTGAGCGGTTCCCGTTCTCGCATACGCAGTCGAGTAGGCCCTCGATGGCAAACTTTGAGCAGCTCCCGGTCTTGCAGACACAGTCGAGTAGGCTCTGCCATGTGCAACTCTGCCGGCTGTCAATACAATTTTGTACACAGTACTTGCCGTGGAGTTCCTGTTTTGTCGCGATATCTGCTTCGTGCTTATCTGCGTGGACATGCAAGCCTAGACTAGGTCCAGCGTCTCCGCAGCCAGCAGTTTACTTAAGATCGCCTCGTGGTTGACCCCAACCACGAAAAAGTCACGCTGCTGTCTTCCAACGCAAGCCCAAATTTGCAAGCCCCTGCAAGACATCTCAGGTCAGCAACAATTGCCGCTATGTCCTGGCCTTCTGGACGAACGTGCGTATAGAAGCGACATCGGGATATGAGGATTCCTTCTGTGGGTTTAAGCTGTTCCTGAACAAGAGCACAATGTTTTTTGTAAACCTTTTCTGTAGGAAGAATGGGCGAGAGAAGATTCTTGATGAGTGCATAGATCGTGGGGCCACAGACGGTGAGAAAAACTGCCCTGTGCTTCTCTGCATCCTCGTCTTTGTTTAGGTCGTTTGCCACAAAATACTGGTCAAGATGATCCGTGAAATCTCCCCAATCCTCTCCCTCATTGAATCTCTCAAATTCCAACACTACTCAATCGTGCTGTGCTCGCCATACTTTTGTGTGGGTTCATATTTGCCTCGTCGGGAAAAGATTGAACACGAACTAGACAGGCTTCTGCGGGAAGGCATTATATCACCTGTGAAATTTAGCGACTGGGCAAGTCCCATCGTCCCAGTCATGAAGGCTGATGGATCCATACGAATCTGTGGGGACTACAAATCTACCATAAACAGAGTCTCCCTACAGGACCAATACCCACTGCCCAGAGCAGAGGACTTATTTGCCACATTGGCTGGAGGTAAACTTTTCTCAAAATTAGACCTCACATCTGTGTATATGATGCAAGAATTGACCAAGGAATCCAAGCTACTCACCACCATCAACACACATTGAGGTCTTTTCATGTACAATCGATGCCCATTCGGCATCAGGTCGGCAGCTGCCATATTCCAGCGCAACATGGAGAGTCTGCTCAAGTCCATCCCGGGGACGGTTGTATTTCAAGACGACATACTTATCACGGGCAGGGACACCGACTCCCATCTCCGTAATTTGGAGGAAGTACTAAAGTGGTTGGATCGGGTAGGCCTACGAGTCAAGAAATCCAAGTGTCTGTTTCTCGCACCCAAGGTTGAATTTTTGGGCAGAAGGATTGCCGCTGATGGAATCCGCCCAACAGAGTCCAAAACAGAAGCAATTTGCCTGGCACCCAGGCCTCGGAATGTCTCAGAACTGCACGCCTTTCTCGGGCTACTCAATTACTTTGGGAACTTTATGCAGAACTTAAGCACGCTGCTGGAGCCTCTCCATGTGTTACTCAGGAAGGGGTGTGATTGGTTTTGGGGGGACGCCCAGCAGCACGCCTTCAATAAGGTACGCAACCTTCTGTGTTCCAACAGTGTTTTGACTTTCTTTGATCAAGGTAAAAAGCTAGTTCTCACATGCGATGCGTCAGCGTATGGGGTCGGGTGCATTTTGCAACATGTCAATAGTGCAGGCCATAGCTTATGCCTCCAGGTCACTTTCGCGGGCGGAGCGCGGGTACGGAATGGTGGAGAAGGAGGCGCTCGCGTGCGTGTACGGTGTCAAAAAGATGCACCAATATTTTTTCGGGGCCAAGTTCGCATTCGAAACTGACCACAAGCCCCTCATGTCCCTCCTATCGCCAACGCCTCGGCGCAAATTCAACGGTGGGCACGCATGCTGGTGTCCTACGACTATAACATAAGGCACAGACCAGGCACAGACAACTGTGCCGACGCGCTCAGCAGGCTATCCCTGGCGACCACGGAAGGGTCTGACGAACAGGGCTGTGAGATAGTCATGGCAATCAATGCCTTTGAGTCCACAGGTTCGCCCATGACGGCTCACCAAATCAGAGCCTGGACGGCCAGCGACCCCACGTTATCCCTAGTAAAAAGATGTGTCCTAACTGGTGACTGGGCAGAGGCTCGCGATGCCTGCCCCGAGGAATTAAAAACCCTTTCACAGGTGCATGCATGAGCTATCACTACAAGCAGACTGCCTGATGTGGGGCAGCCGAGTAGTCATGCCTCTGCGAGGCAGAGATGCATTTGTCCGGGAGCTCCACTGTAAGCACCCGGGGATCGTTCTCATGAAGGCCATAGCCAGATCCTACGTCCGGTGGCCTGGTATTGACGGGACTTGGAGCTCTGCGTCTGAAGGTGCACCAATTGTGTACAATTCAGCAATGCCCCCAGGGAGGATCCCCTGAGGCCCTGGCCCACCAAACCGTTGTCGCGGGTGCATGTAGACTATGCGAGCCCATTCATGGGCAAAATGTTCCTCGTAGTTGTAGATGCATTTTCAAAGTGGATCGAATGCACCATTTTAAACTCGAGCACAACCTCCACCACTGTGGAGAGCTTCGCAACCATGTTTGCAACGCACGGAATCCCTGACATATTGGTCAGTGACAATGGTCCGTGCTTTACCAGCGCAGAATTCCAAGATTTTATAATTGACCACGGCATAAATCACGTCAAGACGGCACCGTTCAAGCCGGCCTCCAAAGGCCAGGCGGAGAGAGCAGTGCAAATCATTAAACAAGGCATGCTTAAAATCCAAAGTCCCACGCTGCAGGGTCGCCTGTCGCGACTGCTGCTGGCATACAGATCTCATCCGCACTCATTGACTGGGATCCCCCCGCGCAATTGTTGATGAAAAGGACTTTAAAGACAAGGCTCTCATTAAGCCTCCCAGACATGCATGAAATCGTTGAGGCAAAGCGCCGTAAGCTGACTGAGTACCATGACAGAAATTCGAGGGGGAGATGGAATGAAATAGGGGACAAAGTGTTTGTACTAAACTATGGCAGGGGTCCCAAATGGATTGCAGGGACAGTAACGGGCAAGGAAGGAAACAGACTACTGGTAGTGCAAATGGACAATGGCAAAACCTGCCGGAGGCATGTAGACCAAATCTAAAGCAGATTTACCAACAACACTGTGGAACCAGAGGCAGGCTACAATATGGAACTCGCACCACACCTGGTGGACAGACAGAGGGAACAACCTGAGGAAAGGACAATCCCAACAGACAGCCCAGGCGAGTCAACAACAATCACACCAATCGAAACAAACAGCCCAGGCTAGATACCAACAAACACATCCAAAGAAAAACAGACACCAAGGCAAACAACTGAACCACAACTCAGACGCTCCACGCGAGAGCGTAGACCACCTGAGAGACTGAACCTATAAAGACAATAAGTCCTTGGTGGAGGGTGATGTCATGTATCTTACATTATTATATATAACTGTATCCTAACATGCTACACATGACTGTAATAAGATATGACCTGTAACCACCAGCATACCTTACCACCAGGGGTGCACTTGCAAGAGACAGGTATATAAGGACAGGTCTCAGACAAGTGCAGCATTCCAGAGCTGTGAAATAAAGGTGCAGGTCCAGAGTGACCTTGACTTCACTACATGCCTCGTGTGAATCTGTACTGAGGGGACTGGATTTTACAAAGCCGCCTCAATCTTATATGTTTCGATAAGATCACCCCTCATTCTTCTATATTCCAAGGAGTAGAGGCCCAACCTACTCAACCTTTCCTCATTAGTCAACCCCCTCATCTCCAGAATCAACCTCGTGAACCTTCTCTGAACTGCCTCCAAAGCAAATATATCCTTAAATATGGAAACCAAAACTGTACACAGTATTCCACGTGTGGCCTCACCAATACCCTGTATAGCTGTAGCAAGACTTCCCTCCTTTTATACTCCACCCCCTTTGCAATAAATGCCAAGATTCCATTGGCCTTCCTGATCACTTGCTGTACCTGCATATTAACCTTTTGTGTTTCATGCACCAGGACCCCCATTTTCTCCATTTAAATAATAACTTGCTCTTCGATTTTTTTTCTGCCAAAGTGCATGACCTCACACTTTCCAACATTATGCTCCACCTGCTAAATTTTTGCCCACTCACTTAGCTTGTCTATGTCCTTTTGCAGATTTTTCAGTCCTCCTCACACATTGCTTTTCCTCCCATCTTTGTATTGTCAGTAAACTTGGCTACATTACACTCAGTCCCTTCATTCAACTTGTTCATATAGATTGTAAATAGTTGGGATCCCAGCACTGATCCCTGTGGCACCCCACTAGTTACTGATTGCCAAACCGAGAATGAACCATTTATCCCTACTCTCTGTTTTCTGTTAGTTCGTCAATCCTCTATCCATGCTAATATATTACCCCCAACCCCGTGAACTTTTATCTTGTGCAGTAACCTTTTATGTGGCACCTTGTCAATTGCCTTCTGAAAGTCCAAATATACCACTGGTTTCCCTTTATTCACCCTGTTTGTTAAATCCTCAAAGAATTTCAGCAAATTTGTCAAACATGACTTCCCCTACGTAAATCCATGCTTACTCTGCTTGACTGAATTATGCTTTTCCAAATGTCCTGCTACTGTTTCTTTAATAATGGACTGCAACATTTTCCCAACCACAGATGTTAGGCGAACTGGTCTATAGTTTCCTGCTTTTTGTCTGCCTCATTTTTTAAATAGAGGCGTTACATTTGCAGTTTTCCAATCTGCTGGGACCTCCCCAAAATCCAAGGAATTTTGGTAAATTATTACTTCTCTTGACCCTAGGATGGAAGCCAGCAAGTCCAGGGGATTTATCTGCCTTTAGTCCCATTATCTTACTGAGTACCACCTCCTTAGTGATTGTGATTGTGTTAAGTTCCTCCCCCCACTATAGCTCCTTGACTGTTGGGATATGCTTAGTGTCCTCTACCGTAAAGAATGATACAAAATAATTGTTCAGAGTTGCTGCTATCTCCATGTTCCCCATCACTATCTCACTGCTCTCGTCCTCTACGATATCAACATTTACTTTAGCCACTCTTTTCCTGTTCATATACCAGTTGAAACTCTCGCTATTTGTTTTTATATTTCATGCTAATTTACTTTCATAGTCTATCTTTCCTTTCTTAATCATTTTTTTAGTCATTCTTTGCTGGCTTTTAAAAGCTTCCCAATCTCCTGTCCTCCTACTAGTTTTGGCCACTTTGTATGCCCTTGTTTTTAATTCAATACCATCCTTTATTTCTTTAGTTAGCCACGGATGGCTATCTTTTCTTTTCTACCCTTTCCTCCTCACTGGAATATATTTTCCTTGAGAATTATGAAATGTCTCCTTAAATGTATGCCACTGTTCATCAACCGTTCTACACTTTAACCTATCTTCCCAGTCCACTTTAGCTCACTCTGCCCTCATATCTTTGTAGTCTCCTTTATTTAAACTTACTACGTTGGTTTGAGATCCAACTTTCTCACCCTCTATCTGAATTTGAAATGATCATTTATTCCAAGGGGATCCTTTACTAGGAGATTGTTTATTAATCCTGTCTCATTACACAGGACCAGATCTAAGATAGCCTGCCCCCTGGTTGGTTCCGTTACATACTGCTCAAGGGACCTGTCCCTTATGCACTCTATGAACTCTTCCTCAAGGCTACCCTGGCCAATTTGATTTGTCCAATCAATATGGAGGTTAAAATCACCCATGATTATTGCTGTTCCCTTTTTACAAGCCCCCATTATTTCTTGGTTTATACTCCGACCAACAGAGTTGCTACTGTTAGGGGGCCTATAGACTGTGCCCATCAGTGACTTTTTCCCCTTATTATTCCTTATCTCCACCCAAACTGTTTCAACATCCTGATCATTTGAGCCAATATCGTTTCTCACTATTGAAGTGATTCCATCCTTTATCAACAAAGCTACCCCATCTCCTTTTTCTTTCTGTCTGTCCTTCCGAATTGTCAAGTACCCTGAATGTTTAGTTCCCATTCTTGGCCACATCTCTTTAATGGCTACCAGATCATACCCATTTGTAACTATTTGTGCCGACAGCTTATCTAATTTGTTACGAATGCAGCGTGCATTCAGATAAAGAGCTTTTAAATGTGTTTTCTTACCAGTTTCTCCTGCTACGACCCCAGTTTCTGATACACTCATGTTTATAGATTCTGTTCCTTCCTGTCACACTCTGATTTTCGTTTGCCCCAGTGCTACCCAGCTCTGCTGCCTTCACCTTGTTCTTTGAGCTTTTAGGTTTCTGCTCACTGGAGCCTCCCCCCCCACTTCAGAGCTTCGGGTCCTCGCCCTCCAAGCGTACGCCTGCGTAAACACCCACGGATCCCAGGGCGCGCGCGTTTCGCAAGCGTCCCTGGGATCACGTGGACCCAGTTAACCAATCAGAAAGGGCGGATTCCTGTGATGTTTATGGGGATTGTACTTACATACGGAATCCCCATAAGCATAATAGAAATCCCCAAATAAATAAGAATTCACACCACTTAAATAAAAATAAATGTCCCCATGTTCAAAATTAAGTTTAAAACCCTTATAATTAAGCATTTAAAATACAAATTTAATTTTTTTGAAAAAAGTTTAACATTTTAAAACAGGCCAAAATTTACCTAAACTAAATTTAAATGTATGTGTATGGTTTAAACACTTAAAGTTTTATTTTAACATTTATTTTAACCCATACACTGGTAAAACAAAGCCTTATGCCAGCTTTTACCAGGCGCAAGGGTTTCGAGGGCACTCGCTGGGCAATAGTTTTGGAAATAGCCCGACTCTGCGCCAGCGAAAGTGTTTTTTGCAGCAGATGCGAAGTATCTATCAATGGGAAACTTGACAGATCACAAGTTTTTTGCAGCACATGCGGAAACCCGGAACTTGTGAGGCCATTCTGAGGATGGTGTATGCTCGATGCTGTCATCGGCCCCACAAAATCTGGGTCATAAGATTCTGAGAGTACTTGACAGAGTAGATGTTGAGAGGCTGTTTCCCCTGGCTGGAGAGTCTAGAATGATGGGGCATAATCTCAGGATAAGGGGTCGGCCATTCAGGACTGAGATGAGAAATATCTTCTCTCAGAGGGTTGTGAATCTTTACAATTCTCTGCCCCAGAGGTCTGTGGATGCTCACTCGTTGAGTATATTCAAGAAAGACTGAGAGCGCTAGATTTTTGGACACTGAGGGAATCAAGGGATATGGGGACAGGGTAGGAAAGTGGAGTTCAGGTCGAAGATCAGTCATGATCCTATTGAATGGCAGAGCAGGCTCGAGGAGCCGAATGGCCTACTCCTGTTCCTACGTCTTATGTTCTTATGATATATACCCACACAAGAATAAATGTCTTCAGAACATGAGGGGAAAACAACAGACACCTGACCTAGTTTGGTGTACCAATCTCCAATGTGCATCATATGATCAATAATGTCCGACAGCCGCCAATATTTTAGCTGTGGGCTGTTTGGCAGCACTCAATTCTGATTTTCAATTGATGATATGCTGTCGTAATAAGGGAATCAAACATGACCCTTAACACCTTACTTGTTAGAAATTTTCATTTAAATGGTGCACCCTTGGGGTCTTATCTTCAGTGAGGCAGAATTCTAGTCTGTGAACTCATAACAACTGCATGCACAGAGATCTTATTTGTTATTAAAAATGAACCTAACATCAATGGACTTTCTCCCCTATGACCCTGAATACTGCCGGCAAGAAAAACAAACATATTCAGATTGCTCCTCTACTGCCAGGATTAGGAAATAGCTGCAGCAGGCAATGGCCGATTCCTGCTGACAGCTAGCCATACTGCACACCAATTGGAAAATTCCCCCCACACCTCCCATTGCCTTTTATCAAAGCAGGAGAGAGGCACAGAGCTCCCAAAGACTTTAATTTTATTGTAATACTCAGTACGACGATAAAAAGACACAACATTATATTGGTCAGTAATTTAAACATTGTGTTGCCAATTTAAGTGTATTTAAGTGTATCGAAGGGTTAAGTCATGGCAGGAGAGCTCGGTCGGGTGTTATGCTCCTCCTGTACCATGTGGGAACTCAGGGACACTTCCGGGAAGTGTATCCGCCTCGAGCTCCTGACGGTCCACGTTGCAGAGTTGGAGCTGAGGGTGGATTCACTCTGGAGCATCCACGATGCTGAGAATGACGTGAGTAGCTCGTGTAGCGAGTTGGTCTTACCGCAGGAGAAGGGTCCACAGCCAGATAGGGAATGGAAGACCAGCAGGAAGAGTAGTGTAAGGAAGGTAGTGCAGGGGTCCCCTGTGGTCATCCCCCTGCAAAACAGATACACCGCTTTGAGTACTGTTGGGGGGGATGACTCATCAGGGGAGGGCAGCAGCAGCCAAGTTCATGGCACCATGGCTGGTTCTGCTGCACAGGAGGGCAGGAAAAAGAGTGGGAGAGCGATAGTGATAGGGGATTCAATGGTAAGGGGAATAGATAGGCGTTTCTGCGGCCGCAACCGAGACTCCAGGATGGTATGTTGCCTCCCTGGTGCAAGGGTCAAGGATGTCTCGGAGCAGGTGCAGGACATTCTGAAAAGGGAGGGAGAACAGCCAGTTGTCGTGGTGCACATTGGTACCAACGACATAGGTAAAAAAAGGGATGAGGTCCTACAAAACGAATTTAAGGAGCGAGGAGCTAAATTAAAAAGTAGGACCTCAAAAGTAGTAATCTCGGGATTGCTACCAGTGCCACGTACTAGTCAGAGTAGGAATCGCAGGATAGCGCAGATGAATACGTGGCTTGAGCAGTGGTGCAGCAGGGAGGGATTCAAATTCCTGGGGCATTGGAACCGGATCTGGGGGAGGTGGGACCAGTACAAACCGGACGGTCTGCACCTGGGCAGGACCGGAACCAATGTCCTAGGGGGAGTGTTTGCTAGTGCTGTTGGGGAGGAGTTAAACTAATATGGCAGGGGAATGGGAACCAATGCAGGGAGACAGAGGGAGACAAAAAGGAGGCAAAAGCAAAAGACAGAAAGGAGATGAGGAAAAGTGGAGGGCAGAGAAACCCAAGGCAAAGAACAAAAAGGGCCACTTTATAGCAAAATTCTAAAAGGACAAAGGGTGTTAAAAAAAACAAGCCTGAAGGCTTTGTGTCTTAATGCAAGGAGTATCCGTAATAAGGTGGATGAATTAGTAAAGACAAACGTAGGTCCCCTGCAGTCAGAATCAGGGGAAGTCAGAACGGGGAACAAAGAAATGGCAGACCAATTGAACAAGTACTTTGGTTCGGTATTCACTAAGGAGGACACAAACAACCTTCCGGATATAAAAGGGGTCAGAGGGTCTAGTAAGGAGGAGGAACTGAGC
Organism: Pristiophorus japonicus; assembly: GCF_044704955.1. Lineage (NCBI taxonomy): Eukaryota > Metazoa > Chordata > Chondrichthyes > Pristiophoridae > Pristiophorus > Pristiophorus japonicus. The sequence goes on from NC_091979.1 coordinate 36,437,033, forward strand.
GAAATCTTTATTAGTCGGGAAATCGTGTTGGGGAAATTGATGGGATTGAAGGCCGATAAATCCCCAGGGCCTGATGGACTGCATCCCAGAGTACTTAAGGAGGTGGCCTTGGAAATAGCGGATGCATTGACAGTCATTTTCCAACATTCCATTGACTCTGGATCAATTCCTTTCGAGTGGAGAGTAGCCAATGTAACCCCACTTTTTAAAAAAGGAGGGAGAGAGAAAACAGGGAATTATCGACCGGTCAGCCTGACCTCAGTAATGGGTAAAATGATGGAATCAATTATTAAGGATATCATAGCAGCGCCTTTGGAAAATGGTGACATGATAGGTCCAAGTCAGCATGGATTTGTGAAAGGGAAAGGGAAATCATGCTTGACAAATCTTCTGGAATTTTTTGAGGATGTTTCCAATAAAGTCGACAAAGGAGAAACAGTTGATGTGGTATATTTGGACTTTCAGAAGGCTTTCGACAAGGTCCCACACAAGAGATTAATGTGCAAAGTTAAAGCACATGGGATTGGGGGTAATGTGCTGACGTGGATTGAGAACTGGTTGTCAGACAGGAAGCAAAGAATAGGAGTAAATGGGTACTTTTCAGAATGGCAGGCAGTGACTAGTGGGGTACCGCAAGGTTCTGTGCTGGGGCCCCAGCTGTTTACATTGTACATTAATGATTTAGACAAGGGGATTAAATGTAGTATCTCCAAATTTGCGGATGACACTAAGTTGGGTGGCAGTGTGAGCTGCGAGGAGGATGCTATGAGGCTGCAGAGTGACTTGGATAGGTTAGGTGAGTGGGCAAATGCATGGCAGATGAAGTATAATGTGGATAAATGTGAGGTTATCCACTTTGGTGGTAAAAACAGAGAGACAGACTATTATCTGAATGGTGACAGATTAGGAAAAGGGGAGGTGCAACGAGACCTGGGTGTCATGGTACATCAGTCATTGAAGGTTGGCATGCAGGTACAGTAGGCGGTTAAGAAAGCAAATGGCATGTTGGCCTTCATAGCGAGGGGATTTGAGTACAGGGGCAGGGAGGTGTTGCTACAGTTGTACAGGGCCTTGGTGAGGCCACACCTGGAGTATTGTGTACAGTTTTGGTCTCCTAACTTGAGGAAGGACATTCTTGCTATTGAGGGAGTGCAGCGAAGATTCACCAGACTGATTCCCGGGATGGTGGGACTGACCTATCAAGAAAGACTGGATCAACTGGGCTTGTATCCACTGGAGTTCAGAAGAATGAGAGGGGACCTCATAGAAACGTTTAAAATTCTGACGGGTTTAGACAGGTTAGATGCAGGAAGAATGTTCCCAATGTTGGGGAAGTCCAGAACCAGGGGTCACAGTCTAAGGATAAGGGGTAAGCCATTTAGGACCAAGATGAGGAGTAACTTCTTCACCCAGAGAGTGGTGAACCTGTGGAATTCTCTACTACAGAAAGTTGTTGAGGCCAATTCACTAAGTATATTGAAAAGGGAGTTAAATGAATTTCTTACTACTCGGGGGATCAAGGGGTATGGCGAGAAAGCAGGAAGCGGGTACTGAAGTTGCATGTTCAGCCATGAATTCATTGAATGGCGGCTAGAAGGGCTGAATGGCCTACTCCTGCACCTATTTTCTATGTTTCTATGTAACATCAATTTGGATCTTGTTTGCTAAGATCTGGTCGACACACTTTTATTCTGCAAATTATTCTTTTCATTATCTCACTTAGTTAATCTGAAAATTTTAAATTTGCATTGCTGATTTTAAGAAGTTGGAGTAAATAGTCGTTACTTAGTGACTGAGTATTTCAAGAGCGTTTTGTACAATGGTGCCTGTTATATATATATATAAACCTGTAAATACCTTGTTTAACCACCAGAGGGCTCATCCCCTGGAGTCCCAAGGGATCCCACAATCCCTTCGGAGCACCTGTACATAAGGAGGATCTTGATGATTGGAGGGCAGTGCTGTGCGGTGCGGCGGCCACATAGAACTGCCCTCCAATCATCAAGATCCACGGCGCGGCCCTGGACAACGTGGACCATTTCCCATATCTCGGGAGCCTCTTATCAACAAATGCAGACAGTGATGCGGAGATTCAGCATCGCCTCCAGTGCGCCAACGCAGCCTTAAGCCATTTGAGGAAAAGAGTGTTTGAAGACCAGGCCCTCAAATCTGCCACCAAACTCATGGTTTACAAGGCTGTAGTAATACCCGCCCTCCTGTATCGATCTGAGGCATGGACGATGTATAGAAGGCACCTCAAGTCGCTGGAGATATATCACCAACGATGTCTCCACAAGATCCTGCAAATCCCCTGAGAGGACAGGCACACCAACATCAGTGTCCTCACCCAGGCTAACATCCCCAGTATTGAAGCACTGACCACACTCGATCAGCTTCGCTGGGCAGGCCACATAGTATGCATGCCAGATACGAGACTCCCTAAGCAAATGCTTTATGCGGAGCTCCTTCGTGGTAAACGAGCCAAAGGGGGACAGCAGAAACATTAGAAGGACACCCTCAAAGCCAGATCACCACTGACACCTGGGAGACCCTTGCCGTAGACCGCCCGAGGTGGAGAAAGTCCATCCGGGAGGGCTTTGAGCTCTTCGAGTCTCAACGCAAAGAGCATGAAGAGGCCAAGCGGAGGCAGCGGAAGGATTGCACGGCAAACCTGCCCCACCGACCCCTTCTCTCGACGAATGTCTGCCCACCTGTAACAGGGTCTGTGGCTCTCGTATCGGACGGTTCAGCCATCAAAGAACTCACTTTGGGAGTGGAAGCAAGTCCTCCTCGATTCTGAGGGACTGCCTCTGATGATGACATAAGGAGGCCTCCCAGGCTGGAAAGGCACTCTGGAGACCTGTCATAAAGGACTATGGTCACATCTTAGTTTGAGCTCACAGTATCTGGTCAGACTCTTTATTCAATACATAACAACTGGCGATGAGATACAGATGACAAACCCCATTGCAACAATGCAGAGAACAGTGGGCATCCTGGAGAAATTTTCGGACGGAAATGATTGGGAAACAGTTGTGGGGCGACTCGACCAATACTTCGTGGCTAACGAGCTGGAAGGAGAAGCGAATGCTGCCAAACGAAGGGCGAAGGGTGGGAGTCGGCGCCAGAATGGGGCTGGACCGCTGGCTGGAGGCTGGTCTGTCCCCGGCAGTAAGTATGAAGATCCTGAAAAAAAGGATTGTGAACTTTAAAAAAACATTTCACAATGACTTACCTGGATAGGGTCCCCTGAAGGTCTTCAGATTTTTTTATGCTTTTGCTTTTCAGCTCTTCGACCCTCCATGAGCCCGACTCCATCCTCGGTGGCACTTGGGCAGCAAGCGCCTTTGCCGCCGAGAATGAGATCTCCCACCGGCTACCGCCCAGATTGGCAGTGTAAGTCGCTCATTTGCTGCCCGCCAACCTTCGAGGGACCTCTCCGATGAAAATCCCGCTCAAAGTACCGTCAGGGACCTCGGAGGCCATCCTTTGGGCGGCATTTTGGCGGGTGGAGGCCTTCATCAAATTCGGGCCCCAAGATCCTGGAATGTGAGCAAGTGTCTATTGATCATTTATAGACACAGAAATTATTTCTTTAAAAGAGTATACCAGTGGAAAATGTTATGTACGTAAACTTTACCAACGTGTAAGACTTGCCACCAGGGGACGTACCTGTGGGAGACCCAAGGGTCACCTGCACACCCTGGGCAAGCAGGTATAAAAGGCAGTCTACCATGCTGCTTCCTCACTCTGGAGTTACATTAAAGAGACCAAGGCCAGTACAGTTTGAGCTGACAATATACAGTCTTGTGGAGTTATTCTGAACATAACAGAAAGCTTATTCAATTGTTCACAGTAAGTCAATGGATGTGCAGGGTTATAAACACAGGAGCATTGTACCATGTATTGTATAAGGTAATATACTGCCCCTGAGTTAATCTGTCCATTGAAGGCCACAGGTGTAATTGCTTAAATCAATTACAGCTTTAGTGCACCCTCTGGTCAGTTAGAATGGCAGCTGTGGCTCAGTGATCGCACACTTGCCTCTGTGTCTGAAAGTTATGGGTTCATGGTCCTGCTCTGCCAAAAAGAGTTTCATGGTCCTGCTCTAGCGAGTTGAGCATGAAATCCAGATTTTGGTGTCGTACTGAGGGAGCGCTGCACTGTCGGAGGTGCTGTATTTTGGATGAGACATTAAACCAAGGCCCCTCCGCACTCAGGTGAAGGTAAAAGATCCCATGGCACTATTTTGAAGAAAAGCAGGGGAGTTATCCCCGGTGTCCTGGCCAATATTTATCCCTCAAAGCAACATCACCGAAAGCAGAATATCTGGTCATTATCTCATTGCTGTTCCTGTGACCTTACAGCAGTTCCCAGACAATTTGATTAGTTCCAATGTCCAAACTGGCCCTTTAGATATTGACCCCACCCCTTTTCTTGCAGACCCAGCATACATCTTTTAAAAATCCCAAATTCGATTAAAGTTCGTAATTTCTTCCATGTGCACTTTAGGATTTCAAACTTTCTGGTAGATCGTTCCAAATTAAATTCCCTTTCCTATGAGTCCAAACACTGGGGGGGGGGGTCTCCATGAATGAACCCCCTTTTATCCCCTGCAGGCCTCGTCTGCACCTTTAAAATTCATTTGTGTCCCAAAGTTTTCCTTCCATTTTAAAAGTCCAGAAAGGGATTCTTCTCCTCTGCAGGGGAAAGGTACCTGGAATCTTTGCGAGATATTGGTAAATTCTACAACTGAGAGGAGCATTCGCGTGGTCCAGCTTTACTAAACGATTTTTACTGAGCAACTTGCTTTACGGAGATCTGGTTTGGCCGCTGAATGCTCAGGTCCACGGGCGGGAGCAAGCCAACATTACCTTCTGCCCAGTGGAAGATCAAAATAGCATTTGTTTCCTACATACAGCCGAGGAACGGATTTAAATATTGTAATGAGACTGCTTGCCTGTTTCGAGCGGGTGCGGCACTCGCCTGTTTCGGGGGAGGGGTGGTTGATGCCTGTTTCAGGGAGCCGGGGGTGGGCGATGAATGTTTCGGGGGGTACAATGCGTATTTCAGGGGGGGTGCCTGTCCCGGGGGTGGGGGGGCATGAATGTTTCTGGGGGGCGTGGAGTGATGCCTGTTTCGGGGACGGGAGGAATGCTTGTTTCAATGATGTGGAGGGAACAATATTTGCCTGTTTCTAGTCCTATTCTAGGGACACAGTAGGTCAGATGTTGGCAAGAATGGAGCAGCCAGTGTAGCATCATGATTTTCAGCTCACTACTGCCCCGTTCCTGCCCAAAACTGGTGGGGAGTAAAGTTGGACTTAGACAGGAACATAAAACAGGCAGAATCACGTTTGACACCCATTATACGACAGACCCAATATTCCGTTTTATTGTTGTCGATTGAAGGGATTGTCAGGTGGAGCCTATAACAGCCTGTTTTACATTTCCGACCATGTCCCATTATGCCTGAGGCATGACCAACATGTACTAAATGCAAGAATTGGACACATATAGCTATTTGGTAGTTTGTCTGCTGATTATATTTACAGTGTTACTTCTTCATTAAAACGTCAGTGTCTGATGCCTGAACAACAAACGTTAACGCTCTGACTTATGCTCCGTATGTCACTGACCCCACTCAAGATGATGTACATGTATTCATTCATCTGGGGCCTATTAACTATGATGGAAGATTCATCCTTTTATTGCTGCCATCAGTGGGCTTAAAATGAACCCCACTGACTGTCGGTAACTATACATTCTCATGTACCGAGTCACGAGAGACTATTAATCTGGCAATCATCTCCCTGTTGGAGTCCATCAAATTCTTCAGCATTGCGTTGAATTGAGCTTCATCTCTCAATGCCGATGTCGTTGTTCTGTTAATTGCTTTATATTTCCGTGATTGCAACCACGCAGCTATCATCTTTATTCTTCAGCGCCGTTGGCAAAAATATGCGATTTTGTGTAGTGAACCACAATAGCAGTCCCTTGATTCAGACTGCTAACTTTCATACAATGAAACAGTTTTTAGTCTCCAAAAAGCATCAATATTAAAGGAAGTGGCCCATTACGTAGGATTACATAGGATATAAGGTACAGAAACAGGCCATTCGGCCCAACCAGTCCAGGCCGGCATTTATGCTCCACTCGAGCCTCCTCCCGTCTTTCCTCATCTAAATCTATCAGCATAACCCTCTATTCCCTTCTCCTTCATATGCTTGTCTAGCCTCCCCTTAAATGCATCTATAATATTCGCTTCAACCACTCCCTGTGGTAGTGAGTTTCACATTCTCACTGCCCTCTGGGTAAAGAAAGTGCTTCTGAATTTGTAATTCGTAAGAATTTTTTAAAATAGAAAAATAAAATGTTATCAGTCGTTTATATATTTAAAAACCCTGTCCATTATGGTAAGTTTATTTTAAACATACAAAAAAATTTCAAAAAAAAAATTTGTTTAAAATATTTAATTAGATTACATTTTAATTAATTTTAAATATGTTATTTGTTTTTAAATTTATTTTCAGTGCTTCCCACTCCAGGGACTTGAGCACATGAGTTGAGGCTGACACTCTAGTGCACTGCTGAGGGAGTGCTGCACTGTCGGAGGTGTCGTCTTTCGGATGAGACATTAAACTGAGGCCCCATCTGCTCTTTCAGATGGATGTGAAAGATCCTATGGAACTATTTTGAAGAAATGCAGGGGAGTTATCGCCGGTGTCCTGGCCAATATTTATCCCTCAATCAACATAACAAAAACAGTTTATTTGGTCATTAACATAATCATCATCATAGGCAGTCCCTCAGAATTGAGGAAGACTCGCTTCCACTCTAAAAATGAGTCTTTAGGTGGCTGAACAGTCCAATACGAGAACCACAGTCTCTGTCACGGGTGGGACAGATGGTCATTGAGGGAAAGGATGGGTGGGACAGGTTTGCCGTTCCCTCCGATGCCTGCGCTTGATTTCTGCATGCTCTCGCCGATGAAACTCGGTGCTCAGCGCCCTCCCGGATGCACTTCCTCCACTTAGGGCGGTCTTTGCCCAGGGACTCCCAAGTGTCAGTGGGGATGTTGCACTTTATCAGGGAGGCTTTGAGGGTGTCCTTGTAACATTTCCTCTGCCCACCTTTGGCTCATTTGCCGTGAAGGAGTTCCGAGTAGAATGCTTGCTTTGGGAGTCTCATGTCTGGCATGCAAACAATGTGGCCTGCCCAGCGGAGCTGATCAAGTGTGGTCAGTGCTTCAATGCTGAGGATGTTGGCCTGGTTGAGGACGCGAACGTTGGTGCATCTGTCCTTCCAGGGGATTTGTAGGATCTTGCGGAGACATCGTTGGTGGTATTTCTCCAGCGACTTGAGGTGTCTACTGTACATGATCCATGTCTCTGAGCCATACAGGAGGGCGGGTATTACTACAGCCCTGTAGACCACGAGCTTGGTGGCAGATTTGAGAGCCTGGTCTTCAAAAACATTACTGTTCTTGGGAGTTACTATGTGAAAATTGGCTGCCGCGTTTCCCACATTACAACAGTGTCTACACACCAAAAGTACTTAATTGGCTGTAAAGCGCTTTGAGACGTCTGGTAGTCGTGAAAGGCGCTATATAAATGTAAGTCTTTCTTTTTCTTTCGTTTTTCAATTCCCTATTAGATTTCTTGGTGAAAATCTTATATTGATGGCCTCTAGTTTTGCTCTTCTCAGGTGAAAACACTCTCCCTCTGTATCTACACTATCAAAACCCTGCAAGAATTTAAAGATCTCTGTTAGCCTTCTCTTCTCAAGAGAAAAGAGCCCCAGTGTGTCCATTATTGAATAGAAATCCATGAGAATTCATTTCATAGAAACATAGAAAATAGGTACAGGAGTAGGCCATTCAGCACTTAAAGCCTGCACCACCATTCAATAAGATCATGGCTGATCATTCACCTCAGTACCCCTTTCCTGCTTTCTCTCCATACCCGTTGATCCCTTTAGCCATAAGGGCCACATCTAACTCCCTCTTGAATATACCTAATGAACTGGCATCAACAACTCTCTGCGGTAGAGAATTCCACAGGTTAACAACAATCTGAGTGAAGAAGTTACTCCTCATCTCAGTCCTAAATGGCTTACCCCTTATCCTTAAAATGTGATCCCTGGTTTTGGGCTTCGCCAACATCGGGAATATTCTTCCTGCATCTAACCTGTCTAGTCCCGTCAGAATTTTATATGTTTCATGCACAGCTGCATCGCACTTTTTATTTTTTTGAAGTTTGTTGCTTTAGAGGGTTTTTTTTGGTAAACTGAACAGCGAAGGTTCCACAAGTTCCACCTGGAGTACAGCCACCTTTCCCTGTATGGGGCTCAGAAGCTCAAAACAACACAAGGCTGCTGTTGTTTCCTGGATTCTGTCTGCTTCGATGCTGAATCCTGCAGACATCACCAATAATCATATACCAAGAGTGACAGTTAGCTATTGATTTTTACCTTGACCCAAGTTTGCAGCTGCATTATCTTTGTGCCGGGCTGATATTCCACACTGTTTCTGTGTTTCAGGTGGTAGGTTTACCCCTCGACTTGTCGCTACAGGGGTGAGGTTTCAACCTGCAAAAGAGCCGTTATATGATGGTAATATAATTTACCATCCAAGTGGGAGCACTGTTATTTCCATCAAAAAGATAGCTCACTGTCAGCAATAAATTAAGACAGCCAATCAGTGCACTATTGCAATTGTCGCAGTTTTGCACTCGACCCCTACACGAACCCTAGCAGCATAATGTGCTGATCAGAAAATGTGAAACTCGGGTGAAAATAAGACCGAAGTTATGATCGCCTTGATGTGAAGGGGAGATCGGTGATGGTCAATTCATTCAGCCCCACAGTGCAGGGTCCAGGAGGGAGGCTTGGGAAGAAATCGGATGATAGTTGATATCTCTTTGGGAGAGGCAGGTATGCTTGAGGCCTTCCGTGACCAGTTGGCACCACACACCCAATAACATGACGATTCAGTTTTATAAGTTTCCTATTGGCCCTGCTGAAATCAGACTTTAAATTTCAATTATTTTATGAACGATGCCTCCTTAGAATAAAGGGGCGGGTGGAAATTTAAAACGAGGCAAAAGTGGATGCAGCAAAGGTTGTGAATCTGTAAAGCATGCACTCCCATGTTCTGCCACCAGGGAGCGCATCCCCTGAAGTCCCAAGGGATCCCAGCATCCCTTGGGAGCACTGTATATAAGCCGGCCCCTAAGGCCTGTTACTCACTCTGGAGTATCATAATAAAGACTGAGGTCACTATTACTTTAACCTCCCTGTGTGCAGTCTCATCTGTGTTTGGAACACAACAACTGGCAACTAGTACACGAATCCAACGCAAAGATGCAGCAAACTGTGGGCATCCTGGAGAAGTTCTCGGAGGGTGAGAACTGGGAAGCCTATGTTGAACGGTTACACTAGTACTTTGTAGCCAACGAGCTGGACGGAGAAGGAAGCGCTGCAAACAGGAGAGCAGTCCTCCTCACGGTCTACAGGGCACCGACCTACAGCCTCATGAAGAATCTTCTGACTCCGGTGAAACCCATAGATAAGTCATATGAGCAGCTGTGTACACTGGTTTGGGAGCATCTTAACCGGAGGGAGAGCGTGCTGATGGCGAGGTATCGGTTCTATATGTACCAGCGATCTGAAGGTCAGGAAGTGGCGAGTTACATCGCCGAGCTAAGGCGACTTGCAGGACAATGCGAGTTTGATGTCTATGTGGAGCAAATGCTCAGAGACTTTTTTTACTGGGCATTGGCCACGAGACCATCCTACAAAAACTTTTGACTGCAGGACACCGACCCTCAGTAAGGCCATTGCAATAGCACAGGCGTTTATGTCCACCAGTGATAACAGCAAACAAATCTCTCAGCACACAAGTGCTAGCAATGTTCATAAATTAACTGGAACTGTGTTTGCGAGCAGAAATGTACAGGGCAGAAACCACGAGTCTGCAACTGCCAGCAGGCCTCAGATGACCAAGATGACTCCGAGTATGCAACAAAGGATGAATGCAAGGCAATTCACACCTTGTTGGCATTGTGGAGGCTTCCATTCAGCCTATTCATGCCGCTTCAAAGGATATGTTTGCAAGAGCTGTGGAACAATGGGGCACCTCCAACGAGCTTGCAGACGAGCTGCAAGCTCTGCAAAACCTGCTAACCACCACGTGGCAGAGGAAGATCGGTCCATGGTGGGCCAAAGCAATTTCGAGCCTGAGAGAGGAGTTAGATGCTGAAGTACATGGGGTGCACACATTTTTGACGAAATGTCCACCTATAATGCTAAACGTAAAATTGAATGGCTTAACTATAGCCATGGAACTGGACACTGGCGCTAGCCAATCCATCATGAGTAAAAGGATGTTTGAGAGACTGTGGTGCAACAAGGCACTCAGACCAGCCCTGAGCCACATCCACACGAAACTGAGAACGTACACCAAATAGCTTATCACTGTCCTGGGGAGCGCCATGGTCAAGGTCACCTACAAGGATGCAGTGCATGAACTGCTACTCTGGATTGTCCTGGGCGATGGCCCCACACTGCTTGGAAGGAGCTGGCTGGGCAAAATCCGCCGGAACTGGGATGACTTCCGAGCGCTATCACATGTCGATGAGGCCTCATGTACCCAGGTTCTTAACAAATTTCCTTCCCTTTTTGAGCTAGGCATTGGAAACTTTTCCAGGGCGAAGGTGCAGATCCACTTGGTCCCAGAGGCACAACCCATTCACCACGAGGCGCGAGCGGTACCTCACATGATGAGGGAGAGAGTGGAAATCGAGCTGGACAGTAACTATTAATCGTTTCTCGCTACAGGACCAATACCCGCTACCTAAGGCAGACGAACTATTTGCGACACTGGCAGGAGGCAAGACATTCACCAAGCTCGACCTGACTTCGGCCTACATGACGCAGGAGCTGGAGGAGTCTTCGAAGGGCCTCACCTGCATCAACACGCACAAGATACTGTTCATCTACAACAGATGCCCGTTTGGAATTCGGTCAGCTGCAGCGACCTTCCAGAGAAACATGGAGAGCCTGCTCAAGTCGGTACCACGCACGGTGGTTTTTCAGGACGACATGTTGGTCACGGGTCGGGACACCGCCGAGCACCTACAAAACCTGGAGGAGGTTCTCCAGCGACTGGATCGCATAGGGCTGCGGCTGAAGAGGTCAAAATGCGTCTTCATGGTAACAGAAGTGGAATTTTTGGGAAGAAAGAATGCAGTAGACGGCATTCGGCCCACAGACGCCAAGACAGAGGCTATCAGGAACGCGCCCAGGCCACAGAATGTCACGGAGCTGCAGTCGTTCTTGGGACTCCTCCACTATTTTGGTAACTTCCTACCGGGGTTAAGTACCCTCTTAGAGCCCCTACATGTGTTATTGCATAAAGGTGCGAAATGGGTATGGGGAAAAAAACAAGTAATTGCTTTTGAGAAAGCCAGAAACATTTTATGCTCCAACAAGCTGCTTGTATTGTATAACCCATGTAAAAGACTCATGCTAGCATGTGATGCATCGTCGTATGGGGTCGGGTGTGTATTACAACAAGCTAACGTTGCGGCGAAGTTGCAACCTGTCGCATATGCTTCCAGGAGCTTGTCTCAGGCCAAGAGGGCCTACAGCATGATTGAGGCATTAACGTGTGTGTTTGGGGTAAAGCAAAGGCATCAGTAACTGTTTGGCCTCAAATTTGAGCACGAAACCGATCACAAGCCACTCATATCCCTGTGCGCTGAAAACAAGGGGATAAATACTAATGCCTCAACCCGCATACAAAGGTGGGCACTCGTGCTATCAGCGTATAACTATACCATCCGCCACAGGCCAGGCACTGAGAAATCTGTCGATGCTCTCAGTTAGCTACCATTGCCTACCATGGGGGTGGAAATGGCGCAGCCTGCAGACTTGTTGATGGTCATGGAAATGTTTGAAAATGATAAATCACCTGTCACGGCCCGCCAGATTAGGACTTGGACCAGCCAAGGCCATCTGCTGTCCCTAGTAAAAAACTGTGTACTGCATGGGAGCTGGGCCAGCATCCCCGTTGAAATGCAAGAGCTAATCAAGCCGTTCCAGTGGCGAAAGGATGAGCTGTCCATTCAGGCAGACTGCCTGTTGTGGGGTAACCGCGTAATGCTAACCAAAAAGGGCAGGGAGACATTCATCTCGGATCTCCACAGCACACACCCGGGTATTGTAATGATGAAAGCAATAGCCAGATCCCACGTGTGGTGGCCTGGTATCGACTCTGACTGAGTCCTGAGTACGACAATGCAGCATGTGTGCTCAGTTGAGCAACACACACACACAGGCACCACTAAGTTTGTGGTCCTGGCCCTCCAGACCATGGTCAAGGACCCATGTCGACTATGCGGGCCCGTTTCTCGGTAAAATCTTCCTGGTGGTGGTGGATGCTTTTTCAAAATGGATTGAATGTGAAATAATGTCGGGAAGCACCGCCACCATTACCATCGAAAGCCTGAGAGCCATGTTTGCCACCCACAGCTTGCCCAACATACTGGTCAGTGACAACGGGCCATGTTTCACCAGTGCCGAATTTAAAGAATTCATGACCCGCAATGGGATCAAACATGTCACCTCAGCACTGTTTAAACCAGCCTTCAATGGGCAGGCAGAGCGGGCAGTACAAACAAACAGTGCCTCAAACGAGACACAGAAGGCTCACTCCAAAGCCGCCTGTCCCGAGTACTGCTCAGCTACCGCACGAGACCCCACTCGCTCACAAGGGTGCCTCCGGCTGAGCTACTCATGAAAAGGACACTTAAAACCAGACTCTCACTGGTTCACCACAAGCTGCATGATCAGGTAGAGAGCAGGCGGCAGCAACAAAATATAAACGATGGTCGCGCCACTGTGTCACGGTAAATTGATCTGAATGACCCTGTGCATGTGCTAAACTATGGACATGGTCCCAAGTGGATCGTGGGCACGGTGATAGCTAAAGAAGGGAGATGGGTGTTTGTAGTCAAACTAGACAATGGACAAATTTTCAGAAAGCACCTGGACCAAACGAGGCTGCGGTTCACAGACTGCCCTGAACAACCCACAGCAGACACCACCTTTTTTGAGCCCACAACACACACCCAAAGGATTAACGACACCACGCCGGACCAAGAAATCGAACCCATCACACCCAACAGCCCAGCAAGGCCAGGCTCACCCAGCAGCCCTGCAGTGCCAACAACATGCCAGCCCAGCAAGGGCACAGCCAACACACCAGAACAGACATTTGTACTGAGGCAGTCCACCAGGGAAAGAAAGGCTCCTGACCGTCTCACCTTGTCAATAGTTTTCACTTTGACTTTGCGGGGCCGTGATGTTATGTATCTGTACAGCATGCACTCCCATGTTCTGCCACCAGGGAGTGCATCCCCTTAAATCTCAAGGGATCCCAGCATCCCTTGGGAGCACTGTATATAAGCCGGCCCCTTAGGCCTGTTACTCACTCTGGAGTGTCTTAATAAAGACTGAGGTCACTGTTACTTTAACCTCCCTGTGTGCAGTCTCACCTGTGTTAGGAACACAGCAGCAATGACATTAAAAAAACATCGCTGAGGACTAGGTTGATTCCGAAGATGAGGGTGTTGATTTATGAGGAAAGAATGTCTAGGTTGGGCCTCTACTCATTGGAATTCAGAAGAATGAGAGGTGATCTTATCGAAACATATAAGATCATGAGCGGGCTTGACAAGGTGGATGCAGAGAGGATGCTTCCGCTGATAGGGGAGACTAGAACTAGGGGGCATAATCTTAGAATAAGGGGTCGCCCATTTAAAACTGAGATGAGGAGGAATTTCTTCTCTCAGAGGGTTGTAAATCTGTGGAATTCGCTGCATCAGAGAGCTGTGGAGTCTGGGTCATTGAATAAATTTAAGACAGAGATAGACAGTTTCTTAATCGATAAGGAAATAAGGGATTATGGGGAGTGGGCAGGGAAGTGACCCTGAGTCCATGATCGGATCTACCATGATTGTGTTGAATGGCAGAGCAGGTTCGAGAAGCCATATGGCCTACTCCTGCTCCTATTTCTTATGTTCTTATGTTCTTATCGAAGGGACGGTTTTAAACACAGCATCCAAAGAATCTCGGAACTGAGAGCCAGTGTCATGGCCTGACCAAGTGTGCAAGGGATGATCGTCGGTCAGTGACAAGTGTAAATGACCGGACATCAGGTGACAATAGGGCCGTGCTTTGATGGGATGACTCCTGCAGTCAACCAGCCTGCTTCACTTTCTCAATCCAGGTTCACAGATGAAGACTAGGCACTTGGCAAATATATTACAAATGCCCGGTGGCGCTGTTAGCAGGACCTTCATGAGAGGAAGAGGAGGGGTGAAGAAGGGAAGAAGATTGCCGCCAAAAAAATCTTGCAAGTTGCATAATGCTTAATGCAAAAATCACCTCTTTGGTGTGTGTAATCACTGAATAACTCGACCCTATAGATTGATTTCCCCCCCCCCCCCTTGTCTGTATTATGATGCTTTTTCTCCCAGTGTTTCTCTGGATTTTTCCTTTCCCTGTGCTCCTCTAATTCTGCCCTCCTGAGCATCCCTGATTATAATTGCTCCACCATTGGTGGCTGTGCCTTCTGGAACTCCCTGCCTAAACCTCTCCACTTCTCTACCTCTCCTTCCTCCTTCAAGACACTCGTTAAAACTTACCTCTTTGACCAAGCCTTCGGTCACCGGCGCTAATTTCTATTAATGAAGTTCAGTGTCAATTTTTAAAAATCTTATAATACTCCTGTGAAGCGCCTTGGGATGTTTCACTACGTTAAAGATGCTATATAAATACAAGTTGTTGTTGTTGTTTATAGTTCTGTATGTTCATTTTCCCTTTATCTACATTTCTGACCATCTCCTTCTCGATGTTCTTCCTATAGCCTGGACGTTGCTGTTGCAACATTCGTAGACACATACTTAACACCTTCATATGACATTCCTTTATCTGCTATCTTAACGCAGATGTTAACCTGTTTATTTTAAAAAGAAAGACTTGCATTTATACAATGCCTTCCATGACCTCAGGATGTTCCAAAATGCTTTACAGCCAGTGTAGTATCTTCGCCATCCCCAGGCCAGGTCCAAGACCACTCCAACCTCTGTCGTCGAGCTACAGTACGCGGACGACGCCTGCGTCTGCCCACACACAGAGGCTGAACTCCAGGACATAGTCGCCGTATTTACTGAGGCATATGAAAGCATGGACTTAACGCTAAACATTAGTAAGACAAAGGTCCTCCACCAGCCTGTCCTCACTGCACAGCACTGCCTCCGATCATCAAGATCCACGGCGCGGCCCTGGACAACATGGACCACTTCCCTTATCTCAGGAGCCTCCTATCAACAAGAGCAGGCATTGACGACGAGATCCAACACCACCTCCAGTGCGCCAGTGCAGCCTTCGGCCGCCTGAGGAAAAGAGTGTTTGAATTTTGAAGACCAGGCCCTCAAAACTGTCACCAAGCTCATGGTCTGTAGGGCTGTAGTAATACCCATCCTCCTGTATGACTCAGAAATATGGACCATGTACAATAGACACAAGTCGCTTGAGAAATACCACCAACGATATCTACGCAAGATCCTACAAATTCCCTGGGAGGACAGACGCACCAACGATAGCGTCCTCAACCAGGCTAACATCCCAGCATTGAAGCACCGACCACACTTGATCAGCACCGCTGGGCAGGCCACATAGTTCACATGCCAGACATGCAACTCCCAAAGCAAGCGCTCTACTCTGAACTCCTTCACGGCAATGCAACTCCCAAAGCAAGCGCTCTACTCTGAACTCCTTCACGGCAATGCAACTCCCAAAGCAAGCGCTCTACTCTGAACTCCTTCACGGCAATGCAACTCCCAAAGCAAGCGCTCTACTCGGAACTCCTTCACGGCAAACGAGCTAAAGATGGGCAGCAGAAATGTTACAAGGACACCCTCAAAGCCTCCCTGATAAAGTGCAACATCCCCACTGACACCTGGGAGTCCCTGGCCAAAGATCACTCTAAGTGGAGGAAGTGCATCCGGGAGGGCGCTGAGCTCCTCGGGTTTTGTCGCTAAGAGCATGCAGAAATCTAGCGCAGGCAGCGGAAAGAGCCTGTGGCAAACCTGTCTCACCTACCCCCTTCCCTCAACGACCATCTGTCCCACCTGTGACAGAGACTGTGATTCTTGTATTGGACTGTTCAACCACCTAAGGACTCATGTTAAGAGTGGAAGCAAGTCTTCCTCGATTCCAAGGGACTGCCTATGATAATGATGACTTTTGAAGTGTAGTTCCTGTTGTAATTTAGGGGACGCGGCAGCAAAGTTTGCGCACAGCAAGCTGTCACAAACAGCAATGTGATAATGACTAGATAGTGATATTGATTGACAGGGATAAATATTGGCGGAGTTAAATGGGTTCTCACAAGAATATCATTGGAATGTTTAAGGAATTCATCCACTGATATTGCCAACAGCAATTTCATATTTCCAACAATCCCTTTGTCTCTGTGTTTGTCTCGTAATCGTTGGAGCCTCTTCATACAACCTCTGTGTAAACAATGCATTGATCTACATTGTAACAGTGTAAGCCGAGAGTTGTCAGTTAGCAGAATTTGAAGGCATCTCCTAAAAGCTCAATCACTTTTGCTAGACAAGGAGACTGGAATTTGGCTACAAGTCAGGATCGTGTGTCTAAAAGAATATGCTCAGAAATTGAAAATGAACAATCAGTGAGAATCAAAAATGGAAAAAATAAAACCTCTGTGGATTCAAATATTTTCCTTCGCTTGAAAAGCTTGACTTCAGATGTAGACCTAAATATCTGTAGGGCATTTAAAAAATAATGTGCTTTCTCAATGCTGAAAGTGATGCAATTTCATATTTCAGTCACAGTTCTATTGAAAAACCTGACTGAGTTAACTCTGCCTGTTGCTATATAATACAAACTTTCAAATTGCAGTGCAGTTAATTCCGTAATAAAGCCACAATCCGGAACTATTTGCTAATCTTCTAAGCTGCCGTTTCCAGTTTCTTCAGCAAACAGTCATTTGCTTTCCAACAGATTAGCAAATCGTTTGTTGAAGTGAACCTGTCTGATCCTGTGAAGAGTAATTGTGGAATCAGAAAACATTTTCAAGTTTTATTCACTGCGTTAAGTTTTGTTTGCTGGATTGTTGATTAATGCATTCATTTTTGCCCATCGGATCAAACTTTAGAACAGGTACATAGTCCATAGATCTACTACATAGGCACTTTCTCATCGAGACTCATATGTAGTATAACTTCCATCGAGACTCTGCCTTTGACTCGAGTGTTCTCGACTCTATCCCACAGCATGCAACCCGTCACCACCTCAGTGAAACTCCAATGTTGCACGAGGTAGGCAAAACCATAAAACAGCTGAAGAATAACAAGGCTACGGGTGCGGATGGAATCCCTGATGAGGCACTAAAGTATGGCGGAGAGGCGCTGTTGGCGCGGATACATAACCTCACCTCTTTCATCTGGAGGGAGGAGAGCATGCCGGGGGATCTCAGAGATGCAGTAATCATGACCATTTTTTAAAAACGGGACAAGTCTGACTGCGGCAACTACAGGGGAATCTCCCTGCTATCAGCCACTGGGAAAGTTGCCTTTCTTGAATATACTGAACGAGTGAGCATCCACAGACCTCTGGGGCAGAGAATTGTAAAGATTCACAACCCTCTGAGAGAAGACATTTCTCATCTCAGTCCTGAATGGCTGACCCCTTATCCTGAGATTATGCCCCATCATTCTTGACTCTCCAGCCAGGGGAAGCAGCCTCTCAACATCTACTCTGTCAAGTACTCTCAGAATCTTATAATCCAGATCTTGTGGGGCCGATGACAGCATCGAGCATACACCATCCTCAGAATGGCCTCACAAGTTCCGGGTTTCCGCATGTGCTGTGCATGTATGAAAACCCGGAACTTGTGATCTGTCAAGTTTCCCATTGATAGATACTTCGCATCTGCTGCAAAAAACACTTTCGCTGGCGCAGAGTCGGGCTATTTCCAAAACTATTGCCCAGCGAGTGCCCACGAAACCCTTGCGCCTGGTAAAAGCTGGCATAAGGCTTTGTTTTACCAGTGTATGGGTTAAAATAAATGCTAAAATAAAACTTAAGTGTTTAAACCATACACATACATTTAAATTTAGTTTAGGTAAATTTTGGCCTGTATTAAAATGTTAAACTTTTTTCAAAAAATTAAATTTATATTTTAAATGCTTAATTATAAGGGGTTTAAACTTAATTTTGAACATGGGGACATTTATTTTTATTTAAGTGGTGTGAATTCTTATTTATTTGAGGATTTCTATTGTGCTTATGGGGATTCCGTATGTAAGTGCAATCCCCATAAACATCATAGGAATCCACCCTTTCTGATTGGTTAACTGGGTCCACGTGATCCCAGGGAGCTCCTCCCAGAATCATAATGTGGATTTCGTCCCCTACGAGGCACAACAGACATGATCTTTGCAGCGCGACAGTTGCAGGAAAAATGCAGGGAGCAGCGCCAGCCCTTATACATGGCCTTTTTCGATCTTACAAAGGCCTTTGACACTGTCAACCGTGAGGGTCTATGGAGCGTCCTCCTCCGTTTTGGATGCCCCCAAAAAGTTTGTCAACATCCTGCACCTGCTTCACGACGACATGCAGGCCGTGATCCTTACCAACGGATCCATTACAGGTCCAATTCACGTTCGGACCAGTATCAAACAGGGCTGCGTCATCGCTCCAACCCTCTTCTCAATCTTCCTCGCTGCCATGCTCCACCTCACAATCAACAAGCTCCCCACTGGAGTGGAACTAAACTACAGAACCAGTGGGACGATGTTTAACCTACGACACCTCCAGGCTAGGTACAAGATCACCCCAACCTCTGTCATTGAGCTGCAGTATACGGACGACGCTTGTGCACATTCAGAGGCTGAACTCCAGGATATAGTCAATGTATTCACTGAGGCATATGAAAGCATGGGCCTTACGCTTAACATCAGTAAAACAAATGTCCTCCACCAGCCTGTCACCGCCGCACAGCACTGCCCTCCAATCATCAAGATTCACGGCGTGGCCCTCAACAACGTGGACCATTTTCCATATCTCGGGAGCCTCTCATCAACAAAGGCAGACATTGATGCGGAGATTCAGCATCGCCTCCAGTGTGCCAGTGCTGTCTTCGGCTGTCTGAGGAAAAGAGTGTTTGAAGGCCAGGCCCTCAAATCTACCACCAAGCTCATGGTCTACAGGGCTGTAGTAATACCCGCTCTCCTGTATGGATCTGAGGCATGGACGATGTATAGAAGGTACCTCAAGTCGCTGGAGATACCTCACCAACGATGTCTCCGCAAGATCCAGCAAATCCCCTGGGAGGACAGGCACACAAACATCAGTGTCCTCGTCCAGGCTAACATCCCCAGTATTGAAGCACTGACCACAATCGATCAGCTTCGCTGGGCAGGCCACATCGTTCGCATGCCAGATATGAGACTCCCGAAACAAATGCATTATGCGGAGCTCCTTCATGGTAAACGAGCCAAAGGAGGACAGCGGAAACGTTATAAGGACACCCTCAAAGCCTCCCTGGTAAAGTGCGACATCACCACTGACACCTGGGAGACCCTAGCCGAAGACCGCCCGAGGTGAAGAAAGTGCATCCGGGAGGGCGTTGAGCTCTTCGAGTCTCAACGCAAAGAACGTGAAGAGGCCAAGCACAGGCAGCGGAAGGAGCACGCAGCAAACTAGCCCCACCGATCCCTTCCCTCGACGAATGTCTGTCGCACCTGTGACAGGGTCTGTGGCTCTCATATCGTACTGTTCAGCCATCAAAGAACTCACTTTGGAAGTAAGCAAGTCTTCTTCGATTCCGAGGGATTCCCTATGATGATGATAACTTCCATAATTATTGTCGATTACACTAACAAAGTGAGGCAACTTTAAGATACCAACCTATAAAAGTGTACATGTTTTGAGAACACTTTCCATTATATAGAGCCTGAGGCTGAGGATGGATGATGAGGAGAGCATGTCCTCCCAAACCATTTTTCATTGGTTATATGTGTATGGGTAGCACTCACATCTCTGAGTCAGAAGCTTGTGGATTCAAGTCCCACTCCAGAGACGAGCACATAAATCTAGGCTGACACTATCAGTGCAGTACTGAGGGAGTGCTGCACTGTCAAAGGTGACATCTTTCAGATGAGACGTTATACCGAGGTTCTGCCTACTCTCTCAAGTGGACGTAAAAGATCCCAAGGCACTGTAGCGAAGAAGAGTGGGGGAGTTTAACCCAGTGTCTTGGCCATCTCACTAGCCACCCCTCACACTCACCCTTATCCTAGTCCAATCATATCAACTAACAACACACAAGGGTAGACACGTGTGTACTTTATGCAATGTTCATGTAAAGTTTCTGTTAATGTGGTGTCAAAAATTGAAATTTTTACTTTGCGTTCTTGGACAGATCTGAGTGTACCTTCAGAAGTGGCTTAGTGAGTTGCAGTGAATGGTGAGACATAACGGTGCACCACACCTCCCCTCCCCCCTACCATACCCCTCCCCTCCACTACCCCCGGCCCCCCCGAAATGGTGATGAGTGTGTAAGGAATGGCTTGGGCATTGTAGGGATGCTTTATGGTGTTGGTGAAGGGTGGTGCCAACCTGGTGCATCATGTGGCAGCCAGGGTGTACATCACAAGTGAAGTAAATGTGGCCCGATCAGGCCACCCCCAGTGTCCCGGCCAGCAATGTAGTTGGGTGCTGATGCCCTAGGGCCGAAATTGCCCCTTTCCTTCAGGCCTGTTACCACCCGAAATCGTCAGTCACGCTGTGGAGTGCATTGGCCGCCGATTTTTTGTGTAATGGCCGTCATCTAAAACATTCTGCTCCTGCGGTATCTCAGTGGAGACCCGTTTCCCCCTTCCCCCCCACTCCACCAACCACTCCATCGCTGCCGATCTGTCCTAAGTGCATCATCAGAGCGCACACTGCCGATGTTCCCCTCCCCCCACTCCACCGACAGCAAAATTCCGCCGAGAAAATCTTCCACCCGTGGGTCGGTGCCAAAAGCTGCTTTTCTCAGGTGGTGCAGTGAGGCTTTGGACCTTCTAAAATGGCGGTGCAGCTCCCATTAAAAGAGAGGATGCACTGCCGCTGCGACCATGTCTTTTTCTTTGTCGGCCGACTGCCGTGTCAGGCCGACAATAAAGTCCCCTGGTTCGGCTGCGCCGCCAACAGGCAGCCTGGCACCTCGTCTTGGTGCCAGGCTGCTGGCACAGCCGAAACCCTCCCTGGTGGCCCAGTGGACTGAACTCTAAAAATCGTGCTGGCCCTCCCCTTTAAGTGATGATGTCATCAGCGCTAGGCTGAGGACTGACAGCGGTGATCACTCCGCTTCCCCTCCAACTTCCGCCCCTCCAGTGTGCTCACCGACGCATATCCGCCTTCATTATGACCGACTTCTGGTCCGACGGAAAAAAATAGCCAAAGAGCGCAATTTTGCTCAAGACGCCACCTCATTCACCACAGCAGTAAAAAACCCTAGAAATGGGGTGCGTGTGTGCTCCAAGTTTCCAGTGTATGGCAATTTCAGCCCCCCTGAGTCCTGTGCAACATCAGTTAATTGTGGGGAAGGTCGGTGTTGTTGTTGGTGCTGCTGGCGTGCCTGGTGAGGCTGGTGTTGGGGCTGATCACGGTCAGATTCTGAGGGCCAAGGTGACAGACTGTAAATGGTTCCCATCCTGATGGAGTAGATACCAGTTGAAGGAGATACCAGTTGAAGGTGAGATGACAGAAGCACTCTGTCAAAGGTGAGAGAGATTGCTGTAATGTGGTGAGCCTGGCTGGAGAGTTTCCTACAAAAATTTACAGCCTGCATAAAGCACAATCTCTCGTCCAAGAGAAGAAACTAAAGAGTTTCCGGGTTTGGAAAGTGTAAATTGTGAGATTTTATGCAAGTTTTAATGCTGTCACCAAGCATCTGCTTCAATGGCCACTTGACCTCTGCCTCAGATGAACAGGCGGGGTGCATGAGTAGCGTGAAATCTGTGGGCATCCTGGTAAAGTTAAAAGGTGAGTAAAATATCACTGTTAAGGCCTCTAAACAGGCCAATAATTGGCTCAATTACCTCCCCCGCCGTTGCATGTTGGATTTGTTCAGCACTGACAGACCTGAATTTGGGAAAGGTGCGTGGCAGCGGGTTGAGAGCAGGGTGCCGATCCGCTGCCAAAAGAAACATTTTCCTAACCAACCCACCACCAAATGTGCCCACTGACCACCCCCCCGAAAAATTTCCCCAAGATTTGAAGAGGGGTGGGAGGAGGCTCGTGCGGAGCATAACCAACAGCATAGAGCAGTTGGGTCGAATGGCCAGTTGCTGTGCTGTAAATTCTATGTAATTATTCATAGAGTCACAGAATGGTACAGCACAGAAAGAGGCCATGAGGCCCATCATGCCTGTGCCAGTTCTTTGGTAGAGCTATCCAATTAATTCAACTCCCCTGCCCTTTCCCCATAGCCCTGTAAATTTTTTCCCTTCAAGTATTGATCCAATTCTCTTTCGAATGTTACTATTGAATTTGCATCCACCACCCTTTCAGGGGTGTAAATTCTATGGGGCCGAAATTGGTCACCGGTAAGGCCCGTCCATTCCTCGGCGGTCCCCGGGCGGCCCCTACCTTTTAGCCCCGGGCAGTCCCCTACCTTTTTGCTGCTCACTGTCGCCGAATCCCATCGGGAGCCACTTCCGGCTCCGTTGTGTGGGCGTCAGTGGCAGGCAGCGGGAATCGGCGGGCAGGAGTGTGCGGGAGCAGCCGGGCGTCATCAGTGTGCAGCAGTTGCAGGCCTCGCCACTCCAGGATCTTCGGAGGCTCTCCAATGTGCATACGCGAGACTTGACTATTTTTTTGTCTTTTTTTTTAATCCCACGTCTAGTCATTTCGGCCGTGTTTGAGGCTGCTGCATCTTCTGCGCTTGCACATAAAGGCATACCACTTTCTTCCAGCGGTGAGTGTGACAGGGAAGAGTTTGAGGTGCAGGTTGGAGAGGAGGGCATTTGAGGTTGGAGAGGAGGGCATTTGAGGTTGGAGAGGAGAGCGTTTCGTTTGAGGTTGGAGAGGAGGGCGTTTGAGGTTGGAGAGGAGGGCGTTTGAGGTTGGAGAGGAGAGCGTTTGAGGTTGGAGAGGAGGGCGTTTGAGGTTGGAGAGGAGGGCGTTTGAGGTTGGAGAGGAGAGCGTTTGAGGTTGGAGAGGAGAGCATGGGAGGTTGGAGTGGGGGCAGTCTGAGTTGCAGAGGGGGAAGTCTGAGAAATTGAGAAACACAAACTGTTGAGCAGGCATTCATTTCACCATTGATGATGAGTGGCCAGTAATCAGCAATGAAGATTGGCAAAACCAGGCCCAGAGCTCCAATGTTCAATGAGCAGGAATTGGAGGAGCTAGTGACGGAGGTGGAGCGCAGGTACAAAGACTTTGCCTGGGATGGTCGTGGTAAGCCTCCACCACCCCAATACCAATGCATTTGGAGGGAGATCGGTGAGATTGTGTCCGCAATGGGCAACGTTGAGCGGGATGGGGACCAATGCCGGAAACGTTGGAACGATTTGATGGCGGCAGCAAGAGTGAGTAAAAATGTAATCGCCCCCTCCTGCCCAATGCTGAAATGTGTGTGTATGTGTGTGTGTGTGTGTGTGTGTGGAGAAGTGTGTGTGTTTGTGGGGAAGTGCGTGGGGGGCATGACCAAAGGGACTAAAGGCTGCAACGTTTCTTTGAAGAAAAAAGCATCCAAGGCAGCAAGCCTGCGTGGGACGTGAGGGGGACCAGCAGAGGTGGTCGAATTGAGCAGGCTGCAGGAGCGTGCATTGGTGGATGACTGCCGCCATGCAACCACAACGGCTGATGCATATCCTGTGTTACAGCATGGTAAGGTTATACTAATCTGCGGTCTGAGCCACGCTCATGGCATGAAAGATCATGCAATGTTAAGGCACTCGCGGTTTGCCGCACAATTTGTTGCCCAGTTCCATACCTCATGTAATGCTCTTCTGACTATCAGTTGCAGCGTCGCGCCATTTCTTATCATCTATCTCTCGCTTATTCAGCCTGACATAATCCCATACCCTCTGCGCAGTCACAATAGGCGCCAAAATATGTTCTGCATTAAATGCTCATATAACTCTTGGAGGGTATCTCCACTGAGCCTTTACCATCTTCCGCCACTCATTGCCGCATTGTCTACCACAACTTCCCTTCAACGGAGCCATATGGAGAAACATATCTGAACTCCTTCTGTGCGGGTTAAGGTCAATCACATTACTCTTTATGTGCTGTGAGGGTTGTTCAAATCTGTCAGATTTATTACATCTCTCAGAATATACTTATGTCTATCACCACAACAAGGCACGCTAGGTACAGGTCTTTTATGATGAGTCAGAACAGATTTTATGAAGTAGTTTCCTTGCAGTACAAAGAAAGACACATTAACAAAGTGATAGTGACAGTCTAGTCGTTGAAACATCAATGGTAGGCCACTGAGTCACCATGGCACTTGTCTCTTGCTGTGTTCTATTGACCGTAGTCCTTCCTTACTTTGCTCTGGAATCACGTTGATTAGCTGTAACTTTATACCTTTTACCTCCTGGACAAATGTTGTCAGAGTCTGCAGCTGTCTGAGGCTTACAATAGATCATTGTAACCCTAACCCTTTCACCCTCGATGCGATATGTAGTGCTTCCCCAAGAACTTCTTGAAGGACTGTGTCACAGAATTAATTAATCAGCCTGGCTGGACAAAATGTGACATGCTGAAAACTTTTCACTTATTTATAATTATTTTACCTTCGTCATTGGGCTTCTCAATGAATGTCTTTCAGCAAGGTCAAAGAAAAAAGTTTCCATCAGCCTAGACACATTTCAATCGCTTTTAACACAGCCAAATGAAACATGACCATCAGAAATAAATTAATGCAACATCCACCTAACTTTTTTCCATCAGTCCCACTCCTGACGGTCCAGCATCTGCACCATAGCCGCGATGTGCAGCGCTGCAGCACTCGGAGCCCTTCTCCCTGCCGCCTGACTCGTGGCCAGCTCAGACTTGCTTTTTGCGAGCGGTCCTTCTGGCGGGCGGCAGGTCGATCTGAGGCCAGCATTCCTCACCAAAATGGGTGATTTTCAGCATCCAGCCTGGGCGGGTGGCATGAAGTCATGCCAGTGGATCCCTCTGCGCCTAATCTCGCACTGGGCGCAATGTGGGCGGTTCTGGAAAACGACACTTCTGGTGGAACCTCGCCGGCTGTGGGCGCAACCTCCACCAATTTCGGCCCCTATGTAATTTACCCCTAACTTCTGGTTTTGGATAATATCATAAACTATGACAACAAATCTCAAGTTGTTTTAGGTATGAAACCCAACAATGACATTGCATCTACGAAATCATTCTCTTCTATCTACTATTACTTTTTGAAAATACACATTTAGATTTGGGAAGCATAGGCCCAGAATATGCGATTCCCGTGGCGGTGTACGTATACCGTCGTAAGCCATCTGAAAGGCATGCAAGTTCCGAGTTTCCACGCATGTGCAGCGCATGGAAAACTTAATAAAGTTTCACCGCAATTATGCAGGTTAAAAACTTAACACACAATTCTGTGTAGCGAGTGATTCCAAAGAAAATGCTGAAGCATTCAAATATTAGAGTGCTTAATTAACATGTTGAAATTTATGTTAACAGCAAAAAAACTCAACATTTTCAGATTATCCCTTGAGATAAAAGTTTGCCTTGACAGATCATCCAAACTAACTAGAAAATCACTTTCGCTGGTACAGAGTTGTGCTATTTGTTCAACTATTGCCCAACAACTGCCCACAAAACATTTTGGATGGTAAAAACAAGCTTAACATAGAAACATAGAAAATAGGTGCAGGAGTAGGCCATTCGGCCCTTCTAGCCTGCACTGCCATTCAATGAGTTCATGGCTGAACATGCAACTTCAGTACCCCATTCCTGCTTTCTCGTCATACCCCTTGATCCCCCTAGTAGTAAGGACTTCATCGAACTCCTTTTTGAATATATTTAGTGAATTGGTCTCAACAACTTTCTGTGGTATAGAATTCCACAGGTTCACTACTCTCTGGGTGAAGAGCTTTCTCCTCATCTCGGTCCTAAATGGCTTACCCCTTATCCTTAGACTGTGACCCCTGGTTCTGGACTTCCCCAACATTGGGAACATTCTTCCTGCATCTAACCTGTCTAAACCCATCAGAATTTTACACGTTTCTGAGGTCCCCTCTCATTCTTCTGAACTCCAGTGAATACAAGCCCAGTTGATCCAGTCTTTCTTGATAGGTCAGTCCCGCCATCCCGGGAATCAGTCTGGTGAACCTTCGCTGCACTCCCTCAATAGCAAGAATGTCCTTCCTCAAGTTAGGAGACCAAAACTGTACACGATACTCCAGGTGTGGCCTCACCAAGGCCCTGTATAACTGGAGCAACACCTCCCTGCCCCTGTACTCAAATCCCCTCGCTATGAAGGCCAACATGCCATTTGCTTTCTTAACCGCCTGCTGTACCTGCATGCCAACCTTCAATGACTGATGTACCATGACACCCAGGTCTCGTTGCACCTCCCCTTTTCCTAATCTGTCACCATTCAGATAATAGTCTGTCTCTCTGTTTTTACCACCAAAGTGGATAACCTCACATTTATCCACATTATACTTCATCTGCCATGCATTTGCCCACTCACCTAATGTATCGAAGTCGCTCTGCAGCCTCATAGCATCCTCCTCGCAGCTCACACTGCCACCCAACTTAGTGTCTTCCGCAAATTTGGAGATACTACATTTAATCCCCTCTTTAAATCATTAATGTACAGTGTAAACAGCTGGGGCCCCAGCATAGAACCTTGCGGTACCCCACTAGTCACTGCCTGCAATTCTGAAAAGTACCCATTTACTCCTACTCTTTGCTTCCTGTCTGCCAACCAGTTCTCAATCCATGTCAGCACACTACCCCCAATCCCATGTGCTTTAACTTTGCACATTAATCTCTTGTGTGGGACCTTGTCGAAAGCCTTCTGAAAGTCCAAATATACCACATCAACTGGTTCTCCCTTGTCCACTCTACTGGAAACATCCTCAAAAAATTCCAGAAGATTTGACAAGCATGATTTCCCTTTCACAAATCCATGCTGACTTGGACCTATCATGTCACCTTTTTCCAAATGCGCTGCTATGACATCCTTAATAATTGATTCCATCATTTTACCCACTACTGAGGTCAGGCTGACCGGTCTATAATTCCCTGTTTTCTCTCTCCCTCCTTTTTTAAAAAGTGGGGTTACATTGGCTACCCTCCACTCGATAGGAACTGATCCAGAGTCAATGGAATGCGGGAAAATGACTGTCAATGCATCCGCTATTTCCAAAGCCACCTCCTTAAGTACTCTGGGCTGCAGTCCATCAGGCCCTGGGGATTTATCGGCCTTCAATCCCATCAATTTCCTCAACACAATTTCCCGACTAATAAGGATTTCCTCAGTTCCTCCTCCTTACTAAACTCTCTGACCCCTTTTATATCCGGAAGGTTGTTTGTGTCCTCCTTAGTGAATACCGAACCAAAGTACTTGTTCAATTGGTCTGCCATTTCTTTGTTCCCCGTTATGACTTCCCCTGATTCTGACTGCAGGGGACCTACGTTTGTCTTTACTAACCTTTTTCTCTTTACATATCTATAGAAACTTTTGCAATCCGTGTTAATGTTCCCTGCAAGCTTCTTCTCGTACTCCATTTTTCCTGCCCTAATCAAACCCTTTGTCCTCCTCTGCTGAGTTCTAAATTTCTCCCAATCCCTGGGTTCGCTGCTATTTCTGGCCAATTTGTATGCCACTTCCTTGGCTTTAATACTATCCCTGATTTCCCGAGATAGCCATGGTTGAGCCAACTTCCCTTTTTTATTTTTACGCCAGACAGGAATGTACAATTGTTGCAGTTCATCCATGCGGTCTCTAAATGTCTGCCATTGCCCATCCACAGTCAACCCCTTAAGTATCATTCGCCAATCTATCCTAGCCAATTCTCGCCTCATAACTTCAAAGTTACCCTTCTTTAAGTTCTGGACCATGGTCTCTGAATTAACTGTTTCATTCTCCATCCTAATGCAGAATTCCACCATATTATGGTCACTCTTCCCCAAGGGCCTCGCACAACGAGATTGCTAATTAATCCTCTCTCATTACACAACACCCAGTCTAAAATGGCCTCCCCCCCTAGTTGGTTCCTCGACATATTGGTCTAGAAAACCATCCCTTATGCACTCCAGGAAATCCTCCTCCACCGTAATGCTTCCAATTTGGTTTGCCCAATCTATGTGCATATTAAAGTCACCCATTATAACTGCTGCACCTTTATTGCATCCACCCCTAATTTCCCTCCCCAACATCACTACTACTGTTTGGAGGTCTGTACACAACTCCCACTAATGTTTTTTGCTCTTTGGTGTTCTGCAGCTCTACCCATATAGATTCCAAATCATCCAAGCTAATGTCCTTCCTAACTATTGCATTAATCTCCTCTTTAACCAGCAATGCTACCCCACCTCCTTTTCCTTTTATTCTATCCTTCCTGAATGTTGAATACCCCTGGATGTTGAGTTCCCAGCCCTGATCATCCTGGAGCCACGTCTATGTCATCCCAATCACATCATATTTGTTAACATCTATTTGCAAAGTTAATTCATCCACCTTATTACGGATACTCCTTGCATTAAGACACAAAGCCTTCAGGCTTGTTTTTTTAACACCCTTTGTCCTTTTAGAATTTTGCTGTACAGTGGCCCTTTTTTTTCTTTGCCTTGGGTTTCTTTGCCTTGGGTATCTCTGCCCTCCACTTTTCCTCATCTCCTTTCTGTCTTTTGCTTTTGTCTCCTTTTTTTTCCCTCTATCTCCCTGCATTGGTTCCCATCCCCCTGCCATATTAGTTTAACTCCTCCCCAACAGCACTACAAACACTCCCCCAAGGACATTGATTCCCGTCCTGCCTAGGTGCAGACCGTCCGGTTTGTACTGGTTCCACCTCCCCCAGAACCAGTTCCAATGCCCCAGAAATTTGAATCCCTCCCTGCTGCACCACTGCTCAAGCCACATATTCATCTGCGCTATCATGCGATTCCTACTCTGATTAGCACGTGGCACTGGTAGCAATCCCGAGATTACTACTTTTGAGGTCCTACTTTTTAATTTAGCTCCTAGCTCCTGCTTTCACCAGCCATAAGGGTTAATATGAATCTTAAATTAAACATTTAAAAATAAGAAATTAAGCACAAACACATAAAATTAGTTTATGCAAATATTGGCTCGGATTAAAATGTTTAAAAATATTTTTCAAAACAAATTAAATTTTTATTGTATTTGCTGTAATGAAGGGCCTTTTAATTAAATTTGACTGTTTATTTGTATTACAATTGTTTACATTGTTTAATTAGTTGGGGATTGCAGTAGGGTTTATGCAGATTCCATTTGCAAATGGAATGCTCCTTTCTCATTGGAGGACCTGGCCCACCTGATCCCATGAACGCTTCCAAATCGACTGCATCCTTGGGATCCGTGGGCCTTTACGCAGTCATACGCCTGCAACCCAGGACCCGAATTCTCTGTAGCTATGGAGCCAGGAGGTAAGTTTGTAGATCTTTCGCGGGTCGGAGGCGTACTCGGGAGTTACACCTCCGACCGTAAGTTCAGGGCGATGATCATCTTGATGTAGTGTTGGGTTTTCTTTTGCATTTGGTTACCATCAGTTTCGCTGGTTGAACTTGGGTAAATGAAGTAGAGTGCAACAGTTTTTGTCTTGCAATACAGCTCAAAAATCACGTGAAAAATTTATTTGCAAATCCATACTGTCACTTTTGAAAAATATGGATCCTCATCTGTTAGCAAAATGTTGGAGTCCATTATTAAAGAAGCAATAGCAGGACATTTCGAAAAGCAAAATTCGGTCAAGCAGAGTCAGCATGGATTTATGAAGGGGAAGTCATATTTGACAAATTTGCTGGAATTCTTTGAGGAGGTAACGAACAGGGTGGATAAAGGGGAACCAGTGGATGTGATGTATTTGGACTTCCGGAAGGCATTTGACAAGGTGCCTCATAAAAGGTTACTGTACAAGATAAAAGTCCACGGGGTTGGGGGTGATATATTAGCATGGATAGAAGATTGGCTAATGAACAGAAACAGAATTGGGATAAATGGTTAATTCTCTGGTTGGCAACCAGTAACTAGTGGGGTGCCACAGGGATCACTGCTGGGACCCCAACTATTTACAATCTATATTAACGACTTGGAAGAAGGGACTGAGTGTAACATAGCCAAGTTTGCTGATGATACAAAGATGGGAGGAAAAGCATTGTGTGAGGAGGACGTAAAAAATCTGCAAAAGGACACAGACAGGCTAAGTGAGTGGGCAAAAATTTGGCAGATGGAGTATAATGTTGGAAAGTGAAAGGTCATAATCTTTGGCAGAAAAAAATCAAAGAGTAAGTTATTATTTAAATGGAGAAAGATTGCAAAGTGCCGCAGTACAGCGGGACCTGGGGGTAATTGTGCATGAAACATAAAAGGATAGTACATCGTACAGAAAGTGATCAGGGAGGCCAATGGAATATTGACCTTTATTGCAAAGGGAATGGAGTATAAAAGCAGGCAAGTCTTGCTACAGCTACACAGGATATTGGTGAGGCCACACCTGGAATACTGCGTGCAGTTTTGGTTTCCATATTTACGAAAGGATATACTTGCTTTGCAGGCAGTTCAGAGAAGGTTCACTAGGTTGATTCTGAAGATGAGGGGGTTGACTTATGAGGAAAGGTTGAGTAGATTGGGTCTCTACTCATTGGACTTCAGAAGAATGAGAGGTGATCTTATCGAAATGTGTAAGATTATGAGGGGGCTTGACAAGGTGAATGCAGAGAGGATGGGGGAGACCAGAACTAGAGGGCATGATCTTAGAATAAGGGGCCGCCCATTTAAAACTGAGATGAGGAGAAATTTTGTCTCTCAGAGGGTTGTAAATCTGTGGAAGTCATAACAGGGAACAAAGAAATGGCGGACCAATTGAACAAGTACTTTGGTTCGGTATTCACTAAGGAGGACATTAACAACCTTCCAGATATAAAAGGGGTCAGAGGGTCTAGTAAGGAGGAGGAACTGAGGGAAATCATTATTAGTCTGGAAATTGTGTTGGGGAAATTGATGGGATTGAAGGCCGATAAATCCCCAGGGCCTGATGGACTCCATCCCAGAGTACTTAAGGAGGTGGCCTTGGAAATAGCGGATGCATTGACAGTCATTTTCCAACATTCCATTGACTCTGGATCAGTTCCTATCGAGTGGAGGGTAGCCAATGTAACCCCACTTTTTAAAAAAGGAGGGAGAGAGAAAATAGGGAATTATAGACCGGTCTGCCTGACATCGGTTGTGGGTAAGATGATGGAATCAATTATTAAGGATGTCATAGCAGCGCATTTGGAAAGAGGTGACATGATAGGTCCAAGTCAGCATGGATTTGTGAAAGGGAAATCATGCTTGGCAAATCTTCTGTAATTTTCTGACGATGTTTCCAGTAGAGTGGACAAGGGAGAACCAGTTGATGTGGTATATTTGAACTTTCAGAAGGCTTTCGACAAGGTCCCACACAAGAGATTAATGTGCAAAGTTAAAGCACATGGGATTGGGGGTAATATGCTGACGTGGATTGAGAACTGGTTGTCAGACAGGAAGCAAAGAGTAGGAGTAAATGGGTACTTTTCAGAATGGCAGGCAGTGACTAGTGGGGTGCCGCAAGGTTCTATGCTGGGGCCCCAGCTGTTTACATTGTACATTAATGATTTAGACGAGGGGATTAAATGTAGTATCTCCAAATTTGCAGATGACACTAAGTTGGGTGGCAGTGTGAGCTGCGAGGAGGATGCTATGAGGCTGCAGAGTGACTTGGATAGGTTAGGTGAGTGGGCATTTGCATTGCAGATGAAGTATAATGTGGATAAATGTGAGGTTATCCACTTTGGTGGTAAAAACAGAGAGACAGACTATTATCTGAATGGTGACAGATTAGGAAAAGGGGAGGTGCAACGAGACCTGGGTGTCATGGTACATCAGTCATTGAAGGTTGGCATGCAGGTACAGCAGGCGGTTAAGAAAGCAAATGGCATGTTGGCCTTCATAGCGAGGGGATTTGAGTACAGGGGCAGGGAGGTGTTACTATAGTTGTACAGGGCCTTGGTGAGGCCACATCTGGAGTATTGTGTACAGTTTCGGTCTCCTAACCTGAGGAAGAACATTCTTGCTATTGAGGAGTGCAGCGAAGATTCACCAGACTGATTCCCGGGATGGCGGGACTGACCTATCAAGAAAGACTGGATCAACTGGGCTTGTATTCACTGGAGTTCAGAAGAATGAGAGGGGATCTCATAGAAATGTTTAAAATTCTGATGGGTTTTGACAGGTTAGATGCAGGAAGGATGTTCCCAATGTTGGGGAAGTCCAGAACCAGGGGTCACAGTCTAAGGATAAGTGGAAAGCCATTTAGGACCGAGATGAGGAGAAACTTCTTCACCCAGAGAGTGGTGTACCTGTGGAATTCTCTACCACAAAAAGTCGTTGAGGCCAATTCACTAAATATATTCAAAAAGGAGTTAGATGTAGTCCTTACTACTAGGGGGATCAAGGGGTATGGCGAGAAAGCAGGAATGGGGTACTGAAGTTGCATGTTCAGCCATGAACTCATTGAATGGCGGTGCAGGCTAGAAGAGCCGAATGTCCTACTCCTTCACCTATTTTCTATGTTTCTATGTTTCTATGTTTCTATAGAATTCGTTGCCTCAGAGCGCTGTGGAAGCTGGGACATTGAATAAATTTAAGACAGAAATAGACAGTTTCTTAAACGATAAGGCGTTATAGGGAAGTGGAACTGAGTCCATGATCAGATCAGCCATGCTCTTATTGAATGGCGGAGCAGGCTCGAGGGACCGTATGACTTACTCCTGTTCCTAATTATTATGTTCTTATGTTCACTTATCAGATCTGAAGTCCATAATCACAGAACTCCAAAGTGGACTAATTATTTTCACGCCAATGCTAAATTTAAGTATTTATCAAGGTAAGGGATGTCAGTGATGAGAAATTGATTCATTTTTCCACGTTTATTATTCAGTGTCAGCATCAAACACTCCGAGGTTATCGGAACAGCCAGATGCAAAGCTCCCTTTACTTTGAGCCAACAATGTGCTTTAGCCCCAGCCTCAGGACCCCCGATATCTCGAGTTCTTGTCCATGTGGTGCACACCACAGGGCATGGGGACACAGATCCACATTCCCATTCATTTATAAATATCTCAAGAGGCAAATACAAAGCAGCGCATGGTGTTAAGAATTTAACTGTTAATGAGCCAATGTTACTGACAACAACCCTTTGCTTACCTTCAAGCCCACACCATTCAAACAGCGACCAATGAGTAAGTAGAATAAACAAATGAGACTAAGCGGGAGAAATTGGGCTACTTTGCACCCCACGTTAGCACACCCGGGGGCGCTAACAGGCCACAAATGAGTTTTTGCCCGGCGTGGTGAGAACAGCGTCTCCCGTTAAATTCGGCGGGAGTTTTGCAACGGCACTAGCACATAGCGCCCCGCTTGCCTGTGCCTGGCAGTGCTGACATCATAACCTTGCACAGTGCCCCGTTACCGCCCTGGAAGAAAAATGAGCTGATTTAGCGCCTAGCGCTGACAACGCCAGCTTCAGCTGTTGTGCTTCGGTCGGATGTTGGCTGGAGGAGCGCTTTTTAAAGGGGGCAGCATCGTGTAAAGTTTTAATCGGCCAATTATGTCTTCTGCTTAGTTCCACATAGGGTGACAGGCGTTTCGACAGATTTCATCATTGAGGGCACAGCCAACGCCACCAGGCATGGCTCCACCACCTCAGGAGGAGGAGGAGCAGCAAAAGAGACGGCAGCCACTCAATCGGCATTCTGCAAGAGCAGTTCGAGACCACCTCACCACACATCGGTTCCAATGAATTCCAGCCCACTTCCCGGTTGCTCTGCATGTCCCTATCATTACATCAATTTCCCCTTCCATACCACAGCCCCAAAACTGAAATGAGAGACAGCACCAAATATGCAACATTCCAATTAAAATTTTATGTCATAACATTCACCACAATTATAAACAACAATTACATTTATGAATCACCCTTGTAAAAAAGGTAGAAACATAGGAACATAGAAAATAGGTGCAGGAGTAGGCCATTCGGCCCTTCGAGCTAGCACCACCATTCAATAAGATCACGGCTGTTCTTCACCTCAGTACCCCTTTCCTGTTTTCTTTGCGGTAGGGAATTCCACAGGTTAACATCTCTCTGAGTGAAGAAGTTTCTCCTCATTTCAGTCCTAAATGGCTTACCATTTATCCTTGGACTGTGACCCCTGGTTCTGGACTTCCCCAACATCGGGAACATTTTTCCTGCATCTAACCTGTCCAGTCCCATCAGAGCTTTATATGTTTCGATGAGATCCCCTCTCATTCTTCTAAACTCCAGTGAATACAGGCCCAGTTGATCCAGTCTCTCCTCATATGTCAGTCCTGCCATCCCGGGAATCAGTCTGGTGAACCTTATATCCCCTGTTAACACGGAATTTATGTATTCTACTCCTCCTTCGTAGTGTGTCCCCAGTAGCTGCAGCACGGCTTTTGGAAGGCTGCCGAGTGTCAGGGCCAGAGACTACAGATGGACTTGCAAGACGCCCTTGACCAGCTTTGGGCCTGGAAGGCCCGGCTGTAGACTGCACCACCTCAGGCTGGGCTGGCTGGGTGACAGGCAGCGACAAGTACAATGGCGGCGTGACAGTGGTGGGCTCAGGAATGCTGTCATCCTGAGACAGGACAACAGGTTCCTGCCCCACTGATCCAATGCCACTGCCCCAGGGCAACACCTCAGCAGCCCTATCAATCTGCTGGACCACAGATTGTTGGACTGCTGCGATACCGTGAGATCCTCGGTTGACTGTGGTGGACCCAGCAACGATGGCAGCAGTCTGAGCTCACATGGTATCAAGCTGAAACTGCATAAGAGCTGTCTGAGCATCCATGCCAGCAGCCATTCACATTACAGCATGAAGACATTGTGATGCTTCTGCTTGTGCTGCAATGGAGGCTGTCACATCACCCATGACACGTGTCATGAAGTCTGGGTCCCCGTGGTCTCTCTTGGAATTCACCTTCATCTGCAGAGTGGAAATGATTGGTTCCATGGTGTGCGCAGAGCTCTATGTAATGTTGGATGTGGCTCCGCTACGCTCCTTTCCATTGCTGAGAGACTCTCAGGCACCCTTGACATTGCACCTATCATGTCGGAATGCATGGCTATCACCCTTCTTGTGAACGCCGCCCCAGAGCTCCTCATCAGAGCCCTGTGCAGCAGAACGTGCGTGTGAAGTCTACCTCTATGGAGCTGGCTCCTGAACTACCCTTTCCCCTTGGCCTTGCAGGAGTCTGCTAGTCCCCGGTGCATCACCCAGTGTAGACCCATCTACTAACCTAACATCTCTGAGGTGGTGCCTGAGGGTGAGAGATAGAGTGCTTGGCTCCTCCTCCTCTTCTCCTTCCATGTCTGATTCCCACCCAAGTGTAGGTTGATAGTTTTGTCGAAAGGTAGGGCGGTAAATTTTGTTGGAGGGTTTTTAAGGAGCTAATGTTGGGTGGCAGGTAAATATAGCATGGGAAAATGGTTTGCGACGGCAAGCACAAAATTCAGTGGTTGCGTCCCATTGTGGAAAAAACACCACTCGGAGTCACTTATACTCCACGATACGAGAATTCATTAATATAAGAATGCAGGGGAGAGCATTTGGCATCACAAAGACAAGTCCCGAAGTCTCTCAACTTTACAGTAGTTGTGGCAACGTATTTATACATAATGACGCAGAAGCGAAACTCGACAGTTGACAAGCTAAAAGCTTACGTGAACAGCAACTGAGCAACAGTCAATTGTTAATCACGTAAGGTCTCGGCAGATGTATTCTGTTATCTCAACTGTCGTAACTTTACCCATTGCCTCAGTAACAAGGTCCAATAATTATCCATTGCCTCTGTAACAAGATTCCATCATGATCCATTGCCTCTGTAATGAGGTCCAATAATTACCCATTGCCTCTGTAGCAAGGTTCCATAATTACCCATTGCCTCTGCAGCAAGGTTCCATAATTACCCATTGCCTCTGTAACAAGGGTCCATCATTATACATTGCCTCAGTAACAAGGTCCAATAATTATCCATTGTCTCTGTAACAAGATTCCATCATGATCCATTGCCTCTGTAATAAGGTCCAATAATTACCCATTGCCTCTGTAGCAAGGTTCCATAATTACCCATTGCCTCTGTAACAAGGTTCCATAATTACGCATTGCCTTTGTAACAAGGTTCCATAATTGCCCATTGCCTCAGTAACAAGGTTCCATAATGATCAATTGCCACTGTAACAAGGTCCAATAAAAGCCCATTGTCTCTGTAACAACGTTGAAAAAATACCAATTGCCTCTGTAACAAGGTTGCATAATTACCCATTGCCTCTGTAACAAGGTTCCATAATTACCCATTGCCTCTGTAACAAGGTCCAATAATTACCCATTGCCTCTGTAACAAGGTTCCATAATTACCCATTGCCACTGTAACAAGGTCCAATAATTACCCATTGCCTCTGTAACAAGGTTCCATAATTAACCATTGCCTCTGTAACAAGGTTCCATAATAACTGCTTCTGTGACAAGGTTCCATAATTGCCCAGTGCCTCTGTAACAAGGTTCCATAATTACCCATTGCCTCTGTAGCAAGGTCCAATAATTACCCATTGCCTCTGTAACAAGGTCCAATAATTACTCATTGCCTCTGTAAGAAGGTTTCGTAATTACCCATTGCCTCTGTAACAAGGTTCCATAATTACCCATTGCCTCAGTAACACGGTTCCATAATGATCAATTGCCACTGTAATAAGGTCCAATAATTGCCCATTGTCTCTGTAACAAGGTTGCAAAAATACCAATTGCCTCTGTAAAAAGGTTGCATAATTACCCATTGCCTCTGTAACAAGGTTTCATAATTACCCATTGCCTCTGTAACAAGGTCCAATAATTACTCATTG
This sequence comes from Pristiophorus japonicus, assembly GCF_044704955.1. NCBI lineage: Eukaryota > Metazoa > Chordata > Chondrichthyes > Pristiophoridae > Pristiophorus > Pristiophorus japonicus. Next base: position 36,474,270 of record NC_091979.1, read on the forward strand.
CCTCTAAGAAGGTTCCGTAATTACACATTGCCTCTGTAACAAGGTTCCATAATTACCCATTGCCTCTGTAACAAGGTTCCATAATTACGCATTGCCTTTGTAACAAGGTTCCATAATTGCCCATTGCCTCAGTAACAAGGTTCCATAATGATCAATTGCCACTGTAACAAGGTCCAATAAAAGCCCATTGTCTCTGTAACAACGTTGAAAAAATACCAATTGCCTCTGTAACAAGGTTGCATAATTACCCATTGCCTCTGTAACAAGGTTCCATAATTACCCATTGCCACTGTAACAAGGTCCAATAATTACCCATTGCCTCTGTAACAAGGTTCCATAATTACTCATTGCCTCTGTAACAAGGTCGAATAATTACCCATTGCCTCAGTAACAAGGTCCAATAATTAACCATTGCCTCTGTAACAAGGTTCCATAATAACTGCTTCTGTGACAAGGTTCCATAATTGCCCAGTGCCTCTGTAACAAGGTTCCATAATTATCCATTGCCTCTGTAGCAAGGTCCAATAATTACCCATTGCCTCTGTAACAAGGTCCAATAATTACCCATTGCCTCTGTAACAAGGTTTCGTAATTACCCATTGCCTCTGTAACAAGGTCCAATAATTACCCATTGCCTCTGTAACAAGATCCAATAATTACCCATTGCCTCTGTAACAAGGTCCAATAATTACCCATTGCCTGGGTAAGAAAATTCCACAATTACTCATTGCTCTGTAACAAGTTTCTATAATTACCTATTGACTCTGTAACAAGGTTCAATAATTACCCATTGCCTCTGTAACAAGGTCCAATAATTACCCATTGCCTCTGTAACAAGGTCCAATAATTAAACATTACTTCTGTAACAAGCTTCCATAATTAATCTTTGCCACTGTAACAATGTCCAATAATTACCCATTGCCTCTGTAACAAGATTCCATAATTACCCAATGCCTCTGTAACAAGGTCCAATAATTACCCATTGTCTCTGTAATAAGGTCAAATATTTACTCATTGCCTCTGTAAAAAGATCCAATAATTAACCATTGCCTCTGGAACAAGGTGCAATAATTACTCATTGCCTCTGTAACAAGGTCCAATAATTACCCATTGCCTCTGTAACAAGGTCCAATAATTACCCATTGCCTCTGTAACAAGGTTCCATAATTACCCATTACCTGGGTAATAAGGTTCCATAATTACTCATTGCCTCTGTAACAAGTTTCCAAAATTACCTATTGGCACTGTAACAAGGTCCAATAATTACACATTGCCTCTGGAATAAGGTCTAATAATTACCCATTGCCTCTTTAACAAGGTTACATAATTACACATTGCCTCTGTAATAAGGTCCAATAATTACCCATTGCCTGTGTAACAAGGTCAATAATTACCCATTGCCTCTGTAACAAGGTTCGATAATTACTCATTGCTTCTGTAACAAGGTCCAATAATTACCCATTGCCTCTGGAACAAGGTCCAATAATTACCCATTGCCTCTAACAAGGTTCCATAATTACCCATTGCCTCTGTAACAAGGTTCCATAATTACCCATTGCCTGCGTAAGAAGGATCCACAATTACTCATTGCCTCTGTAACAAGTTTCTATAATTACCCATTGCCTCTGTAACAAGGTCCAATAATTAAACATTACTTCTGTAACAAGCTTCCATAATTAATCTTTGCCACTGTAACAAGGTCCAATAATTACCCATTGTCTCTGTAATAAGGTCAAATATTTACTCATTGCCTCTGTAAAAAGATCCAATAATTAACCATTGCCTCTGGAACAAGGTGCAATAATTACCCATTGCCTCTGTAACAAGGTCCAATAATTACCCATTGCCTCTGTAACAAGGTCCAATAATTACCCATTGCCTCTGTAACAAGGTTCCATAATTACCCATTACCTGGGTAATAAGGTTCCATAATTACTCATTGCCTCTGTAACAAGTTTCCAAAATTACCTATTGGCACTGTAACAAGGTCCAATAATTACACATTGCCTCTGGAATAAGGTCTAATAATTACCCATTGCCTCTTTAACAAGGTTCCATAATTACACATTGCCTCTGTAACAAGGTTCCATAATTACCCATTGCCTCTTTAACAAGGTTCCATAATTACTCATTGCCTCTGGAACAAGGTCCAATAATTATCCATTGCCTCTATAACAAGGTCCAATAATTACCCATTGCCTCTGTAACAAGATTCCATAATTACCCATTACCTGGTTAATAAGGTTCCATAATTACTCATTGCCTTTGTAACAAGTTTCCATAATTTCCTATTGACTGTGTAACAAGGTCCAATAATTACCCATTGCCTCTGTAACAAGGTCCAATAATTATACATTGCCTCTGTAACAAGGTTACATAATTACACATTGCCTCTGTAATAAGGTCCAATAATTACCCATTGCCTGTGTAACAAGGTCAATAATTACCCATTGCCTCTGTAACAAGGTTCGATAATTACTCATTGCTTCTGTAACAAGGTCCAATAATTACCCATTGCCTCTGGAACAAGGTCCAATAATTACCCATTGCCTCTAACAAGGTTCCATAATTACCCATTGCCTCTGTAACAAGGTTCCATAATTAGCCATTGCCTGCGTAAGAAGGATCCACAATTACTCATTGCCTCTGTAACAAGTTTCTATAATTACCTATTGACTCTGTAACAAGGTCCAATAATTACCCATTGCCTCTGTAACAAGGTCCAATAATTACACATTGCCTCTCTAACAAGGTTCCATAATTAATCATTGTCTCTGCAACAAGGTTCCATAATGACCCATTGCCTCTGTAACAATGTTCCATCATTTCCATTGCCTCTGTAACAAGGTCCAATAATTACCCATTGCCTCTCTAACAAGGTTCCATAATTACCCATTGCCTCTGCAACAAGGTTCCATAATTACCCATTACCTCTGTAACAAGGTCCAATAATTACCTATTGCCTCAGTAACAAGGTTCAATAATTACCCATTGCCTCTGTAACAAGGTCCAATAATTATTCATTGCCTCTGTAACAAGTTTCCGTAATTACCCATTGCCTCTAACAAGGTCCAATAATTAATGCCTCTGTAACAAGGTCCAATATTTACCCACTGCCTCTGTAACAAGGTTCCATCATTACCCATTGCCTCTGTAACACAGTTCCATAATTACTCATTGCCTCTGTAACAGAGGTTGCATAATTACCCATTGCCTCTGGAACTAGGTTCCATAATTACGCATTGCCTCTGTAACAAGCTTCCATAATTACGCATTGCCTCTGTAACAAGGTTCCAAAATTATTCATTGCCTCTGTAAAAAGGTTCCATAATTACCCATTGCCACTCTAACAAGGTTCCATAATTACCCATTGCCTCTGTAACAAGATTCCATATTTATTCATTGCCTCTGTAACAAGGTTCCATATTTATTCATTGCCTCTGTAACAAGGTTTATAATTACCCATTACCTCTGTAACAAGGTCCAATAATTATTCTTTGCCTCTGTAACAAGGCTAAATTATTACATGTTGCCTCTGTAACAAGGTTCCAAAATTATTCATTGCCTCTGTAAAAAGGTTCCATAATTACCCATTGCCACTCTAACAAGGTTCCATAATTACCCATTGCCTCTGTAACAAGATTCCATATTTATTCATTGCCTCTGTAACAAGGTTGCATATTTATTCATTGCCTCTGTAACAAGGTTTATAATTACCCATTACCTCTGTAACAAGGTCCAATAATTATTCTTTGCCTCTGTAACAAGGCTAAATTATTACATGTTGCCTCTGTAACAAGGTTCCAAAATTATTCATTGCCTCTGTAAAAAGGTTCCATAATTACCCATTGCCACTCTAACAAGGTTCCATAATTACCCATTGCCTCTGTAACAAGATTCCATATTTATTCATTGCCTCTGTAACAAGGTTGCATATTTATTCATTGCCTCTGTAACAAGGTTTATAATTACCCATTACCTCTGTAACAAGGTCCAATAATTATTCTTTGCTTCTGTAACAAAGCACAATAATTACATGTTGCCTCTGTAACAAGGTTCCATAATTACCGATTGACTCTGTAACAAGATCCAATAATTACGCATTGCCTCTGTAACAAGGTCCAATAATTACCCATTGCCTCTGTTACAAGGTCCAATAATTACCAATTGCCTCTGTAACATGGTCCAATAATTACCCATTGCCTCGTGACAAGGTCCAATAATTACCCATTGCCTCTGTAACAAGGTCCAATAATTACTCATTGCCTCTGTAACAATGTTCCATAATTACCCATTGCCTCTGTAACAAGGTCCAATAATTACCCATTGCCTCGTGACAAGGTCCAATAATTACCCATTGCCTCTGTAACAAGGTCCAATAATTACCCATTGCCTCTGTAACAAGGTATCATGAAATATCTTTATCCAACTGTTACTTATTAACTGCTGACACTATGCTTCTGTCTGTTTTGGCAAAGCTTCCCATCATGCCTTGTAACATAACTACTATGTTTTAACATGACATTCCCATTAATCCCGTGCTTCCCACATCACATCCCAACAGTGGGGCGGAACGCAAAGGGAAGTGTTACACACTTCTCTTAGAGTGCATGGCCGGGTGAGCAACTGAATATCCCGTGCTAAAGAGCCGGCTTCCTAGTGCCCTAAGAGAGGACTCCCTGCAAAAATAAAGAATCGGCACAAAAAATATTCTCCATACATTACTCACCCTAAATAAAGTTAAAACGTAAAAAAAATATCAATCACACTTACCTCATGCAGTCATTGCTTCCCTTAGCACCCCGGGACAGCTCTGCACGTCACCTTTCTCTGGCGGGGTCACGAGGGGGTGCTATTTGTGCCGCGCAAAGCAAATGTTGTAGTCATGGCAATACCGGGGGCGTTGCACAGCGGCGAGAATGCCGGCGTTCGCGGCTGTAAACCTTTTAGCATCCCTGTCCTGATCCTTGTGTGCGGCAGTATCCCACCAAATTCCCAGCCCTGCAATGTATAATTAATTGCTCTATTATCTTAGCCATGAAATTGCCATTTATATATCAAGATTGGTCATTCGCATCAGATTAATTCAGATTCACAGAAACAAAGCACAGCTACTGAAATCCTGATTATCTGCATCTTGCTCTCATTGATAATATGCCAATTTTATAAACCAAACCAGATAAGGAAGCACTCACAGATAAAGATTTCCTATTGTACTGCAGAGATCAGGAAGATCATCATTTTTATTTATATGAAAATATTGTGGAAGGAATAGCAACTCTTTTCATTTTCCAGCTTTGCACTCTTGTGAAAACAAAATGTCAAATTTCCCTCCCCTCCTCCAGCTTGGTGCTGGTCAAGAATGATGTATCTGAATTGCACTGCTCTTGTCTAGCCCCAAGAACACTAGGATTTCCTCTCCTGGGCCTACACTTTCAAACTTCCCATCTGTTGTGGAGTATTAAAAAGATCACACTCGACACAAAGGTCCATATATAGCAAAGCATTGTTTTTTAAGGCCTGATTAATCAAGGGAGATCCAGCCACATCAGTCCCGCTACTGAGTGCTCTCAACGCCGATCTCATAGGACAGGCTGCGCAATTACAGTTTATAGAGTCGAAATACAGTTAAAATGGTGAAACTAGGCGGGGAAGTGTTCTATTGGTTATTTGCCACCAGTCCCCACCCACCTGCTACTAATACATTCATTAATACAGTTTTCAAAAGGTCATTAGTTACTACAGTTACATTAATTTCATTGGTTACAGTAATTTCTAATGATTCCATTGGTACATTCAGGTCTGACGACTGTTACTAGGGATAAGCCCCCTACAGGTTATGTGTTACATTTCTGGGAATGTCTTCCCAGGCTTCCCAGTTGTGAGGAGGATGCGAAGAGCCTGCAGGGTGATTTGGACAGGTTAGGTGAGTGGGCAAATGCATGGCAGATGCAGTATAATGTGGATAAATGTGAGGTTATCCACTTTGCTGGCAGAATATTATCTGCATGGCGGCAGATTAGGAAAAGGGGAGGTGCAACGATACCTGGGTGTCATGGTACATCAGTCATTGAAAGTTGGCATGCAGGTACAGCAGGCAGTGAAGAAGGCAAATGGCATGTTGCCCTTCATAGCTCGGCGATTTGAGTATAGGAGCAGGGAGGTCTGACGCAGTTGCACAGAGCCTTGGTGAGGCCTCACCTGGAATATTGTGTTCAGTTTTGGTCTCCTAATCTGAGGAAGGACGTTCTTGCTATTGAGGGAGTGCAGCGAAGATTCACCAGACTGATTCCCAGGATGGCAGGACTGACATATGAGGAGAGATTGAATCGACTGGGCCTGTATTCACTGGAGTTTAGAAGAATGAGAGGGAATCACTAGAAACATATAAAATTCTGACGGGACTGGACAGGTTAAATGCAGGAAGAATGTTCCCGATCTTGGGGAAGTCCAGAACCAGGGGACACAGTCTAAGGATAAGGGGTAAGCCATTTAGGACCGAGACAAGTAGAAACTTCTTCACTCAGAGAGTTGATAACCTGTGGAATTCTCTACCGCAGAGAGTTGTTGATTTAAGTTTGTTGGATATATTCAAGAGGGAGTTAAATATGGCCCTTACGGCTAAAGGGATCAAGGGGTATGGAGAGAAAGCAGGAAAGGTGAATGATCAGCCATGATCTTATTGAATTATGGTGCAGGTTCGAAGGGATGAATGGCCTACTCCTGCACCTATTTTCTATGTTTCTATGTTTCTAACTCTCAGGCGTGTTTCCTTGACATCCATCTGGCTACTCTCTGCTAAAAGAGGTTTTGTTCCTGTTATCTCATGTGGCTGGAACATAGTGGCCTCCTCTCGTTATTTCTGTGAGCTGTCTACATAAATTTTGTGGGTGTTGTTATCTCCTCAGAGAATCGAGAGGCCCATAAAAGGAGCCTGAGAGTCGGAGGAGCCACAGGAGCAGGAGCGGGAGGATCGAGAGGCCCATAAAATGGGCCCGAGAGTCGGAGGAGCCGCAGGAGCAGGAGTGGGAGGATCGAGAGGCCCATAAAAGTGGTCCGAGAGTCGGAGGAGCCATAGGAGCAGTAGCGGGAGAATCAAGAGGCTCATAAAAGGGGTGCGAGAGTCGGAGAAGCCAGCTGATGCAGGGACAAAAAGTTTTTAAAAAATCAAAATCGAAGTGTGACTTCACAGACATGCGGGTAAGTTGGTGGATTGGTGAGTATTTTTCTTTTTCCTTTCGGTAGGAAACCTTTGGCATTGTTGCCAAATTAAGTTAATTTAAGGAAGAAGTAATGGCAGGAGAGCCCAGACCCGTGTCGTGCTCTTCCTGTGCTATGTGGGAAATCAGGGACACTATGTGTGAGGGAAGTGTATCCAGCTGCAGCTCCTGTCAGACTGCATCTCGGCACTGGAGCTGCGCATGGATTCACTCTAGAGCATCCGCGATGCTGAGGATGTCGTGAATAGCACGTTTAGTGAGTTGGTCATACCGCAGGTAATGTTTACAAAGGCAGATAGGGAATGGGTGACCATCAGGCAGAGCAGGAGTCGGAAGGTAGTGCAGGGGTCCCCTGTGGTCATCTCCCTCCAAAACAGATATACGACTTTGGATACTGTTTGGGGAGATGGCGCATCAGGGCAAGGCAGCAGCAGCCAAGTTCATGGCACCATGGGTGGCTCTGCTGCACAGGAGGGCAGGAAAAAGAGCTATAGTGGTAGGGGATTCTATTGTAAGGGGAATAGATAGGCATTTCGAGACTCCAGGATGTGTGTTGCCTCCCTGGTGCAAGGGACAAGGATGTTTCGGAGCAGCTGCAGGGCATTCTGGAGGGGGAGGATGAAGAGCCAGTTGTTATGGTACGTATAGGTACCAAGGATATAGGTAAAACATGGGATGCAGTCCTACAAGTTGAATTTAGCGAGCTAGGAGTTAAAGTAAAAAATAGAACCTCAAAGATAGTAATCTCAGGATGGCTACCAGTGCCACGTTCTAGTCAGAATAGAAATAGCAGGAGAGTTAAGATGAATACGTGGCTTGAGGAATGGTACAAGAGGGAGGGATTAAAATTTCTGAGACATTGGATCCGATTCTGGGGGAGGTGGGACCAGTACAAACCGAACAGTCTGCACCTGAGCAGGACCAGAACCGATGTCCTCGGGGTAGTGTTTGCTAGTGCTCTTGAGGAGGGTTTAAACTAATATGGCAGGGGGATGGGAATCTATGCAGGGAGACAGAGGGAAATAAAATGGAGGCAGAAGCAAAAGGTAGAAAGGACATAAGGAAAAGTGGAGATCAGAGAAATCAAAGGCAAAATTCAAAAAGGGCCACATAACAACATACTTCTAAAAGGACAAAGAGCATTAAAAAAACAAGCCTGAAGGTTCTGTGTCTCAATGTGAGGAGCATTCGTAATAAGGTGGATTAATTAACTGCACAGATAGCTGTTAATGGATATGATGTAATTGGGATTACGGAGACATGGCTCCAGGGTGACCAAGACTAGGAACTCAACATCCAGGGGTATTCAATATTCAGGAAGGATAGACAGAGAGCAAAAGGAGGTGGGGTAGCGTTGCTGGTTAAAGAGGAGATTAGCACAATAATAAGGAAAGACATAAGCTTGGATGATGTGGAATCTGTATGGGTATAGCTGCGGAACACAAAAGGGCAGAAAACATTAGTGGGAGTTGCGTACATACCACCAAACAGTAGCAGTGAGTTTGGGGACAGCATCAAACAACAAATTAGGGATGTCTTCAATAAAGGTACAGCAGTTATCATGGGTGACTTGAATCTACATATAGATTGGGCTAACCAAACTGATAGCAAAACGGTGGAGGATGATTTCCTGCAGTGTATAATGGATGGTTTTCTAGACCAATATATCGAGGAACCAACTAGAGAGCTGGCCATCCTCAGCTGGGTGTTGTGTAATGAGAGAGGATTAATTAGCAATCTCATTGTGCGAGGCCCCTTGGGGAAGAGTAACCATAATATGGTGGAATTCTGCATTAGGATGGAGATGAAACAATTAATTCAGAGACCATGGTCCAGAACTTAAAGAAGGGTAACTTTGAAGGTATGAGGCGTGAATTGGCTCGGATAGATTGCCGACTGATACTTAAGGAGTTGACAGTGGATGGGCAATTACAGATATTTAGAGACCGCATGGATGAACTACAACAATTGTACATCCCTGTCTGGCGTAAAAATAAAAAAGGGAAGGTGGCTCAACCGTGGCTATCAAGGGAAATTAGGGATAGTATTAAAGCCAAGGAAGTGGCATACAAATTGGCCAGATATAGCAGCGAACCCGGGGACTGGGAGAAATTTAGAACTCAGCAGAGGAGGACAAAGAGTTTGATTGGAGCAGGGAAAATAGAGTACGAGAGGAAGCTTGCAGGGAACATTAAAATGGACTGCAAAAGCTTCTATAGATATGTAAAGAGAAAAAGGTTAGTAAAGACAAACGAGGTCCCCTACAGTCAGAATCAGGGGAAGTCATAACTGGGAACAAAGAAATGGCAGACCAATTGAACAAGTACTTTGGTTCGGTATTCATTAAGGAGGACACAAACAACCTTCCGGATATAAAAGGGGTCAGAGGGTTTAGTAATAAGGAGGAACTGAGGGAAATCCTTATTAGTTGGGAAATTGTGTTGGGGAAATTGATGGGATTGAAGGCCGATAAATCCCCAGTGCCTGATGGACTGCATGCCAGAGTACTTAAGGAGGTGGCCTTGGAAATAGTGGATGCATTGACAGTCATTTCCAACATTCCATAGACTCTGGATCAGTTCCTTTGGAGTGGAGGGTAGCCAATGTAACCCCACTTTTTAAAAAAGGAGGGAGAGAGAAAACAGGGAATTATAGACCAGTCAGCCTGACATCAGTAGTGACTAAAATGATGGAATCAATTATTAAGGATGTCATAGCAGTGCATTTGGAAAGAGGTGACATAATAGGTCCAAGTCAGCATGGATTTGTGAAAGGGAAATCATGCTTGACAAATCTTCTGGATTTTTTTGAGGATGTTTCCAGTAGAATGGACAAGGGAGAACCAGTTGATGTAGTGTATTTGGACTTTCAGAAGGCTTTCGACAAGGCCCCACACAAGAAATTAATGTGCAAAGTTAAAGCACATGGAATTGGGGGTAGTGTGCTGACGTGGATTGAGAATTGGTTAGCAGACAGGAAGCAAAGAGTAGGAGTAAATGGGTACTTTTCGGAATGGCAGGCAGTGACTAGTGGGGTACAGCAAGGTTCTGTGCTGGGGCCCCAGCTGTTTACATTGTACATTAATGATTTAGACAAGGGGATTAAATGAAATATCTCCAAATTTGCGGATGACACTAAGTTAGGTGGCAGTGTGAGCTGCGAGGAGGATGCTATGAGGCTGCAGAGTGACTTGGATAGGTTAGGTGAATGGGCAAATGAATGGCAGATAAATGTGGATAAATGTGAGGTTATCCACTTTGGTGGTTAAAAACAGAGAGACAGACTATTATCTGAATGGTGACAGATTAGGAAAAGGGGAGGTGCAACGAGACCTGGGTGTCATGGTACAACAGTCATTGAAGGTTGGCATGCAGGTACAGCAGGCGGTTAAGAAAGCAAATGGCATGTTGGCCTTCATAGCGAGGGGATTTGAGTACAGGGGCAGGGAGGTGTTACTACAGTTGTACAGGGCCTTGGTGAGGCCACACCTGGAGTATTGTGTACAGTTTTGGTCTCCTAACTTGAGGAAGGACATTCTTGCTATTGAGGGAGTGCGGCGAAGGTTCACCAGACTGATTCCCGGGATGGTGGGACTGACCTATCAAGAAAGACTGGATCAACTGGGCTTGTATTCATTGGAGTTCAGAAGAATGAGAGGGGATCTCATAGAAACATTTAAAATTCTGACGGGTTTAGACAGGTTAGATGCAGGAAGAATGTTCCCAATGTTGGGGAAGTCCAGAACCAGGGGTCACAGTCTAAGGATAAGGGGTAAGCAATTTAGGACCGAGATGAGGAGAAACTTCTTCACCCAGAGAGTGGTGAACCTGTGGAATTCTCTACCACAGAAAGTTGTTGAGGCCAATTCACTAAATATATTTAAAAAGGAGTTAGATGTAGTCCTTACTACTAGGGGATCAAGGGGTATGGCGAGAAAGCAGGAATGGGGTACTGAAGTTGCATGTTCAGCCATGAACTCATTGAATGGCGGTACAGGCTCGAAGGGCCGAATGGCCTACTCCTGCCCCTATTTTCTATGTTTCTATGTTTCTATTAGTGCTGAGTGACTAAGGGAAATCACACAAGCTGTTTTTTTTCCCAACTTATGTCCCAAACAATAATCTTTACTAAAACAAGGAAGATTTCTGCATTGGTATTCAATATGCCATACAAAACTGTTCATAACACATGTAATGTACTATCAATAACATTGTAGCTAGGTTGGAGAGTGTTGTGAGAACACAACCCTATTTGCTTATGAAAGAGAGAGTTTTGGTTGATAAATAATGGTTCATCAGGGTTTTGCATTGATCTATCTATTTCTACTGTCTCCCAGGAATTAATAAATAGCATTTTGAGAGACAGGATAACAGGGTTATATATCTGCCAATGGATCAAAACAATCTGTGGGACATTCATTGGCCTAGAAATCCCGGCCTCCCAAGGTCCATACGGGAAGGCATCACAATGCGCATGCACTGAAAACCGGCTTTTCCGATTTGTCAAGCTCCAGCTTGACAGACCATCCATATATCGGGAGCGAGGACGTTTGCGTGGACAAGATTGCAATATTTATCCATATCTTGCCCAGCGGATGTCCTGAAAACACTTGTGCCTGGTAAAAACAGGCGCATAGCCTACTTTTACAGGCATTAAGAGTTTTAAAACATAAAAAACGTAATGAAATAACATTTTAAAAACACATTTTATTTCTAAAAACTCTGCCCACTAAGGTAAGTTTATTTTAAACCATAATTTAATAAAAATTTTAAATCGGAAATGTTTTTTTATAAGACATAAATAAATTTAATTTAAATAAATGTTAAATATGTGTTGTATGTTTTCTATTTTTTATTCGTGTTTTGGGTGTTTGGGAGCTGTTTCTCAATTTTAATAATGGGAACTCCAATCTATGGATTTTGGCCTCATGGTCTTTGTGATTTTCATGTTGTTGGGTGTTTTTCCTGAGTATGGCCACTGCAAGTCTCCCAAAGAATACAAACCAGAGTTGGAAATAGGACATACCACTGTGTCCATAACAATATTGCAATTGCTGTTATTTTCTGAATGAAAGAAATCCAATAAAAAGTGATTTGAAATTGTGTTTGCGAAGATGTTGCTGCAAATGGTGACCTAAATATGTTCATGCTGACTTGTCATTGTAGTGTAAAAACATTTTGAAACATTGAAAAGCTGATTTTCAAAATCCTTGCAGCAAATACTTTGAACGGTTCTGGTCTCCATTTTATAAAAAGAATAGCGAGGCACTGGAGCAGGTGCAGGAAAGATTAATTGGAATGATACCAGAACTCAAAGCTTGTATCTGAAAGCAAGGATCGGTGCTTGGGCCCTAGCAATTCACAATCTATATCAATGATTTGGATGAAGGGACCAAATGTAATACAGCTACAGCGTCGAAAATCCGGAGTTCTGGAAATCGTACTATTCCGGAATCCGGACACCAGGATGATCCGTGGCGGGGTAGTCTGGAATCTGGAAAATGTTCTGGAATCCAGACCCCCACGCCACCGACCTCTCCCCTGCCTCAGGCCCCCTGCCCTCCGTACCTGGGCCCAGGCATTTATGGAATCGGGACGTCAGAAAGACGTTCCAAAGTTTGGAAATACACAGAATCTGGAGCGGCCTCAATCCCGAGGCTTACAGATTTTCGACCTGTACCTTTATATCCAAATTGCTAATGATACAAAGCTAAGTGGTAATGTAAGTTCTGAGGAGGATGCAACGAGACTTCAAGGGGATATAGACAGGCTAAGTGAATGGGCAAGAACATGGCAAATGGAATATAATGTGGAAAAATGTAAAGTTATCCACTATGGTAGGAAAAATAAAATAGCAGAGTATTTTTTAAATGGTGAGGGATTGGGCTGAAGGGGTTAAAAAATCATTAGTATTTTTATTTGTGGCTAAGCTTCAGTTGAGCGTGGGACCATAACGTCTAACTCTCGAGAAGGGAGTATTTGGTCGATGTCCTAGCATAGACAGAATTACACAAGATAACGATAAACACCCCAGCTTTGTCTATCTATTAACAGAAGATTTAGTCAAGGACAAATAGGTCTGGGAAAGAGTACTTTCACAGGAATTGCTTAACTGTAGAAAGTAATGATGTAGCATGTAACTGATCAGATAAAAGGGGGAGGTAACGAAGCTTGCTGTCAATATTCTTGTATTAACCAATTAATATTTGTAATCATAGTAGGTAGGCAAAACTTTGTGACGCGGCAGGGAAACAACAAATGGATAGCTTCCATGCAGAACTTCATGATTTTGTATGTATTTTGAGTGTATAAAAACAGTAACCCGACGATTGTTCCAAGACGAACGGCTGGTTTGGGTCAATGAATTACTGAACTCGTGTAGAAGCTGTCTCTCCCTCGATCGAGTACTTTATAATAAATGATTCTTTTCTCCAAAACAGACTTGTGTTGTGTCTCTTTGCAATACTCCACATCAATTGGTGCTGCGAGCAGGGTACCTGCAGGAAACCGACAGACGGACATTCACAGAAGCATCACGAGTGAGTATATTTAAACTACCACTCATAATCTGATGTAAGCTGTAACAAAACGTGTCTGTTGCCCGGGGTACCTGAATCTGTGACAAGTCTGTTATGGTGCAAAAGACTTGGGGGTAATTTAAATGTGTTGTATATCTGTCACTATATAAGTCAAAGTGAGAAACCAGTAGTCGTTGCAAACTCCAGGTTTAAGGAACCAGGTCAAGAAGGCAATCAATATTGTTAGTCCAGTCGGACGTTATAGGTGTCCAAAAGTTCACAGAATCCGGTGAAGGGGTAGACGTGCTCAAACGTGAGATTATAAGGTATCGTTGGGATTGTAGACTCTAGGGAGGGACAATCAGTATCTAAGAATACAGTTTAAATCGATAGGAAAATATCGGTGGGGCCATAGACTCTGGGTTTAAGGGAAACCAAGCAGAGGGATGGGTGATATCTGATACAGTGAAACCGATTAATATCATCATCATAGGCAGTCCCTCGGAATCGAGGAAAACTTGCTTCCACTCTTAGCATGAGTTCTTAGGTGGCTGTACTGTCCTGGCCTGAAGACAGCAAAGGTTGGACAGCTTCCCACTGGTTCTGTAGTTTAGTTCCACTCTAGCGGGGAGCTTGTCAACTGTGAGGTGGAGCATGGCAGCGAGGAAAATTGAGAAGCGGTTGTGGCAATGACGCAACCCTGTTTGACCCCGGTCTGAACATGGATTCGGTCTGTAATAGATCCATTGGTAAGGATCACAGCCTACATGTTGTCGTGGAGCAGGTGGAGGATGGTGGCGTACTTTTGGGGGCATCCGAAATGGAGGAGGATGCTCCATAGACCCTCGCGGTTGACAGTGTCAAAAGTCTTTGTAAGGTCGAAGAAGGCCATGTATCAGGGCTGGCGCTGTTCCCTGCATTTTTCTTGCAGCTGTCGCACTGCAAAAAAGCAAAAAACGATTAATAATGACTATTTTAAGTGACGGATGGGATCCTAAAATAAGAAATCAGTCAAAGCAGGATTAATGGTAACAAGTCAGTGCCTACAATTACGGAGGTTAAGAGTAGAAGTGAGTAGGTTGAGAATGACGGCCACTGGATGGTTGGGACAGAGACTGATGAAGAAAAACAAGGGAACCAGGAAAAAAAAAGAAAATAAGCTTTGTTGAATGAAAAGTTGGTGGGAGTTAATGAATTTTTCATTTGTCTGAAAGCCTGTTTTTTTTTTAAAAAAAGAAAAATGGTGTAGCTGTCTGTATGTTTTAGCTCCACCCACTTTTTCAGACAGAGTGTTGAAAGTTTTTAACCCTTTGTAGTGTTATCCGAGATGTGGGAAGTTTTAAGAAAGTGTGAACCTAGAATTGATTTGCCTTTTATGTTAGAAATGCGGATTTATTTTGATTATAATTTATGAAGCGATGAAATGCACAAAGAATGGGTTTGTTTAACAAAAGATCAAGCCTTCAGCTTTGCTAAAAAATAAATTAAAAAAAAAGAGAAAACAGAACCGACACAGAAGCTTCACCTCTGGTGCCAAGAAATTTGGACGTTCTAATTGGATTACAGCAAAAAATGTCTCGTTTTTTTAAAACAAAATTCCGACACGCTCACCTACTTGTCAAAAGAAAACATCATCATCATAGGCAGTCCCTCGAAATCGAGGCAGACTTGCTTCCACTCTTAGCATGAGTTCTTAGGTGGCTGAACAGTCCAATATGAGAACCACAGTCTCTGTCACAGGTGGGACAGATAGTCGTTGAGGGAAAAGGGTGGGTGGGACTGGTTTGCCGCATGCTCTTTTCGCTGCCTGCGCTTGATTTCTGCATGCTCTCGGCGACGATACTCGAGCTCAGCGCCCTCCCGGATGCACTTCCTCCACTTAGGGTGGTCTTTGGCCAGGGACTCCCAGGTGTCAGTGGGGAAGTCACACTTTATCAGGGAGGCTTTGAAAGTGTCCTTGTAACTTTTCCTCTGCCCACCTTTGGCTCGTTTGCCGTGGATGAGTTCCAAGTAGAGCGCGCTTGCTTTGGGAGTCTCGTGTCTGGCATGCGAACTATATGGCCTGCCCAGCGGAGCTGATCAAGTGTGGTCAGTGCTTCAATGCTGGGGATGTTGGCCTGGATGAGGACACTAATGTTAGTGCGTCTGTCCTCCGAGGGGATTTGTAGGATCTTGCAGAGACATCGTTGGTGGTATTTCTCCAGCGACTTGAGGTGTCTACTGTACATGGTCCACGTCTCTGAGCCATACAGAAGGGCAGGTATTACTACAGCCCTGTAGACCATGAGCTTGGTGACAGTTTTGAGCGCCTGGTCTTCAAACGCTCTTTTCCTGAGGCGGCCGAAGGCAGCACTGGCGCACTGGAGGCGGTGTTGGATCTCATCGTCAATGCCTGCTCTTGTTGATAGGAGGCTCCCGAGATAAGGGAGGTGGTCCACGTTGTCCAGGGCCGCGCCGTGGATCTTGATGTCTGGGGGACAGTGCTGTGCGGTGAGGACAGGCTGGTGGACGACCTTTGCCTTACTGATGTTTAGCGTAAGGCCCATGCTTTCATATGCCTCGGTAAATACGTTGACTATGTCCTGGAGTTCAGCCTCTGTGTGTGCACAGATGCAGGCGTCGACGATTGAGGTTGGAGTGGTCTTGGACATGGCCTGGAGAAGGCGAAGGTTGAACAGCTTCCCACTGGTTCTGTCGTTTAGTTCCACTCCAGCGGGGAGCTTATCAACTGTGAGGTGGAGTGTGGCAACGATGAAGATTGAAAAGAGGGTTGGGGCGATGATGCAGCCCTGCTTGACAGCGGCCCGGTCCAAAGCAAACACGTAATCATTGATTACATTGGGTTGAAAGACAATAAATTTAGTCTAGGAATGAGATAAAGAAAGGAGAATGGCTGGTTTGTGTCACCGAGTTACTGAACTCGTCTAGAAGCTGTCTCTCCCTCGATCGAGTACTTTATAATAAATGATTCTTTTCTCCAAAACAGACTTGTGTTGAGTAGCTTTGTAATATTCCACTACATAGGCAATGTCGCGTATTGAGGATGACCCACTTCCACACCAAAAAGGGATGAGTTTACAGGTGTTTCAATAAGGGACCTGACATTCTAGGTCCCAAACTACATATTGAAGGGTGGAAGGTGCCTGTGCGTGGATTCTTTTAATGTGGGGTGGCCGTTGCACATCAGCCACCAGAGGGACCTGGGTGTCCTTGTACATGAATCACTGAAAGTTAATATGCAGCTACAGCAAGCAATTAAGAAAGCAAATGGTATGATGGCCTTTATTACAAGAGGATTTAAGTATAAGAGTAAAGACATCTTATTGCAATTATATAGGGTCCTGTTGAGACTGCACCTGGAGTATTGTGTCCAGTTTTGGTCTCATTACATAAGGAAGGATATACTTACCATTGAGGGAGTGCAACAAAGATTCACCAGACTGATTCCTGGGATGGGGGGATTGTCCAATGAGGAGAGATTAAGTAGACGAGGCCTAAATTCTCTGGCGTTTAGAAGAATGAGAGGTGATCTCATTGAAACATACAAAATTCTTACAGAGCTTGACAGGATAGATGCAGGGAGAATGTTTCCCCTGGCTGAGGAGTTTAGAACCAGGGGTCACAGTCTCAGAATAAGGGGTCGGCCAATTAGGACTGAGATGAGGAGAAACTTCTTCACTCAGAGGGTGGAGAATCTTTGGAATTCTTTACCCCAAAGGACTGTGGAGGCTCAGTCTTTGAGTATATTCAAGACAGAGATTGATAGATTTTTGGATATTAAGAGAATTAAGGGATATGGGGACAGTGCAGGAAAGTGGAGTTGAGGTAGATCAGCCATTATCTCATTGAATGGCGGAGCAGACTCGAGGAGCTGAATGACCTACTCCTGCTCCTATTTCTTATGTTCTTATGTTCTTACATCTATGGGGGATGACTGAACAGGCTAGAGCTTTTTTCTCTTGGAAAGGCAAGATTGAGGGGTGACCTGATGGAGTTCCAGAAGATTATGGAAGTCTTTGATAGGGTTGACGTAGAGAAGATGTTTCCACTAGCATGTGAGATCAGAATGAGGGGCCTTAAATATAAGATAGTCACTTGTTAATCCAACGTGGAATTCGGGAGAAACTTCTTTACCCAGAGAGTGGTTAGAATGTGAACTCGCTGTCACAAGGGGTAGTTGAGGTAAATAGCACAGATGCATTTAAGGGGAAGCTGGATAAGCTCAGGAGGGAGAAAGAAACAGCAGGTTATGTTGATGGGGTTAGATGAAGAAGGGTCAGAGGAGGATCATGTGAAGCATAAACACTGGCATGGACCTGTTGGGCTGAATGGCCTGTTTCTGTGCTGAAAATACTTTGTAACACATTGGTTATTTTAAATCATATTCATTTGCTTCAAGCAGATTATTTTCATAACACTGTTTATTTTTATTTTATTTGAGTTCTATGGAACTGTTAGTCTTGGCTCAGTGATAGCGCCAGCACCTTGGAATCAGGATGGTGTGGGTTCAAACCCCATTGCAGCAACTTGAGTGCATAAACAGAAAATCAGGAGACGCTCAATGGGCTGAGAAAGCCCTTTAACCGTTTCCTGATTCTCCACCTTAGCACTTTACAGATCATTCTACGTTTTTTTTTCTGTGTGTGTGGTCACTGTGCTTCCTTTAATACCTCCACTTCCCCTGTGTAAAACAGTTTTTCTTCGTGTTGACTTTGCATCTTCTGCCAATCACCTTTGGTTCTCGACCCTTCCACCAATAGGAACAATTTCTCTCTATCTACTCTTAGACTCCTCATGATTTTGAACAGCTCAATCAAATCTCCTCTCAATATTCTCTGCTCTAAGGAGAACAATCCCAGCTTCTCCAGTCTATCCACGCAACTGAGGTCCCTCAATCCTGGAACCATTCTTGTAAATCTTTACTGCACCCTCCCGAAGGCCTTCACATCCTTCCCATAGTGCGATACCCAGAACTGGACACAATACTCTAGTATTTTATACAGGTTCATCTTAACTTCTTTGCTTTTGTACTCTGTGCCCTTATTTATAAAGCCTAGGATCCTATATGCTTTTTTAACCGCTTTCTCAACCTGCCCTGCCAGCTTCAACGACTTGTGCACATATACCCCTAGGTCTCTCTGTTCCTGCACCCCCTTTAGAATGGCGGAGCAGGCTTGCAGGACCAAATGGCCTACTCCTGCTCCTATTTCTTATATTCTTATGTTCCAATTGTACCCTTCAGTTTATATTGCTTCTCCTCGTTTTTCCTACCAAAATGTATCATTTTGCACATTTCTGCGTTAAACTTCATCTGCCACGTGTCCGCCCATTCCACCAACATGTCATGTCTTCTTGGAGTCTACCCCTATCCTCCTCACTGTTTGCTATACTTCCAAATTTTATGTCATCTGCAAATTTGGAAATAGTGCTCTGTAAACCCAAGTCCAAATCATTACTATATATCAAGAAAAGCAGTGGTCCTAGTACTGACCCCTGGGGAACACCATGGTATACCTTCCTCCAGTTCAAAAAACAACCGTCCACCACTACTCTCTGTTTCCTGTCACTTAGCCACTGTCCCTTTTATTCCCTGGGCTTCAACTTTGCTGAAAAGTCTATTGGGCCGAAAATTCTGGCCTCGCCAGGTCGGTACGAAGTGTGCATGGACCCGACGAGGCCTCGCAAAAGCCGATTTCCAGGCCGCGATGCGCATGCGCCGAAAACAGGCTTT
This sequence comes from Pristiophorus japonicus, assembly GCF_044704955.1. Taxonomy (NCBI): domain Eukaryota; kingdom Metazoa; phylum Chordata; class Chondrichthyes; family Pristiophoridae; genus Pristiophorus; species Pristiophorus japonicus. The sequence continues at coordinate 36,493,738 of NC_091979.1, forward strand.
TCCGATCTGTCAAGATTTCTCCGTACAGATTCTCCACATCCCCAGGAGAAGGACATTCGCGTGGGAAGGATTGAGCTAATTGCCCAACTCATGCCCAGCGAATGTCCTTCAAACTCTTACGCCTGGTATCAACTAACTTGTGTTTTCTCGACAGACACTGCCTGACCTGCTGAGTGTCTTTTATCTTTTCTGTTTTTGTTTCAGATATCCAGTATACGCAGTGTTTTGCTTTTGTTCACATTGGTGCTGGAAGTACGGAGTTTCTACGGACCCGGGAAGGCATCGGAAAAGTCGGGTTTCAGCGCGCAATGCGCATGCGCTGAAAACCGGCTTTTCCGATCTGTCAAGTTTCTAGCTTGACAGATCATCCGCAGATTGGGAGCGAGGACATTTGCAGGGCAAGATTTCCGATCTTTACAGATATCTTGCCCAGCAAATGTCCTCAAAAATCTTGCACCTGAAAAAGCAGGTGTATAGCCTACTTTTACAGGTGCAAGTGTTTAAAAATAGACAAAAACATTTTAAAATAAAATGATAAAACACATTTTCTTCTTAAAAACCCTCCCCACTGCGGTAAGTTTATGTTTTAACTATAATTAAAAAAACTTTTTTAAAAATCGGGAAAATATTTTATTTTTATAAGACATAATAACTTTAATTTCAATTAATTTTAAATATGTGTGGTCTGTTTTTTATTATTTTGTGTGATTGCTTTTTTTCCCATTAATAGCACTGAGAACTCGTAGATACGCGAGTCTCAGTGCTCTTAATAGGAACCTGTGAAATAATTACCTGATTGGCTGAGCAGTCACACATGACTGCATCTTCTGCATCGGGAACCTCTGCACGGGAGCACGGGAGGAGAAAGCCTCCCCATCGGAAATTAGGGCGCCTCCTAGACCACCAGATAAATTCGTAAAAAATATCCAGCGAGGTGGCAATTGTCCGCGGGAAGACCCCCAGAGGAATTTCTATTTACTTCGCTGCCTTTTCGCTAGGTATGTCTACCTTGAAGAAGCTCCTCTACTCAATATGATTTCTGTTTTGTCTCTTGTTCACCTCTAGCACTCTCCATTTTTCTTCGTGTGTTTGATTGTGCATTTGCAAAGACTGGTTTTCACAGCCACATCTCTTTTCTGTCCTGTGCAAATTACTTCTGTCCTTGAACCATTTCCAGTTTTGCCACTTTACAGGTCATTGTGTGTCTTTTCCTGTGTGTGGTCATTGCCCTTAAATCTGGCACCAAGCTTATGGTCTATAGAACAGTAGTGATACCCGCCCTCCTGTATGGCTGAGAGATGTGGACCATATATAGTAGACGCCTCAAATTGCTGGAGAAATACCACCAGCGCTGCCTCTGCAAGATCCTGCCAATCCCTTGGGAGGACAGATGCACCAGTGTCAGTGTTCTTGATCAGGCCAACATCCCCAGCATCGAAGCACTGACCACACTCGATCAGCTCCGTTGGGCAGGCCACATTGTCCGCATGCCGGACACAAGACTCCCAAAGCAAGTGCTCTACTCAGAACTCCTACATGGCAAGCAAGCCCCAGTTGGGCAGAGGCAACGTTTCAAGGACACCCTCATAGCCTCCTTGAAAAGTGCAACATCCCCATTGACACCTGGGAGTCCCTGGCCAAAGACCGCCCTAAGTGGAGGAAGAGCATCCGGGAGGGCGCTGAGCACCTTGAGTCTCGTCGCCGAGAGCAAACAGGAAACAAGTGCAGGCAGCGGAAGGAGCGTGCGGCAAACCAGACTCCCCACCCACCCTTTCCTCCAATAATTGTCTGTCCCACCTGCGACACAGACTGTAATTCCTGTATTGGACCGTTCAGTCACCCGAGAACTCACTTTTAGAGTGGAAGCAAGTCTTCCTCGATTTCAAGGGACTACCTATTATGATGATGATTGATCACCCCCACCCTCCTCTCTTTCCCTTGCGTGCTGTCCCTTCTTAAATGCTGCTCACATGTAATATCTTTCAATTCTGAGGAAAGGTTTATACCTGAAATGACATAGAAGTGAAATTTCTCTTGGGCGGGTTTACACTGCCTCAACCAACATCACTAAAAACAGATTATCTGGTCATTATCACATTGCTGTTTGAGGGATGGTGCTGTGCGTTGACTGCTGTGTTTCCTACATTACAACAGTGACTACACTTCAAAAGCAGTTCACTTAAAGTGCTTTGGGACACCATGATGTACTCTTGTTCTTTTTATGTCCTCTTGCTTTCCCTTTGGGAACCGTGTAAAGTAGTGGAAGGGTTTGTAGGCTGATTAACAGTCTGACTGGCTATGTTAACATTTCCATGGCCATAACCATCTTTATACCAGTCAGTGGTGTACAGCAGGAGGGTTTTATGGGCGCCCACAACCCATACAATGAGGGGGAGGGGCACCCACCAGACACCGGACATGACTATCCCGCTGGATGTTAACCCAGAATTCAAAGCCGGATCTTTGACTCCACTCGCCAGGACTGGGATTCGAAGTCCACACCTTCTGAACCAGAGGCAGGAATGCTGCCACTGAGCCAAGGACTCACTCCTACGCTGAGGTCATGAAAGGGGCTTTTTAAACGCAAGTTCTTTCATTCCTCAGGGGTAGATTTTCACCTGCATTGGAGGCTGTTCAGAGAAGGTTCACAAGGTTGATTCGGGAGATGAGGGGGTTGAATTATGAAGATAGGTTGAGTAGGTTAGGCCGCTACTCATTGGAGTTCAGAAGAATGAGAGGAAATCTAATTGAAACATATAAGATAATGAGGAGGCTTGACAAGGTGGATGCAGAGAGGATATTTCCAATCATAGGGGAAACTAAAACTAGGGGGCATAGTCTCAGAATAAGGGGCCGTCCATTTCAAACTGAGATGAGGAGAAATTTCTTCTCTCAGAGGGTTGTAAATCTATGGAATTCTCTGAAGGCTGGATCATTGGATATATTTAAGGTGGCAATAGGCAGATTTTTGAGCGATAAGAGAATAAAGGGTTATGGGGAGCGGGCAGGGAAGTGGAACTGAGTCCATGATCAGATCAGCCATGATCTTATTAAATGGCGGAGCAGGCTCGAGGTGCCAGGTGGCCTACTGCTGCTCCTATTTCTTAAGTTCTTATGTTCTTCTGCATGTAAATCTCCAAGTTGTTTCTTTATACAAAACCTAGGGATCAATTTTGTTGTCAAATGTTTCTGTTTTGTCTTATAACACTAATGTGAAGAGCAATGGGACTTTTACTACGTTAAAGGTGCTATATAAATAAACATTGTTGTTGTTGTTGTTATTGGGGATACACAGCGGACGGGCAGTGGTTGGAGGAATCGCACTAACCACCCATCGGCCGCAGTAAGAGGCCTGAAGAGATAACTTCATTGTCAGGACTCATTACAATAACATACGCTAGATGCCAGTGCAAGTCTTTCTTCCTTTCAGTGCAACAACCAATTTGTGCACAGTAAGGTCCTATGAAAGAGAATCAGATAAGTGACCAGTTCATCGGTTTTAGCTGGTGTTGCTTGAGGGATAAATATTGGCCAAGTCACTGGGAGAACTCGCCTGCTCTTCCTCAAATAGGGCCATGGGATCTTTCATGCCTAACTGAAAAGATAGAAGGGACCTTTGTTTAATGTCTCATCCAAAGGACAGCACTTCTATCAATGGTGTATACCCCAGGCACTGCTTCGACGTGTCAACCCAGCTTATATGTACAATTCATAGAGTGGGATTTGAACCCACAACCTGCTGAGTTAGTGGTACAAGTACGACCGCAGAGCCAAGGCGAGTCTTGCAAATGTTATTAAAGATTGTCAACACTTTTAATATATTTCCAGTAGAGTGGACAAGGGAGAACCAGTTGATGTGGTATATTTGGACTTTCAGAAGGCGTTCGACAAGGTCCCACACAAGAGATTGATGTGCAAAGTTAGAGCACATGGGATTGGGGGTAGTGTACTGACATGGATTGAGAACTGGTTGTCAGACAGGAAGCAAAGAGTAGGAGGAAATGGGTACTTTTCAGAATGGCAGGCAGTGACTAGTGGGGTACCGCAAGGTTCTGTGCTGGGGCCCCAGCTGTTTACACTGTACATTAATGATTTAGATGAGGGGATTAAATGTAGTATCTCCAAATTTGCGGATGACACTAGGTTGGGTGGCAGTGTGAGCTGCGAGGAGAATGCTGTGAGGCTGCAGAGTGACTTGGATAGGTTAGGTGAGTGGGCAAATGCATGGTAGATGAAGTATAATGTGGATAAATGTGAGGTGATCCACTTTGGTGGTAAAAACAGAGAGACAGACTATTATCTGAATGGTGACAGATTAGGAAAAGGGGAGGTGCAAAGAGACCTGGGTGTCATGGTACATCAGTCATTGAAGGTTGGCATGCAGGTGCAGCAGGCGTTTAAGAAAGCAAATGGCATGTTGGCCTTCATAGCAAGGAGATTTGAGTACAGGGGCAGGGAGGTGTTGCTACAGTTGTACAGGGCATTGGTGAGGCCACACCTGGAGTATTGTGTACAGTTTTGGTCTCCTAACCTGAGGAAGGACATTCTTGCTATTGAGGGAGTGCAGCGAAGGTTCACCAGACTGATTCCCGGGATGGCGGGACTGACCTATCAAGAAAGACTGGATCAACTGGGCTTGTATTCACTGGAGTTCAGAAGAATGAGAGGGGACCTCATAGAAACATTTAAAATTCTGACGGGGTTAGACAGGTTAGATGCAGGAAGAATGTTCCCAATGTTGGGGAAGTCCAGAACCAGAGGTCACAGTCTAAGGATAAGGGGTAAGCCATTTAGGACTGAGATGCGGAGGAACTTCTTCACCCAGAGAGTGGTGAACCTGTGGAATTCTCTACCACAGAAAGTTGTTGAGGCCAATTCACTAAATATATTCAAAAAGGAGTTAGATGAGGTCCTTACTACTAGGGGGATCAAGGGGTATGGCGAGAAAGCAGGAATGGGGTACTGAAGTTTCATGTTCAGCCATGAACTCATTGAATGGCGGTGCAGGCTAGAAGGGCTGAATGGCCTACTCCTGCACCTATTTTCTATGTTTCTATGTTTCTATGTTTTCATTTTATCTCTAAGCTTTCATTTTCTTACCACCTTGGGCACTGCTACAATTCGTAGGCGATTCTCAAGCAATGGGTGGAGGAAATTCAGATGGAATGCTAATTTAGATTCACTTTCATAATTTGTATTCATATGTATTGACAATATGTTTTTGTTTTGGTAAACAGATGTGAGTTGGACCATACTGTATTTACAGAATTATATCAACTGTCTTTGTTACATATTTGCAACAATTTACAATTTGCAAAGAAGTGGTCAGTAGTTAAGAGAATGGTAGCATAATGGTAATGTTACTAGATTAGTAAACCAGAGGCCTGGACTCATTCATCCATGAGTTCAAATCCTACCATGGCAGCTGGGGAATTAAATAAATCTCAATTTAAACAGCTAGTGTCAGTAATGACGACCATGGGCCCAATTTTGGCCATGACTTGCATCAATTATTTTGGAGTAAGTTGTTTTTTCTAGCATAAGTTTAAAAAAAGCCATTTTCCCCAAAAAATTTGCTCCAGAATAAGTCAGTTAGGTACAATTTTTTTTAAGTTCAGTTTTTTTTTCAAAAGGGGGCGTTCCCAGCCACTTACGCCAGTTTTGGCCATTTATAGATAGAAACATAGAAAATAGGTGCAGGATTAGGCCATTCGGCCCTTCGAGCCTGCACCACCATTCAATAAGATCATGGTTGATCATTCACCTCAGAACCCCTTTCCTGCCTTCTCTCCATACCCCTTGATCCCTTTAGCCATAAGGGCCACATCTAACTCCCTCTTGAACATATCGAACAAACTGGCATCAACAGCTCTCTGCGGTAGAGAATTCCACAGGTTAATAATGCTCTGAGTGAAGAAGTTTCTCCTCATCTCATTCCTCAATGGCTTACCCCTTATCCTTTGACTGTGAACCCTGGTTCTGGACTTCCCCAACATCGGGAACATTCTTCTTGCATCTAACCTGTCCAGTCCCGTCAGAATTTTACATGTTTCTATGAAATCCCCTCTCATTCTTCTAAACTCCAGTGAGTACACGCCCAGTTGATCCAGTCTCTCCTCATATGTCAGTCCTGCCATCCCGGGAATCAGTCTGGTGAACCTTCGCTGCACTCCCTCAATAGCAAGAATGTCCTTCCTCAGATTAAGACACCAAAACTGAACACAATATTCCAGGTGAGGCCTCACCAAGGCCCTGAACAACTGCAGTAAGACCTCCCTGCTCCTATACTCAAATCCCCTTGCTATGAAGGCTAACGTGCCATTTGCCTTCTTCACCGCCTGCTGTACCTGCATGCCACCCTTCAATGACTGATGTACCATGACACCCAGGTCTCGTTGCAACTCTCCTTTTCCTAATCTGCCGCCATTCAGATAATATTCTGCCTTCGTGTTTTCTGCCAGCAAAGTGGATAACCTCACATTTATCCACATTATACTGCATCTGCCATGCATTTGCCCACTCACCTAACCTGTCCAAGTCACCCTGCAGCCTCTTAGCATTCTCCTCACAGCTCACACCACCATCCAGCTTAGTGTCATCTGCAAACTTGGAGATATTACACTCAATTCCTTCATCTAAATCATTGATGTATATTGTAAATAGCTGGGGTCCCAGCACTGAGCCCTGCCACTTTGGCCAGCTAAAACTTACTCCAAATCGACTTAGGTCAGCATATGTGGCCAACTCTGAAAAACATTGCGGCAGTTAAGAATTCGGCGCAGGTTAGTACATTTAAAGCACCAAGACTTACACAGCACTAAACAAACCACAATAAGTAATAAGCAATCAATCAATAACAAATAAAAAATAGAAGTCCTACCTACTGTAAGTGTCACAAAATCCCAAGTGTTTCTCGAAGATGTTCGGCCTGTGAAAGGAAAAGTTGCAAGCAGGGTGGTGAGATCTACCTCTGTAATTTGGACTTTGGGTATTGGATTGATCAAAGACTGTCTGGGAAGCTGTTAATCTAGTCAGCTGCCAGAAGTACATTAGCATCTTAAACAACCAGCCCACAGCAGAGTGCCCCCACCCCACAGTGATACTGAGGCAAGCCCATAGAAATCCCTGGCCTCACCCAGATCTCCTGGAACCAGTAAAGAAACATGACAAAGGCAAGGGCTCGGCAGCCCATCGAAAATAAACGCAGAAATTCCGGGTCCCATCAACACCTAGTCCCACCATTTAACTCTCATCAAAAGGTAACGAGCACACCAAACTTAACAAAGGGCACACATCAGAATCAATGGGCCAGCCAAGACAGAACAAAGGAGTCTTGAGATTTGGCGCCAAGATTAGCAGGCCCCTCAGTAATATAACTAGAGGCCTCAGAAAGCGAAAGGAGGTAAAAAAAAAGCAGAAGAAAAAGAACAGAAGCTGAGATGATTCACTAGGCTGATTCCGGAGATGAGGGGGTTACCTTATGATGATAGATTGAGTAGACTGGGTCTTTACTCGTTGGAGTTCAGAAGGATGAGGGGTGATCTTATAGAAACATTTAAAATAATGAAAGGGATAGACAAGATAGAGGCAGAGAGGTTGTTTCCAATGGTCGGGGAGACTAGAACTGGGGGGCACAGCCTCAAAATACGGGGGAGCCAATTTAAAACCGAGTTGGGAAGGAATTTCTTCTCCCAGAGGGTTGTGAATCTGTGGAATTCTCTGCCCAAGGAAGCAGTTGAGGCTAGCTCATTGAATGTATTCAAATCACAGATAGATAGATTTTTAACCAATAAGGGAATTAAGGGTTATGGGAGCGGGCGGGTAAGTGGAGCTGAGTCCACGGCCAGATCAGCCATGATCTTGTTGAATGGCGGAGCAGGCTCGAGGGGCTAGATGGCCTACTCCTGTTCCTAATTCTTATGTTCTTATGTTCTTATCAGAAGCTAGGAAGCTAAGAACCTTGAGAAGAAGCCACCACCTTCCATCCCAGCAACCACGAGGCAACAGTGACACCACGACCAACAAATCGACGCCGGAGGGAAAAGACCGAAGAAAAAACCGTGGTCCGACCAAAACCCGACCACCACAACCGATTCCTAAAGACCAACGAGGTAAAATTTACCTAAAGGGGCCCAAAACTACAGCTAGAGGAAGGAAATCGGGTACTCACCAAGCACATTTCCAAAACATGCCCAAACGCTTCAGTGGACTCGCGAAGACTGACCAGGTGCGCAGTTGGAAGTCTTCTACCCCGTCCGGGGCACGGCAGGCACCAACCAGCACATCCCGCAAACCCCGAAACCGCTCAACTGTCAAGGAATCATTTGGTGAGCATAATCTCTGTAACCCTAGAGTTCCGGCTTTGATAGTTAGAAGTGGGAGATGGGAGGCAAGACTGGGAGTGTGTTTTTCGATGTGTAACTTAATGTTCCCCCTTCCATTCTAAGCTTTGAAGTTTTTATATAATCTTGAAGTCATCCTTAAAATAAACGTAAGGATTTTTTTGCACCAAAACATTTGTCTGCTGCTCTTTATTACATCCTGACTAATAAGTCCAAGGTTTGGAACCAGGGTGTGGGAGCGATTCGAACCACTCAAGGTCAGAAGGTGAAGCTGACAGATCCATCACCCCCCTACACTTTATGCCAGAGTCAAGTGTTTTTTTTAAAGCTCCCCCCCCACCCCACCCCATCAAAACACTCTTTCTCCCCACCCCCCATCCCAAAACTCTCCTTCTCCCCGCCTCCCCCCCACCCGCCCCACCAACCCCCCCCACCCCGCAATCAAAACTATCCTCACTAAACAAAGCACAACCATCAATAAACAAAAAATAAACCTGAAGACCTACCTCGGCCCGGGAAGTCAGCAGGCTGGCCGGCCGGTGCGGGAGGCCACTCAGCCGGGGATAGGGTGCGGCAAAGATCGGGGCGTCCCTTCAGCCGGGGATAGGGGCTGCGAGCATCGGGTCCTGCTCACAGCCCGCAGGACACGCTGGGAGGGCAGGAGCATGTGCGCAGACATCACTGTGCATGCGCGCAGTTGCTGACGGTGCTTTCTGCACCGGGCTGTTGCTCCGCCCCCCCCACTGCACTATCTACGCCACACTGGGACACCAGAGACTCGACAGAGTGGGCAGGATTGGGCCACTTTTTTTCGGCGCAGTTTCCAGTGCGCAAAAATGGCACATTTAAGGTACGTGCACCGACAAAAGGGGTTGAGGAAAATTGAGCCCCATGAAATTCCCAGATTGTCATAAAAACCCATATGGTTCTCAAATGTCCTTTCGGGAAGGAAATCTGCTGCCTTTACCTGGTCTGGCCTATAAGTGACTCCAGACCCACAGCAATGTGGTTGACTCTTAATTGCCCTGTGAAATGGCATAGCAAGCCACTCAAGGGAAACTAGGAATGGGCATTAAATGCTGGCTTTGCCAGCGATGCCCACATTCTGTGAATGATTTTTTTTTAATTGTGTAGAATGCTATGTGGTTAATAATGTAATGGAGTGCGTGGCGGCCTGGGATCTTCAACGTGCTTGAAGTGCGCAGCACATCATCATCATCATCATCATAGGCAGTCCCATAAAACCGAGGAAGACTTGCTTCCACTCTAAAGTGAATTCTCAGGTGACTGTCACAGGTGGGACATACAGTGGTTGAAGGAAAGGGTGGGTGGGGAGTCCGGTTTGCCGCACGCTCCTTCCGCTGCTTGCGCTTGTTTTCTGCATGCTCTCGGCGATGAGACTTGAGCTGCTCAGCGCCCTCCCGGATGCTCTTCCTTCACTTAGGGCGGCCTTTGGCCAGGGACCCCCAGGTGTCGGTGGGGATGTTGCATTTTATCAAGGAGGCTTTGAGAGTGTCTTTGAAACATTTCTTCTGCCCACCGGGGGCTCGCTTGCCATGTAGGAGTTCCTAGTAGAATGCTTGCTTTGGAAGACTTGTGTCCGGCCTGCGGACGATGTGGCCCACTCAATGGAGCTGGTCGAGCGTGGTCAGTACTTCGATGCTGGAGATGTTGGTCTGCTTGAGAATACTGACGTTGGTGCATCTGTTCTCCCAGGGGATTTGCAGGATCTTGTGGAGGCATCGTTAGTGGTATTTCTCCAGCGATTTGAGGTATCTACTGTATATGGTCCATGTCTCTGAGCCATACAGAAGGGCAGGTATCACTACAGCCCTGTAGACTGTAAGCTTGGTGCCAAGTTGGAGGGCCTGATGTTCAAACACTCTCTTGCTCAGGCAGCACACAGGATGCTGGGCACCTGTATGCAAAATATGTTTAAATTATTGAGCTCCCCAATATAGGGACTGCAATGCCTGAGCAGCAATTTGTTCATACAGGGCTTGATAGGGTCAAAGGCAGGGAGGTGTTTCCCCTGGCTGAGGAGTCCAGAACCAGGGGTCACAGTCTCAGAATAAGGGGTTAGCCATTTAGGACTGAGATGGAGAAGAAACTTCTTCGTTCAGAGTGTGGCGAATCTTTGGAATTCTCTACTGCAGAGGAGGCTCAGTCTTTGAGTATATTCAAGACAGATCGATAGACTTTTGGATATTCAGGGAATCAAGGGATATGGGGACAGTGCAGGAATGTGGAGTTGCGGTAGAGGATCAGCCTTGATCTCATTGAATGGCGGAGCAGCTTCGAGAGGCCAAAAGGCCTACTCCTGCTGCTAATTCTTATGTTCTTATGTTCATTATGCTGAATTAGGGTTGACAACCCTACAAGGTTGCCCTGGAGTCTCCAGGAATGAACGATTAATCTCCGGGACACTGCTGCGAGCAAAATCCTGGCAGTAAACTCATAGGGGCATTAAAAATAATTCTGCATATTTCCAATTTCTTTGAACATTTTGTGTATAAGTTATGAAAATATTGGACATGGGGAAAAAACGGCTGTTTAACTGGACAGAGTGATTGATGGCAACAGATCATGGGATGAGATCTCCAGGAATATGTCCAACCAGAGTTGGCAACCCGAGGTTGATTTGGAATTTTTTGCTGAAGGGCAAAAAATATCCATTATGAGCTGTTTACTGATGCACAATAAAGTTCTCTAAATGATAATTTAATACACCATAGATATAGGGGTCAATTTACTGGGAATGTATCCTTGGCTGCTGAAGCTCTCATCCATGCCTTTGTTACCTCGAGACTTGACTATCCCAACGCACTCCTGGCTGGCCTCCCACATTCTACCCTACATAAACTAAAGGAGATCCAAAACTCGGCTGCCGATATCCTAACTCGCACCAAGTCCCAATCACCCATCATCCCTGTGCTCACTGACCTACATTGGCTCCCAGTAAAGCAATGCCTCGATTTAAAAATTCACATCCTTGTTTTCAAATCCCTCCATGGCATCGGCCCTCCCTAGAAACATAGGGCCCAAGTTTCGGGCCGCGCCTAGAACGGCGCAGTCCCGACCTGAACGCCCGTTTTTCGCGCCACAAAGTGCGCCTAAAAAAAACTTCCAGATTCTCCACCTCCCTGCAGGTCCTCTGGAGCTGGGCGCGGCGCAGCACGAGCTGTAGGGGGCAGAGCCAGGTCCCTGCGCTGAAAACAGTGCCGGGACCTCTGCACATGTGCGCTACAGTGGGCGTGCATGTGCAGTAGCTCCAGGTGTCAAAAACTGTGTGGGAGGGGCCGAAGCACGCAACCCCTAGCCCTGGCCCAATGGCCTCACTGGGGCTGCGTGAATAAGGCTCCTCCCACGCCCAGCTCCTGCTTCCGACCGACCCGACCGACTCCTGCTTCCCGCCCCCCGCCTCCGGACCTGACCCGACACCGACCCGACTCCTGCTTCCCCGCCCCTGGATCGGACCCGACCCCGACACCGACCCGACTCCCGCTTCCCCCCACCCCGCCCCGCCCCCGGACTGGACCCGACCCCGACCCGACCTCCCTCCCCCCGACCTGACCTCCCTCTCCCTGACCCGAACCGAACCAACCTCCCTCCCACCACCCCCTCCGACCCGACCCAACGCCACCTACCTGTAAATCTGGTGCTGGGGACGGGCCCTGCCCGAAGTCTTGGGCCCAGCTGGGCCAGGCCCGTTCAGCCTCCCTCTCCCTTCTCCTTTCCCCCCCCCCTCCACCCATCTCCTTTCCCCCCCCCACCCATCTCCTTTCCCCACCCCACCCATCTTCTTTCCCCCCCCACCACCCATCTCCTTTCTCCCCCCTCACCCATCTCCTTCCCTCCCCCACCCATCTCCTTTCCCCTCCTCCCACCCATCTCCTTTCCCCCCTCCCACCCATCTCCTTTCCCTTCCCACCCATCTCCTTCCCCCCACCCATCTCCTCCCCCCCCCCACCCATCTCCTTCTCCCCCTCCCCCCCTCCCCCTTCTCCCCCCTGTCCCCATCCCTCCCCCTTCTCCCCCTCCTCCTCCCCCTCCCCTCACTGTCAGAAACACAGACACTGACAGACAGAGAATGAGAGACACACACAGTCAGACAGAGAGATAGAGACACTGACAGAGACACACTGGGGGGCATCCCAGCACGCTGTTGGAGGGCTCCCGGTTCTGCAGTCGGTAAGTAGAAAATGTTTTATTTATTGATTTTTTTTTTTTTTATTATTTCTTATTAATTTTTTTTGATTGATTTATTGGTTGATTTATTGATGTTTTTATCATTTATTATTGTGATGGCTCTTTATTTGTAAAACTGAAGTGTTTAATGTTTGTAAACTTCCCTTTAAACCCCCCCCCCATTCCCTACGCCTGATTTGTAACCTACGTCTGATTTTCTAAAGTGTCGACAAGGTTTTTTCGAGCGTACAAAAATCTTCACTTACTCCATTCTAAGTTAGTTTGGAGTAAGTTTTCACTGACGAAACTTTGAAAACAGGCGTAAGTGGCCAGACACGCCCCCTTTTGAAAAAAAATTCTGTTCCAAAGTGACACTGTTCTAACTGACTAGAACTGGAGCAAACTAAATGGCGAGAATTCCGATTTCTAAGATACTCCGTTCTACACCAGTTGCTCCTAAAAATCAGGAGCAAATCATGGCGAAACTTGGGGCGATAGAAACATAGAAACTAGGTGCAGGAGTAGGACATTCAGCCCTTCGAGCCTGCACCACCATTCAATAAGATCATGGCTGATCATTCACCTCAGTACCCCTTTCCTGCTTTCTCTCCATACCCCTTGATCCCTTTAGCCATAAGGGCCATATCTAACTCCCTCTCGAATATATCCAATGAACTGGCATCAACAACTTTCTGCGGAAGAGAATTCCACAGGTTAACAACTCTCGGAGTGAAGAAGTTTCTCCTCATCTCAGTCCTAAATGGCTTACCCCTTATCCTTAGACTATGTCCCCTGGTTCTGGACTTCCCCAACATCAGGAACATTCTTCCTGCATCTAACCTGTCCAGTCCCATCAGAATTTTTTATGTTTCTATGAGATCCCCTCTCATCCTTCTAAACTCCAGTGAATACAGGCCCAGTCGATCCAGTCTCTCCTCATATGTCAGTCCTGCCATCCCGGGAATCAGTCAGGTGAACCTTCGCTGTACTCACTCAATAGCAAGAACGTCCTTTCTCAGATTAGGAGACCAAAACTGAACACAATATTGCAGGTGAGGCCTCACTAAGGCCCTGTACAACTGCAGTAAGACCTCCCTGCTCCTATACTCAAATCCCCTAGCTATGAAGGCCAACATACCATTTGCCTTCTTTACTGCCTGCTGTACCTGCATGCCAACTTTCAATGATTGATGAACCATGAAACCCAGGTCTCGTTGCACCTCCCCTTTTCCTAATCTGCCGCCATTCAGATAATATTCTGTCTTCGTGTTTTTGCCAGCAAAGTGGATAACCTCACATTTATCCATATTATACTGCACCTGCCACTCATTTGCTCACTCATCTAACCTGTCCAAGTCACCCTGCAGCCTTTTAGCATCCTCCTCACAGCTCACACCGCCACCCAGCTTAGTGTCATCTGCAACCTTGGACTTATTACGCTCAATTCCCTCATCCAAATCGTTAATGTATATTGTAAATAGTTGGGGTCCCAACACTGAGGCCTGCGGCACCCCACTAGTCACTGCCTGCCAGTGTGAAAAGGACCCATTTATCCCGACTCTGTGCTTCCTGTCTGCCAACCAGTTCTCTATCCACGTCAGTACATTACCCCCAATACCATGTGCTTTAATTTTGCACACCAATCTCTTGTGTTGGATCTTGTCAAAATCCGTTTGAAAGTCCAAATACACCACATCCACTGGTTCTCCTTTGTCCACTCTACTAGTTACATCCTCAAAAAAATTCTAGAAGATTTGTCAAGCAGGATTTCCCTTTCATAAATCCATGCTGACTTGGACCGATCCCTTCACTGTTTTCCAAATGTGCTGCTATTTCATCTTTAATAATTGATTCCAACATTTTCCCCACTACTGATGTCAGGCAAACAGGTCTATCACCAATGCATCCACTATTTCTAGGGCCATTTCGTTAAGAACTCTGGGATGCAGACTCTCAAGCCCCGGGGATTTATCGGCCTTCAATCCCATCAATTTCCCTGACACAATTTCCTGCCTAATAAGGATTTCCTTCAGTTCCTCCTTCTCACTAGACCCTCGGTCCCCCAGTATTTCCGGAAGGTTATTTGTGTCATCCTTTATGAAGACAGAACCAAAGTATTTGTTTAACTGGTCTGCCATTTCTTTGTTCCCCATTATAACTTCACCTGAATCTGAGTGCAAGGGACCTATGTTTGTCTACACTAATCTTTTTCTCTTCACATATCTATAGAAGCTTTTGCAGTCAATTTTTATGTTCCCGGCAAGCTTCCTCTCGTACTCTATTTTCCCCCTCTTAATTAAACCCTTTGTCCTCCTCTGCTGAATTCTAAATTCCTCCCAGTCCTCAGGTTTGCTGCTTTTTCTGGCCAATTTATATACCTCTTCCTTGGATTTAACACTATCTTTAATTTCCCTTGTTAGCCACGGTTGAGCCACCTTCCCCGTTTTATTTTTACTCCAGGCAGGGATGTACAATTGTTGAAGTTCATCCATGTGATCTTTAAATGTTTGCCATTGCCTATCCACCATCAACCTTTAAGTATCACTCGCCAGTTTATTCTAGCCAATTCACATCTCATACCATCGAAGTTACCTTTCCTTAAGTTCAGGACCCTCGTCTCTGAATTAACTGTGTCACTCTCCATTTTAATAAAGATTTCTACCATATTATCATCACTCTTCCCCAAGGGGCCTTGCACAACAAGATTGCTAATTAGTCCTTTCTCATTACACATTAGCCAGTCTAGGATGGCCAGCCCTCTAGTTGACTCCTCGACATATTGATGTAGAAATACATCCCTAATACACTCCAGGAACTCCTCCTCCACCGCATTGCTACCAGTTTGGTTAGCCCAATCAATATGAAGATTAAAGTCGCCCATGATACCTGCTGTACCTTTATTGCATGCATCTCTAATTTCTTGTTTGATGCTGTCCCCAACCTTACTACTACTGTTGGTAGTGTACACAACTCCCACTATCGTTTTCTGCCCTTTGGTATTCCGTAGCTCCACCCATACCGATTCCAGATCACCCAAGCTAATGTTCTTCCTTACTATTGCATTAATTTCCTCTTCCTATGTCTGTAATCTCCTGCAGCCTCACAACCCCCCAAGATGTCTCCGCTCCTCAAATTCTGCCCTCTTGAGCATCCCAGATTATAATCACTCAACCATTGGTTGCCGTGCCTTCTGTTGCCTATGCCCCAAGCTCTGGTACTCCCTGCCTAAATCTCTGTGCATCTCTTTCCTCCTTCAAGACTCTCCATAAAACCTACCTCTTTGACCAAGCTTTTGTCATTGGCTCGGATTTCTCCTTATGGGGCCTTGTGTGAAATTTTTAATCTCATAATTCTACTGTGATGTGCCTTTCGACATTTCACTGCGTTAAAGGTGCTATATAAATGCAAGTTGTTGTTGTTGGCTCCTATGTATAATTAAAATGTATACACAAAATGTGGAACATAAAATCCTTTTTAATGTCATACTGTGCATTCCTGATCTGCCAGTATTCTGAGATAAGTGAATACAATTTCATGCCCAAATATTTAAGATTAGATACTGTTGTGGTGATATTAGCAGACAAATCTATTATGCATTCACATGACATTCTTTTGTCTGCTGGTTTATTGCAGGCAGTAGCCAGTTTTATTATATTAAATGACTGAAAGTCTCTGCTAAAATAGTGGACAGAGAATTGTCTTTTGTCCATTAAGGTCAGCAACAATTTACACAGGATTACACAGGATATAGGGGCCAGAAATAGGCGATTCGGCCCAACCAGTCCAGGCCGGCATTTATGCCCCACTCAAGCCTCCTCCAGTCTGTCCTCATCTAAATATATCAGCGTAACCCCCCGCCTCCCTGCTCCCTCACATGCTTGTCCAGCCTCCCCTTAAATTTCTTGGCTTTAATCATTTTCAATGGAGCGGACCATAACTGTAGCACAAACCTGCATTTGAAGGTGTGGCTCGTGTGAGGTAGCCAGCAGGTTAGAAGTGACACCAATGGGAGCAGAAATGCAACAATAATACATCACTTTCAAAGTTCAATCATTATTAAACATTGTCTTAGAAATACCCCTGAAAAGATTATTTTTCCCCAGTTCTGCTATATTATACGAAATTCTAGTACATTATATAATATCCAAATCACAGATGCATTGATGGGATGGAAAGGAATAGGTGCGCAACTGTAAGATGACGCACATATTTGTCCAACCTACAGGAACAATGTGCCCTTTCCAGAGATTTCCAAGTACTGCAAAAATATTTTTGCCATTTTGAGCTCCCTGCTAGTGAACTACTGCTCCACCTAGTGGACTACCGATATAATGCAACTACTGATGTAAATACAATAAAAGGGTCATGTGGCAAAGTCACATGATGACAGTATCTGTTAAGAGCCATCTTGTGTAGAGTGTGTTTGTTCGTGATGTCATAAGAATACATCACAGTTTTTTAAGATAATTTCCTTTTGCTCTACATTTTAGGAAGAATTATAAGCACTATCACTGCATTTTCAGAATTCAACCGCCTCTATTACCATAATAACATAAGAACATAAGAAATAGGAGCAGGAGTAGGCCATCCGACCCCTCAAGCCTGCTCCGCCATTCAATAAGATCGTGGCTGATCTGATCATGGATTCAGCTCCACTTCCCTGCCCGCTCCCCATAACCCTTTGCTCCTCTATCGCTCAAAAATCTGTCGATCACCACCTGAAAATATTCAATGACCCAGTCTCCACAGCTCTCTGGGGCAGGGAATTCCATAGATTTACAACTCTCAGAGAGAAGAAATTCCTTCTCATCTCAGTTTTAAATGGGCGGCTCCTTTTTCTGAGACTATGGGCCTAACTTTGCCCAACCCCTTTATTCGGCGCACTTACCTTAAGTGCACCGACTTTGCGCGCTGGAAAGGGCACAGGAAAAAAAGGGCCTAATCCGTGCCACACTTCCGAGTCCCCGGAGTCCTGATGTGGTGTGCATTCTGAAGTGGGGGGCGGAGCAACAGGCCAGCGGCGAAAACAATGCCGGCACCTGCGCGCATGCGCAGTGAAGTCTGCACGCATGCTCCTGCCCTCCCAGCATGTCCTGCGGGCTGTGAGCAGGACCCGATGCTCACAGCCCCTATCCCTGGCTGAAGGGATGCCCCGATCTCACCGCACCCTATCCCCGGCCAAGTGGCCCCTCGTACCGGCCGGTCGCCCGCTGAGTTCCCGGGCAAGGTAGCACTTCGGTTTTATTTTTTATTTATTGGTTGTGCTTGAGAGTTTTGATTGGGGGGGAGGAGGAGAGATTTGGGGGCGGAGGGGGGAGAGAAAGAGTGTATTGGGGGGGAGGAAGAGTGTTTTGCGGGGGGGAGAGAAAGAGTGTTTTGGGGGTGGAGAGGAGGAGAGTTTTGGGGGGAGAGAAAGAGTGTATGGGGGGGAGGAGAAGAGTTTTGGCGGGGGAGAAAGAATGTATGGGGGGGAGGAGGAGAGTTTTGGGGGGGGGAGAAAGAGTGTATGGGGGGGAGGAGAAGAGTTTTGGGGGGGGAGAAAGAATGTATGGGGGGGAGGAGGAGAGTTTTGGGGGGGGGAGAAAGAGTGTATGGGGGGGAGGAGGAGAGTTTTGGGGGGGGGAGAAAGAGTGTATGGGGGTGAGGAGGAGAGTTTTCGGCAGGGGAGAAAGAGTGTATTGGTGGATGAGGAGGAAAGTTTTGGTGGAGAGAGAAAGAGTGTATGGGGGGGGCAGAAAGAGTGTTTTTGGGGGGAGAGAGAAAGAATGTACTGGGGGGAGGAGGAGACTTTTGGCGGGGGGGAGAGAAAGAGTGTTTTGTGGGAGGGGAGGAGAAAGAGTGTTGGGGGAGGAGAAAGAGTCTATTGGGATTGGGGGGAGGAGAGTTTTTTTGGGGGGAGAGAAAGAGTGTTTTGTGGGGTGGGAGAAAGTGTGTTGGCGGGGGGGGGAGAAAGAGTGTTTTGTATACCAGTTTTGTATCTCTCTATCTCTCTGGCTACCCCCTCCCCGCTGCAACCCCCCACCCCACCCCACCTCCTCCCGCCCTGGTGACATCACGGCCAGCAGCTTGCATTTCTCCGGTAGGATTTACTTCATTTTTATTAGTATTTTAATTGTTTGAGCTTTTCCTTGCAATGTTTGATGCTTAGTTGTTGAGGTCCTCTCCAGTTCCCTTCCCTCCCCTATCCCTGCCCTAATGTCTGCCGAATGTGCGCTGCTTTTTCTTCACTGCCCGCAAGGTTTTTCAGAGCTGGCCACATATGCTGACCTAAGTCGATTTGGAGTAAGTTTTTGCTGGCCAAAGTGGCATAAATCGCCAAAACTGGCATAAGTGTCTGGGAACGCCCCCTTTTGAAAAAAAAAACTGACCTAAAAAAAATCGTACCTACCTGACATACTCTGGAACAAATTTTGGGAGGAAAATGGCATTTTTTAAACTTACGCCAGAAAAAACAACTTACTCCAAAAAAATTGATGCAAATCATGGCCAAAGTTGTACCCTATGTTCCCTAGTTTTAGTTTCCCCTATGAGTGGAAATATCCTCTCTGCATCCACCTTGTCAAGCCCCCTCATTATCTTATATGTTTCGATAAGATCACCTCTCATTCTTCTGAATTCCAATGAGTATAGGCCCAACCTACTCAACCTATCTTCATAAGTCAACCCCCTCATCTCCGGAATCAACCTAATGAACCTTCTCTGAACAGCCTCCAATGCAAGTATATCCTTCCTTAAATACAGGGGCCAAAACTCTGTGCGGTACTCCAGCTGTGGCCTCACCAATACCTTGTACAGTTGTAGCAGGATTCTCTGCTTTTATACTCTATCCCCCATGCAATAAAGGCCAACGTTCCATTTGCCTTCCTGATTGCTTGCTGTACCTGCATACTAACTTTTTAGAGAGCAGGCAGTTGTCATTTTGAAAGTTAAAACTCAGGACAATTGGATTACCTAACAAGCTTGCCTTGTTCCATTCATCTCTCTGTATAAGAAATTGTAATCGTTTTGTTCAGTCCCAAGATTTGAGCATTGCACATCAAACTGACTGGCTGAACTGAAGCCAATTTATTCAGCTGTAGGTTTTCTGCAAGCTGCAATATGCTTGTGCATCTCGGTTTTTCAAAGTGGTCGCATGTGGAGTCAAACTGTAACATTAATTGAATAATTGCCACAAAACTGCCGATACCACCACCGAGTTCTTCCTAACACAACTTAACAAATTATACAGTGACAGCTTTCACGTTACAACGGTTTCTCAGATTGCACCTGAATGCTGAAAAAGTGGAGTACAGTTTAAGGCTATTTTGGCCAATATTACATTAACCTCACCTTCAGCTTATAAGGGTCCGACAGTTCTCATAATCATTTACCCTGATCTTCTGTCGACACACTGCTACTGCTGCTCTTCTCTACCTGCTTCCACCAGACTAACGAGCAGGTACTTTATCTCCCGGCGGGCTTTCTTTGCGTAAAGACCTCACCCCTTGAATTGTCGCGTCACCAATAAAGCTTTATTGCCCCTCTTCATTGCCATTCAGTGGGATCATGGCTGGTCTGCGACATGACGCTGTGTGTCCATCTTTGCCCCATGTCCCTTGGTACTTTTGGTTGGCGGAAGTCTGCCAGTCTCAGTTTTAGGGTTGACAGTTAATCTGGCATCGATTGCCATTTGCGGAGGAGAGTTCTAGGCTAATGCCGCCCTTTTTGTGTGAGGGTGTTTGCTGGTTTCACTTCTGTGAGGCCTGGCTCTGGTTTTTGAACTGTGCCCCCTTGGATTCCCTGGCTGGCGGAGGTGCTTTCTCTCTGTCTGGCCTGCCTGCTCCCCTTGGTATCTTAAGGACTTCAATCGGGTCGTCCCTTGGCCTTCTGGATTCTGGGGAGTACGGGCCTGGTTTGTTTGATCGCTCCTCGTGCTTCGGCCCTTGGAGTCTGGCTATCATTCCAGTAAATGATAGTGTCAGCCGTGGCTCAGTTGGCAGCGCTCTCACCTCTGAGTCAGAAGGTTGTGGGTGCAAAGTTCCAAACCAGAGATTTGAGCACAAAAATATGGGCTGACACATCCGTGTGCAGTGCTGAGGGAGTGCTGCACTGTCGGAGGTGCCGTCTTTCGGATGAGACGTTAAACTGAGGTCCCGTCTGCTCTCACAGGTGGACGTAAAAGATCCCATGGCAGCATTTTGAAGAGGAGCAGCGGAATGATCCCCATAGTACTGGCAGTATTTATCCTTAGTCAGCACAACAAACAGATTATCTGGTCATTATCATATTACTGTTTGTGGGAGTTTGCTGTGCGCAAATTGGCTGCTGCATTTCCTACATTACAACTGTGACTACACTCCAAAAGTACTTAATTGGCAGCAAAGTGCTTCGCGATGTCCGGTGGTCGTGAAAGGTGCTCTATTAATGCAAGTTTTTCTTTCTTTGCACAGTCAACAGAAATGATAGATAATTGCAATTATGCAATACAGTTGAATATGAACATGTTTGTGACCTTAGCATTGAAATAATGAAATAAAAACATAAAACAAAACAAATACAGAAGCCAGTACTCAGCTGAACTCTCATTGGCATCTGTCATTGGTACCATTGCCATCCCCAACCCAGCTCACACACTCCGCCTAACAGCATCAAAGGAATATTAAGCTGCTGTGGTGCAACTAAAATCAGGTGGTCTACACTGACTGGGCAATCTGCTCCACTGGGCAAATGCCATGAGAGTGATGTTGAAAATTGCAGCTCCATTGACTCTCAGAACAGCTCTGGTATTTGACAAGAGTATGGAGTTGCAAACCAGGTAAATGCCGCTATTAATGCTAACAAGGCAGATTAGCCTTTTATACTGTATTATAAAATGTTATTTAATGTTTAAATCTGGTGCAATCTCCAGCGAATTGGGTGTCTGCTTGGCTAAGTTGCTTGCACTCTTCCCTTTAAGCCAGAAGACTGAGGTCCAAAAATTCGTATGGCCCCGTTTGAGGCAGTGACTCCGCCTGGGCGCTAATTTTAGCACCGGGCAATGTTTACCATCTCCAATCGGGATATTTGCTATTAGTGCTCCAAGAAGGGAGGGGAGCACTAAGGGAAGTGTTCCACGCTACTCTTAGGGCTCTACGGGGCGTTAGCGCTGCAGGGATAATGAAGGTCTAGCGCTAGGAAACCGGCATCCCAGCGCCTAAAGGGGAGGTCAGCTGGACCACCCAAAAAATGAGAGAAGGTTGAAGCGAGCATTGGAAACGTCAGCAGCAGTATGTCAGACCTCAAAGAATTACATTAATGTTAAAAGAGTTTACACGGAACACCCACCGGCTCCTGCTTTATAATATCGCTCCGAGAGCTTCCCTGGAACGCCTGCTCTCTCTGTCGGTGATGGCACCAGGCACCACGGCAGGCGAAAGGAGTGAAGTTTGGGATCGCGGCGCTAACGAGGCGTTGCACACTCATGGCGTCGCCAAGGGGGTGGCGCTAGAGTGCGCAGCGCTAACTGATAGCACCGCCGCTAATCCACCAATGAAGTTCGCGGCAGGCACGAACAGCACGGCGCTCGAGCGGCAAGCCCTTAGTGACCCGTTACTAATGGGTGATGATATAAAAACAAATGTTTAGCCCCGAGGGTTCAAACCCCTCCATGAGTTCAGCATATCATGCAGGCGACCATTTATGTCCAGTATTGGGAGCGTGCTTCGATGGTGCAGTCCTTTGAATGAGATATTCAATCAAAGTCCGAACTGCTGATTTAGATGGATGTTAAAGATTTCCGAGGCTCTATTTGCAGAAGAACAGGGAGCTCTCCTTCATTAATTAAAGAACAAATTAACTGGTCACTTTATTTCATTGCTGTTTGTGGGATCGTGTTGGTGCAGAATGGCTGCTACAGTTTTTTTATATAGCAACACAGCACTTCAAAAAATAATTTATTACGTGAAGTGCTTTGAGGGTTCTTGAAATAATTTATATGCAAATATTATTAGTTTGCATTCTGTGTCTGATGTCCATTTATATACTATGCCTGATGCCTGGGAAACAAAAAAGGTCAACAGTTTCTTCTTTTTAAAAGACGATGTCCGCTAGAGAGAGGATTTATGTGTTTCAAATAAAACATTTGTGTAATTTGCATGGCATGGAAATTTTCCCTTCTTTAAAATATGTAGATTCTAAACCCTAAGAGACTGCAGTCAGAACGGAATGTGTTTAATCAGAATGCAACTGTTCTGAATCCATGATTAATTTTCCAACATGTTATTTATAGCACTGAAAAAAAAACACAAATGTTGGAAATCAGAACTAACAATACTAGAAATACACTGAAGGATCTGCCAACATCTAAAAGAGGAATGATGGAAACCGGTTTTGGGTGAGAATCTGCATCAGAACTGATCTGATTAAAAGTCCCACCCAAAATATTCATCTATTATTCGCAGATGGTGACTGAGATGTTGTACAGGACCAGCATATTTTATTTTGAAGTTATGACTCATAGGGCTGAATTTTCCGGTCCTTTGCACTCCGGCTTTCGTCCCGGAGTGGGGTGAAAGGCGGTGTTCAGGTCTCCTGTGCCCCGTGGCAATCCTCCGGTCAGTTTTTGTGGTGGCGCTGAGCAGTACCACCGGGGAGAGCTGCGCTGGGTGTGCAACAGCTCTGGGTGCGACACCGGCATGCGTTTTGAGTCTTGCCCGATCCGTCTGCCCGGATTTGCGCTCCGCAATGACCGCCTGGGAAATCAGAGCAGTCCAGCGATCCCGTCAGCAGAGAGGAAGGTAATGTTCTCCAAAAGTAATCGCAAGTGTTTTTTCTTTACGATTTGTGTTGCGGAGGCATGGGCAATGTTTTGGGAATGTTTTAGTGGGTTTTTTTGCTAGGTTCCCTCCCCCGCCTCCTCTATCTCGGAGCGCTCCCTGGCTGGCTGTTTAGCTCGGGAGTTTCCCATTGTTGCGCCAAGCGAGGTGTCCAAAGCCTCCCTTAGCACTGCGCTCACTGACGCAGGGCCCCGATGTCCAAACTTAACAACTAAGACGCAAACTATTCCCGGCCACTGACTTTCCTGCCCCGCCGCCATTATCGCCTCGAAAATATAAAAGCTTAAAATCCAGCCCATATAATTTCCCGTTTCTTGATTCAAAAGGGGAATTTTCTGGCATTAAAAAATGAGTAAATTTATAGATTCTGATCACTGTCACGACAACAACAACTTTAAATAGCGCCTTTAACATAGTAAAATATACCAAGCTGCTTCACAGGAGCATTATCAAACAAAATTTAACACCGAGCCACAGAAGGGGAAATTAGGACAGATGATCAAAAACTTGGTCAAATAAATAGGCTTTAAGGAGCATCTTAAAGGAGGAAAGAGAAGTGGAGAATTTTAAGGAGGGAATTCCAGAGCTTAGGGCCTAGGCAGCTGAAGGCCTCCAATGGTGGAGTGATTAAAATCAGGGAAGCTCAAGAGGCCAGAATTGGAGGGGCACCGATATCTGAAGGTTGTGGATTATAAGAACTTAAGAACATAAGAAATAGGAGCAGAATTAGGCCATTTGGCCCCTTGAACCTGCTCTACCATTTAATAAGATCATGGCTAATCTGATCATGGACTCAGCTCCACCTCCCTGCCCGCTTCCCTTAATCCTTTATTCCCTTATCGCTCAAAGATCTATCCCCGCCTTAAATATATGACCCAGTCTCCACAGCTCTCTGAGGCAGAGAATTCTGTAGGTTTATTACCCTCTGAGGGAAAAAATTCCTTCTTTTCTCAGTTTTAAATGGGCAGCCCCTTATTCTGAGACTATGGGCTAGAACCTCCACTTTTGTGGTTATTTCCGGTGTGGGCGTTAAAAAAGGGTTTTCAGATCGCTGGCTTCTCGCCCATTCTCAAACCACCTAGTCTCCACTTGTGAAAATGGACGTTACCGCGAGCGGTATAAAATGGGCAGTAGCGTTAAATTTTTTTGACCTTCTGCCGTAAAGTGTGGCCGTCCTTAGTAACGACATGGCAATGTTCGATACCCGCGATTCAGGAGGTCAAGGGTCATCATGACATGCGCAGAAGAGGAGACAGAGAGAGAAGGAGCTGAGAGGGACTGAAGACGTGTCTGGGTGTGGTGTGGCTGCTTTAGAGCGTCACAGCAAGTAGGCAAATAAAAATTAGCTGTTACCAGCCACATATTTGCCTGAATTTGGCCTATAATGGAGAGAGAGGAGGAGGCATCACAGCATGCTGTGGAGGCTGACGCTGGAGAGAGCAGTGAGGTGAGAGAGGAAAACATTGGAGGGCGCAAAAGAGCCAGGAGGTTCTCATACAAGGCAAATGCCTCCCTCTTGCAGGCAGTCGCGTTACGCTGGGGTGATTTGACACAGGGAGGGTGTGGGAAGCCCACCCCAAAGGCATACCAGAAGATATGGACCAAGATCGCCGAGGTGGTCTCGTCAGCGACCAGCGAGGTTTGTGGGGGCAACCAATGCCGCAAACGATGGAACGACCTTGTGGGATCTGCAAGAGTAAGTATTACATTGATTTACATGTACTTATGTATTTATATAATTTGATTTGTAACAGTCATGAGTGACTATCATCAGATGTGAGGTCTTTCACTTTTACCGGGAATGTTTTACTCAAAGCCTGCGGTCACGGTGTACGTCTTCAGGTAAAGAAAGGTAATTTTCCTAATAACCATGATTACATCTGTCGGTTTTGTGTTGTATCAGTCTCTGTGACAGTACCTAGCAATGATATCACGCAATGATCTCATGCCATGTCTTCCTGTCACCTTTTACAGAAGAAGCTATCGACGATGAGGTCCGTGCAGAGGCGAACGGGTGGGGACCACCAGTCCCCAGCGACATCACTGAGATGGAGGAGCGGGTGCTCACATTTGTGGGGAAGCACCCCCGGACAGCCACGGGCGCATCTGCAGACCCTGAAGTGATGCCACGTGAGTAAAGCTTACACCATTGCGTGATGTAAAGTCAATAGATGCCACACCCACTCATATCCGAACAATCATATATGATAGATGATTTTAAAAATCATCATAGAAATAATGCTGGCCCAATGAAAATCATTGGAATGCAAATGTATTAAACATAGAAACATAGAAAATAGGTGCAGGAGTAGGCCATTCGGTCCTTCGAGCCTGCACCGCCATTCAATGAGTTCATGGTTGAACATGCATTTCAGTAACCCATTCCTGCTTTCTCGCCATACCCCTTGATCCCCCGAGTAGTAAGGACTCCATCGAACTCATTTTTGAATATACTTAGTGAATTGGCCTCAACAACTTTCTGTGGTAGAGAATTCCACAGGTTCACCACTCTCTGGGTGAAGAACTTTCTCCTCATCTCGGTCCTAAATTGCTTACACCTTATCCTTAGACTGTGACCCCTGGGTCGCAGTTTAAGGATAAGGGGTAAGCCAACATTGGGAACATTCTTCCTGCATCTAACCTGTCTAAACCCGTCAGAATTTTAAACTTTTCTATGAGATCCCCTCTCATTCTTCTGAACTCCAGTGAATACAAGCCCAGTTGATTCAGTCTTTCTTGATAGTCAGTCCCGCCATCCCGGAAATCAGTCTGGTGAAACTTCGCTGCACTCCCTCAATAGCAAGAATGTCCTTCCTCAAGTTAGGAGGCCAAAACTGTACACAATACTCCAGGTGTGGCCTCACCAAGGCCCTGTACAACTGTAGTAACACCTCCCTGCCCTGTACTCAAATCCCCTCGCTATGAAGGCCAACATGCCATTTGCTTTCTTAACTGCCTGCTGCAACTGCATGCCAACCTTCAATGACTGATGTACCATGACACCCAGGTCTCGTTGCACCTCCCCTTTTCCTAATCTGTCACCATTCAGAAAATAGTCTGTCTCTCTGTTTTTAGCACCAAATTGGATAACCTCACATTTATCCACATTATACTTCATCTGCCATGCATTTGCCCACTCACCTAACCTATCCAAGTCACTCTGCAGCCTCATTGCATCCTCCTCGCAGCTCACACTGCCACCCAACTTAGTGTCATCTGCAAATTTGGAGATACTACAATTAATTCCCTCGTCTAAATCATTAATGTACAATGTAAATAGCTGGAGCCCCAGCACAGAACCTTGCGGTACCCCACTAATCACTGCCTGCCATTCTGAAAAGTACCCATTTACTCCTACTCTTTGCTTCCTGTCTGCCAAACAGTTCTCAATCCACGTCAGCACACTACCCCCAATCCCATGTGCTTTAACTTTGCATATTAATCTCTTGTGTGGGACCTTGTCGAAAGCCTCTTGAAAGTCCAAATACACCACATTAACTGGTTCTCCCTTGTCCACTCTACTGGAAACATCCTCAAAAAATTCCAGAAGATTTGTCTAGCATGATTTCCCTTTCACAAATCCATGCTGACTTGGGCCTATCATGTCACCTCTTTCCAAATGCGCTGCTATGACATCCTTAATAATTGATTCCGTCATTTTACCCACTACCGATGTCAGGCTGACCAGTCTATAATTCCCTGTTATCGCTCTCCCTCCTTTTTTAAAAAGTGGGGTTACATTGGCCACCCTCCACTCCAGAGGAACTGATCCAGAGTCTATGGAATGTTGGAAAATCACTGTCAATGCATCCGCTATTTCCAAGGTCACCTCCTTAAGTACTCTGGGATGCAGACCATCAGGCCCTGGGGATTTATCAGCCTTCAATCCCATCAATTTCCCCAACACAATTTCCCGAATAATAAGGATTTCCCTCAGTTGCTCCTTCTTACTAGACCCTCTGACCCCTTTTATATCCGGAAGGTTGTTTGTGTCCTCCTTAGTGAATACCGAACCAAAGTACTTGTTCAATTGGTCTACCATTTCTTTGTTCCCAGTTATGACTTCCCCTGATTCTGACTGCAGGGGACCTACGTTTGTCTTTACTAACCTTTTTCTCTTTACATATCTATAGAAGCTTTTGCAGTCCATTTTAATGTTCCCTGCAAGCTTCCTCTCGTACTCTATTTTCCCTGCCCTAATCAAACCCTTTGTCCTCCTCTGCTGAGTTCTAAATTTCTCCCACTCCCCTGGTTCGCTGCTATTTCTGGCCAATTTGTATGCCACATCCTTGGCTTTAATACTATTCCTGATTTCCCTTGATAGCCACGGTTGAGCCACCTTCCCTTTTTTATTTTTACGCCAGATAGGGATGTACAATTGTTGCAGTTCATCCATGCGGTCTCTAAATGTCTGCCATTGCCCATCCACAGTCAACCCCTTAATTATCATTCGCCAACCTATCCTAGCCAATTCACACCTCATACCTTCAAAGTTACCCTTCTTTAAGTTCTGGACCATGGTCTCTGAATTAACTGTTTCATTCTCCATCCTAATGTAGAATTCCACCATATTATGGTCACTCTTACCCAAGGGACCTCGCACAACGAGATTGCTAATTAATCCTTTCTCATTACACAACACCCAGTCTAAGATGGCCTCCCCCCTAGTTGGTTCCTCGACATATTGGTCTAGAAAATCATCCCTTATGCACTCCAGGAAATCCTCCTCCACCGTATTGCTTCCAGTTTGGTTAGCCCAATCTATATTCATATTAAAGTTACCCATGATAACTGCTGCACCTTTATTGCATGCATCCCTAATTTCTTGTTTGGTGCCCTCCCCAACATCACTACTACTGTTTGGAGGTCTGTATACAACTCCCACTAACGTTTTTGCCCTTTGGTGCTCTGCAGCTCTACCCACATAGATTCCACATCATCCAAGCTAATGTCCTTCCTAACTATTGCATTAATCTCCTCTTTAACCAGCAATGCTACCCCACCTCATTTTCCTTTTATTTTCTCCTTCCTGAATGTTGAATACCCTTGGATGTTGAGTTCCCAGCCCTGATCATCCTGGAGCCATGTCTCTGTAATCACAATCACATCATATCTGTTAAATCTATTTGCACAGTTAATTCATCCACCTTATTACAGATACTCCTTGCATTAAGACACAAAGCCTTCAGGCTTGTTTTTTTTAACACCCTTTGTCCTTTTAGAATTATGATGTAGTGTGGCCCTTTTTGTTTCTTGCCTTTGTTTACTCGGCCTTCCACTATTGCTTTTTACCTTTCTACCATTTGTTTCTGACTCCATATTACTTCACCCTATCTTGCTGCATAGGTTCCCATCCCCCTGCCATATTAGTTTAAACACTCCCAAACTGCATTAGCAAATGTTACCCCCAGGACATCAGTTCCAGTCCTGCCCAAGTGCAGACCGTCCCTTTTGTACAGGTCCCACTTCCCCCAGAATTGGTTCCAATGTCCCAGGAATTTGAACCCCTCCCTCTTGCACCACTGCTCAAGCCACATATTTATTGGTCATGAAATGTGATGTCTGCAATGATTTTGAGAGCGGTGGTGCTTTTGTTGTGCATATGCTGTGTGTAGCGCTGGACTCACCTTGTGACCCTGGCACCCCCTTCTCCTCTAATAACCTCATTTGTGTTTTGTAGCTCAGCAAGCAGCGTGTCCCAAGGCAAGACCATAGAGGCCAGAAGGTGGGGACATGGGGCCCAACTCTCCAGACGATCCAACATCTGGTGCTGAGGAGCTCCACTTCTCGCCTGTCAGTCCGCTGAGTCTGTTCTCCACGGATGAGAGCGTGGACTTCGAGGAACCTGCATCGCCATGCTCCAAAAGCCATTCCACCCCAAGGCCATCCAGTGGTCCTCCGGTCATTCCCGCCTCCACTCTGGAGGTACCGGCCCCAAGCACCTCACCACAGGGCACTCCATTTGTTCCCAGTACAATGCCGACCCCGCGGAGGTCTCGTGGACGCGACAGGTCTGTTCCACGAGTGCCACATGACAGCAGAATGATGGTACCGTTGTCCAGGAGGACTGTAGACATTAGTGACCAGCTCATCGAAGCATTGGGGGGCATATCCCGACAGCTGGCACCATGACCAAGTACATTCTGCCGACGGCGGAGGCCCTGGATATGATAGCCAGGAACACTGCTGGCACAGGCCTCCCAGTGGTCCCCGAGCACGGTACTCCAGCCCTGGGTTCCGCACCACCACTGCGAAAGACACATGAGAGCAAGGACCAAGATCCTGCTTCTACATCAGAGAAAGTTGCCCCCTCAGCACTCCCCACTCCCGTACCTGTGCAACCATCGCCTCTGCCTTCATCCCTCCCAATGAGGCACTGCCTGAGGAACTCTTCGGCCAGGCGCCATGGTGCGAGGAGGGGAAGTGATAGAGATGGGGAAAAGAAGGGGAGGGGGGAAGGAAAGTGAATTGCATGTCCACAGGCGATATCTGTGTTATATCTCCATTTGGGTGTATGCAATTTGTTGTAATGTATGGGGGCTGCGGACCACCCTCCTGCTTTGCCTTTGTATTCTGT
The DNA here is from genome assembly GCF_044704955.1 of Pristiophorus japonicus. NCBI lineage: Eukaryota > Metazoa > Chordata > Chondrichthyes > Pristiophoridae > Pristiophorus > Pristiophorus japonicus. The sequence continues at coordinate 36,523,638 of NC_091979.1, forward strand.
GTTGCTGGACATGTTGAACATGTGATTGATGTCAATGGTGGAAAAAGTGGGGTTTGGGCGGGGGTTGGGTGTTATTAGCTGTGATACTTATGATTTCAGACCAATGTTGGTATAAAATGTTTGTTATTGAAGATAAGTTTATTGCACATTGTCTCAGATAGCTGCACCATTATACACTGGTGATTCCTTAACACAAAAGGGTTAAATACATTATCATCATAGGCAGTCCCTCGAAGCGAGGATGACTTGCTTCCATGCCAAAAAGGAATGAGTTCACAGGTGTTTCAATGAAGGACCTAATATTCCAGACCCTGAACTACATCGTGAGGGGTGGAAGATGCCTGTGCTTGGATTTTTTTTAACGTGTGGTGGCCGTTGCTCACCAGCCACCACACAGGTTTGACAGAGCTAGGACTTGGTCCAGTGGCAAGGATTACTCAAGACTAACTGGAGACCAGCTCTGCTGCACAGACCGAGCGCGCACACATATCGCAGTGTGAACTGGCCCGTGCTGCCCCTGGGCCCTCGTCTCTTCTGGGCCCCAGATTCATGCCTTACCACACTTCCCATCAATCAACGTAAACTTTAACTGGCACCAAGGCGATGGGCACCATTGTTTTGTGAGCTGCACACACACAGCAGTGTTTCAGCATTGTCACTCACATCAACGCTCTTTCAGGCAAATCGTTCAGATATCAAATCCTCACATAAGAGTGTGACTTTTAAAATGCCAGCCACACACTGGCGTTCATTCAGAACAGTTCCACTTTTTCTGGGCGTTTTTTGGGCGAGTGATATTGTGGGTGATATATGGGTGAGGTGGTGAAAGTGAAGGTGGGCGATTTCCTGGGCGTTAGTTTTGCCAGATGTGCTCTTTACGACAAAAAACGTGGGCGGGCATTATTATTGAATCCCAGAGTTAATTCCGTGCGGAAAGTAATGCTGGCTGATATTATGGTCGTTGATTTCACCCATTCTGATGATTCCGCCCAAAAAAAGTGGGAGGGTGGTAATATTTTTTCCCGGCGTTAAGCACACGGGGAATGTAATGCTCGGTGATAACTTTCCTAAAAATGCCAATCAGTTTCCATTTTGTGCCAAAATGGGCGATATATGGGCATTCTACGTCATTTCAGCGGTAAAATGGATGTTAAGTGGGTGGTAAGCATGTAAAAAAAGTGGCGGTTCTAGCCCATAGTTCCCTGGTTTTAGTTTCCCCTATGAATGAAAATATCCTCTCTGCATCCACCTTGTCAAGCCCCCTCATTATCATATGTTTTGATAAGATTACCTCTCATTCTTCTGAACTCCAATGTGTATAGGCCCAACCTATTCAACCTATCTTCATAAGTCAACTCCCTTGTCTCCGGAATCAACCTAGTGAACCTTCTCTGAACAGCCTCCTATGCAAGTCTATCCTTCCTTAAGTCGGGAGACAAAAACTGTACACAGTACTCTAGGTGTGGCCTCACCAATACCCTGTACAGTTGTAGCAAGATTTCTCTGCTTTAGTACTCCATCACCCTTGCAATAAAGGCCGACATCCCATTTGCCTTCCTGATTAATTGCTGTACCTGCATACTAACGTTTTGTGTTTCATGCACAAGGACCCCCAGGTCCCTCTGTACTGCAGCACTTTGCAATTTTTCTCCACTTAAATTATAATTTGCTTTTCTATTATTTCTGCCAAAGTGGATAACCTCACATTTTCCCACATTATACTCCATCTGCCAAATGTTTGCCCACTCACTTAGCCTGTCTATTATAAAAACAGAAAATGCTGGAAATCTCAGCAGGTCAGGCAGCATCTGTGGAGAGAAAGCAAGCTTGTCTATATCCCTTTGCAGATTTTGTGTGTCCTCCTCACAATTTGCTTTCCCACACATCTTTGTATCAACAGCAAACTTGGCTACATTACACTCGGTCCCTTCATCCAAATCATTAATATAGGTTGTAAATAGTTGAGGCCCCAGCACCGATTCCTGCAGCACCCTAGTAGTTACTGTTTGCCAACCAGAAAATGACCCATCCCGACTCTCTGCTTTCTGTTAGTTAGCCAATCCTCTATTCATGCGAATATATTAGCCCCAACCCTGTGAACTTTTATCTTGTGCAGTATCCTTTCATGTGGCACCTTATCGAATGCCTTCTGGAAATCCAAATATACCACATCCACTGGTTCCCCTTTATCCACCCTGCTCGTTACATCCTCAAAGAACTCCAGCAAATTTGTCAAACATGAAACCATTCTGACTCTGCTTGATTGAATTATGCTTTTCCAAATGTCCTGCTACTGCTTCCTTAATGATGGACGTTTTCCCAATGACAGATGTTAGGCTAACTGGCCTATAGTTTGCTGCTTTCTGTCTGCATCCTTTTTTAAATAGGGGCGTTACATTTGTGGTTTTCCAATCAGCTGGCATCTCCTCAGAATCAAGGGAATTTTGGTAGATTATAACCATTGCATCCACTTTCTCGACAGCCATTTCTTTTAAGACCCTGGGATGTAAGCCATCAGGTCCAGGGAACTTGTCAGCCTTTAGTCCCATTATTTTACCTAGTACTGCTACTTCATTAGTGATAGTGATTGTATTAAGTTCCTCCCTCCCTATAGCCCCTTTATTATCTACTATTGGGATGTTTTTAGTGTCTTCAACTGTGAAGACCGATACAAAATATTTGTTCAATGTCTCTGCCATTTCCCTGTTCTCTATTATTAATTCCCCATTCTCATCCTCTAGCCACTCTTTTCCTTTTTATGTACCTGTAGAAACTCTTACTATCTGTAGGAGATTACAGAGATAGGGAGAGGCGAGGCCATGGAGGGATTTGAAAACAAGGATGTGAATGAAAAAAAATCGAGGCTTTGCTTAACCAGGAGCCGGTGGAGATCAGCGAGCAGAGGGGTGATGGGTGAATGGGACTTGGGGCGAGTTAGGACATGGGCAGACGCAAAGTGTGATTTGAACAAAATTATAACGGAAGTGTATGTGTCCCAGAGCAAGGGCAGATTGAACTGATTGAACTCAGTGCTTAATTTCGTACCTGAGCAGATGAGTTTGGATGTTCCAGGTTGCAGTACCATCCAGGTGAGGTGGGGGGAGGGGGGGAGGAAAAATAGGGAGAAAGGATAATATTTGAGCAGCTTTTTGCATCTACGAGTGGCAGTTACGGGGCATTGGGTGCAGTCTGGCAATAATACTTACACCTGCTTCGAAGCTGCAACCACCGGGCCAAGCAAAGGTCAAAATACAAAAAGGCAAAACTTATCCAAATACTCCCCTTAAAGAAGATGAATAGAGCGAGCCTATTTCGATAAAATATGAAACATGACGTTATATGCTCCCTTTTCATGTGTGATTATGCTGCTATTAATCTCTGTTTTAAGGAACTACTGTTTATTAACTAATATCACATCCCGAAGATAGCGGCCTCAAATTAACTCACTGTTTTTGCTGTGCTTCTGTCTTGAAAATGGGCCGACTTTCATTATTTTAGGCGGATTCTGGGGTGTGGTTCATTTCCACTGGGTTTCCGCCCCCTTATTGCTGAGCTGGTAGTTTGCGATGGGATTTGGGGCTTTGCTTGTGGGGCATGCGCTGAAGCTGCTGGAAGCTCATTACCATAAATTTCAACGAGGAGGCCACAAACCTCATGGCTTGGCGTTCTCAGTGCACTGAGGGTAATAGGACAGAATAATTTAGGTATACCAGTTGCCAATAACAACAACAACTTGTATTTATATAACATCTTCAATGTAGTAACACATTCCACGGTGCTTCATAGTAGTGTTATAAGACAAAAAATTTGCCATAGATACATAGAAACATAGAAAATAGGTGCAGGAGTAGGCCATTCGGCCCTTCGAGCCTGCACCACCATTCAATAAATTCATGGCTGAACATGCAACTTCACTACCCCATTCCTGCTTTCTTGCCATACCCCTTGATCCCCGAGTAGTAAGGACTATATCTAACTCCTTTTTGAATATATTTAGTGAATTGGCCTCAACAACTTTTTGTGGTAGAGAATTCCACAGGTTCACCACTCTCTGGGTAAAGAAGTTTCTCCTCATCTCGGTCCTAAATGGCTTACCCCTTATCCTTAGACTGTGACACCTGGTTCTGGAATTCCCCAACATTGGGAACTATTCTTCCTGCATCTAACCTGTCAAAACCCGTCAGAATTTTAAACGTTTCGAAGAGATCCCCTCTCATTCTTCTGAACTCCAGTGAATACAAGCCCAGTTGATCCAGTCGTTCTTGATATGTCAGTCCCACCATCCCGGGAATCAGTCTGGTGAATCTTCGCTGCACTCTCTCAACAGCAAGAATGTCCTTCCTCAAGTTAGGAGACCAAAACTATACACAATACTCCAGGTGTGGCCTCACCAAGGCCCTGTACAACTGGAGTAACACAACCCTGCCCCTGTACTCAAATCCCTTCGCGATGAAGGCCAACATGCCATTTGCTTTCTTAACCGCCTGCTGTACCTGCATGCCAACCTTCAATGACTGATGTACCATGACACCCAGGTCTCGTTGCACCTCCCCTTTTCCTAATCTGTCACCATTCAGATAATAGTCTGTCTCTCTGTTTTTACCACCAAAGTGGATAACCTCACATTTATCCACATTATATATCATCTGCCATGCATTTGCCCACTCACCTAACCTATCCAAGTCACTCTGCAGCCTCATAGCATCCTCCTCGCAGCTCACACTGCCACCCAACTTAGTGTCATCCGCAAATTTGGAGATACTACATTTAATCCCCTCGTCTAAATCATTAATGTACAATGTAAACAGCTGGGGCCCCAGCACAGAACCTTGCGGTACCCCACTAGTCACTGCCTGCCATTCTGAAAAGTACCCATTTACTCCTACTCTTTGCTTCCTGTCTGCCAATCAGTTCTCAATCCACGTCAGCACATTACCCCCAATCCCATGTGCTTTAACGTTGCACATTAATCTCTTGTGTGGGACCTTGTCGAAAGCCTTCTGAAAGTCCAAATACACCACATCAACTGGTTCCCCATTGTCCACTCTATTGGAAACATCCTCAAAAAATTCCAGAAGATTTGTCAAGCATGATTTCCCTTTCACAAATCCATGCTGACGTGGACCTATCATGTCACCTCTTTCCAAATGCGCTGCTATGACATCCTTAATAATTGATTCCATTAATTTACCCACTACCGATGTCAAGCTGACTGGTCTATAGTTCCCTGTTATCTCTCTCCCTCCTTTTTTAAAAAGTGGAGTTACATTGGCTACCCTCCTCTCCATAGGAACTGATCCAGAGTCTATGGAATGTTGGAAAATCACTGTCAATGCATCCGCTATTTCCAAGGCCACCTCCTTAATTACTCTGGGATACAGACCATCAGGCCCTGGGAATTTATCAGCTTTTAATCCCATCAATTTCCCCAACACAATTTCCTGATTAATAAGGATTTCCTTCAGTTCCTCCTTCTTACTAAACCTTCTGACCCCTTTTATATCCGGAAGGTTGTTTGTGTTCTCCTTAGTGAATACCGAACCAAAGTACTTGTTCAATTGGTCTGCCATTTCTTTGTTCCCCGTTATGACTGCCCCTGATTCTGACTGCAGGGGACCTACGTTTGTCTTTACTAACTTTTTTCTCTTTACATATCTATAGAAGCTTTCGAAGTCCATTTTAATGTTCCCTGCAAGCTTCCTCTCGTACTCTATTTTCCGTGCCCTAATCAAACCCTTTCTCCTCCTCTGCTGAGTTCTAAATTTCTCCCAGTCCCCGGGTTCACTGCTATTTCTGGCCAATTTGTATGCCACTCCTTGGCTTTAATACTATCCCTGATTTCCCTTGATAGCCACAGTTGAGCCACCTTCCCTTTTTTATCTTTACGGCAGACAGGGATGTACAATTGCTGTCGTTTATCCATGCAGTCTCTAAATGTCTGCCATTGCCCATCCACTGTCAACCCCTTAAGTATCATTTGCCAATCTATCCTAGCCAATTCACGCTTCATACCTTCGAAGTTACCCTTCTTTAATTTCTGGACCATGGTCTCTGAATTAACTGTTTCATTCTCTGTCCTAACCATATTATGGTCACTCTTCCCCAAGGGGCCTCGCACAATGAGATTGCTAATTAATCCTCTCTCATTACACAACACCCAGTCTAAGATGGCCTGCCCCCTAGTTGGTTCCTCAACATATTGGTCCAGAAAACCATCCCTTATGCACTCCAGGAAATCCTCCTCCACCGTATTGTTCCCAGTTTGGTTAGCCCAATCTATATGCATATTAAAGTTACCCATGATAACTGCTGCACCTTTATTGCATGCACCCTTAATTTCCTGTTTGATGCCCTCCTCAACATCACTACGACTGTTTCGAGGTCTGTATACAACTCCCACTAGCGTTTTCTGCCCTTTGGTATTCTGTAGCTCCACCCATACCGATTCCACATCATCCAAGCTAATGTCTTTACTTACAATTGCATTAATTTCCTCTTTAACCAGCAACGCCACCCAGTCTCCTTTTCATTTCTGTCTATCCTTCCTAAATGTTGAATACCCTTGGATATTGAGTTCCCAGCCTTGGTCACCCTGGAGCCATGTCTCCTCGATGCCAACCACATCGTATCCGTTAACTGCTATCTGCGCAGTTAATTCGTCCACCTTATTCTGAATACTCCTCGCATTGAGGCACAAAGCCTTCAGGCTTGCCTTTTTAACACACTTTGACCCTTTAGAATTTTGCTGCAAAGTGGCCCTTTTTGTTTTTTGCTTTGGGTTTCTCTGCCCTCCACCTTTACTCATCTCTTTTCTGTCTTTTGCTTCTGTCTCCATTTTGTTTCCCTCTGTCTCCCTGCATTGGTTCCCATCCCCCTGCCATATTAGTTTAACTCCTCCCCAACAGCACTAGCAAACACTCCTCCTAGGACATTGGTTCCAGTCCTGCCTAGATGCAGACTGTCCGGTTGGTACAGGTCGCACCTACCCCAGAACCGGTTCCAATGCCCCAGGAATTTGAATCCCTCCCTGCTACACCACTGCTCAAGCCACGTATTCATCTGAGCTATCCTGCGATTCCTACTCTGACTAGCATGTGGCACTGGTAGCAATCCCGAGATTACTACTTTTGAGGTCCTACTTTTTAATTTAGCTCCTCGCTCCTTAAATTCGTCTCGTAGGACCTCATCCCGTTTTTTACCTATATCGTTGGTACCAATGTGCACCATGACAACTGGCTGTTCACCCTCCCTTTTCAGAATGTGCTGCACCCGCTCCGAGACATCCTTGACCCTTGCACCTCCGAGGCAACATACCATCCTAGAGTCTCGGTTGCGGCCGCAGAAACGCCTATCTATTCCCCTTACAATTGAATCCCCTATCACTATCGCTCTCCCACTCTTTTTCCTGCCCTCCTGTGCAGCAGAGCCAGCCATGGTGCAATGAACTTGGCTGCTGCAGCTCCCCCCTGATGAGTCATCCCCCTCAACAGTACTCAAAGTGGTGTATCTGTTTTGCAGGGGAATGACCGCAGGGGACCCTGCACTACCTTCCTTGCACTGCTCTTCCTGTTGGTCTTCCATTCCCTATCTGGCTGTGGACCCTTTACCTGCAGTAAGACCAACTCACTAAACGTACTATTCACGTCATTTTCAGCATCGTGGATGCTCCAGAGTGAATCCACCTAGCCATATAAGGAGAAATTAGGGTCGGTGACCAAAATTTTGGTCAAAGAGGTAGGTTTTAAGGAGCATCTTAAAGGAGGAAAGAGAGGTAGAGAGGCGGAGGCAGGAGTTCCTGAGCTTAAGGCCTCGGCAACAGAAGGCGTGGCCACCAATGGTCGAGCTATTATAACACCAGCTGATACTGATGGGAATGCTTTACTTTCGAGTCTGCAACCTGAAGACCATTTCAAGAGAGATTGCTAAAGGAACAGTAGAGCTTTTAAAGTATTTTTTGTTTGCCTTGGTTGCGAATTGAATGAGACTTGCCTGTGACAGATTGAAGGCCTCTGAGACCACCAGGAAAATTTTACGCTCCAGCACACAAAAAAGTTCTGAGCACCAGTTAGGAGATTCTCAATGGACACTCACTCCCTCGCATGCAATTGTAATGGAGAAGAAGTAGTGCAGGATGGAAGAGAGAACAGTGAGGAAGCATCCTTTCTTTATTCGTTCATGGGATGTGTGCATTGCTGGCAAGACCAGTAATTTTTTGCCTATCCTTAACTGCCCTTGAGAAGGTACCTTCTTGAACTGCTGCAGTCCATGATACTTCTTTGTAGCTGTTTGGTACAACTGAGTGGCTTGCTACGCCATTTCAGAGCGGTAGTTAAGAGTCACATTTCTGTGGGTCTGGAGTCACTTATAGACCAGACTAGGTAAGGACGGCAGATTTCCTTCCCAAAAAGACATTAGTGAACCAGATGGGTTCCATGGTTACCATTATTGACACTAGCTTTTTAACTTAAGATTTATTTGATTAACTGAATTTAAATTTTCTAGCTGCTCTGGTAGGATTTTGAACTCATGTATCTGGATCATTAGTACAGGTCTCGGGATTATTCATCCAGGAACATAACCATTATGCTTTATACCTTTCAGCTGTTGTCTTTCTAAAATGTATTATTGTCTGTGCTGCCTTTTAGGTGAAAAAAAGTAAATCTTTTATTTACCTGAGCGCTACATCTGCACACCATTCACAGAGCAGTACAGAGAGGAGCTCGCTCTCGGCATGAGAACAAAAGAACACAAGAAATAGGAACAGGAGTAGGCCATTTGGTCCCTCGAGTCTTCATCCGCCATTTAATAAAATCATGGCTGATCTGATCATGGACTCAACTCCACTTCAGATATTTCATCATTTCCCCACCCTTGCCGTTTGGAATTCTTATCCATATTGATGGCCCCCAATGATGAATGTCAGGCCCTTCCCAACGTTCACCGAACGTCAGCGTCTGTGCGCCAGCATGCTATCAGGTTCTAATGTAGTGGTGGGAACACTATAGAAGAGCAGCTATCGTACTGGTACGGCAATGGATATTTCAATGGGCTGGCCTTGCAATTTGCAGCGGGGAATGGGCTGGAGGGGATCGACAGGGGGGAGTTCTACCTCCGGGGTGCAATGCTGGCATAATCCCTGCAGATTTTCGGGGTAAATCTCTTTGCTGGTTAGAACTGAAAACTTACTTTAAAAAACAACACTTCAAGTAGGAACACTCTTCGACAGTATTCTAATCTAGTCTAGACAGCACACTGGAAATGCTACGGGATTTGCATTTTGGCGTATAAAGGTTCAGTGACCATAATAAATATGCAAATTTTATAATGATACATTCACTCATATAATGCATATATTCAGCAAGCATCCACCTCAGAAGATTGATCATGTAAAGATTAACTTTAACTCATAGATCCTTCTTCAGCAAAATAAAAGTGACAGGCTGAAATAGTTTGACCCCCCCCACCCCTCACCCTCCCCACCCATCTGCCCACCACCCCAAAGTCATACGCGAAAAATGGTTGGGAAATTGTGTAACTAACCATGCATGTTTAATACAGAATGAATCGACAGTGCTGCAAAAGTCAAGCAGGACATTTAGAGTCACAATGTTTAGTGCCACCTATGTAGAAATGCTAGACTGATGCTTTTCTTTGCACATTTATTTTTAAAAAATATATATAATATGGCCTCACACAATAAACGATTTCAGCAAAAAGTAACATTTTTGATGACTATTTCATGACTCCATTATCTTCATCCACTGTTTGATGCACATAATTGACTTAAAAAATGCACAGTTTTGATTTGACCCGTTTGTTCTGGGTCCCACCATTCCGAAGCCATCGGCAGCCATATTCACCGGCTCCCTTGTGGTCAGTGCCACTTTCTCGCTTACAATTTTTAAATTCCCCACTCCTCGGAGAAAGTATTTGAGTGGGTGCATGGGAGTGAGGAAGGAGTTGATGCAGGGGGTGAGATGGAGGGGATTGGAGGCAGAAGAACACAGGGCAGGTTGTCTCCACAGGAACTCACAGGTGGGTGTGACACCGATTCATCTCCCTCTCTAATGTTTCCCACTTTACAACAGCGACTAGACTCCAAAGATACTTCATTGGCTGTAAAGCGCTTTGAGATCTCCGGTGGTCATGAAAGGCGCTATATAAATCCAGGTCTTTCTTTCTTTCTTCCTTCTTCATCACCATCCTCCTCGTCTTCCTCATCATTATTATAGTTCACAGGGACGTGGTTGTAGTACAGGGCTACGGACCTAGAGCTGGACTGTGGGATTAGACTGGATAGCCTCTTGATGGTCGGCGCGGACACGATGGGCTGAAATGACCTCCTTCATGCTGTAAATTTCTATGATTCTATGAAGGTCTCCCCTCAGCTTCCTGTGTTCCAAAGAAAAGAAACTCAACATGTTGAATCTTTCTTCATTAGCAAACTTCTCCAGCCCAGGCAACATCCTCGTAAATCTCCTCTGCACTCTCACTAGTTTAACCTCTCATTCAAAAGATGGCACCTCCGACAACGCAGCTCTCCCTCAGTCCTGCACTGAATTATGTGCAGATTACGTGCTTGGGTCTCTGGAGTGGGACAAACCCACAACATTCTGAATCAGGAGAGAGTGCTGCTGCTGAGCGGCTGTGAGGTGCCTCGCAGAGATTCTAAGGTAACAGTGTCGATGTTACCCGATAATCCCTGGCTACTCGTGCACCTATTTTCTATGTTTCTGTTTCTATGTTCAGGTGCTAACCTGGGGTTGGCAATATGCCACAGACTTCGCCATCCTCCATAGCAAGAGCGGAATGCCTCCCTCACGGCCAGCTCTAAGGCCTTCGCCTCAAAGGGCGTGATGTGTTTAAGGTTGGGGATGACCATCCCATGGCCTGCCTGTCGCGGGCATTGTGTATGATTTTCATCTGCAACAGGACTCAGTCAAGAAGGGGAAGACTAGCAACTGTGAAGTGTGTGCCAAATATAATAAGTGAGCTGAAGTAAGAGATGTAGCGACCTGTTGAAGTGCAGAGTGCCTACATACACAATACCACCCATTCAAAATACGCGGTTTTACCCATTGAAAAGCCAGCGAGCGGGAGGTCGAGAGCGCTGTTGTAATGTAGGAGTGATTCCAGTCCTGCACTGATATGGTTTATGTTGTGTATCTGTAAAGCATGCACTCCCATTTGCAGCCACCAGGAAGTGCCTCCCCTGAAGTCCCAAGGGATCCCAGCATCCCTTGGAAGCACTGTATATAAGCCTGCCCCTAAGGCCTGTTCCTCACTCTGGAGTGCCTTAATAAAGACTGAGGTCACTATTACTTTAACCTCCCTGTATGCAGTCTCATCAGTGTTAGGAACACAAGAACTGGCGACGAGTATACGAATCCAACGCAAAGATGCAGCAAACTGTGGGCATTCTGGAGAAGTTCTCGGAGGGTGAGGACTGGGAAGCCTATGTCGAACGGCTAGACCAATACTTTGTAGCCAACGAGCTGGACGGAGAAGGAAGCGCTGCAAAAAGGAGAGCGGTCCTCCTCACGGTCTGCCGGGCACCGACCTACAGCCTCATGAAGAATCTTCTGGCTCCAGTGAAACCCACAGATATGTCGTATGAGGAGCTGTGTATTCTGGTTCAGAAGCATCTTAACCCGAGGGAGAGCATGCTGCTGGCGAGGTATCGGTTCTACACGTGCCAGCAATCTAAAGGTCAGGAAGTGGCGAGCTACGTTGCCGAGCTAAATCGACTTGCAGGACAATGTGAGTTTGATGGCAACCTGGAGCAAATGCTCAGAGACTTTTTTGTAATGGGCATTGGCCACGAGATCATCCTACGAAAACCTTTGACTGTAGAGACACCGACCCTCAGTAAGGCCATTGCGATAGCACAGGCGTTTATGTCCAATAGTGATAACACTAAACAAATCTCTCAGCACATAAGTGCTAGCAATGTTGATAAATTAACTGGAACTGTGTTTGTGAGCAGAAATGTACAGGACAGAAATCACGAGGCTGCAACTGCCAGCAGGCCTCAGGTGACCCAGATCACTCAGAGTCCCCAACAAAGGATGAATGTAAGGCAATTCACATCTTGTTGGTTTTGTGGAGGCTTCCATTCAACCTATTCATGCCGCTTCAAAGGGTTTGTTTGCAAGAGCTCTGGAACAATGGAGCACCTCCAACAAGCTTGCAGTTGAGCTGCAAGCTCTGCAAAACCTGCTAACCACTACGTGGCAGAGGAAGATCGGTCCATGGTGGATCAAAGCAATTTTGAGCCTCAGAGAGAGGAGGCAGATGCTGAAGTACATGGGGTATATACATTTTCGACAAAATGTCCACCTATAATTCTAAATGTAAAATTGATTGTCTTACCCGTAGCCATGGAACTGGACACTGGCACTAGCCAATCCATCATGAGTAAAAAGATGTTTGAGAGACTGTGGTGCAACAAGGCACTCAGACCAGCCCTGAGCCCCATCCACACGAAACTGAGAACTTACACCAAAGAGCTTATCACTGTCCTGGGCAGCGCCATGGTCACGGTTACCTATGAGGGCACGTTGCACGAACTGCCACTTTGGATTGTCCCGGGCGATGGCCCCACACTGCTTGGAAGGAGCTGGCTGGGCAAAATATGCTGGAACTGGGATGACATCCGAGCACTATCACATGTGGATGAGGCCTCATGTACCCAGGTTCTTAACAAATTTCCTTCCCTTTTTGAGCCAGACATTGGAAACTTTTCCGGGGCGAAGGTGCGGATCCACTTGGTCCCAGAAACACGACCCATTCAACACAAGGCGCGAGCGGTATCTCACATGATGAGGGAGAGAGTGGAAATCGAGCTGGACAGGCTGCAACACGAGGGCATCATCTCCCCAGTGGAATTCAGTGAGTGGGCCAGCCCGATTGTTCCAGTACTCAAAAGTGATGGCACAATAAGGATTTGCGGCGATTATAAAGTAACTATTAATCGTTTCTCGCTGCAGGACCAATATCCGCTACCTAAGGCAGATGACATTTTTGCGACGCTGTGGGAGGCAATACATTCACCAAGCTCGAGCTGACTTTGGCCTACATGATGCAGGAGCTGGAGGAGTCTTCGAAGGGCCTCACCTGTATCAACACGCACAAGCGACTGTTCATCTACAACAGATGCCTGTTTGGAATTCGGTCGGCTGCAGCAATCATCCAGAGAAACATGGAAAGCCTACTCAAGTTGGTACCACGCAACGTGGTTTTTCAGGAAAACATGTTGGTCACGGATCGGGACACCGTCGAGCACCGACAAAACCCGGATGAGGTCCTCCAGCGACTGGATCGCATAGGGCTGCGGCTGAAGAGGTCGAAATGCGTCTTCATGGCAACAGAAGTGGAGTTTTTGGGGAGAAAGATCGCGGCCGATGGCATTCGGCCCACAGACGCCAAGACAGAGGCTATCAGGAATGCGCCCAGGCCACAGAACGTCACAGAGCTGCGGTCATTCCTGGGACTCCTCAACTATTTTGGTAACGTCCTGCCGGGGTTAAGCACCCTCTTAGAGTCCCTACATGTGTTATTGCGTAAAGGTGAGAACTGGGTATCAGGAAAAAAACAAGTAATTGCTTTTGAGAAAGCCAGAAACATTTTATGCTCCAACAAGTTGCTTGTATTGTATAACCCATGTAAAAGACTTGTGCTAGCATGTGATACGTCGTCGTATGGAGTCGGGTGTGTATTACAACAAGCTAAAGTTGTAGAAAAGTTGCAACCTGTCGCCTATCCTCCAGGAGCTTGTCGAAGGCCAAAAGGACCGACAGCATGATTGAGAAAGAGGCATTAGCGTGTGTGTTCGGGGTAAAGAAAATGCATCAGTGCCTGTTTGGCCTCAAATTTGAGCTGGAAACCGATCACAAGCCCCTCATATCCCTGTTCGCTGAAAACAAGGGGATAAATACTAATGCCTCAGCCTGCATACAAAGGTGGGCACTCGCGCTATCAGCGTATAACTATACCATCCGCCATAGGCCAGGCACCGAGAATTGTGTGCATGCTTTCAGTCGGCTATCATTATCCACCATGGGGGTGGAAATGGCGCAGCCTGCAAACTTGTTGATGGTCATGGAAGCGTTTGAAAATGATAAATCACCTATCACGGCACGCCAGATTAGGATTTGGACCAGCCAAGATCCTCTGCTGTCCCTAGTTAAAAAACTGTGTACTGCATGGGAGCTAGGCCAGCATCCCCATTGAAATGCAAGAGCTAATCAAGTCGTTCCAGTGGCAAAAGGATGAGCTGTCTATTCAGGCAGACTGCCTGTTGTGGGGTAACCGCGTAGTGCTACCCAAAAAGGGCAGGGAGACGTTCATCTCGGATCTCCACAGCACACACCCGGGTATAGTAATGATGAAAGCAATAGCCAGATCCCACGTATGGTGGCCCGGTATCGAATCTGACTTAGCGTCCTGTGTACGGCAATGCAACATATGTGCTCAGTTGAGCAACGCGCCCAGAGAGCCACCACTAAGTTTGTGGTCCTGGCCCTCCAGACTATGGACAAGGATCCATGTTGACTATGCCAGCCCGTTTCTCGGTAAAATGTTCCTGGTGGTGGTGGATGCTTTTTCAAAATGGATTGAATGTGAAATAATGTCGGGAAGCACCATCACAGCCACCATTGAAAGCCTGAGGGCCATGTTTGCCACCCACGGCCTGCCTGACATACTGTTCAGTGACAACGGGCCATGTTTCACCAGTGCCGAATTTAAAGAATTCATGAGCTGCAATGGGATCAAACATGTCACCTCTGCCCCATTTAAACCAGCCTCCAATGGGCAGGCAGAACCGGCAGTACAATCAAACAGAGCCTTAAATGAGTCACAGAAGGCTCACTCCAAACCCGCCTGTCCAGAGTACTGCTCAGCTACCGCACGAGACCCCACTCGCTCACAGGGGTGCCCCCGGCTGAGCTACACATGAAAAGGACACTTAAACCAGACTCTCACTGGTTCACCCCAACCTGCATGATCAGGTAGAGAGCAGGCGGCAGCAACAAAATGTAAATGATGGTCGCACCACTGTGTCACGGGAAATTGAAATTGATCTGAATGACCCTGTGTATGTGCTAAACTATAGACATGGTCCCAAGTGGATTGCGGGCATGGTGATAGCTAAAGAAGTGAGTAGGGTGTTTATAGTCAAACTAGATAATGGACAAATTTGCAGGAAGCATCTGGACCAAACGAGGCTGCGCTTCATAGACTGCCCTGAACAACCCACAGCAGACACCACCTTTTTCGAGCCCACAACACACACCCAAAGGATCAACGACACCACCGCGGACCAAGAAATCGAACCCATCATGCCCAACAGCCCAGCAAAGCCAGGCTCACCCAGCAGCGCTGCAGGGCCAACAACACGCCAGCCCAGCGAGGGCACAGCCAACACACCAGAACAGACATTTGTACTGAGGCGGTCCACCCGGGAAAGAAAGGCTCCCGATCGCCTCATCTTGCAAATAGTTTTCACTTTGACTTTGGGGGGGAGTGATGTTGTGTATCTGTAAAGCATGCACTCCCATGTTCCGGCACCAGGGAGTGCATCCCCTGAATTCCCAAGGGATCCCAGCATCCCTTGGGAGCACTGTATATAAGCTGGCCACTAAGGCCTGTTCCTCACTCTGGAGTGTCTTAATAAAGACTGAAGTCATTGTTACTTTAACCTCCTTGTGTGCAGTCTCATCTGTGTTAGGAACACAATAGTTTACCCTCTGAACATAAGAACATAAGAAATAGGAACAGGAATAGGCCATCTGGCCCCTCGAGCCTGCTCCGCCATTTAACACAATCGTGGCTGATCCGATCATTGACTCAGATCCACTTCCCTACCCACTCCCCATAACCCCTTATTCCCTTATTGGTTCTGAAACTGTCTACCTCTGTCTTAAATTTCTTCAATGATTCAGCCTCCACAGCTCTCTGAGGCAGCAAATTCCACACATTTATAACCCTCTGAGAGAAGAAATTCCTCCTCATCTCTGTTTTAAATGGGCAGCCCCTTATTCTAAGATCATGCCCTCTAGTTCTAGTCTCCCCTATCAGTGGAAACATCCTCTCTGCATTCACCGTGTCAAGTCCCCTCATAATCTTATACGTTTTAATAAGATCACCTCTCATTCTTCTGAATTCCAAGGAGTAGAAGCCCAACCTACTCGACCTTTCTCATAATTCAACCCCCTCATTTCTGGAATCAACCTAGCGAACCTTCTCTGAACCGCCTCGAAAGCAAGTATATCCTTTCTTAAATATGGAAACCAAAACTGCACGCAGTATTCCAGGTGTGGCCTCACTGATACCCTGTATAACTGAAGTGGCCTAGCATGTTGTATCAAACTGCTACTGCAGATGTTCAAGAAAAGTCACCACCCTCCCAAGGTTCGCTAAAGATGGGCAATAAAAGCTAGTCTTGCCAGTGATGCCCACATACTGAGAATGATGAAAATAGCTATTATTTTTAGAGGTTGAAGAGTGCAGCGGAGCAGAAATGGGCAACTTTGCCTGGCCTTGTCATGTCAGTGAACATCTAGTGGCATGGGACTGAAGTCTTGGGGTGAGTAAGTTGGCACTTAGTGCTAATGCCGCCTCCCTCCAAGCAGCACGGGCTTCTGCCATGCAGACCCAAGCAATCCGTGTCTCCCAATCTCAATTTAATCGAGAAGTGCTCGGTGAAAATGTGGCGCCTTCTTCTCTGCCTGTGTGTCACACCCTCGTGTCTTGTTTGGTCACCTGTGCCAGTGGTTCCGAATGTAGACATGCTTTGAAAATCACAGAAAAGTATTTGTCAGACAGGCAGTCAAGCTGGCTGACAGTCAAATGAGTGAGCCAAGCACTGTCCTTACTAACCTGCTTCTTCCTTAAGTTGCTGTGAAATCTTCACGCAGAACCAGGTTATTAAAGTTTATGCTTTTATTTCCATGCACTGCGACCAAGTATATCCATTTTACACAGGACTTACACCAATCACTACACCAAAGGACATGCCAAAATCTTTTTCCATTGGTGTAAATCTGGTGCAACTCACCATGTGGATATTTTGCTCCACTGCATTTTTATTTAATGTTTTATTCTAGCTTTATTTTTCATTCAAGAGTCACATGAATCGTAAGGATTTAATGCTTATTAAATAATTACCGGTGGTACGTGGAGGATGGATCACAAAAAAAGTGGAATCTGGAATCACAGACGATTACAACACAGGATCAGGCTACAGCTAATTCCAAGCCAGAGGCCAATCAAACCTATACAGGTTGAACCTCTTTAGTCCGGAATGCTTTGGTCCGGCAACATCCCTGGTCTGGCATCATTCCCGGCAGGGGGGGGGGGGGTCGCGACCCATGCTGTGCCCTGTGTTCATCAAGTTGAGTCATTTTTAAGGGTATGGAGAGTAAGAAAGCCAACAGGGAAAGGCCAATTGCTGTCTTTACACAGATCCCTGTACGCGATAAAACACTTGGGTGCCCACGAAAGTCGATTCCTCCAAACGGCGCAGACATCAACCAAAGCAAAACGGGCTGAAAGCTACCACAGATCTGGGGCACAAACGCCGGTGAGTGGGCCCAGTGACATCGTTGCTGCCCCTCCCAACAACACCCGCCCCCACCTTTTTGATGTTGGGACTTGGAGGCCGGATGGAAATCCTTTTTATACATGAAACTGGCAAATGGTTTCCCCATGTCGACGGGAACCACTTCACAGCCGTCACGCCTGAATCTGGAGGAACCGTGGGTTCCCATAGGGACAGAACGACGTGGGTCGGTGGCACTACAGAGCGGGCGGGAGCACTGCAGCGTTGTCAGCAGTACCCGGTTTAAATAAACACTAAGATCCCCTCATCTGACACCCGGTCGAGCCCTCACCTCCTCTTTGACCCAGCAGAGCTCCCGCCCACACTGCAGATAGAGGTGGACGTAAAAATATCCCAAGGCACTATTTCGAAGAAGAGCAGGGAAGTTATCCCCGGTGTCCTGGCCAGTATTTATCTTTCAATCAACATCACTAAAACAGATGATCTGGTCATTATCACATTGTTGTTTGTGGGAGCTTGCTGGGCACAAATTGGCTGCTGCGTTTCCCACATTACAACAGTGACTACATTTCAAAGGTACTTCATTGGCTGTAAAGTGCTTTGGGACACCCTGAGGCCGTGAAAGGCGCTATATAAATGCAAGTCTTTCTTTTTACTCTCTCACCGTAGCCTGCTCTCGTGCAAACAAACAAGCTGAACATTATTGTTCTGATGGCAGCAGAGGCACAGATTTCCCTGAAGTTATGCGTGCTTCTGTTGAAACTGTTCCATTATCGCTGGGAATAGTAGGTCTCCAGCTCCCAACGGGTCTTCATTCGAGGTTGTGGCGCTCGATATGATAAATGGAGGAGAGTGATGCACAGAGTTCACCAGTCACCTTTTGAATGCTTTCTTCCTAGGCATCCTGTCGAAAATATAAAAAGCTTCTCAACCTTTTTGCACGGTTGTCAAATGAATGTATACCTTGAGCAGAAGCAGTCCCTTCAGGGAGCTAATCAGGCTGTGCTCACTGCCAATCCATGGCCTCCTAACCGCTAACACTAAAGAGTGGGATGTTTATCATTACAGAGAAAAACCCCAGAGTCTGCACCATCTGGTTACAAATTCAATCACATCTCATTAAAGCTTTGCTATCAGCAAGGAAGGTTTATTGTGGCTTGGTCAAGGGTGAATTATGCTTGTGGATCAGATGTAAAATTTCTGGGAGACTGGGCACTGTGATGAGTTATCGCAGGGACTGAGATTTAGATCCCGCCGACACCGATGCAATGCAAGTCAACTGTAGGGATCTTATGTGCGTGACAGTTTTGATAGGCTCAATCTGTTTCTTAATAAACGTGTGTAAACAGGTTCCGTGCTGTCCAACTCTCTCGGGTCGTGGTCAGAGCCCCTCCTCCTTCTAGCTACAGCTGGAATATTGAAACATAGAAACATAGAAAATAGGTGCAGGCACCACCTTCGAGCCTGCACCACCATTCAATATGAACACGATCGAGTAAAATAAGTTCATTAAAGTTGCCGTGATAATTCTGGGTGTCATGATACATCAGTCATTGAAAGTTGGCATGCAGGTACAGCAGGCGGTGAAGAAGGCAAATGGTATGTTGGCCTTCATAGCTAGGGGATTTGAATATAGGAGCAGGGAGGTTTTACTGCAGTTGTACAGGGCCTTGGTGAGACCTCACCTGGAATATTGTGTTCAGTTTTGGTCTCCTAATCTGAGGAAGGACATTCTTGCTGTTTGAGGGAGTGCAGCGAAGGTTCACCAGACTGATTCCCGGGGTGGCAGGACTGACATATGAGGAGAGACTGGATCGACTGGGCCTGTATTCACTGGAGTTTAGAAGGATGAAAGGGGATCTCATAGAAACTTATAAAATTCTGACGGGACTGGACAGGTTAGATGCTGGAAAAATATTCCCAATGTTGGGGAAGTCCAGAACCAGGGGACATAGTCTAAGGATAAGGGGCAAGCCATTTAGGACTGAGATGAGGAGAAACTTCTTCACTCAGAGAGTTGTTAACCTGTGGAATTCCTTGCCGCAGAGAGTTGTTGATGCCAGTTCATTGGATATATTCAAGATGGAGTTAGATATGGCCGTTACGGCTAAAGGGATCAAGGGGTATGGAGAGAAAGCAGGAAAGGGATACTGAGGTGAATGTTCAACCATGATCTTATTGAATGGTAGTGCAGGCTCGAAGGGCCGAATGGCCTACTCCTGCACCTATTTTCTTTGTTTCTATGAATCACAGGTGTGACTTAAATGTGCTGCTCTCTCACTTTTGCATTTGAAAAGTGCTGCTGTGCTCTGTGTAAACCATCTGTAAGTTCTCACAGCACATGCACATGCTGGCTGTTACTATTTAGCTGGTGCACCTGCATGAAGTACTCATGTCATAGCATCAATGGGATGATGGATAGGCCAAAAAAAATTGTAGAATCAGAGAGCTTTCCGGCACAGAAGGAGCTCATTCAGCTCATCCTGTCTGTGCTGGCCAAAAAAGAGCTATCCCATTTTTCAGCACTTGGTCAATAGCCTTGGAGGGACCTTGGAGTGCATGTCCACAGATCACTGAAGGTAGCAGGATAGGTAGATGTTATGTATGCAATAAAGGTGCAAACTGAGCACTGTTTAACTGAACAAGGTGCAACCTTGGTTCTGCTTTATTATGGCCCAAAGTGCCTGACTCACAAAATGGCTGGCCTTTTATACCAGAGCAGCACCATGTGCATGCTACTCAGTGGCCTCCAACAATGACACTATCTGGTGGCTACAAACAGCATGTACATACATGACAATACCCTCCTCTGAGATCTTATCACAGTCTTTCACAGGTTGAGATGGTCCGGTGCTTTATGCTCCTGGGTTGACCGTCTCAGTTCGATTCTGACCTTGGGTGAATGTGCGGAGTCTGTTATGGCTGGTGGCTGGATGGCTGACTTGTTGGGGGTGGCAGTGGCCATGTCAGGAATTGCAAGTCCATTTTTATTGAACAAGTCCGTTATGGAAATTACGGGTTCACTGATGACCCTTGAGTCCACTGAAGTTCTGCTGGTCCACTGCAGTCAGAATCAGGGGAAGTCATAACGGGGAACAGAGAAATGGTGGACCAATTGAACAAGTACTTTGGTTCGGTATTCACTAAGGAGGACACAAACAACCTTCCGGATATAAAAGGGGTCAGAGGGTCGAGTAAGGAGGAGGAACTGAGGGAAATCCTTATTAGTCGGGAAATTGTGTTGGGAAAATTGATGGGATTGAAGGCCGATAAATCCCCAGGGCCTGATGGACTGCATCCCAGAGTACTTAAGGAGGTGGCCTTGGAAATAGCGGATGCATTGACAGTCATTTTCCAACATTCCATTGACTGTGGATCAGTTCCTATGGAGTGGAGGGTAGCCAATGTAACCCCACTTTTTAAAAAAGGAGAGAGAAAACAGGGAATTATAGACCAGTCAGCCTGACATCGGTAGTGGGTAAAATGATGGAATCAGTTATTAAGGATGTCATGTCGAAATCTCGACCTCCGAAAAGAATGACTCCGACACTTACAGCTCCGGTAGAAGTTTCTTTTTAATTTACTTGCTCGCAAGGGGTAGGTCACACTCAGTCAAGGGCTAAGTGAACACCTCCGAAATGGTTCAGTTTAACAAGATATTTATACAGTAAAACCAAAGTTATGGCCTCTCCCTGTGTATTGCTCTGTCTCACAGTCAGTGAATACAGATAAAGAGTTAATTACTATATCCTGGTCCTGACATGGTATCCAGATATTTCCTTTTGTCAGGGTTATCAGAAAGCCAAACGGCCATTACTCCATGAGTCATAGGTAATGGGCTATCACCTGTCTTGTATTGTGTCAGGATTGTTCCAATTTCCTGGTCAGTTTATCTGTTTGCATCAAATGGATGAGGTCTCAGACAGAGATAATGGCTAGAAGATAAGGGTGGGGTGACATGGAACTCCTGTAGTGTAGACAATAGGAGAGCACCATGGGGGGTTACTTGTCTCAGCATGACTTGTCCCTAGCTGTCTGATGGCCATCAGCCATCTCAAACCAGGTTTATGCAAGCTGACTGCTAAAATGCAGAAAGTTCTGGAAGGGCCAGGACTCCATTTTAATCAAAAGGCACACAAATACCGTATGGTATCAGCTTAGATAAAAATACATTTCCACATTCCCCCATTTTGTCCTTCACAAGGACAACTCAATCCATTCTGATCTTGTACAGTCTCTCCATTTCCATTTCCACACAAGAGCCCTCAACAGTTATTGCTACCATAACTCTCGCCGTGGTCTCGGTAGGTAACATAGTTTCTCCCACCCTGGCACAGCAACACTTAATGACGACAAATAATAGATACAGGGCGAAGACTATCAGCAGGAATATGATCAAACCCTGTACCACAGATTTCCCCAGGGCTCCCAACCATCCTGATGTTTTCAGCTAGACTGCCGATATCTTCTGATTTATCTGGGATATACGTACAGCATTCTTCACCTATTAATGCACATGTTCCTCCCTCCTTGGCTAGGAGATAATCTAAGGCCATACGATTTTGGAGAGCCACTGTTCGAATAGCTACCATTTCGTCATTTATCCCTTCAAAGGCTTGGGAAGTTGCGTTGGCTACTGATTCCACTAAGTTAGCCAGTTCCCGTAACTGCCATTCGGTCGATGCTATTCCATAGGGTGGCACCATTACCTTGAATATTCCGTTTAGCCACGTCAAATCCCGTTTAAATCTATGACTTCCATAGGCCTCCCTTAGAGTCCTTACTGATCTGATAAGGGGTACCACATATCCTAAGTAACAGGACCCTGTCCAGTTGGCTTTATGGCCACAAATAAAGTAGGTGCAATTATAGGACGTCAGCTCCTGGTCCTTTTGCACTATCCCTCCTCGAGTGGTCTCACCTTCCCACCCTTCACCTGGGGCTTTGTAATGGACTGTTGTCCAGCCAACGGTTGCTATCTTTCTCTCAGTGGGATTAGTTGTGGCTTGCCATTTAATCATTTGGGAACACTTGCTGCGTCCCATTTCTGGTCCTTTAGTCTCATTACTCACTAGGCATATTATACCTTCAGGATTTCCTATTCTGGGAGTAATGCTTAGGAAGGGAGGCTGATGGTTATTATCATAATTGGGCTGGTACCATCCCTGGAAGGCTGTATGTTTATACCCTGCCGACCTCCATTCTGTTTGCTCCTTCGTTTCTGGCCCCTTAGTTAGTTTTGTCCTATTTTGCACTGTCAACCATTCTACCACCATTTCTGATTCGTTAAAGGGGACAGATCTCAGGGGAATACCGCCCCTGGAGTGGACAGGTACATGGGAACATATCCAACAACTCGACAAGTTTCTTTCTTGAGCATACCCATGACTCAGTGCCATAAATACGTTTACTTGCAATTCTCTTCGGTGGTGGGTCTGTACCCCTGGTGTAATCAATAATGTGAAGTAAAACCCTGTCAAGCCCAGCACCATCAGTCCCCATAGTCCATACAGTTCCTTATTCAGTCTTCCTTTTTCTGTTCCTCTGGTTCCTTCTTCCCTTCCTCCTGGTCGGGTGCCCGTTTGCAATGGGATGCGTGGATCCATGTTGGTCTTTCCTTTACCTTGATTGCAGTATTGGTCGCCAGCAAGACCTGGTATGGTCCTTCGAATCTTGGCTGTAGACTGTTTTTTCTTTTAAAAATCTTGATGTAAACGAATTCCCCTGGCTCCAGGTTATGACACTTCCCTTCTGCTGGCTTGACTTGGGTTTCCTTTACCTGTGAATGAAAGCTGGAAATACATTTGGTTAGTGCAATACAATAATTCAACATATTTTCCTCCATTTTGTGGATGTCCATCTGTTTTGCAGTAAATGGTGCTGTAAAAGGTAGTCGTTGGGGACGTCCCATAACTATCTCATGCGGTGACAGGCCTGTTGTTCTGTTGGTTGCAGATCGCATTACCATCAAGGCTAAGGGCAGCAGTTCTGTCCATTTCAGTCCAGTGTCATTGCATAGTTTTGCCAGCTTATTTTTAAGCATTCCATTATATCTTTCAACAAGTCCAGCTGATTGTGGATGATAACTGCAATGAAAACGTCGATTAATCTGTAAAGCTTTACACATTTCTCTTATAACAGTTCCCGTGAAATGTGACCCGTTATCACTAGAAAGCTTAGCAGGGATTCCGAAGCGCGGTACAATTTCTTTTAACAAACATTTAGCAACAGTAGTGGCATCGGCCTTTTTACATGGAAAGGCTTCAATCCATCGAGAGAACACATCTACAATAACTAATACATACTTGAATCCCATACACATAGGTAATTCAATAAAATCCATTGGTAAATGTACAAAAGGCCCGACTGGATTTGGGTGGGAGGCAGATTCTACTTTTTCCGTCTTACCCGGATTCATTGTCTGACAGGTAACACAATTTTCACAGATTTGTTTTGCAATTGCCGAAATACCTGGTGCATACCAAGTTGCCAAAATATAATCTGCCAATCCCCCTTTGCCTGCATGTGTGAATGTATGAACACATCGGGCAATCCATGGAAGTAAGGATCTAGGGGCCACCACGCGGCCGTCATGGTGAACCCATATTCCTTCTGGATTTTTATAACATTGATCCTTCGTCCAGGTCACCATCTCCTCCGTACAGGCCTGTGTCTGAAAGGCCAGCACGTCATTAATAGTGGGTGGTGGGTCTGAGCAATTATTTTTCCTTAGTGGGAACAATGACACCTGCATCCCCCCTTTAGACAGAGCTGCTGACTTAGCTGCATTATCAGCTCTGGCATTCCCAAGTGCCACCTCATTCGACTGGCCTGTATGTGCTTGGCATTTGATAATGGCAAGTTTCAAGGGGCATTGAATGGCTCGCAGAAGATTTTCCACTTGTTCTGCATTTTTTGATAGGGGTTCCTGAAGAAGTCAGGTACCCGCGAATCTTCCAAATTTGTCCATAGTCATGTGATACCCCAAAAGCATACCTGGAGTCAGTGTAGATATTAACTGTGTGTCCTTCAGCCAGAATACAGGCTCGAGTTAACGCAAACAATTCGGCTTGTTGGGCTGAAAAGGAGTCTGGAAGAGAGGCTGTTTCAACAACATTAAACTGGGTTACAATTGCCTAAGCCGCTCTAGGTTGGCCCCTATCATTTCGTAAGGCTGATCCGTCAACATAGTACATTAGATCAGGGTTACACATTTACATCTGTTAAATTGATACGTGGTTTAGTCACTAATTCGGTTACCATTTCACATGAATGGGGTTTGCCGTCGTCTTCCGTGGGGAGTAGAGTGGCTGGATTTAAGGTAGTGCATCTTTTGATGATAAGGTTCGGATTTGATAACAGTTCGACCTCGTATTTAGTGGTTCTTGCGGAGGTTAGGTGTTGGGTGGCACATTTAGTAAATAAAATCTCGACAGATTGTGGGATATACAAAATGGTCTGATGATTTAGAGTTATTGTCTGAGCCTGTTGCATAGCATAATAAGCTGCTGCCAACAAAGGAAGACATCCTGGTAGTCCGCGTGCCACTGGGTCTAGTTGGGTACTGAAATATGCTACCGGTCGCTGCCTGTCCCCATGTAACTGAGTCAAAACAGATTGTGCAAAACCCGACTTGTGATGCACAAATAAGTTGAATAGCTTAGTGTAATCTGGTAATCCCAAGGCTGGTGCTGAAGTGAGGGACTGCTTAAGACTCTGGAAAGCATTCCGGGATACTTCATTCCACATCCTTCTTTAAGCATTGTGAGAATATAGTACATTCATTCACAGCTCGTAGGTCATGGACACACCTCCATTTGTGTGGGCTTCTGAACTGGATGAATCTGTGTGTTACACGGACTTCTCATTTATGCTTATAGTGATTCACAGATCACAGAATGTAAAGTACTTGTTTTCTAATTTTATTAAAAGGCTTCCAAACCCAAGATTTTTCCAATACACCCAAAATGTTGATCAAGGAGATCACCTGAAATATCTCAAAATCCCAATTCAAATATTGTACTGCCATTCTTTATCTAAGAAAAATCCTCTTACTGAGCTAGAAGCTTTTGTACCAAGATTTTACACCAAGGACAATGAGCCTGCACCTCGAGAGACCCACAAAGGCTTTTTTTAAAAAAAAGGCATCACAACTTTCAACCACCGGGACCATGTCTCAACAAACCTATCCTTTGTGCATTTCCTAGCTCCGTAACCTCTCATCCGAATAA
Source organism: Pristiophorus japonicus (assembly GCF_044704955.1). NCBI lineage: Eukaryota > Metazoa > Chordata > Chondrichthyes > Pristiophoridae > Pristiophorus > Pristiophorus japonicus. The sequence continues at coordinate 36,549,432 of NC_091979.1, forward strand.
ATCCACACCTGCGCTTCTAACTTAAAATGTCTTAAACTTCCCATATACAGGACAACACTATGAAGGGTTAAAAAACTTCACTTTGTTTGAAAAAGTGGGTGGAGCTAAAACAAACAGGCAGCTCCACAACCTTTCCAAACAGGTTTCCAGACACAAGGAAAAAAAGACAGAAGCACTCTCATTCAAAGACAAGACATTCACGCACTCTCATTCAAAGACAAGACATTCACAAGTCTCTCTCCATTCAATAAAGCTTTTTCTTTTGCTAGCTTCATTTTTTTTTAATCCATAAGTCACTATCAGGTTCTCTTTTTTTTTTACATTTGATTTACTTCCTCTGTTAATTTTACATGGGCTTGAAGAATCGGAACCCAGGCCTTTTGTATTACTTTCCTTTTTTTTTTACCTGGATCTCTGTTTATAAGACTCTCTAAATTAAATGAACCATCGGGTGGAAATGGCCTGTTTTCACCCTTAGTCCACTTTACCGGTTTATGTTTCTTTGGTCAATTGAAGACTGACCACAATTCTGGAGCATGACATAGGCTGGTGTGCCTTTTGTGGTGTTTTAACTTGCTCCGGCACCCATTCTGGATGATTAAGATTTTCCACAGTTTCTGATCTCACAATCCTTTTGGCCAACTGAGTTCTCTACGCCCACTTCTCCTGGCCGTTACGTGGCCTGAAAAGGCTCTTAATTCGGGCTCAGTCTGGGTGTGTGAGATATGTTGGCACGAACCAATCGTAGTTGATCAATCAATTACTGTTTCTTTTCTTAATCAATCCTTGTGTTTTTTTTTCCCGAATCACAATTTTCCCTAGTGACTCTTCCCGTTTCTCTAATGGTAATCTCTCACTAAGGTGTTGCACACAACAGTAATACAAGGACAACAAACAATATTCCCGCGAGTACACAAATCATAACCTCTAAACAAATTCTTAGTCTGCGTTGTACGCCACTACAGACCGAGTCCTTAACTTATCCTAATAAAAACTGATAAAACTTAAGGTTCCGTACCCAAACTCTTTGATCGATTGCGCTTTCTTTTTTTTTATAGTCTTATCACATAAGAACCCCTTCCGAATTAAAAACAATAAAAATCATATCACATAAGAACCTTCGATCGCTTAGCGCTTTCTTTTTTTCTCTTTTTTTTTAATAGTCTTATCACATAAGAACCCCTTCCGAATTAAAAACAATAAAAATCTTATCACATAAGAACCTGGAACCCTTTTCGATCGACTAGCGCTCCCTTACCTACTGAAACCTTCCCCGGGCTGTCTCGAGATTTTTTCCAGAACCTGTTCTCTTCTGCTGGCGAGCTGAGAAAGAAATGGTTATAAAAAAAATACCTTTAACTTTTAAATGCCGAGTCTTGTAGATGCAGTACCTTCGCTGTGGACAACAGATTACATATGCGATTCAACAGTGAAGAAACCTCTTGTGAGCAAAAGGCTCACCTTGTTTGGCCACTGAAGCCTTTCACTGGAGAGGCACTATGCCCGTATCCGTTTTACTCACAGGACAGAGAGTATGCATCTCGGTGGAACCTCCAAGTTATAACTGTCGAAATCTCGACCTCCGAAAAGAATGACTCCGACACTTACAGCTCCGGTAGAAGTTTCTTTTTAATTTACTTGCTCGCAAGGGGTAGGTCACACTCAGTCAAGGGCTAAGTGAACACCTCCGAAATGGTTCAGTTTAACAAGATATTTATACAGTAAAACCAAAGTTATGGCCTCTCCCTGTGTATTGCTCTGTCTCACAGTCAGTGAATACAGATAAAGAGTTAATTACTATATCCTGGTCCTGACATGGTATCCAGATATTTCCTTTTGTCAGGGTTATCAGAAAGCCAAACGGCCATTACTCCATGAGTCATAGGTAATGGGCTATCACCTGTCTTGTATTGTGTCAGGATTGTTCCAATTTCCTGGTCAGTTTATCTGTTTGCATCAAATGGATGAGGTCTCGGAAAGAGATAATGGCTAGAAGATAAGGGTGGGGTGACATGGAACTCCTGTAGTGTAGACAATAGGAGAGCACCATGGGGGGTTACTTGTCTCAGCATGACTTGTCTCCTAGCTGTCTGATGGCCATCAGCCATCTCAAACCAGGTTTATGCAAGCTGACTTCTAAAATTCAGAAAGTTCTGGAAGGGCCAGGACTCCATTTTAATCAAAAGGCACACAAATACCGTATGGTATCAGCTTAAATAAAAATACATTTCCACAGTCATAGCAGTGCATTTAGAAAGAGGTGACATGATAGGTCCAAGTCAGCATGGATTTGTGAAAGGGAAATCATGCTTGACAAATCTTCTGGAATTTTTTGAGGATGTTTCCAGTAGAGTGGACAAGGGAGAACCAGTTGATGTGGTGTATTTGGACTTTCAGAAGGCTTTCGACAAGGTCCCACACAAGAGATTAATGTGCAAAGTTAAAGCACATGGGATTGGGGGTAGTGTGCTGACATGGATTGAGAACTGGTTGTCCGACAGGAAGCAAAGAGCAGGAGTAAATGGGGACTTTTCAGAATTTGTAGGCAGTGACTAGTGGGGTACCGCAAGGTTCTGTGCTGGGGCCCCAGCTGTTTACACTGTACATTAATGATTTAGACGAGGGGATTAAATGTAGTATCTCCAAATTTGCGGATGACACTAAGTTGGGTGGCAGTGTGAGCTGCGAGGAGGATGCAATGAGGCTGCAGAGCGACTTGGATTGGTTAGGTGAGTGGGCAAATGCATGGCAGATGAAGTATAATGTGGATAAATGTGAGGTTATCCACTTTGGTGGTAAAAACAGAGAGACAGACTATTATCTGAATGGTGACAGATTAGGAAAAGGGGAGGTGCAACGAGACCTGGGTGTCATGGTACATCAGTCATTGAAGGTTGGCATGCAGGTACAGTAGGCGGTTAAGAAAGCAAATGGCATGTTGGCCTTCATAGCGAGGGGATTTGAGTACAGGGGCAGGGAGGTGTTGCTACAGTTGTACAGGGCCTTGGTGAGGCCACACCTGGAGTATTGTGTACAATTTTGGTCTCCTAACCTGAGGAAGGACATTCTTGCTATTGAGGGAGTGCAGTGAAGGTTCACCAGACTGATTACCGGGATGGTGGGACTGACCTATCAAGAAAGACTGGATCAACTGGGCTTGTATTCACAGGAGTTCAGAAGAATGAGAGGGGACCTCATAGAAATGTTTAAAATTCTGATGGGTTTAGACAGGTTAGATGCAGGAAGAATGTTCCCAATGTTGGGGAAGTCCAGAACCAGGGGACACAGTCTAAGGATAATGGGTAAGCCATTTAGGACTGAGATTTGGAGAAACTTCTTCACCCAGAGAGTGGTGAACCTGTGGAATTCTCTACCACAGAAAGTTGTTGAGGCCAATTCACTAAATATATTCAAAAAGGAGTTAGATGAAATCCTTACTACTAGGGGGGATCAAGGGGTATGGCGAGAAAGCAGGAATGGGGTACTGGAAGTTGCATGTTCAGCCATGAACTCATTGAATGGCGGTGCAGGCTCGAAGGGCCGAATGGCCTACTCCTGCACCTATTTTCTATGTTTCTATGTTTCTATGGTAGGTTGGTTGGTTGTCGACGGTTTCTTTGTCCAACTGCTCTGGTTCGTCTGTGTTTCTCAGCTTTGTTTGATCCATGTGTTTCCTGCAAGTTTGCCCATTCTTGAGCTTAATAATAAATACCGTATATACTCGCGTATCCTGCGATCTCGCGTATCATGCGACCCCTAAATTTTCGTCCCCAAAACATGATTTTACCATATATCTCATGTATCATGCGAGTCACTTTTTTGAGATCGAATACAGACCTTAACATGAAACATCGATTCTGTTGTGAAAGCTGTTCGCGAATCGAACACCGATACAGCAATCATTCCAGCTGGCTTGACTAGCGTCGTTCAGCCACAGCCTCTACTGTGTTTGCGGGTAAAAGAAGCATGGGCTGAGATAGATGGAGCCTCTAATAATGCAGCAAACGTCAGAGGGAGTTGTGGGTGGTGGAGGTCGGGTCGCCGGGGGGGGTGGGGGGGGGTGGTGAAGAGGAGGTCGGGTTGGGTCACCGGGGGGAAGCGGAGGTCGGGTTGCCGTAAGGGGGGGGTGGTGAAGAGGAGGTCGGGTTGGGTCACCGGGGGGAAGCGGAGTTCGAGTTGCCGGGTGGGGGGGGGAGTTGGGGGAGCGGAGGTCGGGTCGCCGGGGTAGGGAGAGCGGGGGTCAGGTCGGATCCGGTCCGGACTCTTTCCTCCCGCCCCCCCCCCGACCTCCGCGACTCTCTCTCCCCCCCCGACCTCCGCGACTCTCTCTCATCCCCCCCGATACAGTACAAGCGACAATAGAGGCTGCAATCCAGCCCAGGAGATACCTGCCGAGATTCAGCGTGGATACGGTCTGCTTAACAGCCTAACAGCCTAATCTTGGCCAGCACTTCACACCCGCAAATTTTGTATCTCGCGTATCATGCGACCCCCCCAAATTTAGGTTACAATTTAGGTCTTCAAAAGTCGCATGATACGCGAGTATATACGGTACTCTGTTGCCTTTCTTGGCCATGACCATACCAGCGATCCATTTGGGACCCTGACCATAAATCAACACATATACAGGATCATTAACAGAAATCTCGCATGACTCAGTTGCGCGATCGTAGTACCCTTGTTGACTCTGTCTTCTGTATTCAACATGATTACTTAAATCCGAGTGTACAAGAGATAACTTGGTCTTAAGACCTCTTTTCATCATGAGTTCAGCAGGCGAGACCCCTGTGAGTGTGTGGGGTCTTGTCCTGTAACTCAGCAGTATGCAAGACAAGCGGGTCTGCAGTGACCCTTGGGTTACTCTCCTCATGCTTTGCTTGCTAATTTGTACTGCACATTCTGATTGCCCGTTGGATGCAGGCTTGAACAGTGCTGACCTTACATGTTTTATGCCATTAACTTTTACAAACTCCTGAAACTCCTGACTGGTGAAGCACGTCCCATTGTCGCTCACCACTATGTCAGGCAGACCATGTGTCGCTAACATGACATTGAGATTCTCTATGGTTGCCGTGGATGCACTGGATGACATAATTATGCATTCTATCCACTTCGAATAAGCACCCACCACCAATAAAAACATCTTGCCCAGGAAGGGATCTGCAAAATCTACATGGATCCTGGACTAAGGTTTGGATGGCCATGACCACAGACTCAGTGGCGATTCCACTGATGCTTTGCTGAGCTGCATGCAGGTGTTACACTGATGCACGCATGCTTCCAGCTCAGAATCAATTTCTGGACACCATACATGGGACCTGGCGATGGCCTTCATTATCACGATACCAGGATGTGTACTGTGCAACTCACGCACAAACTTCTCTCTCCCTTTCTTAGGAATTACAACTCGATTACCCCACAATATGCAATCTGCTTCAATAGACAGTTCGACCTTGAGACAAATGTACGGTTTGGCCTCCTTGCACATTTGCATAGGTATGGCAGACCAATCCCCTTTGAGGGTACAACCCTTTACCACCGATAATATCGGGTCCTGGCTGGTCTAGGTCTTAAGTTGTTGAGCCGTGACAGGGGTACCTTCACTCTCAAAAGCATCCATGATTAACATTAAATTTGCCGGTTGTGGCGTTTCCACCTCCGGTGTGGACAACGGCAACCGGCTCAAAGCATCGGCACAATTCTCTGTGCCAGGTCTGTGGCGAATGGCATAATCAGAGGCAGATAATGTCAGCGGCCACCTTTTGATGTGGGATGAAGCGTTGGTATTGATACCTTTGCTCTCGGAAAACAACGAAATGAGCGGCTTGTGATCGGTCTCTAATTCGAACCACAGACCGAACAAGTATTGATGCATCTTTTTAACACCTTACACACAATCTAAAGCTTCTTTTTCTACCATTCTGTAGGCTCTTGCTGCTTTATACAAACTTTTGGATGCATACGCGACAGGTTGAAGTTTCCCCGACTCATTGGCTTGTTGGAATACGCAACCAATTCCATATGACGATGTGTCACAGGCCAAAACTAAACATTTACATGGGTCATAATGTGCCAGCAGCTTTTTCGAGCTAAGCTGATTGGTGGCTTTCCAGAAAGCTCTGTCTTGCAATGTGCCCCACACCCAGTTGTTGCCTTTTTTCAATAGCATGTGCAGTGGTTCTAGTAAGGTGCTCAATTTAGGTAGGAAGTTACAAAAGTAGTTGAGTAGACCCAGGAACGAATGCAGCTCCATCACATTCTGCGGCTTGGGTGCATTGTTGATGGCTTTGGTTTTCACCTCAGTAGGTCTGATGACATCAGCGGCAATTTTCCTCCCGAGGAATTTGACCTCCGGTGCCATGAAGATGCACTTCGAGCATTTAACTCTGAGTCCCACTCTATCCAAACGCAGTAGAACCTCATCCAGGTTGTTCAGATGTTCCTTGGAGTCATGACTGGTGATCAGGATGTCAACTTGGAACATAACGGTTCTGGGAACAGACTTCAGTAGACTTTCCATATTCCTCTGGAATATTGCTGCAACCGAACGAATTCCAAATAGGCACCTGTGGTAAATAAACAGTCCTTTGTGCGTGTTAATGCATGTAAGTCTCTTCAACTTCTCGACCAACTCCTGTATCATATAGGCCGACGTTGTTATGTGTGTATGTTAATGTATGTACTGTAACACTAGACCACTGAATGTAACGTCACCCTGCATACACAATACCTGTACCACCAGAGGGAGCTACTGCTGGAGACCTAAGGATCACCTGTACACTGCAGGTAACCTAGTATAAAAGGGAGCTCACCTCTTGGTGTACTCACTCTAGGAGCTGCAATAAAGGACGAAGGTCACTACAGTTCAAGTGCTGTACCCTTACCTCGTGGAGTTAGAAACATAGAAACATAGAAACATAGAAAATAGGTGCAGGAGTAGGCCATTCGGCCCTTCGAGCCTGCACCGCCATTCAATGAGTTCATGGCTGAACATGCAACTTCAGTACCCCATTCCTGCTTCCTCGCCATACCCCTTGATCCCTTTAGCCGTAAGGGCCACATCTAACTCCTTTTTGAATATATTTCGTGAATTGGCCTCAACAACTTTCTGTGGTAGAGAATTCCACAGGTTCACCACATTCTGGGAGAAGATGTTTCTCCTCATCTCGGTCCTAAATGGCTTACCCCTTATCCTTAGACTGTGACCCCTGGTTCTGGACTTCCCCAACATTGGGAACATTCTTCCTGCATCTAACCTATCTAAAGCTGTCAGAATTTGAAATGTTTCTATGCGATCTCCTCTCATTCTTCTGAACTCCAGTGAATACAAGCCCAGTTGATCCAGTCTTTCTTGATAGTCAGTCCCGACATCCCGGGAATCAGTCTGGTGAATCTTCGCTGCACTCCCTCAATAGCAAGAATGTCCTTCCTCAAGTTAGGAGACCAAAACTGTACACAATACTCCAGTTGTGGCCTCACCAAAGCCCGTACAACTGTAGTAACACCTCCCTGCCCCTGTACTCAAATCCCCTCGCTATGAAGGCCAACATGCCATTTGCTTTCTTAACCGCCTGCTGTACCTGCATGCCAACCTTCAATAACTGATGTACCATGACACCCAGGTCTCGTTGCACCTCCCCTTTTCCTAATCTGTCACCATTCAGATAATAGTCTGTCTCTCTGTTTTTACCACCAAAGTGGATAACCTCACAGTTATCCACATTATACTTCATCTGACATGCATTTGCCCACTCACCTAAGCTATCCAAGTCACTCTGTAGCCTCATAGCATCCTCCTCGCAGCTCACACTGCCACCCAACTTAGTGTCATCCGCAAATTTGGAGATACTACATTTAATCCCCTCGTCTAAATCATTAATGTACAATGTAAACAGCTGGGGCCCCACTACAGAACCTTGCGGTAGCCCACTAGTCACTGCCTGCCATTCTGAAAAGTACCCATTTACTCCTACTCTTTGCTTCCTGTCTGACAACCAGTTCTCAATCCACGTCAGCACACTACCCCCAATCCCATGTGCTTTAACTTTGCACATTAATCTCTTGTGTGGGACCTTGTCAAAAGCCTTCTGAAAGTCCAAATACACCACATCAACTGGTTCTCCTTTGTCCACTCTATTGGAAACATCCTCAAAAAATTCCAGAAGATTTGTCAAGCATGATTTCCCTTTCACAAATCCATGCTGACTTGGACCTATCATGTCACCTCTTTCCAAATGCGCTGCTATGACATCCTTAATAATTGATTCCATCATTTTACCCACTACCAATCTCAGGCTGACCGGTCTATAATTCCCTGTTTTCTCTCTCCCTCCTTTTTTAAAAAGTGGGGTTACATTGGCTACCTTGCACTCCATAGGAACTGATCCAGAGTCTATGGAATGTTGGAAAATGACTGTCAATGCATCCGCTATTTCCAAGGCCACCTCCTTAAGTACTCTGGGATGCAGTCTATCAGGCCCTGTGGATTTATTGGCCTTGTTGTTATTAGAGTGCTTGCATATACTACAACTGGTGACGAGGTTACGAATTTTCATGCACAATATGTCTAACCTAAGCAACTTCCAACAATTCACAGATGGGGAAGATTGGGAAGCCTTTGTGGAAAGGCTAGAACACTTTTTCATTGCGAACGACCTTACTGGGGACTCACCGACCTTGCTGGCGGACAAGCAGTGAGACATCCTGCTCAGCTGTTGTGGGCCAATGTTCATAACCTCATCAGGGACCTGCTAGCCCCAGCGAAGATGACAACCAAGACTTATGCGGATCTCGTAACACTAATGCAAGAACCACTCAAACCGAAAGAAAGCATCCTCACAGCCAGACACCGGTTCTGCACCCACCGGCGACCCGAAGGCCAAGAAATTTCAAAATATGCTGCAGATATGAGAAGATTGGCTGTACCGTGTGATTTTGGCGACCACCTCACCGAAGCACTAAGGGACATCCTCGTTATTGGAATCGGCCACGAGGGCCTCCTCCATAAACTGCTCTCTGCGGACACTACGGTCACCCTGCAGAAGGCAATCAAAGTGAGCCAGGCTTTCATGATTTCGGTCTGCGACTCCAAAAGGATAATGACTCACAACCAGGACTCTAACCCAGCGAGTACAATGAACCGAATAGCGCCTTTCAGAGACAAGACTGCTGCCCCGTGTCCCGCAACCCTGAGTCCACCACATGGGGCCAGCTGACTAGTCTCGTGCTGGCGCTGTGGAGGAAACCACAGGGCCCACCAGTGCTGATACAAAGACTATACCTGCAAAGGCTGCAACACTAAAGGTCGCCTTCAGCGAATGTGTCCAAGAAGATTTACTCACCGCGTCACTGAAGAGTTGACCGATCACCCGGGCTCCAGTACTGATGAAGACAAAGCAGCTCAGCCCCTGGAAGAGGTGTATGGAGTGTATACCTGCTCCACCGAGAGCAATCAACGGCGTTCCAGTCTCGATGGAGATCGACACGGGCGAGCCAGTCACTGACGAATCAGACGGCCTTTGAGAAACTGGGCCAAACAACTCAAAATGTCCCCAATTCAGGCGAAGCTGCTCACCTACACAAAAGGCACCATTCCAGTCATTGGCGGGGTGGATGTCCAGGTCTCCTATGGCAGCGCGATGCAGAAGCTTCCTTTGTGGATCATTCCGGTGATGGTCCAACGCTGCTGGGAAGAAGATGGATGAAGCAAATCTAAATCTGCTGCAGCGACAAAGGCCTCCAGGCCCCGGCGATCGACATCCTACGCGGCCCCAAATTCAGATCCATCGCAGCACCTGAAAATCCTACCGTCCGACTCGACTGTGCGGCGCCGACACAGACTGCACAATTCAATGGTGAGATGATCCAAACTGAATGACCAGACCTCACCTTCCGGGCTCCAGGACGCCGAGGGAAGAAGATCGGCGCAGAAGGTAGATTCCCGGATTCCGTGGCAGAACCCGGGGAGAAAAGAATCACCGCAGCCTACCTCTTGGAGAGATAGAAGATGGCGTCCGCACCACGAGGTGAAGCATCTGGAATCAAGATGGCTGTGAGCAGACCACGATGGGCAGCGTTGAGGGAGCAACACATGTTACCGAGCAGCGAACCGGATTGGGATAAAGATTGCAAGGCCCTCCTAAAGGAGACTGGCAACCCAAAACAGCTAAAGGGACAGTTCCACTCTTGGTACAGCGATGCCGGTTACACTAATGATAAAAGTGTAATTAATGTATGCAGGTATATAAATGTACTGTTGAACGGTGATGCCGGTAATGCAAATCAGAAAAATGTAATTAATATTCCAAAAAGTGATGTAAGTGACAAAATTGTACTGTTGAACAGTGATGCTAATGAGACAAATGTAACTAACATACGCAGGTATCCAAATATAACCTGCATAGAGATACTGATAGTACACAAGAAAGCGTTGTAACTGACAAATGTAAAAGTCTAAAGAGAAATAACAATGTCAAGTCGGCTAGTTGCGGTCGGAGCCAATGTATCATGTATGCCAATGATAGAATGAGAAATTATACTGGGTTCAACATGTCTATTGACAATACCAAAGGAAACACCCCGTGGGAAACACCCAGGTCCAGCGGGCTACCTGATCATGTAGCCTGCGCTTCTGGGACCAATGTATTGCCCCAGAAAGCGTTCACACACACCCAGTGGGAGCATTCCCACTACAGGGACAGCGGTCAATGGACAGCACAGCCACCACCACTGGCAACCTGCCCCAGATTGGCCCTACCCCACCTGGCCATTAGGGCCAGCACTGGGAGAAAGAGGCCAGTACCCTCCAGCTTTCCCGGCGGGACCTGGAATGACCAGACTTCCATCACCTTGAATGGCAGCAGGGCAACCCTACAGCCCCCAATGGAGGACAAGGAGGCCACACCACCCTGTGGCTGTGCCCACCACTAAATGCCCTCACCCATCCAATCAACAATGTATGTACCTTACCCATAACAACAAGTACTTGCTCCACCACTGCGGAATCCTCCAACAGTGACATACCCACATGGTCTATGTATGGGGGGTGGGGTGGGGTGGAAGGGGGGAAATGAATGTGTGCAGCCACGAACACATGGATCACACCCGGCACCCACACAACCCCCCACCATCCACCATACATCACCTCCCCTTGCCATGGCAATAAGGAGTAAGGCTTAGGGGGGGGAGTTTTGTTATGTATGTATTTTATGTATATACTGTAACACTAGACCACTGTACCTTCACCCTCTATACACCATACCTGTACCACCAGAGGGTGCTACTGTACACTTCAGGTAACCAAGTATAAAAGTATAAAAGGGAGCTCACCACTTGGTGTACTCACTCTAGGAGCTGCAATAAAGGACTAAGGTCACTACAGTTCAAGTACTATACCTTAATCTCGTGGAATCATTATTAGAGTGCTTGCATATACTACAGATGTCACGTCCAGTTTTGTGAACAACTTCCCTCCGGCTAGCGTCGCAAACAATCAGCAGCCTTCGGTAACGGGCACTGATCTTGTTTCGAAACCCTGTTGATCGTAACCTTGTAGTCTCCACAGATTCTGACTGTGCCATAACTTTTCAGCACAGGAACATTGGGGCTGGCCCATTCATTAAATTCGACCGGTGATGTGATACCTTCACGCTGGAGTCTGTCTAGTTCAATTTTGACCTTCTCCCTCATTATATACAGCATTGCCCGAGCTTTATGATGGACGGGTCTTACATTTGCGTCCACATGGATCTGCACCTTGGCTCCCATGTAGTTGTCGATACCCGGTTCGAACAGCGAGGGGTACTTGCTCAATACTTAGGCACATGTATCTTCCTTCAATGACAATGCCTTTCTGTCGTTCCAGTCGCATCTGATTTTCTCCAACCAGCTCCTGCCGAACAGCGTTGGGCCATTGCCTGGAACAATCCACAGTGGTAACACATGAACCGCACCGTTCTACAACACATTAATTTACGCACTGCCAATCACCTTTATCAGTTCTTTGGTGTATGTGCGCAGCTTGGCATTAACAGGGCTCAGACTCGGCCTCACAGTCTTAGTATCCCACAGCTTATTAAATGCCCTCTCGTTCATGATCGATTGACTTGGCCCTGTGTCCAGTTCCATCAATACCGGTATCCCGTTAAACTTCACTTAATCAAAATTGGTTTACTCTTGGTTATGAAAGAGTACAGTCCATACACTTCCTCCTCTGGTATCTCAGATTGCGTATCCGGATCTGCGCTAGTCTGACTCTCATCCTCCATGTGGTGTGTCGCAGCTCGCTTGCTCATCTGCAGACACTGCTGGTGCCAATGATTTTCCCCACAACGCCAACATGGAGAAGTCAGATACATTCCTGCTGGCAGACTTTGGGCAGCCACAGGTTTCGCGAACGCAGCCGGATAGGCCCTGCCATGTGCCGCTCTGCCGAATGCCAAATCAATCGCATTTACAGTACTTGCCGAAGTTCGGTTCTTCACCGATATTTGCTTTAAACTCCTGTCCGTCGTCATACATGATTGAGTGATCTGGATGGCCCTTTTTAAATGCAACTCCTCCATTGCCAGATGTTTGCGCAGGATCACCTCGTGGTTGATACCGACAACAAAGAAGTCCCGCAGCATGTCTGCCAACACAATCCCAAATTAGCACGGTCCCGCTAGATGTCTCAGGTTGTCAACGAATTCCGCCGTGCTCTGGCCCTCTGATCGAACGTGTGTATAAAACCTGTATCTCGAGATGATGATGCGTAGTCTGGCTTGAGGTGCTCCCGTATCAATGTACACAACTCCTCGTACATTTTCTCTGTTGGATCACTAGGCATGAGTAGATTCTTTATCAGACCGTAGATCTGTGAACCGCACACAGTGAGGAACATGGCCCAGCGCCGATCTGCATCGTCGACCCCCTTCATTTTGTTGGCCGCGAAATACTGATTCAAACAGCGCACAAAGTCTGCCCAATCTTCTCCCTTCACGAATCGCTCTAAAAATCCAATCGCGCTCATTTTGCAAACAAAGGTTCTTGTATTTTCATCGCCAAATGTTATGTATGCAATAAAGGTACAAACTGAGTACTGTTTAACTGGACAAGGTACAACCTTGGCTCTGCTTTATTATGGTCCAAATTGCCTGACTCACAAAATGGCTGGCCTTTTATACCCGAGCAGCACCATGTGCATGCTGCTCAGTGGCCTCCAACAATGACACCATCTGGTGGCTACAAACAGCATGTACATACATGGCAGTAGATAAGGTGATTAGGGAGGCATGCGAGATACTTGCCTTTATTAGCCGAGGCATAGAAGAGAAGAGCAGGGAGGTTATGCTTGAACTATATAAAACACTAGTTAGGCCACAGCTAGAGTACTGCGTGCAGTTCTGGTCACCACATTACAGGAAAGTTGTGATTTAACTAGCTGTGGCTCATCATCATAGGCAGTCCCTGGGAATCGAGGAGGACTTGCTTCCACTCCCAAAGTGAGTTCTTTGATGGCTGAACAATGCAATACGAGAGCCAGAGACCCTGTTAAGGTGGGACAGACATTCGTCGAAGGAAGGGGTCGGTGGGGCTGGTCTGCCACGCACTCCTTCCACTGCCTGTGCTGTGGCTCAGTGGTTAGCACACTCACTTCTGAGTCAGAAGGGTGTGGGTTCAAGTCCCACTCCAGGAACTTGCAGCACATAAGTCTAGGCTGACATTCCAGTGCAGTACTGAGGGAGTGCTGCACTGTCAGAGGTGCTGCCTTTCAGGTGAGACATTAAACTGAGGCTTGGTCTGCCCTCTCAGGTTGATGTAAAAGATCCCATGGCACTATTTCAGAGAAGTGGAGATATCCCTGATGTCATGGTAAATATTTATCCCTCAATCAACATAACAAAAACAGATTATTTGGTCACTATCACATTGCTTTTTGTGGGAGTTTACTGTGCATAAGTTGGCTGTCGCGTTTCCCACATTACAACAGTGACTATGTTCCAAAAGTACTTCATTGGCTGTAAAGGGCTTTGAGACATCCAGTGTCATGAAAGGCACTATATAAATCCAAGTCTTTCTTTCTTTCGAGAGAGAGGATACAGAAGCGAATTATGAGGATGTTGTCATGATTGGAGAATCTTAGCTATGAAGAAAGATTGGATAGGCTGGGGTTGTTTTCTTTGGAACAGAGGAGGCTGAGGGGAGACCAGAGGAGAGGCTGAGGTGTATGTGGGGCCTAGATAGTGTGGATAGGAAGGACCTATTTCCCTTAGCAGTGGGGGCATAGATTTAAAGTAATTGATATGAGGTTTAGAGGGGATTTGAGGAGAAATTGTTTCACCCAGAGGGTGGTGGGTGTCTGGAACTCACTGCCTGAAAGAGTGGTAGAGGCAGAAACATTGTATTCAAGAAGTACTTGGATGTGCACTTGAAGTGCTGTAACCTACAGAGCTACGGACCAAGAGCTGGAAAGTGGGGTGAGGCTGGATAGCTCTTGGTCGGCCGGCTCGAACACGATGGGCTGAAATGGCCTCCATCTGTAAATGTTTATGATTCTATGATCCTTGTAGTTTATGGCACTTCAAGTGCACATCCAAGTACTTTTAAATGCGATGTACTAATGTCATTCCAGGAGCACAGATCAGAGGAAGGCAGGAAGATCCAGTGAAAAACATGTCTTTCCCAGTGGTCAGCCATAGCAAATCCAGCAAGGTTACATTGGGACTGGCACTGGGTTTGTCACTAATTGCCATTGTAAACACCCTTTAAAGTCAATATGAAAGCAGCCATGGAATGTATAGCTTACAGATTTTACACTACTGCTCTGTACTCAATGATTACAAATCATGGTTTTGTAAATTGTAGGATTGAGCTTTTGCCTGTATCAGAGGCTCATTGACACCTACTTCTCCGGCATTTTTTACAGATTTGACTGATTTAATTCATTCCGAGTTCCAGACATGAATGAGAATAATCGACACCTATTTTCAAATAACAAACAAAACACAGAGGACGCCAGAAATCTGATACGCAAATTGAAAATGCTGGAAAACACATACCAGGTCAGTCGGCATTGGGGGAGAGAATGGAGAAATAGACCTTTCCTTCATTGGCTGTAAAGCGCTTTGGGACATTCCGGGGTCGAGAAGGATGCTATATAAATGCAAGTCTTTCTCTTCTTTCAAGTGCAGACCTTTCCCCAGTTCTGAAGAACAAGCTACACCCAACATATAAACGAGTCTGTTCAGGTGCTGACTGACCTGCTGAATTTTTTCCAATTTTTTTCTTGTTACCCATTTTCAAATTTAACCGACAGAGCGTTTTGCAATTTCACACAGATATATTGCTAACTTTTCAAATGAAGTGTATTCTATGTGAGCCCACAGCACATAATTGACCTATAACTTTGTTACAAATTGTCAGCGTCACTCAAGAGACGAGGAAATGAAATGGAAATTGATAAGAATGATGAAAATTTCACATTTGACCAACAAGAGCCGCTTTCAATGAGTAGTAAATCTTACATTTTACACTTGTTTATATTTATACATTGGTGAATTTTTGTATTCATCAAGTTGGAGGATGTCAGCAGTAAGGAATAAAATATTCACTCTGAGTTCTCAACGTAACCAATCCATTCAGTCATAGCATGTTCAGTCGTATTGTGTTCAAAGTTGTTGTGTTCCTCACACAGATGAGACTGCACACAGGGAGGTTAAAGTAATAGTGACCTCAGTCTTTAATAAGACACTTCAGAGTGAGGAACAGGCCGAAGGGGTCAGCTTATATACAGTGCTCCCAAGGGATGCTGGGATCCCTTGGGACTTCAGGGGATGAGCTCCCTGGTGGCGGAACATGGGAGTGCATGCTTTACAGATGCACAACATCACTCCCTCCCCAAAGTCAAAGTGAAAGTTATTTACAAGGTGAGGCGGTCGGGAGCCTTTCCTTCCCTGGAGGACCGCCTCGGTACAAATGTCTGTTCTGGTGTGTTGGCTGTGCCCTCGCTGAGCTGGCGTGTTGTTGGCCCTGCAGGGCTGCTAGGTGAGCCTGGCCTTGCTGCGCTGTTGGGCATGATTGGTTCGATTTCCTGGTCCGGCGTGGTGTCGTTGATCCTTTGGGTGTGTGTTGTGGGCTCGAAAAAGGTGGTGTCTGCTGTGGGTTGTTCAGGGCAGTCTGTGAACCGCAGCCTCGTTTGGTCCAGGTGCTTTTTGCAAATTTGTCCATTGTCTAGTTTGACTATAAACACCCTATTCCCACCTTTAGCTATCACCGTACCCGCAATCCACTTGGGACCATGTCCATAGTTTAGCACATACACAGGGTCATTCAGATCAATTTCCCATGACACAGTGGCACGACCATCATTTACATTTTGTTGCTGCTGCCTGCTCTCTACCTGATCATGCAGGTTGGGGTGAACCAGCGAGGGTCTGGTTTTAAGTGTCCTTTTCATGAGTAGCTCAGAGTGGGGTCTCGTGCGGTAGCTGAGAAGTACTCGGGACAGGCGGGTTTGGAGTGAGCCTTCTGTGACTCATTTAAGGCTCTGTTCGATGGTTTGTACTGCCCGCTCTGCCTGCCCATTGGAGGCTGGTTTAAACGGGGCCGAGGTGACAGGTTTGATCCCATTGCAGGTCATGATGTCATTAAGTTCGGCACTGGTGAAACATGGCCCGTTGTCACTGACCAATATGTCAGGCAGGCCGTGGGTGGCAAACATGGCCCTCAGGCATTCAATGGTGGCAGTGGTGGTGCTTCCCGACATTATTTCACATTCAATCCATTTTGAAAAAGCATCCACCACCACCAGGAACATTTTGCCGAGAAACAGGCCCGCATAGTCGACATGGATCCTCGACCATGGTCTGGAGGGCCAGGACCACAAACTTAGTGGTGCCTCTCTGGGCGCGTTGCTCAACTGAGCACACATGCTGCATTGCTGTACACAGGACTCTAAGTCAGAGTCGATACAGGGCCACCACACGTGGGATCTGTCTATCACTTTCATCATTACTATACCTGGGTGTGTGCTGTGGAGATCCGAGATGAACGTCTCCCTGCCCTTTTTGGGTAGCACTACGCGGTTACCCCACAACAGGCACTCTGCCTGAATGGACAGCTTGTCCTTTCACCACTGAAATGGCTTGATTGGTTCTTGCATTTCAACGGGGATGCTGCCCCAGCTCCCATGCAGTACACAGTTTTTTACTAGGGACAGCAGAGGATCTTGGCTGGTCCAAATATTAATCTGGCGGGCGTGACAGATGATTTATCATTTTCAAACGCTTCCATGACCATCAACAAGTCTGCGGGCTGCGCCACCATCAACAAGTTTGCAGGCTGCGCCATTTCCACCCCCATGCTGGGTAATGATAGCTGACTGAGAGCATGCGCACAGTTCTCGGTGCCTGCCCTGTGGTATTCCTTTGTATGCGGGCTGAGGCATTCGTATTTATCCCCTTGTTTTAAGTGAAAAGGGATGTGAGGGGCTTGTGATCGGTTTCCAGCTTAAATTTGAGGCCAAACAGGTACTGATGCATTTGCTTTACCCCAAACACACATGCTAATGCCTCTTTCTCAATCATGCTGTAGGCCCTCTCGGCCTTAGACAAGCTCCTGGAAGCATAGGCGACAGGTTGCAACTTCGCCGCAACGTTAGCTTGTTGTAATACACACCCAACTCCGTATGACGACGCATCACATGCTAGCACAAGTCTTTTACACGGGTTATACAATACAAGCAGCTTGTTGGAGCATAAAATGTTTCTGGCTTTCTCATAAGCAATTACTTGGGTTTTTCCCCATACCCAGTTCTCACCTTTGTGCAATAACACATGTAGGGGCTCTAAGAGGGTGCTTAACCCCAGTAGGAAGTTACCAAAATAGTTGAGGAGTCCCAGGAATAACCGCAGCTCCGTGATATTCTGTGGCCTGGGCACGTTCCTGATAGCCTCTGTCTTGGCATCTGTGGGCCGAATGCCATCCGTAGCGATCTTTCTCCACGAAAAAAACTCCACTTCTGTTGCCATGAAGACGCATTTCGACCTCTTCAGCTGCAGCCCTAACGCGGTCCAGTCACTGGAGGACCTCCTCCAGGCTTTTTAGGTGCTCGATGGTCTCCCGACCCATGACCAATATGTCGTCCTGAAAGACCACCATGTGTGGTACCGACTTGAGTAGGCTCTCCATGTTTCTCTGGAAGATCGCTGCAGCTGACCGAATTCCAAATGGGCATCTGTTGTAGATGAACAGTCCCTTGTGCGTGTTGATGCAGGTGAGGCCCTTCGAAGACTCCTCCAGCTCCTGCATCACGTAGGCCGAAGTCAGGTCGAGCTTTGTGAACGTCTTGCCTCCTGCCAGCGTCGCAAATAGGTCGTCTGCCTTAGGTAGTGGGTATTGGTCCTGTAGCGAGAAACGATTAATAGTTACTTTATATTCGCCGCAATTCCTGACCGTGCCATCACTTTTGAGTACTGGAACAATCGGACTGGCCCACTCGCTGAATTCCACTGGGGAGATGATGCCCTCGCATTGCAGCCTGTCCAGCTCGATTTCCACTCTCTCCCTCATCATGTGAGGTACCGCTCGCGCCTTGTGGTGAATGGGTCGTGCCTCTGGGACCAAGTGGATCTTGCACCTTCGGCCTGGAAACGTTTCCAATGCCTGGCTCAAAAAGGGAAAGAAATTTGTTCAGAACCTGGGTACATGAGGCCTCATTGACATTTGATGCCACTCGGATGCCATCACAGTTCCAGCGGATTTTGCCCAGCCAGCTCTTTCCAAGCAGTGTGGGGCCATTGCCCGGGACAATCCAGAGTGGCAGTTCATGCACCGTGCCCTCGTAGGTGACCTTGACCATGGTGCTGCCCAGGACAGTGATAAGCTCTTTGGTGTACATTCTCAGTTTCGTGTGGATGGAGCTCAGGGCTGGTCTGAGCGCCTTGTTGCACCACAGTCTCTCAAACATTTTTTTACTCATGATGGATTGGCTAGTGCCAGTGTCCAGATGCATGGCTAAGGGTACACCATTCAATTTTATGTTTAGCATTATAGGTGGTCATTTCGTCGAAAATGTGTGCACCCTGTGTACTTCAGCATCTGCCTCCTCTCTCTGAGGCTCGAAATTGCTTTGATCCACCATGGACTGATCTTCCTCTGCCATGTGGTGGTTAGCAGGTTTTGCAGAGCTTGCAACTTGTTTGCAAGCTCGTTGGAGGTGCCCCATTGTTCCACAGCTCTTGCAAACATACCCTTTGAAGCGGCATGAATAGGCTGAATGGAAGCGTCCACAATGCAATAAAGTGTGAATTGCCTTGCATTCATCATTTCTTGGGGACTCTGAGTCATCTGGATCACCTGAGGCCTGCTGCCAGTTGCAGACTCGTGGGTTCTGCCCTGTACATTTCTGCTTGCAAACACAGTTCCAGTTAATTTATGAACATTGCTAGCACTTGTGTGCTGAGAGATTTGTTTGCTGTTATCACTGGTGGACATAAATGCCTGTGCTATCGCAATGGCCTTTCTGAGGGTTGGTGTCTCTACAGTCAAAAGTTTTTGTAGGATGGTCTCGTGGCCAATGCCCAGTAAAAAAAGTCTCTGAGCATTTGCTCCAGGTAGCCTTCAAAATCACATTGTCCTGCAAGTCGCCTTAGCTCGGCGACGTAGCTCGCCACTTCCTGACCTTCAGATCGCTGGCACGTATAGAACCGATACCTTGCCACCAGCAAGCTCTCACTCGGGTTAAGATGCTCCCAAACGAGTGTAAATAGCTCCTCATATGACTTATCTGTGGGTTTCACCAGAGCCAGAAGATTATTCATGAGGCTGTAGGTCGGTGCCCCGCAGATTGAGGAGGACCGCTCTCCTTTTTGCAGCATTTCCTTCTCCGTCCAGCTCATTTGCAACAAAGTACTAGTTTAGCCGTTCGACACAGGCTTCCCAGTCCTCACCCTCCGTGAACTTCTCCAGGATGCCCACAGTTTGCTGGATCTTTGCGTTGGATTCGTATTCTCGTCGCCAGTTGTTGTGTTCCTCACACAGATGAGACTGCACACAGGGAGGTTAAAGTAACAGTGACCTCAGTCTTTAATAAGACACTCCAGAGTGAGGAATAGGCCTTAGGGGCCGGCTTGTATCCAGTGCTCCCATGGAATGCTGGGATCCCTTGGGACTTCAGGAGAAAAGCTCCCTGGTGGCGGAACATGGGAGTGCATGCTTTACAGATACACAGCAAGTTGAAGGTTAAAGCCCCTTCTGTTCTTCCACAGCAATGCTCCAGACATCAAAATCAACGGCGCGACCCTGGACAACGTGAACTACTTCCCTTATTTCGGGAGCCTCCTATCAACAAGAGCACGCATTGACGACGAGATCCAACACCGCCTCCAGTGCACCAGTGCAGCCTCCGGCCACCTGAGGAAAAGAGTGTTTGAAGACCAGGCCCTCAAAACTGTCACCAAGCTCATGGTCTAGAGGGCCGTAGTAATACCCGCCCTCCTGTATGGCTCAGAGGCGTGGAGCATGTACAGTAGACACCTCAAGTCGCTGGAGAAATACCACCAGCGATGTTTCCGCAAGATCCTACAAATCCCCTGGGAGGACAGACGCACAAACATTAGCGTCCTCATGCAGGCCAACATCCTCAGCATTGAAGCACTGACCACACTTGATCAGCTCCGGTGGGCAGGTCACATAGTTCGCATGCCAGACACGAGACTCCCAAAGTAAGTGCTCTGCTCGAAACTCATCCACGGCAAACGAGCCAAAGGCGGGCAGAGGAAACATTACAAGGACACCCTCAAAGCCTCCCTGATAAAGTGCGACTTCCCCACTGGCACCTGGGAGTCCCTGGCCAAAGACCGCCCTAAGTGGACCAAGTGCATCCGGGAGGGCGCTGAGCTCCTCAAATATCGTCGCCGAGAGCATGCAGAAATCAAGCGCAGGCATTGGAAGGGGCGTGCGGCATACCAGGTTCCCCGCCCACCCCTTCCCCTCAACTACTATCCGTCCCACCTGTGACATAGACTGTCGTTCTTGTGTTGAAATGTTCAGCCACCTAAGAACTCATGCTCAGAGTGGAAGCAAGTCTTCCTCAATTCCAAGGGACTGCCAATGATGATGACCTTAGCCCAGCCTCAGAAAAGCACTTGTTACTGTATCACTTGGAATTTTCCCACTTGCTGAAAGTGGTCAAATTGGATTCTAAACCAAAGCCTGGATAAGAGAACAAGCTTGATGAGCTGAATGGATTTTCATCGTTCATGTGTTCCCTCATCCACTTTCCTTAGGTTCATGAATGCGGCACCAAATTAGTAACAATTTGCAGAGTCAGGCAGCAACTGTGGAGAGAGAAACAGATTTAATGATTCAGGTTGATGACCTTTCATCAGAACTGGAAAAAGTTAGAGATGTGACAGATTTTAAGCAAGTACAGAGGCAGGGAAAGTGGGGAGGAAAGGAAAGAACAAAAGAGAAGGCCTGTGATAGGGTGGAAGGCAGGAGAGATTCAAGGAACAATTGCACAAAGCAAAAGGAGATGGTAATGGAACAAGTAAAGAAATAAAAGATGAGTCCAGAAGAGGTGTAAATGGGAATGGCAGAAACATCAAAAGCTGCCTTGTGGGAAAAAAAGGGCAGAGGTTATGATCTGAAATTGTTAAACTTGATGTTGAGTCCAGAAGGCTGCAAAGTGCCTAATCGAAAGATGAGGTGCTGTTCCTCGAGGTTATGTTGAGCTTCATTGGAACAGTGTAGGAGACCGAGGACAGAGAGGTCAGAGTTGGAATGGAGTGAAGAATTAAAGTGACAGGTGATCAGAAGCTCGGGGTCACGCTTACGGACTGAACGGAGGTGCTCCGCAAAGCGGTCACCCAATCTACGTTTAGTCTCCCCAATGTAGAAGCGACAACATCGTGAGCAGCTAATACAGTATGTTAAATTGCAAAAAGTACAGGTAAGTTGCTGTTTCACCTGGAAGGAGTGTTTAGGGCCCTGGACAGTGGGAAGGGAGAAGATCCCTTCGGAAATGCTGAAAGGCGAGGGTATGGGAAGATGCGTTTGATGGTGGAACCACACTGGAGGTGGCAGAAATGGCAGAAGTTGATCCGTTGAATGTGGAGGCTGGTGGGGTGAAAGGTGAGGACAAGCGGAAACCTGTCGTGGTTCTGAGAGGGATGGGAAGGGGTAGGAGCTGTGTGAGAGGGTGCGTAGAATTGGTTGAAGCTACTCATACTCATTGAAAGTCAAAGATAGAAATCTTTCATCCCATTAGTTTGCGGCTAGACACAGACCCAGATCCCAAAGGTGATGGGACAGTAGTGTAGTCAAAACATAGCCTCTGCCGAGAATTCCCAGCACTGAATAATGTGTGTATATATTGAGTGACAGGGGATAAACTGTAATCTAACTTTAGATCAACTAGGGGTGAGAAGGCTAAGTATAAAGGGAAAGCTGTAAAGAACAAGGAAAATATTATGGACTGGATTTTCGTCTTTCTCCGTTTCGGGGCGAAAACGGAGGCGGTGTGGGAATATTACCATTTTCACTCCATTACCGATTTAAGGCCTAACTTTCAGCATTTGGGATTCTGTGCCAGGGGTGCAGTGCAGTGCAGCGCAAAGGGAGGCATTGCATTATTTTCGTGGCGCAAAAACGCGATCTTCGCCAACTTTAATCCGGGGCTGGGAGTGCTGCGAGAGAGGCCTTGGGAGGGGGAAAAAAACATTCAAAAAACATTACCAAGACCCTTACCTAACAAATTGCTGCAACAAAATAAATAAATAAAAACTTTAACTTACCTTTTTTGCAGGTTTTCCAACTTACCGCTGCTGGCAGTGCTGCACTGCCCGGGTTTGCCTGTCGGTGTTCGGGTCAGGTGAGTGTCAAAACTCGGACATTGTCGCAATCCGAATCGTTCCACGTCTGGCGCCGCTCTCCCTGGCGGTGCTTCCAAGCGTCACCGCAAACATGGAGCCGAGGATCGCCACCGGGCTTAGCGACCGTGTTTTCACCGCTGAGGGTCAAAACGCGGCGAAAACCCGGTTACGAACCACCCGAAAATCCAGCCGGAAAAGTTAGAGTCAACAATCCATAATGGCAAATGGGTTTTATGTTCAATCAAATGATTGCTTCTAAGTTAAATACTGGAATCTGAGTTAATGAATGGTACATGAAATCCTCAACTGTTGACCTTGTCATTTGCAATTTAAGCAATCATCTCATTTAAACAAATACAATTACAAAATTCCTTCCAGTATTTATATTGTATTATTATTCTATTTATTTTACATTCTGCTTCAGACCCCTGAAATGCTGAGCAAATGATACTGAAGTAGATTGCTCTCCAAGCTGAAACTTTGGTTGTGCTAACCTTTGCTTCGATCCTGACTTGAATTCCTGACTCATTCCTGAATATTTGAACATTACTGTACCTTGGGTATTGTGAATGTGAATTCCTTGATTCCATCACCAACCTTTACCCTTCTTTCGCCGAGTTCCGTTACTGATACTGGCATGCTGTTAAATATAGTAAAATACTTCTCAACTATTAACTTCTACAACTGCTCAACCGTTAAACTAAAAATCCACTTTTATCAGCTTTCGGAGTTCCTGATTTCTGATTACTTTGGACATTTTTGAGATTTACGAGTTTTGCCTATCAAAATCTTTAACGTTAAGCAAAAAATACTATAGAGTGCTGCCATCTCCAGGGCTGGGCTGGATTTTTTTTAAACACTTTTCCTCACACACCATGCGCCTCGATAACGACGTCATGTTACAGTATATTGGCACGAGCTTTATTGCTGTGGTAGTATTATGTACTGTGAGCTGTCCTTCCGACCTCATCTCCTCTCCATCATCAAGACTCCTACTTCCACCTACGTCACATCGCCCGTCTCTGTCCCTGCCTCAGCTCATGCGCTGCTCAAACCCTCATCCAATCCTTTGTTACCTCGAGACTCAACTTTACTAATGCACTTTTGGCCGGCCTCCCACCCTTGCACCCACCGTAAACTCAAGCTCCTCCAAAACTCTGCTGTCCATATCGGAACTCACACTAAATCCCGTTCACCCATCACCCCTGTGCTCGCTGACTTACATTTGCTCCCGTACCGGCAATGCCTCGATTTCAAAATTCTCAACCTTGTTTTCAAAACCCTCCATGTCCTCATCCCTCCCTATCTCTATGACCTCCTTCAGCCCTACAACCCTCCAAGATCTCTGCACTCCTCCATTTCTGGCCTCTTGCGCATCTTCGATTTTCATTGTTCCACCATTGACAGCCATGCCTCCAGCTGCCTCGTCCCTAAACTCAGGAATTCCCTCCCTAGACCTCTCTGCCTCGCTACTTCACCTCTTTTAAAACACTCTTTAACACCTACCTCTTCGACCAAGCATTTGGTCACCTGTCCTTAGATCTCCTTATGTGGCTCGGTTTCAAATTTTGTTTGATAACGCTCCTGTGAAGGCCCTTGGGACGTTTTACTACATTAAGCCCGCTTTATAAATGCAAGTTGTTGTTGCTTGTTGGGGTTAAAAAAAAGACTTCACTTCTTCACGAAGGGCCCCCAAAATAAGGGATCGACACCCGCCCGAATAGCGACCATGGAATCAGTCAGACGAAACTTTGGTTCACCTGGTCTTTATTCAAGCATGCAGGGGAAGATTTCACGAATGAACCTTCCAAATACAAGGGTTTCTACAAGCACATTTATACAGATTTTCGAGATGTGCGACCCTCCTCCAAAATTTCTATTGGCCTGCAGCTTATCAGCGGAGCTTCATTGATTCTAGACCCTTATCAGACGGGCTGCTGAGTGGTTTCCCAACCTGTCCATCTCCCATCACATGTCACCTTTCTGGAATGTGTTGTTCAGCAGTGTCAACTTTGCCTCAGTTCCTCATGACATGTTGATTAACCTTGGAGTGGAGGGTAGCCAATGTAACCCCACTTTGTAAAAAAGGAGGGAGAGAGAAAACAGGGAATTATAGACCGGTCAGCCTGACCTCAGTAGTGGATAAAATGATGGAATCAATTATTAAGGATGTCATAGCAGTGCATCTGGAAAATGATGACATGATAGGTCCAAGTCAGCATGGATTTGTGAAAGGGAAATCATGCTTGACAAATCTTCTGGAATTTTTTGAGGATGTTTCCAGTAAAGTGGACAAAGGAGAACCAGTTGATGTGGTATATTTGGACTTTCAGAAGGCTTTCGACAAGGTCCCACACAAGAGATTAATGTGCAAAGTTAAAGCACATGGGATTGGGGGTAGTGTGCTGACGTGGATTGAGAACTGGTTGTCAGACAGGAAGCAAAGAGTAGGAGTAAACGGGTACTTTTCAGAATGGCAGGCAGTGACTAGTGGGGTGCCGCAAGGTTCTGTGCTGGGGCCCCAGCTGTTTACATTGTACATTAATGATTTAGACGAGGGGATTAAATGCAGTATCTCCAAATTTGCGGATGACACTAAGTTGGGTGGCAGTGTGTGCTGCGAGGAGGATGCTATTAGGCTGCAGAGTGACTTGGATAGGTTAGGTGAGTGGGCAAATGCATGGCAGATGAAGTATAATGTGGATAAATGTGAGGTTATCCACTTTGGTGGTAAAAACAGAGAGACAGACTATTATCTGAATGGTGACAGATTAGGAAAAGGGAAGGTGCAACGAGACCTGGGTGTCATGGTACATCAGTCATTGAAGGTTAGCATGCAGGTACAGCAGGCGGTTAGGAAAGCAAATGGCATGTTGGCCTTCATAGCGAGGGGATTTGAATACAGGGGCAGGGAGGTGTTGCTACAGTTGTACAAGGCCTTGGTGAGGCCACACCTGGAGTATTGTGTACAGTTTTGGTCTCCTAATTTGAGGAAGGACATTCTTGCTATTGAGGGAGTGCAGCGAAGATTCACCAGACTGATTCCCGGGATGGCGGGACTGACCTATCAAGAAAGACTGGATCAACTGGGCTTGTATTCACTGGAGTTCAGAAGAATGAGAGGGGACCTCATAGAAACGTTTAAAATTCTGACGGGTTTAGACAGGTTAGATGCAGGAAGAATGTTCCCAATGTTGGGGAAGTCCAGAACCAGGGGTCACAGTCTGAGGATAAGGGGTAAGCCATTTAGGACCGAGATGAGGAGAAACTTCTTCACCCAGAGAGTGGTGAACCTGTGGAATTCTCTACCACAGAAAGTAGTTGAGGCCAATTCACTAAATATATTCAAAAGGGAGTTAGATGAAGTCCTTACTACTCGGGGGATCAAGAGTTATGGCGAGAAAGCAGGAAGGGGGTACTGAAGTTTCATGTTCAGTCATGAACTCATTGAATGGCGGTGCAGGCTAGAAGGGCTGAATGGCCTGCTCCTGCACCTATTTTCTATGTTTCTATGTTCCCCAGGGTTTGCTATCTCATTCCCAAACACCTGATTTCTTATCCCTTTCTAAAGAGAACTCCAGTCAAAACGTTCTCGTTCTCATGGATGCTACACTGCTATAATCTATGTTTCTGGACTGCTGACTCCCTACTGTTCTTGGTAGAAATTGTTCTGTACTGAATATGTAAGTTTCCATTTTCTATCAGTCTGTACTAAAGGTTAATACAATTGATGGTTTATTTACCATCAAGCTTTGCTGCTTTACATACATAAGCGAGTTTTACATGAAATCTGGACCATTTTATGTTCTATCAGTTCACTACGTTCAGTATTAACTTTAGTGACCGTCTCTCTGTCTATTTCCACTTAGTGATATCTTTATCCCCTTACAATACTCTACCCCCTTATACGTGCATTCAAAAATATCTTCTGAAACAAATGAATACTTCTGTCTGTGTTTACCCCAATTTCTTTCCATCTCTCTTGAACCTGTAGATTCATTCAACAGGCTACACTCCCAAAATCAGCAATGTGAAAACGACTAGATCATCTGTTTTAGTGATGTTGATTGAGAGATAAATATTGTCCAGGACACTGGGGATAACTCCCCTGCTCTTCTTTGAAATAGTGCCACAGAATCTTTTCTGGCCACCCAAGAGGGCAGACGGGGCCTCGGTTTAACATCTCATCTGAAAGACAACATTTCTGACAGTGCAGCACCCTCTAATTACTGCACTGGAGCGTCAGCCTAGAGTTTTAGGCTTAAGTCTCTGGGGATGGGTCTTGAACCCATAACCTTCTGACCCAGAAGCAAGGGTGCTACCAACTGAGCCATGGCTGACAGAGAGAATCACAATATCATCACAAATGATTCTAATCCCATCTCATCATCATCAAAGGCGGTTCCTCATATCAAGGATGACTTGCTTCCATGCCAAAAAGGGATGAGTTCACAGCTGTATCAATGAAGGACCTAATATTCCAGGTCCTGAACTACATGTTGAAGTGTGGAAGATGCCTGTGCGTGGATTTTTTTAACATGTGCTGGCCGTTGCACACCAGCCACCGCACGGGCTTGACCGAGCTAGGTCTTGGCAAGGATTAACCAAGACGACTGGAGACCAGCTCTGCTGCATGAATCTAGTGCACTCACATATCGCAGTGTGGTCTGGCCCGTGCTGCCCCTGGGCGCTCACCTCTTCTGAGCCCTGAACTCATGCCTCTCCTGGGCCCCGGTCGTGTCGCTCCACGATCACTCATCACTCCTACACCCCAACCTAGCCGCTCCTGCTGTACCTGCCCACGCTGTAATCAGCAACCTGGATTATGGTGACGTCCAATCCAGTCACCCTCTTCACAGCCGTCGCTCTCCAGCATGTGCTGCACCTTGAAGTGGTAACATAGAAACATAGAAAATAGGTGCAGGAGCAGGCCATTCAGCCCTTCTAGCCTGCACCGCCATTCAATGAGTTCATGGCTGAACATGAAACTTCAGTACCCCCTTCCTGCTTCTCATCTCCTTTTAATGCCCTGACCCACTGATGGTCCCCGCAGGTCAGGGCCACCGCACCGAAAGCCAATGGCCACATACACAAACTAAACAGGGGTCACTTATAGTGACCAGGAGTTGAATCCATGCCTGATTTTCCTCTTCCTCACCTGGAACACTAAGGCCAATAGTAATGGGTGCTCAACTGTTGAGGGTGAGGCCAGCTAACTCAGCCTAGACCAGGGCTTCAACATGGATCTTCCTGATTTCTATGTCTCAATCATCCACAGAGCCATTGGAGGAGCTCCACTGTTAATGTTCCTGAACATGTCATATTTGAGATATAACTGAGGGTTAGCTACTCGTGAAAGTCAGGTAGTCATTATTCAAATCAGTACCAGAGTGAATGTTCCAAAATATTCCACAGTATCTCAAAAACATTGACCAGTCCTGCTACCTCTATCTGCACGCCCGAGGTGGAGAAAGTGCATCCGGGAGGGCGTTGAGTTCTTCGAGTCTCAAAGCAAAGAGCGTGAAGAGGTCAAGCTCAGACAGCAGATGGAGCGCACGGCAAACCAGCCCCACCCACCCTTCCCTCAATGAATGTCTGTCCCACTTGTGACAGGGTCTGTGGCTCTCGTATTGGACTGTTCAGCCACCAGAGAACTCACTTTGGGAGTGGAAGCAAGTCTTCCTCAATTCTGAGGGACTGCCTATGATGATGATGCTTTGCACCTAATTCTGAAGAGCCTGCGTTAATGCCAGGTATTTATTTTGCTTAAATTGCCGTGGGCTCTTTGCTTTCCACGGTGCTGTCTAACATCACTCATTCAGAGCTGGGTGATGGCACAGTGTTGCCAGTAACATGAGTGTGAATCAGTCTCATCTGTATAGGGTGAGCACTGAATTAATGACACCAATGAGGTTTCAGAATCCTTCCCTCATGGTTGCCTGTAACCAGTGTCCAAATGGGTTGAAACCAGCAATAGTTGCTTCTTCAAGTATCGGCTTGCCTCAGTTGTAGAACTTGTTGTAGAGTCATCTAGTGGACTACTGATGTAATAACAATAAAGCCATGTGCTTGCACAGTTCTTATCCAGCAGCCATATTGTGAAGTGTGTGTTTACTGTGTCGCAAGATATGACAGTGCTCTTATCTCTGAATCTGAAGCATTTGGACTCAAACATTTTTATGGTGTCTTTAACATAGAAAAAAGTCCTGATCTGTGTAAGTGGTTTCCTTTAGGTATTTTCGATGCACCCCCACATTACACTAGTTCTAGACCTGGGGTGATTACTGTACTGAAGAGATGAATGAGTCACGGACAAATACCTCGGTCTCAACCGGCAATGCTTTATTAAAGCTACCTCAACACAGCAAAACAAGTAAACACAGTGACGATGTAGTATAATACAATATCCTGGCAAGTCTAAACAGCTCCTATCACGAAGTACCCAATGTCTAGACCATCTGCTCGGATCCACAGTGTACGCCCCTATGCTCCTTGCAGCAAAACGTCTCCACTCAAACCCTTATTAAGGTTTGATTGGGAGAACCCACTACACCTCCTCACACAGTTGCTGTGATCTTAAAGATGCGTAGGCAGGGATGATGCTCACCAATTCATTGGCTTACTCGCTGCTTCGGGTGAAAACGTGTCTCTTCTGGTTCCATATTGATTTTTTCTCTCCGTCCCACATGGAGTGCTCGGTTCTTGTAGAGGCGAAGCAAGCGAGAGCGAAAGAGAGAGCGACGTAGCCACACTGCCCCTTTTATATCCCCAGTCTGTTTGCTTCTTCTGGCCCAATAAAGTTTTCCTTGTTTCGAGGCTTTTGTCTGAGTGGCCCATGTGTATTCCAGTGATAGCTAGTGATGGGGCTTCAGTTCCAACCGGCCTGGGCTTAATGGCTTTCTTTTGTTCTGGTTTCCCGCCTCTCGGGGTCATCTCATCCAGATAATGGCTCTGATCACTGACCAGTTCATATCTGATCTATCTCTGATGAGTTCACATTGCTTAACAATGGACCCTCAATCTTTGCCCATTACCTGTGTACATTGCCTTATCCTGGCCATTGTAACTTCCCAGACCACCCCTGACGTGGATTTCAAGCACAACATGGAAAAGTACCTGAGCCCCTCCCACAAACTTCCAGCTTTTCTGCAGTGGGAAATATTAAAACGCAATGTCCAGATAATGTCCAACAATCCTTGAGGAGCTGATGCTTACAGTTGTAAGGAAAGTACTCACAAATACCAAGCCCAAGAAGTAGATATTGGGAGGGGTGACCAAAATCTTGGCCTCGCAGAAGTGAATCATAAGGAGGTTATTAATGAAGAAGAAGAAGGAGAGGCAGAGGAGTTTAGGGAGGGAATTCCAGAGAGTCATCGGTAGTGGGAAAAATGTTGGAAACAATTATTAAAGATGAAATAACAACGCATTTGGAAAGCAGTGACAGGATCGGTCCAAGTCAGCATGGATTTATGAAAGGGAAATCATGCTTAACAAATTTTCTAGATTTATTTGAGGATGTAACTAGTAGAGTGGAAAATGGAAAACCAGTGGATGTAGTGTATTTGGACTTTCAAAAGGCTTTTGATATGGTCCCACACAAGAGATTGGTGTGCAAAATTAAAGCACATGGTATTGGGGGTAATGTACTGACGTGGATAGAGAACTGGTTGGCAGACAGGAAGCAGAGAGTCGGGATAAACGGGTCCTTTTCAGAATGACAGGCAGTGACTAGTGGGGTGCTGCAGGGTTCAGTGCTGGGACCCCAGCTATTTACAATATACATCAATGATTTAGATAAAGGAATTGAGAGCAATATCTCAAAGTTTGCAGATGACATTAAGCAGTGTGGCAGTGTGAGCTGTGAGGAGGAGGCTAAGAGGCTGCAGGGTGACATGGACAGGTTAGGTGAGTGGGCAAATGCATGGCAGATGCAGTATAATGTGGATAAATGTGAGGTTATCCACTTTGGTGGCAAAAACATGAAGGCAGAATATTATCTGAATGGCGGCAGATTAGGAAAAGGGGAGGTGCAACGAGACCTGGGTGTCATGGTACATCAGTCATTGAAAGTTGGCATGCAGGTACAGCAGGTGGTGAAGAAGGCAAATGGCATGTTGTCCTTCATAGCTAGGAGATTTGAGTATAGGAGCAAGGAGTTCTTGCTGCAGTTGTACAGGGCCTTGGTGAGGCCTCACCTGGAATATTGTGTTCAGTTTTGGTCTCCTAATCTGAAAAAGGACGTTCTTGCTATTGAGGGAGTGCAGCGAAGGTTCACCAGACTGATTCCCGGGATGGCAGGACTGACATATGAGGAGAGACTGGATCGACTGGGCCTGTATTCACTGGAGTTTAGAAGAATGAGAGGGGATCTCATAGAAATATATAAAATTCTGACGGGACTGGACAGGTTAGATGCAGGAAGAATGTTCTCGATGTTGGGGGAGTCCAGAACCAGGGGTCACAGTCTAAGGATAAGGAGTATGTCATTTAGGACCGAGATGAGGAGAAACGTCTTCACTTAGAGAGTTGTGAACCTGTGGAATTCTCTTCCGCAGAGAGTTGTTGATGCCAGTTCATTAGATATATTCAAGAGGGAGTTGGATATGGCCCTTACGGTTAAAGGGATCAAGGGGTATGGAGAGAAAGCAGGAAAGAGGTACTGAGGTGAGTGATCAGCCATGATCTCATTGAATGATGGTGCAGGCTCGAAGGGTCGAATGGCCTACTCCTGCACCTATTTTCTATGTTTCTCTGTTTCTATGTCTCAGGATTTCTTTTTTATCATTTTTCCAAAAAAATGATTTGGGTAAATAATGACTTTTATTTTTGTATCTTAAATACATAGGGCCCAAAATTTGCCCCCGACCGGAAAGTAAGCGCACTTATAACTGTTTTCTCTCCGCCCCAATCCAGGGGATGGTTCTTGCCCCGATATTCAGCTCTTTGTTGCACACTTCCGGTCAGGGCGGTGGTGAGGGGCGGAAGTGCCCTTCGGCGGATGTGGCATCCCAACGAGTCATTAGCACGGTGCTGCCATGTCACAACGACCCTCCCCTTCAGTTAAAGGGGAGACCCACTGCAAGCTCTGCATTAAGTTTAGTTAGGCCCACTTGGCCACCAGGGAGGGTTTCGGCCGGGCCAGCGGCCTGGCACCCAAGATGAGGTACCGGCCTGCCTGTTAGCAGTCAGACCGAACCCCTGGCCACCATTGTCGGGCTGACCTCGAAGTCGGCCGACAATTAAAATAAAATGAAGACCGTGGTGCAATTTCCCGTGGGGGTTGGAAAGGGGGTCGCCGCCGATAGGTGGGGGTGTCGGCGCCTGATCGCCGGGCAGTAATGGAGATTAAGGAGGGGAGCAATTTCAGCCTCATACTGTAATACTGCAAGTTATAAAAGGGGGTCTAAGATAGCAGGTAGCAAACATGCTAATCGGCAAGCCTTGGTGTAGGTGTGTGCCAGCTTTGGCTCAGTGGAAACATTCTTACTGCTAAGTCAAAAGGTCGTGGATTCGAGCACCATTCCGAGGATTATTATTTTTATTCGTTCACGGGATGTGGGCATCACTGGCAAGGCCAGCATTTATTGCCCATCCCTAATTTCCCTTGAGAAGGTGGTGGTCAGCCGACTTCTTGAACCGTTGCAGTCCGTGTGGTGAAGGTTCTCCCAGAGTTCTGTTAGGAAGGGAGTTCCAGGATCTTGACCCAGCGACAATGAAGGAACGGCGTTTTTCTTCCAAGTCAGGATGATGTGTGACTTGGAGGGGAACTTGCAGATGATGGTGTTCCCATGCGCCTACTGTCCCTGTCCTTCTAGGTGGTAGAGATCGCGGGTTTGGAAGGTGCTGCCGAAGAAGCCTTGGTGAGTTGCTGCAGTGCATCCTGTAGATGGTACACACTGCAGCCATGGTACGCCAGTTGTGGAGGGAGTAAATGTTTAAGGTGGTGGATGGGGTGCCAATCAAGCGGGCTGTTTTGTCCTGAATGGTGTGGAACTTGTTGAGTGTTGTTGGAGATGCATTCACCCAGGCAAGTGGAGAATATTTCATCACACTCCTGACTTGTGCCTTGTAGATGGTGGAAAGGCTTTGGGGAGTCAGGAGGTCAGACACCGCAGAATACCAGCCTCTGACCTGCTCTTGTTGCCATAATATTTACATGACTGGTCCCGTTAAGTTTCTGGACAATGGTGAGCCCCAGGATGTTGATGGGTGGGGATTCAGCGATGGTAAAGCCATTGAATATCAAGGAGCGGTGGTTGGATTCTCGTTTGTTTGACATGGTTATTGCCTGGCACTTGAGTAGCGCGAATGCTACTTGCCACTTATCAGCCCAAGCCTGAATATTATCCGGGTCTTGCTGCATGCAGGTACGGACTGCTTCAATATCTGAGGAGTTGTGAATGGCACTGAACACTGTGCAGTCATCAGCGAACATCCCCACTTAGAAACATAGAAACATAGAAAATAGGTGCAGGAGTAGGCCATTTGGCCCTTCAAGCTTACACCACCATTCGATAAGATCATGGCTGATCATTCCCTCAGTACCCCTTTCCTGCTTTCTCTCCATACCCCTTGATCCCTTTAGCCATAAGGGTCATATCTAACTCCCTCTTGAATATATCCAATGACCTGGCATCAACAACTCTCTGTGGTAAGGAATTCCAAAGGTTAACAATTCTCTGAGTGAAGCAGTTTCTCCTCATCTCAGTCCTAAATGGCCTACCCCTTATCCTAAGACTGTGTCCCCTGGTTCTGGACTTCCCCATCATCTGGAACATTCTTCCCGCACCTAACCTGTCCAGTCACGTCAGAATCGTATAAGTTTCTATGAGATCCTCTCTCATCTTTCTAAACTCCAGTGTATAAAGGCTCAGTTGATTCAGTCTCTCCTCATATGTCAGTCCCGCCATCCCGGGAATCAGTCTGGTGAACGTCCGCTGCACTCCCTCAATAGCAAGAACGTCCTTCCTCAGATTAGGAGACCAAAACTGAACACAATATTCCAGGTGAGGCCTCACCAAGGCCCTGTACAACTGTAGTAAGACCTCCCTGCTCCTATACTCAAATCCCCTTGCTATGAAGGCCAACATATCATTTGCTGCCTTCACCGCCTGCTGTACCTAATGCCAACTTTCAATGACTGATGAACCATGACACCCAGGTCTTGTTGCACCTCCCCCTTTCCTAATCTGCCGCCATTCAGCTAATATTCTACCTTCGTGTTTATGCCCCCAAAGTAGATAACCTCACATTTATCCACATTATGATGGAGGGAAAGTCCTGCAGCGATGTCCACAATCGCCTTCCTCTGTGCTAGGTATGACTCTAGCCAGTGGAGAGTTTTGCCCCTGATTCCCACTGACTTCAGTTTTACTACATCTCCTTGATGCCGCGCTCAGTCAAATGCTGCCTTGATGTCAAGGGCAGTCACTCTCACCTCACCTCTGGAATTCAGCTATTTTGGCCATGTCTGAAATTCAGCTCTTTTGACCAAGGCTGTAATGAAGTCTGGAGCCGAGTGGTTCTGGCAGAACCTAAACTGATCATCGGTGAGCAGGTTATTGGTGAGTAAGTTTCGACGACACCTTCCATCACTTTGCTGATTGTTGAGAGTAGACTGATGGGGGTGGTAATTTGGTCAGATTAGTTTTGTCCTGCTTTTCAGTTCAGAAGAATGAGAGGTGATCATATCGAAACATATAAGATAATGAGAGGTTTCGACTAGGTGGATGCAGAGAGGATATTTCCACTCATAGGGGAAACTAAAACTGGGGACCCAATGTTCCCGGGTCATTTGCGCCGTTTTTTTTGGCGGCGCCGTTTTTTCTGGTGTAATTATTTAATTCAAAGTTTCCCCTGGAATCTGCGCCGGCGTAACTGGTTTAGTTACGATTTTTCTAGGTTAGGTTTTTTTGACGTCATAGGAAGGACAATCCCTCATGTCTGCGCCAGTTTTCAGCATTTTTCACAGTTTGCCCCCAAATTTTGAATCCTAGGTTGACGTATCTGGCCATTCCCGAAAAACCATCTGGTGAGTTAACAGAAAGCAGCGCACATTGAGAAATCGGCGCTGAAAGATGCCATTGTTTTTCATCAAAGTTTTTGGCGGGAGTCTCCAACACTTGAATTATCCATAATAAAGTTCAACTTTTTTCACCTTTCAACGGAAGTTTCTTGGATTTCTGAAGTTTTCATTTTTTTTTAATCACACGCCACCACCGAACGTCTTCAAGCAGGGCTGGAGGGTCGTAGCGTTGGCCATCAGAATCGGTCCCCCGCCCGGAAACAAGGGCTCGGGGCTCGGGGCTCGGCTGGAAAACAAGCCTCGGGGGGGTGCGGGGGGGTGCGGTGTGGGGGAGGGAGGTGCCGATCACAAGGCTGCTGCACTAGGTACAAGACTGCAATGAGTTGTGGGGCAGAGAGTGGCGGCGGGGTGGGGGGATCTGGGGGGGGGGGAGGTGGGGGCGGTGGAGAGAGAAATCCATCCATACAGACCTTGGGGAGAGAGAACAAAGAACCGGTCCTGCCTGCTGTGTTGCTATTGGAACAACTAATGAAAATGATTCATATTTAATGTAAAATATATTTTATTCAAAAGTTTAACAAATAGTTTGTATTTAATTTAACTTTAATTAAATTATTCTTGCATCAAACTTTAACGTTTTCAGTATGATCACTTACAAACTTTAAGATCACTTAAAAACTTTAAGATCACTTACTAACTTTTAAACTTGTACATTTACATAACTTACAAAAATGTTTTAATTTGAGAACAACAGTTACAACAGTAACAATAATAATAACAACAACAGCAGCAGCAGCAGCAGCAGCAAAGAAAGGCTGCACCCATCTCTCCTCCACCTTATTTTAAGACTGCCCGCCGCACTTGTTCTTGGTGACTCCACCCCTGCCCGCAGGCGGTGGCGCAGTGTTTCTGGGCTTGGTACCAAACTTACACTTTCTAAGATCTCAGGTAGTGCGCACCGGTTTTGCGGGGGGAGGGGGGTGATGGGTGGGGGGGGCAGGCGGCAATGTGGGGGGCCCGGCTTGGGGCTCTTCAGAGGCTGGTGTGAGGATTGGAGTGGGAGTGGCAGTTGATTCTGTCAATGGGCGCAGGGTCTGGGCGTGTTCCCTTATTGCAACAGCTAACTCCAACATGCTGTCGCTCATGAAGGAGCAGCGTGTGGAGGTGCGTCGCTGAGTCGGGAGCAGCGTGGAGGAGGTGCGTGGAGAGGCGTACTTGCGCAGCTACAGGGATAAGGTAAAAAAGAAGTAGAAAGAAACAGAAAGGTGACATCACAGCCAAGGGGGTAAGTGATTGGCTGGTGATTGGTGAGTAGTTTTTCTTTTTTCTCTTCGAGAACAGTGAGTAAACTTTAGCATTGTTGTTACCTATCTAAGGGTTAAGTCATGGCAGGAGAGCTCGGTCAAGCTCCTCCTGTACCATGTGGGAACTCAGGGATGCCTCCAGTGTCCCTGACGACTACGTGTGCGGGAAGTGTATCCGCCTCCAGCTCCTGACAGACCGCGTTGTGGAGTTGGATATGAGGGTGGATTCACTCTGGAGCATCCACGATGCTGAGAATGACATGAATAGCACGTTT
Source organism: Pristiophorus japonicus (assembly GCF_044704955.1). Taxonomy (NCBI): domain Eukaryota; kingdom Metazoa; phylum Chordata; class Chondrichthyes; family Pristiophoridae; genus Pristiophorus; species Pristiophorus japonicus. The sequence continues at coordinate 36,585,889 of NC_091979.1, forward strand.
AGTGAGTTGGTCATATCGCAGGTGCAGGGTCCACAGCCAGCTAGGGAATGGAAGACCAGCAGGAAGAGCAGTGCAAGGAAGGTAGTGCAGGGGTCTCCTGCGGTCATCCCCCTGCAAAACAGATACACCGTTTTGAGTACTGTTGAGGGCGATGACTCATCAGGGGAGGGCAGCAGCAGCCAAGTTCATGGCACCGTGGGTGGCTCTGCTGCACAGGAGGGCAGGAAAAAGAGTGGGAGAGCGATAGTGATAGGGGATTCGATTGTAAGGGGAATGGATAGGCGTTTCTGTGGCCGCAACCGAGACTCCAGGATGGTATGTTGTCTCCCTGGTGCAAGGGTCAAGGATGTCTCGGAGCGGGTGCAGGACATTCTGAAAAGGGAGGGTAAACAGCCAGTTGTCGTGGTGCACATTGGCACCAATGATACAGGTAAAAAAAGGAATGAGGTCCTACGAGATGAATTTAAGGAGCTAGGAGCTAAATTAAAAGGTAGGACCTCACAAGTAGTAATCTCAGGATTGCAACCAGTGCCACGTGCTAGTCAGAGTCGGAATCGCAGAATAGCTCAGATGAATACGTGGCTTGAGCAGTGGTGCAGCAGGGAGGGATTCAAATTCCTGGGGCATTGGAACCGGATCTGGGGGAGGTGGGACCAGTACAAACCAAACGGTCTGCACCTAGGCAGGACCTGAACCAATGTCCAAGGGGGAGTGTTTGCTAGTGCTGTTGGGGAGGAGTTAAACTAATGTGGCAGGGGGATGGGAACCAATGCAGCGAGACAGAGGAAAACAAAAAGGAGACAGAAGCAAAAGACAGAAAGGAGATGAGTAAAAGTGGAGTACAGAGAAACCCAAGGCAAAAAACAAAAAGGGCCACTGAGTGTAAAGGGGCTGCAGGAGGGGTCAAAACTAAAAATCATAGAAACATAGAAACATAGAAAATAGGTGCAAGAGCAGGCCATTCAGCCCTTCTAGCCTGCACCGCCATTCAATGAGTTCATGGCTGAACATGAAACTTCAGTACCCCCTTCCTGCTTTCTCGCCATAACCCTTGATCCCCCGAGTAGTAAGGACTTCATCTAACTCCCTTTTGAATATATTTAGTGAATTGGCCTCCACTACTTTCTGTGGTAAAGAATTCCACAGGTTCACCACTCTCTGGGTGAAGAAGTTTCTCCTCATCTCGGTCCTAAATGGCTTACCCCTTATCCTCAGACTGTGACCCCTGGTTCTGGACTTCCCCAACATTGGGAACATTCTTTCTGCATCTAACCTGTCTAAACCCGTCAGAATTTTAAACGTTTCTATGAGGTCCCCTCTCATTCTTCTGAACTCCAGTGAATACAAGCCCAGTTGATCCAATCTTTCTTGATAGGTCAGTCCCGCCATCCCGGGAATCAGTCTGGTGAACCTTCGCTGCACTCCCTCAATAGCAAGAATGTCCTTCCTCAAGTTAGGAGACCAAAACTGTACACAATACTCCAGGTGTGGCCTCACCAAGGCCCTGTACAACTGTAGCAACACCTCCCTGCCCCTGTATTCAAATCCCCTCGCTATGAAGGCCAACATGCCATTTGCTTTCTTAACCGCCTGCTGTACCTGCATGCCAACCTTCAATGACTGATGTACCATGACACCCAGGTCTCGTTGCACCTTCCCTTTTCCTAATCTGTCACCATTCAGATAATAGTCTGTCTCTCTGTTTTTACCACCAAAGTGGATAACCTCACATTTATCCACATTATACTTCATCTGCCATGCATTTGCCCACTCACCTAACCTATCCAAGTCACTCTGCAGCCTAATAGCATCCTCCTCGCAGCTCACACTGCCACCCAACTTAGTATCATCCGCAAATTTGGAGATACTGCATTTAATCCCCTCGTCTAAATCATTAATGTACAATGTAAACAGCTGGGGCCCCAGCACAGAACCTTGCGGCACTCCACTAGTCACTGCCTGCCATTCTGAAAAGTACCCGTTTACTCCTACTCTTTGCTTCCTGTCTGACAACCAGTTCTCAATCCACGTCAGCACACTACCCCCAATCCCATGTGCTTTAACTTTGCACATTAATCTCTTGTGTGGGACCTTGTCGAAAGCCTTCTGAAAGTCCAAATATACCACATCAACTGGTTCTCTTTTGTCCACTTTACTGGAAACATCCTCAAAAAATTCCAGAAGATTTGTCAAGCATGATTTCCCTTTCACAAATCCATGCTGACTTGGACCTATCATGTCACCATTTTCCAGATGCACTGCTATGACATCCTTAATAATTGATTCCATCATTTTACCCACTACTGAGGTCAGGCTGACCGGTCTATAATTCCCTGTTTTCTCTCTCCCTCCTTTTTTAAAAAGTGGGGTTACATTGGCTACCCTCCACTCCATAGGAACTGATCCAGAGTCAATGGAATGTTGGAAAATGACTGTCAATGCATCCGCTATTTCCAAGGCCACCTCCTTAAGTACTCTGGGATGCAGTCCATCAGGCCCTGGGGATTTATCGGCCTTCAATCCCATCAATTTCCCCAACACAATTTCCCGACTAATAAAGATTTCCCTCAGTTCCCCTTCCTTACTAGACCCTCTGACCCCTTTTATGTCCGGAAGGTTGTTTGTATCCTCCTTAGTGAATACCGAACCAAAGTACTTGTTCAATTGGTCCGCCATTTCTTTGTTCCCCGTTATGACTTCCCCTGATTCTGACTGCAGGGGACCTACGTTTGTCTTCACCAACCTTTTTCTCTTTACATACCTATAGAAACTTTTGCAATCCGCCTTAATGTTCCCTGCAAGCTTCTTCTCGTACTCCATTTTCCCTGTCCTAATCAAACCCTTTGTCCTCCTCTGCTGAGTTCTAAATTTCTCCCAGTCCCCAGGTTCGCTGCTATTTCTGGCCAATTTGTATGCCACTTCCTTGGCTTTAATACTATCCCTGATTTCCCTAGATAGCCACGGTTGAGCCACCTTCCCCTTTTTATTTTTACGCCAGACAGGAATGTACAATTGTTGTACTTCATCCATGCGGTCTCTAAATGTCTGCCATTGCCCATCCACAGTCAACCCCCCAAGTATCATTCGCCAATCTATCCTAGCCAATTCACGCCTCATACCTTCAAAGTTACCCTTCTTTAAGTTCTGGACCATGGTCTCTGAAATTACTGTTTCATTCTCCATCCTAATGCAGAATTCCACCATATTATGGTCACTCTTCCCCAAGGGGCCTCGCACAATGAGATTGCTAATTAATCCTCTCTCATTGCACATGGATTAAAAACTAGTATTAAAACACTCTACCTAAACGCACGCAGCATTCGAAATAAAGTAAATGAGTATGATTTAGTGGCCATTACAGAAACGTGGTTGCAGGGTGGCCAAGACTGGGAATTAAACATACAGGGGTATCTGACGATTCGGAAAGATAGACAAGAAGGGAAAGGAGGTGGGGTAACTCTGTTAATAAAGGATGATATCAGGGCAGTTGTGAGAGACGATATTGGCTCTAATGAATAAAATGTTGTATCATTGTGGGTGAAGATTAGAGATAGTAAGAGGAAAATGTCACTGGTGGGCATAGTTTATAGGCCCCCAAATAATAACTTCACGGTGGGGCGGGCAATAATCAAGGGAATAATGGAGGCATGTGAAAAAGGAACGGCAGTAATCATGGGGGATTTTAACCTACATATTGATTGGTCAACTCAAATCGCGCGGGTTAGCCTGGAGGAGGAATTCATAGAATGCTTACGGGATTGTTTCTTAGAACAGTATGTTACAGAACCTACAAGGGAGCAAGCTATCTTCGATCTGGTCCTGTGTAATGAGACAGGAATAATAAACGATCTCCTAGTAAAAGATCCTCTCGGCATGAGTGATCACAGTATGGTTGAACTTGTAATACAGATTGAGGGTGAGGAAGTAGTGTCTCAAATGAGCATACTGTGCTAAAACAAAGGGGACTACAGTGGGATGAGGGCAGAGTTGGCTAAAGTAGACTGGAAACACAGACTAAATGGTGGCACAATTGAGGAACAGTGGAGGACTTTTAAGGAGCTCTTTCATAGTGCTCAACAAAAATATAATCCAATAAAAAAGAAGGGCGGTAAGAGAAAGGATAACCAGCCGTGGATAACCAGGGAAATTAAGGAGAGTATCAAATAAAAAACCAATGCGTATAAGGTGGCCAAGGTTAGTGGGAAAATATAAGATTGGGAAAATTTTAAATGACAGCAAAGAATGACTAAGAAAGCAATAAAGAAAGGAAAGATAGATTACGAAAGTAAACTTGCGCAAAACATAAAAACGGATAGTAAAAGCTTTTACAGATATGTAAAACAGAAAAGAGTGACTAAAGTAAATGTTGGTCCCTTAGAAGATGAGAAGAGGGATTTAATAATGGGAAATGTGGAAATGGCTGAGACCTTAAACAATTATTTTGCTTCGGTCTTCATAGTGGAAGACACAGAAACCATGCCAGAAATTGCTGGTCACAGGAATGTGGGAAGGGAGGATCTGGAGACAATCACTGTCATGAGAGGGGTAGTGCTGGACAGGCTAATGGGACTCAAGGTAGACAAGGATGAAATGCATCCCAGGGTATTAAAAGAGATGGCGGAAGTTATAGCAGATGCATCCGTTATAATCTACCAAAATTCTCCGGAGTCTGGGGAGGTACCAGCGGATTGGAAAGCAGCTAATGTAACGCCTCTGTTTAAAAATGGGGGCAGACAAAAGGCAGTTTAACATCTGTAGTGGGGAAAATGCTTGAAACTATCATTAAGGAAGAAATAGCGGGACATCTAGATAGGAATAGTGCAATCAAGCAGACGCAGCATGGATTCATGAAGGGGAAATCATGTTTAACTAATTTACTGGAATTCTTTGAGGATATAACGAGCATAGTGGATAGAGGTGTGCCGATGGATGTGGTGTATTTAGATTTTCAAAAGGCATTCGATAAGGTGCCACACAAAAGGTTACTGCAGAAGATAAAAGTACGCGGGGTCAGTGGAAATGTATTAGCATGGATAGAAAATTGGCTGGCTAACAGAAAGCAGAGAGTCGGGATAAATGGGTCCTTTTCGCCTTGGAAATCGGTGGTTAGTGGTGTGCCACAGGGATCGGTGCTGGGACCACAACTGTTTACAATATACATAGATGACCTGGAAGAGGGGAGAGTGTAGTATAACAAAATTTGCAGATGACACAAAGATTAGTGGGAAAGCGGGTTGTGTAGAGGACACAGAGAGGCTGCAAAGTGATTTAGATAGGCTAAGCGAATGGGCTAAGGTTTGACAAATGGCGGAAAGTGTGAGGTCATCCACCTTGGGAAAAAAAACAAAAAAAGGGAATACTATTTGAATGGGGAGAAATTACAACATGCTGCGGTGCAGAGGGACCTGGGGGTCCTTGTGCATGAATCCCAAAAAGTTAGTTTGCAGGTGCAGCAGGTAATCAGGAAGGCGAATGGGATTCATTGCAAGAGGGATGGAGTACAAAAGCAGGGAGGTCCTTCTGCAACTGTATAGGGTATTGGTGAGGCCGCACCTGGAGTACTGCGTGCAATTTTGGTCACCTTACTTAAGGAAGGATATACTGGCTTTGGAGGGGGTACAGAGACGATTCACTAGGTTGATTCCGGAGATGAGGGGGTTACCTTATGATGATAGATTGAATAGACTGGGTCTTTACTTGTTGGAGTTCCGAAGGATGAGGGGTGATCTTATAGAAACATTTAAAATAATGAAAGGGATAGACAAGATTGAGGCAGAGAGGTTGTTTCCACTGGTCGGGGAGACTAGAACTAGGGGGCACAGCCTCAAAATATGGGGGAGCCAATTTAAAACCGAGTTGAGAAGGAATTTCTTCTCCCAGAGGGTTGTGAATCTGTGGAATTCTCTACCCAAGGAAGCAGTTGAGGCTAGCTCATTGAATGTATTCAAGTCACAGATAGATAGATTTTTAACTAATAAGGGAATTAAGGGTTATGGGGAGTGGGCGGGTAAGTGGAGCTGAGTCCACGGCCAGATCAGCCATGATCTTGTTGAATGGCGGAGCAGGCTCGAGGGGCTAGATGCCCTACACCTGTTCCTAATTCTTATGTTCTTATGTTCTTATGCGCCCTGACAGTGTCTCAACGACCTGCAACATTCCCGCCCTCATGTTGAGCAAAACTGTCTCAACGACCTGTGACATTCCCTCCCTCATGGTCAGTGCTACTGTTTGTACCATCTCTGACATTCCCTCCCTGATGTTCACTGACAGCGCATCACCTACCTGTGACCTTCCCTCCCTCATGGCCACTGACATAATTCCCATTCCTTGTGAGAGTGCTGTTACTTCTCCCGACAGTCCCGATACCTCATCACCCACCCCACTGATGGTGTCCAGGAGTGATCGGATAAGGTCAATGCTCTCCGCACTCATTGCCATCATCTGAACCACATCTGTTCGATCCTGCACCTCAGGAGAGCGCTGTCAAGCTCTCCTTCCCCTCCTCCCCACGGGTGTGGCTAGCACCCCACCACTGGGACCTGCAGCCTCGGACGGTGGGGCCCTGGGTGTGCCTCGCTGCACCGCACCACTGTGACCCGCAGCCTCGGATGTTAGGAAACTGTGGAATGTCCCATCAACACTCAAGCCACTAGTCATGGAAGTGGGTGGCACCTCAATGGGCGGCACCTGCTCCTCCACCAAAGTCAGTAAAACAGTAGGGGCTTCATCCATCTCTAATCCCTTCCCCTTCCCCCGATACTCTTGGTCTGGAAAGTGGGATTGGAAGATGTCCTGTTCAGGCTCATCCTCGTCTGAATCTTCTTCTGCATCGTCAGGGTTGGCCTCAAGTTCTTCAAAATATAACAGAACACAGACAAATGGTTAACTGCAGAGAAGGGGGTAGGATGGGTGGCATGAGTAGGCTCACACAGCATAGGCAGCAGGCTGATTTGAAGGACCATGATGAATGACAGCACATTGCATCAACTGAAGCGTAGCTGATGGAGACATCCCCATGAACCAAAGTATGGCTAGCCCATGCAGTACTTAACATTCAGCAAAGCCAGACTGTGGAATTTGCAGGACTTACCCTCTCCCTCGAGTGTGGGCCCAGCTTGTGCAGTGGTGGTTGTTTTTCTCCAGGCAAGACCCATCAAAGCAGCGACCCCTTCTTCCAAGGGTGTCAGTGGGTGCAGATTTGCCGGGCCTCCTCCTGTTCATGTTCTTTCCCTTTTATTATGTGCCACCTTCCTCTGCAAAGATGAAAATGCAACTTTTTAGAGAGGGTGTCTTTCTGCTGGGTGGGACATATACAGCTGGTCACATTTACAATTGAAATTCCATTGAATAAATGAAAATATTACTTACACTAACTACTTGACCAAGGTCCTGTCACTTCTTTTTACACTGGCCTCCAGATCTCATGGTGGTCACAATTGCACAGTAATCTTCTGTAACCGGGTTCCAGCGTTTATTCATTGCTTTGGGTAGAACTTTTATGTGACCTCTGCTGGTGTCCAGCATCTGCCATCTGGTCTCAATCACAATAACTAATGCCTCCACTTCATCCTGTAAGAAATTCTTGGTCCTTGCACCGCATTGCATCTTATATTGCTGCAGATCCAATTTTTCCAATGCTCTCACATAAGAACATAAGAAATAGGAACAGGAGTAGGCCATACGGCCTCTCGAGCCTGCTCAGCCATTCAATAAGATCATGGCTGATCCGATCATGGCTCAGCTCCACTTCACTACCCACTCCCCATAACCCCTTATCCCCTTATCATTTAAGAAACTGTCTAGTTCTGTCTTAATTGTATTCAATGTCCCAGCTTCCACAGCTCTCTGAGGCAGTGAATTCCACAGATTTACAGCCCTCTGAGAGAAGAAATTCCTCCTCATCTCAGCTTTAAATGGGCAACCCCTTATTCTAAGATCATGCCCTCTAGTTCTAGTCTCCCCCATCAGTGGAAACATCTTCTCTGCATCCACCTTGTCAAGCCCCCTCATAATCTCACAAAGCACTCCTTCTCACACACACAACTGGCTCTTTAAAAATGGCCGATTGCCAACCTGGAGCTGTACTGCACATGCCGACCATTGATATAATGTCAAAAACATCACTTTTTTTGTCACGCGTGTGCAGGTGCGGCTTTGTTTTCGGTGCAGCCAGCAGGCTCCACCCACAAAGCGATTGGACACACTGCGCAGCGCCAAATTTGAATTATACATCGGGGAAACTGTGGCAAAATATTTCTGGTGCATTTCTGGCCTAGATAAATGGGCGGAACTTTGGTAATACGCCAGAAAACTAGCTTGGCCAAAATTGAGCATTGGGGAACTTAGTCTCAGTGTAAATCTATGGAATTCTCTGCCTCAGAGAGCTGTGTTGGCTGTGTCTTTGAATATATTTAAGATGGAGATAGACAGATTTTTGAGCGATAAGAGAATAATGGTTTATTGGGAATGGGCAGAGTAGTGGAGTTGAGGCCAAGATAAAATCAGCCATGATCTTATTGAATGGAGGAGCAGGCTAGAGGGGCCAAATGGCCTACTCCTGCTCCTATTTCTTATGTTCTTATGTATACTCTTCCACACTCCCTGGCTTGATTGGTAATGGTAGAGTGAGGGATATTTCAGGACATGAGGTTATAGATTGTGGTGGAATATAATTCTGCTGATGCTGATGGCCCACAACACCTCATGGATGCCCAGTTTTGAGCTGCTGGATCTGTTCTGAATCTATCCCATTTAGCATGGCTGTAGAGCCATACAATACGATGGAGGATATCCTCAGTTGAAGACAGGACTATGTCTCCACAATGACTGTGCCTTGGTCACTGTTACCAAAGCTGTCATGGAAAGATACATCTGCGACAGGTAGATTGGTGAGAACGAGGTCAAGTCGGTTTTTCCATCATGTTGGTTCTCTCACCAACTGTCGTTGGCCCAGTCTGGCAGCTATGTCCTTCAGGACTCTGCCAGATCGGTCAATAGTGGTGCTACCAAGCTAGTCATCATGATGGACAATGAAGTCCCCACCCAGAGTACATTCTGCGCCGTTACTACTCTCAGTGCATCTTCCAAGTGGTGTTTCACATGGAGGAGTACTGATTCATCAGCTGAGGGAGGACGGTAGGTGGTAATCAGCAGGTTTCCTTGCCCATGCTTGACCTGAAGCCATGAGACTTCATGGGATCCAGCGTCAATGTTGAGGACTCCCAGGACCACTGGCTCCCAACTTAAATCCTATCTCTTTGTCCAAGCTTTTGGTCACCTGCCGTAATTTCTTCTTATGTGGCTCGGTGTCAACTTTATTTGTTTTATCTTATAGCACTCCTGTGAAGTGCCTTGGGATGATTACTACGTTAAAGGCGCTATATAAATACAATACATGTTGCTGTTATTGTTGTTTATTTCTTCTTTCTTTCCTCATCGGCTAAATAATAAGTAATTTGGAGGAATTGATAAACACCTCACGCCCATTGTGTTGGACTGTTTTGATCTCTTTTGGACTGTGAACAATCAGCAAATAAAGCAGAATGTTAGACATCTAAAAGGCAATCTAGCCTTTGCAACAGAAACTGCAGCTCAGTTACAAAAGCACCAGAAAAGCCAAGCAGGTTGAATGCAGAGGAATTAAGTCAAGCAAGGTGACCCACTTATAGTGGGGCAGTGTAGCATGTAAATTGTGTTGTTGTACAAAGGTAGGTAGTATCAATTGAACCAAGTGAACCTGATCATAACCATTCTCTGTACATTCAATTTATAGTGGGATAAAGCAGCTTAATGATTCGAGTGTTAACATGCAGTGTTAACATAGTCCGCCTCAGGAGATATTAACCAAATACATGTGCAAAAGACATGGTTCAGGTCACAAGGTAATTCTGTGGTTAAACCCTTGGGTCCCGCTATTACACAATTAAGTATAGGGCAGTTACATATAGGGTGAAGAATTTGAGGCAGTCAGCCCAAACTTGACCTATTAAAACTGGTGAGCATTCTCTAAATGCATTGCTATCTGCAGCTCACCAGAAGTATGCATGATGAGGTCTGAGATCCAATATAGGGTGAGCTTTGGGCCTCTGGCCTTTGATATGTGCTCCATTGTGCCACCAGTTCTACTCCTGACAACAGGCTGAAACAAATGTCTAGGCCAAAAAGTCCCTGAAATTGCAGTCTCTCCGGGTGCATTCGATATGCGCACATCCGAAAGGCTCCTCGAGTTCTGGGGTTAGGCGTGCGAGGCACATGCGCCTGATCCCGGTACTCAAATTGACAGATCATGAGCCTCCCCCAGGGGAAGGGCCTTCACGGGTGGAGATTTAGGCCATTTGCCCATCTCTTGCCCAGCGAATGTCTTTTAAACTCTTACACCTGGTAAAAGCAGGAGTAAGGCCTGCTTTTACCACTGTAAGAGTTTAAATAGATAGAAAAAATAAATGTTATTACTTATTTTTATATTAAAAACTCTGTCTATGATGGTATGTTTATTTTTAATACTATTAAAGCATTTTTTTTTTAAATTTTAAATAAATTTGTCTCTAAAAAGTATAATTTAAGACAATTTCAATTAATTTTAAAAAAAGAGAAGTTTTTTTTAAAATTTATATTTGTGTTTTATGTGATTTTACGAATATTCTCATTGATATGAATGGGAGCTCGCAGCTTTATAAATGAGAATATTATTTTGTGATTGGTGGTCCAGACCTACGTGATCCCAGGATACGCGTATGTTGCTGGGATGCGTGGGCCTCTGCACTGGGCAAAGCATCTAGGCCTCAGAGCGCAAGTGTTTGTTCCTCCGGGGCTACCAGGTACTTTCGGAAATGAATTTTCGGTCGGAAACATTCGCTCCCGGGAAGCCTCCGACCGCAATCTTTAGGCCAAAGTTTTATCTATTTCAACAATCACAAACTTTCTTGCAACATGGAAACATCATGGTTTGTTTGGCAGGAAAGTAAAGGTCTTTATCCTGAGCAATAAAAGAACAAAGAATTTCTCAAGCCGTGCAATGCAAACCATCTATGTGTGCGAGCTGATACATAGGTAATAGGGTTGAAAGACAATGGCCTTTGGTTAAAGTCATGAAGCAGGTCAAAGTTCCTCTCCGTTGCAGAAAGGTCAAAATCTAGTTATTTACAGCAGTAATTTACAAATGCTGTGAATGTGGTTATCCAATAAAGTTCAGCATCATTAAACAGACACAACTTTCAAATGCCTTCTCTCTGGATCTATGGTGTATTGTAATTAACTGGTGCAGAACAGAATCAAACATGAAATATTCATCGTGACTGCATTTCTTTAATTACTGATATATCCCAGTTGCTGAGCACTCTGTTTTCTGATTTCATGATCCCGAATTAACTAATATTTATTGGGTGAGGGGTGGCTTGATTTGATATTCATTAATTGATTTTATGATTAAACTAGATTTATATACCAATTCATAATTTTTAATAAAATGTATTCTTCTCGAACTTTAACCATCCCATAAAATAACAAGTCATATTTTGTTTGACAGGACTACTAAATCCACATATAATAAGATTGTTGGACTGAATATAGGTGATTGTTCTTCATAGCAGGACATTTGGATGAGCATGATTCGGTCAGGCAGAGTCAGCATGGATTTATGAAGGGGAAGTCATGTTTGACAAATTTACGGGAATTCTTTGAGGATGTAACGAACAGAGTGGATAAAGGCGAATCAGTGGATGTGGTGTATTTCGACTTTCAGAAGGCATTTGACAAGGTGCCATATAAAAGGTTACTGCACAAGATAAAAGTTCACGGGGTTGGGGGTAATATATTAGCATGGATAGAGGATTGACTAACTAACTGAGAACAGGGAGTCGGGATAAATGGTTCATTCTCTGGATGGCAACCAGTAAATAGTGGGGTACCGCAGTGATCAGTGATGGGACCCCAACTATTTACAATGACTTGGAGAGTCATGAGTTCAAGCCCCACTCCAGAAACTTCAGTACATAACTTGAGGCATTCAAGGAGCAGATCCTGAGGGTACAGAGCAAGTATGTTCCCTTAAAGAGAAAAGGTGGGGCTAACAAATTTAGAGCACCTGGTTGTCAAGGGACATAGAGAAGAGAGTCGGGATAAATGGTTCATTCTCTGGTTGGCAACCAGTAACTAGTGGGGTGCCACAGGGATCAGTGCTGGGACCCCAACTATTTACAATCTGTATTGACGATTTGGAAGAAGGGACTGAGTGTAACATAGCCAAGTTTGCTGACGATACAAAGATAGGAGGAAAAGCAATGTGTGAGGAGGACACAAAAAATCTGCAAAAGAACATAGACAGGCTAAGTGAGTGGGCAAAAATTTGGCAGATGGAGTATAATGTTAGAAAGTGTGAGTCATGCATTTTGCCAGAAAAAAATCAAGGAGCAAGTTATTATTTAAATGGAGAAAGATTGCAAAGTGCTGCAGTACAGTGGGATCTGGGGGGTACTTGTGCATGAAACACAAAAGGATAGTATGCAGCTACAGCAAGTGATCAGGAAGGCCAATGTTATCTTGACCTTTATTGCAAAGGGGATGGAGTATAAAAGCAGGGAAGTCTTGCTACAGCTATACAAGGTTTTGGTGAGGCCACACCTGGAATACTGCATGCAGTTTTGGTTTCCATATTTATGAAAGGATATACTTGCTTTGGAGGCAGTTCAGAGAAGGTTCACTAGGTTGTTCCGGGGATGAGGGGGTTGATTTATGAGGAAAGGTTGAGTAGGTTGGGCCTCTACTCATTGGAGTTCAGAAGAATGACAGGTGATCGTATTGAAATGTATAAGATTATGAGGGAGCTTGACAAGGTGCAGAGAGGATGCAGAGAGGATGTTTCCACTGATGGGGGAGACTAGATCTAGAGGGCATGATCTTAGAATAAGGGGCAGCCCATGTAAAACAGAGATGAGGAGAAATTTCTTCTCTCAGAGGGTTGTAAATCTGTGGAATTCGCTGCCTCAGAGAGCTGTGGAAGCTGGGACATTGAATAAATTTAAGGCAGAAATAGGCAGTTTCTTAAACGATAAGGGGATAAGGGGTTATGGAGAGTGGGTGGGGAAGTGGAGCTGAGTCCATGATCATACCAGCCATGATCATATTGAATGGCGGAGCAGGCTCGAGGGGCCATATGGCCTACTCCTGTTCCTATTTCTTATGTTCTTATCTTCTTATGTAAAATTGTTTTTTCCAGTAGATTTCTCCACATAAAATATCATAGTTACTGTCATTCATATGTTTGACATTGACTCAGAATGGTGGGCTAATGAATTTTTGAGCTCCTCTGCAACTTTCTAAAGCAAAGAACTCAGAACTGTAGATGGATTCTGCTGACCTATGACCGCAGGAAACACCCAGTTCCCCGAGATCAAATCCCAGGAAAAGAAGGGAGGAAGCCTGGATTGTTGGGTCTACACCCCCTTTACCTAGCCACAGATTTTCCAGGGCCAGTCAGATGCATGTTGCTGAGATGGGAGGGACTATTCTGGCCTTCCACTGCCCTTTCCTGATCATTGGCTTGTTGGTTGCCCTAAGGAAGGGGGCCCAGGAACAAGGCTTTCTAGCCTGACCCTTGACTGGAGGGCCCACGTGGATCACAGGACCAGGCTGAGAAATTGCAAATTAAATGCTGCAATATCTACCCAAGTGTGAGGGAGTGAATAAGCAGGTAAGAAATGAACAACAAAGGATACTGGCCATGAGCTTGAGGTCGTCTTTCGACCTCCGTCTTGCCTCAATTCCAAAAACCTCCTTGGGCCTCTTCTCATAAGGAGTCGGGGGTCACAGCATAGGTGATCCCTTGCCCTCTCCGGCCTACATGTACTGCCTCTTTTGATGTACAGCCTTCCCAAATCTAAAATGAACATATGTGGGCAAGATCACCGTGAATGCGGATGTGTGCCACCCAAGTGCCCAGGGAGTGAGTGAACAAGCAGTGTTCAGGCTCCTTGTGCTGTAAAAAATAGCTAGTACTTGTTGCAGGCCACACAACATATTAATATGGTATTAATATACAACTTCCAAGAACAACATCAGCATACCTGTGCACTGCATTTTCCTCGTTAGTATAACCTTCTTCTTATAATCTTAAGGCTTTTAGAATACAAGCCTAATATTTCTGAATCAGTGCATCCAGACTTATCTCATGTTCTCTCGTCTTTTTAACCCTGGTGGTGTCCTGCATTACTGGCCTTGGTTCTTCATCTAGGCTTTCACTTTTAAAAAACGGCACATCGTGGCTTGTTGGTACACTTGGCTACAGTGTGTACCCTATCTACCTGGTGCACTGCAGCAACTCGCCAAGGCTTCTTAGACAGCACCTCCAAGACCCAGGTGGTGATGTTCCCATGCGCCTGCTGCCCTTGTACCACCTAGAAGGACGAGGGCAGCAGGCACATGGGAACATCACCACCTGCAAGTTCCCCTCCACGTCACACACCATCCTGACTTGGCAATATATCGCTGTTCCTTCAAGATCGCTGAGTCAAAATCCTGGCACTCCCTCCCTAAACAGCACTGTGGGAGTACCTTCACCACATGGACTGCAGTGGTTAAAGAAAGCGGCTCACCACCATCTTCTTAAGGGCAATTAGAGATGGCCAATAAATGCTGGTCCTGCCAGTGATGCCCCCATCCCATGAATGAATTTTAAAACGTTAGTTTGGAAGAGGGGACAGGACAAGAACCAATTTTTTCTCCATAGGCTCCTTACTGGAAGTCAGGTAGGCAAGTGTACCAGGGTGTACTGTGCCTGGAAGAGGAAGAATGAACATAACTTCCTTGGTTCCAGACATCTGTATGGTCCAAGCGCTCTCCAAATGCCTAACCATCTTCTGGCAGGGATGTGCTGGGACTGGGGGTTATAGCTGTAGTCTTAAGAGGTCTGTAGCCTGAAAACAGTCCGAAACAAATTTCTAGGCCACAAATTGGTCTGCAGTGTTTCGCTGGTGAGGGAATCAGCGAGGGAAACTAACCTCCTTATATCTTCGGACTGCCCTTGTGACCTCCACAAACCGTCAAGTGCACGGGATCCTCAGTGCAAGCCCCACCACCAGCTTTATGGGGTAACCCTCTGTCCGGGCATTTCAGGTCAGATACAGGCCTAAAAATTGGAGCCAGGCATTTCAGCTGTGAAGTTTGAAAACTCATCTACACGCAAAGGGTGGTAGAAGTTTGGAACTCTCTTCTGCAAATGGCAATCGATGCTTGGTCAATTGTTAATTTTAAATCTGGGATTGATAGCTTTCTGTTAACCAAAGATATTAAGGGACATGGTCCAAAGGCGGGTATGTGGAGTCACAGATCAGCCATGATCTCAATGAATGGCGAAACAGGCTCGAGGGACTGAATGGCCTCCTCCTCCTCTTACGTTCTTTATTCCCAGGGGAGGATTGTGAGGATAGAGACCTAATGCAATGGTCTCTGCCCCTATATTGCCTTCACTACACCTGGAAAATTAATTTTCCCTGGCACACCAAAGAGGAGAGTCGAGAGCATCTCACTTACAGGAGCCAAATTGCCCTGTGCACCCGGTGCTGGACGACACACTCAAGTGTCAGTCATTGTTGGGGCTCAGGCATGCTGCTCAGCTGTATCACAGAAGCATGAAATGAGCAATGTGATCGCAACTCCATCATGTTCCTCTTTTAGGCATCAATTTTATGGTTTAGTAAGACAGAATGTTTATTGAGACAGTCATTTTGCTGTCAGATGGGACTGAATAGCCCGGAGGCAATAATGAAGGCAGCTCATTGCAATTTTATAAACAAAAGTAATTAATTAGCTAGTCTAATAAGTGTTTAAAGTGTTTCCTTCACTGATGATATTCAACCCGAAGCAGGAAGGAAGAATTATGGGCTAAACATTAGTTGGCTTAGCGGCACCCATTAGCACCAGAGGGGGACGCTAATGGGCCGGTGAGATCTACCGCCCGAGCACCGAGCTATGACAGCCTGCCGCGAACTTCGTTTCCGGTTTAGTGGCGGCACTGTCATTTAGCGCTGTGCACTCTAGTACAACCCACGGCACTGTCATTTAGCGCTGTGCACTCTAGTGCAATCCATCTGGTGATGTCAAGAGTGTGCAACGCCCCCTTTGCGATGTGTTTCCAAAATTGACTGCTTCCACCTGCCATAATACCTGGCGCTACTCCCGACAGGGGGCAGCAGACAGTGCACAGAGGATCCCGGGGCGATATTGTAGGGAATGAAGAGCTAAGTGTTGAGAGTCAAATCTTTAACAATTACTTACCTCTCTGACCTGTGGAAAGCTGTTGTTAGCCTCCATTCTATTTTGTTGCAGGTTTCAGAAGGTCGACCTCACCTCCTCTTTAGGAGCTAAGATGCTGGTATCCTAGCGACTCAAATTGAGTTGCGACTCCCAGGCTACTGCCCTGTGATGGGCCTTTCGCGCCCCAAGAGAATTGTGAAATGCTTCAGTTAGAGCTCCACTTCCCCTTTTGGGGCACTAAAAAGGAATATCCCAGTTGAAGACGATAGATATCGACCAGCGTTAAAGTTAGCGGCCACTCGGTCTCGCCGCCTCAAACCAGGCTATAACGAATTTTTAACCCAATATATGTTTGCAAGAAGTGCTTGCGACAGGAATGGTTTGTCCATTATAGGTGACCAAGTGAAGGAATTTACTGCAAAATCCATTGTAGTACTTAAAACTACCAAAGCTCATTAACCTGTGATCCTAACAATTCACTGCGAACAGGTTTTATTTTTGCTGCCCAAGATGTAATGAATATATTATTCAAATGTAGTTTTATTTTATTCATTCACAGGATGTGGTGTCATTTATTGCACATCTCTAACTGCACTTGAGAAGTTAGTGGTGAGCCACCTTAAGAACATAAAAATTAGGTGCAGGAGTAGTCCATACGGCCCCTCGAACCTATTCCGGCATTTAATAATATCATGGCTGATCTTCGACCTCTGACTATACTGTCCCCTACCACTACACCATTCCTTTTCACTACCCCCCCCCCACCCCCACTTGAATGGCCTGCTGAACCACGGTGCTGTGGTCAGTTTGCTCATCCACCAGTCAGACTTTGCCCTCGTCCACACAGGCAGCAAGAACCTCATACCTGTTGGATAAGGGCAAAAGGCTGAAGCCCCTCCAGCACTGCACCTGGGCTTCCCCGTATCTGCCTGAGTTGCAGTCACAATCTCCTGTCGCTGACCATGAACCAGACCTTTACTACTACCGAACCTAAGGGGTGTGACTGCCTCCTGGATCAAAATGTCCGGGTAACTCTTCTTCCCCCGCTTCCCCGCCCCCCCGATGCTCCGCAATGTTTGCACCTCGGACTCCAGCTCAAGAACTCTGAGCTGAATTTCCTCAAGTTGCAGACACTTACTGCAGACGTGGCCATCCGGGATCGCAATGTTCTCCACAAACTCCCACAAGCTGCACTGCCATCCCTTTATAATCGTTTTTAAATTATTTAGTTAATTATAGTTCATGTAATTAATTTACTTAGCCTACAGTTTAGTGTTTAACTAATTACTAAATCTAATTGAAGTTCTAGGTAGATGAAATTAATTATTTACCTGAAACACAAAGCAAAAAGTAGCACCTCCTTTCCCTCTGCAGAGAATTCCAACTCTCTCCAAAGTCCCAAGTTTAACACTCTGTTTACGTGCATTCCGTTTAAGACACTCTATGCAGGCCACTCACGTTATGTTGAAAACTGGAAAGCTACCAGAGCACCTGAACTGCTTCTTTATTACTTCTGGCTCACCACCTTGGCTGTCCCACACAGACCAAGGTTACAGGAGAAACAGGAAGATGCCAGCTCCCCATCAACTTGCCTCATTCCACTAACATGCCCTCACCCCATCTATTGCTCACACCCAATAAGTAACACATGCCACCTTTACCTTGCACCTGCCAAAAATCGATTCCATTGCTGTTGATGTGTCGTTTTAACTATACATAACTGTGCGCTTATATGGGCCGTGGTCACAAAGAGCCACCATTATCAACTGAAGGAATAGATTGTGCTATACTGGTTGCTCTATCTATAATAATGCCAACAATTTTACCAATGAACATAAACTTTATAAATATCTTTTCCAACTGACCTCCATGTGTACTATTGATAAGAACATAAGAACATAAGAAATAGGAGCAGGAGTAGACCATAAGGCCCCTCGAGCCTGCTCCGCCATTCAGTAAGATCATGGCTGATCTGATCATGGACTCAGCTCCACTTCCCTGCCCGCTCCCCATCACCCCTTATCCCCTTATTGGTTAAGAAACTGTCTATTTCTGTCTTAAAATTATTTAATGCCCCAGCTTCCACAGCTCTCTGAGGCAGCAAATTCCACAGATTCACAACCCTCTGAGAAAAGAAATTTCTCCTCATCTCAGGTCTAAATGGGTGGCCCCTTATCCTAAGATCATGTCCTCTAGTTCTAGTCTCCCCCATCAGTGGAAACATCCTCTCTGCATCCACCTTGTCGTGCCCCCTCATAATCTTATACGTTTCGATAAGATCACCTCTCATTCGTCTGAATTCCAATGAGTAGAGGCCCAACCTACTCAACCTTTCCTCATAAGTCAATCCACTCAACCCCGGGATCAACCTAATGAACTTTCTCTGAACTGCCTCCAAAGCAAATATATCCTATCGTAAATATGGAAACCAAAACTGCACGCAGTATTCCAGGTGTGGCCTCACCAATACCCTGCACAGCTGTAACAAGGCTTCCCTGCTTTTATACTCCATCCCCTTTGCAATAAAGGCCAAGATTCCATTGGCCTTCCTGATCACTTTCCATACCTGCATACTATTATTTTGTGTTTCATGCAAAAGTACATAAGAACATAAGAATTAGGAACAGGAGTAGGCCATCTAGCCCCTCGAGCCTGCTCCGCCATTCAACAAGATCATGGCTGAGCTGGCCGTGGACTCAGCTTCACTTACCCGCCCGCTCCCCGTAACCCTTAATTGCCTTATTGGTTAAAAATCTATCTATCTGTGACTTGAATACATTCAATGAGCTAGCCTCAACTGCTTCCTTGGGCAGAGAATTCCACAGATTCACAACCCTCTGGGAGAAGAAATTCCTTCTCAACTCGGTTTTAAATTGGCTCCCCCGTATTTTGAGGTTTTGCCCCCCAGTTCAAGTCTCCCCGACCAGTGGAAACAACCTCTCTGGCTCTATACTGTCTATCCCTTTCATTATTTTAAATGTTTCTATAAGACCTCTCATCCTTCTGAACTCCAACAAGTAAAGACCCAGTCTACTCAATCTATCATCATAAGGTAACCCCCTCATCTCTGGAATCAGCCTCATGAATCGTCTCTGTACCCCCTCCAAAGCTAGTATATCCTTCCTTAAGTAAGGTGACCAAAACTGCATGCAGTACTCCAGGTGCGGCCTCACCAATACCCTATACAGTTGCAGAAGGACCTCCCTGCTTTTGTACTCCATCCCTCTCACAATGAAGGCCAACATTCCATTCGCCTTCCTGATTACCTGCTGCACCTGCAAACTAACTTTTTGGGATTCATGCACAAGGACTCCCAGGTCCCTCTGCACCTCAGCATGTTGTAATTTCTCCCCATTCAAATAATATTCCCTTTTACTGTTTTTTTTCCCAAGGTGGATGACCTCACACTTTCCGACATTGTATTCCATCTGCCAAACCTTAGCCCATTCGCTTAACCTATCTAAATCTCTTTGCAGCTTTTCTGTGTTCTCTACACAACCCACTTTCCCACTAATCTTTGTGTCATCTGCAAATTTTGTTCCACTACACTCTGTCCCCTCTTCCAGGTCATCTATGTATACTGTAAACAGTTGTGGTCCCAGCACCGATCCATGTGGCACACCACTAACCACCGATTTCCAACTCGAAATGGACCCATTTATCCCGACTCTCTGCTTTCTGTTCGCTAGCCAATTCTCCATCGATGCTAATACATTTCCTCTGACTCCGCGTACCCTTATCTTCTGCAGTAACCTTTTATCGAATACCTTTTGAAAATCTAAATACACCACATTCATCGGTACACCTCTATGCACCATGCTCGTTATATCCTCAAAAAATTCCAGTAAATTAGTTAAACATGATTTCCCCTTCATGAATCCATGCTGCATCTGCTTGATTGCACTATTCCTATCTCGATGTCCCGCTATTTCTTCCTTAATGATAGTTTCAAGCATTTTCCCCACTACAGATGTTAAACTAACCGGCTTATAGTTACCTGCCTTTTGTCTGCCCCCCTTTTTAAACAGAGGCGTTACATTAGCTGTTTTCCAATCCGCTGGTACCTCCCCAGAGTCCAGAGACTTTTGGTAGATTATAACGAATGCATCTGCTATAACTTCCGCCATCTCTTTTAATACCCTGGGATGCATTTCATCAGTACCAGGAGACTTGTCTACCTTGAGTCCCATTAGCCTGTCCAGCACTACCCCCCTCGTGATAGTGATTGTCTCAAGGTCCTCCCTTCCCACATTCCTGTGACCAGCAATTTTTGGCATGGTTTTTGTGTCTTCCACTGTGAAGACCGAAGCAAAATAATTGTTTAAGGTCTCAGCCATTTCCACATTTCCCATTATTAAATCCCCCTTCTCATCTTCTAAGGGACCAACATCTACTTTAGTCACTCTTTTCCGTTTTATATGTATGTAAAAGCTTTTACTATCCGTTTTTATGTTTTGCGCAAGTTTACCTTCGTAATCTATCTTTCCTTTCTTTATTGCTTTCTTAGTCATTCTTTGCTGCCGTTTAAAATTTTCCCAATCTTCTATTTTCCCACTAACCTTGGCCATCTTATACGCATTGGTTTTTAATTTGATACTCTCCTTTATTTCCTTGATTATCCACGGCTGGTTATCCCTTCTCTTACCGCCCTTCTTTTTCACTGGAATATATTTTTGTTGAGCACTATGAAAGAGCTCCTTAAAAGTCCTCCACTGTTCCTCAATTGTGCCACCGTTTAGTCTGTGTTTCCAGTCTACTTTAGCCAACTCTGCCCTCATCCCACTGTAGTCCCCTTTGTTTAAGCATAGTACGCTCGTTTGCAACACTACTTCCTCATCCTCAATCTGTATTACAAATTCAACCATACTGTGATCACTCATTCCAAGAGGATCTTTTACTAGTAGATCGTTTATTATTCCTGTCTCATGACACAGGACTAGATCTAACATAGCTTGCTCCCTGGTAGGTTCTGTAACATACTGTTCTAAGAAACAATCCCGTGTGCATTCTATGAATCTACCTCCAGGCTACCCTGTGCGATTTGATTTGACCAATCGATATGTAGGTTAAAATCCCCCATGATTATTGCCGTTCCTCTTTCACATGCCTCCATTATTCCCTTGATTATTGCCCTCCCCACCGTGAAGTTATTGTTTGGGGGCCTATAAACTACACCCACCAGTGACTTTTTCCCCTTACTATCTCCACCCACAATGATTCAACATTTTGTTCATTAGAGCCAATATTGTCTCTCACAACTGCCCTGATATCATCCTTTATTACCAGAGCTACCCCACCTCCTTTCCCTTCTTGTCTATCTTTCCGAATCGTCAGATACCCCTGTATGTTTAATTCCCAGTCTTGGCCACCCTGCAACCACGTTTCTGTAATGGCCACCAAATCATACCCATTTGTAATGATTTGTGCCGTCAACTCATTTACTTTATTTCGAATGCAGGTCCCGCTGTACTGCAGCACTTTGCAATCTTTCTCCATTTAAATAATAACATGCTCTTTGATTTTTTTTCTGCCAAAGTGCATGACCTCACATTTTCCAACAATATACTCCATTTGCCAAATTCTTGCCCCCTTAGCCTGTCTATGTCTTCCTGCAGTCTCTTTATGTCCTCCTCACACATTACCCTTCCTCCCATCTTTGTATCGTCAGCAAACTTGGCTACGTTACACTCAGTCCCCTCTTCCAAGTTGTTCACATGGAATGTAAATAGCTGGGGTCCCAGCACTGATCCCTGCGGCACCCCACTCATTACTGATTGACAATCAGAGAGTGAACCATTTATCCCGACTCTCTGTTTTCTGTTTGTCAGCCAATCTTCTATCCATAGAAACATAGAATAATAGAAAATAGGTGCAGGAGTAGGCCATTCGGCCCTTCTAGCCTGCACC
This sequence comes from Pristiophorus japonicus, assembly GCF_044704955.1. NCBI lineage: Eukaryota > Metazoa > Chordata > Chondrichthyes > Pristiophoridae > Pristiophorus > Pristiophorus japonicus. The sequence continues at coordinate 36,608,044 of NC_091979.1, forward strand.
GCCATTCAATGAGTTCATGGCTGAACATTCAACTTCAGTACCCCATTCCCGCTTTCTCGCCATACCCCTTGATCCCCCTAGCAGTAAGGACCTCATCTAACTCCTTTTTGAATATATTTAGTGAATTGGCCTCAACAACTTTCTGTGGTAGAGAATTCCACAGGTTCACCACTCTCTGGGTGAAGAAGTTCCTCCGCATCTCGGTCCTAAATGGCTTACCCCTTATCCTTAGACTGTGACCCCTGGTTCTGGACTTCCCCAACATTGGGAACATTCTTCCTGCATCTAACCTGTCTAACCCCGTCAGAATTTTAAACGTTTCTATGAGGTCCCCTCTCATTCTTCTGAACTCCAGTGAATACAAGCCCAGTTGATCCAGTCTTTCTTGATAGGTCAGTCCCGCCATCCCGGGAATCAGTCTGGTGAACCTTCGCTGCACTCCCTCAATAGCAAGAATGTCCTTCCTCAGGTTAGGAGACCAAAACTGTACACAATACTCCAGGTGTGGCCTCACCAATGCCCTGTACAACTGTAGCAACACCTCCCTGCCCCTGTACTCAAATCCTCTTGCTATGAAGGCCAACATGCCATTTGCTTTCTTAACCGCCTGCTGCACCTGCATGCCAACCTTCAATGACTGATGTACCATGACACCCAGGTCTCTTTGCACCTCCCCTTTTCCTAATCTGTCACCATTCAGATAATAGTCTGTCTCTCTGTTTTTACCACCAAAGTGGATAAACTCACATTTATCCACATTATACTTCATCTGCCATGCATTTGCCCACTCACCTAACCTATCCAAGTCGCTCTGCAGCCTCACAGCATCCTCCTCGCAGCTCACACTGCCACCCAACTTAGTGTCATCCGCAAATTTGGAGATACTACATTTAATCCCCTCATCTAAATCATTAATGTACAGTGTAAACAACTGGGGCCCCAGCACAGAACCTTGCGGTACCCCACTAGTCACTGCCTGCCATTCTGAAAAGTACCCATTTACTCCTACTCTTTGCTTCCTGTCTGACAACCAGTTCTCAATCCATGTCAGTACACTACCCCCAATCCCATGTGCTCTAACTTTGCACATCCATGCTAATATATTAGTCCCAACCCTGTGAACTTTTATTTTGTGCAGTAATCTTTAGTGTGGCACCTTGTCAAATGCCTTCTGGAAGTCCAAATACCCCACATCCACTGGTTTCCCTTTATCCACCCTATTCATTACAGCCTCAAAGACTTCCCCTTCATAAATCCATACTGACTTTGCCTGACCAAATTTTGCTTTTTCAAATGTCCCGTTACTGCTTCTTTAATTATGGACTCCAACATTTTCCCAGCCACAGATGTTAGGCTGATTCATGATACATTTACTACATTCACGATTTTCAGCTGAGAATTTTTTTTGAACAAAAATAATAGGATATTACAGCATTTGCGATAATAAACATGCCGTGATCATCATGAGATTATTTTATTTTACCATATTGAAAGTAAACAAGATTATTATCCTGAAATGTATTCTATGGAGCTGTCACGCAGACTGCATCCTTCATACCTTGACAAAAACAAATGCACTGCAGCCAAATGCCATCCTTATCTTAAGTGGTATCACCATGGTATCAAATTTATGATTGTCAGACAGTATCAGAATTATTTCCTGATTCTCATCACATTGATAATAGGTTGAAATATCAGGACATTTTCTTCTGGGTTGGACATTTGTCATTTCATATTTTTTGGATGTACAAGTCACATATGCATTTGAAAGTCTGGATCTCAGCCCCAACTTTAGGCTCTGCTACACCTCATAAATGAGCACAATCAGGACCTAATGGAACAGAAGTGTAGTTGAAGACCAGTTGCTCTTGATCTCCACCCATAATTTGTATCGCATGAGCACTTGTGGTCAGATTTCCATCGGTTGCAGGAAGCTGCTGTTTGAAGTCGGCAGGAACTTCTCTCCATTGGGGCAAATTTTGCGGTGGGTATGAACATAAGAACATACAAAAAAGCAGCAGGAGTAGGTCATTTGACCCCTCGAGCCTGTTCCACTATTCAATAAGATCATGGCTGATCTGATCTTGTCCTCAAATCCACTTTCCTGCCTGTTCCCATAAACCTTGACTCCCCTGCTGTTCAAAAATCTTTATCTCCGCCTTAAGTATATTCAACGACTCAGATTCCACAACTGTCTGGGGTAGACAATTCCAAAGATTCGCGACCCTCTGAGAGAAGAAATTCCTCCTCATCTCTGCCTTAACTGGGCGACCCCTTATTCTGAAAGTTTCCCCTCTAGTTCTAGATTCCCCCACAAGGGGAAACATCCTCTCTGCATCTACCCTGTCAAGCCCCCTCAGAATCTTATATGTTCCAATAAGATCACCTCTCATTCTTCTAAACTCCAATGAGTATAGGCCCAACCTGCTCAACCATTCCTCATAAGACAACCCTTTTTATCTCAGGACTCAAGCGAGTGAACCTTCTCTGGACTGCCTCCAATGCAAGTACATCCCTCCTTAAATAAGGAGACCAAAACTGTATGCAGTGTGGTCTTACTAACGGACTGTACAGTTCATAGAATCACAGAAATTTACAGCACAGAAGGAGGCCATTTTGAGCCATCATGTCTGTGCCGGCCAACAAAAGGCTATCCAGCCTAATCCCACTTTCCAGCTCTAGGGTAGCCCTGCAGGTTACGGCATTTCAAGTGCACATCTAAGTACTTTTTAAATGTGGTGAGGGTTTCTGCCTCGACCACGCTTTCAGGCAGTGAGTTTCAGGCCCCACAACCCTCTGGTGATGAAATTCCCCCTGAAATCCCCTCTAAACCTTCTACCAATTATTTTAAATGTATGCCCCCTGGTTGTTGAGCCCTCTACTAAGGGAACTAGGCCCTTTCTATCCACTATATCTCGGCCCCTCGTAATTTTATACACCTCAATGAGGTCTCCCCTCAGCCAAGGAAAACAAACCCAGCCTATCCAATCTGTCCTCATAGCTAAAATTCTCCACTCCCTGCAACATTCTTGTAAAAAACCTTTGTACCCTCTCCTGTGCAATCACATCCTTCCTGTAATGTGGTGTCCAGAACTGCACACAGTAATCTAGCTGTGGCCTAACTAGTGTTTTATACAGTTCAAGCATAACCTCCCTGCTCTTGTATTCTATACCTCGGCTAATAAAGGCAAGCATTCCGTATGCGTTCTTAACCACCTTATCTACCTGGCCTGCTACTTTCAGGGATCTGTGGACATGCACTCCAAAGTTCCTTTGTTCCTCTACACTTCTCACTGTCCTACCATTTAATGTGTATTCCCTTTCCTTGTTAGCCTTCCCCAAATGCATTACCTCAAACTTCTCCAGTTTAAATTCCATTTGCCACTGTTCTGCCCACCTGACCAGTTGATTGATATCTTCCTGCAGTCTACAGCTTTCTTCTTCAGTATCAAGCACACAGCCGATTTTAGTATCATCTGCAACCTTCTTAATCATACGCCCTATATTCAAGTCTCGGTCATTGATGCATACCACAAAAAGCAAGGGACATAGTACAGAGCCTTGCAGAACCCCACTGGAAACATCCTTCCAGTCACAAAAACACCCATCAACTATTACCCTCTGCTTGCTGCGTTTGAGCCAATTTTGGATACAACTTGCCACTTTGCCCTGGATCCCATGTGTTGTGTATAGAGAAAGAGTCAGACTGAACACTGTGAGCTCAAAGTAAAGTGTGACCTTAGTCTTTTCAGATGATACTAAAATTGGCTGTGTGCTTGATAATGAAGAAGAAAGCTATAGACTGCAAGAAGATATCAATCAACTGGTCAGGTGGGCAGAACGGTGGCAAATGGAATTTAAACTGGAGAAGTGTGAGGTAATGCATTTGGGGAGGGCTAACAAGGAAATGAAATACATGCAGGTCTCCAGAGTGCCTCTCCAACCTGTGAAGCCTCCTTAAATACCTGTGTTCCCAAGGGATTATGGGATCCCTTGGGACTCAAGGGATGAGCCCTCTGGTGGCTGTACACAGTAAATACAAGTCCACATATATAACAACACTCCCCCACAAAGTCAATCATGTAACTATTTACAATGTGAGTCCATCTGGGGCCCTTCTTGCCCTGGTTGATCGTTTTGGTGTGAAAGCTGGTGTTGTTGAATCATTTATTGGGCCCTCGCTGGGCTGCTGTGCAGCTGGCCTTGCTGGGCTGCTATGGATGATGGGATCTGCTTTGTGGTCAACCGTGGTGCCGGTTGCCACTGGTGTGTATGTTGGGGGATCAAAAAAGGTAAGGTCCAAGGTGGGTTGCTCAGGATAGTCCATGACTCTGAGTTTGATTTGGTCCAAGTGTTTCCGGTGAATGAGTCCATTTGAAAGTTTGATCCGAAACACCCTGCTCCCCTCTTTGGCCACGACAGTGTCGGGAAGCCACTTGGGACCTTGTCCATAATTTAATACAAATACAGGATCATTGATTTCAATCTCGCGTGACACATTTGCGCTATCATGGTATGCGCTTTGTTGAAGCTGCCTGCTCTCTACCTGTTCATGTAGATCAGGGTAAACTAACGAGAGCCTTGTCTTGAGTGCTCTTCATGAGCAGTTCAGCAGGTGGGATCCCAGTGAGTGAGTGGGGTCTCGTGCGGTAGCTAAGTAGGACTCGGGATAGGCGAGTCTGCAGTGAGCCGTCAGTTACCCTCTTCAAGCCTTGCTTGATGGTTTGCACTGCTCTCTCTGCCTGACCATTGGACGCTGGTTTAAACGGGGCAGATGTGACATATTTGATCCCGTTACGGGTCATGAATTATTTGAACTCAGCACTGATAAAACATGGCCCGTTGTCGCTCAGCAGGACACCGGGTAAGCTGTGTGTGGCAAACATGGCCCGCAGGCTTTCAGCAGCGGACGTGCTAGCCGACATTATCTCACATTCAATCCACTTGGAGTACGCGTCTACAACCACAAGGAACATTTTACCCAAGAACGGACCTGCATAGTCGACATGTACCCTCAACCGCGTTTTGGAGGGCCAGGACCATAAACTTAGCGGCGTCTCCCTGGGTACATTGCTTAACTGCGAGCATGTATTACATCTGGACTCTAAGTCCGCATCGATACCGGGCCACCACACGTGGGATCTGGCTATCGCTTTCATCATTACGATGCCTGGCTTGGTACTGTGGAGGTCATTGATGAAGGTGTCTCTGCCCTTCTTGGGGATCACTACACGATTGCCCCACGGAGAGCAGTCTGCCTGTATAGACATTTCATCTTTGTGCTTCTGGAACGGCTTTATCTCTTCCTGCATTTCCACTGGGACACTGGACCAGCTCCCATGAAGCACATAGCTTTTGACTAGAGATAATAAGGGGATCCTGGCTTGTCCAGGTATTGATCTGCTGGGCAGTGACGGGTGACTGCTTACTCTCAAATGCTTTCATAACCATGGCTAGATCTGCAGTGGTGGGCAATGGCAGCCTACTGAGAGCATTGGCGCAGTTTTCTGTGCCTGGCATGTGGCGGATGGCGTAATTGTATGCGGACAACGTGAGCGCCCATCTCTGGATGCAGGCCAATGCATTGGTATTTATCGCTTTACTCTCGGAAAACAGGGATATAAGTGGCTTATGGTCAGTTTCCAATTTGAATTTTAGCCCAAACAGGTATTGATGCATTTTCTTTACCCCATAGACACATGCTAACGCTTCTTTTTCCATCATGCAGAAGGCTTTCTCAGCCTTAGACACACTCCTGGATGTATAAGCAACTGGTTACAGTTTTGCAAAATCATTAGCTTGTTGCAATACACACCCGGCGCCATATGACGATGCATCACATGCTAGTACCAAACGCTTACTTGGATCATACAACACAAGCAATTTGTTTGAGCATAACAATTTTCTCGCTTTTACAAAGGCATTTTCTTGGCTTTTGCCGCAAACCCATTCGTCCTCTTTTCGTAGTAAGACATGCAGTGGTTCTAACAGTGTGTTGAGACACGGTAAGAAGTTACCAAAGTAGTTCAAGAGTCCCAGAAACGACCGCAACTCCATCACGTTCAGTGGCTTCGGTGCGTTCTCGATTGCCTCCGTCTTCGCGATGGTGGGCCTGATGCCGTCCGCCGCAATCCTCCTTCCCAAGAACTCCACTTCAGACACCAGGAAAATGCATTTTGAGCATTTTAACCTGGGCCCTATGCGGTTGAGTCGACTAAGAACCTCCTTCAGGTTCTCCAGGTGCTCGACTGTGTTCCGACCTGTGAACAAGATGTCATCCTGGAAGACCACGGTGTACGGGACCGACTTCAGTAAACTTTCCATGTTTTTCTGGAATATCGCTGCCGCTAATCGGATTCCAAATGGGCATCTGTTATAAACAAAAAGATCTTTGTGCGTGTTGATGCAGGTGAGGACCTTCGATGATTGCTCCAGTTCCTGCATCATATAGGCTGAAGTCAGATCCAGCTTTGTGAATGTCTTTCCTCCCGCCAGCGTTGCAAAGAGGTCATCGGCCTTTGGTAGTGGGTACTGGTCCTGCAGGGAGAAACGATTGATAGTTACTTTGTCATCGCCACAGATTCTGACGGTGCCGCCTCCCTTGAGGACTGGCCCACTTGCTGAACTCGATCGGTGAAATGATGCCCTCTCTTTGCAGCCGGACTAGCTCGATCGCAACCCTTTCTCTCATCATGTACGGTACTGCTCTCGCCTTGTGATGGATGGGTCGCGCTCCCGGAATTAGGTGGATCTGCACTTTTGCTCCTTGGAATTTCTCGATGCCTGGTTCGAACAGCGAAGGAAATTTTTTTAAGACTTGGGCACACGAAGTTTCATCAGCGGGCGATAGTGCTCGGACATCATCCCAGTTCCAGCGTATCTTTCCCAGCCAGCTCTTGCCGAGCAGCGTGGGACCATCACCCAGTACCACCCAGAGTGGTAGCTTGTGCACCGCTCCATTGTAGGAGACCTTTACGGTAGCACTGCCGATTACAGGAATCAGTTCTTTTGTGTAAGTTCTTAGTTTCGTGCGAACTGGAATTAAGACTGGCCTTAAGGCCTTGTTGCACCACAACCTTTTGAAAGTCTTTTTGCCCATGATGGACTGGCTCGCGCCCGTGACCAGCTCCATTGACACTGGGATTCCATTTCGTTCAACATTCAGCATTATCGGTGGACAGTTCATGGTGAATGTGTGCATGCCATGTATCTCTGCCTTCTCGATCCGAGGCTCTGGTTCATTGTGATCCTCCGTGGGTCTGTCCTCCTCTGCAACATGGTGGTTTGCAAGTTTAACAGGCTTTGCAGCTCGCCTGCACACTCGTTGGAGGTGTCCCATTGTTCTACAGCCCTTGCAAACGTACTCTTTGAATTGGCATGAATGGAAACAATGATCACCCCCGCAGTGCCAACAAGGTGTTAATGGCAATGCATTCATCACCCTTGATGGTGGACTCTGAGACATCTGCAGACGTGCAGCTGCAGGTATGTGTGACCTGCCCTGTACATTACGAGTTGAAAACTACATCACTTTGTTCACAGTACTTGTAGCAGCAATTGTGTGCTGAGAGATTTACTTAGTATTGTCACTGGTGGCAATGAATGCCTGGGATATCGCTATGGCCTTACTCAAGGTTGTGGTCTCTACAGTCAAATGTTTGCGAAGTATGGCTTAATGGCCAATGCCAAGTACGAAAAGGTCTCTGAGCATGTGCTCCAAATGTCCTTCAAATTCGCAATGACCTGCAAGGTGGCTTAGCTCGACAACATAACTCACCACTTCCTGGCCTTCAGATCTTTAGTAGGTGTAGAACTGGTACCTTGCCATCAGAACGCTTTCCTTCGGGTTCAAATGCTCTCGGACCAGTGTGCACAAATCGTCGTACAATTTCTTTGTGGGTTTCGCTGGAGTGAGCAGATTCTTCATGAGGCCATACGTTGGTGTCCCACAGAAGGTGAGGAGGATCACCTTCATTTGCAGCGCTCTCTTCCCCATCTAGCTCATTGGCCACGAAGTATTGGTCGAGTCGCTCCAGAAAAGTTTCCCAATCATCTCCCTCCGAAAATTTCTCCAGGATGTCCACTGTTTTCTGCATCTTTGGGTTCGCTATCTGTATCTCGTCGCCAGTTGTTGTGTATGGAGAAAGAGTCAGACTGAACACTGTGAGCTCAAAGTAAAGTGTGACCTTAGTCTTTTATTGCAGGTCTCCAGAGTGCATCTCCAAACTGTGAAGCCTCCTTAAATGCCTGTGCTCCCAAGGGATAATGGGATCCCTTGGGACTCCAGGGAATGAGCCCGCTGATGGCTGTACAGAGTAAATACAAGTCCACATATATAACACTATGGGCTTTTACTTTCATGACCAGTCTGCCATGTGGGACCTTATCAAAAGCCTTGCTGAAATCCATGTACACTACATCGAACGCACTACCCTCATCGACCCTCCTTGTTACCTCCTCAAAAAATTCAATCAGGTTAGTCAGACATGACCTTTCCTTAAAAAATCCGTGCTGGCTGCCCTTGATTTATCCGTGTCTTTCTAAATGAAAATTTATCCTATCACTCAGAATTTTTTCCAATAATTTTCCCACCACTGTGGTTAGGCTGACTGGCCTGTAAATACTCGTTCTATTCCTTTCTCCCTTCTTAAACAAAGGTACCACATTAGCAGTCCTCTAATCTGCTGGCATCACACCTGAAGCCAGAGAGGAATGGAAAATGATGGTCAAAGCCTCAGCTATTTCCTCTTTTGCTTCACTTCATCTAATATTTCACACTCCTCCTCCCCAATAGCAGTGTCTGCATCACCCCTCTTCTTTGTGAAAACAGATGCAAAGTATTCATTAAGAACCATACCCACATCTTCTGCCTCCACACACAGATTACCCTCATTGTCTCTAATAAGCCCTATTGTTTCTTTAGTTATCCTCTTGGTCTTAATATATTTATAAAAGTTGTAGCAGGACTTCTCTGCTTTTATACTTTATCCCCCTTACAATAAAGGCCAACATTCCATTTGCCTTCCTGATTACTTGCTGTCGCTGCTGTACCGCTAAGAGTACGCCATCATACCGCCTTTGAAATTGACCACAATTTCGGGATTTCTGCTTGCGCATGAGCTAAATCCCGAACTTGCGATCTGTCAAGGTACGCTCCGCTCCGCCGTGGAAATCCTAATTTCTGGTGCAAAGTTGGGCTAATTGGTCACCGACTGCTGAAAATCTTACAGATAGTGAAAGTTGGCATAGGAGCCTGTTTCACTGAGAAAGAAACCCACTTGAGTGCGTCTGAAAAGATTGTTAACCATTCGGTTATCACTTCACAATTAAATACATGTACCAAGTGGCAACATTTAGAAACATTAAAAAAAAATGACAATTCATGTTCATTAATTATCGATGTTTTCTGCTCTCTGATTGTGTGATCAAGAACTGGGCATTCGGCACAGATCATTTATACTTCCTCCACGAACTAAAACCATTTTGCTATTTAATTATTTGATATAATACATTTCATTGAAACATCTGTGAACTCATGTGGAAGCAAGTCTTCCTTGTTCAAGGGACCACCTATGAAGATGATAATATATTTAAAGCTGCCCCACAGCGGTGTGTTACACGCACGGTGCATTGTAAATGAAAAGAAACATTGCCAATGCCTCTTGAATTGCAATCTGTCGTAATGGACCATTGGCAGGACATTACATGCTCACCTTAAAGGAATAAAACACTTACCTGATTTACATAAAATCAATCTGAACACATCCTTAATTTAAAATGCTGGGATGTTTGAAGCACAACACAGGTAATTTTTAGGGCTAGCAAAAATTCTACAATGCTCCACAATGCTCCTTAGTGCAAATAAGAAAAGGAACATGTTTCTTAGCATGAAGTATAAATAACATAACACTTAATATACTTCCCAAGTGATAGAAACTGTTCAAACTTCAATCGAAAGTTGAGCAGCTAAACGATTTATTTCACTTTAGTAAATGGTCAAAGAATAAGAATCTTTCTATTGGCCACAAATGATCTTTTATTTCCCCCTCAAGTGGAAAACAGATGCCAAATTATTGTTGGTATTTTATTAAATAATTTTAACAAAATAATGCTGCATGAATAAGTCCAAGTACCAGTTTAATTGTAAGTTTTTAGAAGTTTTTAAGAAGTTTTCAAAGGTTTTCAAAAGTTTTAAAAATGTAATTTCAATGGAAGAGACTGAAAGAAGTTTCTGTGGGTGTGGCTTAGTTTTGAAAGATTTTGGGGACATGTCTTCCTTTATGCATAGGTTGTACACTGCGCTCCTGGCCTTCGTGATGTAATACACTGCGCACAACTCTGCAGCACTGAAGAGCAAGTTCGTAATCTTTTCAGAGATCGTTGGTGTACTCCATAACTGCACCGCTGACTGCAATTTTTGGGCCAATGTGATAATGTGAAAATGTTTTCATTTAGCGTCAATGCCATTCCTTGGCCGCAGCACTGGAAGTACACTGGGTTAAAAATTGGAGCTTGTTGCGCTGGTTTTAGAGCCGAATGAGACCCAATTATGAGGATTAATACCAGGACCCTTTGAAAAATGTCCCACCCGAAAAGCAGGCATTACGTCTCTTACATATGTAACTGAACTTGTTTAGGGCCCCTTACAGAAAGTGAACTGCAAGGAGCGGGGTGGATGTTCTGTAGTGGCTGTTGCGGCTGACATTAAAAGGTTTTCCAAAAAATCTGTTTTGAAGCAAGGAATCCACAGTATTCGCAATCAGCCCCCTCCATTGCCTTTATTTCCCCCCACTCCCGCATCTCCCCATCCATTCCATGACCGAGCTTCAGGCCACAATCGATGAGCCTTTGTGTAGGCAAAATGGGTGAGCTGCACATGATGGCGCGACAGACTCCGGCAGCTCGCCCATATTTGGCAAGTGAGGCCCAAGGCCCAATTTCAGGTGAACATTGGGCTTCCTGGTTGGTGTGCTTGCTACAAAAATGGGTCCTAACCAATTCCTGCGCCACTGCTTCTTAATTTTAGGGCATATAAATTTGCTGTCCAGGGCTGCTAGGCAGTGCTTCTGAATATGAAATTATTTAAAAGCATAAACTATGAGTGTCACATATACTTTAATGGATAATTGTTTGGGGGCTGGTGGTAGTGGGAGGGGGGTCGGGTGGGCGGTGGGGTAACTCAGTGGCAGAAGACAGTTTGAGAGGCAGGTTTTGGGCCACCTATTTTTTGTTACGATTTGGGACCTTGGGTATCCCAATGGAAGGCCCTCTATATTTATGCCATCTGGAGGAAAAAGAGGAGTTGGAATGGTGGGATGCCAGATCAGCTTGGACCCACCCACCTTGACTTTTAGTAGGTATGGATCCTAATGTTAACTTTTTAAAGCTTTGCAATTTCTGGGACTGGTATTAAAAGCTGGAGATTCTCATCTCCTCGGCAATTCTTTTGAGCCTGAAGACTAAAGGTGCCTTTATGCTTCTCCGACTTGTACTTGGCAGACACTTTTGGTGACCTCCTGTGTAACATAGATAAGTAACAATCAAAGAGCTTTAGGGCCAGTTAAGTGGTGCCTAAAGTTTAATGTGCCTGCAATTCTGAGCTTCTGGGTGCATGTTATAGCAGGTTGAAGGCTAAAAATGAAGGTTCTCAAATCTAAGACTTTCAGGAACATCTGAAGGAATATTCTCAGAATAAGGAGTTGACGATTAAAAATAAAATACTGCGCATTTCATGATCACTAAAGAACATAAGAAATAGGAGCAGGAGTAGGCCATTCGGCCCCTCGAGCCTGCTCCACTATTCTATAAGATCATGGCTGATCATGATGGGCTCAGCTCCACTTCCCTGCCCGCTCCCCATAACCCTTCACTCCCTAATCTTTCAAAAATCTGTCTATCTCCATCTTAAATATATTCGATGACCCAGCCTCCACAGCTCTCTGGGGTAGAGAATTACACGTATTTATGTCCTTAAGAAATTCCTCCTCATCTCAGTTCTAAATGGGCAACACCTTTTCTTAAACTTTGCCCCCTAGTTCTAGATTCTCCCATGAGTGGACACATTCTCTCTGAATCTACCTTGTCAAGCCCTCTCAGTATCTTATATGTTTCAATAAGATCACCTCTCATTCTTCTAAACTCCAATGAGTGTCGGCCCAATCTACTCAACCTTTCTTCATAAGTCAATCCGTTCATCTCTAGCAATCAAAAGAACCTTTTCTAAAGTGCCTCCAATGCAAGTATATCCCTCCTTAAATAAGGAGACCAAAACTGTACGCAGTACTCTAGGTGTGGTCTCACCAAAACCTTATACAGTTGCAGCAGTACTTTCCAGCTATTATACTCCATGCCCCTTGCAATTTGACTCCCTGATTACTGGCTGTACCTGCATACTAACTTTTTGTATTTCATGCAAAAGGACCCCCAGGTCCCTCTGTACTTTTGTAATCTCTCTCCATTTAAATAATAATTTGCTTTTTATTTTTCCTGTCAAAGTGGATAACCTCACACTTTTCCACATTATACTCCATCAGCCAAATGTTTGCCCACTCACTTAGCCTGTCTATTACCCTTTGCAGATTCTTTGTGTCCTCCCCACAACTTTCTTCCCCCCCACCCCGGCCCATCTTTGTATCATCAGCAAACTTGGCTACATTACACTCAGTCCCTTCATCCAAGTCATTAATATAGATTGTAAATAGTTGAGGCCCCATCACCGATCCCTGTGGCACCCCACTGGTTACCGTTTGCCAACCGGAAAATGACCCATTTATCCTGACTCTCTGTTGTCTGTTAGTTAGCCAGTCCGCTATCCATGCTAATATATTACCTCCAACCCTGCGAAATGTTATCTTGTGCAGTAATCTTTTATGTGGCACTTTATCGAATACCTTCTGGAAATCCAAATACATGACATCTACTGGTTCCTCTTTATCCACCCTGCTCATTACATCCTCAAAGAATTCCAGCAAATTTGTCAAACATGATTTGCCTTTCATAAAACCATGCTGACTCTGCTTGACTGTATTATGCTTTTCCAAATGTCCTGCTATTGCTTCCTTAATAATGGACTCCAGCATTTTCCCAATGACAGATGTTAGCTAACTGGTCTATAGTTTCCTGCTTTCTGTCTGCCTCCTTTTTTAAATAGGCGTGCTACATTTGCGGGTTTCCAATCTGCTGGGACCTCTCCAGCATCCAGAGAACTTTGGTAGATTACAACCAATGCATCCGCTATCTCTGCAGCCACTTCTTTTAAGACCATGGGATGCAAGGCATCAGGTCCAAGGGACATGTCCATCTTTAGTCCTATTATTTTACCGAGTACTTTTTCTTTAGAGATAGTGATTGTTTTAAGTTCTTCCCTCCCCATAGCCCCTTGATTATCCATTATTGGGATGTTTTTAGGGTCTTCTACTGTGAAGACCGATACAAAATATTTGTTTAAAGTCTCTGCCATTTCTCTGTTCCATTATTAATTCCCCAGTCTCATCCTCTAAGGGACCAATGTTTACTTTAGCCACTCTCTTCCTTTTTATGTACCTGTAGAAGCTTTTAATATCAGTTTTTATATTTCTTGTTAGTTTACTCTCATAATCTATCTTCCCTCTCTTTATTATTTTTTTAGTTATCCTTTGCTGGTTTTTAACTATTTCCCAATCCTCTGACCTCCCGCTAATCTTGTCCAATTTGAATGCCATTGTTTTCTGTTTGATACCATCCTTTACTTCCTTAGTTAGCCATGGATTGTATTTTCCCTTCTCGTAAAGTCTTTCCTTCTTACTGGAAGATATTTTTGTTGAAAGTTTTGAAATATCTCCTTGAAGGTCTGCCACTGCTTATCAACTGCTTTACACCTTAATCTATTTTCCCAGTCCACTTTAGCCAACTCTGCCTTCATACCTTTGTAATTGCCTTTATTTAAGATCACCGGATGTCCCAAAGCACTTTACTGACAATGAATTACTTTTTGAAATGTAGTCACTGTTGTAATGAAGGAAGTGCAGCAGCCAATTTGCAAACAGCAATGTGATAATGACCAGACAATCTGTTTTAGTGATGTTAATTGAGGGATAAATATTGACCAGGTCATCAGGAATAACTCTTCTGCACTGGATCTTCAGCCTAGATTTTTCACTCGAGTCTCTGGAGTGGTACTTGAACCCACAACCTTCTGACACGGAGGTGAGAGCGCTACCCACTGAGCGATGCCTGACACATTAGATCTGAGATGAGGAGAAATTTCATCACTCAAAGGGTTGTGAATCTTTGGAATTCTCTACCCCAGAGGGCTGTGGACATTCAGTCCTTCAGTATATTCGAGGCCGAGATCAAAACATTTTTGGAAATGAAAAGAATCAAAGGACCTGGGGATAGTGCGGGAAGGCAAGTTGAGGTAGATGATCAGCCATGATCTTATGGAATGGCGAAGCAGGCTAGAGGGATTGACTGGCCTACTCCTGCACCTATTTCTTATGTTCTTATAATGGACACAGACTACCCTAAAAAAGTGACCTAACTTGCCTTTTACTCTTGTCAACTTGGGTAGTGTTTTGCTCAATGGGCCTTGGCCCTTTACCAAGGTTTCTATATTAAGAGGAAAACTTGTGAAAAATAACATAGAAACATAGATAATAGGTGCAGGAGTAGACCATTCGGCCCTTCGGGCCTGCACCACCATTCAATAAGATCATGGCTGAACATTCCCTCAGTACCCCTTTGCTGCTTTCTCTCTATACCCCTCGATCCCTTTGGCCGTAAGGGCCATATCTAACTCCCTCTTGAATATATCCAATGAACTGGCATCAACAACTCTCTGTGGTAGGGAATTCCACAGGTTAACAACTCTCTGAGTGAAGAAGTATCTCCTCATCTCAGTCCTAAATGGCCTACCCCTGATCGGGAACATTCTTCTCGCATCTAACCTGTCCCGTCCCGTCAGAATCTTGTAAGTTTCTATGAGATCCCCTCTCATCTTTCTAAACTCCAGTGTATAAAGGCCCAATCGATCTTGTCTCTCCTCATATGTCAGTCCTGCCATCCCGGGAATCACTCTGGTGAACCTTCGTTGCACTTACTCAATAGCAAGAACGTCCTTCCTCAGATTAGGAGACCAAAACTGAACACAATGTTCCAGGTGAGGCCTCACCAAGGCCCTGTACAACTGCAGTAAGACCTCCCTGCTCCTATACTCAAATCACCTAGCTATGAAGGCCAACATACCATTTGCCTTCTTCACCACCTGCTGTACCTGCATGCCAACTTTCAATGACTGATGAACCATGACACTCAGATCTCGTTGCACCTCCCCCTTTCCTAATCTGCCGCCATTCAGATAATATTCTGCCTTCGTGTTTTTGCCACCAAAGTGTATAACCTCACATTTATCCACATTATGCTGCATCTGCCATGCATTTGCCCACTCACCTAACCTGTCCAAGTCACCCTGCAGCCTTTTTGCAGCTTCCTCACAGCTCACACCGCCACCCAGTTTAGTGTCATCTGCAAACTTGGAGATATTAACTCAATTCCTTCATCTAAATCATGAATGTATATTGTAAAGAGCTGGGGTCCCAGCACTGAGCCCTGCGGTACACCACTAGTCACTGCCTTCCATTCTGAAAAGGACCCATTTATCGACTCTCTGTTTCCTATCTGCCAACCAGTTCTCTATCCATGTTAGTACATTACCCCCAATACCATGTGCTTTGATTTTGCACACCAATCTCTTGTGTGGGACCATATCAAAAGCCTTTTGAAGGTCCAAATACACCACATCCACTGGTTCTCCCTTGTCCACTCTATTAGTTACATCCTCAAAAAATTCCAGAAGAGTTGTCAAGCATGATTTCCCTTTCATAAATCCATGCTGACTTGGATCGATCCTGTCACTGCTTTCCAAATGCGCTGCTATTTCATCCTTAATAATTGATTCCAACATTTTCCCCACTACTGATGTCAGGTTATCTGGTCTATAATTACCCATTTTCTCTCTTCCTTCTTTTTTAAACAGTGGTGTTACATTAGCTACCCTCCAGTCCATAGGAACTGATCCAGAGTCGATAGACTGTTGGAAAATGATCACCAATGCATCCACTATTTCTATGGCCATTTCCTTAAGTACTCTGGGATGCAGACTATCAGGGGGATTTATCGGCCTTCAATCCCATCAATTTCCCTAACACAATTTCACGCTTTATAAGGATATCCTTCAGTTCCTCCTTCTCACGAGACCCTCGGTCCCCTAGTATTTCCGCAAGGTCATTTGTGTCTTCCTTCGTGAAAACAGAACCAAAGTATTTGTTTAACTGGTCCGCCATTTCTTTGTTCCCCATTATAAATTCACCTGAATCTGACTGCAAGGGACCTACGTTTGTTTTCCCTAATCTTTTTCTCTTCACATATCCATAGAAGCTTTTGCAGTCAGCTTTTATGTTCCCAGCAAGCTTCCTCTCATATGCTATTTTCCCCCTCCTAATTAAACCCTTTGTCCTCCTCTGCTATATTACAAAATTCTCCCAGTCCTCAGGTTTGCTGCTTTTTCTGGCCAATTTATATGCCTCTTCCTTCGATTTAACACGATCCTTAATTTCCCTTGTTAGCCACGGTTGAGCCAGCTCCACAATTTTTTTTTTTTTTTTGAAATTCGTAGCCAATCGTTCCAATTCTTTGTCAAATCACAAACGCCAGAGGTCACCTTGCACACGCCAAGGATCACTCTGCGCCAATGCTCTTAGCCAAAAGGCCTAGAGCCACTGCACCGTTCCTGGAAGTACTGCAATACCAGGTTCGTGCCATGGAGGTGGATGGGTCAGGTCCCCCACACACCTCCGTGGAGGTGGATGGGTCAAGCCACAATTTATTTTTACTCCAGACAGGGATGTACAATTGTTGAAGTTCATCCATGTGATCTTTAAATGTTTTCCATTGCATATCCACCGTCAACCCTTTAAGTATCTATTCTAGCCAATTCACGTCTCAGACCATCAAAGTTACCTTTCCCCAAGTTCAAGACCCTAGTCTCTGAATTAACTGTATCACTCTCCATCTTAATAAAGAATTCTATCATATTATGGTCACTCTTTCCCAAGGGACCTCGCACAACAAGATTGTTAATTAGTCCTTTCTCATTACACATCACCCAGTCTAGGATGACCAGCCCTCTCGTTGGTTCCTCGACATATTGGTCTCGAAAACCATCCCTAATGCACTCCAGGAAATCCTCCTCCATCGCATTACTACCAGTTTGGTTAGCCCAATCAATATGTAGATTAAAGTCGCTCATGATAACTGTTGTACCTTTATTGCACGCATCCCTAATTTCTTGTTTGATGCTGTCCCCAACCTCACTACTACTGTTTGGTGGTCTGTACACAACTCCCACTAGCGTTTCTTCCCTTTGGTATTCCGTAGCTCCACACATACAGATTCCACATCATCCAAGCTAATGTCCTTCCTTACTATTGCATTAATTTCCTCTTTAACCAGCAACGCCACCCCACCTCCTTTTCCTTTCTGTCTATCCTTCCTAAATGTTGAATACCCCTGGATGTTGAGTTCCCAGCCTTTGGTCACCCTGGAGCCATGTCTCCGTGATGTCAATTACATCATATCCGTTAACTGCTATCTGCGCAGTTAATTCATCCACCTTATTCTGAATACTCCTCGCATTGAGGCACAAAGCCTTCAGGCTTGTCTTTTTAACACACTTTGCCCCTTTAGTATTTTGCTGTAATGTGGCCCTTTTTGCTTTTTGCCTTGGGTTTCTCTGCCCTCCACTTTTATTTTTCTTCTTTCTATCTTTTGCTTCTGCCCCCATTCTACTTCCCTCTGACTCCCTGCATAGGTTCCCATCCCCCTGCTATATTAGTGTAACCCCTCCCCAAAAGCACTAGCTTAACAGAGAAAGAAAAACACTGCTGTCATTAATTAATGACAAGAAAACAAAATGACTGTTTTCCAACATTTTAAAAAAAATGTATATTTCAAAAATTGCATTGCATTTATGTTAGCAGCCTTTCATGTATAACACAGCAGCTAAAACCTAAATTTATCCAGTGTCCTAGGCAATAAATAGCTCTCGTAATTTGATTAATCGCATTGTATTTTTCAGATAAGCAGAAATTGCCACTTAATTAAATCTGCACAGCATTCCATTTCATATACTAACAAATAATGATATTGAACTTTTGTAAATGACTGATTTAACATTTTGAAATTGTCCCGATTAGCCAACAAAAATAGTTATTATTATCTTCTTATCATTTCTTCACTTCATCACGGTTCACGTAACCAAACCGATTTGTAAAAGTGGCTGAAAAATATTGGAACATTTCCAAAATCCTCTTGCATGGTTATAGATGTTAGTACAGTAAATCTATCAAAAGGAAGTCTGCTGTTTCAGATAGATTCAGCTTTAAATCTTCTGCACTCAGAATAGTTAAAAACAGACATTTCATTGTTCCCAACGGAGCTGTGGACTGCGATCAATAGTCGCACAGGTTAACCTTTTCTAACTTTTAGAATCAATTGTTATTTTCCCTCTGATTTTTCTGTCCTCCCTTCCTGAAGTTGCTGACTTTTGCAAATTCCAATTACACATCTGGCAGTCATCCTCCGATTCGTGGTTGAGGTAATCATTCTTCATGCATGAGGCTAGGTAGCACGTAAGGAGGGGAAATAACAGCTTGAATCTACATAATGGGCTGCATTTTCCGGTCTTCTGCGCTCTATTTTTCGCCCCGGAGCGGCGGCAATGACGGCGGTGATGTCTTCTGTGCCCCGCAGTGATCCTCGGGTCCAGTTTTGCGGTGGCACAGAACAGCACCGCCCAGAAGGGCTGCACCGGTGTGCAACGCCCCTGGTTACGACACCGGTGCAAGTTTGAGCTCCTGCCCGATCTGTCCGCCCCAAAGCGCGCATCGCACTGACCGCCTGATAATCAGAGTGGTCCAACCATCCGGTCGGCGAAGAGGTGAGTAATGGACTCCTAAGGTAAGTGTAATTGTTTTTCTTTAAATTTTTTTTAGCGATTTTGTTGTGGTGACATGGGCAATGTTTTAGGAATGTTTTTTAGGTTCCTCCCCCCACCCCCCTAGACGTCTCTTGGAGTGCTCCCAGGCCGGCTCTTTAGCTCGGAATTTTCCCATCCTAGGGCCAAGAGAGATGGACAACGCCTCCCTTAGCGCTGCGCCCCCTGACTCAGGGCCCAGATACCCAAAGTTACCTACTGAGGTGCAAACTGTTCCCGGCCGCTAACTATCCTGCCCTGCTGCCATTATCGCCCCAATAACATAAAAGCCTAAAATTCAGCTCAATGTGCTGGTTTTCAGTTGATTTGTGCCCCATTTAGCACCATGGCGAGGCACAAAAATGATTTTTTTGGGGGCGTGAAATGAGGCGCACAAGATTTTGCACCCGTATGGAACTTTCGTGAGTGGTTTTGCAGCGGTGCTAAAACTTACCGCCCCACCTCTGTTTTGACCATTTGGATGAAGTAAACCGTCATGCATTGCTGCACTGGTGCTCCAGGCGGAAATTTCGAGCATTTCGCCCAATTTAGCGTCCGCCCAAGAAAAACCAGATCCAGGGTGCACCAGGTGCTAACAGCACCATGTTCAAATTGGAGGTGAAAGTCACAGGTGTGAGTGATTAAACGGATTGGGAGAAGAACGCTGTGTTACTGCATACTTTAGATTGTGAAGTTTATGTGAGTTTCTAGTTTGTTTTATCAAGGACATTTAAGGAGATTTTAAAAGATGGAGGCCATGCCAGTGATCGGGAGCCAGTAATCCTGGCTGCTATATTCATACGGCTTCAAGTTGGAAGAAGGCTTACTGTTGATCATTAGCAACATAATCAAAGAGCTCGCAGATTTATGGGGAGGAGGCCTTACCCCCCACGAGTTTACAGGAAACATCGCTCACACCTGCAGCTCTCTGAGGCACAGTGCGTTAGAAGGCTGCGCTTCTGAAAAGAGGTGGTCACAGAGATATGCCAGCTCATAAAGGCAGACCTATAGCCTATCAATGGCAACAGGACTGCACTGCCCATTGAGGGGAAGGTGATTGTGGCACTTGCCTTCTATGCCTCCAGCTCCTTTAAGGCATCAACGGGGGACATGTGCTCCATCTCATGGCACGTCACACATTGCTGCATTCGCCAGGTGACTAATGCACTGTACGCACACAGAATGGATTTCATAAACTTCCCAATGACCAGGGAGACCCAAAATGAGAGGGCTGTAGGGTTTTGACAATTTGTTGGCTTCCCCAAGGTTCAGGCTGACATTAACTGTACTTACATTGCCCTGGAAGTAACATTACAGAATGCAGAGTTTTACCGAAACCAAAAGGGATTCCACTCCATGAATGCATAGCTCGTCTGCGACCATACTCAGCACATCATGGCAATCAATGCCCAATATCTAGGGAGCATCCATGATGCTTTTATTTTGCGTGAGAGCACTGTCTCAGGCCTGTTCCAGCTTCAACCACAAGGCCAGAGCTGTATGCTCGGGGACAAAGGTTATGGCCTCGCCACCTGGCTCATGTCCCCGCTCTGGAACCCTCGGACACAAGCCAAGCATCGTTATAATGAGAGCCATGCAGCTACACGCAACATCGTCAAACAGACAATTGGAGTGCTTAAGCAGCGCTTCCGATGCCTGGACCACTCTGGAGGCTGCCTGCAATACTCCCTTCAGCAGGTCTCTGAGTTCATTGTGGTGTGCTGCATGCTACACAACTTAGCCATCATGAGGGTACAAGAATTGCCAATGGGGATTGCAGGATCAACTCAGGAGAAAGGGCGGGAGGAGGAAGAGGAAGATGAGGAAGAGGAGCCTGGCGAGGAACCCATGCCACCAGCACCACCACCGCCACAATCATAGGGGAGGCATCCTGGAGATTTCACCGCTGCAAAAGCCTTACGTTGGCAGCTCATAATTGAACGCTTTGCTTCAAGAGTGAACGGCAGGTTTCAGCATTGCCTGACCACTCTATCCCACCATGTTGAACATTCTCCCTCTTATTCTGCAAATGAGACACAACACAGGAATGGTTAAGATGAACAAAATAATTTATTGAACACTGTAACATTCTAAACTTTGTAACCATTATTGTGAAATTTGAATAAAATAAAATGAAATGAGCTGCATCCAGCAGTGTGAAAATGCACCAACATTATCAACAAAACAACATAATCCGCTGTGATACTTTAACATAATCTGTAACATAATAATACTGTAACATAAAAGATATGATGCATCCAGCATCAACCACAAAATGCAACAACATCATATCCTGCCCCACTATTATTTCCCACTGTCTTTTGCCCCCCTTCCCCTTATCACCCTCCCTTGTCTGCTGCTCCTACCCAAAGTGGCACCAAGATGGCGTGCAGCAAGGCTGCCAGTGCGCTGCTGTGTTGGGGAGAGGGACCATGGAGACGCTGTCTGGGGGCACACTGGAACAGCTCGTGGCGTGGAAGGCCCGGCTTCTGACTGGCTGGCCTCTTCATCGACGTCACCAGTCACAGGTGGTTTAGGTGTGACAGTGGGTAATGCAGAGAGTATGGCAGCTGGCATGAACTGCATCACCTGCCCAAGCTGAAGCAGAGCTTGTGCCTGTGATGCGACATATTCTGCAAGGGTTCGCGCCACACTCTCCGGGACTCCACGCTTACTGCTGGAGGCCACTAGCTTCGTGTGGGCATTGATGGCCTCGCTGGTATCACAGCTTGCACTGACCTCCGTAATTGTCGCTTTCAGACTGTCAATGCTGGCGGGTATCCTATCCAAGAAATCAGGCAGCTGACAGCTGATCTGGATGCTCTCCTTGGACATTCCCACCATGTCCAGTTCCATGTCTGCCTGTCTGTCAGCAGACCGACTTTACTGACTCACCCTCTGGAGAGATGGCCTGTGGGATTCAACCCCAGCACTGTTTTGCTGCAAGTCACTGGTCCCAGGAGCCTCGCAATCCTCGAACCCCAACAACGTCACATCGTCCCCAGAGGAGCTGAGTGCCACTGATGGAACAGGGGTCGTCAATGCTGCGACAGAGTCGGTTCATCTGTGTCCTCCTCTTCCAGACAAGGGCCTGACATGGAGTGTTCCCTTGAGAGTTGCTCTGCCTGTGGCTGGTCATCTGGAATTAGAAAGCAACAAATGAGTGGTTAGCAGCAGGAGAGAGGGCAGGGTGACATGAGGAAGTTCGCACAGTACATGCTCATTTGATGGACCGCCGCTACTCCATTATATCTAGTCCAGAGACTACAGGACATTGCTCCAATCTAGTCCAGTGAGTGTACAGGATATTGCCCCAACCTAGTCCAGTGAGTGTTCAGGACATTGCCCCAACCTAGTCCAGTGAGTGTGCAGGACATTGCCCCAACCTAGACCAGTGAGTGTGCAGGACATTGCCCCAACTTAGTCCAGTGAGTGTGCAGGACATTGCCCCTACCCAACCCAGGGAGGGTGCAGGACATTGCCCCAACCTGGTCCAGTGAGTGTGCAGGACTTTGCCCCAACCTAGTCCAGTGAGTGTGCAGGACATTGCCCCAACCTAGTCCAGTGAGTGTGCAGGACATTGCCCCAACTTAGTCCAGTGAGTGTGCAGGACATTGCCCCAACCTGGTCCAGTGAGTGTGCAGGACTTTGCCCCAACCTAGCCCAGTGAGTGTGCAGGACATTGCCCCAACCTAGTCCAGTGAGTGTGCAGGACATTGCCCCAACCTAGTCCAGTGAGTGTGCAGGACATTGCCCCAACCTAGTCCAGTGAGTGTGCAGGACATTGCCCCAACCTGGTCCAGAGGCACTGCAGGATATTGCCCCAACCCAGCCCAGGGAGTGAGCAGGACTTGCCCTCAGTATCCGAACAGGGTTCAATGCCTCCAATGGCAGCTGCCCAACCTGTGATACCGATAAGGCCTGCCACTATGTCCTCGATTTCAGGAAATGGCAGGGTCTGATGCGGACCACCGCCTGTCCGCACCTGCTCGCGGTGATTATGAGACCTTTGAGTGCAAAAATGAAAATGGGAATGGTTACAAGAGCGTCCATTTGCTCTTGTGGCATAGATAGCAATTATGCCATACTGTCTGAATGTAATACAGTCCTCTGTTTAATGGCCTTGGAAGTTGCATGTGGTTTATCAGGAGGACATCGAAGTGAGGAGCAATCTTATGAGATCTCAGAAAGCAATCTTAATAATGTGTAAAGATCATTCATGGCAAATAGGGTGCCGAACTAAGCCTATTTATGTGTCATGCATTTTAGGAGGCAACCCACACATGAGAACAAATAGTGTGTCAGATTTATAATTGAAGTAATGAAGAAGTACATAAATTAGAATTGTATTCACTCTGAAGACTCTTGACAGATCATTGAACTTCTTTTGGCACTGTGTATCAGTCCTGACCACAGTGTCTGAGGCAGAGACTTCAGTGATTTTCCTCCAAATCCTTTTAAATATAGATGGCAGTGGTCTAGATCCACCCCGAAGATGCAACTCCTGCCATCTTCTTTCCACAGCCCCCACTAGAGCTGTATTAGCTTCATGGCTGAATTGCCTGGCACGCTGTCAGGAATCGTCGTGATCAAATTCCAAATGTAAAATGGCTGATGCAGCCCCGGTTGTACTGTGCATGCACCTTGGCCATGCCCTGCATTAGCGTTTGCAACTGGAGACCAGACCAGAAGCATGGGAAGAAAAAAATAAAAATAAAAAATTTGCGCATGCGCTGAACAGCCGATTTTTTTCAGCGCCGTAACTAACGCTAATGCTCCTCGTGAACTTACATTTGGTGAAAGTTCCTCTCTCTGGCGCTAACATTAACCCGGCGCTAAATTTTTGGCTCCATCGCCAATTGCCCACCCGAAAAACGCAAAAAGCCAAAAATCCAGCCCAAGATCTTTAATATAGTGAAACATCCGAAAGACACTTTATTTGGGGGAAATTGGGCAACAGGCAAGAACTAAGTGATGAGTAGGAGAGGTCACCAGAAGCAAGGACAAAGAGGAATATTTTGAAGAAGTTTTTGAAGAGAGTGGATTGCAGCAAGGGTGAGGCGTTTAAGAAGAGAATTCCAGACTGTGTGATGGCTGAAGGCTCAGCCACCAATGGTGGAGTGGAAGGAGTAAGGGATGGAGAGTAGACCAGAGCTGGAAGAGTTTGAGTGTGCCAAATTGGGACCTGTAGCTGGAGGAGGTTGCAAGGAGTGAGAACATAGAGGGGTATGTAAATAAGGACAAGGAGTTTGAAATCAATGTGGTGGGGGGTGGAGGTCAGGATAGATCTCTCCCTCCCTCTTCATAAGTACATAAGTACATAAGTAATAATTAATAGGAGCAGGCGTAGGCCATTTGGCTTCTCGAGCCTGCTCTGCCATTCAATAAGATCATGGCTGATCTGATTATGGACTCAGCTCCACTTCCCTGCCCGGTCCACATAACCCTTTACTCCCTTATCACTCAAAAATCTGTCTATCTCCGCCTTAAATATATTCAATGACCCAGCCTCCACAGCTCTCTGGGGCAGAGAATTCCATAGATTTACAACTCTCTGATGAAGACATTTCTGTTCATCTTAGTTTTAAATGGGAGGCCCCTTATTCTAAGTCTATGTCCTCTAGTTTTAGTTTCCCCTATGAGTGGAAATATCCTCTCTGCATCCACCTTGTTGAGCTCCCTCATTATCTTATAAGTTTACCCCTCCCCATCACATCCTTTATTCACACATGCTCTGTGTTTCATAAATCTCTTTACTTTACTAAGATTCTGAGGGGGCTTGACAGAGTAGATGCAAAGAGGATGTTTCCCCTCGTGGGGGAATCTCGAACTAGGGACATAGTTTCAGAATAAGGGGTCGCCCACTTAAAACGGAAATGAGGAGGAATTTCTTCTCTCAGAGGGTCATGACTCTTTGGAATTCTCTACCCCAAAGAGTTGTAGAGGCTGGGTCATTGAATGTATTTAAGGTGGCGATAGACACATTTTTGAACGATAAGGGAGTCAAGGGTTATGGGGAGCGGGCAGAAAAGTGGAGCCGAGTCCATGATCAGATCAGCCATGCTCTTATTGAATGGCAGAGCAGGCTCGAGCGGCCAAACGGCCTACTCCTGCTCCTATTTCTTACATTCATATGTATGTTCTTTCTCTCTTTATGCCTCACTTCAGTTGTGTCAGCCATTTAACCATCTCCTATTTTCTAGTCGAGCACTTTATAGATCATTCTACTTCCCCTCGTGTGTGTGTTTTTCCCTCCCCTTCCCTATCCTTTGTTCTGTTCCTTGTTAAATGCTGTTCATCTGTTACATCCTCCACACTTGAAGCATGTCTGTTCTCTCTCCACAGATACTGCCTAACCTTCTGAATCTTTCCAGCATTTTCTGTCTTTCTTAACATAGGTAAGTATATGTATAGGCAGTTTCAACTTTGTGCCACTGTAATGCATGTCTTTTTAGTTTGCTTTCTTGTGAATTTGCATCATATTGAGCTACCAAAAGATCATTAGAAAGCCTGGATGACAAGAAGAGAACATAATGGAAAATCCCTGAGTGCGAGAAGGTTAATAATAAAAAAATTCTATTGCAATAATCCATCTTCACAAATTGTCTCGACTAATAGCAATATAGCTGAGAAATTAGTTTGTCTGTTTTAAAATAGCAGAGTCAGAAATGTCATCTGAATGCATTAAGTGCCTGTACACTTAATACTGGGAACAGTAATTTCTAGCCTTATATTCATCAGTCATCTAAATGATTTGGGATAGCTGTTATCAATGAAGCAATCACATTTATCATTCCTATTGTGTCGAACAAATTTCTAATATCATGCAAGTTGATGAAACGAATGAAGGACTGAAATAGAACTCAAAAATGAATGAAATGAAAGGGAGGGTGTCTAGAGATGAAAAGTATGTCAGATGCACAATGAAAAAGGTGAAATAGACAGACAAGAAGCAAAAGGTTTCAAATTCTGCAAACCAGATAAGACAGTCACAGATAATCGCATTCTTTTTATAAAAGACAAAGACCAAAGTAATAAATTGGGGGGGAAAATGCTGATTGAAGGGGATGAAAATGGAACTAGGGAAATAAACAGGAAACATTTACTGACAAACAAAGAAATAGAATAGCAGTGGGAAACATTTAATACAGTGATCAATGGAGTGCAGGAGAAATATATCCCAAAACAAAGCAAGAATAAACTAGCCAGTAATGATGCACCAAGGAAGAATAGAGAAATAAGGCAAAATTGAAACTAAAGGGAAAGATATACACTAAGTACATAGACAACAAAGGAGAGGATGACAAAAGGGAATACGGAAAGGTTAAGAAAGAAGTCAGAAAAACAATTAGGAAGACCAAGAGAAACTACGAAATTAAATTATAAAGGAATATAAAAAGTAATAGTAAAGTATTCTACAGACACACAAATAACAAAAGAAAAATCGGGATTGGGATAGGGCCACTAAGGGCCACACAATAAACTCACAGGTAATGCCAGCAAAATGGCACAACTATTAAATAATTACTTTGCTATTTACCAGGGAAACTAACATGATGGACACAACATTAGAAGAAGAAGTCAAAAAGGATATAAAGACATTTAAGATAGAAAGGGGGAAGATAATTGATAAACTAATCAAACTGAGAGAGGATATAACACCTGCTCCGGATGGATTTCACCCATGCATATTAAAAGTAGTTAGGGAAGAGATAGCAGAGATACTATGACATATATATATTTATAAATGCATTGAAAAAGGGAATAGTGCCAGGGAACTGGCAGACAACTAATGTGATTCCTCTATATAAAAAGAGAGATAGGACAAGTCCAGGGAACTATACACCAATTAGCTTAATGTTGGTGGTAGGAAAGATAATGGGATCATTAATCAAAGATGTAATAGAAAAAAATCTAGAAATTGAGAACATAGCAAAGAGTAGTCAGCATGGATTCCAAAAGTGAAGGTCATGCTTGATCAACTTTATTAAATTCTTTAAAGAAGTAACAGAAAGGGTAGATAAAGGTCATCATCATAGGCAGTCCCTCAGAATCGAGGAAGACTTGCTTCCACTCTTAATATGAGTCCTTAGGTGGCTGTACAGTCCAATACAAGAACCACAGTCTCTGAGGGAAGAGGTGGGTGGGACTGGTTTGCCTCATGCTCTTTCCGCTGCCTGCGCTTGATTTCTGCATGCTCTCGGCGACGAGACTCGAGGTGCTCAGCGCCCTCCCGGATGCACTTCCTCCACTTAGGGCGGTCGATGGCCAGGGTCGCCCAGGTGCCAGTCGGGATGTTGCACTTTATCAGGGAGGCTTCGAGGGTGTCCTTGTAACGTTTCCGCTGGCCACCTTTGGCTCGTTTGCCATGAAGGAGTTCCAAGTAGAGCGCTTGCTTTGGGAGTCTTGTGTCTGGCATGCAAACTAAGTGACCTGCCCAGCGGAGCTGATCAAGTGTGGTCAGTGCTTCGATGCTGGGGATGTTGGCCTGGCCAAGCACGCTAATGTTGGTGCGTCTGTCCTCCCAGGAAATTTGTAGGATCTTGCGGAGACATCGTTGGTGGTATTTCTCCAGCGACTTGAGGTGTCTACTGTACATGGTCCATGCTTCTGAACCATACAGGAGGGCAGGTATTACTACAGCCTTGTAGACCTTGAGCTTGGTGGCAGTTTTGAGGGATAGATAAGGGTAATGCAGTAGACGTAACAGGGCCAAAATTCGGTCCACAAGAAAGCTGGCGCACCTATGATTTTTTTCTGTTTTTATCGCAGGGACCCAGAGGCGGCCTGAAATTTTTTCAAAGTCCCAATGAAAGTCGGTCATAGTGGGGGCGGGAGTTCGACGGGTAGGCAGGCTGAGGGGCTGAATTTCGGTCGGGACCGGGACTCTGCCGCTGTCAATCAGCGGTGGAGCGCTGGTGATGTCACAGCGTGTGTGCGTCACCACGCTCTCTCCCTCCGAGAGAATCGGGCATTTTTAATCTTCGGCCACTGGGCCACCAGGGAGGGTTTCGGCCAGGCCAGGCTATCTGTTGGCGGCCCGGCTGAACCCGTGGGCACTATCTTGCTGGCCGATCGGGAAGTCAGCCGGAAAAAATAAATACATGGCGGCCGCGGCAGTGGGCCCTCCCCTTGAAGGGCCGCCGCGCTGTCGGGATAAGGTGCACCGACAGAAAAAGCTGTCGGGGGCACCGCGCGCCAGGGCTACGATTATTCGACCTGAATTTTGGTCAGTGCATTTTTCAGGTGAGGGAGAGCGGTGGTGTGCATTCTGATGACACGCTTGCGGCAGTCGTCAGCATCGGGGTCCAGGCCAAAAAATCCCTGACCTGAATTTGGGTCGGGTCGGCCAGTTGACCACAAAGTGGCGGACACGGGATTCCGACACATGGCCGCCGCAAACGGACTGTAGCGGGTCTCTCTGAGACCCTGAATTTCGGCCCCAATTTATTTGGATTTCCAAGAAAGCCTTCGATAAGTTACTGCATAGTCGATGCATGACTAAGGTCAGATCATGTGAAGTCCGGGGAGAAGCAGAACAATGCATAGCAAGCTGGCTATAAAACAGAAAACAAAGAGTGGTTAATCAGATTGGCAAATGGTGGGAGGTTGTGCTCTATAGCAATCGGTGCTGAGATCACTGTTGTTCATCGGTTACATTAACGATTTGGATTTGGGAATCGGAAGTACAATTTCAATATTTGTTGATGACAACAAACTGGAATGGTGTAGTTAATACAGAGAAGGACTGTGACAAAATGCAGAAAGACATAAATAAACTTGCACAATGGGCGTGTAATTGGCAAATGAACTTCAATATAGATAAGTGCAAGGTTATAGATTTTGGTCGAAAGAATAAGGATTCCACAGACTTCTTGGAAAATAAGTGTCTAATTGAGGTAGAGGAACAGAGGGATCTGGGAGCACAGATACATACATCACTAAAAGCAGCAACACAGGTTAATAAGGCCATAAACAGGGCACAAAGCAGCGAGGTTCATTTCTCGAGGAATAGAATTGAAAAGCAGAGAAATGATGGTACAGAACGTTGGTAAGACTCATTAGGAAAGATTGAACTGGCTGGGGCTCTTTCCTCTAGAAAGAAAAGTGACATGATGGAGGTCTTTAAGATTATGAAAGGGTTTCATAGGGTAGACGTAGATAAGATTTTTCCCATACGGAGCATAAACACAGGCATGGATGTGTTTCTGAGCTGTAAATACTTTGTAACATATATCTGCTGCTAATTTTTCTCCTCTACCCAAAGAGAAGAAGGCCTTTCGACGAAATAGGGATTGGCCCTTTTTAAATGGAGCTCAACCCTACCCATTGTCTTCGCATTGTATTCCCCCAATCCCCTCTTTCTTCAGAAGCACATCCAATTACCCCTTCGGCAAGGTTCCCACTAAGCTTCATGGCCGAGCAAAGGCCTGGAGGTCCCATGCAGGCTCACTGGCTTTGCAATGGGAATAACCGCGCATGTGTGTAAGTTTGAAATGGGCCGCGTAGCCAGCTAAAGGGACCGTGCATGAAAAAAAAGTTAGAGGGAGCATTGTCCTTAGGCCCACTTATAGCATCCACTTCAATGGTCTTCCCTGATAGCTTGCTGCACAAGATGCTGATGGGTGCCAGAGCATGCTTATATAGGTACCAGCCGTCCTCCACTATCTCACCAAGGTGGCCATTAGACAGCGAGGGTTAGCAAGTTATTCATATAGTGGTCAGCACAGCTCGTCTCGATCTTATCCTCACCTGATGTCTGTACACTCACCAGATCTGTGGAATGGAAGCTATTTTCAGCACTAGCCTAGCCAATACTTGTCAATAGAAATCTGCAACTATCCTAGTCGGTATGACTCAGTTCCACACATATTATGGAAACAAAGAAATCTATGAGCTCCTCAGATGTAGTAATGGAGGTGAGGGTGGAGAGTGTTGGGGAGGGAGGTTGGAAGAAGGCCTTTAAGATTATGAGGATTATGAGGTACATTAAGAGGGTTCTTGGGCTGTGTTTGTTTTGATTGCCCCTGAAATAACCACAACACCTTGACTGCTGAGTGAGGGAGTTTGTAATGCTTCAGATAGTCAAGAGAGATGTGGCATGGACAGGTCAGGCCAATCATATGCTCTGTACACATCATCATCATCATCATCATCATCAAAGGCAGTCCCTCGAAACGAGGATGACTTGCTTCCACGCCAAAAAAGGATGAGTTCACAGGTGTTTCAATGATGGATCTAATATTCCAGATCCTGAACTACATCCTGAAGGGTTGAAGATGCCTGTGCGTGGATTTTTTTAACGTGTGGTGGCCATTGTACACCAGCCACCACACGGGCTTGACAGAGCTAGGTCTTGGTCCACTGGCAAGGGTTATCCAAGACGACTGGAGACCTGCTCTGCTGCATGGACCTAGTGCTCACACATATCGCAGTGTGGGCTGACCCGTGCTGCCCCTGGGCCTCTGGCCCTGAACTCACGTCTTTCCTGTGTCCCAATCATGTCCCTCTAACTTTTCTCGCCATTCCTTCACCCCGATTTTGCCGCTCCTGCTGCATCTGCTCACGCTCCAATCACCGAGCTGGACCTTGATGATGTCACTCTTCTCTGCCGTCGCCCTCCTGCACCAGCTCACACTGCTCCCTGAAGGAGTATGCCTCCACACTGCTCCCGAGGCCGCTCGCCGCTCCTTTTAGGGCCCTGACCTGCCGCTGGTGTACACATAGTCAGCAACAAGTCGCTGTTATAGCAAGAGGGTTGGAAGGGACGAGATCTGATGGGGATGAGCATATCAACATTTGATGTGAAGTAGCCATTGTGTAGGTAGGTATACAAGCGGTGAGGGAATGAACAGAACTTGGGAGCTAGGGAGAGGTTTGGGGATAGTTTTGGGAATCATTTTTTCCAAGGAGTGGGATGAGAAGCTTGAGGACATTTTACTGCGTTAAAGGCGCTATATAAATAAAAAAATTGTTGTTGTTGTAAATGTCTATGATTCTAGTGAAGAGTGTGATCATAGCTCAACAGGGACTTGGGGGAGTAGGGGGAGAGGGGAGGAGGGGGTGCACAGAGTCACCCCCTTTACTCCCTCTACCTTCTCTTTCCACTCCTTGGAAAAAACGATTCCCAAAACTACCCCCAAACCTCTCCCTAACTCCCAAGTTGTGTTCATTCCCTCACTGCTTGTATACCTACACAATGGCTACTTTGCCTCAAATGTTCATATGCTCATCCCCATCAGAACTCGTCCCTTCCAACCTCACTTGCTATGACAGCGACTTGCTGCTGACTATGTGTACACCAGCAGTAGGTCGGTGCCATAAAAGGAGCAGCGAACGGCCTCGCGAGCAGCGTGGAGGCATACTACTTCAGGGAGCAGCGGAAGCTGGCATACTTTTTGTCATGTATCCTACCTGGCTACTGTTGGTACTATCACAAGGTGTGCCACCAGAGGGCACAGCAGTGGGAGACTTGTATGTTACCTGTACAGGTGTGCCTGGCCTAGTATAAAAGGCAGGCCACCAGGTGTGATCCTCACTCTGGAGTTAACAAATAAAGGACGAAGGTCACTACAGTTCAAGTACAACACGTTGCCTCATGGAGTCATTATTAGAGCATCCAAGGACATAACAATTGGCGACGAGATTACGGACTTTCACACAAAAATGGCTACCCTTGGTACGTTGCAGCAGTTCACCGATGGTGATGATTGGGATGCCTTTGTGGAGAGGTTCGACCATTTCTTCACAGCAAATGACCTGGCAGGAGATGACCCAGCCACACTTATTGATAAGCGCAAAGCTATCCTGCTAACTTGTTGTGGGCCCATCGTCTATGGCCTTGTCAGGGACTTGCTGGCACCTGTGAAGACAACGAGCAAGATGTATGAGGAGCTCATAACCCTGATCCATGAGCAACTCAAGCTCAAAGAGAGCATCATTACAGCCAGACACCAGTTCGACACCCGCCGAAGGCCCGAAGGCCAGGAAATTGCGAAATACGCCGCAGATCTCAGGAGGTTGACGGCACCGTGTGATTTTGGCAACCACTTCAACGAAGCGCTGCGGGACATTTTTGTCATGAGGGCCTGCTTCATAAGCTACTGTCGGCTGATACCACAGTCACACTGCAGAAGGCCATCTCTGTGAGCCAGGCATTCACGACCTCGACCTGCGGTTCTAGGCATATGACTCACCCTCAGGACTCAAACTTGGCAGGTACTGTGCACCGCGTGGCGACTTTTAGAGGCTGGACTGTAGAATGCACCTCTCAGGGAAGAGAGAACAGGCCCCCGAGTCCCTTAACTTAGAGTCTGCCGAGGGGAGCTAATCGAGTAGCTCCATGCTGGCATTGTGGAGGGAATCACATGGCTCACCAATGCCACTTTAAAGACTATGTATGCAAGGGCTGCAGCACAAAGGGCCACCTCCAGCAAATGTGTAAGAGAAATATGACTCATTGTGTCGATGAAGAGTCTGCAGATGGCCATGAATCCTGCGCGGATTATGAAACAATAGGCAGAGTGGCAGCTCAGCCCCACAATGAGGTATATAGCATGTTTACCTGCACCACCGAGTGTTCCCCGTTGAGGATGGAAGTCGAGATAGATGTCATTCCAGTCTTCATGGAAGTGGACACGGGGGAGACCCAGTCAATAATGAATCAAGAAGCCTTTGAGAAGCTAGAAACATAGAAACATAGAAACATAGAAAATAGGTACAGGAGTAGGCCATTCGGCCCTTCGAGCCTGCACCGCCATTCAATGAGTTCATGGCTGAACATGCACTTCAGTACCACATTCCTGCTTTCTCGCCATACCTCTTGATCCCCCCAGTAGTAAGGACTACATCTAACTCCTTTTTGAATATATTTAGTGAATTGGTCTCAACAACTTTCTATGGTAGAGAATTCCACAGGTTCACCACTCTCTGGGTGAAGAAGTTTCTCCTCATCTCGGTCCTAAATGGCCTACCCCTTATCCTTAGACGGTGACCTCTGGTTCTGGACTTCCCCAACATTGGGAACATTCTTCCTGCATCTAACCTGTCTAAACCCGTCAGAATTTTAAACATTTCGATGTGATCCCCTCTCATTCTTCTGAACTCCAGTGAATACAAGCCCAGTTGATCCAGTCTTTCTTGACATGTCCGTCCCGCCATCCTGGGAATCAGTCTGGTGAACCTTCGCTGCACTCCCTCAATAGCAAGAATGTCCTTCCTCAAGTTAGGAGACCAAAACTGTACACAATACTCCAGGTGTGGCCTCACCAAGTCCCTGTACAACTGTAGTAACACCTCCCTGCCCCTGTACTCAAATCCCCTCGCTATGAAGGCCAACATGCCATTTGCTTTCTTAACCGCCTGCTGTACCTGCATGCCAACCTTCAATGACTGATGTACCATGACACACAGGTCTC
Source organism: Pristiophorus japonicus (assembly GCF_044704955.1). NCBI lineage: Eukaryota > Metazoa > Chordata > Chondrichthyes > Pristiophoridae > Pristiophorus > Pristiophorus japonicus. Next base: position 36,641,470 of record NC_091979.1, read on the forward strand.
ATTGCACCTCCCCTTTTCCTAATCTGTCACCATTCAGATAATAGTCTGTCTCTCTGTTTTTACCACCAAATTGGATAACATCACATTTATCCACATTATACTTCATCTGTCATTCATTTGCCCACTCACCTAACCTATCCAAGTCACTCTGCAGCCTCCTAGCATCCTCCTCACAGCTCACACTGCCACCCAACTTAGTGTCATCTGCAAATGTGGAGATACTACATTTAATCCCTTCATCTAAATCATTAATGTACAATGTAAACAGCTGGGGGCCCAGCACAGAACCTTGCGGTACCCCACTCGTTACTACCTGCCATTCTGAAAAGTACCCATTTACTCCTACTCTTTGCTTCCTGTCTGCCAACCAGTTCTCAATCCACATCAGCACACTACCCCCAATCCCATGTGCTTTAACTTTGCACATTAATCTCTTGTGTGGGACCTTGTCGAAAGCCTTCTGAAAGTCCAAATACACCACATCAACTGGTTCTCCCTTGTCCACTCTACTGGAAACATCCTCAAAAAATTCCAGAAGATTTGTCAAGCATGATTTCCCTTTCACAAATCCATGCTGACTTGGACCTATCATGTCACCTCTTTCCAAATGCGCTGCTATGACATTCCATCATTTTACCCACTACCGATGTCAAGCTGACCGGTCTTTAATTCCCTGTTTTCTCTCCCCCTCCTTTTTTAAAAAGTGGGGTTACATTGGCTACTCTCCACTCCATAGGAACTGATCCATAGTCTATTGAATGTTGGAAAATGACTGTCAATGCATCCGCTATTTCCAAGGCCATCTCCTTAAGTACTCTGGGATGCAGACCATCAGGCCCTGGGGATTTATCGGCCTTCAATCCCATCAATTTCCCCAACACAATTTCCCGACTAATAAGGATTTCCCTCAGTTCCTCCTTCTTACTAGACCCTCTGACCCCTTTTATATCCGGAAGGTTGTTTGTGTCCTCCTTAGTGACTACCGAACCAAAGTACTTGTTCAATTGGTCCGCCATTTCTTTGTCTATGGGACAATCAAGCTGAACGACCCAAGTTGGTCCCGGTTCAGGCAAAGCTGAGCACCTACACCGATGAACTTATCCCAGTCGTTGGTAGTGCGAATGTAAAGGTACTCCATGATGGCGCGGTGCACAAGTTACCTCTGTGGATTGTTGCAGGTGATGGACCAACGCTACTTGGAAGAAGGTGGATGGAGAAGATCCATTAGAAGTGGGAAGACTTCACCCCTCCAGCGATCGAACTCCTCCGCCTTCGGAGGCACAGCAAGTCCTCACTTGAGGGTGGTCCTGGCACCAGAGAGCAGGCCCAGCACAGCACCCGAGGCACAGACCACTCAGCACGACCGTGTGGATATGATCCAGCTGAGACGACCCGAACGCACCTTCCAGGCTCCACTGGCAGGACTCGGAGGAAGAAAATTGGATCCAAAGGCGACTTCCCAGCTTCGGTGGCAGAACCCGGGGAGAAGAGGATCACCATAGCCGACATAGTGGATGGAGGAAAGATGGCGCCCAAACCGCGAGGTAAGGCACTGAAAAAAAAGATGTCCGTGGCCAGACCACGAGTGCAGCCAGAGCAACACATGGCACCAAACAGAGAACAGGATTGGGGTTCTCTTAAAGGAGGCCTGCAACCCACTACAATTAAAAAGACAGTTCCACACACTCAAGCAATGTAATAGCAACTGTAAGTTAGAGATAAAATGTGTAACTGATGATCAGAGTTGTGTACATGCAATAAGCAAGGAAAAGTCGCGTGATCATGTAAAATGTGTAATTGATGATCAGAATTGTGTACATGCAACCAGCGAGGAAAAGTCGCGCGATCGCGATCGGAGCTATAGAGTATCCACAATAAGAAATGAAAAGTTGTGTGATGTAGGATTTCAACTGCATGCAGCCAATGCAGTGGGCAGACACCCATCGGGAGCACACAGGTCCAGCGAGCTACCCAATGCTGTAGCCTCCATCTCTGGGACCAGACTTATGCACCATGGAGTGTGGCCACAAGCAGCCAATACACACGAGCTGCAAGCAAGCGATCTCAGGAGGGCAAAGGCACCAGTATCGATATTCTCGCCCTGATCGGCTCCGCCTCTCAGGCACCCAATGGCACCAACCGCCACGAGCCTGAAAGAGCAAACTGTGCTAAGGCGCAGCCCCTCGACCTCATCGCCACCAAGGTCATACCCGGAAACGAAGGGTCACCCGCTACAGTCCGCCCAAAAGGGGCTGGGACCAGCCAGGATTCCAAACCAAACAATGCCCAGGCTAGTGAGTCAGCAGTTCCCTGTGTCCTCAGGGAGCAGCAGCGACCCAGGGCGCAAGGAAAGGACAGGGAGGTCACAGGCATCTGTGAACCTGCACAATGCTCGGAACCACGGCAACAGCCCCAAGAGCAGGCAACTTGAGCCAACTGGGTTCCCACTGCCAGCACTGGGCACCTCGCCGCCACCAGACTGCCGTCCAAGGACACCATCCAAGTACAACACATTGCCTCGTGGAGTCATTATGCATGCATCCAAGGACATAACACTTTTGACCGCAGGGCTGGCTCAGGAGCTGGGGCAGGCAATTTAAACAGGCTGAGTGTTCCTTGGATCTGCACACGGGTGTTCCCCACGTAGGGTGATCGAGGTGGAAAGCGAGGGGACCTTCTGGGCCCCTATTGGATATTTTTTAACAACATGTCTTCTGGGTTTTTTTCTTAACTGCCTGTCCCGCAGTAATTGTTTTGGTGCAGCAGTGACCTGCTTTGATCCTGTATTCCTTCCAGTTCTACGGTGAAAAAAGGTGTAAAAATCGATGCTTGGGCCCAAAGCTTGCTGGCCAGATCATGATGTCCCCAAGAAGTCTCCCATTCTAACATACCCATGGAATGATTCGCAAAGTTTCATTACGAGACTACATATGATTTATATTAAGATTCAACACAATCGCCGCTGGATTTGAATGCTATTATAGATCTTTCACTCTGATGTTTGCAGCTGCAGTCTTGGCTGTTTTTCTAATACAGCTTCAGGGCGTTTTGAGTTGCAATATTTCTGCTCAGAAACCCACAACCAAAGTCTCGATTTGTGCATGCCATCCAAAGTCAGACTTATACTGATGGATTGCTTGCCCTTGTGCTGCGAGAGACATACACCAAGAGACACAGTAGATTGGCTCCATTTAGTCTGCGTGTTTTACTGGATGTCACTGTTGGGTCTAACAACACTGGGCAGTTGATGCTGCTACAATGTTATATATCCTATGCGATTTTTCATTTTGATGTCTGTCATCTACTTCTTTGTTCTTTTTATACATATTCTTTTTTTATTGCATCATGAAATTATTTTTAAAAATTGAGGTCTGAATTAATCTAAAGTGAAAGGAACTTCAATTCTCCATCAATTAACCAGATTCTCATAGCTTTTGATTTTGAAATGATCTTGGCGCTTACGTATGGCTCGGGCACTAACGGAGGTTAGTTCGCTGTACTGTTTGAGGTTTTAATCTGGAAAATTTAATCTGATAAATTCTGCAGGAATGGTAACTGTTTCAGCATCTTCCATTTCAACAGTTATAACAGGATCACAAGATCAAATAGTAATGTGAATAATGAGTTTCATTACATTTGAAACCTTTTTAAATGTTTCTATTAGGAACTGTCAGGCTTAAAATATCACAAATCCATTCTGTTTTATGGTGATGATCCCCTATTTCAAAGATTAAAAAGAGAATGTGATCTAATTTGGATGATATCATATTAATAATAGGAGGAAACTAATTGAGAACTATACTTAAAGCTAAAATGAGTGATGAGCTCCAGAATAACGAAACTTATGCTGATTTATACTGTCGGCTCCTGTCTGCTAAGTGACAATGAGCTCTGTGCGTGCCTGCCTGTATGTATTGGCAAACCTAGAGGTGCTACATTTTCCTAAGCCCCAAACTAGATCGTTCCATAGAATTGCATAGCAGCACAAGAACAGACCACTCAGCTCAGCTGGTTTATGCCGGTGTTTATGTTCCACAAGATCCTTCTCCCACCCCTCTCCATCTAACCCGATCAGCACATCCTTCTATTCCTTTCTCGCTCCTGTGTTTATCAAGCATCCCCTTAAATACATCTATGCTTTTCACCTCAACTACTTCTTGTGGTAGCGAGTTCCACATTCTCACCACTCTCTGGGTAAAAAGGTTACTCTCTGGGTCCATTTGGCACATCATCATAGGCAGTAGCGTGAAATCGAGGAAGACTTGCTTCCACTCTAAAAGTGAGTTCTCAGCTGGCTGTACAGTCCAATACGGGAATTATAGTCTCTGTCACAGGTGGGACACACAGTCGTTGAAGGAAAGGGTGGGTGGGGAGTCTGGTTTACCGCACGCTCTTTCCGCTACCTGCGCTTGCTTTCTGCATGCTTTCGGTGACAAGACTCGATGTGCTCAGCACCCTCCCGGATGCATTTCCTCCACTTAGGGCGGTCTTTGGCCAGGGATTCCCAGGTGCCGGTGGGGAACAGGGCAGGGGAGATTCATGGCTCGAGTCCTGATGTTTGCTTTGCTGTGAAAAGCTTCAATAGCTAACGACTGGTGTTGAGAAATATGTGGGGAATATAGTCATCCATTTTAAAATCAAACTTTGGCTTTTAAGTTCAGAAATTTGTGGACATATTGGAAAATAAACCTGAATGTCTAGTCCAACAACATGCCAAAATTGCACAGAGCTCCACTCCCTATCTTTTACATGTTAGCAGCATTAACACATGTTAGTACTGTCAGCTGTGGTTCAATGGGTAGCACACTCTGCTCTGAGGCAGACAGTTGTGGGTTCAAGTGCCACTCCAGAGATTTGAGCACATAAATCTAAACTGACACTCCAGTGCAGAGCTGAAGGAGTGCTGCACTGTCAGAGGTGCCATCTTTCGTATGAGATGTCTGCTCTTTCAGGTGGTTGTAAAAGATCCCATGGCACTATTTCGAAGAAGACCAGGGTAGTTATTCCTGGTATCCTGGCAAATATTTATCCCTCAATCAACATCACTAAAAAAGATTATCTGGTCATTATCACATTGCTGTTTGTGGGAGCTTGCTGTGTGCAAGTTGGCTGCCACGTTTCCCACATTACAACAGTGACTACAGCAATTTATTCCCCCTTTCTCCCCTTCTCCATCTCCTGAAGGCATTATTCCCTACTCTGGTACCTCACACGTAGCAATTCTTTACCTGTAAGTCTCAACGGGTGATTGCTGGTGAGGTATTTCATTGGTTGTCGAAATGTAAGTCTTTTTTAACAATATTCAGAATGAAATGATGCTGTGGCCAGTGTGAAACGCAAGTGCTCTCAATCTTCTGGCCTTTAGTCTGACTGCTGTCTTCTGGTTTCACATCAGTGAACATCCAGGACGGCCTTGCAACAATACCACAGTCATAGTATAACTAGACTATAATTATCAGCATGAACTTATTTCAAGGTTTTAGCAAACCTTTTCGAAGCTGGCTTTCTGCAGACATAAGCAGAGCATTTTCTAAACTGTTAACAAGAGGACAGTCTGGTTCTTTTTCTGCAGTTGCCTCACATACAAGCAATCCATCATATTAATTCTCCAGACTACTCTCACTCTGACCTCCCCATCCTCGCCCTACTACACTGTTCCGGTGAAGTTCAACGTAAGCTCGAGGAACAGCATTTCATCTTTCTATTATGCACATTACAGCCTTCCAGACCCAATACTGAGTTTAACAATTGCACATCATAACCTCAGCCCTCATTTGTTTGGATGGCAAGCTGTTGCTTGATGATTCTGATATGACATTTACACCTCCTCTGGGCCCATCTTTTATTTATTTACTTGTCCCATTGCCATCTCCTTTGACCGAGCACCATCGTCCCTTTTGTCATTTAATCTCTCCTGCCTTCCACCCATATCACAGACCTTCCCTTCTGCTCTTTCCTCCCCACCCTGCGGCACTGAAGTTGCATGATCAGCCATGATCATATTGAATGCTGGTGCAGGCTCGAAGGGCCGAATGGCCTACTCCTGCACCTATTTTCTATGTTTCTATGTTTTCCCCCCTTTTCCTGCCTCTGTACTTACTTAAAACCTGCTACATAGCAAACCTTTTCCAGTTCTAATGAAAGGTCACCGGCCTGAAACATTAACTCTGTTTTTCTCTCCACAGATGCTGCCTGACCTGCTGAGTGTTTTCAGCATTTTCTGTTTTTCATTTCAGATTTCCAGCAGCTGCAGTAGTTTGCTTTTGCAGCATATTTTCTTTAGTTTTGGCAATTTATTCCCCCTTTCTCCCCTCCTCCATCTCCTGAAGGCATTATTCCCTACTCTGGTACCTCACACGTAGCCATTCTTTACCTGTAAGTCTCAACGGGTGAGTGCTGGTGAGGTATTTCATTGAGATGGACATCAAAGATAACCCTATCCTTTGCTCACTTGGGCTTATTCAGTGGGGGTCATTGGCTAGTGCCCTGCAATGTGGATTCTGGTTGATCTCTCACTCCTTAGCCCAGGGTTTACACTGAACAAACCTTCCTGTCAGCAGCAGGGCTTTGCTTCATATCAAAGAAAGAAAGATTTGCATTTATACAGCACCTTTCATGATCACTGCTCGTCACAAAGCACTTTACAGCCAGTGAAGAAATTTTGGAGTGTAGTCACTGTTGTAATGTGAGGGATGGGAACCTATGCAGCGAGATAGGGCGAAGTAATATGGAGTCAGAAACAGATGGTAGAAAGGTAAAAAGCAATAGTGGAAGGCCGAGTAAACAAAGGCAAGAAACAAAAAGGGCCACACTACATCATAATTCTAAAAGGACAAAGGGTGTTAAAAAAACAAACCTGAAGGCTTTGTGTCTTAATGCAAGGAGTATCTGTAATAAGATGGATGAATTAACTGTGCAAATAGATGTTAACGGATATGATGTGATTGGGATTATGGAGACGTTGCTCCAGGATGATCAGGGCTGGGAACTCAACATCCATGGGTATTCAACATTCAGGAAGGATAGAATAAAAGGAAAAGGAGGTGGGGTAGCATTGCTGGCTAAAGAGGAGATTAATGCAAAAGTTAGGAAGGACATTAGCTTGGAGGATGTGGAATCTATGGCCCCAAGTTTCCACATGATTTGCTCCTGATTTTTAGGAGCAACTGGTGTAGAACGGAGTATCTTAGAAATCGGAATTCTCCACATTTAGTTTTCTGCAGTTCTCGTCAGGTAGAACAGTTTCACTTGGGAACAGAATTTTTTTTTCAAAAGGGGGCGTGTCCGGCCACTGACGCCTGATTTGAAAGTTTCCACAGTGAAAACGTACTCCAAACTAACTTAGAATGGAGCAAGTGAAGATTTTTGTACGCTTGAAAAAACCTTGTCTTACACTTTAAAAAATCAGGCGCAGGTTACAAATTAGGCGTCGGGAACGAGGTGGGGAGGGGGGGGAGGGAAGTCATTAAATTCTACAATCAATCCTTAATTATACTGATACAAATATTATACAAATAAATCCAACCTGAATAAAAATTTATAAGCAAAGAAAAGATAAAATAAACCATGTTCCTACCTGTGTAAAAGTGCTTCAGGCAGGCCTTTCAGGCAGCGGTATGGCGTCAGTGTCTCGACGGCAGCGGCAGCAAGCAGCCTTCGAGCTGAGCTGCGGTGCTTGAGGCAGGCCTTCATTCCCCGCGAAGATGCAGCACCCGGACGGACTTGAGGCCATTCGGCCATGGGATTGCAGCGGCTTCAGTGGCTGGCTGGGAGCCGAAGAATGAACACAGGACACACGCAGCTCATTAAGGTTCTTGAGGCCATTCGGCCACGCTTTAGGGGCGGCGTCAGTGGCTGGCCGGCAGCCAAAGATACAGCAGCAGCCTTCAAGCTGTGAGGGGGACTGAGGCCATTTGGACAGGGAAAGGCAGCCACATAGACAGTTTTACATTTAAATTTGCAGAATGGATGCTGCATTGTCAACACCACATATTATGCAATGGTTTGATCCATTGCAAAGTTGAATTGGCATTCTTATTTCTCCAAACACACAGTCCTTAATTTGCAGGCACCGGTTCTGCAAGTTTAGCAGTGAAAAGCTGAACTCACTGATTTCAGCAGGTGATTTATTCAGCAGTGCTGCTAAAAGCACTCCCTCACACACAGAAATATCAAGAAAATTAAAACACAAGCCTTTGCAGGGGTCCAAGAAACAAATTTTCACTTTTTCTGCAGCACTTTTAAAAATGGCCGAGTGCCAATGTTTACTTCAGACTGTGCGTGCGCGAACGCTCCAACGCGCACGTGCAGGGTTGCCGGCACCAAGAAGCCTCATTTCAATTGTACCCACCCCCTGTGCGCCGCGCCAAGCAGACATCGAGCTCCAAGGAGCTCGAGAATACTGCACTTTTTTCCGGCGCCGTTTTCGGCGCGAAAAACAGGCGCCCAGCTCTGAGGTGCACCTTTTTCGCCGCGTGTGGAAACTTGGGGCCGATATGGGTAGAGCTGCAGAACACCAAAGGGCAAAAAATGTTAGTGGGAGTTGTGTCCAGTAGTGATGTTGGGGAGGGCATCAAACAGGAAATTAGGGGTGCATGCAATAAAGGTGCAGCAGTTATCATGGGTGACTTTAATATGCATATAGATTGGGCTAACTAAATTGGAAGCAATACGGTGAAGGAAGATTTCCTGGAGTGCATAAGGGATGGTTTTCTAGACCAATATGTCGATGAACCAACTACGGGGGAGGCCATCTTAGACTGGGTGCTGTGTAATGAGAGAGGATTAATTAGTAATCTCATTGTGCGAGGTCATAATATGGTGGAATTCTACATTCGGATGGAGAATGAAACAGTTAATTCAGAGACCATGGTCCAGAACTTAAAGGAGGGTAACTTTGAAGGTATGAGGCGTGAATTGGCTAGGATAGGTTGGCGAATGATATTTAAGGGGTTGACAGTGGATGGGCAATGGCAGACATTTAGAGACCGCATGGATGAACTACAACAATTGTACATCCCTGTCTGGCGTAAAAATAAAAAAGGGAAGATGGCTCAACCGTGGCTATCAAGGGAAATCAGGGATAGTATTAAAGCCAAGGAAGTGGCACACAAATTGGCCAGAAATAGCAGTGAACCTGGGGACTGGGAGAAATTTAGAACTCAGCAGAGGAGGACAAAGGGTTTGATTAGGGCAGGGAAAATAGAGTATGAGAGGAAGCTTGCAGGGAACATTAAGACGGACTGCAAAAGTTTTTACAGATATGTAAAGAGAAAAAGGTTAGTAAAGACAAACGTAGGTCCCCTGCAGTCAGAATCAGGGGAAGTTATAATGGGGAACAAAGAAATGGCAGACCAATTGAACAAGTACTTTGGTTCGGTATTCACTTAGGAGGACACTAACAACCTTCCGGATATAAAAGGGGTCAGAGAGTCTAGTAAGAAGGAGAAACTGAGGGAAATCCTTATTAGTCAGGAAATTGTGTTGGGGAAATTGATGGGATTGAAGGCCGATAAATCCCCAGGGCCTGATGGACTGCATCCCAGAATACTTAAGGAAGTGGCCGTGGAAATAGCAGATGCATTGACAGTCATTTTCCAACATTCCATTGACTCTGGATCAGTTCCTATCGAGTGGAGGGTAGCCAATGTAGCCCCACTTTTTAAAAAAGGAGGGAGAGAGAAAACAGGTAATTATAGACCGGTCAGCCTGACATCAGTAGTGGGTAAAATGATGGAATCAATTATTAAGGATGTCATAGCAGCGCATTTGGAAAGAGGTGACATGATAGATCCAAGTCAGCATGGATTTGTGAAAGGGAAATCATGCTTGACAAATCTTCTGGAATTTTTTGAGGATGTTTCCAGTAGAGTGGACAAGGGAAAACCAGTTGATGTGGTATATTTGGACTTTCAGAAGGCTTTCGACAAGGTCCCACACAAGAGATTAATGTGCAAAGTTAAAGCACATGGATTGGGGGTAGTGTGCTGACATGGATTGAGAACTGGTTGCAAGACAGGAAGCAAAGAGTAGGAGTAAATGGGTACTTTTCAGAATGGCAGGCAGTGACTAGTGGGGTGCTGCAAGGTTCTGTGCTGGGGCTCCAGCTGTTTACATTGTACATTAATGATTTGGACGAGGGGATTAAATGTAGTATCTCCAAATTTGCGGATGACACTAAGTTGGGTGGCAGTGTGAGCTGCGAGGAGGGTGCTATGAGTCTGCAGAGTGACTTGGATAGGTTAGGTGAGTGGGCAAATGCATGGCAGATGAAGTATAATGTGGATAAATGTGATGTTATCCAATTTGGTGGTAAAAACAGAGAGACAGACTATTATCTGAATGGTGACAGATTCCAGTAGATGTTTCCAGTAGAGTGGACAAGGGAGAACCAGTTGATGTGGTATATTTGGACTTTGAGAAGGCAGTCGACAAGGTCCCACACAAGAGATTAATGTGCAAAGTTAAAGCACATGGGATTGTGGGTAGTGTGCTGACATGGATTGAGAACTGGTTGTAAGACAGGAAGCAAAGAGTAGGAGTAAAGGGGGAGGTGCAACGAGACCTGGGTGTCATGGTACATCAGTCATTGAAGGTTGGCATACAGGTACAGCAGGCGGTTAAGAAAGCAAATGGCATGTTGGCCTTCATAGCGAGGGGATTTGAGTACAGGGGCAGGGAGGTATTGCTACAGTTGTACAGGGCCTTGGTGAGGCCACACCTGGAGTATTATGTGCAGTTTTCTCCTAACTTGATGAAGGACATTCTTGCTATTGAGGGAGTGCAGCGAAGGTTCACCAGACAGATTCCCGGGATGGTGGGACTGACATATCAAGAAAGATTGGATCAACTGGGCTTGTATTCACTGGAGTTCAGAAGAATGAGAGGGGATCTCATAGAAACGTTTAAAATTCTGACGGGTTTCGACAGGAAGATGCAGGAAGAATGTTCCCAATGTTGGGGAAGTCCAGAACCAGTGGTCACAGTCTAAGGATAAGGGGTAAGCCATTTAGGACTGAGATGAGGAGAAACTTCTTCACCCAGAGAGTGGTGAACCTGTGGAATTCTCTACCACAGAAAGTTGTTGAGGCCAATTCACTAAATATATTCAAAAAGGAGTTAGATATAGTCCTTACTACTAGGGGGATCAAGGGGTATGGCGAGAAAGCAGGAATGGGGTACTGAGGTTGCATGTTCAGCCATGAACTCATTGAATGGCGGTGTAGGCTCGAAGGGCCGAATGGCCTACTCCTGCACTGATTTTCTATAGTTTCTATGTTTCTCTGAAATGCAGCAGCCAATTTGCGCGCAAGCAAGCTGTCACAAACAGCAATGTGATAATGACCAGATAATCTATTATTTTGTTATGTTGATTGAGGGATAAATATTGGTCAGGACACCAGAGGTAACTCCCCTGATCTTCTTCCAAATAGAGCCATGAGATCTTTTACGTCCACTTGAGGGAGCAGATGGGACCTTGGTTTAATTCGCATCCTGTCAGGTAACTGTAACCTTCATGTAGCAACACTGTACACTATATACACCCAAGAAATGCACACCGTGACCACAGAGGGTGAACTTATGGGAGACACTCCTCACCTGGGCATCCAGGTATATAAAGGGAGGTCCCACGCAGGGTCAGGTATCCTCGGTCCTGTGAATAAAGGTACAGGTCACAGAGTGACCTTGTCTTCAGTATGTGCCTCATGTTGATTTGCAGTAGAGTGTAAGGACACAACATTTGGCAACGAGAAATGGGAATCAACGACCCACAAGAATGGCCACCGGTAGCACAGAGGAACGGTACTGTGTTGGTGAGGACTGGGACGATTTCGTTGAGAGGCTCCAGCAGAGCTTTGTCATGAAGGACTGGTTTGGAGCGGCAGCAACTGACAAGCGAATGGCGCATCTACTGACCAGCTGTGGACCTAAGACATATGCGCTGATGAAAGACATGCTCACACCCGAGAAGCCGGCGGACAAGACCTTTGAGGAGCTCAGCAAACTGATCGGTGAGCACCTCAAACCGGCGAACAGTATACACATGGCCCGACACCGATTATATATGCACCGACGTCGGGAAGGGCAAAGCATACCGGACTTTGTTGCGGACCTTCGGCGCTTGGCCAGCCTCTGTAGGTTCACAGACGCCTGCAGGGGGGAGGTGTTGGGATTTCTTCATTGAGGGCATTGGTCATGCCGGTATTTTTAGGAAGTTAATTGAGACTAAGGACTTGACCTTGGAAGCAGCGGCGTTGATGGCTGAAACCTTCATGGTGGGGGAGGAGGAAACCAAGATCATATACGCGCGCAACTCTGCTCCCAACGTGGCGATGGAGCAGGGAGCTAACATGGTAAACGCAACTCAGAACCCCGCAGGCAGGCAAGGGCAATTCGACACCACCCAGGCGGCAACAGACTCTAGGGTGGCTCCTCAACAGAGACAATGGCAGGTCGAACGGACAATTACACCATCACAAGGGACAATACGTCCTGGGATGGAGCTATTGACACCCACTAACAGAGTGCTCAAGAGTAATCAAAGAGACAATCAGAGAGGAATGCCTGGTAACAGCTGTTTTGTTCACAACAATCTCAGCTCATGCTGGAGGTGTGGGGGCAGACATGCCACGAAAATCTGCAGGTTTCAACAATTTATCTGCAGAAATTGTAACTTCAGTGGATATTTAGCAGGAAGCACACAGCGAGGCTGGTTTACGAAGCGGATGAACCACAAGAGGGGTCTGCAAGGCAGGGTTATGCTTGGGACACAGCGATGGACGCTGAAGTTTAGCGGGTTCAGGTGGCAAACATCCACAGCTCATACACAAAGACGCTGTGATGATGAGAGTACTGTTAAATGGCATCCCGGTACGCATGGAGCTGGACACAGGAGCCAGCCAGTCACTTATGAGTGCCCAAAGATTCGCGAAACTATGGCCACTCAGAGCTAGCAGACCCAAACTAGAACGCATTGACACGCAATTACGGACGTACACCAAAGAGATCATCCCAGTGCTAGGCAGTGCAATGTTGGTGGTCACACATAATGGATCAGAGAACCGGCTGCCACTCTGGATTGTCCCGGGAAATGATCCCGCGCTTTTGGGGAGGAGCTGGCTAGCCGAAATGAACTGGAAATGGGGGGATGGTCACGCCATTTCATCTGTGGAGTGAAGTTCATGCTCACAGGTGCTACAAAAGTTTGAGTCACTATTTCAACCTGGTGTCGGTACTTTCAAAGGTACCAAAGTCGTGATACGCATCACCCCGGACACCAGACCAGTGCACCACAAAGCCAGAGCTGTGCCGTATGTGATGCGGGAGAAAATTGAGAGTGAGTTGGACAGGTTGCTATGAGAGGGCATAATTTCGCCCATTGAATTCAGCAACTGGGCAAGCCCCATCGTCCCTGTCGTAAAAACGAATGGCTCGGTCAGGATCTGTGGCGACTACAAAGCCACTATCTACCAAGTGTCACTACATGACCAATACCCACTTCCGAGAGCGGAGGATCTTTTTGCCACGCTGGCAGGCGGCAAGCTGTTCACCAAGTTGAACCTCACTTCGACCTACATGACCCAAGAACTGGCCAAAGAATCCAAGCTACTGATCACCATCACCACGCACAAGGGGCTATTTGCTTACAACAGGTGTCCATTTGGCATTCAATCAGCAGCAGCTATCTTTCAAAGAAACATGGAAAGCCTGCTCAAATCCATCCCCGGAACAATCGTATTTCAGGACGACATCCTTATCACGGGTCGAAACTCCGAGGAACACCTCCACAACCTGGAGGAGGTGCTACGCCGACTGGACCGGGTAGGCTTGCGACTAAAGAAGTCCAAATGTGTGTTTTTGGCCCCAGAGGTCGAGTTTTTGGGCAGGAGGGTTGCCGTAGACGGGATCCGACCTACCGAATCCAAAATGGAGGTGATCCGTTGCGCGCCCTGGCCCGGCAACACGTCGGAGATGCGTTCATTTCTGGGACTATTGAACTATTTCCGGAACTTTCTGCCGAACTTAAGCACATTGTTGGAGCCGCTACACGTGCTCCTGAATAAGGGTTGCGACTGGTTTTGGGGACTGTCAGGGACGGACTTTCAATCGGGCGCGGACCCTGCTTTGCTCTAACAAGCTAGTGACTCTGTACAACCCCTGTAAGAAATTGGTTTTGACGTGATGCATCATCCTATGTGGTTGGGTGCATGTTGCAGCAGAGTAATGACGAGGGCCAACTCCTACTGTGGCTTATGCTTCCAAGTCGCTCTCCCAAGCAGAAAGAGGGTATGGGATGGTTGAAAAGGAAGCATGTGTCTACGGGGTGGAAAAGATGCACCAGTACATTTTTGGCAGAAGGTTCGAGTTAGAAATGGACCACAAGCCGTTAACATCCCTGTTGTCCGACAGCAAAGCTGTCAATGCTAATGCGTCAGCTCACATACAGTGATGGGCTCTCACGCTGGCTGCATATGACTACACCATACGGCACCGGCCAGGCACCGAAAATTGCGCTGACGCGCTCAGCAGGCTTCCACTGGCCACCACTGAGGGGGCAGTGGAGCAAAGCACTGAGATGGTCATGGCTGTCGATGCTTTCGACAGCGCAGGTTCCCCCATCATAGCCCACCGGATCAAAACCTGGACAAACAGAGATCCCCTCCAATCCTTGATTAAGAAATGTGTCCTTACTGGGGATTGAGCGCCCGCACATGGAGCATGCCCTGAAGGGGTCAGTCCGTTTCACAGACGGATGGATGAACGCTCCATCCAAGCCGACTGCCTACTATGGGGCAGCCGGGTAGTCATGCCCCAGAAGGGAAGGGAAGCATCCATCAGGGAACTCCACAGCGAGCACCCAGGCATTGTGCTAATTAAGGCCATTGCCCGTTCACATGTATGGTGGCCGGGAATTGATGCAGACCTGGAACACTGTGATTGCAGGTGCACGACATGTGCCCAGTTGGGCAATGCCCCTAGGGAGGCCCCACTCAGCCCGTGGCCCTGGCCCACCAAGCCATGGTCTCGTATTCACGTAGATTACCCGGGCCCATTCATGGGGAAAATGTTCCTCATTGTCGTTGATGCGTACTCGAAATGAATCGAGTGCATCATATTGAATTCGTGCACCGACATCCACCACTGTGGAGAGTCTGCATGCGGTCTTTGCGACCCACAGCTTGCCAGACATCCTGGTTAGCGACAATGGCCCATGCTTCAGTAGCTATGAATTCCGGGAGTTCATGTCGGATAATGGCATCAAACATGTCAGGACAGCACCGTTCAAGCCGGCTTCCAATGGCCAGGCGGAACGTGCGGTCCAAATCATAAAACAAGGCATGCTCTGGATACAAGGGCCCTCCCTTCAATGCTGCCTATCGCGCCTCCTGCTAGCCTATAGGTCCCGACCGCACTCGCTCACAGGAGTCCCGCCAGCGGAACTACTCATGAAATGTACACTTAAAACTCGGCTGTCTCTCATTCATCCAGTCCTGTCAGACATTGTTGAGGGCAAGCGCCGGTCCCAAAATGAGTGCCATGACCGTAACTCAAAGGGGAGATGTATAGAAATCGATGACCCTGTATTTGTTCTTAATCACGCCTTGGGGCCCAAGTGGCTCGAGGGTACTGTAATTGGCAAAGAGGGGAATAGGTTCATAGTGTTCAGACTTAACAATGGACAGATATGCCGCAAGCATCTGGACCAAGTAAAAAAAAAGGTTCAGCATGGACACTGAGGAACCTGAGGAAGATCATGAGATGTTGCTCACACCACTGCCAGTGAACACGCAACAAGAACCTTCAACAGTATGCACAGTCCCTGCTGCCAGCCCGGACAAGCCGGAATCACCACAGGTGACAAAGACGCATGGCAAAACTCAACAACCAGAGCCCCAACTGCGGCGCTCCACGAGAGCACGTCGACCGCCTGAAAGACTCAATCTTTGACCCAAAGACGTTAGTGGGGGGGAGGTGATGTCATGTATGTAAACTTCAGGTAACTGTAACCTTCATGTAACAACACTGTACACTGTATACACCCAAGAAATGCACACCTTGACTACAGGGGGTGAACTTGTGGGAGACACTCCTCACCTGGTCATCCAGGTATATAAAGGGAGGTCCCACGCAGGGTCAGGGCTCCTTAGTCCTGTGAATAAAGGTACAGGTCACAGAGTGACCTTGTCTCCAGTATGTGTCTCGTGTTGATTTGCAGTAGTGTAAGGACACAACACATCCGAAAGACGGCACTTCCGACAGTGCAGCACTCCCTCAGCACTGCACTGGAGTGTCAACCTAGATTTTTTTTTGCTCAAGTCCCTGATGGGGGACTTGAACCCACAACCTTCTGACTCAGAGTGTTGTCTTGCTGGCTCGTGATTGAAGGAAAGGGAAACAAAGGGATATGGTAAAAGTGTGGGCACATGGAATTGGGACTTCTGCTCATGTGGAGGATTAATACGAATCCAGATTGCTCGGATTGCATGCCCAGTATCTGTATTGTAATTTATATGTAAATTAATGGTCACATGTTAATACAGCGATGATGCATCTTAGGCTGTGCTGCATTAAAACAGACATCACAGTATCTCCCAGGCAACACAAATAGAAAGAAAATACAAGTAGACTTAT
This sequence comes from Pristiophorus japonicus, assembly GCF_044704955.1. NCBI lineage: Eukaryota > Metazoa > Chordata > Chondrichthyes > Pristiophoridae > Pristiophorus > Pristiophorus japonicus. The sequence goes on from NC_091979.1 coordinate 36,658,102, forward strand.
GAACAGTGACTATTCATCAATAATGGATGTACATGTTTACTTTCTTGCCAACTTGCAAACAAGTTGGTTATTACAGGGATGAGATGGAAGATCGAATCCATCAATCTTCTAGCGTATTGTGAAATCAGTAAGACAGAACAGACACAATACACTTCAATGACAAAATATAATTAAAAGAAAAAATGTAGTTGACAGCAAGTGATGGTGTGAGAGTTAGGAGTGGTGGTCAGAAGCCTGGTTGAGAAGATTTTGAAAGTCAGAAAGATCAGACAATCAGATGCTGTGATTGGTGTAATAATCTCGACATTTAGGCAAGTTTAATATACAAATGTATTCCATATAAACCTAACTTCGTCATCAACACATCAGATATTTTTTCAAATTTGGAAATGCAGAGACAAGGAATTTGGACAATTGTACAGCACAATGCTTGCTGAAGTTAATGAATAAGAGTTTTGCCATTATTAACACTGGAATATGCGACTTATATTTCTCATAAAAGATTTGTAGCTCATTGTAAAGGTTTGTGACAATTGAAATTGACAAGCTAAGTGTCCATTCTCGACCAATGTAATAGAAACATTTGGACTGCGAATTCACAGTGCTGTTAAATTGGCTCTTAAGAGCATAAGAACATAAGAAATAGGAGCAGGAGTAGATCACCTGGCCCCTCGAGCCTGCTCTGCTATTTAATAAGATCATGGCTGATCTGATCATGGACTCAGCTCCACTTCCCTGCCCACTGCCCATAACCCTTTATTCTCTTATCGTTCAAAAATCTGTCTATCTCCACCTTAAATATATTCAATGGCTCAGCCTCCACAGCTCTCTGGGGGAGAGAATTCCACAGATTTACAATCCTCCGAGAGAAGAAATTCCTCTTCACCTCAGTTTTGAATGGGCGGTCCCTTATTCTCAGACTATGTCCCCTAGTTTTAGTTTCCCCTATGTAGAAATATCCTCTCTGCATCCACCTTGTCGAGCCCCCTCAGTATCTTATAGGTTGTGATAAGATCACCTCTCATTCTTCTGAACTCCAATGTGTATAGGTCCAATCTACTCAACCTAAGTCAACTCCCTCATCTCCGGAATCAACTTAATGAACCTTCTCTGAAATGCATCCAATGCAAGTATATCCTTCCTTAAATACGGAGACCTAAACTGTATGCAGTACTCGAGGTGTGGCCTCACCAATGCTCTGTACAGTTGTGGCAGGATTCTCTGCTTTTATACTCTATCCCCCTTGCAATAAAGGCCAACATTCCATTTGCCTTCCTGATTACTTGATGTACCTGCATACTAACTTTTTGAGTTTATGCACAAGGACCCCAGGTCTCTCTGTACTGCAGCACTTTGCAATTTTTCTCCATTCAAATTATAATTTGCCTTTCTATTTTTTCTGCCAAAATGGATAACCTCACATTTTCCCACATTATCCTCCAACTGCCAAATTTTTGCCCACTCACTTAGCCTGTCTATATCCCTTTGCAGATTGTTTGTGTCCTCCTCACAATTTTCTTTCCCATCCACCTTTGCATCATCAGCAAACTTGGCTACATTACACTCGGTCCCTTCATCCAAGTCATTAATATAGATTGTAAATAGTTGAGGACCCAGCACCAGTCCCTACTGCAGCTCACTAGTCACTGTTTGCCAACCGGAAAATTACCCGTTTATCCCGACTTGCTGCTTTCTGTTCGGTAGCCAATCCTTTATCCACGCTAATATGTTACACCCAACCCCGTGAACTTTTATCTTTTATGTAGCACCTTATCGAATGCCTTCTGGAAATCCAAGTACACCACATCCAATGGTTCCCCCATATCCACCCTGCTCTTTACATCCTCAAAAACTCCAGCAAATTTGTCAAATATGTCCCGCAATTGCTTCCTTCATAATGGACTCCAGCATTTTCCCAACGACAGATATTTGGCTAATTGGTCTTTAGTTTCTTGCTTTTTGAATGCCTCCTTTTTTAAATAGGGTCATTACATTTGTGGTTTTACAATCCGCGGGGACCGCCCCAGAATCCCGGGAATTTTTGTAGATTACAACCAATACATCCACTATCTCTGCAGCCACTTCTTTTAAGACCCTAGCATGTAAGCCATCAGTTCCAGGGTACTTGTCCACCTTTAGTCATATTATTTTACTGAGTACTACTTCATTAGTGATAGCGATTGTATTAAGTTCCTCCCTCCCTATAGCCCCTTGATTGTCCACTATTGGGATGTTTTTAGTGTTTTCTACCATGATATAAAGTATTTGTTCAACGTCAATGCCATTTCCTTGTTCTCCATTATTAATTCCCCAGTCTCATCCTCTAGGGGACCAACATTTACTTTAGCCAGTCTTTTCCTCTTTATGTACCTGTAGAAACTCTTACTAACTGTTTTTATATTTTGTGCTAGTTTACTTTCATAATCTATCTTCCCTCGCTATCATTTTTTTAGTCGTTCTTTGCTGCCTTTTAAAAGTTTCCCAATCCTCTGGCCTCCCATTAGTCTTGGCCACATTGTATGCCCTTGCTTCTTGTATTAACACATAAGAACATTATGGGCTCCATTATAGTGTGCGATCTTATCTGATTTTCTTCTGTGTGCTCCAGCCAGTTGACTATTTAATGTTCAAGCGCAAAAGGGGAAAATGTGCCCTCATCTGCAGGATGTTGGTCTCCTAGAGGATGAGACTGGGGAATTAACTCAGTCATGCTCATTTTAGTCTATGTTGTAGAGTATTGACTGTTTCACTAAGCAAGGACTAATGATCTAGCTCCTCTTTTGTGTCATTAACCACAATCACTTTCCTGTAATCAGGAAGGTAGATGAGCGAAAAAGACCAAAAACTTCCATCTGGCCAGTCCTAAAATTTAGATGAATACATTGACTTCACTGGGTAAAAAAATAATTTTGCTATATGTAGTGACGTGATGCAGATGTTTTGTTAAGATTTCCATCAGTTGGTATTTCTACTAAAATTGTAAACACATTCTAAAAGAATGCATTTACAATTTTGCTGCAATTCTTCAGGAGAGATCTTCAAGAGCACATTTGTGATGTCAGTACACTTAGCAACCAGGAAGACTTTTTATTGCCCTATCATCAGGATCACATCAAGGTAGTTTGCTCCATCAAGCTGAACTGTCTTTAATTGACAATTAAAGATTCATCTCAGCCAATCAGCTTTTCAAATGAACTGTGACTGCATCTCTTAAAATAAAATGCCGAGAATCTGAAAGCAGTAACAGGAAGCTACAAAACACCTGATAAAACGTGTTTTTTTTTAGTTCTACTTTCTCCTTTAACTTATTCAGCAGCTTTGTTTCCCATAAGAAGGTTTTATCTTGTTGCCTTTGACTGAGAAGCATTCCTTCGGTTTGGGATTGATGGAGAGATTCAACGGCCTAAGTTAATATTGTTCCTATAAAAATGAGCTCTATGGTCCGGTAACAGTAACCAGATCTTGCGAATGGCTGTGACATAATTAATACATGGACTATTTCAAGGCATTGATGAAAAGCACTCAACTGCTGTACAGTATTGCAGAGAAGTTGTTTGAATCCAACACCATTTTCAGCAAAATCTCTGACATGCTATGACATACAGTATATACATTTAATACACTGTACAACACTCTGTTGTTGCAATCAATTTGCAATCCTATTGACATGATTTAGCACTACAACCTAAAAGGCACTCAAAAAAATCTTGTCAGTATTGCTTCACATGGCACCGAACATGATTTGCCTTACTACTCTAGCACTATCTGGCTATAAAATTGAGCAAAACACCATCATGCTGTCCTTCAAAATAAGCCTGACAAAAATGATGAATCGCCTAAACCATATTGACCTTCCTTAGTTCCTTTCTTTTATTGAATGCCATCTAGTTAGATGATGCGTAAAGATATTGCTGGTAGCAGGGCACTCATGATTTATGGCCTGGGCTTTCTCTAATACGCTCTGTAACAACCTTTACAAGCATTCCATTGTCCATTATTAAGCTCCCATATAACAACAAAGTAAACGGTTCACAGCAGTTAATGTCCAGGTATCTGTCTTACAAATATTTGTATTGTTTGATGGGCTGCCCTTAAATCTCAGGTTTTCTCAAAAGAAGGGGGAAATGCAACTAATTGACAATTGGTCATTTAAAGAGGCTGTGCCATTTAGCAAAAACGTAAGAGTAATAGTCATTGGGACATTCAGGGGCCTCCCTCTCTTCCGCGGCTATGTGCATGTCCGGGTGTCCCTGGAGAGGGAGCATGTGGCGTCCGTCGATAGGCTTGAGGCCTTCCGCAAACTGTGCTCACTGGAGGGACTGGAATACATAGTCAACACCAAGAACAAAATTAAGCTTTAATCAGATAAATTTTCTTTTGGTCTACTTATAGTAGTAGGCAGTCCCTCGTATCGAGGATGGCCCACTTCCACACCAAAAAGGGATGAGTTTACAGGTGTTGCAATGAGAGACCTGATTTTCCAGGTCGCGAACTAAATATTGAAGGATGGAAGATGCCTGTGTGTGGATTCTCTTAACATGGGGTGGGGGCCACTGTACACCAGCCACCACATGGGCTTGACAGAGCTAGGTCTTGGTCCAGTGGCAAGGGTTAACCAAGACGACTGGAGACCTGCTCTGCTGCACGGACTTAGTACGCCCACATATTCTTACTGTCCATAGACTGCAGTGTGGGCTGGCCCGTGCTGCCATTCATAACTTTTGAGTGTCAAACAAGTTGTAACTGTTTAATCAGCTTCTAGCTCACAACGCTTTGAAATGCAGGCCATTGCCAATTGAATTCAAACATGTGCCCCCTTGTTAAAGGGCACAATCATCAGAACCTGTAAACTAATCAAAAATGTTCAACAAATCAAATCAAAATTTGGTTGCCGGGGGTGATGATGCACTCCAGGCCCTCCGGTACCCACCGGTCGTGGAAGGCCTTGAGCATGCTGGTGGACACCGTGTGCTTCATCTCCAGAGACACCCCCGGGCGCGAACGTAGCAGCGGAAGAGAGGCAGACAGTCAGTCAGGCTGAATGACCCTCTTGGTCTATGTCATGTATTTAACCATCTTGTAATGACAGAGTCATATAACTAAAACTCATGTACACTGTACCTGTACCCTAGAAATGCACACCCTGACCACAGAGGGTGAACTTGCGGGAGACACTCCTCACCTGGGTTTCCAGGTATAAAAGGGGAGGTCCCAACCAGGGTCAGCACTTCTTGGTCCTGGCAATAAAGGTGAAGGTCACAGAGTGACCCTGTCTGATATATCTATGCCTCGTGTGAGTTTGTCGTAAGGTGAAGGGACATCACAGTCTACTTTAAAAAGGGGGCACTGTTGTTCATTTGATTTCTATTGATTTCACCTGTGTCATCCTAATTGGCATTTTTAAGAGTTCGAACATTCAGAGGTATTTGTATATAATGTTGAAAGTTTAACATCCTAAACTATCAAGATTATGAAGGGAATTTCACGACTGATTCAAGAAAATTATCCACTATGGTGAGAGCATGAAATAGTGAGGGAGACATTTTAAAAGTAGAAAGTTAGAAATCAAAAGGGAAGTTGGTTCGAACTTTTTCACCCAAAGAGTCATAGAACTGTGGAATAATTATTGGGGAAGATCACTGAAGCAGGTGCTATAAATGGGTTTCATTAGAAACATTTAGGAAAATAGGGATCAAGCTTCGGACGCCCGCGAGAACGGCGCTCATCAGAGAGGCCCGCCTAATTTATAGAACAAAAATTGCGCTGAATACTTACCTCGCGATTCTCTGATAGCTGTAGGCCCAATTCCACCTTGGAGCGACGCAGCAGGAGCTGCTGGGGGCGGAGCTACAGCCCTGCGCCGAAAACAGTGCCGGCAACTGCGGGCGTGCGCAGTAGCTGCTGGCCCTCCCAGCGTATCCTGTCTCCGGGGCGACGACCCTGTCCCAGGCCGAAGGGACGTCGCCCTTATCCCCGGCTGAGCGGCCTGCACATCTTACCCCGGAGGCGGTGGCGTCGGCAGCCTGGCATCCACTGCGTGAGGGGCTTTTTCTTCATCATCTTCTCTCTGTCCACCCCCCCCATCTTCCTCTCTTCTCCCCCCCCATTTTCTTCTCTTCCCCCCCCAATCTTCTTCTCTTCCCCCTCCCCATCTTCTTCTCTTCTCCCCCCCCCCCCCCCGCCTCTTCTCCCTGGTTCTGCAGTAGGTGAGTAGAAATAATGTTTTATTTATTGAGTGATTTTTTATTTTTTTTACATTTTTTATTTTTTAATTTGTTTGGATTGATTTATTGGTTTATTTATTGATTTATTTATCATTTATTATTGATGATGGCTCTTTATTTGTAATAGTGAAGTGGTTAATGTTTGTAAACCCCCCTTCCGCACCCCCCCGCCCCCAATCTCTCATTCCCTACGTCTGATTTTCTAAGTGTAGGCAAGGTTTTTCTGAGCGTACAAAAATCTTCACTTACTGCATTCTAAGTTAGTTTGGAGTAATTTTCACTGCCTAAGCTTGCAAAACAAGCGTAAGTGGCCAGACACGCCCCCTTTTGAAAAAAAAAATCTGTTCTAAAATGAAACTGTTCTAACTCAGTAGAACTGGAGCAAACTAAAGGCCGAGAATTGCAATTTCTAAGATACTCCATTCTAAACTAGTTGCTCCAAAAAAATAGGAGCAACTCAGGCCGAAACTTGACCACATAGGAACTAGAGTAGGCCATTTAGCTTAAAGATTTCATAGAATCGTAGAAATTTACAGCACGGAAGGAGGCCATTTCGGCCCAGCATGTCCGTACCGGCCGATCAAGAACTATCCAGCCTAATCCCACTTTCCAGCTCTTGGTCCATAGCCCTGTAGGTTACGGCACTTTAACTGTACTTTAAGTCCATATTTAGATGAGGAAAGATAGAAGGAGGCTCGAGTGGAGCATAAACTGCTTGGGCCGAATGGCCTGTTTCTGTGTCGTATATCGTATGTAATCCTATGTAAGGTCCCTCGAGCCTATTCCACCATTTAATTAGATCATGATTGCTCTGTATCTTAACTCCACTTACCTGACTTGGTTCTATGTCCCTTAATAGCCTTGTCTAACAAAAATTACATTTGAAATTCTCAATTGACTGAGCCTCAGCAGCTTTTTGGGAAGAGAGTTCCAGATTTCTGGAAAGGGAAGTTGAGGTAGATGGTGTGAGAGCAGATAGGTGGGGTTGATCTATTAATAAATGATCAGTGACGAGGCAAATCTTGTTAGATCTAATGACTTTTTTTTCGTGTTCATAAAAATTCAGAATTTATAATGACTATTTATGACATTTTTGAACAATTTCAAAACAAATTTAAACAAAATTTTGTAACACAAATTACAGCAGACTTCATGGCTATTGCCAAGTTAAATATCTCAGAACTGGTACTAATCTTAATCACCTTGCTCTCTCGGCACACACAGAAATCTATAAGCTCTTTTTAAACAGCTACTTCTTTTGTTTTAAATCCTCATCCTCTGCAAAATCCATAATCAGCCATCGATAGATGGATTGGGTACCATTACAGGCCGAAGTGGCCTCCTTCTCCCATAATACTCTTGTGAAGCGCCTTGGGAAGTTTCACTATATTAAAGGCACTATATAAATACAAGTTGTTGTTGTTTTAAGCTGTAGATAGAAACATAGGAAATAGAGAAATTTACAGCGCAGAAGTAGGCCTTATCGGCCCATCGTGTCCTCGCCGGCCGACAAAGAGCCGCACGGCCCTCGGTCAGCAGGTTACATATAAACCTATGAACAATGAACAATGGCGGAAAGGTGAAGCGCACCCAGCCCAACCAGTCCACCCCACACAACTCCGACACCCCTTACACTAAAACATTCTACATTCCACACCAACCGGAGCCATGTGACCTCCTCGGAGAGGCAAAAGCCAGATAAAAACCCAGGCCAATTGGGGGAAAAAATCTGGGAAAATTCCTTTCCGATCAATCGAATTGATCAAAACTTGTCCAGGAGATCACCCTTGGCTGTATTCAATTCTCTGTAGTAGTTACCATCGTATCTGCATCAGCCAACAAGAGGTTATGCAGTCTAATCCCACTTACTAGCTCTAGGTCTGTAACCCTGCAGGTTACGGCACTGCAAGTGCCAATCCAAGCACCTTTTAAATGTGGTGAGGATGTGAGTAAAAAAACAGCTAAAAACAATTGTAGGGAAATAAAAAACACATATAGAGGGGTCAGTCAGTCTAGGGTGTTGCTAAAGTTGCCATTATTTATGAATGAGCCTAGACGTTGAGTGTTGCCAGGCCTAACTGGTGATAACTGGTGCATCAGTCATGATCATATTGAATGGCGGTGCAGGCTCGAAGGGCTGAATGGCCTACTACTGCTCCTATTTTCTATGTTTCTATCACACTCAACTCCGATGCTGTCCTTCCCTGATGTCCACATGTGCATATCTGTCGTAGGGAGCACTTAACAATAATCAGAAGCACAAATCCTGGTTGAGTTATCCTCTCCCTAGCGTAAAAACACCGAAGACAATTGTAGCACACCTTAAGGTGGCCTCAGGGGAGATAAGCTAACTCAACACAGATCAGGGTTTGAACTTGGGACTGAAATATCCAATGATAACTCGGTGCAACTATTTTATTTTTAAAACTGGTATTGATGTTGACTGTCCCACTCAATATTTCTCCTGGCTCCTCTATTTTTCTGTACCTGCCAAGATTTTTATAATTTACTCAATCCTCCAGATTCCTTGTATATTATAAAGGCTGAGGTTCATTTTTAACAAGATAGATGGACTGACAATCACCTACAACTGATATGTTAAAATGAGTGATCCGAACATATCACAATGAAACAAGAATTAAATAAACCCCAAAATAGGCAAACTACAAACCGTAGGCCTTGAAATTTTACTGTACAAAGGTGAGCAAATGAATGTCAGGCAAGGGTCATTGGAAGCACTCTGGCCTAAGAGTCAGAAGGTTGTGGGTTCATGTTCCAATCTCGAGACTTGAGCACACAATCCTGGTTGACTGATGGACTGCTGCACTATCAGAGGTGCTGTCCTTCAGTTGAGACATTAGACCGAGGCCCCGTCTGCCCCCCTCAGCTGAATGTAAAATATTCTGTGGCACTTGTAATGTATGTAGCACCCAAATCACTGACTCCACACGGTTTGGTTTTGTAGTAACTGCTATGACCTTAGTCTGTTTATTGTGTAACTCCAGAGTGCCTCTCAGGTGTGGTGGGCAGCCTTTTATACTCTGTCTTGCAGGTACTTTCAGGTCTCCCACCACAGTGCCCTCTGTGGCGCACCATTGTACTTATACATTTAATGTACCTGGACAATACATAACAGCACTATTTCAAAGAGGAGCAAGAGAGTTCTCCCCAGTGCCCTGGCCAATATTAATCTCTCAACCAACTTCACGAAAACAGATAATCTGCTCATTATCACATTGCTATTTGTGAGAATATGCTGTGTGCAAATTGGCTGCTGTGTTTCCTACATAACAGAGATTACACTTCAAATGTACTTCATTGGTTGGAAGGCACTTGGAGATGTCCTGAGGTACTGAAAGACGCTGTATAATTGCAAGTTCTTTCTTTCTTCTTCTGATGTTTACAAAGTAGCATATGATATTCATGGTTACCCTATTTTATTGGCGGCATCACGCCATTTAAAATAAACATTTCAAGGTGTTGAAATTTCAAAGTGACAGTGTTTTATAACAATCATTTAAAATCTACATTTGCTGATAATTAGAATGGGCTAAAGCTATAGTAGTCTTTTCCCCTATATTTCCTATGTTTTCTATCACTTACATGGAACATGCTGTCAGGCAATGACATATGACTTTAATTTCACTTTTTACAAAGGCCAAGATAACTTGCTGGTTCTATCCTTCTCACTCATGAAACAAAAGGCACATTACACCAGCAATTTTATATTGGTATAAATCTGATATAATTTTCTCATTCCCCTGAATAAATTCTCAATAATAAAATGCATCCATATAAATCGAGCATAGAAAACTCACTGCCCCTCTGGTTCATTACCATTTTAAAACTAGCACTGCTGCAGTGTAAGCTGGCACTATGGTCTGAGTAAATTCTGATATTAGGAATTACTTTTCTGCTTAAGTGTCAGCTTGGCCCAGTAAGTTAGTACTTTTGATGCCACGTCAATACATTCCGGGTTCAAGTCTAATACCAGTAACTGACTGTATAGCTTACATTGACACTTGTGTCTGTTGGCCATTTAAGATAGGGATGAGGAAAAATTTCTTCACTCAGAGGGTTGTGAATCTTTGGAATTCTCTACCCCAGAGGGCTGTGGATTCTTAGTCATTTATTTACATAAGAATATAAGAAATAGGAGCAGGAGGAGGCCATTTGGCCCCTCGAGCCTGCTCTGCCATTCAATATGATCATGGCTTCAACTCCAATTCCCTGCCCGCTCCCCATAACCCTTGACTCCTTTATCGTTCAAAAATTTGTCTATCTCCATCTTAAATATATTCAATGACCCAGCAGTCTCCACAGTTCGCTGGGGTAGAGAATTCCATAGATTCACGGTCCTCTGAGAGAAGAAATTCCTCCTCATCTCTATTTTAAATGAGCGACCCCTTAGTCTGAAACTATGCCCCCTAGTTCTCGATTCCCTGTCAAGCCCCCTCATAATCTTATATGTTTCAGTAAGATCACTATTTAGGCACTAAAAGAATTAAGGGATATGGGGATAGTGCAGGAAAGTGGAGTTGGGTAGAAGATCAGCCGTGATCTTATTGAATGGCGGAGCAGGCTTGAGGGGCCGAATGGCCTACTCCTACTCCTGTCTCTTATGTCCTTATGTGCACTATAATGGGGTCGCTTACAGTCGCCACATCAGAAAACTCAATTATTTCCATCTAGGTTGCCTCAGAAAGACGGTGAAAATTCGATGGTGGTAGAAGATTCTGATGTCCGCAGAGAAGCAAATATACCTGGTATAGATGCAATGGTAATAAAGGTGCAGCAAAAGCGGGCTGGTCAGTTTGTCCAAAAGCCTGATACAAGACGACTCTAGAAGGTATTGCACGGTGAGCAAAACTTGATTAACACTCTCAGTTCCAAAGATGTTGGGATTGCCTAAAGATCAATCTAAAAAAAAAGTGCAGCATCTCAACTGACACATGGGAACATGATGCTTCTGACAGGAAAAAGTGACAAAAGATCACTGACAATGGCATGAAAAAGCTTGAAGCCAAAGAAAAGAGAGCCCAAAGGAAATCAAGGAAAGATCCACAAGTCAATTTGACATCCGATGTCCTGTGTCTGGAAAAGCCTTCCTCGTGAAAATCAGACTTTACAGTCATATGAGAACACACAACCTGTATTAATTGTAGATAAAAAATTCATAGGCTGTCACCATTGACAATGATGGACAAACCATCAGATCAGACAGCAGGTTGACACTCCAGTGAAGGAGTGCTACCAGAGAGATTGAGGCAGATTTGCTACAAGATACAGGAGAGAAATTTGTGTTCACCAGCAAAGTTGTCAGGAGTTAACGGCCGCTGAAAATGGCCACAACGCTAACGGAGCAAAATTGGTCTGCGGAGCATGGAGATTGGTGCAGTGCTTACCTTCCATGCAACACCATCCTGGTGGCATTGCTGGAGGCATCCGAGATGAAGTTCCTGTCCCGGTGCGGTGTTGCAGCTTCCCACAGCATCTGGGATCGAGATTGTGGAGCTCGCAAGGAATTGTGGGTAATGAAGAGGTCCGAGAATTAAAGGGACCATGCACATTGAAGCAATACAAATTGACATGAAGTGAAACAATGCAGTTTTCAGCCCTTTCTGCCTATTAAAAATATTCAAGATTAAAAAAGAAGTCCCAAGTGTGAATATTGAGTTCTAAAAGCTAAATTATATTCCTAACTTCAATAAATGGGAAAACTGCCTCCGCACTAACACAAATGGCTCAGCAAGCCAGGGAAGGGGTACCCAGGGTCTCGCTTTGTGCAGGGGGTCAACATGGCACAACAGACCCTCTACCCATAGGGGCCATGAGGCCCTCCAAAAAGAAGGATGTGGGAGTACATCACCGAAGCTGTCACTGCCAGCAGTGTCACCCCCACCATTTGGCTCCAAAGCCCAAAGAGGCTTCATGACCTCAGACCACTGGTCAAAGTCAGTGAATGTATATTCAAAAGCCATCTCCTGCCAACTGCACCACTAGCCTCACACACTGCTCAATGCACAGCCCCCAATCACTCACCTATCAACAATGTGCACCAATCATGGGGCACATCTCCCATTCCTAGCCTCGCCTCACCCCTTTGGAGGAGATGGTGCAAGTTATTCTTGACGGGAATGGCTGAGCCTTTGGCCAGCGGCTGGGCTGAAAGGATACAAGATTCTGGTATCCTCAAAAGTTATCTTCCTTTTGGCATGCACCTCTTGCTTTCCCGCCCTCCCTTCACCACAACTCCACCCTTGTGCATTCCTCATTTCACACACCCAAGAAATGAAGCCTGCCCTGCCAGTGGGTGACCAAGAAGAGGGAGAGTGACGAAGAACAAGGCTCCTCAAGGTCGACCATCAAGGACATTTGCAGTGTCCCCCACTGAAAGTCAACAGCCTTCCCCCAGCCATGCTGCAGCCACTGGGGTAGCACTGCGTGACATCAGTAGGATAGGCAAAGCCACACACAAGACATTTACTAAGAGAATGAATACAGGTGATGAGTTCATTTCTTGATGTAATATTGGATGTATACACGTGTACAGGTTGATTGGAAAGTTTGCTTTGTGGTGGCTTTTATTTCAACATCATGGCCAAGAGGATGTTGTGATGATCAGTAACAGATGGTAGGGTAAGGTGTGGGACTAATGTTGAAAGGGGAATTGGGGTTGTGGTCACTGGGACCGCAGGCGGATGATTCCATCCCGGATATCCCGTCCAGAAAGGGACTGTCTGGGATGCATCCTTCCATCTGATTCCTCCTCTTCCGATTCCTCCTCTTCAGCTTTCTCTTCTGTGACTTCCTTCTCTTCTGTGCCCTCCTCTTCCCTCGCAAGCGAATGCTATACATATAAAATGACAAAAAATGTTCGAAATACTCAGCTGGTCCGGCAGCAACTCGACCTGAGATATGAACTCTGTTTTTCTCTCCACGGATGTTGCATGACCAGCTGAGTATTCGCAGCATATTCTGTCTTCTCAAAGGCCTTCCATTTACCATCCGAGCCCTTGCAAGCATCCAGCAGCTCTCCCGACACACTTACAGAAACATTTTCACATCTATTACCACTTCAATAAAATCAAAATAAGTCCAAAATCTTACATTCAAATGCACCTAATGATTTGTGTTTCCTTTAAAGAGCTGCAGACATCGCCACTGCCTGCACGCCAGGTTAACTTGGTGTGCTTAGGATCCAGCGCTGAATTCAATGCAAGGGTCAAAGTTCGCATTGGCGACCTTAAGTGAGCATTGCACACTGATTCATGTCACCATGCAGCCATTTTTTCTTTCAGATCGCTACCAGTTACCGGCAGCACAAAGGGGAAGGGGAATATAGCAGCCACCACGGGACCCGCCATCAGCTGGAATGGCAGTCAGTAGATGAATTTCTAGCTCTTAATTTTTATGATTTGCACGCAAAGGATAGATATGATAATATGACAGAAATGATTGTGTCTGGCCCAACAAATTTCTTTTTAATGAATCCAAAGCTTGGTATAGTGTGAATTAGCAGGTTGTAGTTTCAAGGCTCACTCCAGCAATTAAAGCACAGTCTAGACTGACACTTCAGTGCATTCCTGAGGGAGCGCTGCATTATTATAGGTGGCATTATCTGATAAGTTGTTAAACTACGGCCTTGCCTGCCTGTTCAGGTGGATGTAACTATGTAGGCACTATTTGTCCCAGCCAACATTTACTCTTCAATCAACACCTTAAAACAGATTAACTACTCATTACTAGTTGTGGGACCTTGGTTGCTGTGTTTCCCAACAAAACAAATTTCATTTCAAAAGTAATTAATTGCCTGTGACGCACATTGTGACATCTGGAGGACATGAGAGATACTATATAAATTCAAGTTCTTTCTTTCTTTTAAAGTTTGCACAAAATAAGATCCACTTTAGTGGAAATTTATCATATTGTCAAAATGGCACAAGTTGCAAGAGTAAGTGATTCTTGTCTATTCCGTAGAAACCTTCGTCTGAGGCAATCCCTCGGAGTCGAAGATGAATTGCTTTCGCACTAAAAATGAGTTCTCAGGTGACTGATGAGTCCAATGCTGGATCTACAGTCTCTGTCACAGGTGGGGCAGACGATGGTTGGAGGGACAGGTGGGTGGGGTGCTTGGGTTGCCATGCGCTTCTTCTGCTGTCTACGCTTGGCTTCAGCTTGCTCCCGGCGAAGAGACTCGAGGTGTTTGGCGCCTTCCTGGATGCTTTTCCTCCGCTTGGTGTGATCTTGGGCCAGGGATTCCCAGGTGTCGGTGGGGATGTTGCACTTATTCAAGGAGGCTTTGAGGGTGTCCTTGAAGCTTTTCCTCTGCACACTTGGGGCTCGCTTGCTGTCTCAAAGCTCCGAGTAGAGCCCTTGTTTTGGGAATCTCGTACATCTGCCCTTGTTGACAGTGGGGCTCCGAGGTATGGAAAATGGTCCACGTTGTCCAGGGTCTCATCATGGGTTTTGATAATCAGGGGCAGTGCTGTGAGGTGGGTGTAGGTTGGTAGAGGACCTTTGTCTTACGGTTGTTTAGTGTAAGACTCATGCTCTCATATGCTTTGATAAAGGTGTTGACGATGGCTTGGAGTTTGGCCTCCGAGTGTGCGCAGACACAAGCGACTTCCGCGTACTGTAATTCAATGACAGAGAATGGGACAACCTTGGATCTGGTGTGGAAGCGACAGAGGTTGAACAGTTTCCCATGTGTTCTGTAGATTAGCTCCACTCCACCGTACTGAGGGTGAGATGGAGCATTGCAGCAAGGAACATCGGGAAGAGGGTTGGTGCGATGACACAGACTTGCTTGACCCCAGTCCAAGAATACATAAATGTTAGAAATACATAAATATTACAACCACAGAAACAGGCCATTGGACCCAAACCGTATGGTTTTTCCCATTACAAAAACAACAGCATAGCATTTATATAGAGCCTTTAATGTAGTAAAACATCCCAATGCGCTTCACAGGAGCATTATTAAACAAAATTTGACACTGAGCCACTTAAGAATATATTAGGACACATGACCAAAAGAAGTGTCTTAAAGGAGGAGAGAGAGGCAGAGAGGCGGGGAGGTTTAGGGAGGAATTCCAGAGCTTAGTGCTTAGGCAGCAGAAGGCATAGCCACCAATCGTGGAGCGATTAAAATCAGGGATGTGCCAAAGACACAATTGGAGGAGCGCAGATATCTAGGATGGTTGTTGGGGCTGGAGGAGTTAAAAAAATTGGCTGTGTGGTTGATAATGAAGAAGAAAGCTGTAGACTGCAGGAAGATATCAATCAACTGGTCAGTGGCAAATTTTATTCAATCTTGAGAAGTGTAAGGTAATGCATTTGGGGAGGGCTAACAAGGCAAGGGAATACACAATAAATGGTAGGACGTTGAGAAGTGCAGAGGAATAAAGGGACCTTGGAGCACATGTCCATAGATCCTTGAAGGAAGCTGGCCAGATAGATAAGGTGGTTAAGAAGGCATATGGAATACTTGCCTTTATCAGCCGAGGCATAGAATACAAGAGCAGGGAGGTTCTGCTTGAACTGTATAAAACAGTAGTTAGGCCACAGCTAGAGTACTGTGTGCAGTTCTGGTCATCACATTACAGGTAAGATGTGATTGCATTAGAGAGGGTACAGAAGAGATTTACGAGGGTGTTGCCTGGACTGGAGGAGGCTGAGGGGAGACCTGATTGAGGAAATTATGAGGAGTCTGGATAGAGTGGATAGGAAGGACCTGTTTCCCTTAGCAGAAAGGTCAACAACCAGACAGAATAGATTTACAGTGATTGGTAGGAGGTTTCGAGTAGATTTGAGGGGAAATATTTTCACCCATAGGGTCTGGAACTCACTGCCTGAAAGGGCGATAGAGGCAGAAACCCTCACATTTAAAAAGTACTTGGATATGCACTTGAAGTGCCATAACCTACAAGGCTACAGACCAAGAGCGGGAATGTGGGATTGGGCTGGATAAATCTTTGTCGGCCAGTGAGGACACGATGGACTGAAATGGCCTCCCTCCGTGCTGTAAATTTCTAAGATTCTATGACTGCTCTCCATCAATATCAGATCAATATCTTGAGCCTTGGGGGTGAATTTTAACTAAATAAAATGGGTGGGTCTGGTGTGTGGGAGTAGTTAACTTGTTAAGAGTCAGTATCTCGACAGGAACCCGCCTCCAATCCGCCTACTTCCAGTTTTAAGGCGGTGGGATGTCAATTTAAATATTATAATGAGGCTGGAAGCCTCTTCCTTAACCTACATTTTGTTTTAACTCCATCTGGTCGGGTTTTACAGACCTTGTAAAACCTGGCAGTTACAGCAAGGCATGAACTGCTGCATCCAGGAGGTAAGTGCCTTGATACCTACCTCCTGGATCCAACGGCCCTGCCTAACCCACCCCACATGATCGGAGACCCCCTCACGAGGCCTCCAATCACCTTCCAAGATACAGCCCCCCACCGATTGAGCAAGAAACTGGCTACAATCCTCTGGTGGCCAGCCCCAAACTTCCTCCTCCCGCCCCCCCTTCCCCCCCCCCCCCGCCCCCCACTCCCACAATCTTCCTCCTTCCACCCCCCAATCCTCCACAGGACCCAATCTTCCTCCTCCTGCCCCCCCCTCCACCCCCCCACAATCTCCCTCCTCCCGCCCAATCTTGTGGAGGCCAGCACCAGCCCCCAGCTGATCCCACCTCCCTCCTCTGCGTGGCCTAGAACCTCTCCATCTGGCTGGCTGCAGATGGGAAACAGAGCCTTCAGATGCAAATAGGGCCCTCCAGTTAAAGTTGTCAGGGCCTACAGGAAGGTCATTTCCAGGATTTTCCACCTGCATTGGAGACCCCCGCCCCCCCCCCCCACCCACAACCCGCCTTCCCCATCAAAATCTAGCCCCCGGTCATAAACTTTGCAGTTTCCTATCTGCTGCTAGTCTCATTTTCCTAAGTTGTGCCTTGGAAAATGAAAACGTGTATAAAGAACTCTCTATAAAATTGCCAGCAACTTTTCTTTTGAGGGAGGGTGTGAATTTCTAGATATTAGTGCCAGGGAACTGATCAGTTACCATAAGTACTGCGCGCTACCAATTCAGCAACAGAAAAAGTCAAGACGTTTTTGCAAAAGTCAAGACGATCTTGGGAATGCGACCTCCGTTTGCTGTTCATTTATATTTAAAGCACTGCCTCGTTCTGGTCTCCATGTGGGCCTGGGCACATGAGATCACGATTCAATTGCATGCAGTAAATGTGTCAGGAAATCTGAGGCTAAACCACTCCAGCTCAACACTGTGCTTGCCTTACAATGATACAAGTATACTGGTGCATTGAACCAGCTCCGCATTCTTAGCAGGCAACAGGAGGAGCTAATCGTTCAGTCGTCAGCTCCCAGGATCCACGAGAAAGGACTTCTGTGCTGGTGTCAGGTTTTCGGAGCTTGGGTCATTTACACTTGCGAGTTGCAGGGAGGGCACATAGCCCATAAAGAAAGAAAAGAGAGACTTGGATTTATAGAGCGCCTTTTTCAGCCTCAAGACTATCCAAAGCACTTTACAGCCAATCAAGTACTCTTGAAGTGTAGTTGTTATGTATGTAACTATGCAATACTTGCCACTAGAGGGCACGACTGTTGGAGTCCTAATGGTCACCTGCACACACGTACAGGGCCAGTATAAAAGGTTGGCTGCCATGTTGTTTAGGCACTCTGAAGTTGAAATAAAGAAGACTAAGGTCACACTAAGTTTAGCTCACAGTAGTCAGCCTCGTGGAGTGCTTCTATACACTACAATTGGTGACGAGTAACAGAATATGAACCTTCATGCAACCATGGCTGCCGTTGGAATATTAGAGAGATTCGTAGGGGGTGATGATTGGGTGGCCTTTGTCGAGTGTCCCGACCAGTACTTCGTGGCCAACGAGCTGGAAGGAGACACTAACGCGGCCAAGTGCAGGGCGGTTCTCCTCACCGTCTGTGGGCCTAAAATATACGGCCTCATCAAGAATCTGCTCGCACCGACAAAACCAAGAGAAAAGAAATATAGAGAGTTGTGCACGCTGGTTTCGGGACCACCTCAAGCCGAAGGAGAGTATCCTCATGGCCAGATATCGTTTTTACATGCACCATCGCTCCAGGTTCCAGAACGTGGCGGATTATGTCGCCGACCTGAAACACCTCGCGGGACCCTGTGATTTTGGAGCTGCGTTGGAGCAAATGCTGTGGGACTTTTTCATGCTCGGCATCAGCCACGAGGTCATTCTTCGAAAGCTGCTGGCTGCCGAAACCCTGGACCTGAGCAGGGCCGTCGCAATCGCCCAGGCATGCAGGGCCACGGACGATAACAGGTATCTTCTCAACATCGAAGCTCACCGGCAAGTACTGGGCATAAAATGACGTCGCCAGCAGGCCGTACTGCATATGGCAGGGCCTATACGTCTGCGACTGCAAGACCCGTAATGACTTACAGTCCACCATTGGGGATGAATGTGAATCCATTAGCTCAGTGTTGGTGCTGCGGGGAGTAATCATCGGGCCCATCAATGTCGATTCAAGCATTACATGTGATGATGAGGCACCTCCAGCGAATGTGCAAACGTGCTGCGACATACCACGTGGCAGAGGATGATCGATCCGGCGCGGATCACGCAGCACAGGCAACTCAACCCGAGGAAGAAGTGTATGAGGTACATACCTTCACCACCAAAAGCCTTCCTATAAATGCTGAAAGTCAAATTAAATGGCGTTCCAGCATCCATGGAGTTGGTCATGGGTGTGAGTCAGTCAATAATCAGCCAGAAGGCTTTCAAGAAACGGTGGGGCAATAAAGCACATAGGCCCAAACTGAGTCCGATTAATGCAAAGCTGAGTACATACACCAGTCATTGGAAGTGTGGCAGTGAAGGTATCGTATGATGGAGTGGTGCATGACCTATCATTGTGGATTGTTCCAGGCAATGGCCCAACGCTGTTCGGCAGAAGCTGGCTAGAAAAGATTAGATGGCATTGGAATGACATCAAAGCACTATCTTCAGTGGATGACACCTCGTGTGCTCGAGTGCTAAGCAAGTTTCTCTCGCTATTCGAACCAGGCATCGGCAACTTCACAGGCGCCACCCATCTAGGCTCCGATGCATGGCCCGTCCATCATAAGGCTCAGATGGTTCCGTACATGATGAGGGAGAAAGTCGAGATCGAACTGGACAGACTCCAACGCGAAGGAATCATATCGACAGTCAAGTTCAACGAATGGGCCAGTCCAATTGTCCCAGTATTGAAAAGCGATGGCATGGTCAGAATCTGCGGAGACTACAAGGTAATGATTAACCACTACAGGACCAAAACTCGCTGCCCAAGGCGGATGACCTGATCGCAACGTTAGCGGGGGGGGGGGGGGGGGGGGGTGGGGCGGGGGAAGTCATTCACCAAGTTGGACCTAACCTCCACCTACATGACACAGGAGCTGGCTGAATCTTCAAAAAGACTGACATGCATCAACACACACAAAGGGCTGTTTATATACCACAGGTGCCCTTTTGGGATTCACTCGGCTGCAGTCATTTTCCAGAGAAACATGGAGAGTTTGCTGAAATCTGTTCTGCGCACCGTTGTGTTTCAAGACAACATGCTGATCACTGGTCGTGACACCATCGAACATCTACACAACCTGGAAGAGGTTCTAAATTGCCTAGACAGAGTGGGACTCAGGCTGAAACACTCCAAGTGCGTTTTCCTGATGCCAGAAGTTGAATTTTTGGGGAGAAACATTGCAGCAGACGGCATCAGGCCCACGGACTCAAAGACAGAGGCCATCAAGAATGCACCCAGACCACAGAATGTGACAGAGCTGTGTTCGTTCCTGGGACTCCTCAACTATTTCGGTAACTTTCTACCCGGGTTGATCACGTTGTTAGAGCCTTTGCACATGTTGCTACATAAGGACGGCAACTGCGTTTGGGGCAAATCTCAAGACAGCCTTTGAGAAAGCCAGGAACCTGCTATGTTCAATAAGTTACTTGTACACTATGATCCATGTAAACGTTTAGTGCTAGCTTGGGATGCCTCATCGTACTGGGTCGGCTGTATGTTAGAGCAAACCAATGTATCGGGCAACCTCCAACCGTTTGCATATGTGTCTAGAAGTCTGTCTAAGGCTGAGAGAGCCTATAATATGGTCGAGAAAGAGGCATTAGCATGTGCATATGGGGTTAAGAAAATGCACCAATACCTATTTGGACTTCAGTTTGAGCTTGAAACTGACCACAAGCCGCTCATTTCGCTGTTTTCAGAGAGCAAAGGTATCAACACCAATGCTTCGTCCCGCATCCAAAGATGGACACTAATATTATCTGCTTATGACTATGTAATCCGCCACAGATCAGGCACTGAAAACTGTGCCGATGGTCTCAGACGGCTACCATTACCCACCACTGGGGTTGAAATGGCGCAGCCCGCAGACTTGCTACTGGTCATGGATGCTTTTGAGAGTGAGGGATCACCTGTCACAGATCGTCAGATCAGGACCTGGACCAGTCAGGATCCTGTGCTATCATTAGTAAAAAGTTGCATCCTAAATGGGAACTGGTCGGCCATTCCCGGGAAATGAAGATGAAATTAAGCCGTTTCACCGACGCAAAGATGAAATGTCCATCTAGTCAGATTGTCTCTTATGGGGTAATCGTGTGATTTTGCCAAAATAAGACAGGGAAACGTTTATATGCGACCTACACAGTACCCACCCAGGCATTGTCATGATGAAGGCAATTGCAAGGTCGCATGTTTGATGGCCCGAAATTGACTCGGACTTGGAATCATGCATGCATCAGTGCAACACTTGCTCGCAACTGAGCAATGCACCAAGGGAGGCTCCACTGAGTCTATGGTCATGGCCCTCCAAACCATGGTCCAGGATCCATTTTGCCGGCCTCTTTCCAGGAAAGATGTTTTTAGTAGTTGTGGACGCTTACTTCAAATGGATTGAATGCGTAATCATGTCATCCAGCACATCCACAGGCACCATTGAAAGCCTCCAGGCAATGTTCACCACCCATGGCTTGCCAGACGTCCTTGTCAGCGACAATGGACCGTGTATCATCAGCTCGGAATTCAACGAGTTTATGACCCGCAATGGCATCAAGCATGTCAGGTCCGCTCCGTTTAAGCTTGCGTCTAATGGTCAAGCTGAAGGGGGGGTGCAAAATTCACAAGAACCCCCCCTGTGTTTGGGCTCATTCGAAAGGAAATTTAATTTGGGACTATCTACCGAAAAGTTTGGAACCCTAAAGTGCTTATGGACTAACAGGAGACGACCTGATTAAGTGAGACTTTCTGGGTGTGAGGACTCAAGTAACATGTCTGGAAAAATGAGTATTTGAGAATCCTTCTCCACAAGAGACATTAACATTACAAAATCACCCAGAGATAGCTACCCATAAACATGGATCTGGAAGACCATTTCAGCATATACATCACAAAGGGGCCCAATCCAGCCTGTATGTGAAAAACTAAGCACAAAAGGACACTGCAATTACCAGACTAAGATTTCCATCAGGAAGCAGTTTTCGAACATTAACCCACCCAAAACATATCAACTTTTAACGAGCCCGCCAAAATATTACAAAGGAGCGCCAAGCCCGCAAAATTTAAACAAAGAATTCTGAAAAGATTTGGCGCCAAGATTAGAACTACTCAAACCGTATAACTGGCCCCTGTTTTCAACAGAGGGGATTGCTTGGTAGCTACAAGGTTACTACTACCTCATCAAGACAAGGAGAGAAACCAACACGACAGTTGTAAATTAATTTCTCCAGCCTCGAAGTCCTGAAGGAAGGAAGAACATCACCATCACGGCAGCAACCAACCACAACCAATGTGGTATCAACGTGGAAAACCACCACGATTGACCAAACTTGAAACAAAACTCTAACGGGAAAAAAACGAACAATCGAAAAGTTTCCACTCTACAATCTGATCCTGACCTACGAATGGGTAAAACATTACCTAATGACTGTAGAAACTTATTTCTAACCAAAGAAAATGGGTACTTACCCCACAGATCCAAAACGCGCCTTACCGCATCAGTGGACTCAACCCAACTGAAGATTGCGCAGCAGAAAGTCTTCTCCGACGTTAAGGGTTCACAAGCAGACCCTACCACATCCAGCGAACCCCAAAACCTCGATCTACTGTTAACTGTCAAAAGGATTGGTAAACATAGTCCCTGCCTGCCCTGGAGCTAGAATTAGGTATTGGGAGGTGGGGGGTGTAATTCTACTGTAACCCCCTTTGAATGTGATATGTTGCTCTCTATTAGAGTCATTATAAGCTATTGTAACCCTCTATGAGTGTGTAAGGTATTGTTTTTCAATAAGTTTGAATATGTTTTGACATTGTACTTTCTTATTAGAGTAATTATAAGTTTGTAATTTCTTGACTGTAATAAAATCAAAATTCTTTTGCATCAAACCAGTTTCTTTTGCACTTTGTCACATCCCCCAAATAAATCCAGAGTCTAGAACCCAAGGGAGTGGGAGCGATTCGAATCGCTCAAGTTGGTCAGAAGGGAACCTGACCCCCTCATAGAGACCTCACCCTTACAAAATGGCGACTGTGGCAGGTCTGTGGTACAAGGGGTGTGATGTGGAGAGTGCTGGTTTGGGGCAAAGAACCAAAATGGTAGAGAGGATTTCCTCCTATGTGTATAAGAAGGTCAATGTAACTAAAGAATGGGTGCTTAGTCGATTGCGCGCTGAGCGTCCAGCTGACGCTGCAGCCCAGTGGACAGCAAGCAAAGATCACAAAGAAGCAGTAGAGAAAGCAATTTGGTTGGTCTGCCGACAGTGACAGGTCCAAGTCCTAGACAGAATGAATGAAACATTACAGGCAGAGTTATGGGAATGTGCAGAGAACTACCAGGAAAGGGTTATGTCAGAAGAAAGATTATCGGGAGTACTCCGTAGGCGAAAACAGGAAAGGACCCAGATAATGGAAAGGTTTAAAAACAGTCAGGACTATTTTCAATGTCAGGTTACCGAGGCCAAAAGTAATGAAAAGTCACTGAGGGAGGAAAGCACTTGCCTCGCCCTACAAGTAAAAGAGCTCCAGGAAAGATTAAAAGATGTGCAAGCAGTGTATAAAGTAGCTAGCACTAATGGGTTTGAATCGGGAGACCATGGTCCCTGCCAGCAACAAATTAAGAGTTTAAACCTTGCTCTGTCCAAGGCAAAAGGCATGGAATGCCTAGTAAGCCCGGGTACGCCCCAGGTAAACCTGGAAGAGAAGGAGTAAACTACTCGGCCACCACCTGTGGCACTGGTGACTACACTGGTTCAGCAGCAGGACGGGCAAATCAGTTGCGGGGTGGACAGGGATAGTGAACCACCACCACCTGTGGCACCGAGTTTCAGCTCGGCTTGGCTGCAGGGAGGAGAGGAAGGCGAGCCAGAACAGGGAGAGCTAGAACCAGGGCCAATGTGCCCAGTCCAGCACAGACGTTTGGCCCGTCCACCCTGGACGGGGCTCAAGGGCCCCTGGAAAGTCAGTTTGTGGTCCCCCACACTCCCACCAGCTTAGGGCTGTGATAAGCCACCTGGGAAAGCTAACTCCAAAGGGAGACCCCTCGGTTCACTTTGTGGAGGTGGAACAGGCAGGGGATATTAATGGATGCGATGATGCAAAAATGGCAAAGATGCTTCTCCTATCCCGAGACAGCAAACTGGACCAGTCCCTCTCTACTGAGAGCAAAAGAGGACAGAAAACGCTTGCTGCCGTCCAAAAGGACATTTTAGAAGCTATGAGCTGCAATGACGGAAGTCCCTTCTCCAAAATGGAGAAAACGGTGCAACTCGCAGGGGAAACCCCACAGGCTTTCGCAGACCGACTGTGGCCTGTGTACAAAAGCGCCTGTAGTGGGGACAAAGGCAGAGAACACGTAAGCCCGGATGAGTTAGCCCACTGGCTCCGAAGCCTAGTAGCTAACAGTTCACCCCGAATAAGAACCAAGGCTGAGTCCTGGTTCGATCCAAGAGATCCCCAAGCCACCGAACAGGGAGTGCTTAGGCAACTGACCCGAGCTTACCGAAACAGCAGAGGGATGGAAGAACACCCACAAAAGGGAAAGGTCCATGAAATCCGACCTAGCCAAGACAAGAGGGAATGGTGCCACGAGGGGGGCAATCCCTCTGATATAAAACGTACCTGCTTCGGGTACGGAAAGAGTGGGCACTGGAGAAAGGATTGTAGAAATCCATGGAAGAATAGCGCAGGAAAGAATTCTCCAGTCCCTGCCCAAAAGACCCAGACAGATAAGCCAGTCCCTCCCACTCATTCGATACTTTTCTAACCACACTCCGAGCCCTGGGAGGGTAGCCACCGCCACCGGTACCGAAATTCCATCTACCCCCTCCCAACCAAAACCGTGACGAGGACAGGCACAGCCTGTCTATCTGTGTGCCCTCGAGTATGATGCGTGGGGGAGACCGACCGTACAGATGAAAGTGGAAAAGGTGAAAGGGACTTACCTGCTGGACACCGGTGCCTCACGCACCCTTGTCTATGCAGCTAACCCCACCGCCTCACCTCTGTCTAACGGGGTCCCCTACAGCTTTGTGGGTTTCACAGGCACTGAACAGACTGGCTCATTCTCCGTTCTGCTCTCCATTCATTTAGGTACACTCCACACTAAGTGGACTTGTGTCCTGATGAAGTGGGAGCAAGAAGGGAGAGGGATCCTGGGGGCTGACTTCATCCTAGGCCACGGGATCCCGGTGGATTTAAGAAACCACAGTCTTTGGGGGTCAGTCTGTACAGGACAGGAGAGTGAGGTGATGGTTATCCCGGGAAAACAGCGAAAAGGGACAGTGTGCACCATGAAGCCCAAGGAGGGTTACGACCTTGAATCACTGGTCAGTAACACCCCGATAGAATACCAAGAATATGTGAGGAAAAACCTTGCAGCTTTTGCCACTCACAAACACGACTGCGGGAGGATAAACAGGGTCGAGATTAGCATAGATGGGGACCCCATGATCCGACCACAGAAACAGTATAGCTTCCACAGGGAGGCGAAGGCAGACATGGAAACAGCCTTGGGTTCTCTGGTTAAACAGGGGGTATTGAGACCAATAGCTACCCATGTGAACTCCATTGTGGCCGGTCAAGAAACCGGACAACTCCTGGAGAGCCACGGTGGACTATCGAGTACTCAACCGTAACATCCCCGCCTGTGCAACCACCGTTGCTGCCGTCGCCGACCTCACTGGAAGTGTCCCAGCCTCCGCGACCACCTTCACGGTGCTGGATATTTCCAACAGTTTTGGTCCATACCTTTAAGAAGGGAAGATCAGTACAAGTTTTCTTTTACC
Organism: Pristiophorus japonicus; assembly: GCF_044704955.1. NCBI lineage: Eukaryota > Metazoa > Chordata > Chondrichthyes > Pristiophoridae > Pristiophorus > Pristiophorus japonicus. Next base: position 36,683,674 of record NC_091979.1, read on the forward strand.
TTTAAAGGATAGCAATACACTTGGAACTGTCTCTCTCAGTGCTTCCACAACAGCCCCAGTATTTTCCATCAGTGTATGGCCAACTGTTTAAAGAACTTCAGCAGACCCCAGCAGCTTGTACAGTATGTGGATAACCTGCTCCTGTTCACCGATGAGGGGGAGGAGCATGGCCCACTGCTGGCTGAACTGCTGGAGCTGCTGAAAGAAGAAGGGTTTAAAGTAAACCCGAAGAAGGCACAGATCGGCCTGAAGGAAGTAAAATTCCTGGGACTGGCTGTGCGCGCTGGGGAAAGAGCCACTGACAAAGCTTGAAGGGAAGCAGTGCAGAAGTTACCCACCCCCAACACAGTAACAGGAGTAAGATCTTTTCTTGGGCTAACCGGGTACTGCAGAGATTTCATTGAGGATTAAGCAGCCACCGCAGCCCCTCTGCTCCGACTCCTACACAAGGGAGTGGAGTGGGAATGGAACAAAGGTTGCGAGGCAGCATTTATCCAACTCAAGAAAGACCTGCAGACCGCGCCAGCTCTTGGGGCCATAGATGGGGGTAAAGAGTTTTCCTGGTGGTAGCAGCCAGTGGGGACAGCCTGAGTGCAGTACTGCTCTAAGAGCGGCACGGCCGGCTGAGACCAGTGGTCTACTCCTCCAGGTTACGCACGGATGTGGAGAAGGGATACTCCAACTGTGAGCGGCACCTCCTAGCATCTCACTGGGCTGTGAAAAGATCACTGATCTTCACAGGGGGGTCCGCTATCACACTCCTTACCCACCATACACCCATCCAAATGCTCCTGGACGGGAGAATTAGGGATGGGACAGTGAGCAGTGCCCGCATTGCTCACTGGACCCTGCTCCTCTCTCAAATGGACCTAAGAGTAAAGGGTCTCTGCGAGCCAAGACTCGCAGCCAACATGATTTATCCAGGGACAGCCCACCGGTGTTCTGTAGAAAGGGTATGGGAAATTAACATAGGTTTTCGGGCTGGGTTACACCCCACAGGCCGAGAGATCTATGTGGACGGTTCAAGCACGGTATCTGCGGGTGAACGACTCACAGGCTGCGGAGTTTATGACCCCGAGGCAGGCATTGCCCTGGCGATTAAACTCCCCAGTACTATGAGCGCCCAGCACGCTGAACTGTCCGCAGTGATGTACGTAGTCACACAGCCCGAAGAATTCCCTACCCCATACATGATTTGCTCGGACAGTATGTTCACATGCAATTCATGTAAGGAGTACCTGGCTATCTGGTCCCGCCGCAGATACACATCCGCAGACGAGAGACCCCTGGCAATTAAGCCCCTACTGGAAAAGATCATGAAAGCCGTAGGGGAGGAAGGGAATATCTACATATATAAGGTGAAGGCACATTCCACACAGAATCCGTAGCGAGGGAAACCAGTAGGCTGACATGTTAGCCAAGCAGGAGGCCCGCAAGAGCAAGCTCTGGATCCGTACAATCCAGGACCCATTGTAGCAGTCAGGGGCAGGATGGGGATGGCAGGGAAAGCAGGGATAGCTTTGCCCCCGAAGACCCCGTCCTCAAAACTGTCCTGAACACTCTAGAAAAAGGGGAAAGGATAGACGGCCCATACGGCACCGCAGCAATTGCCATTAAAGAAGGCATGCTGTTCAGGAGGGAGCAATGGGAAGTACCGCAACAACACCGGAGAGAGTTCCTCCAGCTGGCCCACGAGGGTCCAGGAGCAGGACACCCCGGACCTGAGACCACTTGGCAATGAGTGGAACAGGCAGGGTGGTGGCCAGGACTCAGGAAAGACGTCCGCGGGTTCTGTGCTAACTGTCTGGTGTGCGCGGCCAACAACCCCGACCCCCAGAAAAGAAAAGTGTCGATGGGACATATCAGGAGGGTAGAGGGACCCTGGCAGTCAATCCAAATCGTTAACAACGGTCCCCTACCCACTGCCCAGGGAGGCTACAAGTACTGACTAGTATTGGTGGATATATTCACCCAATGGGTGGAAGCCTTCCCATGCCGAACAGCCACTGCCCTGGGACCAGCCAAGATCCTGGTCAGAGAAATGTTCTCTCGATGGGGACTACCACAATACGTGGAGTCCGACCAAGGGAGTCACTTCACCGGGCAGGTGATGCAGGAGACCCTTAAGGTGCTCGGCATCAAAGGGAAATGGCATGCCACCCACAACCCGCAGTCATCCGGGCCTGTGGAGTGTTTCAACTGCATTATCAAAGAAAGGCTGCACAAAGAGACAGGGGACTCACCCAAGGGGTGGGTAGAGGTCCTACCACTAGTCCTCATGGGGATCCGGGTCAGCCAGTCAAAGAGCACGGGGTACTTCCCGTATGAGCTCATGACCGGCAGAGCCATGCGGACCCCCATCTATGCGTTAGCCCCGGTACTCACGGAAGGTCAGCTTAGGGAAGCGAACTGGGACAGCTTTTTCAGGAATCTGTTTGAACACCTTAAACAATTCACTGGCAGGCTGCTAACAACATGGGAAAACAGCATCGGAGCAACCGACTGGTGCTAGAACCCCGCAAACACCATGAATGGGAGATTGGGGACCAGGTTATGGTAAGGAACTACGCTAGAGTAGGGGTCTTTGAGGCACTGTACATGGGACCATACCACAGTGTCAACAAGGCAAGCCCCATGGTCTATGCCATAAAATTGCCCCGCCGAACAAAGTGGTTCCACATAAATCAGTGCAAACTTTTCAACCCAGGGGCAGCAGCTAAACATAAGGAACAGCAAAAAACTGTAAACCGTACTAAAGACAGGGACCCCCTGCCAACAGTCCCCAACTGTGGAAATCCCACAGGGGATGTGGCAGACCCAGAGACTGTACCTAGAAGGGCGGTGGACTGTGTTACTGGAGGGACTATCCCCCCAATCATTTGGGACTCGGACGCACCCCCAGCAGCCAGAGCCTTAAGGAGGACTCCCCGCACACCACTGCCAAAGACACCGTGATCACCAGCGCTCCAGGGACCAGCCGCAAAAGGATACCTAAAGGCAGAGACCAGCCCGCGAGCAGGGACACTCAGCCGGTAGCCTCGGGAAACAAGGGACCCCCAGAAAAGATAGGACCAGCCACCAAGTGAGAGTCCCCAACCCGTAGCCTCCGACCAGGCGGAACCCCCAGAGGAAGAAACAAACCACCCCTCAAAGGAGCGGTATGCTGCAACACTGGAGGGGAGGTTCCCCCGATAGTGTGGGACTCAAATCCATGTCCGGTCAGGACACTCTGGGTTCGGCGATGCAGACCGACCTATTACCGGCCTCGCTGGACACCCAGCGGGAGAAGAAGAAAGAAAGAAGGCAGGAATTTACCTGGCCACCTGGAGACGGGTGGCAGATGTACATATATAGTACGATATGGATTTAAGTATGTTTAGTAATTTAGAGTAGTGTAAGATTCATCTGTGTAATGATAATTATATATGTATTAGTTAACTGGGGTAAGGAAATGAATCTACCTGTGCAGCTGTTAAAAGAGGCTTGGCCAGGTAATACCTGGGAGTAAGAAGAATCTACTGGTATAACTATTAAGGGAAGCACTGGTGAGATAAAAAGCAAAACGGCTGTGAGATAAAAGTTCGAAGCAGACATCAATCCACAAGGAACTGATTAAGACAGACAGTCAATTAAAGATTATGAGCCCAATTTGGAACTCGGTCACCTTTGTCAAGCCAGAGAACTTTCTCAGGGCTAGACAATCTGTTTTATGTGTCCCTACAGGAAAGAGAACAGTATGGAAAGGATCCTGTTCCTGCTCGCCCTGATGAGGATGAGCAGCGGCGAACGAGGAGACGTGGAAGAATCCCTCATTTACGGGCGTTCAGGAGGAAGAGCACCGATCGTAACTGCCGGGGATGGCACTGCAGGCGTGGAAGAACTGGCCATTTATGCCCACAAGGGGAGATGGCCAGAGTGGCTGGGATGTAATTCTACCTGCTACTCCAGCCAGGAAGGTTTTACCTACGGGGAGGCCTCATTTCCATGCCCCTGGATACGGATCATCGCTGCCCGAGTCAGTGTTACGGAGGGAAAACGTGTATGTTTGACTTGCAAAGGACAAATTCCCCATGGAAGATGGTGGTGGCTCAGAAAACTCAGCAAGGACGCATGGGACCAGGAATCGGACTGGGAAAAACTCGGTAATGATACGCACCACACCATCACAGGGACACGGGGAGGAGTAAAAGTGTGTTGGGACAAATGGTGGGAATCCGAACAAGGAATTTACGTTTGCATGTGGGGATCTGAGAGTCTTTGTCCTGCAGGCATATCGATCGCCTTCGCCAGGCAATGGCAAGATGAAGGGGAAGGGATGGGGTGAGATTCTAGCCTACAGGGGTGCGGCCCCAGACTCCCCACTCCCGATTAACGCCACCGAACTAAGAGCACACATTAAGACATCCCTGCCCATGACCCCGCCAATATGCACAGCAATAGAAAGGTGTCCTACCACCATCAAGGGACCTGGGAACGGATTAGTATTGGTACCGGCTGAAAAGGTGTTATACCAGGGGGTACAATATGCAGTAGCTTCAGTAATTTTAAACTTTACCGAGTTACACCTACCTGCATGGTGTCTGAAGGAAACAGAGCTGCTATATCAGGCCCTACTTAGAGACATGTTCAATTATGAGTTAAACTTTGGAAATGTAGACAAAGCAGACCTATACACCCTGAATGCTAGGGACACCATAGGCTCGCGGAGACCTAGAAGGGGAATCCTAAACGACGTTTTCATTATCTACAGCATCCTCTGTAATAAATAGCCTAGATGTCAGAACTGCAAACGCAGATAAATGGTTTAAAGAACCAATTGAGGAAAATCCTGAAACAAGAGAATATCGTAGTAGGTTCAGAACTACACGAGGACCAGGCTATGACTGTCCATTTAAAAGAAATAGTGGCAGAGCTGGAAAAATATGCAGAGACAGTGAATGCACTCATACGGGAGGATAGAAACGCTTCAGACCAGGCTGCACAGAATGAGGTGTGTGTACTCTATGGGGCATGGTTGTTGGGCGAGGGCTGCAACAACCTGGAGGATTTAAAACAAGGTGTAGTCCCCTCTTGGATCAGGAACAAGCACCTCGTAGCCCTCCACCCGTAGAGCAAGTCACTAAGCCTGTATCAGCTCCGCCTAGCCTCTGAAGCCTACCCTGTCCCAGTAGACTGTGGGAAATCTAACCACACCATTATTGGAATTGTACTAAGGATGCTGGTCATGGGTGGGGCAGTCTGACCCGCACCGGAATACCGGGTGGAGAACATTGGAGTTATTCAGGGAGGTGCACACATTCGTTTCGCAGCGGTCCCACCCTATGTCATAAAGTGGGAGCACGCTGTAATGGGTACTGGCCTCTCCGGGTGCCGGAGCCGGTGTGCACACATAATACTGTGTCCCCAGTACTTGAGTGCTCATTCAAAGTCACAGTGTGGGTTTAAAGCTGCTGGCGCACAGCCTATTAACTGCACCATGGAAGTAATGACACAAGACCATGTTCCTCCACAGGTAACATACATAGGGGGTGGGACATACTGTGTCACCACCAGTGCGCCCCACTACCAGCATGGACACTTCTGGTGTCTGGTAAGTGAAAGCAGTTTTTGCTTCAAACCTGAGGCATCAGTTCAAGTGGCCCAGGAACGGATTGTCCCCATTCCTGAACCCTCCACTGTCCACCTCACTGTGAAGGGAAACATTACAAACCGGCAGGGTTATGTTGTACATTTTGGCTATGTAATTCCCCCTCTACCCAAACATCTTACCACTCTGGTAAAAGCTGTAATTCTCTCACAAAAACACTTCTACACTCTGGAACAAAAAACCATTGAAATAGGGAAAAAGATTCTCGACATCACCATTCCGCCTTGGTGGGACCTTTTCAGAAATATAGAAGTCCCAGTCTGGATCCGAATCGCTTCCCATACTTTAGTTATCTGTCAACTCGCAATTATTCTTTACTTATGGTGTCTCACTTGCCGAGTGAAACGTAGAGGCCATCAGGTCAGGCATCAAAGGGTGCTGTGCGCTCGTTGGCCGAACTTGGGAATTGCTCAAGGAGGGGTGACACCATACTACCATGCTTAATTTGTGTTTGATTTTACCTGGTGTATCGTGTGTTGTAAGAGTGTTACCGAAAATGTGTTGTAAGAGTGTTACCTAAAATGTTTTGACTATGTACCTTTATTTTACTGAACTTAAAATGTGTTTGACTATGGACCTTGATGTTACTTGAGAATGTGTCTGACCATGTGCTTTTAATTTACTTTACTTAAACTGTGTTTGACTGTATACCATCATTTTACTATGAAAACCAAGTCAAAGAGGGGCAGCGTACCCCCTCTATACTGTAACGAATTATAATGACTGTATTCGCCTGTAAATTGCATTGCATTCCAACGGGAGATGCACGTTAATGTTTAGACTAGTATAAATGCAGGGAAGGTTGACTCTCGGGAGCAGGAATTTTGCTTACCTTGAATGAAACTCAAGAGTGTGGAGTGTGAACAGTGGGGACTGAAGGGAGGTGCATAATTCACAAGAAGCCCCCCAGTGTTTGAAAGAAAATTTAATTTGGGACTATCTACCGAAAATTTTGGAACCCTAAAAGTGCTTATGGAAGAAAGTACGAACTTTAATCGAATTTAAAAGAAAAATTCACGGCTGTGGGCGGGCCTAAAAGGATTAACAGGAGACAACCTGATTAAGTGAGACTACCTGGGTGTGAGGACTCAAGTAACATGTCTGGAGAAATGAGTATTCGAGAATCCTTCTCCACAAGAGACATTAACATTACAAAATCACCCAGAGATAGCTACCCATCAACATGGATCTGAAAGACCATTTTAGCATATACATCACAAAGAGGCCCAATCAAGCCTGTATGCAAAAAACTAAGCACGAAAGGACACTGCAATTACCAAACTAATATTTCCATCAGGAAGCAGTTTTCGAACATTAACCTACCCAAAACATTTCAACTTTTAACGAGCCCGCCAAAATATTACAAAGAAGAGCCAAGCCCGCAAAATTTAAACAAAGAATTCTGAACAGATTTGGCGCCAAGATTAGAACTACTCAAACCGTATAACTGGCCCCTGTTTTCAACAGAGGGGATTGCTAAGTAACTACCTCATCAAGGTAAGGAGAGAAACCAACGTGACAGTTGTAAACTAACTTCTCCAGCCTCGAAGTCCTGAAGTCCTGAAGGAAGGAAGAATATCACCATCGCGGCAGCAACCGACCACAACCAACGTGGTATCAACGGAAAACCACCACGATCGACCAAACTCGAAACAAAACTCTCAACGGGAAAATAACGAAGAATCGAAAAGTTTCCACTCTACAATCTGATCCTGGCTTACCAATGGGTAAAACATTACCTAAAAGACTGTGGAAATCTATTTGTAATCAAAGATAATGGGTACTTACCCCACAGATCCAAAACGCGCCTTACCGCATCAGCGGACTCAACCCAACTGAAGATTGCGCAGCAGAAAGTCTTCTCCGACGTTCGGGATTATGGCAAGCAGACCCTACCACATCCAGCGAACCCCAAAACCGCGATCTATAGTTAACTGTCAAAACAATTGGTACGCATAGTCCCTGCCTGCCCTGGAGTCTAACCTAGCTAGAATTAGGTATTGGGAGGTGTGAGATGTAATTCTACTGCAACCCCCTTTGAATGTAATGTGTTGCTCTCTATTAGAGTCATTCTAAGTTATTGTAACCCCCTCTGAGTGTGTATGGTATTGTTCTTTAATAAATTTGAATAAGTTTTGACATTGTACTTTCATATTAGAGTAGTTATAAGATTGTAATTTCTTGACTGTAATAAAATCAAAATTCTTTTGCATCAAACCAGTTTCCTTTGCACTTTTGTCACATCCCTCAAATAAATACAGAATACAGAACCCAAGGGAGTGAGAGCGATTCGAACCGCTCAAGTTGGTCAGAAGGGAACCTGACCCCCTCATAGAGACCACCCCCTTATAAAGCAGAGCGGGCAATCCAATCAAAGCATAAAACACGTGACGACGCTCCCTGCAGACCCGCTTATCTCGGGTTCTGCTCAGTTATTGGACGCGACCCCACTTGCTCACCGGGGTTGCCCCGGCAAAATTGTTAATGAAGAGAGCCCTCAAAACTAGGCTCTCCCTAGTCCACCCAGATTTTAATAATCACGTGGAAACCCGGCGATACCGGCAGAACATGTACCACGACTGCACGACTGTTTCACGTGACATTGATATTAACGACCCCGTGTTTATCCTGAATTAGTCATGGTCCCAAGTGGGTTGCTGGCACTGTTTTGGCTGAGGAAGGGAATAGGGTGTTTATAATCAAACTGTTAAATGGCCAAATGTGCAGAAAGCATTTAGATCAGACCAAATGGCGATTTACTGATAGCGAAATACGACTTGAAGAGGACATCACCTTCGACAATCCACCAACACACACCCAACCAGCATCACCTTCGCTGTCAATCAGCTGACAGTCCAGTCAGACCAGCCGCGGTGCAATGCAGCAAAGGGCCGACCAACTCACACACACCAGGGTTTGAACTTAGACAATCAACCAGGGAGCAAAGGGATCCGGATCGCCTCAACTTGTAAATAACTTGTACCAAAGACTTTGGAGGGGGAGAGGAGAATGATGTTATGTATGTAACTATGCAATACTTGCCACCAGAGGGCACGACTGTTGGAGTCCTAATGGCCAGGGCCAGTATAAAAGGTTGGCTGCGATGTTGTTTAGGCAATCTGGAGTTGCAATAAAGAAGACTACGATCACACTACGTTTAGCTCACAGTACTCAGCCTCGTGGAGTACTTCTACACACTACAGTAATCACTGTTGTAATGTAGGAACAGTTTCATTATTGAAGTTCCTGGTAGTGAAAATGTAATTTTCTGGAGATTTCAAATATAGAAACTAATTGCCTAGACGTATGAAAGCTGCATGCTCGGAGCTCCACGCACATGTGAGGATGATTGGTGCATAATAAAATAAATTGCTCTTGCATTTTTTTTCTATATAGAAAATATCCCAATATATTACTAACTCGTGCCATGCTCACTATTTTTAAAACGTAAAGGGGGTGGGAGAGACCAGGGGCCATTGGTTTCTACATCAGAAATCTCCATAAGATTAGATTTTCACTACCAGGAACTTCAATAATGAAACTATGTACTTTGTGACACAAGCTGTGACTTGGCAAAACATTTCAATGCAATCACAGACATTATACTGGCAGAGTTTGCTCTGGTCCTAAATGGCTATTGTGCAAAGAATTCCTCCTAAAGTCAATGCAAAACAGGTCTGGGGCTGGGCCTTTGGTTGGGACTGGGCCTTGGGCCTGAGGCTGGGCCTTGGGCCTTGGGCCTTTGGCTTGGGCTGGAGCTAGGCCCTTGGCTTGGGCTAGAGCTGGGCCCTTAGCTGGGTCTTGGCCTGGGGTTGGGGCTAAGGCTTGGGCCTGGGTCTTGGCTATGGGCTGGAGCTGGGACTGAGCTTTGAGGCTGGGCCTTGGGGCTGGGGCTGGGCCTTGCGCCTTGGGTGAAGCTGTGGATTTCCTCTAGTTCCTCTCGAGTGAACTGCAAACATGTTCTTCATACTCACATTTACAATTTTGTTACAAGTAGCTTACACAAATTCTCTTCCTCCCTCTGCTGTTTAATACTCATGCTGACTTTGTTAATTATCAACAGGCAGAATTTCAAGTGGCTCAAAACTAATGTGGCCGAGACCAAGAACAGCTTTCGTTGCTCCTCTCGAGAGTTTGTTTTAAAAAAAAGGTATTCGAGCAGTTGAGGAGCAGGAACCTTTGGGCTGACTTGGATTTTCAATTACAGAGAAGGTCAATGAGCTTGAGATGTTCAGAGACATTATTAATATAAATTGAGTATGGTGCCTAAGAATTAATTAACTCATAAAATATCAACTATTTAGAAGTAGAGCAGGTAGATTAGATTGACATATTTACTACACCTGCATTGAGTGTCTATTATTTAAGGCTATTAAACACCCTTTATATACTGTGCTATAAACTTGTTTTTTTTGCATACTTGTAGATTTATAAACTAACAATAAACAATAAACAAACTTACAGGTCTGTACCATAACTTTGCCACTGATATCGAATCACACTCTTTTTATTGTGACTAAAAGTCTGAATGTGTTTCATTCAATGTGGATGTAAATTCTGGCTAAAGTTTGCTCATAAAAAAGTTAATTTATATTTTTGATGATGAGTAATAAAATCAGACAATCATCTTCCTCGAAGTGTTTACATAAGAACATAAGAATTAGGAACAGGAGTAGGCCATCTAGCCCCTCGAGCCTGCTCCGCCATTCAACAAGATCATGGCTGATCTGGCCGTGGACTCAGCTCCACTTACCCGCCCGCTCCCTGTAACCCTTAATTCCCTTATTGGTTAAAAATCTATCTATCTGTGACTTGAATACATTCAATGAGCTAGCCTCAACTGCTTCCTTGGGCAGAGAATTCCACAGATGCACAACCCTCTGGGAGAAGAAATTCCTTCTCAACTCGGTTTTAAATTGGCTCCCCCGTATTTTGAGGCTGTGCCCCCTAGTTCTAGTCTCCCTGACCAGTGGAAACAACCTCTCTGCCTCTATCTTGTCTATCCCTTTCATTATTTTGAATGTTTCTATAAGATCACCCCTCATCCTTCTGAACTCCAACAAGTAAAGATTCAGTCTACTCAATCTATCATCATAAGGTAACCCCCTCATCTCTGTAATCAACCTTGTGAACCTTCTCTGAACTGCCTCCAAAGCAAGTATATCCTTTCGTAAATATGGAAACCAAAACCGCATGCAGTATTCCAGGTGTGGCCTCACCAATACCCTGTATAACTTAGCAAGACTTCCCTGCTGTTATAGTCCATCCCCTTTGCAATAAAGGCCAAGATTCCATTGGCATTCCTGATCACTTGCTGTACCTGAATATTAACTTTTGTGTTTCATGCACAAGTACCCCCAGGTCCCGCTGTACAGCAGCACTTTGCAATCTTACTCCATTGAAATAATAACTTGCTCTTTGATTTTTTCTGCCAAAGTGCATGACCTCACACTTTCCAACATTATACTCCATCTGCCAAATTTTTGCCACTCACTTAGCCTGTCCATGTCCTTTTGCAGATTTTGTGTGTCCTCCTCACACATTGCTTTTCCTCCCATCTTTGTATTGTCGGAAAACTTGGCTACGTTACACTCAGTCCCTTCCTCCAAGTCGTTAATATAGATTGTAAATAGTTGGGGTCCCAGCACTGATCCCTGCGGCACCCCACTGATTACTGATTGCCAACCCGAGAATGAACCATTTATCACTACTTTCTGTTTTCTGTTCATTAGTCAATCCTCTAACCATGCTAATATATTTCATGACTAATCTGCCATGTGGGACCTTATCAAAAACCTTGCTAAAATCCATATACACTACATCAAATGCACTACCCTCATGGACCCTCCTTGTTACCTCCTCAAAAAATTCAATCAAATGACCTTCCCTTAAAAAATCCATGCTGACTGGAGCGAAAGGTGATGCAAGACATTTTGAACATGATATCCCCTAGCTGAATGTTTTTCGTAAATGCTCCAGTGCTCTGAGATGGTATTTTGAAACGGTCACCATTGTGCAGAAAGATAGAAACATAGAAAATAGGTGCAGAAGTAGGCCATTCAGCCCTTCTAGCCTGCACCGCCATTCAATGAGTTCATGGCTGAACATTCAACTTCAGTACCCCATTCCTGCTTTCTCGCCATACCCCTTGATCCCCCTAGTAGTAAGGACCTCATCTAACTCCTTTTTGAATATATTTAGTGAATTGGCCTCAACAACTTTCTGTGGTAGAGAATTCCACAGGTTCACCACTCTCTGGGTGAAGAAGTTCCTCCGCATCTCGGTCCTAAATGGCTTACCCCTTATCCTTAGACTGTGACCTCTGGTTCTGGACTTCCCCAACATTGGGAACATTCTTCCTGCATCTAACCTGTCTAACCCCGTCAGAATTTTAAATGTTTCTATGAGGTCCCCTCTCATTCTTCTGAACTCCAGTGAATACAAGCCCAGTTGATCCAGTCTTTCTTGAAGCAAAATTGGGTATAATTGGGTTGGTGATCAATATCCGCGAGGAGCTTCTTTGTCGGGGCTCAGAAATGAAAACATGGACCCAGAATTTTCTGAAACGAGATGTCTCACAGCATGCCCGATTAGTTGAAATTGTTTCTGCAATCTTCAGCTCAAAGAATGTTTGCCCTGTAAGTTGCTGGAAACATTAGCTGATAACGGCGCAGCGAGGGCAATGGGGCATCTGGGATCTTGCTGAACAATGGGACCAACAGTGTGTCTCCTTAACCAATGAGATTCAAGGATTGAGAAATAAACGGGGAAGGATTGAGAAGGAGGGAGATTTAGAGTGGGTGAATTCAATGTCAAATCAGGTACAGAGTGAAAAATAAAGCGAGGAAAAGAAAGATTTTCAGCGTGAATTCCGGGGTGATACTTCACTCATCTATACAGCGACAAGCCGACCTGAATCCTGGCTATACATTAACTGGTGACAATCATTGCTGAGTAATTACTACAAAGTCAAAGTCTGTTTTCCTGATCCAATTTCTACTATAATTCTGTTTTGTTTAAAATATTTCTAGTACTATAAATTCCATGCATATTAAGTACAATATCAATCATATACATCAACAAGCTATATTAGTGCTCAAATATTCTACACGACCTTACCTTGAATAGGAAAATAAATATAGTCATCTCAACTTGCCAACCTGATCTTTTGATATATCTCCTTCATCGTGTCTGGATATATTTTTTCAAACCAAAACACAACCAGGTGACAATTTATTTGAATAAAGCTCTGGAACTCCCTCCCTCAACCTCTCCACCTCTCTACCTCTCTTTCCTCCTTTAAGATGTTCCTTGAAACCTATCTCTTTGACCAAGCTTTTAGTCATCTGCCCTAATTTCTTCTTATGTGGCTCGGTGTCAAACTTTGTTGTTGTCTAATAACACTCTTGTGAAGCGCCTTGGGACGTTTTACTACATTAAAGGCGCTATATAAATACAAGTTGTTGTTGTTGTACTAACCCCATAGAGTTACATACATTAACAGGAAAAATAAAGAACGCACATAAACCCTTTGTGAGCAGTTTTGATATCATTCCAATTGCTAGACGGACGGTTCGAATCGCCCTCGCCTTATGAAAATTCAAGATCCGGGAATTATTATTCAGAGTGTAAATGAAATGAGTCACAGACAGGAAGGCTCTGGTGAAAAATCGTAGTTATATTTATTTGGTCTAACATACACTGGTTAAAACATGCACTACTAAAATGCAATCACTGTCTCTGTGGAGAATAAAATCCAGGTTACAAACAACATATATACAGTACAGAAATGAGACCTAGTGAAATGCAGTAATTCCCTGGTGGATTCGAACTCTACCCCTACCAATGAATTGCTTCCTCCCCAGAATAGCCCTGAAAAGCTTCACTTCTGCGAAAACCCTGAGCCCTTACACCTCACCCAGCTCACCTGGGATCTCTGGTTACGGCTTGGGACCCCATAAAATCCATGCAATATTCTCGACTGAGTCCATTCTTTAAACAGAAACTTTGCGATCTCGTCAGCTTCTCCACACCCACCCCGCAGACACACACATCCATAATTAATTTTAAATGCGCAAAAGTGTAACTAGTTTATCCTTGTATAACAATTTTACAGAAGTTAATATCCTATGCCCATTTGACAGGCACCGAAGTGTCCAATATGGCGGGCAACCTTTGCATGCACAGTCCTCGCCGGAAGTGTGGCGCACGCCATATTGGTGTGCCATCCAGGGTCTGTGCTTAAAACAGGTGTTAGATCACCTGCATGTGCAAATAATGGCCCTAATGCCTGCTTCAGGTCCTCTTCTCGAATTTTGGTCTGCTTGAACGCTGCCAGCGCCAACATAGAAACAGGCTGATCGACACAACCGATTGGTGCCCATCCAAGCAGCAGTCCTAATCCATGTGTCCATCCTGTTCACATGTCCCCTTTCTTTCCCCTGTCCTTCAAGTCCCTATATTACCTAATTTTAAATGTTGACATGGTCTCTGCTTCAATTACTAACAGGTTCACAAAACCTATGTGTAAAGTACTTTCTCCTGCTCTCCGTGCTAAATCTCTTTAATTTAATTATATCTATGTGCCCTCGTTCTAGACGTCTCAATCACTGGTAACAGTCTGTTGCTATCTACCCTTTCCTATCCCTTTCTCATTTTAAATGTTCCATCAAATCACTTGTAATTTCTGTTCTGACAAATACAGCCCCAGTTTTTCTCGTGAGTTCAATGCTGAAGGTCTTTGCCAGGCACATCCCATTAGTTATACCAGATTTTTGGGCTCTTGAAAAAAAACAATTGTTCTGCCCTTACGCTGTCAATAGTGGTGAAATACTGAACACAAAGCAAAGCTTTGGCAGACTAAAGTAGCTAAAGGTTTCATGTACAGATTGAAAAAGGCAAGAGCATTGAACAAGACAATAATTAGACGACAAACATACAAAGTGAAGGAGCAAGAAAAGGTCAGCAGACCCATTACATCCTCAATCAGCCATTGGAGAATATGGTGGTGAAGTTGCCCTTTTTTAAAGCCCCTTTAGCGCCTCCAGGAGGTGCTAATGGAGTGCAATGAGGTTATCGCCCGGGGCAAGGGGTCGATAGCTCCTTTCGTGTAATGGCCGCCAATGATCACATTGATCAAAATTCTGCTCCCGCGTTAACCCGGCGGTGACCCGCTCCTCCCCTACCGCTCTGCTGCCGCCGATCCATCTTAAGGGCGCACCGCCGACATTCCACCCCGACGGTGAAATTCCGCCGAGAATATCTTCCTCCCGCCAGGCGGTGCCAAAAGCTGCCTTTTTGAGATGCTGCAGCGAGGTGCAGATGGTGGTGCGGCTCCCATTAAAGGGGAGGATACACTGCCACTGCCATGTTGGCCCGACAATTATGATCACCCCGCCCCCCGTGTTCAGCCGGACCGCCAACAGGCAGCCTGACAGCCCCCTCTTGGGTGCCAGGTTGCTGGCCCGGCCAAAACCCTCCCTGGTGGCCCAGTGGACAGAACTTTAAAAATCACAGCGACTCTCCCCTTTAAGTGAAGGGCAAAGCCATGGTGACACGGCACCGTGATGACATCATCAGCGCTAGGCTGATAACTGGACAGCGGCAGACACTCCCCCTCCCCCCCCACCCCCCCAGCTTCCGCCCCTCGAGTGTGCTCACCGCTGCACTACTGCTCCGATTACGAGCGACTTCTGGTCCGCCTGAAATAAAAAGCCAAAGAGTTGAATTTCGCTCAAGAGGCTACCTCAACCGCAGCGGCCGTAAAACCACCAGAAACGGGGTGTGTGCAGCGCGTCTCCAGCGGTGGGCAATTTCAGCCCCCTTATCTTTTCTCAGGGGTATAGTGGCATCGCGGTTATGTTACTGGCACTAGTAATCCAGAGGTCTGGACTGAAGATCTGGACGACACAAGTTCAAATCCCACCACGGCAGGTGGGGAATTTAAATTCAGTCAATTAAATAAATCTGAAATTTAAAAAAAAGCTAGTATCAGTAATGGTGACCATAGAACTACTGCATTATTGTAAAAAAAAACATCTGGTTCACTAATGTCCTTTAGAGAAGGCAATTTGCCATCTTTACCTGGTGTGGCCTAAATGTGCCTCCAGATCATGTGGCTGACTCATATAAATGCTGGCCTTGCCTGTGATGCCCACATCCCATGAATGAATAAAACAAATCTAATTCATGTTCCTTGGAGCTTGTGTTAATAGTGAACATCTCTCTGCGGTCCAGTTTATCTATTCTTTTTAAGGATTTTAAATATCTCAGTAAGATCACCTCCAAGTCATCCGTATTGCTGGAACCTAAAGGGGAAGAAATTGGGCACCTTTGCGCCTCTCGTTAGCGTTGTCGGGGGCGGTAACAGGGCACAAATGGGTTTGCGATAGGGCAGGTGAGACCGATGAGACCAGCGACTCCCGCTACATTCGGCGGGAGTTTTGCGGCGGTGATATGGTGTCGTGCCTCGATTTCTTTCGCCTGGAGATCGTGACGTCATCGCTTTGCGCATTGCCCCGGTAGCGCCCTGGACCAGAACTTGCGTTCCGCCCCCTGCAGCGTCGCCAGCGAAAACATCGACAGCTGCAGGAGGCGTCCATCGGGAGGCCGGGCGGTGCTTAAAGGTGAGGTGGCTGAGGTAAGTAAAAAAAAAATGTCAAATCTCTCTTTCCAATTTTTTTACGATGTTTGCTGCCCGCAATCGATCTGCCCGTCACTCTGCTGCAGTGCATCGGGCTGATGGGGCCGGATCACGGCTGCCGTCAGGGAGAAGGTAAGTTCTTCTCCTGCAAAGCCTGCAGCGATGGCCCTTCCCTTTAAGGGAGGGAAGGAGCCTTCCAATGCAGCAGCCCTGCACGGCCCAGTGTACAGCGCTGCACACCTACCGCCCCGCCTGCTGCCTCTTGCGCTCCAGGAAGGAAGTGGCATGCATGATTTAGTGCTCCACTTCCTTCCTGGAGCGCCTAGCGCTAAAGTTTCAAATTTCTTAAAGTTAACGCCCTAAATGGGGCACTCCCCAATTTCTCCTCCCAAATTTTTTCTCACATCATAGATGCTCCATTTGTAAACTTTGCTGCCCTTCCTTTTTGTCCCTTTGTGACTAGAATGCCCCCCTCCACCATCGTACAGTGCCCAGAACTCTATGCTTACTCAATTTTAGCACTCTTGCCTCTAAGTCCAAATATCATGGAGACTTGAACTCATAATCCAGGGTGTCATTTCAGTGCAGTGTTGAGGATGATACCTCTGGATGAGACATTAAACTGAGGCCCTGTCTGCTCCCTCAAGTGGGGTCAAAAGATTCCATAAATGGGAACTCAAGTCTTGAGCACGACAGCCGGGATGTTGTCGGGGCCCATAGCCTTTGCTGTATTCAGTGTGCTCAGCCATTTTTTGGATATCACATGGAGTGTATCGAATTGACTGATGACCAGTATCTGTGATGGTAGGGACCTCAGGTGGAAGCCGATATGGATCATCCACTCGGCACTTCAGGCTGAAGATGAATGCAAACGCTTCAGCCTTGCCTTTTGCACTCGCGTGCTGGGCTCCACCATCATTGAGGGTGGGAATGTTCATGGAGGTTCCTCCTCCCGTACGTTGTTTAATGGTCCACCACCATTCACAACTGGATGTGGCAGGACTACGGAGCTTTGATCTGATACGTTGGTTGTGGGATCGCTTACCTCTGTCGAGAACATGCTGTTTAGCATGCATGTAGTCCTGTGTTGCAGCTTCCCCAGGTTGGCACCTCATTTTTAGATACATCTGGTATGATCTTCGACACGCCTCATTGAACCAAGATTGGCCCCCTGGTTTGATGGTAAAGGTAGAGTGAGGGATATGCTGGGCCACGAGGTTACAGATTGTGGTGGAATACAATTCTGCTGCTGCTGATGGCCCATAGCACCTCATGGATGCCCAGATCTGTGCTGCTCGATCAGTTCTGAATCTATCCCATTTAGCACGGTGGTCGTGCCATACAACACAATCAGTGTGAAGACGGGACTTTGTTTCCGCTCTGTGGTGGTCACTGCTACCAATACTATCATGGATAGATGCATCTGCAACAGGTAAATTGGTGAGGATGAGAATCAGTAGCTTTTGCACTTGTGTTTGTTGTCTCACCACCTGCCGCAGTCCCAGTCTGGCAGCTATGTCCTTCAGGACACGGCAAACTCGATCAGTAGTGGTGCTACTCTTAAATATTGAAGTCCCCCACCCAGAGTACATTCTGTGCCCTTGCTGCCCCCAGTGCTTCTTACAAGTGTTGTTCAACATGGAGGGGTACTGATTCGTCAGCTGAGGGAGGGAGGGAGGTGGTAATCAGCAGGAAGTTTCCTTGCCCATGTTTGACCTGATACCATGAGATTTCATGGGGTCTGGTGTCAATGTTGAGGACTCCCAGGGCCACTCCCTCCCAACTGTATACCAATGTGCTGCCACCCCTGGTGGATCTGTCCTGCTGGTGGGACAGCACATACCCAGGGATGGTGATGGAGCAATCTGGGACATTGGCGGAAAGGTATGATTTTGTGAGTATCACTATGTCAGGCTGTTGCTTGACCACTCTGTGGGACAGCTCTCCCAATTTTGGCACAAGTCCCCAGGTGAGGAGGACTTTGCAGGATTGGCTGGGTTGGATGTGCCGTTGTCATGTCCGAATCTAATTCCTAAAGGTGATCCATCCAGTTTTATTCTATTATACTTTTTTGTAGCAGTTTGAAACAGCTGAGTGATTTGCTAGGCCATCTTAGAAGGCAGTCAGAACATTGAACAGTTCACCGGGTGTACTCAGAATAAGGGGTCGCCCATTTAAAATGGAAATGAGGAGGAATTTCTTCTCTCAGGTCATAAATCTTTGGAATTCTCTGCCCCCAGAGAGCTGTGGAGGCTGGGTCATTGAATAAGTTCAAGGCCGAGATAAACAGATTATTGAATGATAGGGGAGTCAAGGTTTATGGGGAGCCAGCGGGGAAGTGGAGTTGAGGCCAAGGTCAGATTAGCCATGATCTTATTGAATGGCGGAGCAGGCTCAAGGGGCCAAATGGCCTTCTCCTGCTCCTGTTTCTTATGTTGTCAGCGACATTGCTGTGGGCCTGGAGTCACATATCAGCCAGACCGGGTAAGGACGGCAAGTTTCCTTCCCGAAAGGACATTACTGAACCAGTCGGGTTTTACAACAATCGGTAGCTGCATTACTGGCATGAGCTTTTTATTCCAGATTTATTTAATTAACTGAATTCAAATTCACAAACTGCTGAGGTGGAGTTTTGAACTCACCTCTCCGGAATATTTGTCCAGGTCTCTGGATTACTAATCCAGTAACATAACCACCATGCTATCATACCTGTCAAATTAATTCTTAATCTTATTATCTATTTTGACTTGTAATCAATTTCTTTAATCTGTTCACCTGTTTTCTGTGCTCATCTCTGACACAGGTGTCATGAATAATGTTTATTCATGTGATACCATTTTTTTCATTGCTTTAGCAATCTATGGAAAGCCTTTTCTTAAATACCTGAGTCTACAGATAAGCCCTGCTGACTTTCAATTCCTCATAACCCTGGTGACGCTTTACATCAAATGTAATGTATATAATTATGCGCCACAAGCGTATGTAATTGCCCCTTCAGTGTTTAAACAATCAGGTCATAAATCTTTGGAATTCTCTACCCCAGAGAGCTGTGGAGGCTGTAAAACCAGGCAACTATTTTAAATGAAATTTCTTTTGATGTCTAAGATTGTTACAAACGAATCAATACTAATGCGAGTGAGACACTGAACAATACCATACCGGAACTGAACATAAAAAGCATTTCACCTGATGGCTTTATACAAAACAGGCAGCAGTTTTTGACAAAAAATCTCAATAGTAAAATCCATTCAAATCTATAAAAAAGTGAAGCAAAATCTGTGACAATAATTGTAAAAACAATTAATGAGCAATCAATTTACTATGTATACCAATTTGGTGGCAATTATAACTCAACTCGTTCAGCTGAAACCTGGCAGGGCAGGCATTTAGAATCGCCCTGGCTCTTACCTGTCCGAAAGCCGCCATGATCGCAATATTTACAATTTTAACCTGCTCTCCTGAGTGGGCAGCGAGGACGCATGCCCGGAGCCAACAGGGTCCTTCTTTACATAGGCATGTAGCAGCCCGATGACATCATTGAAACCCGACTGTATTTTAACCCAGGCCCAAGCGGAAGTTAAAATTGCGGTATTCCCATATCATGAGATTAGTAATGGGATGGTGAGATAATGAGATTAGTAACGAGATAAGTGCATTTAAAATAAAAAGAGCGGATATATTAAATAAACTAATCAAACTCAAAGAGAATAAAAGCCCTGGTCCTGATGGATTGCCTCCACGCATTTAAAAAAAATCTCGAGAGGAGACACCTGAAGCATTACTAATAATAATTCATTAGAAAAAGGTGTAGTGTCAGAGAACTGGCGGATAGCTAATGTAATATTCAAGAACATGTCTAGGGAATTATGGACCAGCCAGCTTAACATTGGTGGTAGGAAAAATAATGGAATTCCTACATTGAGGAAGAATTTATAGAGTGTACCGGGATAGTTTCCTTGAACAGTACGTTGCAGAACCAACCAGGGAGCAGGCTATCTTAGATCTCGTACTGTATAATGAGACAGGATTAATAAACGATCTCCTAGTAAAGGTTCCTCTCGGAATGACTGACCATAACATTGAATTTCAAATTCAGTTGGAGGGTGAGAAAGTTCGATCTCAAACCAGTGTCCTAAGCTTTAATAAAAGGAGACTACAAAGGTATGACGGCAGAATTGGCTAAAGTGGACTGGGAAAATAGACTCTTGGGCTCAATTTTCCCCCAAGCCCATTTTCTGGCGTATTGCCAGAGTTGCGCCACTTAGTTAGGTCAAGAAATGCGCCAGAAAAACATGCCTGAACTTTCCCCGATGTTTGTACTGCAATCTGGAGCCGCACAACGTGGCCTGTCACCTCGGGGGGTGGAGCCTGCGGTCTGCGCCAGAAAAAGCAACCGGGCCTTCTGCGCATGTGCGGGGAAAGAAACTGACGTCTTTGACGTCGCTGAAATGGCTACGCATGTGCAGTATAACTCCAGATTGGCAATCGGCCATTTTTAATGAGCAAGTTGTTTGCGCGTGCCAGAAGGAGTGCCGGTCCCGGTCTGCTGTGGCCCCCGAGTGAGTGCTGATCAGTTTGCTCCTTCCGCTGCTGAGCCTCTCCAGTCCCGAGTGCGTGTCGGTCCAGATCCGCTCCGCTTCCCGCCCCGAGCCCAGGCCGAATGGCCTCCGATTTACTTACCTGCGCCGATTTCTTTAACTCTCCGCAAGGGTTTACTCGAGAGGCCACATACGCTGGTCAAAGCAGAAATGGAGTAACTATCAGCTGGCCAAAGTTCCCTAAATGGCCAGCATTGCAGTAGGTGGCTGGTTATGCCCCCTTTTGAGAAAAAAACTTAGCTAAAAAAAAACTTAACTAAATGAGTTACACTGGTGTAAATCGTTTGGGGAAACTGGGGGCTAGACTTTCCACTTCACATCATCCATCTATGGCCCATATATTGCCCAAAACGGACCCCTATCGCCCATTCTGAGGAAAAAGGCCAGAAAGATCACTAGAAAAATAAGCCCCCAAGTTTCGGCTCACTTCGCCGAACTGATCGCCGAGCTAATCGCCCACACATGGCCCATCCCAATTTTCGACACATCGCCATCACAAGGCCGGGCTGATCGCTCGCCGAGAACAAGGCTGGGTAATAGTTGCTTTTCCCGGGCTTTACTGAAGGAAATGGGCACTTCGAAAGCCATTTTGAAGATCGGAGAAAGGGTGGAGGCAGCTAAAAAATCGTGCTTAGATAGCTGTGAGTTACTTAAGGGTCCAGAATAAATAGATCTACTCAGATTATTAATTATATTTAATTTTAATGATAGTAGCCTAGTGGATTAGGCATTTTTTAGTGA